>NC_050578.1:69114610-70360860 GCF_011100635.1 Trichosurus vulpecula
TTTTATTAAGGGAATTTGTTCTGTGAAGTTTGGATTCAGTCACAGGGCCACACTCGTTAGTATAGACCCTATACTAAACGAACCTCTCCAGAAGTTTGGCGTGCTCTGTATAGAAAGGGTTATTTATTGCACAGACCCCATTTGGATGGCCTTATGCAATGAGAAATCATTCTGTGTGATCCTGTGTGATTCTGAGGAATCATTAGGACCCAAGTCAGT
Source organism: Trichosurus vulpecula (assembly GCF_011100635.1). Taxonomy (NCBI): domain Eukaryota; kingdom Metazoa; phylum Chordata; class Mammalia; order Diprotodontia; family Phalangeridae; genus Trichosurus; species Trichosurus vulpecula. The sequence continues at coordinate 69,114,830 of NC_050578.1, forward strand.
GTTGTCATTTGAGAAAGGGGTGGTATCTAGACAACTCCACGTCCCAAATCCCTATAGGAACAGTTCTATGTAGTTTGGAAAACTCAGTGTCCAGTGGAATTCTGTTTGAAGATGGAAGACAGTTTTCTCTATCTTTGCTCTTTCTTTTGCTTGTGGGTTGAGAAAAGCCCTGTGAGGAGAAGGCTAAGTGAGCAGAGATACTTGGCAAACTTTGTCAAATGTGTCTTATTTTGTTGAATCTGCAAAACTTTGTATTTGGGAATAATAATGATTTTCATCTATACATGTGGGATTGTATGTGATCATATAACATTGAGTGTTTTGAGGAGTGCCAGCCCTAAGGAAGCAAGTTAAAGGACATTGCTTAGGCCCCAGAGACTACAGACAACTATTTTGAATTTGGGACAAGGACCTGAATTTGGGATGAAGACTATGTTAAAAAAAATGTATCCCCACTTATTGCCAGGGATAGCAAATTTCAGTGGATGGGGGGAGGCTGTAAAGGGTCTTTGGAGCATCCCCAGAACTTGCTTGGGCATGCCGAGATCATCCAACATGGTGTCAGGCTACTTCCCCTACCATGCATATACGTATAGTCTCCTTTGATTGAGTGTGTAGCCAGGATAGACTGAACAGTGTGTCTTTAGAATGGGCCAGATTTAGACCCCCGATCTCTTTCTGTTTCTCTCATTCTAGTTCATTCTCTTTCCTGTTGCTCTCTTCCAGAGAGTGAAGATCACAGTTCACACAAAGGGCAGGCATCTAAAACTGAACTAAGAGGGGGAAATCCCCTCCCTTTTACTTTTGCTCCAAGAAACTGAGGTCTGTATTCTGTGTTGTTGTCCTCAGTTCCTGGTCCTCCAGACCAAGAGTTCAAGCCATGGCAACCTTGGAGTCAGAATTCCAAATAGCATGTTTGTTGCTGGCTGGGGGTCAAGCCCCAGGGGGAGGGGCTGGACCTGAAACTGGGACTATACTCCACTATGACCCTAATTCCCCTTCCCCTCCCCAGAGCCTAAGATGGTACAAGGGGAAGATGAAGCCCACATAATGGGGGCTAAGTTTGTATGTTTGTGTTTATGCTCTTGAAGCAAATCTTTCTTTGTAAAAGCTAAACTATTTGTGGTTTAATGAAACTGGAGGGCAGGGAACTCTCCCTACCCTTGAAGGCATACCATTTGTGGGAGCTAAAGTACTCTGCAGAGAGCCTAGATACCACCAAACCTTCCCTAAGGCTACTGGAGACCCCTAAGGGATGGGTGAAATGAAGCATATCTGGCCTTCCAGGCAGTGGGGGTCAGTGTAGACAGTGTTACATAGTTTCCTGGAGTTGGCATTGGATGAGTAAAAGGAAAATACTGACATATGTATATATGTATACACATGCACGCATATATGAATATATATGCAAAATATAACATGCAACTCATGTATTTAAACAATTCTTTCCTCTACTGTTTTATTATATCTATAAATATGTTGTCTTTTTTGCTGATTAAACATTTTGGTGAGAAAATTAGGGAGGAAAGAGAAAAAAATCAGCCACCATCCCTAGAGGCATGTCATTCACATAACCTAAAATGGAAGAACATGCACATTTGTGGATGACCATTGTATGAAACCAACTATCAGCAAATCAGTGCCTTCAGAGGACCAAGGGTGAATTTGGTGGTATTTGGGGCTGCTGAGGGGTGGGGTTGGGGGTGGGGAGTTGGGATTACAATCAAATGTTCCCACCCTTTCCCAAGGGCAAACAGAATATCCCAGAACTCAATATTTTCCCTAGTAGTAGCTGGTCACCTCACAGACTTTGGTGCTTTGTTCTTAAAAGGTATTTAACATTTTAATTATGCCTGTAAGTGGGTGCCGCGATTTCTTAAAACCATACACTTAGCAAATTGAAGGCATGGTTGCATGGGACTTTAATTTCAGGTGCCAAATTTTTTCAGGTCAGAGTTGAATAAATTCTTGGCATTCTCCAGCAGTATTTATAGGTAGAGATTTTTTTTTTCTGTCTCTCTTCTACCCCTGAGATTTTTTAATAGCTTAGCAAAATAAAAATAAGCTTTTAGCTTTGCCACTTCTCGATGCCAAGGTTAGGTGTGCTAGCTTCAGCTCACTGGCATAGTGCTGCCCTAGAGAAACCACAATTCCAGAAATAAGTAAAGAAAGAAAACACATGTCATGCATTTTCAATAAGAGGTGATATGGTTCAATTAGGATGAAAATATTTGATTCTGTGAAGATATTTTTTCCTGTGATTTTAAAGTAGAAATAAAATAAAATGCTTTGCTATGTTTTATTTGGCAATGTATTGAATTCCCATGACAGGCCAGAGAAGGCAGCTGGGACAGGGAAGTCAAACAACTCTGTCATCTTCTCCACTTTTTCCTCACTCAGTGAGTCCTTCTTTTCTCTGCCCAGAATCCTAAAATTTTAGAGTGAGTTGGTACCTCTACAATCATTTAGTTCAAGCCTCTCATTATACAGCTGACAAGTCTTGAAAGATGAGCACAGTACAAGTAACTCTTTATCTTTACCCCTTTTTACCTTCCATAAGTTCTGATTCCACAAAGCCATCACTTTACTTCTGTTCCTCTTCTGGAAGATGCAATATAAATTTTCACTCATGCATTCAGTACTGTCTCAGGCAAGGAAAAAAATAACAAAAGAAGTATGACTATGACACAAAAACTAAATGTAATATGTGTGAATGAGTCTGTATGTGTATGTAGTATGCATGACCTCTGGGGTGTCTAAATAGATCCAAAGGACTAGGCTGGCACCACAGTATCCAAGATGGAGGGAAGGACAGGCAGGATCTAAGATCATTATATCTGAGCAGTCTCTTCTCCAGTCTCCAAGACTAGAATTATATTCATCTGGCGCCCTTTAAATATCTCTAGCCCAAAGCACATAAGGCACAGAAGGAAAACCACTGCCCTGATTGCTCTCAAAGGTGAAACTCTTTTCTACTTACACAAAAGAGCACCACAGTGGTGGTCTTTCTTAAGGAAGAAAACAGCAAATGGAAGTTGGAGAAGTTAAACAGATTAGAATGTATGCATAGAATACAAAAAAAGTAAGTGAGTTCTTTAATTGTAAGTAAGACAAGATCTAAGCTCATCCAAGGAGAGAAGAAGAAAATATCACAAAAGGGAATCCACTCTCTAAGAGTGCAAGTACAAGATTTCAGGATTCACAATAGAAGACAATCCTCCAGGTCTGTGGCACCAGGTTTCCTATTAGCCATGTAAGTGGTTTTGCCTTGCTTCTCATGACTCATCAATCCTGAAGGCCCTCTCCAAGTGTGTCTCCAACAAAAATGAATTGCCTTCATAGGGCTCGGTGTTCTCTCAGTCAATGAGGACTCACATTCTCTCACACATATTCAGTAGTGCCCAGTGTCCCCAGTACAGGTTGCAGGGTTGTCAGGAAAGCTGACCCAGGCTTGGGTCATTATAATCAATCAACCAGCATTTATTAAGCAGTACCAGTCAGTGTTAAGTGTTGGGGACACAAAGAGAAAGCAGATTTAGACTTATGTAAATGTGGGCTGGAAACCCAACTACTTAACAATCGGAACTCAACTAGAATGAGCTGCCTCAGGAAGTGGCGGGACCCCTCATCTGAGGTCTTCAAGCAGGGGCTGCTGGGGGACTATGTGTCAGGAAATGACAGAGCTGATTCTTGGGTATAAGCTGAATTAGATGCCTCTGAGGTCCCTTCTGATGTCAAGACTCCAAGATTCTTTGATATTCAATCTTGTCAGTGCCTACTCGAGGACTAAGAAACACATTTTAGATGCAGGTGTGGGTAATTGATCGATATATTTTCACCATATTTTCCAGTTTAAGAGAGAGAGGGAGAGACAGACAGACAGACAGACACAGAGACAGATGATTGAGACAGAGAGAGAGAGAGAGAGAGAGAGAGGGAGGGAGGGAGGGGAGAGAGAGAGAGAATAGATGGAAGCACTACCTCCCTTACTTCATGTCTTAGCATCCTAGATCTAAAGCTGTAAAGAAGTTCAGAGGGCAATTAAACCAACACTTTCATTTTACAATAGAAACTGAAGCTCAGAAATTAAGTGAATTCTACAGTCATACAGATAGTAAGAACAAAGGTAGTACCTGAATCCAGTTCCTCTCATTCTTGAGTCAGTAATATTTCCACAATACCATTCTAGTCTTTAAGAGTTCCTTTGAAAGAAAATGTCATGACCTGATGAACAATCAAATTCTAGAGGAATAAATTGGAAAACAAATTATATATATCTCTGAAGAAAACAACTAGAAATAATTATTTTTTTACTATTGTTAATGTATTTTTTCATTATTTAAAGCAGCCCATCAAGTGGTGCTTTTCATTATATGTCCATATTTAATACTAATGTGTATATGATATATCCCCTAATGATTTTCAGGAGACTAATCATTTCTGTCTGAACAGACTGGCAAATACGGGGTAATGGGAGGAAGGGTATAGCCAAGGTATAGCCAAGTTCTCTCCCACAACTACTCTGACAAAGATTGAGGAAGAATACCAGAACCAGTAATGATTGGGAAATAAGAGGGAAAATCACTGTGGGTCTTTTTGTCCAGCCCAGGGCAGCAAGGAAAGATTGCCAAAGGCCCATGGGCTCAGGAAAGGACATATATCCAGGAGGCTTCCATAGCAGGGACTGAGCTGGGCCTGTGACCGTGTACCAGAACAAGGAATGGGCTCACAGATCCAGCATGGAGAGGACTTGAGACCGTATACCCTTCAGGAAGAAGATATGGGCGCCAGCCTATAGCCTTGTAGCTCTGATCCCAGACCTGGACATTGATCTAGATTGGAATGATGCCAAAGCCTGAAGCAGTATACTAGATAAGGAGCAGGAAGAGTAAGAAATAGCTATATGGCTCTGACTAAAATCTGGTTCTTTGAAGACTAATGAAATTGATAAACTTTTAGCTAACCTGATTAAAAAGAGAGCAGAAAATCAGATCAATAAAATAACAAATAAGCAAAGTGAAATCATAACAAGACCAGAATAAAAAGAAAGAACAATCAGAATATATTTTTTGCAATTATATGTGAGGAATTAACTCAAATGGTAGAGTGCTTGCTTAGCATGAGAGAGGTCATGCTAAGCTCGCAAGGCCTGAATTCTCCAGCTTCACTTTAGGGGCAGCTAGATGGGCTAGAATTCTGGGCCCAGCATAGGGAAGGCTCCTCTTCCTGAGTTCAAATCTGGCCTCAGACCCTTACTAGCTGTACGACCATAGGCAAATCACTTAACCCTGTTTGCCTCAGTTTCCTCCTCTGTAAAATGAGCTGCAGAAGGAAATAGCAAACCACCCCCAGTATCTTTGCCAAATTGGGTCAGACATAATTGAAAATGACTGAACAACAACATGCTAACAAAACTGAGAACACAAAAGAAATAGAGGAATTCCTTCAAAAACAGGGGTTACTTACCCAAACTATCGGAACACTGAAGACAGAGATCTTAAATAACCCAATCTCAGAAAAGGAAATAGATCTAGTTGTAAAGGGTCTCAGCCTTCTCCCACAATAGGCAATTTTTTGTTCACCAGCAAAAGTCTCTGCCCCCAGTGACTTTCAGGTGGACAGAACTGACTCCATTTGGATGCTGAACTCTTTCTATCAGGCTTAGTGGAGTGCTACACAGCCCAAGCAAACATCACTCATCGGCAACCAGGGTCTCCAAGGTGTGCGGTTGAGTTTTGTTGCAAGTCTGTGCGTCAAGTACTTAGATCAGGTACTGACCTTACTGCCACTTGCATGGGAGTTGGGGAATGGATGCTGAGTGAGCTCGATGTAGGTATCGGTTCATGGATTTTCTTTTTATTTTATTTTTTCCTATGTTTTCTAGTGTTTTAATTTTGTTATTTAATATTTTTAGTTTTCAGCATTGATTTCCACAAGATTTTGAATTACAAATTTTCTCCCCATTTCTACCCTCTCCCCCACTCCAAGATGGCATATATTCTGATTGCCCTGTTCCCCAGTCAGCCCTCCCTTCTGTCACCTCACTCCCCACCATCCCCTTTTCCCTTACTTTGTTGTAGGGCAAGATAGATTTCTATGCCTCATTGCCTGTATATCTTATTTCCCAGTTGCATGCAAAAACAAACTTTTTTTGAACATCCGCTTTTAAAATTTGAGTTCCAAATTCTCTCCCCTCTTCCCTCCCCACCCATCCTCCCCAAGAAGGCAAGCAATTCAACATAGGCCACACATGTATCATTATGTAAAACCCTTCCACAATACTCGTGTTGTGAAAGACTAACTATATTTTGCTCCCTCCTATCCAGTCCACCTTTATTCAATTTTCTCCCTTGACCCTGTCCCTTTTCAAAAGTGTTTGCTTTTGATTACTTCCTCCCCTATATGCCCTCCCTTCTATTGTCTCCCCTTTTTTATCCCCTTCCTCCTTCTTTCATGTGGGGTAAGATACCCAATTGAGTGTGTATGTTATTCCCTCCCCAAGTCAAATCCGATGAGAGCAAGATTCACTCATTCCCCCTCACCTGCCCCCTCTTCCCTTCCTACAGAACTGCTTTTTCTTGCCATTTTTATGTGAGGTAATTTACCCCATTCTATCTCTCCATTTCTCCCTCTCTCAATATATTCCTCTCTCATCCCTTAATTTGATTTTATTTTTTTAGATATCATCCCTTCATATTCAACCTACCCTGTGCCCTCTGTCTACACATATATGTATATTCCCTTCAGCTACCCTAATACTGAGGTCTCATTAATTACACACATCATCTTTCCATGTAGGAATGTAAAAAAAAAACAGCTCAACTTTAGTAAGTCCCTTATGATTTCTCTTTCTTGTTTACCTTTTCATGCTTCTCTTGATTCTTGTGTTTGAAAGTCAAATTTTCTATTCAGCTGTGGTCTTTTCATTGAGAAAGCTCAAAAGTCCTCTATTTTAATGAAAATCCATATTTTGCCTTGGAGCATGATACTCAGTTTTGCTTGGTAGGTGATTCTTGCTTTTAATCCGAGCTCCACTGACCTGCAGAATATCCTATTCCAAGCCCTTCCATCCCTTAATGTAGAAGTTGCTAGATCTTGTATTATCCTGATTGTGTTTCCACAATACTCAAATTGTTTGGTTTTTTTTTTCTGGCTGCTTGCAGTATTTTCTCCTTGATCTGGGAGCTCTGGAATTTGGTGACAATATTCCTAGGAGTTTTCTTTTTGGGATCTTTTTCAGGAGGCAATTGGTGGATTCTTTCAATTTCTATTTTACCCTCTGGCTCTAGAATATCAGAGCAGTTCTGCTTGATAATTTCTTGAAAGATGATATCTAGGCTCTTTTTTTTGATCATGGCTTTCAGGTAGTCCAATAATTTCTAAATTATCTCTCCTAGATCTATTTCCCAGGTCAGTGGTTTTTCTACTGTCACTTTTCCACTTCACACTGTCTTCCATTTTTTCATTCCTTTGGCCCTGTTTTATAATTTCTTGATTTCTCATAAAGTCAATAGCTTCCACTTGTTCCAATCTAATTTTTAAGGTAGTATTTTCTTCAGTGGTCCTTTGGCCCTCCTTTTCCATTTGGCTAATTCTGCCTTTCAAGGCATTCTTCTCCTCATTGGCTTTTTGGAGCTCTTTTGCCATTTGAGTTAGTCTATTTTTTAAGGTGATATTTTCTTCAGTATTTTTTTGGGTCTCCTTTAGCAAGTCATTGACTTGTTTTTCATGGTTTTCTCGCATCATTCTAATTTGTCTTCCTGATTTTAACTCTACTTCTCTTACTTGCTTTTCCAAATCATTTTTGAGCTCTTCCATGGCCTGAGACCAATTCATATTTTTCTTGGAGGCTTTTGATGTAGGCTTTTTCACTTTGTTGACTTCTTCTCGCTGTATGTTTTGGTCTTCTTTGTCACCAAAAAAAAGGATTCCAAAGTCTGAGTCTGAATCTGAGACCATTTTCGCTCCCTGTTTACGTTCCCAGCCAACTACTTGACCCTTGAGCTTTTCATCCAGGTATGACTGCTTGTAGAGTAGAGAGCACTTTGTCCCAAGCTTGAGGGGTTGTACTGCTGTTTTCAGAGCTATTTCTACACAGCAAGCTCTGCCACAGCAGTGCTCCTCCTTCCCCAAGAACTGCAAACCCAAACCAAGACTCAGATCCAAGCTGACTCTGCACTAGGCCCTCTCTGATTCACTGCTTAATTCCTCCCACCAGGTGGGCCTGGGACTGGAGGAAACTGCAGCTGTAGTTCTGGAAGCAGCCTCAGAGCTACACCACCTCTGCTGCCCCTGGGACAGAGGCCTACCTCGAACTCCTTTCACTCTGTCCCAGCAGCTTTTCCCACTAACCTTCTCTGTTGTCTCTGGTGTTTGCGGGTTGAGAAGTCTGGTAACTGCCACAGCTCACTGACTCAGGGTGCTATGGCCTGTTCCGTTGCCCAGCTCCTGGTCTGGTTGGTCCAGGTGTGGCCCACACTGGACTCTGCTCTGCTCCACTCCCAGCTCCGTGCGATGGACCTTACCCAGCAAACCTCCAGGCTTTCCTGGGCTGGAGCACTGCTTCCCTTTGCTATTTTGTGGGTTCTGCAGTTCTAGAAGCTGTTCCGAGCTATTTTTTATAGGTGTTTGGAGGGACCTGGGGGAGAGTTTTAGGCAAGTCCCTGCTTTCCAGCCGCCATCTTGGCTCCACCTTCTTCTTTTTATTTTTAACTCTCTTTTGGATTCTGAGTGTCCTAGGTCATGGAGATGACTAAAGTTGCTTTATCTTTGCTACCTAATTTCTATTTTGGAGAAGCCTAAGTGGTTTTGTGGATGAGAGAAAACATCTAGTCCTCCATCTTGTTGCTAACGTAACCAAGACATTGTATTCTAGTTTATGATTCTTTCTGCTATCCTCTTTACTCTAACAATTGTGACCATTCATTGTATATTAGTAATCCTCTACATCATTGTCTTATACTTTTCCTTCTTTGTTTTCAGCCCTTTAAGAGTCTGGTTTGCTTATGTCTAAGTCTTCCCTTATTCTACCCTCTTTCTTTTCCCTTAACCCTTCTCACTCCTGTTTCCCTGTTGGGTGAAATGAATTCCTGTCTCCAACTCTGTGTATGTGTATTATTGGCTCCATTGATGAGTTTAGATCAGCATGTGGTTCAAATGTTACCGCCTTACCCCACTTTTTCCTCAACCCTATTATGTGAAACAATTTCTCCTATTTTCCCCCTCTCTTTCTTCCCTCCCAGTGTATCCCTCTTCCCCTTCCTTTTCATCCTTCTTTCAAGATCATAAAAATATAAAAGAACCACTCCCAGACCCTCTTTCTAATTAGACTCCCTCTAATGACCTGATTGTCTCCTCAAAGCATAGTTTATTTCTGTTTAGTCCTTTATGATGGTTCTCACATATTTACATTTTCATGCTTCTCTTGACTCCTCTGTTTATATTTCCAAGTTTCTGTGCAGCTCTAGTAATTCCATTGGGAATGCCTGGCAGTGCTTTTGAGTAAAGGCCTATTATTCCTTGTACAGAATTATACTCAGTTTTATTGAGTATGTTACTGTAGCTTTCTGGTCCTTTATATTGGTACCTGATAAATTACGTGTGGTGTTGTTGGTGGCACTTTAGTACTGAATTCTTTCTTCTTGGCTGCTTGCACTATTTTTTTTTCTTTTACCTAGAAGCTCTGCATTTTGGCTGAAATGTTCCTGGAAGTTTTCATTTTGGGATTTTTTCCAAGAGGTAACTTGTGGATTTTTTCTGTTTCTACTTTGCCCTCTCATTCTAAGAGATCTAGTCAGTTTTATTTTGTAATTACTTGAAATATGATAACCAAGTTCTTTTTGTTCACGGCTCCCAGGTAGTGATTCTTAAATTGTCTCTCCTTGTTTTCCAGGTCATTTCTATGAGATACATTACATTTTCTTTTTCCCCAGTCTTTAATACTATTTTAGTATTTCTCATAAAATTTGAATTCTAATTTTAATGTTTTTTAATTAAGATTTTGTACCTTTTGTTATAAGCTTTTAATTCCCTTTCATTATCTTCCAAAGTTCTAACTTCTTTTCCCATTTTCTTTTGTACTGCTATTATTTGGTCTTAAAATTATTTTTAGCTTTTTTTTTTTCAAAAACAAAAACAACCCTTGTTTCATCTCTTCAAGGCACTCTGGTGGGATCTGTGCTCTCAAGTTATATTTTTCCTGCTTGGAGATGTTTTGGAGTCATTCTCTTCTTTTGTGTCTTGGTGAGATTTTTGTTTGTTTGCTCATTCTAATCTACTTCTTTATTTTGGACTTTATGCTAAGACCAGGCTCTGCATACTTGGGGAAGGGGTGGGGCGAATTTCTAAGCTGAGCTCTTCTCTTCTTAGGTCCTAGTGCTTTCTTAGGGATAATGAATTTTGTGTTTTTCCAAGATTTCAGGGACAGATCAGGCTGGAAACCTGCAAGATTTCAGTGCTCCCAAAATGGTGTGTTCTGGAGCAAAGTCAGCTCCTTACCCTCCTGGTTTGAGCTCTGTAAGTTCCTTACCTTGTGTTTGTCCTTCATTTTCAAAGAAGAACCTGACATCAGGGAAATGATGACATGACTTGCAGTTGACTTTGATTTGAGTGAGGGAGGGCTGTGCAAGGTCACCAGCCTCACTTTGTCCTCCAGAGCCATCTGGGTCCAGTGACCTGCTATTCGTTAGGATGATTGGAGATGACCCAGGATGCAATGGGAGACCCTGGCCCTTTTAGGCTAAGGCCTTTTCATCTCCTCACCTAGAGTGAGGTGACACCCATTCGGTGAGTCAGCCTCTTTAAGAAGTGTCAAGGGATGGCCTCTTTAATTAGAAAAAAAAATCAAGCTGGGAGGGGAAGACCCTTAGGGTTGCTGTTCCAAAGAGAAACAGTTACCCTTGACTTTCACTCTAAGCCAGGAAGGCGCAAAATACAGCCATCAAGTGGAGCTAGGTAAGTTCCTTACCTAGGTTTGGGTCGAGCAACATACCTGTGGGCGTATCTTTGGTTGGAAGTTCCAGTGGATTGTAACTAGGTTCAACTGCTCTCAACCAGCTGAGAAGTTCTGCAGCTTCAGAATGACAGAATTGCAAGTTATTCTTTCATCCGGTAGTCCTGCTTTGGACCTCTCCCCAAACTGCACCCCTCACCCCTCCTTAACTTGCCTATTACTGTGGAGAGTATTACCATCCCCCACCCCTAATCTTCCAGGCTAACATCCCTGACTCCTCTTTTTCATGACCAGCACCCTCCCCCACCACCAACACATACATCCAATCATTTGTCAGGTCTTGTCATTTCTACTTTTGTAACATCTCTTGTACACGATGGAGAGAAAGGTCTCCTTTGACACAGCAACTATGCTGGTGTAAGCCTTAATTGTCTCACACCTGGATTGCTGTAATGGTGCGCTGGTTGGTCTTCCTATCTCAAGTCTTTCCCCACTCCAATTCTTCCTCCATTCAGCTGACATACTAAAGTACAGGTCTGGCCATATCATACAACCCTTCCTACCCATCATTCAATAAACTATAATAGCTTCCTGTTACCTCCAGAAACAAATATAAAATCCTCTATTTAGTATTCAAAATGCTTCATAACCTATACTTTCCTACCTTTCCAGTCTTCTTACACCATACTCCTCTCAGTAGTGCTCTGCAAACCAATGACACTGGCTTCCTTGCTGGTCTTTGCACAGGACACTTCATCTAATTACTCCAGGCATATTAATGGGCTGTTCTTCCTTCCTGCAATGCTGGCCCTCCTCATCTCTAAGTCTTGGCCTCCCTAGCTTCCTTCAAGTATCAGCTAAAAGTTCCATTTTCTGCAAGAAGCCTTTCTTGGTCCTTCTTAATCCTAATACCTTCTTTCTGACACTACCTTGAACATATCCATCTAGTATCTCGTTCGTACATATTTGTTTGCCTATTATCTCCCCCAAAGAATGTGAGCTCCTTGAGAGTAGGGACTGTCTTTTGATTTTTATTTATATCCCTAAATACTAGTTAACCATAACTATTTTTATTTTCCTTTTGTCTGAGATCATGGTATTCACTCCAGCATTTTTGGATATTCTGATGCATAGTAGATTTTACTCCAGCCATTCGTTTTTCTAGTATGTGTGAATATTTATGATGCAAGTAGGTTTCTTGTAAATTCTCCTTTTTAACTGCTGAACCCCACCCTTTTATGAACATATTAATCCTTTTCACATCTTTTTTAATTCTTTATTTTTATTCTGAACACACCAAATAAAAACAGACATTTCCATATTCATGGTAGAACAGAAAAATAGGACTGCACCTCAAACTGCAGATTGTTTTTATGTACAGCTTTTCTTTTTCAAGTATGTCATAAATTCAACCTGTAGTTTTCAAAGCTGAATTTCTTGTCCAGGCTTCATTTTGGCCTTCCCTCTATTATCTTCTCTGTTTTGAAACAACAAGAAAAAACTAAAATATACCTCAATTACCTTCTTTTATTTCTTTTTGGTTTTGCTACCATATGTTCCTATCCCTACTCATCTTTACACACACCCCTCCATTTAAAAAAGGGAAAGGAAAGGAAAAGCCCTTGTAATAAATACATCAAGCAAAATAAAGTTCCACATTATGTGTGAAAATGCATGTCTATTCTACATCATGAATCTATTACTTCTCTATCAAGAGACTGATAGCATGCTTCATCATCAGTCCTCTAGAATTGTGGTTGGTCTTACAACAATCAGAGTTCTCATGTGTTTCAAAGTTTTCTTTATAATGTTGTTATTTCTATGTAAATAGTTCTCCTGATTCACTCACTTGACTTTACATAAACTCATACAGGCAAATTTCCAGGTTTTTCTGATGCTTTTAATTTCATCATTGCTTAGTGGGCAATATTATTTCATTAAATTTATATACTATTACTTGTTCAGCCATTCCCCACTTAATAGGCACCCTAGCCCCAGTTTCTAATTTTTTGCTATTGAAAAGGTTCCTATAAATATTTTTGAACATATGGATCCTTTTCCTCTTTCTTTGACCTGTGGTATGGACCTGGCAGTGGTATTGCTGTGTCAAAGGTTATGCATAGTTTAATAACTTTTTGAACATAGGTCCAAATATTTTTGCAGAATGACTGGACCAATTCACAAATCCATCAGTAGTGCACCTGTTTTCCCTTCACCCCTTCTAGCATTTCTCATTTTCCTTTTTTTGTAAACTTTGCCAGTCTGGTGGATATAACATAGAACTTGAGAGTTATTATAATTTTAATCTCTCTAAACATTAGTGATTGAAGAATTTTTATATACCCATTGATACGTTGGATATCTTCTTCTAAACCTGCCTATTCATATTCATTGACCATTTATCAGTTAGAGAGTGGCTCTCATTCTTATAAATTTGAGTCAGGTTGAATAGGTCTGAAATAGAAAACCTTAGAGAGACTTGCTGTAATAATTTTTTTAACATTTTAACTGCATTGGATTTGTGCAAGACTTTTTAAATTTTATGTAATCAGAACTGTCCATTTTATCTTCTGTAATAGTTTTTGCTCCCTCTTTGGACTTTCTTTTCTCATAGGCTTTTCTCCTATGGCTAAATCTGAAAGTTAATTTCTTCATTCTAGTTTATTTATGATGTGACTCTTTTTTTTATTTGATTCAAGAGTGGAGAGGGGATGAGGGACAGAATTGTTACTGTTTCTATTTTTGACTTGTTTTCTGTGATTGTGTTTCAAAGATTATACCAAGGTTTGGTTTTCTCATCAGGAATATTTTGAAATCGATTTATTCTGTTAGAAGTCCTTTTTCACCCAATAAAATAATACTCAATATTGCAGGAGAAGTTATTCTTGGTTCTAAAGTTTTTGGGTTTTGCCTCTTGCTAGGTCATATTCCAAATTTTCCTTTCCTTTGATTTATTTGTTTCATAATCTTGTGTAATCCTGACTAGTGCCTTGTTCTTTGCTCTTTCTTCCTGGATATTTCTAATATTGTTTCTTTGATGTGAAAGCTTTGGAATTTGGCTATGACATTTCTAGGTGTGTTTAATTATCCTTTTTTCCAGGTTAATTGTGCTTATGTTTTACATGGTCTGCTTATTTTTCAGTCTTCTGGCTTTGTTCTAATAGTTCAATCTAATTAGTTACTGAGTTTTGTTAGCTCCATTCTGTTTCTCTGAGAATTGACTCTTTGGTTTGTTACATTCTATTCTATTCTTATTCTTTTTCCAAGTATTCAAATTTCTTTCCTCATATGTTTCATTTCTTCCTTCATTTTTTGCATCCCTTCATTTCTGGGCTCTCTTGCTTATTATGAATTTTCTTCTTATGAGATTTTACATTGGAATTCTTTCAGCCCATTGTATTTATTTTATTGGGAGTCTTCTTCTATTTGAAGTACATCTTCGACCTTAATTTTTGGATTACATTTTCTGCCAGGGCCAGGCTCTGCCCCTTCCTCCATGTTTGGGTCAGATAGGTAAGGCCACGTCTCATCTCCCATTGCAGCCCTTGAGTGGGACACCAAAATGCTGAGGTTTGTCTTACTTTCATTGCTGTGTAGATGCTGTTACTCTGCCACAATCTTGGATGAGGTAGCTCAGTCCTGGTCCCTTTTAAAATATAGTTCCTACCTGCGGATGCTATCTGGATGATTCTTAAATATGCTTTTGTAGTCTTTCAACTTGCATCTCCAACTGCCTACTGGACATGTGAAACTGGAAGTTCTGCAGACATCGTAAATTCAACATGTTTAAAACTGAACTAATTATTTTCTTCCCACACCCCGCTCCTTCCAAACTTCTCTATTACTGTCTAGGGCATCATCATCTTCCCAGTCACCCAGGCTCACAACATAGGTGGTGTCCGTGACGCCCCACTTTCTTACCCCAACCCATAGCCAATCTGTTGCCAAGGCCTATTGAGTTTACCTTTGTAACTTCTCTTGAACATGCCCCCTACTCTTCTCTGATACCGCCATACACCTGGTCTATTGCAAAGTCTTGTTGGTTGTTCTTCCTGTCACAAGTCTTTCTGTACTCCAGTCCATCTTCTATTTATGTGCCAATATGATTTTCCTAAAGGTGACCATGTCACCACTCCAGCTACTCAAATTCTTGTGACTATCCATTATCTCCAGGATCAAAGATAAAATTCTCTCATTGGTATTCAAAGCCTTTCATAACCTCCACCCTTCAACTTTCCAGATAAAAAGAGTTAATAAGTGTTAAGCACTTTGATTCATAATTTCAATTGACTATGATTTCAATTCCCCCATATAGCCAGAGATAAGTAAATGAGTTATGTGATAACTTTAACACGTCCCCTCTTCACCTTGTATCTTGACATCCTTATGTCCTTTCCTAATTCATTCATTCTTGAATTCTTTGGGCGGTGCCATAATGATCAAGAATGAAAGCAGTTGGTGGCCCGTCCAGAAATAATTGAATTTAAATGCTGGTCTAAGAGTGTCCTATATTGGTGTCCTGAAAAAAATAAGGCAACCCTATCTTCTTTGATGTTAATTATATCCTTGTCTTATGTCTTCCTGGAAGAAGGGCCAGGAATGAAACTACTGGCTCACTCCCTCTGGGTGGTCTACTCAGAACAAAATTAAAGAATATTTCCAGGTCTGTGTGGGAGCAGTTTGCATTGCCAATTGCCTATTCTATTCCTGATTCATGATGAATCAGTAATGGAAATCTTTTGGCCTAGAAATGAGAATCAATAGAAAAATCACTTTACAAAAATTAGGTGAAGACAAGGTAGACAATGAGGAGGAAGGAGAGAGGGAGTCTCTTGGCATCATTGCCTCTTTGGTCTGGCAACCTTGAAATATTCCTCCACCAGGCTTGTCTCCTTTTTTCCATTGATGAATTCCTCCTGGAGCATCAATTTTGTTGAAGGCCTGGGCCAGACTTCATTCTCCTTCCAGCTCTGTTCCTGACTACCTAAACTTCAAATCCATGTCCCATCCCCACATGTCCAATTTATTAATACTCTCCCTTTCTATTTTGTTAATGTTTTCAATGGCATAATTTTCCCCTTAATGGCAACTTGACTGTATCCCAGAAATTCTGGCATGTTGTTTTATCATTATCATTTTATTTCACATAATTATTGCTTCTGTGATTTGTTCTTTGGCCAACTCACTTTTTAGGATTTCATTGTTAAGTTTCTACCTGGGTCTCTGTCTTTTGTTTGTGTTCCCTGACCTGGTCAATATTTTACTGTAAATGATGTGTTTACTATGTCTGCCATTTATGCCCATACTACAAATGCCGATTATTAGGAATATCCCTGTCCCCTCAAACATGCTCAGTTCTTATAGAAGTTCTATGTGATTGTAAGAAATGTATGTATTCCTTAGCAGTATCGTCTAGAAGACGCCATTAGTCTCTTAGCTCTAGTTTCGTGAGCAATTTGTTCAATGCTGCTCTTCCGTATCTTCTTGTAAACCACTTCAGTCTTCATGAATTTATATGCTTATATGCTAAGATAGTAGGAGGATATAAGTTTAATATTGATTTAATATTTGTTGTCTATGGTTAGTTTTCTTATTTACTTCTTTTATGTTGTTAATTTTAGTTTTTGCTTTTTGGTTTGTTTTAATAATATTATTGCTATTAAGCCTGCTCTTTTGGATTCACAAAAAGAAAATTTTCTTCCAACCCCTCATTTTTGTTCTGTGTATATCTTTGCTTTTCAGATGTGTTTCTTATAAGCAGCAGATTGTGAGGTCTTGTTTTCTTATCCAATCTGCCATTCTTTTTTCATTTTATTGGACTGTTTAATCTAGCAGTTCTCAAACTTTTTTTAATCTCAGGACCGCTTTATACTCTTAGAATGTATTAAATACCCCCAAGAGCTTTTATTTATGTAAACTGTATCCATCGATACTTAATTAGAAATTAAAACATTTTAGTATCATTACTATTAAAATAGTATTGACCTCATGGAACTGCTGAATTCCAGAGTCCTTGAGGAGTCTTCATACTGCACTTTGAGAGCCATTTTAGAAATTTTAATCAATTTACAATTAAAGTTATGAGAGTCAGCTTTATATTTTCCTCCACTTGTCTGTAATATAACTTATTTCTGGATCAGATTTTCCTCCTCTTCCTTTATAAAAATAGTATTTTGTTTCTTCATTTATTTTAGCTTAATCTGCTTTAAGGCAGCTCTATTCATAGCAACTCTCTTGAACACCTGAGGGACCATCTCCAATCATCCTGATTTATATCTTGCCACTGGTCCCAGATGGCTCTGGAGGACAAAGTGAGGCTGGTGACTTTACACAGCCCTCCCTCACTTAAATCCAATTCATTTGCATGTTATGGCATCACCTCCCTGATGTCATGGTCCTCTTAGAGAACAAAGGACAAACAACAACAACACAAGAACAACCTTCAACACCCTCACCCTCCATTTGTCACTCCTGTCCCTAGTTTTGGGATTTTGCTTAAATTATTTGTTCTCTTTATCTAGTTTCCTAAGTTTTCCCCTCTTTTTCTCTAACTAGTAATAAAGTAAAATTCCTCTGTATCTCTTCCCCTTCAATTTGTTAGTTTTTGTGTCACTTTCTGCATCTTTATATTCCTGAAGTTAGGAAGATGCATTTTCCAACTTCAGATACTTACTGGCTATGTGACCCTGGGCAGGTCACTTCACCCTATTTGCCTCAGTTTCCTCATCTGTAAAATGAGTTGGAGAAAGAAGTGGCAAACCACTCCAATATCTTTGCCAAGAAAACCTCAAATGAGGTTACCAAGAGTTGAACACAACTGAAAGAAGTAAACAACTACAACAAAATTCCTCATGGAATTAAAATTCCTAAGGTACCATTTTTAGTTCTCTCCTCTAAATAATTTTTTGTGGTATTGCTGTGTAAATCTTGCCCCTTTCCCTGATTGTTCTTTTGTACCTCATTCTTAGACATAGAAATTCTTGCAAGAGATAAAAGTATTGCCTTGGTAGAAATTTGGCCATGTCCCTGATCATGCTATTCTGTATGATACTTTACCTTCCCTGTTAACATTTTTTCCCCATCTGCCATGAAATCTCTCTGGATCATGCCCATACCTTCTTCTGGGTGTTGTTTACCTTGAAGAATTATGATTTCCCTTCTCCCGAGGTAATATGAAGGGTATGTCTAGGCATCAAATCCTTGCATATTATACTGATTGTAAGGTCCTCGGCTCCCACTGTACAATCTCTTTTTGCCCTCTGGCACTCTCTCCCACCACTGAAACAAGCTTTCCCTTTTCTTTACCAACTTCCCTTTTCAATTTCTTCTTTTTCTCCTCAGCCATTATTGCACAGGCTCTCTTCTTCTTAAGAGGACACAGGAGTTACTTTTCCTTTGTTGTGAACTATTGACTTCCCTCTATTGTGATCTCACATTCTGTAGTTTAATCCAACAAAAAATATTGATTCTCCTTCAGCTGGGGTGTTATGGGGCTCAGTCCAAGATGTTACAGGTCTGTTTCTCCACTATGACTTCTTTTTGACTTCCATTTTCACCCTTTTCTCTTTCTGTATTTTAAAAAAAGAAATCTATTAATGGTCTCTCTTGGAGAGTTGTTATTGTTGTGGTGGTTAGCTCTCTTTTTAGTTTTTTCCCCCTAGGGTAATTAATTTTTTTATCTGTACCTTTTCAGTTGCTATATTTGTTTACCTTGCTTGTATTTCTTTCTCTGGGGCATTTACAAAATCACAATATGTGCAGGTCTGGTTTTTCTGTAGGAATTTTTAGAATGCCTATTTTTTCATTGAATGTCCATCTACCACCATCATTCAATAACATCTCCTCCTTTGAGGTTCTCTCAATCCATATCTACTCCCTAACCAAAATTCTGAAAGCTATTGACTACCAGCCTCCAGGATTTTCTTTCCTGAATGACATGAGTTTCCAATTGGCACCTGTCCCCATTGTAGTACCTGGTACGGGTCTGGTGGCAGCCTGTTATGGATCTGGGACCTCCTATGCCCTGGTGTACAGCTGCTCCCTGGGTGTGCTCCTGACCCTATTAGTCTTCTGTGTCTGAAGACCTCTCTGTCCTTCTGTATAGAGCAGGGCTAGACAAATGACTCACTATGAGTTATTTTGGATTCTCCATCGGAATTTGTTCTGGTACATTTTTAGATCTGTTTGGAGTTTTGTGGAGGGGAACTCAGCTCTACCATTCCTACATCCCTAAAATCTTGTCTCTGTTTCTTCTGTGTGGCCTTTGGGAGTAAATCAGTTCAACTCTATGTTGTCCTCTTTTCTCCTAAGTCCACTGCCCATGGATTGTATGGCCAATCTCACCCTACTAAGTTTAGCCTTCAATCGCTCCCACCACCTACACTCTTACTCATGTGCTGCTAGAAGACGCTGGAGAAAACCATGAAACTGAGTTGGCTTGATTCATTACTGATTAAGTTACATAACTTCAAGGCAGTCCTTTGGCTTGCTGCTATGAGGTGACAATCCATTTTCACCTCCTTAATCACTTTATCACTTACCACAATGGCTCTTCCAAATCTCCTCATTCCTCCCCAAACATCTCATGTTTTCTCCAATCTTCTCACTGGAAAACTTTGCCTACCATTTTACTGAAAAAAATTGAGGCCATTTTCTGAGAGTTCCTTCTTTTCCCCTTCTGCTTGTCTTGTATCACACAGATGCCTTCTCCCATTATTTCCTCCTTTATCCATCTCACACAAAGAGATGTTCCTCCTTGCAAAAAAACAAACAAAAACAACCAAACCAAAACCAAAAAACCTTTATAGATGATAATAACAGTTAACATTTATATAGTACTTACTATATGCCAGGCACTATGCTAAGAACTTTACAATTAGTATTCCATTTGATCCCCACAATAATCCTAGGAGGTAAATATTATTATCCCCATTTACAGATAAGAAAACTGAGGTAAACAAGGTTAAGTAACTTGTCCAAGGTCACATAATAAGTGTCCGAGGTTAGATTTGAACTCAGGTCTTCCTGACTCCAAGTTTGGTGTCCCCATGTGTAGGTAACCCCATTCCATCCTGTCTTCTCCAACAGATTGCCTCCACTATCATCTTCACTCTCTTTTCTTCAATCTCTGCTTGTTAATTGGCTGCTTCCCTATTGCCTACAAACATGCCCATGTCTGCCCCATCTTCAAAAAACCCCTACTTGATCCCCAATAACTATCATCCTAATCTCTCCTGCCCTTTGTGACTAATCCCCTTGAGGAGGCCATCTAAAATAGGTACCTCTACTCCCTCTCACTCTCTTCATTCAATTGAAACTGCTCTCTCCAATGATGCTCTTTCCAACTAATGATCTGCCAAATTTAATGGCCTTCTTGACATCTCTGCCAGATTTTGACACTTGCTATTCAACCTCTTCTTCTTGATACTCTCTTCTCTCTAAGTTTTCAAGACACTCATCTCTACCTGTTATCCTCCCACCTATCTGAAAGCTCCCTCTCAATCTCTTTTGTTTCATCCAGGTTATATCCACTAGCCATGAATATTGCACAGGGCTCTCCTGGGCCCTCTTATCTTCTCCTTTCCTACAGTTGTGTTTGCTGATCTTGTTAGCTCACAAGAATTCAATTATGATCTTTATGCTAATAATTCTCTAATCTACTTATCCTTCCGTAAACTCTCTGCAGACCTCCAGTTTGGCATCTCTAACTTCCTATTGCACAGTTTAAACTCAATGTCTGATAAACATCTTAAATTCAATATGTCCAAAATTGAACTTATCTTTTCCCCAAAACCCTTACCACTTACTAACTTCCCTCTTACTTTTAAGGGTACTACCGTTGTTCCAAGACACCAGGCTCACAATCTAGGTGTCATCCTCGACTCTTTAAACACTACCCCCATTTCCAATCTGTTGCCAAAGCTTGTCAATTTTACCCCTTCTCTCTTCTGACACTACTGCTACCCTAGTGCAGGTCCCTATCACCTCATGCTTTGACTACAGCAATACCCTGCTGGTTGGTCTCCCTGCCTCAAATGTCTCTCCAGTCCAGTCCATCCTCCACTCAACTATCAAAGTAATCTTCCTGGGGGGTGGAGCCAAGATGGTGACTGGAAAGCAGGGACTTGCTTAAGCTCTCCCCCAAATCCCTCCAAACACCTGTAAAAGATGGCTCTGAACAAATTCTAGAGCTGCGGAACCCACAAAAAAGCAGAGGGAAGCAGGGCTCCAGCCCAGGACAGCCTGGATGGTCCCTGGGAAGGGTCTATCACACCATGCAGCCCAGCATGGGCCATACCAGGACCAACCAGACAGGGAGTTGGGTGGAGCAGGGCCATGAATCACTGAGTTGTGGAAGTTACCAGACTTCTCAACCCACAAACACCAAAGACAACAGAGCAGGTTAGTGGGAAAACTGCTGGATTGGGGAGAGAAGTGTGCGGTCTGGCCCCAGCACTGGGGTGGTGGAGGTGGTGCAGGTGCAACAGCAGAAGGAAGCTCCTGTGGCTGCTTCCAGAGCTCCAGCTGTAGTTGGTTCCAGCCCCAGGCCCATCCAATGGGAAGAATCAAGCAGCGGATCAGAGTGGGAGTGCAGGGAGCCATTTGCTGGCACAGAGGCAGAGTTCTCTTGTTTTGCCCTGCTTGGATCTGGGTCATGGTCATGGTTGGTGGTTCTTGGGGGAGGAGGAGTGCTGGTTTGGCAGAATTTGCAGTGATGGTGGAGTAGAAGTAGCTGTGAAAACAGCAGCACAGCCCCTAAAGCTTGGGACAAAGTACTCTAATCTACAAGCAGTCATACCCTGACAAAAAGCTCAAAGGTCAAATAGTTGGCTGGGAACATGGCCAGGCAGTGAAAACAGACTCAGACTATAGAATCTTTTTTTGGTGACAAACAACATCAAAACATGCAACTAGAAGAAGCCAACAAAGTCAAAGAGCCTACATCAAAAGCCTCCAAGAAAAATATGAATTGGTCTCAGGCCATGGAAAAGCTCAAAAAGGATGTGGAAAAGCAAGTAAGAGAAGTAGAGGAAAAATTGGGAAGAGAAATGAGAGTGATGCAAGAAAATCATGAAAAACAAGTAAATGGCTTGCTAAAGGAGCCCCAAAAAATACTGAAGAAAATAACACCTTAAAAATAGACTAATCCAAATGTCAAAAGAGCTCCAAAAAGCCAATGAGGAGAAGAATGCCTTGAAAAGCAGAATTAGCCAAATGGAAAAAGAGGTCCAAAAGACCACTGAAGAAAATACCACCTTAAAAATTAGATTGGAGCAAGTGGAAGCTATTGACTTTATGAGAAATCAAGAAATTATAAAACAGAACCAAAGGAATGAAAAAACGGAAGACAATGTGAAATATCTCATTGGAAAAACCACTGACCTGGAGAACAGATCCAGGAGAGATAATTTAAGAATTATTGGACTACCTGAAAGCCAGGATCAAAAAAAAGCTTAGACATCATCTTTCAAGAAATTATCAAGGAAAACTGCCCTGATATTCTAGAGCAACAGGGCAAAATAGAAATTGAAAGAATCCATCAATAACCTCCTGAAAAAGATTCCAAAAAGAAAACTCCTAGGAATATTGTCACCAAATTCCGGAACTCCCAGATCAAGGAGAAAATACTGCAAGTAGCCAGAAAAAAAACAATTTGAGTATTGTGGAAACACAATCAGGATAACACAAGGTCTAGCAGCTGCTGCATTAAGGGATCAAAGGGCTTGGATTATGATATTCCAGAGGTCAATGGAGCTAGGATTAAAACCAAGAATCACCTACCTGGCAAAACTGAGTATCCTGCTGCAAGGCAAAATATGGATTTTCAGTAAAATAGAGGACTTTAAAGCTTTCTCAATGAAAAGACCAGAGCTGAATAGAAAATTTGACTTTCAAATATAAGAATCAAGAGAAGCATGAAAAGGTAAACAAGAAAGAGAAATCATAAGGGACTTATTAAAGTTGAACTGTTTTGTTTACATTCCTACATGGAAAGATGATGTGTATAATTCATGAGGCCTTTCTCAGTATTAGGGTAGTTGAAGAGAATATGCATATATATAGACAGAGGGCACAAGGTGAGTTGAATATGAAGGGATGATATCTAAAAAATAAAATAAAATTAAGGAATGAGAGAGGAACATATTGGGCGGAGAAAGGGAGAGATAGAATGGGGTAAATTATCTCACAAAAATGGCAAGAAAAAGCAGTTCGTTGGAAGGGAAGAGGGGGCAGGTGAGGGGGAATGCGTGAATCTTGCTCTCATCAAATTTGACTTGAGGAGGGAATAACATACACACTCAACTGGGTGTCTTACTCCACAGGAATGTAAGGGAAAGTGGATAACAAAAGGGGGATGATAGAAGGGAAGGCAGATCGAGGAGGAGGTAATCAAAAGCAAACACTTTTGAAAAGGGACAGGGTCAAGAGAGAAAACTGAATAAAGGGAGACAGGATAGGATAGAGGGAAATATAGTTAGTCTTTCACAACATGATTATTGTGGAGGTGTTTTGCATAATGATACATATGTGGCCTATGCTGAATTGCTTGCCTTCTTAGGGAGGGTGGTTGGGGAGGGAAGCGTGGAGAGAATTTGGAACTCAAAATTTTAAAAGCAGATGTTCAAAAAAGGAGTTTGTTTTTGCATGCAACTGGGAAATAAGATATACAGGCAATGGGGCATAGAAATCTATCTTGCCCTAAAAGAAAGTAATGGAAAAAGGGATGGGGGTGGAGTGAGGTGACAGAGGTGGGGCTGACTGGGGAATGGGGCAATATGCCATCTTGGAGTGGGGGGGAGGGTAGAAATGGGGAGAAAATTTGTAACTCAAAATCTTGTGGAAATTAATGTTAAAAACTAAAAATATTAAATAATAACAGAGCCATGAAAAAGTAATAACTGTGTTTAAAAACAAAATTAATCTTCCTAAAGTTCAGACCTGACCATGTCCTCCCCCATTCAATAAATTCTAGCTGCTCTCTATAACCTCCAGGATAAAATAGAGGATCCTCTATTTGCCATACAAAGCCCTTTATATTTTATAACCTTCTCCCTACCTTTCCAATTTTCTTACACCTTACACCTTTCCCCCTCACATACTTTGTATCCAATGACACTGGCTTCCTTACTCTTCATCCAATAAGACACCACATCTCCCGACACCAGGCCTTTTCTTTGACTGTCTCCAGTACCTGCCCTCCTTCCTCATCTCTGCTTCCTCTACTTCTTTCAGATCCCATCTAAAAACCCCTCCTAAAGAATGACTTTCCCAATTCCTCTTAATTTGAGTGCCTTGTGTTTCTTGCTTATTTCCAGGTTATCCTTTATATATCTTGTTTGTACATATTCATGTTTTCTCCTCCAAGGACTGTGAGCACCTTGAGAACAGTTACTGTCTTTTGTCTTTCTTCATATTCCCAGGATTGCTATTGTGCTTAGCACAACATCTAACACATAGTAGGCACTTCGCAAATGTTTATTGACTAACTTTTTTCATAAATTGTTAGGCTCAGGTTCAAAGGGTATGTCATCTTCGGCTGCATCTTGGGCCTCTTTCTTCATAACACAATACTCTTCTCCCTCTTGAAGTTTCTGATGGGTACATAGTAGTCTTGTTTTATTCAACTTTCCTTTATATTTGAAGATCTTTTTCCTTGTTGCTTTCAGAATTTGTTGTTTGTCATTGGAATTGTTAAATTTAATCCCTGTATGTCTTGGAATTTGCCACATTTTTATTTGTTTTGCGTTTTCCTAGAGGTGATGATCTATATTTTTTTAACTTTACTCTTTGTCTTTTGTGTTCAGAAGTTCTGGGCAATTTTCTTGCATTATTTCTTGTATTATGATCTTCAGGGTTTTGTCTTGTTTTCTTCTGGGAGATCTATAATCCTTAAACTCTCTCTCTGCATCCTGTCTTCAAGATCAATATGTTTTATTGATATGGAAATCATGTTTCTTTTAATATTATTGATTTTTGCTTCTCTTCTTCCATATATTCCTTTGCTTCTGTGTATCTCATTACCAATTCATTGTTCTCTCTTGTTTCTTTGGTGAGGTTTTCTACCATGGATTCAAGTTATTTTATTCTGCCAATTATTTCTACTGAGCAAGCTATACTTTCTACTCTGACAATTCTTACTTCTCCTTTAAATCACTCAGTAAAATTATGGTTCCATGTTCCCTTGGGAATCCAATAGGTGTTCTGCTTCATAAGATGTTGACCCATTTTCCTTTGTCTTGTAATATTTACTCACATATATCTAAACTCTTATATGATTTGGAAGCCACATTCTCTTCTGTTATTAGTTATCTTCCCTGTTGGTTTATCTGCTTATGTTCAATATTTTTAACTGAGTTTCCTTCCTCCTGAGATATTTAGCCATTTTAATATTTTTCCTTATACTTGATGGCAGTCATGCTGGGGGACTTTAGATTGGGGTTTATTTCCAAAAGATTTGCCTTTTTCAGATGGGAAGCCAGGAAACTGAGATGAGGAAGGGGAGCATTCCAGGTGCTGGGGACAGCCAGTGAAAAGGGCTGGTGTGAGGAGATGGAGTGTCTTATTGGAGGAACAGTATTGTCTCAACCTCCTACCCCACTTTGGAATTCACATTTCACCAGCCACAGTCTCTGTCCCAAGGGATTTCTTTTTTTAAATTTTTCATTTTATTTTTTTGTTTATGGAATAAAACAAGCATTTCCATAATATGGTATTGTTTTTAAAAATCATTTCTAAGAGAATAGAACTGGCCCCAGCTGAGTGCCAGTCCTCTTTCATTTGGGTCCAGTACAGTGCCCCTCACACACTGGTGTCCTGCATCATTTCCCTCTGTTCTTCATTTCTCTGGCTGAGTACTGTTACAGTACAGAGAATTGCCAAAATACAGTCTATTCAGAGCAAGCTTCTGTCTTTTGGTTTTCTGTAGTACGGGAAGGAGAGAAGTTAGAATAGAGTTCTGTTACAAGCCCATGATTCTGCTTGTATAGCTCTGCTAGAGTGTGGTGGTAGGTGGGGAGACAGTGCCAGGTGATCAAGTGAGGGGTTAGATATTAGCCTTCTCTTCTGTTAGCTTATCAGTTTGTTTCTTTATTAGGGTTCTTAGTGTCTTAGAGTAGGAAGATAGCTAAGATCACATTTCCAGTGAATATAGAAATAACAGAGATAAACCTATTTTGGATAGGCTTATAGGCCATGAGGATTGGAGAAAAACTTTCATCTTTTTGGTCACATGACCCAGAAGTCTCTTGCCCTATTCTTGATCAAACTGTACCAGCTCTTTCTTTTGGATGTGTTATTGTGCCTATGGAAATCACCAGCAAGGGATAGTATTCACCTTTTTATAAGTCTTAGAAGACCTTCTATAACATTATGGATACATGCCCCAGTAACCCACTAGATCTCTCAAATTTTATTCTCAAGTTGACAGAACAGTGGCCTCGAATGATGGGGGAGTCATCAACAGGTAGGCGGTGCACTGGATAGAGCTCTGAGCCTGGAGTCAGTAAGAGCTGAGTTCAAATCTGGCCTCAGATAATTACTAGCTTTGCAACCCTCGGCAAGTCATTCAACCTCTCAAGTCACTTAACTGCCTCAGTTCCTCATCCATAAAATGGGGTAATAATAGCACCTACCTTCCAAAGCTGTGAGGATCAAATTAGACGATAACTGTAAAGTACTTAGCCCATTGTCTGGCATACAAATGTTAGTTGTAAATATTATCATTCTCTTCCTTTTCTTACTCTCCTTTATTGATCCCTCCCCTTACAATATCTATAAATCTACTTTATCATTCCTTGGAAGATAAGCAGTTGTTTTTCCCTCATAACATCCAATCCTGCCTCTTCAGGAATTGGAAATAGCCTGGATGAGGAGATTTCTTCTACCAATGCAGGTAACTTTTCTGCAATGTTGAGTCTTAAAGAGTTGCCCAGAGTACAAAGAGGTTAGGTGACTTTCCAAAGGCCACATGACCGGTATGTTTACAACCAGTCCCGTAGGAGATGGAGCTTGAGCCCACATCTTCCTGACTCTGAAGCCATTACAACATGCTCCCTCTCTTCAGGAGGATACTCAGATTTATTTCTAAGCTCCAAGTTCAGTTATTCTTCTTTCTTTTTTCCTCTTGATGGCATTCCTTCACCTTCCCAACCTGCTGTCATGGTTCAAGATTCATCTCTGTGACTTCACATCCCTTTTTCTTCCCCATCACTTTCTTCTGTTTCAAATAGTATGTTTTCCTGTTTTCCCCTTTTCCTCTCTTGGATCTCTCAGTATCTTAAATTCTACCTCAGATAATTTCTTTTTACCTTATATGTATACCCAATTTTGTATAGTTATCTCAAGAAATTCTCTTTTTTCCCCTCCTCTGCATAAGTCCATTTGTACCAAACTACACCCAATTTGCACCAAACTACACCCAATCAAAGCCAAGAAGCGCTAACATGGTGATAGTCATCCACATGCATTAGGGAAAAAGAAAGCCTTAGCTGAGTAGACATGAAATGATTTGATATGATATGATATAATTTGAAATGATATGAAAGTCAAGCTGCTAATAATTTATTTGTAATTTTTTTTCCTTCATGTCTAGTCTATATATCAAAGGATACATGTAGTATTCCATCTGAAGAATTACTTGTCATCACAAACAGAACAACTGCTGAGTTAAAATCATTTAACCTTGCTAATGACTACTAGAAATGTTTTCAGCTAAAATGCCCAACTTTAGGTTATACAAGTCCTAATAAATCTATAAGAAAAGTGTGTAAGGAATTCAGACTAAGTTCTTAAGACGTGATAAAGTCTGATTCAGCCCTTGAAAAAATTTTACAAGAATTTGGCTTTTAAACATTTAAGAGATTGCACCAATTATATGAATTAAGAAAATGTGCTGGGATTAATAGAACATTGCTAAACTCTACAACACCTTTATCTTCCACACCTCCATGTAATTTACTATGAATTCTTGTCACATGAGGTGGATAAAACTGAATATATTCTCTCATCTTGGGAAATTATCCATTTTTCCTTTGTGAGCGAGAGAAATATTTTAAATATCAAGTTGAAGGACACAGGGCTAAAAATATCATTCATTGTACTAACACATAGTATACTAAGCTCCTGTTAGCAGTCACTTATTATACTACAAAAGAATGTGTTTCTGGAAATTTGGCTGGGGGATAGATAGCATGTGGCATGAAAGGACAGACTGCCGAGCTCCCTTATTACTCCAAAAAAAAAAAACCTGGAATTTGTATCAGACCAAACAATGATCAAGAAATCTAATGAAAAACTACTGTTTCATAAATGAAGTTTCATAAATGAAAATTTCCCAGATCTGTTCAAAGCAGAGTACAAAGTTAAGATAGAAAGAATCCATCAATCAACTCCTAAAAGAAACTTTAAAAAGTAAAAGTCTCAGAAATATAATCAATAAAATCCAGAGCTCCCAAATCTCAGGACTCAGTGTGGAAGTGTGGTCCTGGTGTGGAAGTCAGAATATCCTTTGCTCTCTGTTGCTATTTCCTGGCCAACCCTACCCCTAGTCTCTCTCTTGAGAGAGTTTCCTATCATCAACTGCCTAATGGACATTTGAAATTGGAAATCCCATAGGCATCTCCAATTCAATATGTTCAAAACAGAATTCATTATCATCCTTCCCCACCAACACACCTGTCTTCTGAACTTACCTTACTGTTGATGGAATTGCCACCCTCCCAGCAAGTTTGTAAGCTCAATGCCACCCTCAAACTCCTCATTCTTCCTCATCCTGCACATCCAAGCTGTTGCCAAAATTTGTCATTCTGCCCTCCCAATATCACCCATGTACATCCTCTTCTCTCTACTCACACAGCCACCACCATAGTTCAGGACTTCATCACCCCTTGTGTAGAGTCCAGGGGAAGGGAATCTGCAGCCTCAAGGCCACAAGTGGCTCTCTAGGTCCTCAAGTGCAGACCTTTGCCTGAATCCAAACTTCACAAAACAAATCCCCTTAATAAAAGATTTGTTCCATAAAACTTGGACTCAATTAGAAGGCCTCCCCCAAGGACCTAGAAGGCCACATGTGGCCTCGAGGCCACAGGTTCCCCACCCCAGATTACAATTGATTTTTTAAGTGTCTTTCCACTCCAATTTATTCTTCATACCACTACAAAAGTGATTTTCCTACATCTGACTATGTAACTATCACCCCTCACTAACCCCACCCCAGTGACTGCCCAATACCTCAAGTATATACCATGAAGTACTTTAGCATTTTAAGCACTCCATGACATGGGTGCTTCCTACCTTGCCATTCTTCTTACTCATTACTGCCCTCCACATGCCCTACAGCTGAGCCATATCACCTTATTTGCTGTTGGTAACATAGGACACTCCTTCTCCAACTCTCTGCCCTTACACTTAGTGTCTGCCATGCCTGGAACCTTTGCCTCTTAGAATCCTTAGCTTCCTTTAAGATTTAGCTCAAACACAGGAAGGTTTCTCTCCTGGTTCCTCAAGACACTACTACCTTCTCCTCAAAGGTTACCCACTCTGTACATAGCCCCTAATTTATATATGTGTTGTCTCACCTACAAGAATGTTAGCTATTTGAGGGCAGGGAATTTTTTGAAACTTTCTTCGTATTTCCAATGCATAGTGCCTGAATACAACAAGCACTTAAAAAATGCTGATTGATTAATTATCCTGGACTCTCCCTCTCCCTCATATCTAATGAGTTGCCAAATCTTGCAGCTTCTACCTCCACAAAATCTCTTATGTCGAGCGCCTTCTTTTTGCTCACACAATCGCCACATTAGCTCAGGCCTTCATCATCTCTCTCCTAGATCATGGCAATGCCCTCCTAATTAGTCTTCCTGCTGTGAATCTCTCCCCAAAACCGGCCCATTCATTCTCCACACATCTGTCAAAACTATATCCTTCAATCCATGATGACTTTTCCTTTCTTTTTCAAAAGGGAATCTCAACTGAAAAGATACATCTGTGCTTCCTGCCTACTTCCACCAAATAATGACAACAAAAAAGCAAGGTTGGAATGGTGTAGGGGAGAGTTCTGTTCAACAACCTAGGTACTTCATGTATTCAGATTCCCAAAAGGAAATGAGATTTCCTTTCTGAGAGTTAGCAAAGTGTTATTGAAATACATCATTAAGCTTGGTTAGCTAACCTTGTCTAAATCAGAGTGTACCATTAGAGATCCTTTTTCGTTACATATATTTTATTGACTATTGAAGGCATATTTTTGTGTGATCACAAGTGCCTAGCACAGTGCCTGGCACATAGTATGTACTTAATAAAAATTTAGCGACTCATCATATTGCCTGGCTTCTCAATGGGTGGGGGAGGGGCTGGAGGGAGAGGGAGAATTTGGAATTCAGATTTTTTTTACAAAAATGTAAAACATAAGCATATAATATTTTGAAATAAGTATTCAGTGATTGATTAATTGATTGAGCCAAGTTTTTATCCTCCATTTGTGCTATGCCAGTAGAGAACTATCAGGAGAAAACCGGACTTTATGTTCCATTTTATAGATGAACCAACTGAGTGAGGTCCAGAGAAATGAAGCCACTTGCCCAAAAAGTCTCACAACTAGGACTGGAATGAAAATCTCCTATTTCCTAGCTCAAAACTCATTCTATAAAGCCCTGAAATTTTCCTGAGAATTACCGTTTTGACACTATAATAATAAATGCAGAGAAAATGTGGCATTTTTGAAGATGAGAGTTAAAAAAATAATAGTTTTCTTGTTTTTGCTATTCTTAACCCCCCTCAAAACCACGTAGAGCAAACCACTTCTAGACCAAGGCCATCCGGGAAGAGCAGTTTTAGAAAGTGGGAAGATACTATGGACAGTGCTGTATACGAGGAAAAAAAAAATAGGTCTCAGCCTGTGGGAAGCTGACTCATTGCAAAACTGGCTCTCCCTGCATTGAGGAAGGGGCCTAAAAAGTTTTTAATTACTTGAGCATATATTGCAAAAAAATTTCTCCTGAGATTCTACTGTTCCGTGGCGCTGTGAAACACAGGCCTCCATTGCTTTTTGGGCAAAGAAGTCCAATGTTACTGTTTGTGAACATCTTTTTGCTTAATTACACTTATAAAAAAAGCAAACCAAACAGTTTTTAAGCACAGAAAGCTCTGTGTACAGACAACTCCCTCTTGCCACAAGTAGCAAGGATGGAGGGCCCCATAAAAAGGAGCAAAAATAGGGACGAGATTTTTAAAAATAAACATTTGAAATTCCACTGAAAAAAATAGTCATTCGCAACCAATGTAACCTGCTAAATCCTGCTGTCAAATAATGTGGATACAAACACCAAACCAGCTTTCCCATGATGCAACACTAACCTTTAGGAAGGAGAGTGGTATGTTTATAAATAAATGATCCATGGCCCATCTCTATCTTAAGTATTAAAATTTTAGGTAAGAAAACATGTCGCTTTTTCTGGAATACTCTACAACAGGTATACACAAAAAACCAGCGAGGAAGAATATAGTCTAATAAAAGATAATTTTCTTCCTCTGGAGAAGAAAAATATGTATCTATGCCACTTCCTACCTCCATCGTTTCTCCTGGGTTGTAGACCTTTCCTCTCAAAATCTCAAGATTCAGACATAGACTCCAAAAACTAATGCCACGGTGACAGAATTATGCACTGGATTTAGCACATATTTGGACATCAAAAGATTAACCAAACCACCTCCACTCATCCCATAGAGAGATGTGGGAAAGTCAGTCCCAAGATCACAGAGCCCATGCTCTCCCACCCCCAAACAAGCTAACTGTGTGGGAAACTAAACCAAGCCATCTGTTTTACTCAACCTGTCATTCTGAGCTTTGCGGCAACTAAGGGCGGGTAGGGGGACAGCCCTGTGAGGGAAAAAAGGTTCTTTTGGACATGGTATACTTGTTGGGTAATGTGTATGATGTCCAATGTGGCACCCAACTGCTTTGCTCTCTTTTTGGGTTGCACTCTTGCACTAAGCTGTATTTTACACTATTGATTTGAGTTTTCAGTAAGGTGAGGGGCCCAGACATGGCCATGGCAGCTGTGTCCAGGCCTCCCTCTCAGGTCCCAGAAGTAACCCGGAGTGGGGGAAATATATGTCTACACTCATTATAGCTCCAGAGCCCGCACCAGCGTGTTTCCCATTTATACAAAGTAGTTAAAATAACACATTAACTTACAAAATCAATAATAATCATAACACAATTCTAAATAGAGGGCAAAACCAGGAATAATTGAAACATCACAATCTACCCAAAACCTTGGATCACACTTATCACCAAAGCGTTTAGTGTCTGAGGGAGGTGAGAGAATTTACAGAAACTATGATATAGGGTGATGTATATGGACAACTGGCTTAGATCTCTATGGTCTCCTTAATCTCTTCCAAGCTTCTCCATTTCCCTTTTGGACAAAGCCTCATTTCTGCTACTCTTGGGCCTCTGAAGTAAGGTCGAGTTCTTTTAGGTAACAGCAGCCAAGAGGGCTTCCCATGCCTGTTCCCTTCACTGGGCACTAAGCCACCATGGCAATTGCTCCACTGAAAAGCAATTCCCTTTAAGCTTGAGGTCAGCAAATCTCTTCACCACCATCTCTAAAGGGCTACATAGGCATACTTTGAAGGTGTTCTGGGCCTTTGAAGGTGTTTTGGTTTAATATTGGAACAAAATAAACTATATGAAAATTATTCAGCAGGTAACAAAAGATTTACTTAGCAGTAGGAGGCAGGATCAGAATATTCAACAAGAACAAGCACTGAGGAAATTTGAATTAATTCAGGGGAACAAAACTGGGATATTCATCTTTTCTACCCAGTCAAACATCAAAAAGAGCTCTGGGAACTCCTCATGGCTACTTTGCATACAGATGGCAAGGAAATGACATCGACAGCCTAAGCCCTGAATCCTCTGAGCCAGTCAAGTGAGAGTCATCAAAATCCAGTGATAAGACTGAAATCAAGAGAGAGTAAGGCTGATGACTTTGTGTACCTCGGCCTCACTTAAATCCATTTCATACACATGTCAAGATATCACCATGAGGTCATTGGTCCTCTTGAAAAATGAAGGACAAACAGCCACAACTGGAAAGCAATGCACTGCAGCCAGCTCCAACCTCAGTTAGTAGTACTTTTGCCTCTGAGCTGCTTTTATTTAGATCTTCTCAGTGTTTTTACATGAGGTTCTATTTTTTTCCATGTCTTCAGAACTCTATTTCTCCTCAGATTATTTTTTTCTGTGTTTTTCACATGAATGTCATTTTTGGTCCCTTTAGGTAAATTAAATGTCCACATGAGAAATGGATTCTATCTATCTCTATCTATCTACATATATCATAAGTACTATACAATATTTGTACAATTGTCAAACCATAAGTATTCCATCCCTACCTCATGCTTGGTATTGCACTAGGCACCGGGAATACAAAAACTGTCTCAGAAAGCTGATATTCTGCTAAGGAATAATCAAAATAAGGGTAACAATCATTGTTCCCCTCATGTAGCAGGGGAGTGTCATTGTAGAATAAACATCTCTAACCTCTTCTCCCCACCCTCCTTCCCCCCTTCTCCAAGGGACATTTTAATTTCTGCTGAGAGGGGAAGCAAAAAGTTGAGACCAAACACTTGGCCACTCTGCTTTCTTCAGAGACAGAGGGTATCAGGCTAGAATACATCTATCTACTCCCTTTATTATTATCAGTCAAAGGGATGTGGTTCCCAGGTTTGAGCTAACCTCTGATTGCTGTTTCATTAATTGTAGGAGCAGGACTCCAAACTTCATATCCAAGGTTTAACTCTCTTGGTCCCAAATACCAGTTCCACAATGAACCTACAGAAAGTAGCAATTATCAAAGAAACCTATTTATCCAAGTTGAATATCAAAAATATGGAAATGAGAGGAAGTCTACATAGAAAAATATATACCAGACATTACAGATTGAAGCAGGGTATTGGGTTACTCAATCCAACCAAGACACAGAGTTCTAGATCTCACCCAAGAAGAAATTCCCCAAAGTGTCTTATGTAGCATGCTGGGATTTAGGAACATGATGCAGACTGCCAACTTCTATCAGCTTCTTTCCAGAATCTTCTCCTTCAGCCACCTGAAATGGTACCATTCATCTTCTCTCTTGAAACTAGAAGACAGAAGCAACCAAAGAGGCTTCAATCTAGAGAGATTGAAAAGACCTAAAGGGAATCAAAGTTGGTCCAAAGACTTGAAGAACCTTCAAGAAGAAATCAACCTTCTCCTCTCTTTCAGTCTCTCCAACTCCACCTTGCCCTTCATGCAGGAGTGGAGCACTGATCTCCACCAATCAGGAAAGAGTCCCATATTAATGAGCTTTGGGATTTGGGTTACATAAATACACAAAAGCATAAGTATACTAAACATAAAGTAATTTCAGAGGACACTTCTCAATATACAGAAAAAATTATTTACTGAGTTTCCTGTTTAGAGACCATTTTGTATTTTCTAATTTAAACTGATTTTCCTTGAATTGGTCCATTTGAAACTATCTCTGACATTTGATTTCTTTTTCCATAAAGTTCTTCCCAATTTCAGTAATGCATTTATCTGTGGAATGATTTATCTTCCTTGATAAAAAAAAAATTCCTTATAATTTCCCTGGAACTTCATAGTTTGAGGAAATTTCCTCCCACACACTGGTTGAAGAAATCCATAATGAAAAAATGTTAGGGTGATTAGGAAAAAAGGACACAGAGTTGTTGTAAAGAAATTGTTTCATTTACCTTAATGTTTTATGTAAATGTGAAGTATTATTAAGAAAATCAGACTTTCAGGTTGCGTGTATGTTTCTAACTTTAAATTTTATTTCTATTTAAATGGAGATGAAATGAAGTGGACTAGTGAATGGGAAATGGATGAATTTATTAGTGAAGATATGGGATAATTCCTAATAATACAATATTCCAAATATGCCATTTTAAGGTGCCGTGATTCTGAGACCAAATGAGTTAACTTACCATTTATTCCTATGTTTTTAATTTTTTTAAAAAAACAGAAATGGGTATTGTGTTTTGTCAGAAGATTTTTCTGTATCTATTGATATAATCATATCAATTTTGTTGTTTGTGTCTGAACCAAAGGGCACTAGCCTACTTACCCCAAAGTCACCAAGTCTGATACCAAAGTCACCAAGTCTAATTCCAAAGTCTGAAGCCAAAGTTACCAAGTCTGAGTCTAGGAGGTCACAAAGTCCAGTGATTCCAAGGCTGCCAAGCCTACTGACCTCAAACCTGCTGAGCCCACCAGATTCTGGGTCTAAGGCTACTTGTCCCAAGTCTTCAGAATAAATGCTTTAATGCTTCAAGACAGAAAGACTTATTTAAACTTTAAACCAATATTTTTTCTCAGCCAGGGTATAATTATTCAATCTTTTGTACAAATAGAGGAAATACTGAGTCACAAAATTTAACTGTCAGTTAACCACGATTAATTGCCAGGAGAACGAATAACTTAACCCTAAAAAATTGGTAGTGTATAGAACAAATCATAGAAACAAAAGATAACTTCATTCAAGGTAGTGACAACAATCAACAGTCTGTTATCATTTTTGAGATCCAGCCAAAGCAGTACTTAAGGTAATATTTATATCTCTAAACACTTACATCCATAAAATAAATAAATAGATTAAGCATGAATTAGAAAAAAGCTGGGAAACAAAAAAAATTTAAACATTAACTAAATATCAAAAGAGAAATCTTAAAATCAAAGAAGAGATTAACAAAATTGAAACAAAAAACATAGGATTAATAAATAAAACTGGGAGCTATTTTTTAAATAGAGAAAATCTTTAGCTAATTTGATCAAAAAGAAGAAAAAACAAAATAAAATTAACAGTATGTAACTGAACAAAGGAGAATTAAATGGAAAAAATATCATGCAATTGAAAGGGCACTTACCAAATTCCTTCTGTGATATAAATATGTTCTTGATACTTAAAACATGGAGAGTCCAAATAGAGAAAGAAAATAATAAACCAATTCCTTTAAGGAATATTAATGTAAAAATGTTTAAATGAAATATTAACAAAGAAGCTACAACAATCTATCACAAAGGTTTAACACTAGGACCACAATGGATTTATACTACAAATGCAGGCATAAACATAATCTATTATATTAATTACATGAACATAGCACATAGTATATGTACATTACTATATAGGCAAGAGCCAGTATTGTATTAAATGTGGAAAACCAGACTCATTTCCAATAAGATCAAACACAAAGAAAAGATGCCGGTGGAGCAAAATGGCAGAATAGAGGCAGGAACCCATCTGAACTCTTCCAATATTCCCCTCCGAATAACTTTAGTGCATCACATCAAATTTTGGAGTGGCATGGACAACAAAAGATTGGGGTAAGGTATTTTTCCATCCCAAGACAATGTACGAGATTGGCAGTAGAGGTCTATGACACTGGGGCATAGGCAAGTCTGGAGCACATACAGAGGCAACACCAGTGGTAGGTTTTGGAGGCAGTGGTAGCAGCAACAGCAGCAGCTCTGGAATCTCAGCCCAGAGATAGTAAACAGATTGGACAACTGGTCAAAAAGAGATTACAGGAAACCTGAGCTGACACTGAGCACAGAAGCAGGTGTTGTTTGGCAATTCCATTGCCCATGTGAAGTTCTGGGTCACAGTTTCAAGGTGGAGAGGGGCACATGTGGCCAGTCACAAGAAAGCACAACCCCTAGTCCCAGTTCCAGGGCAGAGAGGAGCATTGGACTTGTGGCTGCAGAAGAGCAGGGGTCTTTCCCGGATAAAGACCATAGACCAGGAAAGCAGTGACCACACATGTCCCAGGATATGCCACCTTAGAAGCACCAAAAACATGCAGAACCCTAGAACTAGCCCTGAAAACAGCAGCATGAAAAATGCTATCCACTTTCACAAAGAGGACTGGTGAATTCTAAGTATAAATTAAAGTAGTTTTTTCACTTTATTTTTCTTGCTTTTTTCAACATGGCTAATATGGATATATGTTTTACATGACTTCACGTATATAACTGATATCATATTGCTTGCCTTTTTAAGGAGGGGAGAAGACTGGAGGGAGGAAGAGAATCTGGAGCTCAAAAAAGAGAATATTAAAAATAAATAAAATATTGAAAACAAAAATTTTTTAAAGCTGTCCATTTGTTACATAGTGGTAGAAATGCTAGCTATAATAATGACAAAAATGAAAGTAATAAGCATGGTGAAAGAAGAAACAAATGACAAATCCCTTTTGACAGACTGGTTAAAATGACAGAAAAGGAAAATGACAAGTGCTTTAAAATGACAGAAAAGGAAAATGACAAGTGCTGGAGGGGATGTGGAAAAAAATTGACACTAATGGGCTATTGGTAAAGTTGTGAATTGGTCCAAACATGATATACTAGAAAACCCTAGAGAGTTAACTAAAAAATTGAGACAATAATTTCATCAAAGTTGCAGGATATAACATAAGTCCACATAACTATCAGTATTTCTATGTGTTACTGGCTAAACATAGCAGAAAAACAAGAAAAGGCCATGTAAAATAACTACAAAATGTGTAAAATTTTGGGAGTACACTAATGAGAGCCAACAAGAAGAACCTGAATACAACTACAAAACACTAAGAAAATAAAGACACACCTACATAATTGGAGAAACGTTAGTTGCTCATATGTTGGCTGAGTCAATATAATAAAAATGACAATGCTACCTAAATTAACTTACTCATTCAGTACTAAACCAATTAAAGCACTAAAATGTTACTTTACAGACTTAGAAAAATAACAACAAAAATTCCCTAGAGGAGAAAAGGCCAAAAATCTCATGCAAATCGTTTTAAAAGTGAAGAGGAAAGGGAGCATGACAATATCAGACCTCAAGCTATCCTACATGATGGCTATCATCAAAAGTATTTGGCATTGGTTTAAAAAAAAGATGGAGTGGTCTAGGAGTGTACAATTTAGCTATACAATATACTGAAGCAAAAAGAAAAAGAAGAAGCAGATTAGTATACAAGAAACCCAAAGACCCCATCTTCTGGTTAAGGACTAACTATTCGATAAAATCTGCTGGGAAAACAGGATAGAAGTCTGGAAGAAATTAAATTTAGACCGACACCTCACACTACAGTCCACTGAGCTAAGCTTCAAATGAATATGTGACCTCAACATAAAGAGTACCATCATGTACAAATCAAAGGAACAAGGGAAAAAAATTATCTTTCAGATCTATACCAGGGAAAGAGTTCCTGTTCAAAGGAGATAGAGGATCACAGAAGATAAAATGGATAATTATGATTATGTAAAATTAAAAGGGTTTTGAACAAACAGACCCATTACAGCTAAGATTAGAAGAGAAAATAGTTAATTGGGGTGGGGGGGGGGGAGTCTTTGCGGTAAGCTTCTTTAATAGAGTGCCCATTTCTAAGATATATAAAGAACTTCAAATTTATAAGAATACACATTACTCAGCAAATGACAAAACATCAAAGGATATGGACAGTGAATACTTAATGGAAAAAAATCCAAGCTATCTGTAGTCATATTATTAAAAAATTATTCAAATCACTAATAATTAAGGGAATGTAAATTAAGGCAACACTGGTATTGTTTCATGCTTATCAGATTAGCAAAACTGTGAAAAGCCAAAAATTGCAAATATTAGAGGATGTGTGAAAATGGACACGTTGATGTCCTCTTGGTGTAACTGTGAATCAGTCCAGACATTCTAGAAAGCCCAAAGTGTTTTGCTATGTGTGTTTCATTTGACATAACAATATCTCTACTAATTTAAGCTGCAAAGAGATTAAAGAGAAAATGGTTTTACACGTACAAAAATATTTATAGCTGTTCTTTTTAAAGTGGCAAAGAACTGGAAATGGAGTCTTTCTCAATTAGGGAAGAGTAAATAAATTGTGGTATATGAATGTAATGGGATACTATTGTGCTTTACCCCCCTCGATCACTGCCTTGTCATGGTGGTGGGGAGGGGGGTTGCATAGCTTGATGAAATCATGAACTATGCCTTGCAAGGTTCCCTAAGGTGAACAGGCCATGGTGAAGAGTTCTGACAAAAAGTATGATAAACTCCATGGACAGTATCAAAATTATAAAAGATATGATACTGGAAGATGTGTTCCTCAGGTCAGAAGGTGTTCAATATGCTACTGGGAAAGAGTGGAGGACAAGAAGTAACTCCAATACCAATGAAGCAGCTGAACCAAAGCCAAAAGGAAGCTCAGCTGTGGATGTGTCTAGAGATGAACAGAAAATCCGAGGGTGTAAAGATCAATATTGCACAGGAACCTGGAATGTAAGATCTATGAACCAAGGTAAGCTGGACGTGGTCAAACAGGAGATGGAAAGATTAAATATCAACATCTTGGGTGTGAGTGAACTTTAATGGACAGAAATAGGTGAATTTAATTCAGGTGATCCTTACATACACTACTGTGGGCAAGTAAATTTCTTAAAAGAAATGTAGTAGAAGAAAGAAAAGTAGCCCTCATAGTCAATAAAAAGGAGAGAAAAGCAGTGCTGGGGCATAATCTTGAAAATTACAGAATGGTATCCGTTCAAATCCAAGGCAAACTAGTGAACATCACAGTAATACAAATCTATGATCCAACCATAGAGGCCAAAGAGGCCTTCACTGATCTTCCAAGAGATCAACCCATCAACATGTTGCTACCTTGATGTACTTCTAATAAACACTTTTAATTCTCTTTGTCCTGAGTTTTGCCTCATTAATCAGGGTAAAAGCCCAAATAAAGAATTTTCCTTTCAACATATTAATTGGTCCAGTCATTCTTGGAAAGCATTTGGAGTTATACCAAAAATTTGCTAAGCTGTGCATGCTTTTTGACTTAATAATACCTCCAAGAACCTATACTCCAAAAAGGTCAAAGTTAGAGGGAAAAGATGAATATTTACAAAAATAATTTTTAGAGCAAAGAACTGGAGGTATTCCACACAAATTGGGGAATGGGTGAACAAATTATGGTATACATATGTAATGGAACATTATTATGCCAGGAGAATTGATGAAGGGAGTGATTTAAGAGAAAACTGGGGAGGCATATATGAACTGATGCAAAGTGAAATGAGCGGAACCAGTAGTATAATTTGTATAGTAACAATATTGTAAAGACGAACAACTTTATAACTAGGAAAAAAATATTTTTAGCTTATTTGTTGCCAAGTCACGTGTTTCCCAGTTTTACAACATCTTTCATATGCATACCCTGTTCTCCATTCACACATATACCACTCTGGTACAGGCCCTCATAACCTCACATCTGGACTACTGCAATAGCTTTCTGGTTTGTCTGAGCATTCTAGATATGGGGGACGAAGTGAACATGAAGAGAGTTAGGAGAGAGGGTGTCCTGTGCAAGGAACATCACCATCAAAAATGCCAGTATCACTAGCTTGAAGAGTACCCGAGAGGAGCAAAGTATAAGCAAACCAGAAACTAGTACAGACTGGCAGGAAAGGGCCAGGTTGTGAAGGCTTTTAAAAGCCAAATAGAGGATTTTATATTTGAATCTGTACATAATAGGGAGCCACTGGAGTTTACTGAGTAGGGGAATTGATCAGACTTATGCTTAGAAGAAGGAAGGAAGAAAGGAACAAAGGAACGAACAAACAAAGGAAGGAAGGAGGGAGGGATGAAAAGAAGGAAGGAGGGAAGAAGGAGGGAGGGAGGGAGGAAGGGAGGAAGGAAGTAAAGAAGGGAAGAAGGAAGGAAGGAAAAGGAGAAAGGGAGGGAGGAAAGGAGGAAGGGAGAGAGGAAAGCAGGGAAGGAGGAAAAGAAGGAAGAAAGGAGAGGGAGGAAGGGAGGAAGGAAGGAGAAAAGAAGGTCATTGAAGCATTTTTCAAATGTATAGAAAAAATAATACCTGAAAGAATCACAGACAAACAGGATACCATTTATATAGCACTTTAAGGTTTGCAAAGCACTTTCCATATTATCTCATGTGATGCTGATAACAGCTCTGTGAAGTAAGTGATTTTATTATCCTCCCTCAACTCATCTTACATATGAGAAAACAGAGGCTGAAAGAGGTTAAATGACTTTGCCAGGATCATACAGTTTGTAATTGGCCTGGGGCAGGATTTGAACCCCAGTCTTTCTGATTCCAAGTCCAACACTCTGTCCACTGAATCAGCTAGGTATTGAACTTATTATATATATTTTAATGCAAAAAGAAGCTATGCATAATAAATATTCATAGTTTCTTCTACAATCCTCTTTTTCTATTCTACTGTGTCCACTTCATTTAGTTTTTGTTAAGTTTAGATTTAAAAAAAAAAACAAATTTTAAAAGCCAAAAGAAGGAAGCAATGTTGATAAAAAGCCAGTATCGCCTCATCAAGAACAGGTTGACTAGACTGATGTAACTTCCATTTTTCACATGGAAATAGTCTGCTGAATTATTGTGCAACTGTAGATATAATATATCAGCATCTTACTGAAGCATTTAACCAAATTGTTCGTGCTATTTGGGGGAAATGATAGAAAGATGTAGACTAGTAGAATTACAACATAAATTCTGAACTCAATTATGGCAAGATATTAATAAAAGCCATCAATCTTTCCAAATTAACTTGGAATGAATTCTACAGTGAATTGTCCTAGACATCTGTACAACACCCTGTACAGTTTGACGTTTTTATCAGTGGTTTCCATAAATTCACCCTTATCCAACTTGCAAATGTCACCAAGCTGGGAGAGGTTGCTAATCGAGTGGGTGAGTATTCAAAATATCTTGACAGTTTACAACAACAGGCTAACCCC
Organism: Trichosurus vulpecula; assembly: GCF_011100635.1. Lineage (NCBI taxonomy): Eukaryota > Metazoa > Chordata > Mammalia > Diprotodontia > Phalangeridae > Trichosurus > Trichosurus vulpecula. The sequence goes on from NC_050578.1 coordinate 69,156,596, forward strand.
AAAAGATGAAATTTAGCAGGAATAAATCTAACGTCTTATATCTGCTTTTTTAAAAAATCGATTTCACTAATATATGGTGAAAAAGCAAGATTAAACCGAAATTTAATTGAAAATGATTGGGCGGAGATTGTTGATTCAAACGTGGTACTGAAGCCAAGACAACGTTTGCAATCTCAGGTGGCAGGAGTGAAGAAGGAGCACTGGCGCCCCCTGGCGGGGCTCGGCGGCCGCCGCTGTCTCGAGGAGGGGGTGGGGCTAGGGGAGGGCATGGCTTGATCCTCCAGGAGGCTGGACCAGGAACAGCTCGGGGCTGCTCTTAGCGATGCGCAGCCTTCGTTTAGAAGTAAAAGTGACGCAGGGTTCGCAGTCTGTCAGTCCCCGGACTTGGCTGGGCAGGAGGACGACAAGAAGAGCTCCCTGAAGGCCGGAGCGAGGGTGGGAAGGGGCTGGAGACCCCCGCGCCCTCCTTTGTCTTAAAGGGCATCGAAACCGTCTTCAAGACGTAAAAGCTCAGAGGCTCAGATCACTGAGGGGCTGCGGGAGGGAAGGAGGGAGGGAAGAAGGAAGGAAGGAAGAGAGAGAACGAGGGAAGGAGAGAAGAAATGAAGGAAGGGCTAGAGGGAGGGAGGAGGGAAGGAAGGAAGGGAGGAAGGAAGGAAGGAAGAAGAGAAGGAAAGAAAGGAGGGAGGGAAAGAAGGAAGGAAAGAAAAGGAAGGAGAAAGGAAGAAGGAAGGAAAGAAAGGAAGGAAGGAAGAAGAAAGGAGAGAGCAAGAAAGAGAAAGAAAGGAAGGAAGGAAGAAAGAGGATTGGAGGGAGAGAAGGAAGGAAAGGAAGGAGCAAGGAAGAAGGAAGGGAGGGAAGGAAGGAAAGGAAAAGAAGGAGGGAGGAAGGATCTGGATCTGAAAATGAGCTATAATGCTTCATAGCAGTGTGAACCCTCTAAACTGCCGATTCCTCACCTGTAAAAATGGGTAAAATAATAACTTGCTTTTTCAAATGTTGTGAGGAAAGTGCATTGTGAATTTTAATGCATTGTCTAAATGTGAATTATCATTATACACTTCACAAGGGCAAGGATTATATCTTATTAAAGTTTGTAGCTTCATCAGAGGGAAGAATAAGGGCAAGAAGACCAAGTAAGAAATTACTCTAACAGTCCAGACAAAAAGAGATGAGTACTTGAACTGAGATACAATGGGGGTAGGAAAGAAATAATTCCGGGACAGTGCTGAAGGACCTGGTAAATGGAGATGTGGAAAGTAGTGGAGCAGGAAATACGGCCTCCAAGGTTTCAAGCATGGAAAACTGGGAATACAGTGTCATTGACAAAACGAGAGACAGGTAGAAGGACAAGACTTTTCAGGGAAGAGGGTAAAGAATTCAGTTTGGGGTATATTGAGTTTAGGGTGTCAGGAATGCAGCATATGTTTGGAAATAGAGAACTGGGGCTCTGGTGTGGACTGTTGGATATGTATATGTGTGCATACACACAATGCATGGATACATATATATGCATATTCATGTATATGTGTGTCTATACATATATGTATACATATTCATTAAATATACCTATATGGATATATAATGTGCATGCATGCTATAGGTGCACAATAATGTGTATACATGCATGTACACATACGTACATATTTATATTCCTATATAAATATTTATAAATTATTCCGATATTCCAATATTAATGTACATTATATATGTACATACATATATATTTAAGAGGTACATGGAGGTGATGAGAGGCAGGATAGTGCAGTAGCTAGAAAATTAACTTCAGCGTTAACATCAAAGACCTGAATTTGAATCCTGCCTCTGGAATCCACTAGATGTGTGAACCTGATCAAGCTACTGAACTTCTTAGACTGAATACCCAGGAACTCTCCAACATGATAGTTCAGAACAGCTTCTGGTTTCCTTATCAGACATTCCCTATACCAACAAATTCACAGATCTTGACCCTCCTCCCCTGCCCCAACTGCATAATTAATATTAAAATTCTTATGTTAATAACAATGTGTTAACAGGGAAATTCCTTTTGCATCTTTAAGTCAGCATAAAAATACATATAAAATACCAAGTAATTTCTGTGTTTATTGAATAGTGTTTGTCATCGGGGCAAGTCGAGAGACTATTAACTGCTCTGATATGGACACACAGGGAGAGCACAGAACCAGAAATGAAAGGATCTTTGTTGCTTTGGGATCAGATGTTCTAAAATACTCAAAGGGAATTGACACTCTCAAACATTTGTGGGAGTAGATGAGATCATCAGTAATAATCATCGATATTTATATAGTGCTTCAAAATGTGTGAAGCACCTTATATATATGATCTCACCTTAGTTTCATGGCAACTCTGTAGTGTACCTATTACAGGCATTCTTTCCATTTTACAGATGAGTCAGTTTAGGCTCAAAGTTAACTGACTCACTTATAATCGCTTAGCTAGTAAGTGTTCAAGATGGAATTGTAACAAAAGTCTTTCTTATTTCAAGTCTAACACTGTCCACTATCCCACTCTGCCTAAGAGAGAGAGTGCAGAGAAAAAAAAGATTGAGGGACAGAACCCTAAGAAATGAGTCACATTTAACAGACAAGAGGAGAAATCAAAAAGAGAGAAATTTTTCTCTTTTCTTTTACACTCTGAGATGAATTTGTTCACTGTAACCTTTTGGTTTTAGGGAATAGTAATAGAAAAAACTAGACTTTGAAATGTCATGATGTTTTGCTTCTAAACTAGCTCTTTTCTTCTATTTAATTTAAGTTATTTTAACCCTTCAATTCTGATCATACTTTGGGAAAGTGATCCCTCCTATTAAGAGAATGTAGTCAGAGTGATGTAAAAAAGTACTAAATCTGGGCTTCCCTGAAATTTTAGATTCTGAGTCATGGGCTATAATGATAATGATAAAAATAAGTTTTGGGTGTTTTTTAAGCTGAAATGGTTACCTGCAAAGAGATAAAAAGTAAACAGTATAGTTCAGAGATCCAATACAGATGAAGTCCTGGAAGAAAATGTCAGGAACTATGAGTTGGAAATCTATCCTTATATCAACCTATATGCTCTGGTATAAAATAAGTTAACATTTTATTTTGTTCTACTCAATAACAACAATAGAGTAGAAGTTATTTAAAAATTGGTGGAAAGGCTCAATTGTTTGTGAAGGATAAACAGTAAAGTATTTCCTGAATTTAAATGAAAATTTTTGTGTGAGAACAATTAGAAACTATTGTTATCATTAAAAATTAGTAATAATTGTTATTAACAATTAGCAACTATTGTTTGAAAATGGAGTAAAACAAAGTGTTGCATTAATTAAAAATATATGTGTATAATCATCAGTGTTTTAAAAAGGTACAGAACACACCTTTTCTGGATATTATTACCTTTATTACAAAACATTAAATATATCCTGTGTTGAGGTAACATTCCAAAGTGTACATAACAAGTTCAGTTGGAGTCTATATACACAGCTTTTATTTGCTATGAGCAAAAGTTACAGCTGGTCACAGAGTTTCAATTCTGGCATTGCACATAATCCAAATTAAGGAACAGAAGCTCAAATTATGTTAAACACATAATTTAACAAATAAAAAGGAATCTTAGCAACTCTCATAACCCATTCCCACACACCAGTGGTCCAGAATAACTCCTTTTAACATTGATGTTTTACAGAGAATCCATTGAAAAGGATAAAATGGTTGACAGAAAGAAGTCTTGTTCATTAAACCAAAACACAGCTATCTTATAATTTTTAAATGTTTTCTCCAACCAAATATTTAATCACTTAAAACTCACTTATGAAAGAATCCTCATCTTATGGCATTTCTTCAAAACCCAAGTTATAAAGCTGTAACACAAAATCCTTTCTTGTTTCCACTATCATGGATAGTATTGAGTCACTTGAGTCATTTCACATCCTGTGAACTTCTTTGGAAGAGTAATTCCCTATAGATGATGGTGTCCCATTAATTATCTTCCAAAAGAAATAAATCCAGGTCATCCTAAGCTTGGTAGGATGAATAAATCAAAGCACCCCCATTTTCTTCTCCCACTCCCTCCGTTTTACAAAAATATGCTTTTGAGCTAATACTAATAGCCATCTTGGCAGTCATTGTCATCATGGTCTCCAGTAGGTCGGTTATGATAACTGTCAATTACCAGCTTTCTACTTTCTACCTCAATGCTTCTTGATAGGCTTTCTTCATTGCTAATTGATGGACTTTCATTGGAATTCACATTTTCTTTAAGCTTACTGTTTTCCTGAAATGCTCTGGCATCTTCTTCAAATTGATCATTTCCCTCTCCTTGCAGCTGTTCAGAACTGCTTTCCCCACTGTCCTCCCTGGAGACACTTTGGCTCTCTGTGGATGAGCTGTGAGACTGGAAGCCTTCCTGGCTGGAACTGTCTTGATCCTCAGTTGACTCTCTGCTTTCCTCTGAGGTGTTCACACTCTCATTCGATTCACTGTTACTTTGTTCCTCTCTAGACTCACTATCTGATTTGGAGGATGTGGTTAGATTGCTCTCTTCAGAGGAATTACTACTATCTTCCTTAGTAACTTCAGATAGACCAACACTCTTTCTATCAGAGTCAGGGTTATCACCCCGTGAAACATTTTCATTTTCTTCCTGGGATTTATTTGGTTTTTCATGAGAATCATCATCTTCTTCTGATGTGGACTCACTGCTGAGATCCCGCACATTTTGGCTGTCTTCCTGAGACTGACTGTTGCTGTCTTCCTGGGATTTGCTTTTGCTGTTTTCATAGGATTGACTGTTTTCATTGGATTGGCTCTTTTCTGTGGAGTCACTTGTGGCTTCTTCCATCGTGTTGCTCTCATTGGTTTCACCCCAGTCATCCTCCTTTGAGATGCGTGCCTTTTGGAAGGATTTCCTGCCAAGCTGCCCCATCAACTGGCTCACATTGGATGAATCTTGTCTATTCCCATCCTGATCTCTTGTCTTGTGAATCTTTTTCTTTGAGTGGACACTGTAACGAATCATTCTGGAATTGCTAGTCTTGCTCCCGATGGTGTCTGCATCATCACCTTGCATCTCTTCGTCATCAAATGAAGAATCATCTCTAGAGTTGCTATAACTCTGTTTACTTCCTACTTCCACAGTGTATTCATCACTGTTGCTGTCAAGGACTCCCTCCTTATGACTTTCATTCTCCTCTTCAAGGCTTCTGCTCTCACTATGACTATTTTCATCACTGGCGGCATGGTGACTGACATCTTCTCCATCTGCAGCATTATTTTCATTGTGTAGAGTGCTGTCAGAATTGTCATCACTTTCGGGCCAGGTGTTTCCACCTTCTTGTTGATGCCTTTCAATGGACCCCTGGCCATTGTCTATATCAACAAAAGTGTCATCTCCACTGTCGTCTTCATCATCATTCTTATCATCGTCTTTTATTCTACTCTTAAAGGAGCTGTCAGATAGTCTATAAACAGTCTCTTGATCATTAGGGCCCAAGTCTTCCTCTGATTCAGTACTATCACTGTAATCCATCTTGTTCTCATTTCTCTACATGTAGAAATTAAGAGATACAGTTAGCTTACAATAATTCAGAGGCCAATCATCTAACCGGTGGGTTTTCTAGACCCACTGCTCTTCTTTCTGCCTTCTTCCTTATTTTTACTTATGGCCATATCACTGGCTGCTTATGAGAGAATAGGAGAAACTCAGATCCACCTCCATTTTGTGATTTTTTGTAATATGCAAGCTCCTGAAAATCTGTGTGGAAATTAAATATCTATGATTTCTATCCTAGTTTCATAGACTTAGAGTTGAAAGGGACCTTTAAGGACACTAATCCAACCCTCTTATTTCACAGATGCGGAAATAAAGCACAGAAAGTTGGGGTGACTGCCCAGAGACACATGTCTAGGAAAGACATTCGGGATTTGAATCCAGGTTGCATGACTGCAGATGAAGCACTTTTTTTTCCACACACTACACTCTAGCTACATTAGGGAAACTTATTCTTTAGAGAAACTTTTCAGCTAATCATTTTGGAAGCAAAAAACATTGTTTTGTAAGGAAAGAATTCCATCTCTGTATCTTTATGTAGGCTGTGCTTCTTGTCTCCCCACCTGGAACGTGCTTCCTTGGCACCTCCTCCTCTTAGTGGCTCTAGCTTCCTTCAGAAGCTCCCCTCAAGTGCAGCCTCCTCTGAGTCATTTCCTGATTTCCTCCCTCCCCCCCCATGCCGGTGCCAACACCTCATTACCTGTTTATTTGGCATACACATTTTGTATATGTGTACCTGTTGTCTCAATAGAATGCAAGTTCCTTGAGGGCAAGAACTCTTTCATTTTTGTCTTTACATTCCCATCACTTAGCATAAGGCTGAAAATATAGCGGGTGCATTTGTACTTGGAAGTGGCCATAGAACTTTGGTGGAGGAGGAGACTGAAACTACCATCTATTAAATAAAAGTGTTGGTACATAAAATAACTCTTTCAAATAGTACATTACAAAGCATTTTCTTCATGAAAATTTTGTGAAGTAAACATGTTTAATTATTATTATCCCAGGTTTACAAAAAAACGGAAATTGAGACTCAGGAAATTAAGTGACATAGGTTTATGCATATATGTTTATATATTGCATATATATTTATATGTGGCATGTGTGTGAATAAACATATATGTCACTTGATTTCATGAGTACATATATATGTATACACATGCACACATGCGTATGTGTTTGACATAGTCAAACAACTAGTAAGTGCCAAAGTCAGGTTTTGAACCCAGGTCTCCAAGATCCAGGTCAAAGGCAATTACTCTTTGCACTATACCCCACTACCTGTCATGTGGTCATTAATACTGATAGCTACTGCTTATAGAAATAAGCTTCAGCAGATCATATTTTTCAGTCATGAAATATGCAGTGTGGGACTGTGATCTCTCATATCATCAGATGGGCAATGTCAGATACCATTTTATGCCAAGTTTGTCACAGAGCTGGCCATCAAAAGGTCACCTAAACATTTCAAGAAACTAAGGCAAGGTGGACTACTCAGAACTCATTTCGTTCCGAAAAGCCTTTTCCCACCTTCTCCACTGATCAGTAAACTGCTAAGGCTCTAGTGTAGAGGAATTTGTCACCTTTATTGGAGCCCTGGTTTCCAGCATCCTCACACCTAGGCTGTGTTTATTGGCCTCTTATCTTAGGGTTGTAGATCTAAAGTCAGAAGGAACCTCAGAGACCAGCTAATTCATCCCTCCTCATTCACCTCACAGATGAGAAAACTGATGACTCGGGAAGCTAAAGTCACATGGTAGACAGAGGCAGGATTTGAAGTTGGGTCTTAGGACTCCAAACTCTACAATATTTCAATACTGCCATTTGATTAACAAAAGTCTCTCCTTTAAACATGACCCTCATATGATGAATTTGAAAGTCTTTGATAAATTAGGAAGTGAAGATATCCTTCCATTTGTGCTTTCTGAAATATTTTGGGAACATTTCTAAAGTTTTAGTTATGTTATAATGTAGCAAAAGACAATAATTCTCTAGCATTAGTGGAATTCTCTGTGTCCCAAGTAGTAGGGTAATTTACAGAATGTTGATACAGAAAATCTAGTCTAGCCTCCATATTTTATATATGAGGATATTGAGAGCCATGAAGGAGAAGGTACTGCTTTTCTAGGCTCCCCCTTCATAAACTCCAAAATTTAGCCAAGCTTGTCATGTTGCTGTTCTTCACACACATATCATTTCCCATTTCTATGCTTTCGCATCCCCTCCTGGATCACTGCCTTGTCATGGCAGAGGGGGGCTTGCATAGCTCAGTGAAACTATGAGCTATACCATGTGGGGTTACCCAAGAAGGACGGGTCATACTGGAGAGTTCTAACAAAAAGTGGTCCACTGGAGAAGGAAATGGCCAACCACTCCAGTATCTTTGCCAAGAAAACCACACGGACAGTGTGGTCCACAGAGTCACAAAGACTCAGACACGACTGAACAACTAAACAGCAACAAGTATGACAATGCCCCTGTGTGGGCTGTCCCAATGTTTAGAAGATGTTCCCTTCTTCCCTCCACCTCTTAGCATTCAAAACAACTTTCAAAGCTCAGCCCAAGTGTCACTCTGAAGGCTTTCCTAAACCCCTGGCTGTGAGTACCTCACATATATAATTAAATCTATTTCTCCTGATAAGAAATAAAATATAAGTCCCTGAGAACAGGCACTATTTCATCTTTGCCTTTCTATAGAGTGCCTATAACTCCCATTCTCACAGAACTCATTATTATTTACTTCTTTAGTCATATCTCCTCCATCTTGCTGCCCACACCAGAGACCACTCTCTGGCAGGTTTCTTCTAAAGAAAATTCTGCCCTGGTGGTGCCCCACTGTCCTAATGGGCAACGCCTGTCCTGGAGGAAAGCTGAAGCCTTGAATCACTTCTACTCTCAGGTGATTTGCTTTACAGCCTCGCCAATTGCTGGGTGCCATTTGCTTTCTTTCATTTTCCTAGTCCCCTCTTTCCTCCTCGCATGTGGTTGCCATTGGCTCCTCTCTCAGAAGCCATTCCACTTTGACCAGGAAAGCTTTCCTTGCTTGATCTATCCTGATTCTGATTATAAAGTAAACAATTTTAGGATGATCTAATGTTCCATCACTTTTCTGAGCACATCTATCATGTTGCCATGGCTAGGTTAGTAGCCATTTGTTTTTTAAAAAAAAAAGTATTTTTAATTAGAAGAAACTTCCGGCCGTCAAAATCTATAGGTTGCTTCCTCCATCCTCAACCCAACATTCAAAATAAAATACCAAAATGTGTTAGAATGACAGAAATGGCTTGTTTTTCCCTTTTTGGTACTCAGAATTATTGACTTTTCATGGTTTAAAAATATATATTTAGAACTGTTTCCATATAATTTAAGTCATCACCATTTCCCTCAATGCATAAATAACTTAAATGTTAGGAAAGATTTAATTACCTGTTCTTTTGAGCTATCTTTACTTTCTTCTGATGACTCACTACTCTCCTGAAAGAAGGGAAATACAATTCCAAGTTACTTTTTTTTTCCTCTTAGCAGTCATAGCAAAAAGAAAAAGGGCCTCATCTCCATTGCTTGAGGTTCAGGTGTATTATATTTCCCAGTGCCATGAGATGGTTCAAGGTAGGCCAAAGATTGCTTGGGGGAAACATGAGTCAATACAACAGGAAGGAGATAATTACCAAGGATGAAACTGCTGTCGGTGCCAAATGATCCTGAAGAAAGAGGAAGAAAAAAGCAAGTTACTTTTATACAAATATTTTATGTCACTATACTTAGAATAATTTTAGATAACTTGCCACTTCTTGATGTATAACTTACATATTATATGAATAATCTGGAAATATTGTGATGGCATGGTTTTAAAACAAAGACCCCTAAGGGATGGAATGAACAGTGGAAGATAAGAATCAAAGATAATTCCATCTAAGTAATGTAATCTTAAAAGCAGCCATTTTCAACATGAAATCTAATAGTGCACTATTGAATTCAGAGCATCACCAAATTTGTTTGGGGCTCTGGCAGGAAGATGAACTCCTGAGGAAACCAATGAGGATACTTAAGGATCCTCTTAGTCATAAATTAAATTCAACAGCTCATTATTAAGCACCTTCTATGTGCAAGACATGTGCAACATGCCACTGTCTGACATTGTGTGACTGAAGAAAGGAGGTTGTGTTCCAGACATGTATTAAAGCACGGCAGAAGCAACCACTCTCTAAATGTAGCCTGCTTCCTTGTATGACACCCCCAAGACTGGACAACTTGAAAGACCTTATCTTAAAAAGGCCAAGGTCTCCCACTACATCCTGGGCCATCTCCAGTTGTCCTGATCTGTATCTTGCCACTGGACGAAGATGGCTCTGGAGGAGAAAGTGAGGCTGGTTATTTTACACAGCCCTCCCTCACTCAACTCAAATTCAATTGCAAGTCATGGCATCATCTTCCTGATATCATGGTCCTCTCCAAGAATGAAGGACAAACCACACAACAATACAACGTGTCTAAGGGAAAGGTAATGACCAGCTCAAGTTGTGCCTTGTTACACTGAGAGTATGAACCAACTGGCAGAACATTATTCCAGGCAATTGTACTGTGGAATTGACAGGAAGACAGTGGGGTGGAGAGGGCAGATATCAAAGGGAGAATAAAGAGAATCATGTATTTATTTATGACTGGAGTTATTCTGCACTTAATATTATTTTTGAATGGCAATGGTAGGAAGGATTCAGCAATTTTCTGCATATATGTAAACATTCATCTACAGATGAATCTTGGTCTAATTCAGGCCCTCCTCATCTCTCATTGGGACGATAATCTCTTCATTGACCTCCCTGCCTCATCTCTCTCCTTTCTAATCAGTCCTCCGTATGGTGGCCAAAGTTATTTTTCTAGAATGAAGGTCTGAGCATATTGCCTACCCAACTCAGCAAATTCTTTTGGCTTCCTGTTACCTCTAGGATGAAATATAAACTCTGTTTGACATTTAAATCTTTTTCACAACCTATCCCAACTTACCTTTCCAACCTTATTATATGCTACTGCCCTTCATGCAATCTGGCCTTTTTGCTATTCTTCCTACAAAGCATTTTCTCACCCATCTCCAGGCCTTTGAACTAGCTCTTCTCCACATCTGGAATGCTCTCTCCCTAGTTCTTTCAAAATTCAGCTGAAGCATCACCTCTTCCATAAAAGCTTTCCCCCAAAGAATCACCTTGGATTTATTTTTTTATATATATTTCTGTCATACCTGTTTCACTTGGCTCTCCCACAGAGATTATAGATACTGTTAGTTTGTAGGTTTGGGCAGCTAGGTGGCACAGTAGATAGAGTGCCAGGCCTAGAGTCAGGAAAATTCATCTTCCTGAGCTCAAATCTGGCCCTGGACACTTACTAGCTATGTGACACTAGGCAAATCCTCAGACACTTACTAGCTATGTGACCCTAGGCAAGTCACTTAATCCTGTTTGCCTTGGTTTCCTCTTTGTAAAAGAGCTGGAGAAGGAAATGGCAAATCACTCCAGTATCTTTGCCAAGACAGCGCCAAATGGGGTCATGAAGAGTTGGACACAGCCAAACAACAAAAACTTTGTAGGTTATCTCCCTCAATAAAATGTAAGCTCCTTGAGGCCAAGAACTATTCCATTTTTGCCACAATGTTGGGAACACACTAGGCGCACATTAATAAATACTTGTTGGTTGATTGATTCTATGTCCTTTATACTGATTTTTAATGGACCATAGGACCATAGATTTAGAGCTGGAAGGAATCTTAAGGTCATCTAGTCCAAACCTTTCATTTTACATATGGAGAAACTGAGGCCCAGAGGGGTTAAGTGATTGCCTAAGGTCATACATGGAAGAATTGGAATGTGAACCAAAGTCCTCTAAATCCAAATTCAACTCTCTTTCCGTGGTGCCATATGTTGTATCCCCCAATAGAATGCAAGCTCCTTGAGGGTGGAAATTATTTCATTTTCTCATCTTTGTGTTCTCAGTAACTAGCACATAGTACTTTGGGAGTTGGAGGTTTGGATCACTGATTTCATTGGTGTAGGAAAGATGTCTCCCAATTATGTTGATTACACACTTCTATCCATTAAAAATTTTTTGATTATGTATTCCAATGTGGTTATTTTTTTCTGACAAATTATCTTTGTAGGGAAAATTGCTTAGTAGTACAAAAAAAGTAATAGCAGCTCTTTTGTGGTGGCTAAGAATTGGATATCAAGAGGATGCCCATCAATTGAGAAATGGCAAAACAAGCTGTGGTATATGATTGTCATGGAATATTATTATGCTATAAAAAATGACAGGCAGGATGATTTCTGAAAAACCTGGAAAGACTTATATGAACTGATATTCAGTGAAGTTAGCAGAACCAGGAGATTGTTATACACAGTAACAGCAATATTGTATGATGAATTGTGAATGACTTAGCTATTCTCAGCTCTACAATGATCCAAGATAATCTGAAAAGACTCATGATGAAGCATGCTATCCACCTCCCAAGAAAGAACTGATACTGTCAGAATACAGACTGAAAGATGCTGTTTTTAAATTCTTTTCTTTTTTTCTTCCTTCCTTTCCTTCTTTCTTTCTGTCTGTCTGTCAATCTCCTGTCTTTCCTTCTTTCTTTTTTATTTTAGTCTTCTTGTACAAAATGACTAATATGGAACTGTTTTACGTGATTGCACATATATAAACTATATTGAATTGCTTATCATCTCAGGGACAGGGAGAGAAGGGACAGAGGGAGGGATAGAATTTGGAACTCAAAAATTTATTTTAAAAAGTTTAAAAAATTGTTTCAACATGTAGTTGGGGGAAATAAAATATTATATAATAAATAAATGACTGTTATAAATTTAATTATAAATTATTAAATTAGTACTGCATAAATGATAACTATAAACATTATAAAATTTACACAAAAGATAAATGTTTAAAAGATGAGATAAAGAAAAAAACAATATTTGACCCTATAGTCCATAGGGAGACACTAGATTTTGCTGAATAGGGGGGCAAAATAACATGGTCAGACCTGCACTTTAAGAAAAATCATTTGGGCATCTGTGTGGAGCGGTTGGACTCGAGGAAGAGAGACCAACCAGGAAGCTATTGCAATTGTCCAGGCTAAAGGGAAAGAGAGCCTGAAACAGGATTGTGGCTGTGTAAGTAGAGAAAAGGAGACAAATGCAAGGGATGCTGTAGGGGTGGAAACAAAAGAATCTGTCAACTGATTGGATATATGGGGTGAGTGAGAATGAAGAGTTGAAGATGACATCAATCTTTATAACCAGAAGGAGGTGGTGTCCCCAACAGAAATAAGAAAGTTTGAAAGAGGGTTGGGTTTGGGGGAGAAGATAATATAATTAAATCTGAGATGAACCCATCTATGCCTGTTTATCCTGTGAGACTCCTGTGAGATGTACCACCCCAAATGAAAATGAGGAATGCAATTCTCACTTACTGGCCATTATGGCTCCAATCATAGACTTTATCTCCAAAGGGTACCTGCAAAAGCTACCAGATGATCTGGGGAGCAGAGATGAGTATGCTAGGGGAAAGGGAGTGATGATTTCCCCAATGGCACTTGCCTAATTAGTGCTGTGGGTTCCTGGTTAGGATGTAAAGTCCTCAAAGGGCCCACACTCAATTCAGAAAGGGGGAGAAGGGAGTTTGTATAGTGGAAGAACAGAGCAGTAGTGGGGACTTTGGGAGACTAGAAAGGTAAATTTCACTGGAGATGCATCCTATGATTGTCTATCACTGAGAAGGTGAGAAGAGATTCATCTTCCTTTTCTTTGATTGGTTGATTATACATTCCTTGGGGTTAAATCATTTTCCTTTTGGGGGTCAAGCCATGGCCACTCAGGGCTTCCTGGGTTCTACTTTGAAGACCACAGGTATGAAGAATTTTTGTTAAGAAAGCTCACTCTAAAAATAAATATCAGCATCTTCACTGATGCTGAAAGGTTGACTTGCCCATATGGTCATTATATGTCAAAGGCATTACTTGAACCCAGACCTTCCTGACTTCAAGACTGACTCTTGATGTACCAAACCATTCTGCTTCTTCTACTATACTTTATGGTTACTGAACCATCAATTTGGTCACCATCTAAGGAATAGTTTTCATGCCAGTTATAACATTCACATGTCTCAAAGACTTGCTAATTGTGTGACCTTGAGAAAGTCACTTAACCTGTTTGCCTCAGTTTCTTCTTCTATAATAATAGAGATAATAATAGCGCCTATCCTTCAGGGTTGTTGTGAGGATCAAATGAAATAATATTTGTAAAGCACTTAGCACTGTGCCTAGCACATAGTAGGCACTATAAAAATGCTAATCATTATTATTATTATTATTACGGTCATCATTATTTAGAAACATACCCTACTCAGCTTACCTTCAATTCTTCAGAACTCTCAGAATCTGTGTTTAGATATTTGGCTACCTAGATCAATGGAAAACACACAGTTAAACATTCAGAACAGTTTTCAAGGAGGCAGTTACTTACAGCATGCCCAAACCACCCAACATGGAGGCACATTACTTTCCTGCATTCCCCTACCAAATGGAGATGAGTAAGCCTGCTTCTATTGGCTGTGTAATTGGAAGATACTACTTCTTAAAAACTGCCAAATTGGGACAGTCTTGCTTTCTTTCCTGTGTGCTCTTTCCTAATGTGTTCAAAAGGTAATGATCACACAGAGTTCACCTACAGCATGGGAGTCATGAACTAAACTGGGAAGGAGGCAAACCCTCATCCCCTTCTTTCCTTCTACTTCATGGCTCAGAGAAATGGCCCTGGAGTGTTTCTGTTTCTGTTCTGTTTCATTAATCCTTCTCATTTCCAGGTGCAAGTGGTTATACCCACCAGAAGTGAGTTTGAGCCATGGTGAGTGATTTGGGGGCCAGGAATCCAGTTGGGAAATCACATTCAGGCCGGTATAGAAGCCCTGAGAAGCCAGGGTGCCTAAGGAGGCTTTGGACTTGGAATTTAGGACTGTGCACTATAGGAAGTGAACTACACTAAGAACCTAATCCGTTCCCCCTCCCCAGAGACTGAGGTGGTGGAGAAAGGGAATTAAGATCCGTGTACCAGGGAGCGATTCTATATATTTATGATCATAACTTTGAAGTAAATATTCCTTTGTAAAAGACACAAAGGAAGCTATTCGACTGTTAGTGGGTAAATGGAATGGGTATATAAGGGATTCATCCCCTACAATTGAGAGAACACCACAGGTAGAGGCTGAAGCCAATGGCAGAGAGACTAAACCCCTTTAAGGAAACTGAAAAACCCCAGAGAAAAGGATGAAATATAATATATCTGGCCTTCACCAGTAGAGCCTGGATAGACAATGCTACACGTGCACACAAACACCTGTGTATATATACACATATATGTAATTGCACGGTACTTTAAATATATTACATATAATTTACATATATGATGTATACATTTAATGTAATGCTTTATACATATGGTTACTGGATCCATGATTTTATTGGAGTGGGAACACTCAGTGAGGGAACGTCTACCAATGTAAATTAAGTCTGTGACTTATCTTGGAGACTTGCCCAGAATGAGCCAGTCAGAATCTATCAGAGGCAGGACTGAATCCAGGTTTTTTTTTTTGTGATTCCAAGGCCAGCTCTCATTTTACTAAACCACAGATGCCATATATGACACTGGTTCCTCAAAATCAGAAAGCATCACACATGGAAGCTTTTCATTAAGCATCTTTGATTTTACCCAAATGGAGAAAGTTTGATGGTCTGTGTTCAGACTGATGAAAATTTGGGGGTTGGATGTTTGGAAGGTTTTATTCAGAAATTGCCAGGAAATCTGTACTTACAGGAAGAGCACAGGAGAGCCCCCAGAAGAAAATTAGCAGGAGAGTGGTCTTCATAGTTGATAATTAAGATGCTTTCAACCTATAAGGAAGAATGTACATGAAATATACTATCTAGGATAATAAGATAAATCATCATGTAAAGCCATTAACATTATGAAAATTTCATCTTTTAAAAGACTCATTTGTGACAAATTCTGTAAGTTTCAAAGTCTTAAAACTTTGAAATAGGAGCCACCCCTTCCTGTTTTCATTTTCTTTCAAATGAATAAATGGGAAATGAGAAATCCAAGATTTTTCACTTACATAAGGATTATGCAACATAGGAAAACTATACCAAGTTCTTAACAAATTTATTCTAGCCCCACTAATATAATCTAAGCATATGCTCATGAACATTATTCTTCACATAAAAGCCACTAGTACTCCAGAGTCCAATTTTAGAACCACAGAGATAATTTACAGACAAAAGTGGGTGGGTGTCTATTTTAATTTGTAAGCAGATGTTCCATGTACTTTGTTATTACAAACTATATGTTATTAAAATTTATATAAGTCTGCTAAGTAGACTTATATAAAGTATTCCAGCTCTAGCGAGTTTTAATGTCCATTTTGGTATGCAAGTTATACTATGCTAATTACTTGCAAATATCTTCCAGATTACTGAAAAATCTAAGAATCATTATTAGTTTCCCATGTATTGGAAATACATATTAGCCAAATATGACCTTTTCCCCCCCCTCAAGATGACTTCACTAACAATTCAAGATATTGAGGGACATGAAAAATAAGTTCATGGTCTAAAATTTGCTTGTTCAAAATAAATTAAGATAAAAATACTAATAAAACAATGTAAATAGCTGCTATAGAAATTTGGAAGTCATCTGCATTGGTATGCTCATTCAATTCATGGGAGTTGAATTATGGGAAAGGAAGGAAAGGGAAGGAAATGGAAGGAGAGGAAAGGGGAGGGGGGAAAGGGGAGGAAAGGAGAGAGGAAGGAGAAAGGGATAGGAAAGGAGGGGAGGGGAAGGAGAAGGGGAAGAGAGGGATAAGGAAGAGAGGGCAGGGGAGGAGAAAGGAAGGGAGCAGAAGGGAGGGGAGAGAAGGGAGAAGGGAAAGAAAGGAAGGGGAGGGGGAGGGAGAATGGGAGGGAAAGAAAGGAGAGAAGACTGAGGGGAGGAAGATGATGATGAGTCAGTAGACCTTTAGAAGGAAGGATATCTTATAATTTAGTCTCTTGTTTTGTCTGTTTCATATAGCAGTTTTATGATATGTCCCAGCTATGCCCATGACAAAGGTGAAGGGATCATCTGTGCTCTCTGTTCACATCAGACCAATGTTACCACGTGGAGGATAGATTCAACTTGATGAGCTAGTGCCTAGACCCCAGGCTGTGTGTTTAACTTTGTTAATTTTCCTGAGTAGATGACCAAACAGTGGCCTCAAGGTAGAAAAATCCAGGCTTGGAGGTGACATAATTAGTTCAAGAGGCCCATAGATCCCAGGTCCAATGAATGGATCTGGCTATTGCCAGGAAGTTTCTGCAACAAAAAGGTAGGTCCAAGTCTGGCTGTTTTATCAACAGACCTGTTGGTTTGCAAAGTGGTTTAGATATTCAGGACCAAGATGAAATGTAAAATGCCAAATGAGCAGTCCTGCATACTGCTTCTTGTTCTGATAAAGGTTAAGAATCAGTCTTCTAAAAGAGTATTAACTGTAATTATAAGTTAAGATGTTGAAACCTGTTTTAATAAGCCTTCCCTTTCACTTATGAGAGTTGTTTGTGTTTTATCGTTTCTTTGGGGTGAATGAATACCTGATTCTTGTTATACATTTCTACTTTCCCTCTTGAGGAAAACCTAGCCATGAGCCTAAAGCTAAGTCTTAAGCAATTTGTCTTGGAAAATTTAACAAGCCAAATTACATCACAGAAAGAAACCTAGCCTCCACATCCTTAGAGATCAGGCTTCTTTAGTACTGATCTCAGTCCAGAAAGCCTGCCTGACTCCAGAACAGAAGCGCCATTTAGGGAGAGGAAATGGGTGGAATTGCAGCCCCTGGGGGCTCCCCAGCAGCTCCTCCATGTTATATAGTAGGATCATTAACTAAGAGCTGGAAACAACCTTAGAGACCATCTGGTCTATCCCTTTCTTTTTTAAAGATGAGGAAACCAAGACCCAGGAAATTAAAATGTTATCCCAACATTCACATATGCACATGGAAATTCGGAATGTTCCCTATGGCCACATTATGGTTTAGCTATGTCTGGAGAACGAAGAGAATGATAAAAATTTAGAGGAAAGTTTCTCAAAATTTCAAATGCAAATGGCTTCCATTCAAGAGTTTATATGGGGCTCAGGTGACTCTTTATGTGAACTTTTAAAGGGAGAAGAGAGATCATTGGTGAAATTATATTAGTGAAACTGGAAACCAGTTACTGTTATAGTACAAACCCAAAATGTGAGTTTCGTCTTGCCTTCATTCTCCACTTCCTTGTCCGTAAAGAAAAAGGGACATTGTTGATTACATTTGAAGTGGGGGAGGGGGTGGGTGAGAAATGACATGGTCTCCAAAAGTTATATTTTACTCCTTTAGGAGCTATTTCTTGGCCACTTCAAGACTATTCATTTACTCCCTTCAACCACTGGGGATATTTAATATACTAAAGCAATACTTTGCTAAGAGTGTGGTAACCTTGGCAAGCACTAGTGGGACCATCATAGGTTATGTTTTAACATCAGTGTTTTCGATGGAAGAATTTGACTCTTCTAGTGTTACAGATTTCTAAATGAAAACAAGAGTAAACATTAACTATCATAATGAAATAGATTTGAATCAGGTAAAGGACTTTATTCTGTATCTGGGCACCAATCATAGAGACTGGTAAAGTCACCGACACACAAAGGGGAGACCTGCCTTCCAGCTCTTTGCCAACAACAGATGATATTCCCATTTTAGAGTGACGTCAAAGAAAAAAATATTTCTTGAAAGCACTACGCTAGATAGACATATGTAAAGTAATATCTAATAGATAAGATTGCATTTTTTTAAAATACTTTATAGAACTTTAAAAAAACTTTAAGAGGTTCTGGGCAAGAAAAGCATTTCAAACGGTAAAACATCTTCAGATTCTATTTTGGGCTAAATTTGTGATTTAGTCGCTATGGGGAAATTCCCTTGAGGAAACTTTCTACTAATGCACCTCTCTGGGCTTTTATTTATCTGTTCTGCCACTTATAGATAGCCTTAGAGGCTTACTTGGAACTGAAAGGTTAAGTGACTTGTCCAGTATATGACAGGGGTGGGACTCGAACCCAGTCTTCCTCACTCCAAGGCTTGTTCTCTATCCACTTTGTCCTGCTATCTTATCTCAAATGCTTAGGTGTCCAGATTTGTACCAGAAACTGTAAAATCAAGATTCACTTGCAAGATGATAGCATGTGGCATTTATATAGTTTTGCATACAGCATGACTTGCTCTCATTATCACATTTGATCTTCATAATGAAGATAATTATCATTCCTTTTTTACAGATAAGGAAACTGGCTCAGAGAAGTTAAGAATTGCTCTGAGAGGGGAAGTCTGGGGGAAGAGTCAAACCGAGGTCTTTCTGTCTCTAGTTACATATCTACCATACAATGTTCCTCCCATGTTTATTTATAAGGGAAGAAACAACCCAAAAGGAGAAAATAAAAGGGAAAAAGTTCTTTTCGTTCCTTAAAAAAGGTTGGTTTAAATTCAATATGTAATTTTATATGCAAATTTAGTATCTGGAGGCACACTTGAACAGAAATGGTTTTTAATATCCTCCAATCTCCATTCGAGTTCTAAGCCATGAACCTGGGCTGTGTAAGCTCTAGCAGATGCTACCAGGTTGGAAGGTCCTGAGTAATTGATCTGCAGGTACATTGGCCAGGAAGCAGGCTAGCCATATTCAGAGAGACTTTTTGTCAGATTAGCTGCTACTGCTGAATTGTTTAACCGCATCCAGTTCTCAAAGACCAGCACATAGTAGACATTTAATAAATGTTTATTGGATTGAAAAGGCCATGTACTAAACCATAGAGGAGGTTGACTCTGCATCACTGGGTAAGCACTCACACTCATGTAATCATGATTCTTTGATTTAAAAAAAGATAAAAATAAAATCTACATTTGGAAGAACACAGGAAACTGGTAGACTCTAAGGTACTCAGAACAGGTTTCTGCTCTCTAGTTGGAGCAATAAGTTAAAATAATACAAATTAATATTAAGCATTTATTCTAAATCAAAGACAATCGCTAGGTTTGTCCCAAGACCCATAAAAATCAACCCAGTCTCCTGTGCTTTCTACATCTGAATGTATGCTGTGTTTGGACTGATGACCTCTGAGGTGCTGTAGATTCAGTTGTGTTCAGTATTTAGCAGGAGATATACTGAATATTTTTACTAAACTTTTTAACAGTTATAAAGATTGAAGAAAGGGGTTTCTAGTTATCCCTCAGTTAATAAGAAAATCCAGTTAACCAGAATATAAAATTCCATGAGAATTCAGGCTTTTCTACATTGTGCCTCTTACATATGGGGCCATTGAATAATCCCTGGAAGGCAGGATTTATGAAAACAAAATACTGACATAGATGTGCTTGGATGAACCACCACCTCTCTGGGCTTTTATTACGTCATCTAGGTTATCTCTAAGGCTGCTTTCAGCTCTAAATCTTATGAATTATTACAGGACATTTGGGAGAAAAGTGGAAGGGTGGATACTCTGGACCTGAGAGTTCATCAGTTGTAGGGAATTTCGCTGACACAGATCGGCAATTCATTTATAATTTAAGGCCTTGGAAATTTGCCTAGGACACTGAGAGGTCAAGGGTCACTTAGTGCGTGTCAGAGGTGGGATTTGAAATAATGTCTCCTTTACATCCCATAGCACACTGCCTTTTCCCTCTTAACTCCCTTTCTCCTTTTCCTGAAAGACAGGAACAAATATTTTTAAACCAAAACATAAGTGGAAAACAAAGCGTTTCTCTACTTGTCAGTAGACAAGTATTTTTTCTTCTAATATTCAGCTAAACAACAACAACTTTATTAATTTTTCTCTTTTTTTCCTCAGTATTACTCATTCTATAATGAATAGTCATTGAATGTCCTTTGGATGTATAACCTCTAATTAAAGAACACTCTTTGAAGGTCAAGTCATCCTTACTCATTCTAGTACAAGATTTTCAGTATGTGACAGGTAATATCCATTATCCAAGAATGTAAAACCTGAATTTGAAGTTTCCTTTGCTGAGTTAATTCAAATCAAATCACAATCTTACCTCCTCTGGCCTCATTTTCAGTAGGCCTTACCTCTAAATACCAAACAACTTAGTTAGAAGGCCCTGACTGCTTGAATGTGATGGACTCCACATTCTGTAGAGATTAGATAATTGTATCAGAGGAAGAAACACATGCATCTATCCCCAGATTTGCTTTTGTTGAATTCATATATCCAGAACAAGAGCAACAGAGGTGATATAGGGATATGTTTTCACAGAAAAGTAACTCTGTCAATCATTACATCTTTACTTTCTTTTTTCTTCCTGTCGTCGGTCATTTGTCACAAAACGCAGATTAAATAGTTTCAATATACAAGTACATTCATTTTTATTATTTCAGCAGATATGAAATAAATTTTAAAAGAACATACAAATTCCCTACCTTTGTCCCTTCTTCAGCTCAAAAATTCTTTCTCCAGAAAATTCACCATCTATTGGGTTGTAGATCTCACCAGAGAAATGTGGGGCCAATGAAGATGTGTTTTAGCTGATTTTTGAAAATTACACTAATGGCACAAGAATTTAAACCCTGCTCCAGCTCCTTGGTAGCCAATCAACCTTCCCCTTGGGATATCTGATGTCACAAAGTGTCACCGGGACTCCAGTACACCCACACTTCCTCTATCCTGCAGGGGCAGATTTTCCCTAAAAAGCTCTTGTGGTTCCCAAATGACTAGACTAGTTTCCATTAAATTGAATATCTTCCCCAAGCTTTGTTTTGATTTCTAAATATATGTCATTCACATCCAAGAAGTCTTGGGAGCATTATGAGCAATGACAGCATCACCCACACACTGACAGATCCTGTCAGACATGAGGGAAGGTAGGAGGGTAGGTTTCCTGTTAATGTACATTTCCAGGTTGTACATGAAGGAAGCTCTATGTTTGGGCTTTGAAAATAGTAGACATTTTTCAACTATCAGTGCCGAGAATGCCTAGCCTTTATTTATTCTTCCTTATGCCAAATGCTTGGAAGAAACTGAAGATTTCATGGATGATTCACTCCCCATGGTCTCCTAATAGCCTCTAATATTTACAATACCTACCCATCACCACCATCCACTCACTTTAATTACTATCAGAAGGAATTTGTCTGACATGGCATCATCCCCAAAACTAGGGTTATGGCCTAAGAAATTCATAGAATAAGAATAGATCAGACGTCTAATAACACATTGCAGTTATAAGTTTTATCTGCTTAATAACATTTTATCTACATAATACGAGATAGAAGAATATTATTATTCCATTTTTACAGATATAGAAACTGAGGCTCCAAAAGGTTAAATATCTTGCCTACGATCACATACTGAAACCCATGTAATAGGGCTCAAAATTAAGTTGAATATTCTTGTCTCTGTCTTGATGTTGTCTCCCTAAGGCCCCAAAGGACTTTTGGGAACATAAATTGGTTTTCCATGAACTGATGCAGAGTGGTTGGCAGAGCAAGCAAAGAATATATACACCATTATTACAACAATGGAAATGGAAATAACAACCACCACAAAACAAGGGAAAATGAATATTGCAAAATTACAAAGAATTAGCCTCCAAGAAAACTTCCCTCCCACTCATTGTGGAAAGGGTTGACAGATGTAGAATGCTTCATATAGTATTAGATTATTTTTGCCGTGTTATTGATCACTTTGGCTGGATTTTTTGTATTCTTTTGCTTTTTTTCTTTTAACAAATTATTGTTATAAGGCATAGCTCTCTGGGAGAGAGAAAGATATGGAGGAAAATCTAGGAAAGCAAAGGATACCAATCCAATCTATTGCATAACAAAATACCAAGCTCTGAAGACCTGTCCAGTAGGGACTTCTGGAATATCTTCATTATGGTGATGGTGATATGAAAAATAAGAGTGACACAACCAAGAGAACAATGGGAAAAGGAAGTGAAAGGAGGAGGGGGAAATCTATCTAGAATCAAGTTGGTCTGGAACAATGAGATTCTGGGGCTCCTACTGAAGGGTTCTAATCTACACAGAGAGTTTAAAATAGATGCACCTGAGATATTCAAAAGTTACCCATACCCATCCTGATCCAAACCCATGATCCGGGAACCATCCCATGGAGCATGCGTGGGATTAGGTCTGTGCTCTGACTCCTTAATAAAAAATACACATGACCTATAGGCTCCTGATTGACCTGGACGTATCATCTGATGGGGAGTATGTTGAAAATTCTTAGCAACTGAGCCAAAAGGAGTCACCCACTCAGTAGAGTATAAGAGCTGTGGAAAACATATAATTCTGTTTCCTGGAATATGGAGATTAGTGCAAGACCTCAAAATCCAAATTTCTGATATCAAAGAAAAATAATGCGTGGGTCCCCACGGTAGCATTTCAAGTACATAAGAACCAGTCAGGAACATACTTGTCAGCTCCTACAAAAGATCTTGGAATACTTGCATTCCAAGAAGCAATATATGCTTACAATCAGAAATAACTTATCCTGGAAAGCTGGATATAATCCTCCGGGGGGGGGGGAATGGATTGTTAATGGAACAGAGAACTTTTAGACATCTCTGACTAAATGAGCAGAGCTGAGTAGGGACTTTGAAATACAAATGCAAAAGCACGTTCCTGGAGAAAAAAAAAGTGCTGGAAAGGAAATGATGAAAGAGATTATTTCAGAGACCATGGTAGTATGAAATGATGCAGAGGGAAGAAAGTAGAACCAAGAGAATAATTTATTCAAGAATAGCTTTAAAAAGAAAATCAATTTTGAAAGACTTAAGAACTTTGATCAATGCAGTGAATCACAATGCTTCCAAAGGACAAACAATGAAGCATCTTACCTCCTGTGATAGTTACAAGGTACAGAGACACTTTTTTGGAGTCGGTTTGGATTTCTTTTCTTGACTCTGCTTAATTGTTACAAGGGGTTCCCCACTCTTTCTTTAGGTTTTTAATAAGGAGGTAGCAGAGTCAGTATTGGTGGAAGAGGTATTAGCAATAATATTCTTCCAAAAAAAGGATGCTATTGGAACATTTTTTAAACACACTGAAGAAAGTTCAGATGGAAAGCCAAATCAGTGGGATAATTTTCAAAGTGATGTGTAAAATTCCATACTTTTAAAAATAAAAAACAAGTGACATGAAATGGAGCTTCATAGTTTTGTATGGCATTCTCTTTTGTGTTCTGCTATGCACACGGCAATGATCTTTTTGTGGTGTTTAAGTTCAGAATAAAAATAGTGTTTTTAAAAGAGATTTTCAAACTTACTTTTAAAAAGAGATTTCCGCCCCCCCCCCCAAACTCTAGAATAAGGGCATAATGAGCAAGAGATTATTAGAAAAGTCTGATTCTGCTTTTGGGAATCAGGTTTCTCCAGGACTGAACCTCAGGTCTGAGCCCAGGGGAAGAACTTTTTTTGTGGGAAAGGCTTCTCATACCCAGACCATGGGTGACAGCCACATTCTTTAGGAAACTGCATGCCATGGGAGCAACTTGTATCTTTGGTGGTACTGACATATATCATGTACATTACAGCTATGAGGCACTCAGAAAGATGATGGGGAAATACTGGAATGTTATAGCATCTATAAAATCTGGTCCTTTGCTTAGCCATTCTCAAGGATCAATGTGAAATCTGAACTATATATATCTGTACCAAAATATGACTATATATAAAGATTAAAGTCACACAAATTGATAAATCTACTGACTGATTGGTATCCTTAGGATCATTCTAATCATAGACTTCAATGCTTCAAATGCTTTTTTGGCAGGGCAATTGGGGTTAAGTGACTTGCCCAAGGTCACACAGCTAGTACATGTGTCAAGTGTCTGAGACCAGATTTGAACTCAGGTCCTCCTGTCTCCAGGGCCGGTGCTTTACTCACTGTGCCACCTAGCTGCCCCTGACTTCAGTTCTCTGACATGGATGCTCCCTCCAATGATGCAGATCCCAGTCAATCCATGTAGAACGCTGGCTGCCCTCCTATAAGTATTTCACAGAAGGTCTATCTACTTCACATGCTCAAGGCCTACCTCTAGAGCTCTTGACAATGTGTGGATACTAATGAATTCATCAGGTGCTCCATTCTTCCCCCTCCTACTACACATCACAGAATCACTGAATCTGAGAGCTGTACAAGACTTGAGCAGTAGGAGCCAATCCCTACACTGTGTGAAGATGTCCACAGTGGGAGCACTTACCACTTCTCTAGACAGCACAGTCCACTTTTGGAAGCTTTAATTGTTAAGAATATATTAGAAATATATATATATATATATATATATATATATATATATGTATATCAAGCCTGAACTAGTCTCATTGCAACTTTTCCCCATAGTTCCTGATTCTGTCCTCTGGAGCCAAAGAGAAGTCTAGTCCTTCCTCCATATTACAAGGGCTTAGAAGTTGAGGACAGCTCCCCACATTCCCCATCCCTTTAAGACTTAACATGGCAAGTTACTTCAACTAAGACTCGTAAGGCATGGTCCCTTCACCATCCTGTAGGATCTCTTATGGACATTCAACAGCTTATGAATATCCTAGTTCTTAAACTAGAGGTGTCCAGAACTAAACACAGTACTCTAGATAAGGTATGACAAAGGCAGAGTACAGTGGCACTGTCACCTACTTATTTCTAGAAGCAATGCTGACACATTTTAATTCAGCACAAGATTGCCTTCATTTTTTGGTGACCACATCACACTTTTTGAGCCTGTGGTCCACTAAAACTCCCAAATTTTTTTCAGAACAACCATGGTCTAACCAGGCCTCTCCATCTTGAACTTAAGATTTTTTTTTTGGTCAATGTGAGACTTTACATTTATCTTTATTGAATTTCATTTTATTTGATATGTCTTGACCTATCGAGATTCTTTTGGTCTCCATGTCTGTTATTCAGAGTGTTAGATTCCCCTCCTAGTTTTGTAGTGTCTGAATATTTGATGAGTATTATATCTGCATCATTATCTAAATAACCTATAAAAATGTTAAATAACACAGTGTTAGCTATTATTATATAATAATATGTACCCTTTGACTTCAATTATTCTACCAATTCTGAATCCAAATAATTGAATTGCATCCCTCTCCATTTCCTCTACAATCTAGTTGGTTTTTATTGTCATAGAATTAAAACTGTAAATTCATTCTGTTAGCAATGACATTTTTATTATATTGGTACGACCCATCCATGAGCAATAAAAAACTTTCCAGTCATGTAAGGAACATTTTGTAATTCTACATATGAAGGTCTTGAGTATACTCCGGTAGATTGATTCATGTATTTTATTATGTTATAGTTATTTTGAATGGTACTTCCTTTGATAGTATGCCCTTTTATATTTTTTAATTACATATAGAATTGCTGTTTATTTTTTATTGGTTTATTCTGTTTTCTTCTACTTTACTGAAGCTATTGTTTCAACTGGTTTCTTTGTTGATTCTCTAGGATTTCCTAAGCAAACTATCATGTTTTGTCTCATCTTTTCCTTAAATCTATTTCTCTTGTCATTGCTACTGCTAGCATTTCTAGAATTGTGGCAAATATGGGGAGAAAAGAGAGGAGAAGGGACATTCTTGCTTTACTCTGAATTTATCGAGAAAACTTTTGGTGCTTCCTTATCACATGTAATGTGAGCTTTGTGTTTTAGACAGATAGTATCATTCAATTAAGAACAGTTTTTCTGTATTTGTGTTTTCTAAGGATTTTAGCATAAATAAGTGTTGTACTTTGTCAAAGTGCTATACTTTGTTAAAGGCTTTTTTCTGTACCTATCTGTATTTAATACACATTATATTATATAATACATTGTGTATGCTTGTATAATAGTATATTTATTTGTATATATTTATGGTTTAAGGTATTCTTGTTTTCAATGATTAATTATTTTAATTGTTTTCCTAATATCCCACCATTGTTAAATACCTGGCACAAATCTAACTTTATCATAGTGAGAGGGGAAAAAACCACTTTGGATAAATTGCTGCAGTCTATTTGGCCAGGATATTTTGGGGGGGAGGTGGGGGAGGGAAGGGGATAGCTACAAATTAATGAAAAGTGGTGTAAAGTTCTCTATTTTTGCTTTAACCTTGTGTGGGTCAGGTCTTAGGATTCCATTTGTCTCATAAAAAGAGTTCTCCAATTTAGAGAACAATTTGTTGGGTATAGATAATTATTTTTTAATTTTTTTATATAATTGTCCTATATATCCATTTGGATCAGGGGGTTTAGTTTGGGGTTTAATAGTAATTCATATACAAGTAGTTCAATGGGCATTTCTGAAATTATTTAAGCTCTTTACTTGGTGCTTTGTTAATCTGAGAATTTTATATTTTTGTAAACAATCTTCTATTCCTTTTGAATTCCCAATTTAGCTGGTGTGTTTTAAGTTCGGATTATGTTCTAATTAATTCTTTTCATTTTTGCTGTTATTTCACTGTATTCTAAATGTTTTACTGATTTAATTATACTCCCTCTTCTTTTAAGTCAGGCTGACTAAAGGCTTACTTCATTTATTAATCTTTTCAAATAATCAACTTTTAGTTTTTTAAAAAAATCATTTCATAGATCTCTTGTTTTCCAACTTACTTTCCTCTAATTTTCAAGATTTCTTCTTTTGCTTTTATTCTGAATTTATTTGGTTTTTTTCTAAATTATAATTGCATATTTGTTTAATTTTTTCCTTTTTTATTTTGTTGGTGTATGTCATCAGGGATATAATTTTTCCTCTGAGGACAATTTTAGCTGCATTCAAGACATGGTGGGTAAATTTCACAGTATTAAACAACAACTTTTGAAAATGACTGTGGAAAGGATTTTCAAATATAAAGGACAGGATACTTGAATAACAAGAGATTTTTCCACAACCATGAAAAATCTCAAAAGGAAATTGGATAGTATATTTAAAAAACAACCCAAAGGAATTCAAACTGACACTCCAAATGCATACCCTAAAAAGCTCACCCTAATCTATGAAAACATGTACATTCAAAAAAAGAGGATAATAGCAAGAGACTTTAATCTTCCTCTCACAGACATGAATAAATATATCAGAAAGATTAACAAAAAGGAAAATATAGAAATAGAAGTAAACAAACAGTTTGAAAACTGTACAGTTTGAAAGACAGAATTTTCTGAATGGAAATATTAAAGAACATATATGTATATATGTGCATATATATTACATATATATATTTCTCAGCACCATGACACTTTTAAAAATAGACACAGAAAACAGGGCACATAGAAATTATATGGCACAAAATAGAGCATAGGGAAATTATAAATTTATGTCAAAAAGCAAAAATATTAGCCATATCCTTTAAAGACCGTAATGCAATAAAAATCTTAATTAATATAGGGAGCATAAGCAAAAGATACAAATCTGAATGGAGACTTATGGATGACCAAAAACAAATCAAAGAAACAATAACTACATGAAAGACAACGATAATGATGAGACAACATATATACATATATATATATATATGTATATATATATATGTGTGTGTGTGTGTGTGTGTGTGTGTGTGTGTGTGTATCTATCTATGGGTTTTACATGTGTTTCTTATATACAACAGTTTATTGGGGGGAGGGGTTGTTTGTTTTCCATTAATCTATTCTCTTTTATTTTATAGGGAAATTTAATCCATTCTCATTTAGGCATATAATTGTTAAGTTTATGCTTTTTTCAATGAAATCAACACTTAATCCTTATAGTTTGTATTACTTACAGTAATTTGATGGTTTTATCCTATTCCCATAGTCTCTACCCCCATTTCCCCTGCTCAGGTTGCCCTGCTCAGTCCCTTATTCCTTGAATTTACTTTAATTAATATCCTATCTCCCATTCTCTGTCAGATTGACTGCCTGAGGACTATAATGCTTCTTTCCCTACAAACCTGATACCACCTCTAATTGGGTAAGGAAGCAGTCCCAAGAAACATTATTCCTCTTTGAAGAGCAAGGCTTCCAGAAGCACCTACTCCCTCTAGTCAAAACTAATTTCTTGGCTTATATTGAGCCCTTCTCTCAAAGAAGAGGCCATGTCCACTGAGCCATCCCAAGAGTGTTTCACACTCAAATCCTAGTTTATACTTGTTATTTTTCCTGCTTCATCAAACGAGCAAGGACTTATATTCACTGGCATAGCCTTTGAGAAGCTAGGATCAACTCCATACCACTTGAAGGCATCAGAGTAAGATGTTAAACAAAACAAAACGCATCTCTATGGTAGCCTGGCTTATCGGTAAGGGCAATGAATTTCAAAAGTCCGGTTCAAATGTAAGGTGTAATACTTATGACGCTGTTGAAGAATTTCCCTTCTCTAAGCCTCAATTTCTTCATCTGTAAGATGGAGCTAAGAATATTTGCTTTACACTCCCAAACCCCAATGCATGTAACTAACAAGATGCTCCATGCCTTAAGATCACTTCTCTGATTTATAGAAACAACCAAGCAAAGGTACAAACAAGGTGTGAACAATTCTTAGACGCCTCCATCAGAACAATAAATTAAAGGGATAAACTATACATAATAACCGTACAAGGGAGGCAGCATGGTAGAGTCGGTAGAGTACCGGAATTGAAGTCAGGAAGGCCTGGATCCATGTCTCACCTCTGACACAATTAGGTGATCATCAGCAAGTCTAATCTGGCAACTCTCTAAGTCTTTAATGAGTTGATGATCTGCATTAGTGAAAGGAGTTTCTACATTGGAAGTTCTCTACCCAGATGAAATCTCAAGTCCAAACCTAAAATAAAATAAAGGAGAAAGAAAGGAATTCTCCCCATATTTCACTTTGTAGAACTTAATTAAATTTTTAAATATATCTGCCAGTTTATATCTCTTCTAAAATCCTATTTAGGCTGCAGTGTTTCTCTAATTGGATGGGTTTGGGGATACATCTTTGACTCTGAAAATTACTGGTACTCATATAAAACCAATTAAAGCATCTTCTGAGACCTTTGGTTGCAAACATGATCCAAGAAGGAAAAAAAGAAAATCTCCAGGTAATTATTAAGCTGCTACCAGCTTAAAGACCATGTCTAGACCAAGGAAATTTCTAAAAAGTTGATGCAATTTTTGAGTGAGGTTTAGTCCTAAAAAGATAAATTTATCCTAAATCAGCCCATGTTTATACACACAACCAGTTTTATCATTATGACAATCAAGTCCATAATATAGTGTGGCCAATTGCAAAAGCTATACATGAGATCACAGTACTACAATTAGAATGTGAGTCTCCCTGAGTCTAACCCAGCACTGAGCTACATGAGCAAGGCATCCTAGAAGATACTTGATCAAGTCCGCTTTAGGAACATTATGCTAAATTCCTGGTGGCTTGCACTTACACTTTTCTCTTTCAGTGGATTTTAAAACCATCACCAAAATGTTATTGTTCTTTAGTTTTTGTCAATATTTAGAATCAGAAGTACCTGTCAAAGTCATTCTCTTCAGGCAACAGTGAATATATTCTTTACAGAGATTAATCATTCCTCCACTCCTTTTCACATAAAGTAGGGCCTTATGTCAAATAATAGTGTCAAAAGCGGAGCTAGATATCATCAAACAATCCTTCTTCCTGAACTCTGAGTGCAGCCACCCAGAAGTCATGCTTTCTGGAACGTGACAATGCCGCACACTTTTTTGTAATTATCTGTTATTCCTTATGGGAAGCATTCTATAGAACTCTTTGGATCATTTAATTAATGAAGTTTCAGATGCTGTTTGATGAGCTAGACAAGATTCAAGCTTTCAGGTATGGTCAACCTAATGAGTATTTTCCCACTGTTGTTTCACATTTCACTTTGCATTTGAACTTAAGTTAAAGCACAAAGAAATTTCAATACATTTAAGCAATCTACATTTATGTAACATTTTCTCCTACTAACTTAGAACACATACAGATCAAGCATTCAAAATATATTTGAGTTAGCTTTTCTTTGGCTCCAAATCTGACAGCTTGACGGTTTCTACAGTTGTATCTGAGGTGACTGCTGACTTTCATTTCATTCTCTCTCACTGGTTATACTTTTGTAGAAATTTTTACTTCTTGGAAATTACTTGGACTTTTCACGAGAGGAACTTTCTACTTTCTAGCCTTTGTTCTAATCATCACTTGTTAGGTGGTTACTATCACTGCCTTCGCTGATACTGTCACTATCACTGTCACTGTCACTGTTGTTTCCATTGTTAGTATGGTTTTTAGTCTTGCCTTGATGGTTGCCTCCATTATTGTTAGTATCACTGCTGTCACTGCTGTCACTGCTATCATCAGATTCGGTATCGCTATCACTGCTGTCACTGCTATCACTACTGTCACTGCTATCACTGCTATCATCAGATTTGCTATCACTATCACTACTGTCACCGCTGTCACTACTATCACTACTATCACTGCTGTCACTGCTATCACTGCTGTCACTACTATCACTGCTGTCACTGCTATCATCAGATTTGCTATCACTATCACTACTGTCACTGCTGTCACTACTATCACTACTATCACTGCTGTCACTGCTATCACTGCTGTCACTACTATCACTGCTGTCACTGCTATCATCAGATTTGCTATCACTATCACTACTGTCACCGCTGTCACTACTATCACTACTATCACTGCTGTCACTGCTATCACTGCTGTCACTACTATCACTGCTGTCACTGCTATCACTGCTGTCACTGCTGTCACTACTATCACTACTATCACTACTGTCACTACTATCACTGCTCTCACTGCTCTCACTACTATCACTGCTATCACTGCTATCACTGCTATCAGATTTGCTATCACTATCACTACTGTCACTGCTATCACTGCTGTCATTGCCATTGGATTTGCTATCACTATCACTACTGTCACTGCTATCACTGCTGTCATTGCTATCAGATTTGCTATCACTATCACTACTGTCACTGCTATCACTGCTGTCATTGCCATTGGATTTGCTATCACTATCACTACTGTCACTGCTATCACTGCTGTCATTGCTATCAGATTTGCTATCACTATCACTGTTGTCACCACTGTCACTGCTATCACTGCTGTCATTGCTGTCAGATTTGCTATCACTATCACTGTTGTCACCACTGTCACTGCTATCACTGCTGTCACTGCTATCACTACTGTCACTGCTGTCACTACTATCACTACTGTCACTGCTGTCACTGCTATCAGATTTGCCATTGCTATCACCGCTGTCACTGCTATCACTGCTATCAGATTTACCATCGCTATCACTACTGTCACTGCTATTGCTACTGTCACTACTATCAGATTTGCTATCACTATCACTGTTGTCACCACTGTCACTGCTATCACTGCTGTCACTGCTGTCACTGCTGTCACTGCTATCAGATTTGCTATCACTATCGCTGCTATCACTGCTGTCACTGCTGTCACTGCTGTCACTGCTGTCACTGCTGTCACTGCTATCAGATTTGCTATCACTATCGCTGCTATCACTGCTGTCACTGCTGTCACTGCTGTCACTGCTATCAGATTTGCTATCACTATCACTTCTGTCACTGCTATCACTGCTGTCACTGCTATCACTGCTGTCACTGCTATCACTGCTATCACTGCTGTCACTGCTGTCACTGCTATCACTGCTGTCACTGCTGTCACTGCTATCACTGCTGTCACTGCTGTCACTGCTGTCACTATCACTGCTGTCACTGCTATCACTGCTGTCACTGCTGTCACTGCTGTCAGATTTGCTGTCACTATCACCACTATCACTATCAGATTTACTGTCACTGTCATTGCTGTCACTATCACTACTGCCATTTGCTACTTTTCCATCACTGTTGTCGCCATCATCACTGCCATTATGAGAGCTGTCACTATCATCATCATCAGTGTCTGATACACTATCACTATCCTCATCTCCTCCTTCTGGTGAGTCACTACCATTGCTACCACCATTTGATTCATCAGGTTCATTAGAATCATTGCCCTCACTATTACTGATATCCTCACTTTCCGACTTTGCATCATCATTACTGCTATTAGGGTCATCTCCTTGCATAGATTCGTTGTCAAAATCATAGCTCTCATCATATCCATCACTATTGCTTTCGCTGCCAGTGTTGCTGGGTCCAGCTTTGCCAAGAAGTTTTGTTTTCGGGTTGTTTCCAACAGGTTCATTGCCAACCTTCCCTGCCACATCGCGGGATCCTTTATCAGAAATAATGTCATCTCCTTTACTTCTAAGAGCATCATTTACTTTCTCAGCTTCTTTAGTAGTTTCCATACCATTGGTGTTGTTGGGCGAGTTGTTTTCTACCTGCTACGAAATGGCAGAGGAAAAAGAGTGTAAATAAAACAACACTACCATTAAATTGTGAAAATTGGACTGTATCAGTTAATTTGATACAATGTTAACTTGTATTTTAAAATATTATATTTATATTTTTGTGACATTTTTACTTTGTTTGATCTTGAAAGATCTTCACTCTAGGGACTCCTCAACAGTCACCTCAAATTCTCTGCCCCAGAGGCATCTGAGGGGCTTTGGCAGAGTAGAAAGAGAGCCAGATTATGATTAAGAGTAGGCAGAAGTGAATTCTAGGTCCACTACTCCCTACTTTGGTAATTGTGGGCAAGCCACTTACCCTCCCTTGCTCTCCATCTGCCTGTATTTCTTCATTTGTAAAATCCAATGCCATTGGACTAGATTATTCTAAGCTCCCTTCTATGAAATTCTGCAAGCAATGACTTAGTGAATTTATTGTTCAAAGCATAGTTTTAAAAAGATTTTCAGCAAACTTGTAGAAATCTTAATTCCCAAAGTTATACCATGCCAATGCATCAAGAATTCCATGTCTTTTTATTCCAGTAGTATAGAAGGCTAATGTAGAAGAATGCAGTTTTTAAAATTTGAAGGAAAAAATCTGGAGCAAAAGTTGTTTCTGTTTAAGCTGACTAGACAAAAAAATGATTCTAAAACTTACCTTTTCTTGGTCTCTGCCAATGTCATTGGAACCTGATTCTTCATTTAATTCATTTTTACCACCTTTAAGGGATAAAGTCAGCTCCATGGTAGCTTCTACTGCATTATCATGATCTTCATCACTCTTTGAAGTAGTTTCTCCATTGAGGAAATCATCTTTGTCTCCAGTGTCATCATCTCCATTGGCATTACTTGAATTTTTGCTTAAGCTATTATCACCATCTTCTTCATCTCCATTTTCTTCAACCTCATTACTAGGAAAGCTTGAATCCCTATTATCAACAGTGCTTTCATTTCTGTCCTCTGCTTTTTCTCCCTCATCATCACCAGAACCATTGCCTTCGAAGGTATCAGCTCCATTGCCACTAGCACCACCATCAATATCATTCCAGCTTTCATCTCCTCCATTGCCATTTGTTACTTCACTTTTTTCTGTTGGAGCCTCAGTTTGATTACTCCCATTTCCATCTCCTCTGTAAGGAGGCTCTTCATCTAGACCACCCTCATTTTGATCAATGTTTCCATTCCCTTCATCTTCATTGCTTCTATTCTTGTTTACATTCTCTTGCTGAACACTGAGTGTTTCAGTTTGGTTTGTGTTGGTAACATTCCCTTCATTGACATTTCCACTAGTGGTTTCATTATTATTATTCATTACATTTCCTGCCTGGTAAACGATGTCTTCAAAAACATTTGCCGTGCTGTTTTCTCCATTCCTATCTCTTGCTAATGTTTCTGGATTCAGTATTTTCCCATGCCCATCTCCAATATCACTCTCTCCTTTGGCTAATATAAGACTGGAATAAGATTCCTTTTCTCCTATCTTTGCATTCTCAGCAATATCACTTTCTCCTTTGCTACTGCCATTTTGATATAGTTGTGCACGCTTCTCATCTTGATATGGGAGCTCTTCATTTGTTTTATTATTTTCTTTGACAATGCCATCGACAATTATCTGATCCTAAAAGGGGGCAAAATAAATAAGAAAAATAATTTAATATCTTGGTCATAAACAATATGTAGTTGAATAAAAGCTATACCATCTTGCCTAGGTAGTAATTGATAATCCTAAATCTAATTTTAAAATACGTTTTGGTCAGTGATTCATTTAAAAGAAAGGGGGCAGTATAGGGCATTGGAAAGAGGATTGATTTCAAAGTGAGAGGAGTCTTCATTCTAATCTTGGCTCTACCACTTAATACCAGTGTAACACTGCCAAATTACTTAATTTCTCTGGGCCCCAGTTTCTTCATCTTTAAGTCAGTCAATAAACTTAATTTAAAGTACCTACTACGTGCCAGGCACTATGCTAAGCAGTGAAGATACAAAAATAGGTAAAAGACAGTCCTTGCCCTCCAGGAGCTCACACTTTAATGGGGAGAAAAATAGTGAAACAAATATGTACAAACAAACTACATGCAGGATAAATAGGAAACAATTGAAAAAGGGAAGGCACTACAATTAAGAGGAGCTGAGAAAAGCCTCCTGTAGAGTACTGGATTTTATTTGGGACTTAAAAGAAATCAGAGAAGCCAATAGGCAGAGATGAGACGGGAGAGCATTCCAGGCATGGGGGACAGCAAAATAAAATGCCTGGGGCCAAAAAAAAAAATGAAGTGTCTTGTTCTTGGAATAGCTAGGAAGCCAGTGTCATTGGATCAAAGAGTACATGTTGGGGAATAAGGTATAAGAAAACTGGAAAGGAGGGAACTAGATTATAATGGTCGTTAAGGGCCAAACAGAGGATTTTGTATTTGACTCCAAAAGCTATAGGAACTATAAAATGAAAAGGTTGGACTGAATGACTTCTAAGGTCTCTCCTATAATCCTATGACCTTGGTCAAATCATTTCTCTCCAGACATCATTTTCTTCATCTGTAAAATTTGAAATCTGGTTGGAATTATCTCTAAGGTTATAATCTACATTAAATTTCTATTATTCTATATCATCAGAAATATATAATGTGAACACACTTCTCAAAGGAGCACTCAAAGCGCTTGCCTTCTAATATGATAGAGGTAGCATGAGGAAAGGGGGTTATCATCCTTGTGTGTGAGTATGTATGTGTGTGTGTATATAGACACACATTTATATAAGTATGTGTGTATATACACACCCATATATACACATTTATAATTTTTTGTTGTTTTTATAAATTTCATTTAAAATCAAAAGCCAACACTAAAGTTACAGAGAATTTTAAAATAGTTTTTGAAGTAGGCAAATCAGCTATTAAAAATGTAGAAGGGCATATTTCTAAAAGGAATAAAAAATTTCTTTTAAAAGATCATTCAAATGTGTCAATCAGAAAAGAAATTTTCTTACTGAATTACTACAGATAATAACATTTACGGTAACAAAATAATATAAATATATTGTCTATAGAATAAATAATAACATTTAAAGAATGTTTTATGGATATAAAGTATTTATGGCAAATATACTTAGTATCTATATGTGCTTGAGACTTTACCCCTTTCTTTTTAGAAGACAAGTGCTTTGAATGTTCTTTTGGGAAGTGTGCTTGTGCTATGTTTCTGGTTATTTGGAATACAAGAAGTTTCGGCCATATTCCTAATTTTGTAGATGAGGAAAATGAGATCCAGAGAGAAGAAATGATTTGATCAGGGTCATAGGATTGTAGATCAAGAAGACACCTTAGAGCTCGGCAGCTCCAATCTCCTCATTTTATAGATGATGAAAGTGAGAACCAGAGAAGTGAAGCCCAGGGTCACATAGGTAGTTAGAGGCAGAATCAAGATTCAAACTAAGAGTCCTCTGATTCCCTCATTTAGAATAACAATAACAATCTTGTGGATTTTTGATAATTGAGTAAATGAACTGTTCTCACTTCAAAATGTATTCTAAGATTTTATGTAACTTTTCTATTAGCTTTTAAGTTTTTATGAATAAAAATTTGTTCTTGATTGTTAAGCAAAGACAGGCTTCAAAGCTCAGCCAACCAGTTGCAAAAGATGTATTATACATCTATTATGTTAAGCACTATATTGGGCTAAGAAGTGGAATGTTACTATCCAAAAATCATACCCCAATGAAGCAGATTAGATATGGTTGATTACACTCATTTGCAAGCACACCTAGTTTATGGGAAATGTCAATGATGTCAACTAAACCCTGTTTCCTTCCTTCTACTGATGTTTAGATTGCAAGGGGGAAAGTGCCTCACTGTAGAACAGTTATTTTAAATATCTAGTAGCATAAGTTCAAAATACAGATGACAATTTGACCACAATTCAATTCAATTGAATTCAACTTTTATTAAGAGCCTATTAGATAGAAAGCACTGTACTCAGCTCTGGAGGTAAGGCAATGTCACAAATAAAAATTATAATGAACAATAATACATGAGAGCCCAAAAGAAATACACAATAAAAGGTTATGTGAAGTCTAAGATGGAGGATTGCTTCCAATACAAAGAATCAGCAAGTCTTCCTGGAGCAGG
This sequence comes from Trichosurus vulpecula, assembly GCF_011100635.1. NCBI lineage: Eukaryota > Metazoa > Chordata > Mammalia > Diprotodontia > Phalangeridae > Trichosurus > Trichosurus vulpecula. The sequence continues at coordinate 69,193,696 of NC_050578.1, forward strand.
TAGCCTGTGTGAGCTGGGCTTTAAAGAATGGCTGGATTTCAACAGAAAAGAGAACATTCCAGGCACAGGGAATAGGATGAGCAAAGACAAAAAGGCAGGGATATACAGAGCAATATCAAATGCCATTGGCTGATGCCAGATTGTGGAGGGCCTTGATGAGATGAGATAGAGGAGCGTCGACATTTTGCTTGAGAAGCAGTAGAAAGTCACTACAGAAGAATTGCATGACTACACTTATACATGAGAAAGATTATTCTGGCAGTGATGTGAGGTACGCATTTGAAAGGGGGAAAGGTAAAGATGGGAATACCTGTTAAGAGGCTATTACAATAGTCTAGGTTTAGGGAGTACTTATACAACAACCATAACTTGGTCAGGTCCATTGGGACTTTGCAACAAGGTGAAAAATTTAGAGGATGTCAACAGCTCTGTCCCATGATTCATTTCTTCCTTTGCTACTCCCACATCCTCTGAGCATGTTCTTTTCAGCAGTTTAGAAACATAATGGTTTCCCAAGGTGTACTTCCTCTCTCAAACCCACATGATCCTGTCCCCTTATGTGGAGACACACAGTTCCTATAGTACCACTTGACCCATGGAAAAAAATTATTTTGGCCTGTACTAGGCTGGGAGCAGTGGGAATAGAGAGTAGGAAAAGGATTGGAGAGGTTTTTTTCAAGAGGAATTTTCAAGTAAAGTAATAATTTTCAAGTGGAATATACATAGAATCAAAGAATAAAAAGAAAACACATTCTAAATGTATGATACCTGTTTGGTCACTTCTGATTTTCCTGGACAATTTAAATCCTTTGATCTATCAAAATCATATCTCTCTTGGGGTCTGATCTGAGAAACCTGTCAAATTGAAAACAGAATATTAAAGAAATTATTTTTGAAATATGCTTAATCTTCTCAAAATGATTTTGTGCAAAACATAAAAAAACAGTCACACACGTAGAAGACAAGCAAATTATTTTTTGTCTTAGATTAGAAAACATAACAAGTTTAAAGTACGTATAAATGTTTTAAAAAATTTATACAGCTCCAAATTATATTTATATATTGATCCACCTAAGCGAAATCCTTGTGTGGTGCATGCCTGTGACAAAAAAGGGCCTGAGTTATTTCCTGGGGATTTATCTTTTCTTAGATAATGCCTCTACCACCCTCCCCCCCAAACACACATGCACACACACACACACACACACTCAGTGGGAAATATCCTCTTCTGGTTATTCAAATTTGACAAATAATTTTAATAAAGAGTTTAAAAATATTTTATTGATACATTTTAATGTAACTTCATTTCTGAATATATCCCTCCCCCTTTCCCTACCCAGTGAGTCATTCTTTATTACAAAGAATTTTTTAAAAAGCAATTTACCGAGATCAAACAACTTATTAATCATGTCCATGTTATACCCCACACTCATAGTTCCTTGCATTGCAAAGAAGGAAGTATTTTCAGTACTCATCTCCAGGGATAAGCAGAGTCATTCAATAATCTAAAACACAGTTGGTGGCTGTATTTGTAATAGTCATACTCCTAAGGTCACTCAGAGCTGAGAATCTATTACTAGCAGTATCTATCTCTATTTACTGGCACCTTCCCAATGGGCTATTTCCCCTCTAACATGACACTTTATCACAGCTCATAGTTGGCTCTGATTGTATTGCCTTCCTCTGATGTTCTCAGGTAAAGTGACTTTCATTGCACAAGTTTCCTGCCCATTTTTCACTGGTCTTTCTCTCCCTAAGCTTCTGCATGTTACCACTCATTGTCTTCATATTATGATTTGTTATTTTCAAACCCACACACACCTTAGACATGCAGAAGGCTACAGACAGGAGAAGTCCTATTTTACTTTCCTTCAAAAATGCAAACACCAGGAGGATTCTGGGAAGATGGCAGAGTTGGTCAGAAAATTCCAGGCTCTCAAGATTTCCCCCCACAAATGAGATAAAAATAGCACCTTAGGGTGAACAAAATGCAGGTAAAAATAAATAAGAATAGGGGCACAACAGGGATTTTCATGGGATAATTCAAGAAGATCAGAAGAAAAATCCCAGGTTTGATCCCTGTGAAGTATAAACACCTCCATGCTAGGGTCCAAGTTAACAAGCGGCAAGTCCTGAGGATAGCTGGGTTGGGAGGCTGCCTCAGCTCCAGCCACAGGAACTTTTACCCTGGGGACAATGAGGTGAGTTGGGCATCTGAACTGGTGAAGATCAAGAGATCCTCTGCTGACAAGGAATTCCTGACCCAGCTGTGCTGGGAAGAGTGGCAGGGGCAAGAAGAAACCAGCATACTGTGGGTGAAGGTAGAAGCAGGGGGGCAGAATGTCTCTGACTCTGTGCACTTATAGGAGGCTGGAGATTTGGCTTTGATTCCAGGCTAGAGGGGAGAACTGAGATCTGGGGCAAGAGGCACCATCCCCCATACCCCAGGGCTAAAGGTGTTTACAAAAATTAAGCTATTAATTAAAAAAAAATGCACAGGCAAAGGAGAAAGACTCCAACAATAGAAAGTTGTTATGGAATAGAGAAAAACAGGGTTCATGTTCAGAGGAGGATATTAAAGTAAAGAAACTTCCAAAGAGTAATGTCAAATGGTCACCTGCCCAAAAAGAATTTTAAAAGATTTTTTAAATCAAATGAAGGAGAGGAGGAAAAACTTAAAAAAAAAAAAAAGAAAGAAAGAATAATCCAAGAAAAACAAGATTATGAAAAGAAAGTCAATCAATTTGAAAAGGAGATCCAGAATTTCAAGGAAGAAAATGACACCTTGAAAATTAGAATTGGGCAAGGTGAAGCCAATGAAGTTACAAGAGATCAAGAAATAATTAAACAAAATATGAAGAATGAAAAAATAGAAGGGAAAGTGAGACATCTTATAAGAAAAATAACTGATCTGGATAACAGATTAAGAAGAGAAAACATAAGAATAATTGTACTATCTGAAAGCTATGATCAAAAAAAGAATCTTGATCCAGTAACACAAAAAATAATTAAAGAAAATTGTCTTGAAGCATTTGAACAAGGGAGAACATAGAAATAGAAAAAAAAATCCATTGATCACCACTTGAAAGAGATCCTATCAGGAAAACTCATAGGAAGATTATAGTCAAATTCTGAAACCCCCAGCTCAAGGATAAAATATTAAAACACTAAGAAAAAAATAATTTAAATATGACGGTGCCACAATTAGAATGACACAAGACCTAGCAGTGGAGACATTAATGGACCACAAGTCTTGGGAACACTGTATACTGAAGAGCAAAAGAACTGGGGCTCTAGCTGAAAATATTATGCCCAGCAAAGTTAAGCATAATTCTGAATGGAAAAAAATGGTCATTTGATCAGACTTTCAAGACATGGTTTTAAAAAAACCTTAACTTAATAGAAGATTTGACATACAAGACAAGAAAAATATAAGGTACATACCAAAGACTGATTATAAGGGATTCAGTAAGGACAGACCATTTACTTTTTATATATGTAAAATTTATGTATGTCTAGTATTGTCATTAGTAATTGATTAGTTCATAAGAAAGATTGGGGTAGATCTGAGTTTAATATGACTTTAAAAAGTAAAACCATTTAGGAATAGCTAAAAAAAAGTATTTATTTTATACAAATGAGGTGCTAGAGGAAGAATCAATACAGAGGAATTAGAAGGAGGAGGGCTGGTAGTTCTGGTAACCCACTTTCATCAGGAATAGGTTTAAGATGGAGCTATATATATATATATTTAGAAGAGTATAAAAGTCTTCTAAATTCAGAAGAAATTAAATGGTGTGGGGATAGGGAGGGGGAGAAGACAAGGGAGGGATCTAGAGGAGAGGGCAAGGTAGCAGGTAGAAATAAAGTAGGGGAAGCAGGAGGGATGGGAAACAAGAGATATACACAAACATAAAAACAAAGATCAGGAGTAGAATTTATTACGGAAAGTATATGTCTATATATGTATGTATATATGCATATGTGTGTGTCTATATCTATAGCTATAGAGAAATATATCTGCACTTAATTGTAGCCTGGGGTGGGGGTGGGGGGGTGAGGGGAGGAAGAGTGAAAAAAGAACAAAGTAAAACGTGCACAGCAGAGAACAAAAGAAAACTTCCAAGGAAGCAAAGAAAAATGGATAGCTCTGAACACAATGTATAATATTTATTATATAGGCTTTCTTGAAATGAAAATTTATCATTACATATTTTGAATTTCTCTTATGTTCTGCTATGCACATAACATGCTTTATTTTTCCTTTTCTTTGTATTTAAATTACAATATTTAATTTTACAACATTTTTTCCTCTATTCTGTATTTCTGTTCTGGTGTTTGAGTCTAAAACAAAAGTTTAAAAAAATGCGACTACCATCTCTTCTAAAGCTACTCTCTAGAGCAAAAGCATCAAATATTTGGTCTTCGGCCATGTGGCTCCTAATACCCCAGAGGGCTGCCCAAACCAGAATAAAATATAATTGGGAAATATTTAACAAAATAAGTAATCAAAACATAGATTTTAAAATCAAGTCACATGGGGGTCTTTATGTAGGGATTAGTGGCCCCTGTTTCTATTTGTTTGCCACCACCGACATCACACCCTTGTCCTGATGGTAATCAAGGGTGGGAATGGGTAGTTGGGGAAAGAGATTCTTTGTATTATCTGTGCTCTCTAATGCTACTACTCCCTTTGCTAGCCTCTTCATCTTTTTTAGAATCATCTCCAGTCTTAATAAGAGGTAACAATAAGAGTAGCTGGCATTTATGTAACACCTACTGCATACCAGGCACTGTACTAAGTGCTTTACAAATATCCTCATGACAATTCTGGAAGTTAGTTGTTATTAAAATCCCCATTTTACAGTCGAGGAAATTGAGGCAAACAGAGATTAAGTGATTCGCCCAAGGTCCCTTGGTAAGTGTCTGAGGTCAGATTTGAACTTGGGTCTTCCTGTCACCAAGCTACCTGTTGCCTTTTACTACCAGTATTTAGTTTAGGATTTTTCACTCCATTGCTTTGGGTGGATAGAATCTAAGAGAGATCTTTGAGTATATCCTGATGCCTCCAAAGGTATTTGATTGCTTTCAGATGGGCAGATCAACACAGTAGGAGAAGGATTAGCCAACTTCATGGTTTATACCACATCTAAACATGGACCCACATATGTCTCTATATTTTGGCAGGGATTGCCAGACCACACAAGATGGCCCTCATTTCACTGCCTTAGCACATCCACAAGAAACAAAAAGTCCCTCTGCCCAAAAATACTACAGGCTACACAAGTGTCTTCACTGGGACAGAGTGGTTGAGTGGTAAACAAGCTATCATAAGGGGCCAAAGGAAGACTTTGGCTACCAACTGAGGCTCATGACATAGTACAGAGACAAAGCATACTGACGCAAAAAGGTGTAGCCAGGGACAGAGTGAGATATGAATCCAAGACATGTTAGAATGCTATGGAGTCCTGTGTTCAAATATTCAAATATCTGAAAATACATCTCTGCCACTTAGTTAGCCCCTGTGGGACCCTGACTGTCTCACTCTACCTTACTTCACTTTGTTTCATCTGTAAAAGGTGGAAGTTGGTCTAGATGACCTCTGCGCCCCCTTCTAACTCGAAACCTATATTCCTATAATCCTCTGAGTCAATTTCTCCAAGATTCTCTGGGGTTTTTCCTCTTCAATAACTAGAACAATTGTTTTTTTCTTTTGTAAGAGATGATGGGGGAAATGCAGCTGTCACTATTACCATTTCCTGTGTTTGCCACAAATGTAAGTATTTTAATTAATTTTAAAATCAGAATTATAGAGCATAAAACAAAAGATGGGCACAATAGTTAAACATAATTCTTGGGTAGCAAAAAATGAATAGGAATGAATTATTTTGATAGACCTCCTAAGAATGCAAAAAGTTACAAATGCAAGCAAAGGGCAGGAAAGAGAGGATCTAGTTTAAATTTAGGGGGACATCTAAAAGAAGTTTACCATTATCTCTTCATTAGAATGTGCAGTATTTATGGTTTTTGCCACAATTAAGTGTCAATTGGCTCAAAAAGCAGGCTGGTCTCCATGCTGAAAGAGAAGAGGCATATGAAACACCTCTCTACTTCAGGTTATCAAGGAAAAATGATAATGAAATGTCCCTCAAAACACACACACACACACACACACACACACACACACACACACACACACACTGGATCTGTTGAGAGAAAGGAGGTAGGATGACGTCACAAAGTGGAAAAAAGGTAGTAAGAAGGACCATAGAACACTTCAAACTAAGAAATAAGAGGCTCTTTCCAAAGAAGAAGACATGAAACAGAAAAGAAACATCTACCTGAACTCCCAAAAAAAGATGAAGTAATTGCACAGGGGATTCTGGGTGAGAAGTCATCCAGTTAAAATCAGAGGAAGAAGAAACAAATAATGATATTGGTGACTCTCAGATGAGAAATGTTAAGACATTTTTTTGTTCACTGATAAAAATAAAGGGCAATTTTTCTCTTCTCAGAGCATTTATCTAAAGTGTGACAGAAAACTTTCCAAGACTTATCAAAATGGATAATTACTACTCACTTCTGGTAATTCACATAGGCACAAATGTTACTTCCAGAGAAAACTTAGAAAGCATTTCCAATAACTTAACATATGTAATTGATAGCATAGTGCTTGCCTTCCTAATGGGTGGAGTAGGAGCAGGGTGAAGCATTCATTTTCAAAATAAATGATACAGTATGCCTAAAGGGCATACCCTTTGGCCAAGCAATACCACTACTAGGTCTATATCCCAAATTGATAAAAAGGCAAAGGACCTATAAATACAAAAATATTTGTAACAGCTGTTTTAGTGGTGGCAAAGAATTAGAAATTGGGGGGATGTCTATCAATTAGGGAATAGCTGAACAAGCTGTTGTATTTGATTGTAATGGAATACTATTGTGTTATAAGAAATGATGAGCAGGATGCTCTCGGAAAAGTCTGGAAAGACTTACATGAACTGATGCAAAGTGAAATGGACTGAAGCAAGAGGACATTGTACAGTAACAGCAACATCATGTAATGATCTATTGTGAATAACTTAGCTGTTGTCAGCAATATGATTCAAGACAATTCTGAAGGACTTAAAATAAAAAATGCTATCCATCTCCAGAGAAAGAACTGGTGGAGCCTGAATGCAGATCAAAGTTGCTTTTTCTTTATTTTTCTTGGGGTTTTTTGGTCTGTGTTTTCTTTCATAGCATGACTTACATGGAAATGCTTTGCATGACTACACAGGTACAACCTATGTCAAATTGCTTGCTTTCTTAATGCAGGGGGAGAGGAAGGAGGGAGAGAATGTGGAAATTAAAATTTGAAAAAAAAGAATGTTTAAACTGTTTTTACATGTAATTGGGGAAAGTATTAAATTTTAAAATGAATGTTACAATTTAAAGTATAACTTTTTTAAAGAAATCACTCTCAACAATTGTTAAGTCTTGAGAAAGAAACCATAGATAGATCTTGAGAGTATCAGTGTTATTTACACCACTCCTGCCCATCAAAAATAAGAGATTCAGAAGAAAAAAAGCAGATTTGGATAGTGAACAGTAGGTGAAGAAAATAGTGCCTGAGAATGGCATCTCTGGACCATGTCTTAAAGTACAAACTACCTGCATAAATCCTCTAAGCTATACATCACAGAGAATAAATACAACAGGTAGTAAAAATAGTAGGAGAGATTCACGTAAGTTTGCAGAAGACAGAGTATAAGAAGAGAACCCCTACTAACGTCTGTAGCCGAGATTTCCATACACAAATGGCCCAAGTAAGGCTAACAAGTAAAATGAACTGGTGTTCGTAACACAAGAGGATAACTTTGACAATCACTAAGATTTGATAGGATAAGACTGAATATGAATCTATTATCTGAAAAGAAAAGGATAGTAAAATATAATCATGCCAGGGAATGGAGGAACTCAAGGAGGTCAGTGTATAGTTGGCATTTGGGTGAAGCTCAATGGAGGCAGAAACAAGTGATGCTGCCTTTTGGGCATTTTATAGATCACCTGTACAGAAAGAGAAAATAGATGAGGAATTCAGGAAACAAATCACAATACTGGCCCAGAGACATGATATAATAGATATCTGCAAAGTGGCTGTCCACTTGTAGAGGCCTTCTTTTCAGGTATAGCATCTGAGTTCTAAGATTCCATGATTCTGAATCCCCAAATATTAAAAAAGTAGTAAGTTATTTTATAATATCTTGAATAGTAGTGATAATAACAAACATTTATGCAGCATTTGCTATATGCCAAGCACTGCACTAAATGCTTTACAATTGTAAAGGTTTAGATTTTATTTTTTCCCCTGCAAAAGAAGTTAAATATCTTAAGGAAACATTTAACAAAAATTCTAAGGTAAAGAACATTATAAGGAAGCTTCTGGTAGGGTTCAGGCTTGGGAGGGGCCAAAATGCTTACCGGAATGGCCTCTGCTGTTGCCAAGATGAAGAAAAATAACAAAGTCTTCATCTTCTTTAGCGGCAGTAATAGGCTATTTAAAAAAAAGATTACAGTACAATTTTAATTGTTAAGTAGAATAAACATCAATCATAATTTGGTATCTTCATATATTTAAAAATGTGTCTTGTTTCTAGGCTGTGGGCACAAATCCAACTTCACACTAATCTAGTTGCATGTTAAATATGACAGGATGGTCAGAAAATCAAGGGAAGAGGGTGGCATATCCTCCACCAAACTTAGCACCAAAATACCCATCCGTTTGCTTCTACTAACAGATGAACAGTGGCCTTACTGAAATTTGTCAAATAGATTTCCAGAAAAGTCAACACCCTAATGTGATTATGAAATATAATGTGTATTTAAATGTATGTTGGTTGATTAAAGATTATCTAATCTAACCCTTTAATTTAATAAATATGGAAACAGAGACTAAAGGAAACCGTGGTTTTCCCGAGGTCACACTGAGGTGCTATTTGAACCCAGTGCCTTTGACATCCAGTTCCAGTCTGTCAGTAAGTCCACCAATAATCTTTATTAAGGACCTGTGCTAAGCACTGGGGATACCAAAAACAAAAAAAGCAAAAAATAGTCCTTGCTTGCCCTCAAGGAGCTCACAACATAATGAGGGAGAAAAAGGTAGAATGGTCTTTGTACTATATTACCCTGCAGCACATTTCCAATGTGATGTGTGGAGAACAAGGTCCCACGAATGGACAGAAGAAAAAAAGGAGATTCTGAATTCCCTCATGCCCCACCTCCAAAGTCATGAAATTCAATCACATCTTAGTTGTGACTCCTCTATGAGTTTGGTTGTTTCTAATACTGATAAAATCAATAAATTATATAGTTAAGCATTTATCTCATCCTTTTGTTATTAACACTAAAAGGGCTTTAAACATTTGTTTCATATCACATACATTTTTAACTTTATTGAATTCTTAAATTTTAATCCCATGAAAGATGCTAGATATGATAGAAAATCTATTTGCAATACCAGCATTTACCTGCTACCTTAGCTTCATCTGCATGAGAATACCAACCTAATGAACAGGGAAGGGTTTCTTTCTCAGATTTCTGGAAGCATCACATGGTAACAAACTGTCATATTTTTTGATTTGTCCCAGATTCATTTCTAACTATGCTTAGCCAAGAAAACAGTGTTTTTTACGGTGTCTGGATTAATTTAGCATTCATTCTCCCAGAGTTTGTCATGATTCCCGCCCCCCCCCACCATTATATTCTCTTGATTTGATAAGTTATAATGAGGGAAAGAACAAGTCAAAGTTTAAAAAATGGCTAAACTTCAAATTTGCCCTTGGACTGAAATGCAAATCATCTTTGAAATGCTATAGTTCAGTATCAGGAACATGTCTGGTCTTACCTTGACAGTCTTCAAAGGAACTTTGAAAATCCAGAATTGCTCCTTTTCTTTGAAGAAGAGTGGTAATGAGGTGTTGTACTGTAGTTTTGTATGACTGTTGTGTAGCTACTGAAATTTAAACTCGGTTTGACAAGCATGTCCACCAATCACCATCTGGAAGCCCACCCGATATGGGGTTGTGAGGTGTGGCTGTGACCATGAAGCTCATATTAACTTCCCACATACTGCTATATGTTTGCTCCCTGAAATCCTTGGTTGCAAAGTGACTAGACTAACTTTTACTTAATTAAATAGTTCCTGCCAGGCTGGTTTAGTATCTTAAGTATAGAGAATTAGCATGGCTCAGCACCCAGAGCACCACTTAAGCTCTGTCACCCCGACATTTCTTTTCCTGTGAGGGTTGGCAATCTAAGAAAACTCTAGGTTTCCTAAGTAAATATGACTGTCTATTTAAGACCCCTATCATTCCTGAGGTGGATATTTAAGTTACTGTGCTATAATTCAATCAGTGGCACTGACTCTCCCTGAGGGACCTTTGAAAATCTATAAATAGTTACGTGGAGAAGCTTTCTATTCTAAAGGAACAATAAGGCATGAAACACAAAAAATGATAGTCCCTCTCCCCAAAAACACTTAATTCAAACTGTCAGTGTTTATGGTCCTCACAAGAATATAACAATGGATGAACTTCAGAAATAACTTCAAAATACGAAGAATGTTTTTGCAGTGACAGTCAAATAATTAAACAAGGAAGCAAAATAGGACAAAGAACTTTGTTATCCATAGAAAAGTAATGTATAGGGGCAGCTAGGTGCCACAGTGAGTAGAGCACTGGCCCTGGAATCAGGAGGACCTGAGTTGAAATTCGGCCTCAGACACTTGACACACTCATTAGCTGTCTTACCTTGGGCAAGTCACGTAACCCCAATTTCCCTGCCTTCCCCACCCCAAAAAAAGTAACCTATAAAGAGATCATCATATATACTGTTCATGGGACATCATTTTATAATTACATGAAAACTTACACAATCATTTAACAACTTAAACACAATATTGCATATATAGGAATGAATGGATAGGTCCCAAGTCCTACTGATATTGTGATAATGATAATTAGAAATAGTCATCCACTGCACAATCAAGGATTGGTTTTTTTGGCTTAAAGGTTTTGAAGTCAGCCATCTTTCATTTACCCTCCAAGCTGAGCTTCTGACTCTATGGACTTTGCCACCATGATTTAGCTGCTCAATTACATTGGAGCTTCCTTTGGTGCCTGGGACCTTTTCCTCCTGCAATGTCCTTCCACCATACGAACTCCCTCCTCCCACTGGTGAGTTCTTTTGGGGACCGCCATTTTTGGGGTAGGCCCAGCTTGGCCATGTTTCATTCCCCTTCTGACTTTGCTTCTGAGTCTAAGGACTTTGCCATCATTCTCCAGCACCTCATAGGTTCTCCATATTCTGCTTCCCCACTTTGATCTGGGAGGTGATAGTGAGCCTCTGGAATTCACTGAGTACGGGGTGTGACATGGTCACTTTTGGAAGACTGCTTTGACAGCTGAATGAAGAATGGGCTGGAGTAGGGAGAGGTTTGTGACAAGGACACCAATCAGCAGGCTATTGCAACAGTCAAGGTATGACATGGTAATGGCCTGCACCAAGGTGTCAGAGGAGAGTTGTCACCCAACTCATCTGTGACTCCAAGAAGCTGTAGCATGTGCAGCAGCTACACCCCAGTAAAAGCTTTTATGCAGTTGGGCTAAACCAGGTTGAGAGTAACCAACAGGCCTTAAACCCTTCAGTGAGTTAAGGGTATGTCTACCCCTTGCAGCATGTAAAGACTTCCCCAGTGGAACAGGTTAACGGGAACAATTTGTTTCAAAGGCCATGAAGGTTGCTGAAACAAGCAATGTGGAATGCGTAGAGTTTGGTCAGATATTAAAGATGGCAAGGTCATCCACTCCATCCCAGACCATCACCAGTCATCCTGACTTTTGTCTTGCCACTGGACTTTCATGACTCTGAAAGAGAGAATGAGGCTGAAGACTTTGTGCAACTCTGCCTCACAAATTCAATCCATGCACAAGACAAGACATCACTCTGTGATGTCATTGGTCCTCTTCAAAAATGAAGGATGAGCAACAACATATAGAAGATTTTATGAAAGGAAAGTTGATAGGCTTGGCAACAGATTGGATATGGCTGGAGTGAGGGTGGAATGAGACATAGTGAGGAGTCAAGAATGGCACTTTAGTTTGCAAGCCTGGGGCATGAGGATGTTGGTACCTTCAACAGTAACAAGGAAGTTTGGGGTAACAGAGTTGGAGGGAAAGATAATGAGTGCAATTTTGGACATATTGAGTTTAAGATGTCTACAAAACATTCAGTTTAAGATGGCTAATAAGTAGTTAGAGATACAAACAGTTTGGGCTGGATAAGGAGCTTTAAGAATTATCAGCATAAAAAAAAGAATCATCAGCATAGAAATAATGATTGAATCCATGGGAGCTAATAAGATCACCACATGAAAAAGTGTAGAGACAGAAGAGAAGAGGGCCCGGGAAAGAGCCCTGTGGACACCCATGATTAGTGTGTGTGGTATGGATGAAGATTCAGCAAACAGAACTAAAAAGAAGTCAGTCAAGTCGAAGGAAAACCAGGAGAGAGAAATGTCTTGAAAACCTAGAAAGAAGAGACTATAAAGAAGAAGAGAGTTTAAAAAAAGTGTCAATACCTTTGAAGAGGTCAAGAAGAATGAGAATTGAGAAAAAACTTAGATTTGGAAATTAAGAGACTTAGTAACTTTGGAGAGAACAGATTCAGTTGAGTGATGAGGTTGGAAGCCAAAGGATAGAGAGTTGAGAAGAAAGTTAGAAGAAAGGAAGTAGAGGCACCAATTGTAGACAGCCTTCTCAAAGAGTTTAGCCACAAGAGGGAGGAGAGATTTGGGATGATAGCTAGCAGGAAGAATGGATCAAGTGAAGGTTTTTTTGAGGATGGGAAAGATACTGGCACATTTGTAAGCATCAGGGAAACAGACAATTGACAGGAAGAGATTGAAGGTAAGTGAGAGAGTGAAGGACATAGAGGTAGCAATCTGCTAGAGAAGATGACATGGAAGGACATCATTTGTGAATGTAGAGAGGTTTGCCTTGGCAAGGAGAAGGGCCACCAATTCATACAAGACAAATGTTTTAATCTCAGTCTTCATCACCCTGTGCCTTCTGAAATCTCTATTCTATTAATAAACTGGCTTTCTTATTAGATCTTTGCACTCCACCCAGAAATTACTTTGTATATAGTTTATATTTACTTATATAAAGGAGGGGATGGCTTGTGATTCACCTACCCCCATCAGTTGATTTAGTCATAGAATATGACATATGATGAAGTGTTAATATGTTAACAAGATATAACACCTTGTGATTCCCTTTCTCTGGTACAAATCCTTTCTGACTGAGTCAAAAAGGGAGCAACAAGATTGGCTAAGAAAAAAAATTAAATAACTAAGCCCAGGATGAATTTCAGCATTTCTAGAGTGGAAGACACTACAAAGCTAGGAGCTTTGTAGGGAATGGAGGAGAGAATTTTTCTCTCTACTTCCCCCATCAGTGATGTAGTTTTGAAATGGGACTATTCCACCAGTAAGATATAATGTACCCAGGAGTGAGCATAGATATAAACAACAGTCAGACACAGGTATAGAGAGGGAATGAATAGATTTAAGGAGCCTAGACCCTGTCAGCAGAGAGGAAAGGACCCTGGGAACCTGCTGACAAACCTGCTGAGAAGAGAAATTATGCCCAAGGGGAGCTATATAAGAAAAGAAAGATTTTCTGGGCCCTGCAGGACTAGGAGTTGTGAATTCTTTTGCATGCATGCTTATGTGTTTACATATTCCTCACTACCATTATTCTTTAAGTATAAGCCCACTCTTCCCATTGTATTTGTGGGAGAGTGCACCCCAGATTTGTGTGGGGAATGTTTTGTAGATGCCAGTCTTGCTATACTATTTGAGCAAGTCCTTTTCCTTAGAGCTAATTTAGTTTATGGTGTTAACAGGAAGCCCATCTGTGGAGGCTGATGGTCTAGGTATACAGAATTACCCTAGGACCCAAGGGTGGTGGCCACTTGGAAATTAGAGCATGACATCCTATAAATACTGTTTTAGATGGCTTCGTGTCAGCCCATAAAACACCATTTAGCCCATTGTCTAGCTGAACACCAATGAAATCACAGATCTAATACTTAGCTTTATAGCTGTATTATTCAAAAAAAACTGTTACTAACCACCTTTTAAAACATTGTTTGGGAATTGTAATCCGAGCTCTAAATTAGGACAGTAACACATCATTGTTTACCTCTGTTTCATAGACAAATCTGTTCATCTTCTCTTGCACTAGTTCAGTTCACATGGGAAAATGTTGGAGAAGAGGAGATAGTGAATGTAAATAGCAATTGTTTCTGTTTTGGCCAGACATCCTGAGGGTCTTCCCCTTTCAAATTGTTGTGGTTTTTTTTTTGACTAGGTAAAAGAGGCCATTTTTTTCTCATTTCTTGCCTAACCCAAAATCACTGAATGGGCTGACAAACTGAAACCTGGGAAAGATCATAGCTTAAAAAGGCCAAGGTCTCCCACTGCATCCAGGGCCATCTCCAGTCATCCTGATCTATATCTCACCACTGGACCAAAAGGCTTTGGGGGAGAAAGTGAGGCTGGTGATTTTGCGCAGCCCTCCCTCACTTACATCCAATTCACTTGCAAGTCATGGCATCATCTTCCCAATGTCATGGTCCTCTTCAAGAATGAAGGACAAACAACAACAACAACAGAAAATATGACAAGGGAATGTTATACTGGTCTGCGCATATATTGTTTCTTCTATGTGGAATGTGTTTAAACTCTTTGAGGTCAGGGATGATTTAATTTTGTCTTTGCAGCCCCAGTGCCTATAGTAGTGTGTGGTACACAGTGGGGTCTTAATAATTGCCTAATGAGTTGAATTGCATTTACATGCCCTAAGTGATCTGCTTTCCTATTTTCTTTAATTCTAATTAACAGTAGCAGAATGGAATAATAAATCTGTAGCAAAAGGAGTAGAATCCTATAAACTAGTAGCTATGTCAAGGAGCTGACAGTCTCCTGGGAGAACATAACTTTAAAAAGTTAATTTCTATTCTCCTAAATCCCAAAGCTTGTTTTTTTAAATAAAATTTAATGTTAGATTCTGTCAAAAGTTTTCTCAGCATCTATTGGTATAATCATATGGATTTTTTGTTGTTTTGTTATTTTGCTTTTGACTTTTCTTTCTAGGACCCAGGACTCTATTTCACCTCCTTTGATTATGTTGATCAAACTTGTGACACTGGAGGAGTTTGGGAAGATGTCTAATTTTTCTGTTTTTGCAAGCAATTTACACATTATTGAATGTTTCACAGAATTCTCTCATAAATCCTTTGAGACCTGGATTTTTTTAACTCTTGAGAAATTATTTCTAGGTTGTTCAATTTTTTCCCCAAATTAAATTGTTTATAGTATTTTATTTCTTTTTCAGATAAAATGTCTATTTTATATTTTTTGAATATTCATCTATTTCATATATTATTGATTTTACTGCCACATAATTGAGGAAAATAATTTCTAACAATTTCTTCTTTCATGATTTCTCTTTGGATTTTCCTCTCTGTTAAAAAAAATCTAATTTTAACTAAGTTTATCTTTAAAACAATAACAACAACAACAACAACCCTTAGTTCTATTGAGTGTTTCTATAATTGTTTTCACTTTAGTTTATCATTGCTTTGATTTTCAGAATTTCTCTTTTTGAGTTGATTTTGGATTATTGGATTTGTTGCTTTTCTAGGTTTTTTAAATTGTGTGCCAACTCAATGATCTCTTGTTTCTCTCTTTTATTGATGAAAGCATTTAGAGATACAGAATGTCTTGAAGGGTGATTTCACATACCAAAAGTTTTAGGATATTTTGTTGTTATTATCATTTTTCCTGGTAAAATTATTGTTTCTTTAGCTTTTTGACCAACTCATTCCTTAGCATTATATTCTTTAATTTCCATTTAAGTTTGAATCCTTTTTTTTCAATTTTCTTTGATGATTTAAAATTTTACTGTGTTATGATCAGCAAAGGCTTCATCTAACATTTCCATGTGTCAGAAATTACAAGTTTTATGCCCTAGTCTGCCAATGCTTGTACTCTAGCAGTATCCCAGAATCACCTCCATGCTACACTGAAACATTGTAACCTTTAGTAGAAACTTAAGCATATTTTAAAACCTGAGAAATTTAGGTGCTAGAAGAATTTATATCAACTGATGCTACCTTATGGTAAAAAAAAAAGTCACTCTCCATTAATAAACCAAAGCTGATGGGAGGTGGAGGGGCAGGGTTGGGACTTGAACCTCACCCTTATCTGAATTGGTTCAAAGAGGGAAAACAACACATACACCCATGCACCGGCACCCACATATATGTGTGTGTGTATATATATATAATTCCAATTTACCGAACAGGAAAAAAAGAGGGAAAGGGGCTAAAAGAAAGGAAGGAGTGATAAAAGAGGGAAGGTAGATTAAGGGAGGTAGTGATCAGTAACAAAACAGGTTTCTGAGGAGAGATGGAGAGAGAGAGAGAAAGAGAGAGAGAAACATAAGAAAATAGGATGGAGTGAAATACATAGTTAGCAGTCATAACTGTGGGTGTAAATGGGATGAATGCACCCACGAAATGGAAGTAGATAGCAGAATCAACTAGAAACCAGAATCCAATCATATGCTATTTACCAGAAACACACTTGAAATAGAAAGATACACATAGAATTTTTTAAAAGGAGTTGGAACAGAATCTAATATGCTTCAGCTGAAGTGAAAAAGTCATGATCTTAGACAAAGCTAAAACAAAAATAGACTTAATTAAAAGAGATAATTAGGGAAACTACATTTTGCTAAAAAAAAAAAAGTACTATCATCAATGAAGTAATATCAACACAAAATATAATGCACCAAAACACATAGCATCCAATTCTGAAAGCAAAAGTTAAATGAGTTAAAGGAGGAAATAGTGACAAGACACTCATTGCAGGCTTTAATTTACCCTCTTAAAATTAGATAAATCTATCCATTAAATGAATAAGAAATAAGTTAAGGAGATGAATAGAATTTTAGAAAAGTTAGGTATGACAGACTTCTGGAGAAAATTTAATGGGAATAGAAGGGAATATGCCTTTCCCTCAGCTATGTATGGCACTTTTCTGAAAGTTGTGTATTATAGCACAAAAACCTGACAAATGAATGCAAAAAAGCCAAAATATCAAATTCAATCTTTTCAGACTATAGTTCAATAAAAAATGCATTCAATAATGAACCTTGGAAGCACATATTAGAAGTTAATTGGAAAGTAATCCTAAAGAATGAATGTGTCAAAGAATAAATCATTGAAACAATAATTTCATTAAAGATAAAGACAACAATGAGACAACATACCAAATTTTGTGGGATGCATACAAAGCAGTACTTAGTAAAAATTATATATCTCTAAAAACTCACATCAATAAAAGAGAGGAAAAAGCACATCAATGAATTGGGCATACAACTGAAAAATCACAAGAAGAAATTTAAAGTTGTCAACTAACCACCAAAGTAGAAATCCTAAAAATCAAAGGAGAGATTAATAAAATTGAAAGAAAAAAACATTAAACTAATAAATAGAACTTGGAGCTGGTTTTATTTTTTAAAAACAGTAAAATAGATAAACTATTAGTAAATTTGATAAAAAGAAGAAAATCAAAGTAACATTATCAAAAATGGAAAACTTGAATGCACAACCAATGAAGATGAAATTAAAGCAATTACTAGAAGCTATTTTGCCCAACTATGTGCCATTAAAACTGACAATCTAAGTGAAATGGATGAATATTTACAAGAATATAAATTGTCCAAATTGACAGAAGAGAAAATACATAATAACCCTCTTAGAACAAGAAATTGAACCAGCTGTGTGCTCCCTAATAAAAAATTCAGCAGGATCAGATGGATGTATAACTGGATTCTAATAACCATTTAAAGAATGATTAAATCCAATATTATATAAACTATTTGAAAAAATAAGTACGGAAGGAGTCCTATGAAATTCCTTTTATGATACAAATATGATCCTGATATCTAAACCAGGTAGAGCAAAAACAGAGAAAGAAAACTACAGACCAATTTCTTTAATGAATATTGATGCAAAAATTTAAAATAAAATACTGGCAAAGGAGACTACAGAAATATGTCAGAAGAGGTATTTATACCAAGTGGGATTTATATAACAAATGCAGGACTTGTTCAGTAGTAGAAGAACTATAAGCATAATTCACACCCACAGAAAAGGCTTTTAACAAAGTAAAATACCCATTCCTATTTAAAAAAAAAACCACTGGAAAGCATAGGAATAAGTGGAACTTTTCTTAAAATCATAAGTGGTAAAAAAAAAAATCATAAGTGGTATCAATCTAAAACCAACAGCAAATATCATCTGTGATGGAGACAAACTTATTTTTTATAGAATTCAGGTTTTTTTGTTTGTTTTGCTTTGTTTAAAGGCTCTCACCAGCTTTTACCTCCAGGCCATTAGTGAGGCGGCCTATGTGGTAGGCAGCCAGATCCTCTGACTGCTTTGGTCTGTGAGTGATCTCATCTTCCTTCAGAGTTTACTCCAGTAGGACTTGGATGCCATAAGGAGATCGCACCAAACCATGACAGCTTAAGTCTTCGATGCCATATATTGTGGAAAGAATGTTTTATTATATTCAGAAAAATTATTATACTGTTTAAATCCAACTTCATGTGATCTGCACCCATAATGTTTCCTGACCCCAATAAGTTCCTGAGAATGCTGGAGACAGCTACAAGGAATTTTAGGTTTCCCCAGGTCCTGACTCCTCACACTCAGGTCTTGTTTGGGGTCCACCCTACAGGTGATTCTTTATCAGATAACTCAAGTGTGACTCTTGTGTGGAAACCTTTGTCAAAATCCCATATAATATAAACCTTCCAGACCTGGAAGAGGAAGCCAACTCTTCTTTCTAGCACTTTTCTCTACCAAATGACCTAATAAATTTTTTTTCTAAAACTATTTCAGATTTTGGGGTTTATTCTCATGAACAACAATGTTTTGTCTTTATGGTAATGAGATGTTATCTAGTATCTGCTAATTGATTAATTTAAATGCTAAGAACATTACAGAAATGAACAATTAATTTTCACAGAAGCCTTTTTTTTTCAGAACCAGGCCCAGTTTGTTTGCTAAAATATATTATTCACAGTTAATTTTAACTAACTCTGCAGCCTTTTAACTAGCAGCACTATGCACATATAAAAGGCTCCAAACATACAAAAGCCTCCAAGAAAGAACTCCTCTCCCTCTTTCCTCTTGGCCACAAGATAAAAGGATGTCTCTAAGCTCTGGAGGACCAGTGAGAGTGCTCAATCAATTTGATAGCTGAGTGAGGATGAACTGGAATGGGATGAGACTTAAGACAGGGAGAAGGCTATTGCAATAGTCCAAGCATGAATTAATGAGGGCTTCTACCAGGTGGGTATAATGTCAGAGAAGAGAAGGGGCCATTAAAAAAAAGATCCTACAAAGGCAGATGTTACAATACAATTTGACAACTGGTAGGATATACAGAATGAAAGCGAGTGAGGAGTCAAGGATGACACCTAGATTGTGAGCTTAGGTGACAGGTAGGATGGTTTTCAACTATAATTGGGAAATTAAGAAGAGTGAAGGATTTGAGGAGAAAGATAACGAGTTCAATTTTGGACATGTTGAATTTAAGATGTATGTGAAACATTCAATCTGAGATGCCCCATAGACAGTTAAAGATGTGACTAGAGGACAGAATGAGGCTGGACAAATAGGTCTGAGAGTCATCTAGATAGATATGATAACTGAATCCATGGGAATTAATGAGATCACTATGTAAAGCAGTATATAGGGAGAAGAGAAAAGTGGTTAGGACCAAGCCTTGAAGAATGCCCTGGGTTAGTGGGTATTTACTGAGTATAGATCCAGCAAAAGAGACTGAGGAGATCAAAGAGGTAGGTAGAGAGTCAGCAGGGAGAGTAATATTATGAAAACCTGGGGAGAAGAGGTAATCAAAGAGAAGGGGATCAGTAGTGTGGCTGCAGAGAAGTCAAGAAGGATATTTGGCAATCAAGAGATCCTTGCTAAGTCAAAAGTCAGAATGCAAGAGGGTTAAGAAGAGAGAGGAAAGTGAGTGAGTCATGATAGACACCCTTCTCAAATAGTTTCACTACAAAAAGGATATTAGAAGATAGCTAGCAGGCATGAATGAATCAAGTGAGGGTTTTTTGAGGATGAGGGAGACATGGGTGTGTTTGTAGACATCAAGGAAGTGACCAATAGACATCAAGAGATTGAAAATTGATGAGACTTTGGGGAATTTAGAAGGAGCAATCTTCTGGAGAAGATGGGATAGGAGGAGAAGGATCACCTCTTTCTGTGAGACAAAGGTGAAGGATAAGAAAGTGGTGGAAGGCATCTGAGTAATGTGAGAGGAAGAAGGGATAAGGGAGCTCTTGGCAAATGGCCTCAATTTTTTCAGTGAAATATAAAGTAAAGTAACTGTGAGGATAAAGGAAGAGGGAAGAGTGGGGAGCCATGGGAGATTTGAAATAGGATGAAAAAATTTGAAACAGGCTCTATGGTAAATGGGATAATGAATTCCATATATAATATAAATTTTATAAATTGTATTAGACACAGTCAGCTGGTTTCAAGATTTTCTCCAATTTTATTAAGTAGCATTTAAGTAGAAGTAAAGACAGAGGGAACATGCCGAATATGAAGCTTGGCACAGCATCTTTGATAAGATAAGGAGTCAAGGGACTTGAGGGGACAATGTAGAGCTGAACTGGTTCACTGAGGTTAAAATGGATAAAGAGGAATAAAATATCCAGTGCAGGGGTGATGACGTGGGAAAGAAATGAGGGGTAGAAAGATTGGAAGTTGTTGTAGTTAAGACAAATAATAGGTTTGGGGTTTGCTAGGCAGAGAGAGAGAGAGAGGTGGATTGACCACAGATTTTTTTTATCAGATAAAGGAATTTCAGAGTTTTGAACATGGGAACAATGCATTTGTGGATTATGACAAGTTTAAGGGTACAGCCGTAGATGTGCATAGATGTGGTAGGGTGGAGGAACTGGTCATGAGAAATGAGTAGGTTGTGGAACTATGAGGTTAGGATGCTTGACAAAATATCAGTGTGAATATTAAGTCCCCCTAGTGTGAGGGCAGGACTTGGGGAGGAGAAAGAGACTATGAGATAAAGACACTCAACTCAGAGATCAGTAGACAATTGCCACCAAAATCTGGCTTTGGTGATGAATGTGGATTGAATGAATCTAAAAGAAGTTGCTGAGTAATCATGCTAGAGAGGTTAGAAAAGGCAATGGGAAGCAAAGGGTATACCAACTTCCCTACCATAAGCAGTGAGTTGGGGGTGTGAGTGAAAGTGCAACCCATACTTGAAAGGATGGCCAGGGAAACTATATTAATCAGAGGGAGCTGGTGGTCAGTGAATGCAAGATCATGGAAAGATCAAAAGAGGAATTGTTTTAAGGGGAAAGCTCATTTGTTGTCTACAAAGAAGGCATTTCAAAGAGTACAACAGAGTAAGGTTAGAGCAAGCCATTAATGGTGTTGGGTTGGATGGGATGAGAATAAGGAACGTTAATGAGGGACCAAGAAAGGGATTAGAACAAAGGCAACCAAGATGACTTGTCCTTGTTTCCAGGACATAGCCTAAAGCAATATACAATGCTAAACTATTTAGTATTTAAGTTTAAATTACTTAGTATTAAAGTGTTCTATCACTACATTATTTTCCTTGTATAGAAGGATCATTTTTATTGGGGCATTTGGGAGATAATTCTAGGGCAAAGGGATTTGTCAACCATGCACGTACCTCTGTGTGTGTTTTTGTGTATGTGTGTTTTAAGTTCCGAAACTACCAAAACACTTATAGAAAGAATTAAAACAACTTGAAATTTTTCAAAAAAAAATTATAGCTTTACTATGGAATGTGGTGGGGGAAAGGAAACAGAAGTTTTGAAATGTTTTCCTCCATACAAGCAACAGTTTATATCTGTATGATGTTATAACCACAAGAAAAAAAAGCATGATATAAAAGCAACCTTATGACATTGCAGCTAGGCAGGCAACAGAGACCAGACTTCTTTTCTACATGCAAAAAAAAATTAATTTTGGAAAAGCCTAGCAATAATCTTGAATGATGACCCTGGTTTTTTCAGGCACTAGTAATGAAAGGTTCTATAAGTTCTTAATAGGTGGTATTTGTACATAAACCTTAATTCCTAAAAACCCTCAACAGGACCGTTTTCATCAGGTACTTAATATACTTTAATTTGGGCAGCAACCACTAATGGGGTCTTCTCTTGGTATGAATTTGTAACACACATAATGTCTAATGGTGATGATACTGGCAACCCCTGTGAACTCAAGGTAAACTCATATTTTTAAAAACTTTAATAACATCTGTAAGAATATTAGGTTGACTTCAAAAATTTGCTCTCTTTACTACAATTATTTCTTCTTTCTATTCCCTAGGGGCACTGGGGTCATCAGACTATTGTTAGTGTCCATTATTGCAGGCAGGTTTTCTGAAAGATGCAGGAAGTTCCCTTTCCTCTAAACTTTGAATTCATTAGGCTCTTATCTGCCTTCTGCGTTCAGTTTTAGCCAGCATGGTGTAGAGGCTGGAAAGCCAGCCTCAAAGACAGCATGACCTGGGTTCAAATTCCACCTTTGACACAGACTTGGCAAATCACATGACCTCTCTAAGTTGAAAAGAAGGTCTCTAAGTTGCATGGATAGAAGGAATTTCCTCACTAGAGAGTTCCCTCTATAAATAAAATCATAAATCCAATCCCTATCCTTGACCCTACAGAGGAAATGTATATAAGCAAGAACAAACTCAGAAAAAAAAAGCAACTCATGAAATGCCTGTGGAACTGGTACTGATCTGCATTGGTAAATTTCCTTACTGGGAATTCCTTATACTAAGAAAATTATTACAGGTCCGGGGAAGAAAGGAAGGAAGGAAAGAAGGAAGGAAGGAAGGAAGGAAGGAAGGAAGGAAGGAAGGAAGGAAGGAAGGAAGGAAGGAAGGAAGGAAAGAAGGAAAGGAAGGAAGGAAGGGTAATGAGAGAAATGAAACAACTTTTTTTTAAATTTGTAAATGCTTTTCCTTGCTAAAAAAAAAATTAATACCTTTTGTTGTTTGTTTTTTTCATCCTGGTCATTTTTAGATATAACTTTCTCCTTGCAGATGAGGAAACTAAGGCAAACAGGGTTAAGTGACTTGCCCAGCGTCACACAGCTAATAAGTGTCTGAGGTCAGATTTGAACTGAAGAAGATGAGTCTTCCTGACTCCAGGCCTGGTATTGTATCCACTTTGCCACCTAGCTGCCCCAAACTTTCCAGAGTCTCCCAACTACAGCACAGAACACTGTGCCTAGCACAAAGTACGTACTTAATAAATACTTATTGACTGACCAGACTCTCCAGCGGAGGTAAGAGGGTGTATTTACTTATTTCTTCTCCAAGGTCAAGAAAAATCACAACACTTGCATTGCATTCAGCTTTATTTTATTTTTCATTCGCATCATTGGATTCATTGTATATATTATTTTACTGATTCTTCTTGATTTAATTTGCATCAGCTCATGTGAATCATCCCATGTTTCGTGGAATTCTTTTTATTTTTCATTTCTTATAGCACAATAATATTCCATTTCACTTACATATCAAAATTTATTTAGCCATTCCCCAACTGATGGAAGTCCACTTGGCCTTATAGTTCTTGCTACTCCAAAAAGTGCTGATATGAATATATTAGTATATATTCTGCATGTTATTTCCTTAGAGTATAGGGTCAGCATTTTGATCTTTGGGTCAAAGCATGTTTAGCCACTTGCCTTTCATAATTCTAAGTTGTTTTCCAAAATGGTTAGACCAATTCACAGTTCCACTAACAACATATACACGAACCTACCTGTCTTACTGCAATCCCTCCACATTTCACTGCCAGGATTTCAGCAGTCTCATGTGGCAGTTTTTACAGTAAAATAACCAAGGATGTGTAATTCACCTGAATTCTTCAAAAGGGAGCCACATGCTCCCTACTACTTCTTTGCTTAACCCAATATCAATTCACCATTAGCCATTTTTGTTTTGGCCTTTCTGGTCCCAGTCATTCCTCCATGCAGAGAAAACAGAAGCAAAGTAAGAAGTAAGCAGTCCTCTGCCTTCTTTTTGTTGTTCTCTTTTATCAGCCCATCTACCCAATCCTCTATTTCATATATATATATATATATATATATATATATATTTTTTTTTTTTTTAAATTTTATCGAATTACCACCACCTATATGGTAGCAAGGCATTATCACATGAATTTTCATGAAACTTAGCAAGACTAAAATTAGTCAACTAATAAATTTGTATTTACAGTTTCCATGGGTGCACAGAAGACTTTGCCATTGCCCTTCCATATGTAGAAAATGTGATTGGCTTACTATTCTGCAGAGACAACTATCAGTGCCAGGATCAGCAGTCATTTTATAGACAAAAGAGCTCAATGAACTCTTGTACTAAAAAAAATTGCTATTTTCTCAAAGATCTCACCATTTACTTTGTGACTATCCTAATTTATAACCAACATCCAAGATTTAAAAAAAACAGCAATTTACCACCTATAGAACACTTAATGTAATGTTTATAGCTTTATCCTCAGACTCTTTTATTTATGTCAGCAGTTCTTCCTAGCCTTCATTTTTTCATGTCAAATATTCAAGATTTCTACCTATTTTCTCAAATTTGCTTATTCTTTATCAGTTAGCCAAAATAAATGAGAATGCTGAATATTCCTAAACTTAAAAAGTCCTTAATATCTAATTCATTGTATTTGGGGTTTTTCAGTTTTCTCATGGAGAAAAAAATTTAGTCATAACTCAACTTTATATATTGTCCATCTGCTACTTATACAACACAGTCCTAGATAGTAAAATTTGGTGTATGTTGTCTTAATTTCTATTCCATGGGGAAAGAGAAATCATCAAGAAAAACTTTAACCACCATGTGGAAAACCTTGAAAGTCCATGCTTTGGTCTCAAGGTTCAATTGTTATCTTTTATCCGCTGCTCAATCCATTTCATTATCTGATCTAAATTATTCTCTAGTTCTTCTGGTACATTGCTGGGCAGCCGGTGTACTATTTAATGGTTGTAGGAGGCCATGGCTTTTTCATAAAGAATTTGGAAAATTTCACACTGAATATTGTCCTGTAGTTTCTTTACACTGTATCCCCTTTTCAAGTCTAGGATATAATACAGAATTATCAGTTTGAAGCACAAAAACAACGTGAAACCATCATTCAGGGAAGAAGTCACAGGCATGGTAGTCAACAATAACTCCACCTTCTTTCATTTTATTTTCTAACTCATCAACTACTCTGTCCTCATCCAAAATGGGACATTCATATTCTTCATCAAAGCCATCATATAACTGTCCTTCTTGTGCTAAATCGCCCACATTAATGTATGTCAGTCCTGTTCTTGATGCAAGTTCTTTACCTAGTGTGGTCTTTCCAACCCCTGGTATACTCGTGAGCAGGATGTTGGGCAGCCTCATGGTCACGGTGGCGCCAGCTCTGCCCCAGTGGCCTGCTCTCTACGAGGGAGCAGCAGGCAGAAGAATTCTCTCTTTTTGATCCTTCTTCTTCCCCAAATATAGCTTTTGGGGTGAGAAAACTTTTTTTTGGTCTTTGGATTTCCTCTCTAGTCTCACCTCAATCTGAGTGTTCACTATACTGATATGATTCTTTCCCCACCATGTTTCTGTACCACTAACTTCCCCTGCTTTATTCTTCTGCACAAAGGAGCAAGGGTAGCAGAGACTATGGAGCCAGATCCTGGAAATAGGAGACCACAGCACTGACACTGTAAACCAAGAGAAGGGATTTTGGAAACAGAACCAAGGAGCAGAAATGAGCTATGTGGCACTATCACCCTGACCCAGAAGCAGGAAACCAAGTGAGACAGGCCAAGACCATACAAGATCACTTAGAGTTCAACCAAATGTTCGGAGTCTCACCCTAATGCAAAATCACAATCTTCCAGTTAGACTGGAAGAATGAATAAACAAAAACACTTTCTATTATAATACCAGGAATTCCCAAAACACAAACCCAGAAGAGAATAACTCCAAAACACATACAAGCAAAGTCTCAAAGAAAATCATAGCTTAGTCATAACAAAAGTTGGAATCCCAAGATTAGGTTTTTTAAGAGTTTAAATGCTACTATATGTTAAATGATAGTGCTAGAATAAAGAATTAGAAAGTAAATAAGAGCTATGGAGGAGAAACTTGAAAAGAAAATGAACAGCTCAATCCTTCATTGTCACTAAGTCACTATGTGTTTATTATTAGCTCTTACTAATGTAGTATGCAAGGCAGCTAGATGGCTCAGTGGATAGAACGCTAGGCCTGGAATCAGGAAGAGCTGAATTCAAATCAGGCCTCACTTACTAGCTATGTGATCCTGGGCAAGTCACTTAACCTCTGTTTGTCTTAATCCTCTGGAGAAGGAAATGGCAAACCACTCCATTGTCTTTGCTAAGAAAACTCTATGGACAATATGGTCCACCAGATTGCAAAGAGCTGGACACGACTGAACAATTTACTTTTAATGAAATTAAATTAACCCATGGAAGGAAAGCTGTGGCAAACCTGGACAGCATGCTAAAAAGCAGAGACATCACCTTGCCAACAAAAGTCTGGTTTTCCCAGTAGCAATGTATGGCTGTGAGAGCTGGACTATAAGGAAACTGAGTGCTGTAGAATCAATGCTTTGGAATTGTGATGTTGTAGAAGACTTTTGAGAGTTCCTTTGACAACAAGAAGGTCGAATCACTCAATACTTAAAGAAATTGTGGCCATCGCCAGTTGTCTTGACTTGTGTCTTGCCACTGGACCCTGATGACTCTGGAGGAGAGAGTGAAGCTCATGAACTCACACAGTTCTGCCTCACTTAAATCCAATTCACTTGCAAATCAAGACATCACCTTCCTGATGTCATCGGTCCTCTTCAAGAACAAAGGACAAACAACTGAAAGAAGTTAATTCAGGCCATTCACTGAGAGGTCAAATATTGAAGCTGAAGCTTAAATAATTTGGCCTCATGAGAAGACAGGACTTATTGGAAAATATCCTGATGCTGGGAAAGATTGAAGGCAAAAAGGAAAAGTGGTGGCAGAAGATGAGCTGAATAGATAGCATCATGGAAACAATGAACATGAACTTGGACAGACTTCAAGAGATAGTGGAGAATAGAAGGGCCTGCCTGGCTTGCTACTGACCTTGGGGTTATGAAGAGTCAGACATGACTGAACAACTGAACAACTGAACAAAAACAACCAGCTATGCTAAAGTCTGGAAATACAAATGTAACAGTGACTACCCAGCCCTGCCATTTGCCTGATGGTGAGTTATATTTCATTTCACTCAACTCCTAGGGCTCTCCAATATTGAACAGAGTAAAATACAGAAGGAATGAAAAGGGAGATTTGAAATTCCCTAGAGGTCCACTAAGAGGAGGGATCAACCTACCTCATCCCTACCATTGCCTAAGTCTAACCCCCTTTGTGGATAACGGGGATATGAGGAGGGAGGAAAGGCAACTAAAACTGGGAGAAATTCAGTGGAGTGAAGGATAGTCTAGGATGCGATTGGTAAGGGAAGTATCCAATCAGGATGTGAAAGAACCAAGATAGATGCAGTTAATTTTGGGTGGGGGGAGGGAAGGGTGATTACCTAAGTTTAAAAGAAAGCAAGACATGTTTAAGGGAGTTAGAAGAGGAAATGAGTAGAAAGTTAAGGAAAGTTGTGTAGTCTGAATAAAAGATTTTGGAGATTTGGAAAGAGAGATGTGAGGAAGGGTTTTGATCTCATTCAGAAACTATGTGGTTATACTTTGTGATATGAAGCTTGAAATTCCTGGGCTCCAGCACTGGGAGATGGGAATGGGAAGCTGTTGCTTATCCTTATCTGGAAACCCTCGGGAGAAGTATGTGAGGCTGGGCACTAACACTCCATTCAGCTCTTTGGGAAAATAGTGGAAAGGCCATAGGAAGCTGAGAATGCTGCACCATGTGTCTTTTTTTAAAGAGTTTATTGATGACAATGGGCTCTCCTTTTTTGAAGTGCTAATAGATAAACTGATTTAAATGTTAACCATCAGTGATTATAAATCTGGATTTTATTTGATTGAAATTTGTCCTGAAGTAAATAAAAATGCAATCCAAGTGCGCTCCCCATTAGGATAATTGTGGTAAAGCAGAACTCAATGCAGAAATACATTTGCTACTGGGAAATGCATAGATCTGAAAAACCTGAGTTAAAATCCAATCTGAGAAATGTATTAGCTGTGTGGCTTCACCTCTTAAACAAAAGGGTGAAATAAAATGAAATAATAGCAATGGAGATCATAGTAATCACAGGATTGCCTAATATATGGCAAGTATTACATAAATGTCGACTGTTATTATTATTATTATTTCTTTAATTAGATATAATTGCTACATACTTGATGACGTGCGTGGTTTTCGATGTGATCAGTATATGATGCCAATGGTGTTAAGAAGAATGATTTTCTGGGTAAGGTGATGTGGAAATGCAGTTGAATCAAAGCCACTTGTTTTAAATTTCAAGTTCATAATATTATTTACGATATTGTGAAATTTGGTAAACTATTGTATCAGATATGCTATTAGAAAAGCAACTTTTTTTGTAATCTGAATGTTTTCAGATTATGAGCCAAACTGTTAAAAAAAAAGTGGAAAGAATGTTTAAAAACTTATCAGCTGTGCTGAGCACATGTTGTAGTATTCTGAAGTACTGTAATTTAAGAAACTGGAAATTTCCAGGTTTGCCTGTAGTTAAGGGGAAGTTTTCCCTAAAAATATTTGGCTATTACTTATGAGAATTATGAGATTGTCGATTAAGTTATTTAGGGTTATTGTCATAATGTCAAAACCTATCAAGTAGTTCCATATTTTATATGTACATTTTATTTTACATATTTTATATGTAAAATTTATATTTTAATAGGTATGTTTTAAAAAGGGAAATTGATCATTGATTACTGTGCAGGAAAAGGTACAAAGAAAAGATCTTGTAAAATCTCCTTATTTGCAAACTTACAAGGTTTCTTGGAACCATCTGGTCATAGACTCTTATCAATCTTATCTTACCATCTGGTCTTAAATTGTACAAGAGCTTGTTATGTTGTAGAATTCCTACGGAATAAATGAGCTACAAGCACTCTATGCACAAAATGGTGGTGAAATTGTAAAGCCTGCTTATAACATAGAGTTTCATCTAAGGTTTATTTGCCTATTACTTGTAGAGGTTATAAAGTTATACCTGGAATAGTATATATTAAAGTTATATGTTGAACCAACTTAGTCTTAACAAACTCCAGTTCTTAAAGATTTAGTTTTGTTTTAAAGGGTTAATAGGCAATACTTTAAAAGATGGATATCTGTAGGTTTATAGCAATTGACCAGTGTTGTTTTTCTAGGGTTTTAAATAAACTATTATATATTCATTATCTATGTGGCATTCCAGAACATAATTATATTCTTGATTTCTAATGGTAGATGTTTGTACAAGGATGAGTTTAGGAGAAGAAGACAAAGAAAAGGGGAAAAAAAGCTATTGAGTAAATTTTTAAAGGTCTGGTAAACTTTTATTGTTGCAACACCATGAGAGAAATAATAAATTAGCCCTAAGCTGTGTTTAATGAAACTTGCTATTTGAAATAAAAATCTCATGGGACCGTAATCGGATATTATTCTGAGGTTTGATTTCAGATATGATTGTCTGCATTATCATGAGGTCAACAATCCACTATTCAAGGGGGATGCCATGTGTTTCCTAGAGGGAGTACAGTCTGGGAACTATTACACGGCATTTTTTTCTGGTGTTCAGGCATTTCCATACATATGATTTAGCATCAAATGGGGGAGTTATTGAAAGTTAAGTTGACTCAATGACCCACTGTCCCCAGACCTGCTTGTCCATCAGCATTGGTAGGAGGAATAGCCCAGTCCCTTAATATTTGTCATTGTCACCCTTACCTATCTGTACCTGGAAATTATCATATACTTGCCTCCTTGAGGAGGAAGTGAAATTCAAACTCCCAGACTCTTTTGTTGATGTGGCCCTATCTGAATTGTCTTTATCTTATTATGAAAGTTACCAATAAAAGCTAGCCCACCTGGAAGCCATCTCTAATCTCCAGTGACCAGCCCGACAATGAGTTGCTACCTTGATGAACTTATAATAAGCTGCTTTTAATTCTCTTCATCCTGAGTTTGCCTCACTTAATGAGGGTGAAAGCCCAAATGAAGAATTTTCCTTTCAACAGCACCAGACATCAAAGGCACTAACTAGTTTCTTTTTCTCTCTCCAGCCTTCTCTTATCTCAGCTTCAGTAGCAACCTTCCATTCTTCTTCCTCAACGTTCACATTTTGTGTCTATGTATAACAAGTCAGAAAAGGAGCTAAACTTTAAAATTTTTTATCTGGGAAAAGATTGTTTTTCTTTCTCTGTATTTAATTACATATTAACAAAATACCATTAGTTTCCTTTTTCCTCTAAGTAGACTGTGAATCAAAGAAGTTTTTGCAGAATTTTCTCAAACGTTTAGCAGTAAAGTGGTGCCGAAGATGCCAATTAAAAAAATGTTCAGAACTGTCTCCAGCTGAATTATACACATACACGTACGAGATCATGAAGGATTCAGCTGCCAAAAAATAGTCATTTTTCAGGTAAGGAAAATGAGGCCCACAAGAGTTAAGTGACTTGCCCAAGGTCACACAAGTAAAAAGTTGATGAGAGGCAGCAACCAAAAGCTCAGATCAGGAAAATACTCAAAAGACAAAGACTGCACTGGTTGGAATATTGATACTCTTCACACATGCCCTTTTACTGTTAGCTGTGTTTGTAAAACAATAGGTAAATTATTGCAAAACTTGGAGCAAAAAAGGGGGAAAAGAGAATCTCTTGGTCTCAGAGGAATAGAGTCTGTAGTCAAATGTCTTTATTTAGGAGTTTGTTTCTAGTTGTCTCCTGAGTCAATGCATATCAGAAGCTAGGGAAAGTGGAACGTGAGTAATTTCCTGAAAGGCAACCACAAAGCACACTTTGTAATCACCTGAGGTCATACTAGGATGCAGACTTCAGCATGGAGCAACTGACTGGGGAAAAGTCCAAGCTGGGTTCTGAGAAAAGGAGCATGGTAAATG
This sequence comes from Trichosurus vulpecula, assembly GCF_011100635.1. Lineage (NCBI taxonomy): Eukaryota > Metazoa > Chordata > Mammalia > Diprotodontia > Phalangeridae > Trichosurus > Trichosurus vulpecula. The sequence continues at coordinate 69,224,993 of NC_050578.1, forward strand.
AATGCCCAGCTTACATTTGATGAGAAATTCATCCTATCTGAGATGAGGAGAAAATACTCATGTCAACAAATAAAGGTTTCTGGAATTTTTAGCTACATGCTTCAGATCATTAGTACCTTAGCATTAGTGGCTTGCCTATCAATAAATTAACAAGAATGTATTACTATGTGTTATATTCTGGAGGTACAAGGGAAAAAAAGAAAGAAATGCAAGGAGTTTATATCCTATTGGGGAAAACAACATGAAAAGCTGTGTGGTATACATTAGAAAGGACCTGGAAGTATATGTAAATACCATCTCTGACCCAACTTGTATGATCTTGAGGAAATCACTTAACCTCTATCAGCCTCAAGTTTCCTCATCTGTAAAATGGAGGTAATAAATGGATTATATGTTTTACAGGGTTGTTGTGAACCTTTAAAAAAGGATGTAATAAGAAAATTGTCTCCCAGGAGAATATAAACTCTTTAAAGGCAAAGGCTGTGGCATTTTTTGCCAGAAGGAGCCTTGGCCAAGAAATTCAAGGTCACAGAGGAACAAGTTTTATTTTCTTCACCATTGAGCAGGAGGTGAAAGATAATTAGGGAAATGAAGAGATGGCTAACAAGGCGTGGTCTGGGAATTGGGTTTGGATTTCTAGACCATAACTTAAAATACAGGTCAGACTGATTCCTGGCCACTGATGCAATACACCTAACAAAGGCTGGTAAGAATGTACTTGCCAGGCATCCTACAAGTCTGGTCAAAAGAGCTAAACTAAAAAGTATTGGAAAAGGAGGAACTGACTATGTATATCCCTAAACTAGATGCCATAGAGAATAATTGCAAAGAAAGAAGAGGACTGACATCTGAGTCACCCAGATGTTGACAGGAGACAAAATCCAAGAAAAAAGACAATGATAAAACCCAAGGTCTCAAATGTCCATAGAAAAAAATGGCTCAAATTTTGTCAACAAGCAAGAGCAACTAAAGGTCCTGAACCAAGTAAGTTTGTGGAGGCAAAATTCATAATTATCCTGGATCTAGATGGAAATACCTTATTCAGAAGAAATAGGATAGGTAAATCTAGCAGTAACAAGGAATTAGGATAGCATTGTCAATTAAAGAACTAGAAACAAAGAAGGTGCCCATCAATTGGAGAATGGTTATGAATGACAAAACAAATTCTGTATAAATGTATTGGAATATTGCCGTGCTTGTAAGTAAAGATGAACATAGTGATACAGAGAAACATGGGAAGACTCCTACGAACAGATGTAAAGTAAGCAGAACCAGGAAGACAATGATTACAACATAAAGGAAAAGAATAACCACAAAACAATCAAAAGACTAAGTTTGACTGCTAGGAAGAGATAGAATACTTCCCTTCCCAACCCCACTCCTGTTCCTTTGTACAGAGTCCTTCAGAGTGGAATACTGTTTGTAACAGATTTTTATGTATTTTGTGTATTTTGATATATTTTGATGCATTGATTTTTAACTGTTTTCCTCTTCTTCTTTGTCAAAAAAATTATTTATTATAATAGTTGACTGGGAAGTGAAGAAGAAAAAATATAAAGGGAAATATTACTTATATAAAAACAAAATATATCAATAAAAATCTACTTTTAAAAAAAGAAGGTATACACATGTGGAGGAATTCAGGGACCAGAAGAAAGAAGTATGGTGGAAAGTATTTGAATGAAGATCAATGGAGGGACAAATAGAAGTGTTTTTTTTTTCCATTGAAATATTACTATAGCCCACCTGAATATAAAGAAAAGAGGTGAGGAGTTTGAGAAATAGATCACAAACCTGCCATAGAAGCATGATATAGTAGTGAACTCTTTCTGTGCCAAAAGCAGAATATCTAATAACTTTCTGACTTGTCTTAATGATAATTTCATCCTTCAAAAAGTAAAGAGGCCTAAACAAAGAGAAATTCTACTCTGGATCTGAGTCTCAATGAAAGTGGGGTAGAATGGGAGTGAGTGTGCATGTTCTGCTCGAGTTTGTGATAATTTAAAGGAAAGTAAATTTTCTGTAGGGCAAACAACAAAGCATCTACTGTGTGCCTAAAGGTAATACTGGAGTCAAGGATAGCCACCACCACTGTTCTCCCTCCCAAATACTTTGTTTTTATTGTGTGTTCATTTTGCATTAGCTTCTAGGTTTCCATATGTTCTTCCCAATAGCATGCGAAGTCCTTGAAGGAAAGAAATGTTTAGTTCTTGACTTAGTATACTCAGATCTTAGCATATGGCTAAGGGGAGAATTTCATTAAACATAGAATAGTTAGCCTCCCTGGTGGGTCAATTAAGAAGACAAGATTACGGATTATAAATTTACTTCATGAAGACTTCTGATTAAGATGAAACAGAGTTCTACTATATACACTCCAGAAAAAGATCTGGATTTCTCTGTTCTAGAGACATTTTAAGCCTGTTCCTGAGGATCTCCAAAGGGGTAGGAAACCCAAAGTATGCTTCCTGTTGTTGTGGGGCTGGAAGACAGTAGTGCTTTGACTGGAGCATAGGGAAGGAGAAGGATGGGAAAGGGAGGGCATTCGAGTTCATAGAATTCTTACAGAATTGAGACAGGCTTGAAACCCACCAGAACTCTGAGTACACACATCAGAGGAGGGAGAAGCAAGCATTAGAAGCCTAGGAAATTGAAGTCATAGACCTGATCACCTCATCCTAGAGTGCAGGAAGGCACAGAGCCTATCCATGGTACAAAATCTCAAGCTAAGAACTGAAGTTGGAGATGTAAATAAACAGAAGACATCAAACACTGGGCAGAAATAGTATAGATACCTAAGAGGTAAACTGTGGAAGCTGGGAGTAACTACAAGATAAGCCTTTGAGAGAAATGTCACTTGGCCATAAGAGCTACAAGGCTACATGGGGGGGGGGGGGAAGAAATTATAAGTGAAACAAGAGCTCTGGAGGAAAGACTTGGAAGGAGAATAAATACCTTGAAACAGAAAGTGAAAAAACCTTACCCAAGTAACAATCTTCCTAAAAAATAGAACTCAATGATTCTAGAAAATAATAAATATTAGAACAAAATTAAAAGATTGAAAAGGAAGAAAATGAAAGATGTTTCCTTATAAAACAGGATGTCTCTAGGGAAAAGGGAGAGAAAAAAATATGTATGTGTAAAAGAAAAGATTTATATTACTTTTCAAAGGATTTAAGATACGGCTGCTATTGCGGATAGATATTTTGATACCTAAAAGGAGTAGGAAAAGAAATTTGTTTTAATATAAAATGTTGAGACAGATATATAAATAAATAGCTTTTAAAAAGGATTTAAACCATTTTCAACAGAATATCAAGTCTAGTATAAATATAAAGAGTTAAATCCCCTTGTGTACAACAGAAAAAGATGCCTCTCTTGTGTGGAAACAAATTGATGTTATGAAGGAGAAAAGGGCTTTTTAATTTTTTGAAAACTGGAGAAATATTAATATTAAAAACATAATTTCAAGAATATTCAAGGGGCAGCTAGGTGGCACACTGAGTAGAGCACTGGCCCTGGAGTCAGGAGGACCTGAGTTCAAATGCGGCCCCAAACACTTGACACATATACTAGCTGTGTGACCTTGGGCAAGTCACTTAACCCCAACTGCCCTACCAAAAAAAAAAAGAAAACAAAAAAAAAGAATATTCAAAAGATGTTGGACCATGTTAAAGTCTTCCCAATTGCAAAATATTATTATGCCACAGCTAGATTGCATGTAACTGTTATGGCTAACAAGGGTAATACTGAAGAAAAAAGAAATCTTATAAGTATATGAAGACTAAGTTGTGATTTTAAAAATAATTTCTCAGGGAAAATTTGGGGACCTGTATCGTTTTTCAATGAAAAGTATGTCACTGACAGTCAAAAGGCTCTCATTTAAGCCATTGGAATATGGTTTAAGCTCTAAGCATAGGAATTGGTGAGAAGAATCTGACATTGGAAATTGAGAAAAAATGGAAGACAGAAAATGAGCTGAAAAGTTACACCTTAGGAGCTGTAGTAATTAGAAGTAGGCAGTTAACAAAAGGTTTTGGCAAAGTGATTCCTGATTGGTAAAGAAAGAATTGGTTTTATTGATCAAGAGTTTCACTGATTTCTCGTGTCCTTCAATGCCATCCAGAGTCAAGACAGCTAGGTGGCACTGGCACAGTTAGGGTAGACTGGGCATGGAATCAGCAAGGCTCCATTTTCCTGAGTTCAAATCTGGCCTTTGACATTTACCAGCTGTGTGACCTTAGGCAAGTCACTTCACCCTGTTTGCCTTAGTTTCCTCATCTGTAAAATGAGCTGGAAAAGGAAATGGCAAAGCTCTCCAGTATTTCTGCCAAGAAAACCCCAGACAGCAAGGACAACAAGAGTTGGAAAGAGATGACTATTCTAATAAGGTCCTTTTGTCCTCTGTTGCTACTTCTCATTTGAGAAGGAAAAACAGAAGGAATTTTCTAGTTGCTTTGGTTTCTCGGATTTGGCTAGGTTTTGGTAAATCGAGAAGATAATTTGCAAAGCTAAAAAAATAGGGACCAACAGTCAAACCAAAAGCAGATAAAACAGTTTTCTGTGGTGTTCTGTTGTACCCTATGTGGTTCCTAAATGGACCAATATTATGGAAGCCTGTGGTCTAAGTTACCCTAAGATCATAGGTTTCCCCTCCTCCTATATTTCCCTGCCTGTTTCCTTTTTAGTATATGTTCATTCTTTACAATAGAATTAAGTAAATTGGTGCATTTATCTGCAGATTCTAATGTATTTTCTCATTTGTGCATTAATTTTAATATATTAATATCTATAGTTTTATTTATTTTGCCTTTTTTTAAAGTGTTATTATGAGTTACTGGTTGCGTGAGTGTGTTATCTTGTGATTTGACCAGCTAGATAATGTGGTTGAATAGACAGAAAATGCATCAAACAGGGGCTCAAGAACTGGGATGGTGAGTAGAGGCAGAATATTTCCCCTCAACAGCAGATAGCCCTAGAATCCTGAGTGTCTGCGTGTAAGTGGTTTTGGTGGTGGCTTACCTCAGTGAACTAAGTTGATTATAGTTGGTGCTGATATGGCAAGGAGTGTTACAACTCTATTATGTGACATTGGTGGGTAGCTGTTCCCTGTCATCACATTACATCATGTCACCACACCGCAGCTCCTATTACATTTTGGAGATGGTGTGTGTTTTTCTATCACCCACTGTAATGCAATACTCAGATTACATAATATCAAAAATAACTCACCTGGATATATAGGGAACTAATTCAAATGTACAAGAATAAGGGCCATTCCCTAACTGATAAATGAAATGGCAAAGGAAAGAAATTTAAGCTATTTACAACTATATGAAATAATGTTACAAATCATTAATAATTAGAAAAAATGTAAACTATCAGATTGGCAAAGTTGAGGGGGAAAAGGGGGAAATTAAAAATTTTGGAGAACCTGTGGGAAAACTGGCACATTGATGTACTATTGGTGGAACTGTGAATTGGCACAGACATTCTATTTTTTTATTAGTTAATTTATTTATTTTAGTTTTCAACATTCATTTCCATGAGTTTTAAATTTTCTCCCCCTCCCTTCTCCCTCCGTCCCCAAGACAGCCTGCAATCTGATATAGGCTCTAAATATACATTCCTATTAAACATATCTTCACATTAGTCATGTTGTGTAGAAAAATTATAACAAATAGGAGAAACCATGAGAAAGAAAAACCAAAACAAAACAAAACAAAAAAGAAAATAGTCTGCTTCACTCTGCATTCAGACTCTATGGTTCTTTCTCTGGATGTGAATAGCATTTTCCATCATGAGTCTTTTGGACTTGTTTTAGGTCTTTGCATTGCTGAGAAGGTCTAAGTCTATCAAAATCAGCCACTGCATACTGTGACTGTTAACTGTGGTACAGACATTCTTGAACAAAGTTTGGAACCGCGCCTAAAAAGTTGCTAAACTGGGCAAACCCTTTCATCTAGCCATACCACCACTAGGGCTATAGCCCAAAGAGATCAAAAAAAGGGAAAGGTCCTATATGCACAAAAGTATTTATAGCAATTCTTTTTGAAGTGGCAAAGAAGTGGAAACTAAGGGGCACCTAGGTGGTGCAGTGAATAAAGCACCAGCCCTGGAGTTATGAGGAACTGAGTTCAAATATGACCTCAGACACTTGACACTTACTAGATGGGTGACCTTGGGTAAGTCACTTAACCCCAATTGCCCTGCTTTCCCCCCTCCAAAAACCAGTGGAAACTAAAGAGGCAGCCATCATTTAGAGAATGGCGAAACAAATCATGGTATGTAAATAAAGTGGTAGGTGGGGAACAAGCATTTATACAATACCTACTATGTGCCAAGAATTGTACTAAATGCTTTTTACAAATACTATCTCACTTGATCCTCACAACAACCCTGCTAGGTAGGTGTTGTTATTATGTTCATCTTACACTTGAAGAAACTGAGGCAAAAAAGTATTAAATGACTTGTCCAGAGTCACACAGTTAGTCAGCGTCTGGAGATGAATTTGAACTTAGGTCCTCTTGACTTCCAGGTCCAACAAATACACTGCACCATCTAGCTGCCTCTGATATAATGGGAATACTGTTATGTTCTAGGAAATTATGAAGGGGACGGTTTCAGAAAAACTTGGAACATTTTTATTAACCAATGCACAGTGAAGTGAACAGAAGTCAAACATTTTACACCATAATGACATTATAAAAATCAACCATTTCTCCTAGAGAACCATTGGTGAAGAATGCTACTTGCCTACTGATAGAAAGATGATGGACTAAATATTCAGACTAAGATAAATGTTTTCAGATATGGTCAATATAGTCATTTGTTTTGCTTAGCTATGCATATTTGTTACAAGGGTTTTCTTCTTTCCAGTGGATTTGGTGGGAGGAGACAGGTAAAAGAGAAAACAAATGATACTTAATTGAAAAAATAATATGATTCAATTTTAAAAACTGGTTAAATAGGAAAAAATTTAAAATTATTAGACTCCCTGAAAAATGAATACCATATTTCAAGAAATCATAAATGGAACCACCCTTCACAGATTCATTAGAACCAGAAGACAAGGAGAAAATACAAAGAATCCACTAGTTACCTCCTGAAAAAATCCTCAGAATGAAAACTCACAAGGTGACATAAGAATATCTAGTACTTTCAAGTGAAAAAGCAAAAAGTACTGCAAGCAGTCAGAAAGAAAGAGTTCAAGCATGAAGGAATCACATACAGGACCACACTAAACTTGTCATCAACTATAAAAGAGAGAAAATTTTTGGAATATAATAATCCACAAAGCAGAAGATAAAGGCTCATAACAAAAAATAACTTAGCCTGCAAGACTATCATTTGACAGCAGAGAAAAATTAAGTTTTGGTGAAATAAAAGGCTTTCAAGCATTCCTGATGAAAATACTGGAAAAGAATAAAAAGTTCGAAATGCAACATAGGAGTCAAGCAGAACCTACAAAGATAAACACATTTGAGCAACTAGAAGGGGACTAAATGTTGATGAAGTGCTTACATTCTAATAGGAGAAGAAAACATGTGTCCATTCAGAATCAATCATAAAGTCTTTAAAGGTAACAAGGAGTTAAATAATTAACATACAGAAAGGGGATGGCCATGGTTCTGTTCTTTTCTGATGATCTTAAAAGAGAGGAGCAAAAGAAAACACTAGGAGAAAAAGAAGATGGAAGTTACTTTTTTATAATTGGGGTACAGAACTAGAGCATACAATGTTGGGGTTGAGGAGGACATCATATGAACTCTACTCTTCTCTGAACTGCACAGAGGAAGGTTGAATACACAGTTTGGTATAGAAACATAGTAAAATCAATAGGGAAAGAGGCAGCGACAGGAAAGGGGATAAAATTGCTTAAGAAGACAGAACAGAATTGGAAAATGAATAGTCAGAAGCAAAACAAACTTCAGATTTGGAGAGTTGGATTATAAATTTAAAGGAGAGAAAGAAGTAATAATGAGTGCAGTTCAGATTAAAGAGAGAAAGGAAAGACAGTACATGAGAAGCAAACTGCATTAATTATAGATCAACAGTAATGGTCATATTCCTTCTCTTTCACCACTTTTTCTTCTTTCTAGAGAGGAGTAGGGGACAAAGAGAAGGAAAAGTATAAGAGAATATAATGGAAGAAAATGCATAAGTCATAAACCTGAATAATAATGAGATAAACTCATATATAAAATGGAAAAAGATAGCAGAATCAAATAAAGTAGAATATATGCTGTTTCAGATGAACTTTTCGAAAAAAGCAGAGGTAGCAATCATGATCTCAGACATGGAAACAATTTAAAAAAAGAAGAAATTAAAAGAGAAAAAATAGGTCAAAAGAGACAAACAGGAAAATTGCATGATGTTTGAAGGTACTGTAAACCATTAAAGAAGATCAAGACTTAGTATAGAGGTACTGAATGGTGACTATCTAAATGCTTAAAGGAAAAGTTAATTACACTTCATGGAGAAATAAACAGTAAAAATGTCATAGAGATCCCAATATAACCCTTTCAGACCCAGAAAAATCTAAGAAAAAGATAAAAGAGGTTAAGAATCTGAAAAGAATTTAGCAAAAGTTAGATATGAGAGCTCTCTAGTGAATAATGAAATGAAACAGTTTACATTTTTTCAGCAGTGTATGTCACGTTACCAGAATTAACCATATCAACTTGCTGTTGTTCAGTCAGTCATATTCAACTCTTCATGACCCCATGCATTATATAGCACACCACGCCCTTCTATCCTCCACTATCTCCTGAAGTCTATCCAAGCTCATGTTTATTGCTTCCATGACACTCTCATCTCTGACATCTCATCCTCTGATATCCCCTTCTCCTTTTTACCTTCAATCTTTCCCAAGATCAGGGTCTTTTCCAATAAATCCTGTCTTCTCATCACATGGCCAGTGAAATTCAGCTTTAGCTTCAGTGTTTGTCCTTCCATTGGATAGTCTGAATTAATTTCTTTAAGTATTGACTGGTTTGAGCTCCCTGCTGTTCCAAGGGACTCTCAAAAGTCTCCTCTAGCTCCACATTTCAAAAGGTTTGATTCTGCAGCACTCAGCTTTCCCTAAATTCCAACTCTCATACCCATACATTACTACTGGAATAAAACATAGCTTTGACTGTATGGACCTTTGTTGGTAAATAATATCTCTGTTCTTTAGTATGCTGTCTAGATTTGCCAAAGCTTTCCTTCCAAGGAGCAAGTGTCTTTTAATTTGACGGCTGCAGTCACCACCTGCAGTGATCTTTGAGCGCAAAAATATAAAATTTGACACAGCTTCCATTTCTTCTCCCTCTATTTGCCAGGAAGTGATGGGATCAGTTGCCATGATCTTAAGTATTTTTAATGTTAGGCTTCAAGCCAGCTTTTACACTCTCTTCTTTCACCCTCATCAAAAGGCTTCTTAATTTTTCTTTCCTGCTTGCCTTCAGAGTGGTATCTTCTGCATCTCTGAGATTGTTGATATTTTTCCCGGCCACCTTAATTCTGGCTCTTGACTCATCCAGCCTGGCATTTCAGATGATGTACTCTGCATACAAGTTAAATATTCTATAAATAACCATGTCCTAGGGCATAAAGAAAATTTCATGAACAAACTTAGAAAAGCAGAAATGTTAATTATATCATTTATTAAGCACAAGACAATAAATTTTATAATCAATTAAGGACCTTTGAAGAAAGGATTCAAACTTAAATGGAGACTTAATAATTTAGTCCAATATAATATATGTCAGAGTGGGGAGGAAATCATAATTTCATCAGAGAAAGTGACAATAATAAGACAACTCCATACCAAGACCACTTCTATCTTTTTATTGTTAGGAGTCACCCTGTTTTCCAGAACTAAGGCCCAGCAAACAGGCTGTGCCCTGAGCTTGGCATAACAATCCTTTGCACTCACTTTCTAGATGAATTCTACTGCAGCTAAATCACAGAATTGTTTCATACCAGCACCAGATGGTCCCCGAGCTCAGACAAGCACCTGCAGGAACCATGGTCACAAAGCCCTGCTCTGGATCAAACTTGTCTTACCCCTCATTGCCTTGGCTATACCTCACTGCTTGGTTCTTTGTCTAGCCCGTACTACATATATATATATATATATATATCAAGGCTTAGTCTCACTGCTGTGAGACAGTCTGTTTGGTCCTAGAGCAGACCCTGGCATGTTTGTCTAATTTCCCTCCTCCAACAGAATAAAGAAGGCTTTTTGCTTGTAACCACTGTTAACTCTTTGGTTTTGTTTTATTTTCTTTTTCAGAGTTTAGCAATTGGTATATAATCTCCGTGAGCTCTTTGGTATGTTCAGAGTTAACAGTCTGCATAACTTCTGCTGTTCTTCGGTCATTTATTTTCTTGTTTTGACAGTGGGCATGGAGTTATGTATAATAATATATAATTATATGATATATGGTATTATATGTTATACATAATTATATATAACATCATAATATATATTATGATGTTACATAATATGGCAATATATAATATGCTAATGGTAATAAGACACACATGTAGGAAACACACGTAGTCAAGACAACTCTCAACTTGGAAACTGGGGCCTCAGTGTCCTTTCTTTCCACAAGGTCCTTAAGCTCTGCTCCACTGCTCAGCTAAACTACTTCTCACAGGGCACAGTTCACCTGTGCTTGCTTCTCAGAGGGCATAGCATCTCTCTTGAATGGGCTGATCCACTTCTGGGTTGGGCTGATCTTGGCTACTCAGGTGATCTGTTCCTAGCCTGGGCAGATAGGTCACTTGCCTACTAGGTTGGCATCACCTGGCATGGCATGGATGTTGCAATTCTGGGCCAAGCAGATCATTCAAGCCAATGGGCTGGCTCCTCACCAGACACCACCACAAAATTGAGTAGGTCACTTTGCCCCTGGAATACTGCCTGCCTGGAGTAGTCAGGTTGCTGTGAAATTGAGTTGGCTCTTCAGAGGACATGATGTCTCACCAGAAGGGTCAATCCACTGGACTCCAGCTCACTAATGGATGTGCAACTGCAGTCTTCACCACCACCAGCCTTGTTGCATATTACTGCATATTTCCCCCTGGAGTATTAAGCTAATCTTTCCAGCTGGACTTCTCTTGTGCTCTTTCCAAAAAGGCAGAGACCCTTAGTCTAGGAATGGCAAAAGAGTCTCTTCTTTACTCCTTCTTAGCCTTAGTTCTGAGGTTTGTCACCTCCTAAGCAAAAGAGGTAAGAAAGGTACAGCCTGTCCTATTCAACAATTCTTCCTGGTTTATAGATAGATAGATAGATAGATAGATAGATAGATAGATAGATAGATAGATATAGATAGATATAGATAGATAGATAGATATAGATATAGATATACATACACACATACATATACATACACACATATACACATATATATACACACACATATATACACACACATATACATACATATATACACATACATATATACATACATATATGCATGTGTATATGTGCATACACATGCATACATACATGTATTGTATGTACACACAAATATACATAGTTTACATATATGCATACACATATATGTACATGCATGTATATAATATATAATACTCATGTGTATATTTATACATGGGGATCTATCCATATATGGAGATAGGTAGGTAGATAGAAAGATAGTTAGATGGTAGTCACTGAGGGGATAATTAACAACTGAGAAGCCAGATTCTAAGGATTCCAAGAGGCAGAGGTGGAGAGGTTGTAATCCAGCCATGTAAAAGCACAGAAACCAGGATAGAATGTTCTGTATGACATATGGTAAGAAGATGGTCTTCTTGAGGACAGGTCCATATTTTTTTACTTCTTCTGGTTCTCCCCAGCCTACTTATTGCTGTTCAAACATTAGATGTTTTATTTTTATTGTATGTTGTATTATGTTGGCTGGGTCATCATCATCATTGCTCTGACAAATGTATATACTTCAACATAAATTTCCTAATCTCTCATGTCCCCAGAGTTCCTGATTTTTCTTCCACAGAAATATAATATTCTGAAGCTAAAACAGCTTCAGCATGTTAAACAGGTATCTTTGTAAAGCTGCATTTATTTTGTACGATGAGTCATCTTTGTTTTGTGTCTGTTAAAACTGAGGTTGTTTTGTCTCGTTGAAGTCCTAGAGTTATTTAAAGTCCCCCTCTTCAAGCATCTTGTTTGTCATTTTTGTGGAAGCTTAAAAATAAGAACAGATGGCATCCTGTACATTTGAGGCATAAAAGGCCATGGTTGAGTAGGCTGAGGCGCCACAGGTCACCTGTGCTAAGATTCGTTCTAGCCAGGTTCCCTGCCCACCTTTCTTACCACCCCCTTCTCCCAGGTTTCCAGCAATCCAAAGCAAATGACCACTCCAATAACCCATTTATAGTGATTTCCACTACTGATGCTGGCAGCTGAGACAGGCCTAGGCAAAGTTCTGGAGTGAGGGAAGTTTGCCTTTGGTGCCCCCACCTGCCTTTTCAGCTCCCTGGTATTAGTTGTCCCTTACAGACATGATCTCACTCTTCTCGGCCCACCCCTGAAAGGAGCCAAAACATGTGGGCAGGTATTATTATCGCTGTGGCGGAAGGGAGAGTGACAAGGTATGAAGAGGGCGAATGACTTAGGGGGCATCACACAACCTGATCACTTTTCATAGGGTGAATCACTAAAGGCATCAAAGTCTTCCAGTCTTCCCTTTGGTTTCAGCAAATGTTCATACAAACACACATCACACACGCATGCACATATACACATATTATATATGTATATACATATGTGTGCATATACACATATACATGCATGCTCATACACACATTATAAGTATGTGTCTATATATGTATATGTATGTATGCATACACACATATATAACATACACACATACATATCCCTGATTTCTTTAATAAGTAATAAGACCCATAACTAATTATACAGCATTTTAAACTGGAACATACTGTGGTCTACTTGGTCCCTTCCAGCTGTCAATTCTACGATCTCTTTATTGGTATAATTAAGAAGTACAATTGACATGAGAAAACTAAGCCTCAGCTGGGACAGAAATTCTCTCTTAGTTTCTGTCTCTTCTCTCTGTGTCTCTCTCCTCCAGCTTCTCCTCCCTCTCTCTCTTCTTTCTGTCTCTGTCTCTATCTCTTCTCTCTCTCTCTCTCTCTCTCTCTCTCTCTCTCTATCTATCTATCTATCTATCTATCTCTATCTCTATTTCACACACACACACACACACACACACACACACACACACACTCACTCACTCTCTCCTTAACTGAAACAAAAGACTGGTTTGAAAACACACATGCTCATTTGAACGGTAGTTAAGTCTCGTCTGGCTGGAGTTCCAAAATAAGCTGTGTCTGAACACTAAAATAGCATCGCCTCGACAACAGCCAAGAGGTTTCAGGCTTGTGCTAGATGTTTGTGTTCTTTTAAATTCTCCCTCTGGTGTTTATTTTGGTATTGTGTAGGTGCTACCATAGAGGAAGGTGACTACTTGAGAAAAAAAAAATTTTTTGCATAGGTGGTATACATACAAGCCAAAAAGGACTCGATTTCCTTCAGTGGCTAGATATTTTAAGTTTGTGGCAGCAATTTAAAAAATCCATTGTAACTTCTTACCAGGTTCATATTCTAATGTCCCTCTCTTACACTTTAGATGGATTTTTGAAAATTTGGGCATAAATTGATTTCTATAAACTATCTCATATTTAATATCTAATAAGGAAATTTGCTTTAAAGAAGCCCGTGGAAAATCAGTTTGCAAAATGAATAACTAGTTTATCTTCCGAGAAAATCAGATATTAGCTTCAAAAAGGCTCACCTTTTTCAGTTTTGCAGGAGTCAGAGCTAGTGATTTTAGATAATAAAGATGACATGTATTAAATTTCCTTCTGAATACTAGAGAAACACATTGAATCACTTCAAATAATGATTTGATAAGATAATAAACATAGCATGTTATAACTGCCCGTGGACCACATTAGGATCTGCAGAATGGCCCTCCAGAGATCCCACTGAACCTGAACAGGTCATTGTCATTGTCCTTCTAATTCCCAGGAATCTACTTCAGGAATAGTTTAATATCTAAATCACTATTGATTGAAGAAATGCAAATTAAAACAACTTTGAGGCTCTACCTCACACCAATCAAATTGGCTAAGATGACAGAAAAGGGAAATGACAAATGATGGAGGTGATGAAGAAAAATAGGGATGCTAATACGTAGAGTTGTGAATTGCTCCAGCCTTTCTGGAGAACGATTTGAAACTATGCCAGAAGGGTTATAAAACTGTGTCTAGTCTTTGACCCAGCAATACCACTACTGTTCTGTATTCCAAAATGATCAAAGGAAAAGGACTTATATGTACAAAAGTATTTAAAGCAGCTCTTTTTGCAGTGATAAATAACTGGAAATTGAGGGGCTGCCCATCAGTCGGGGAATGGCTGAACAAGTTGTGGTATATGGTTGTGATGAAATACTGTTGTGCTGTAAAAAAAATTGGTGGAGGGGATCATTCTCGAAAAATCTGGGAAGACATATATGAACTGCAGCAAAATGAAAATGAGCTGAACCAGGAGAACATTGTGGATAGTAATAGCAATATTGTTATTTGTTGTTGTTGTGCAGTTGTTCAGTCCCGTCCAACTCTTTGTGACCTGATGGATCACAGCAAGTCAGGCCCTTCTACACTATCTCTAAAAGTCTATCCAAGATCATATTCATTGTTTCCACAACACCATCTATCCATCTCATCCTCTGCTGTCCCCTTCTCCTTATGTCTTCAATCTTTCCCAATATCAGTCTTTTCTAATAAGTCCTGTCTTCTTATTATGTGGCCAGAGAATTTTAGTTTCAGCTTCAGTATTTCCAATGAATAGTCTGAATTAATTTCTTTAAGTCTTGACCGATTTGGTGTCCTTGCCATCCAAAGAACTTTCAAAAGTCTTCTCCAACACCACAATTTAAAAGGGTTGATTCTGCAGCATTCTGCTTTCCTTAATGTCCAACTCTCAAAGCCATACACTGGAAAAACTTTTACTACATATTGACTACGCAGATCTTTGTCAACAAGATGATGAATCTGCTTTTTAGTATGCTGCCCAGATTTGCCATAGCTTTCCTTCCAAGTAACAAGTGTCTTTTAATTTCATGGCTACAGTCACCATCTGCAGTGATCTTTGAGCCCAAGAATATAAAATCTGACACAGCTTGTATTTCTTCCATTTTTTTTTCTCTCTTTATTTGTCAGGAAGTGCTAAGACCAGTTGGCAAGATCTTGTTTTTTTTTTTTTGATGTTAAGCTTCAAGCCATCTTTTGCACTCTCCTCTTCCACCCTCATCAAGAGGCTTCTTAATTCTTCTTCACTTTCTGCCTTCAGACTGATATCATCTGCATATCTGAGATTGCTGCTATTTCTCCTGGAAACTTTAATTCTGGCTTTTGATCTAGGCTGACATTTTACATGATATCCTCTGTATGTAAGTTAAAGAAATAAGGTGACAATATACAGCCTTGTTATATACTCCTTTTCCAATCTTAAACCAATCAGTTGTTCCATGTTTGGTTCTAATTGTTGCTTCTTGTTCCCATGCAGGTTCCTCAGGGGACAAGTAAGATGATTTGGTACTCCCATCTCCTTGAGGACTTAGCATATTTTGTTGTGATCCACACAGTAAAAAACTTTGGTGTAGTCGATGAAGCAGAAGTAAATTTTTTTTTCTGGAACTCCCTTGCTTTCTTTATAATCCAGCAAATGTTGTAACAATAATCAATTATGAAAGACTTAGCTACTGTGATCAATACAATTATCCTGTTTTATTTTTTAAACTTTTTTTAAATAAAGTTTTGAGTTTCAAATTCTATTCTTCCCTCTCTCCCTGCCCTCCCCTCTCCCTGAGACAGTAAGCAAACAGATATAGGTTATAAATGTGCAATTATGTAAAATATTTCCATATTATCCATTTTGTACAAGAAGACTTGAATAAAAGAAAAAATGAAAGAAAGAAAGTGAAAAATAGCATGCTTCAGTCTGTATTCAATCAATATCAATTCTTTCTCTGGAGGGAGATGGTATGCTTCACCCTTAGTCCTTCGGGATTGTCTTGGATCATTGTATTGCTGAGAATAGCCAAGTCACTCACAGTTCTCCACCATACAATATTGCTGTTGCTGTGTTCAACATTCTCCCGATTCTGTTCGCTTCACTATGCATCAGTTCATGTAAGTCTTTCCAGGCTTTTCTGAAATCATCCTGCTCGTCATGTCTTATAGTACAATAATATTCCATTACAATCATATACCACAGCTTGTTTAGCCGTTCCCCAATTGATGGGCATCGCCAATACGATAATCCAAGACAATTCAAAAAAAAAAACTCATAATGACAAATGCTATCCACCTCCAGAGAAAGTTTCCTGGAGAAGTGGCAACAATCTCAGATATGCAGATGATACCATCATAGACAGTGCAGCCACAACACCTGACCTATATCACAGCTACAGACTTGCTTACAGAGGAGATAGAAATGGGGCTGAAATGAACAAAGATGGGAAACACAACTGAAATTTACCAAGCGTATGTGAAGAAGCTTTACGCTATAGTGACACAATGGTGCAGACATTAAGTGATTGATTCTGAAATAACCTAAAGAAAAGAAATCAAAGATGTGAAAACAATCTCCAACCTCAATATGTCTCGTTTCCAATCTATATAAAAATTTTATAAAAATAATCTACACACACACTGAAGGCATCCTTGATGAGAGTATTAAAAGTAACAGGAGAGCTTTTCCAAGTGATATTCTCTAATAGAATCTTTGCTATTACGCAATTGACTGAAAAGTATAGAACAGACAAAGTTAGATCATAGGATTTCAGGATCATAGACTTAGAACTGAAAAGGACTTTGTTGTCTTTGCTGTTCAGTTGTGTACCATTCCATGAGACTCCATAGACATCTTCCTGGCAAAGATACTAAAGCAGTTTGCCATTTCCTTCTCCAGTGTGGTCCCATTTTACAGATGAGGAACAGAGGCACGCAGGAATCAAGTGACTTAACCAGGGTTACACAGCTAGTAAGTGTCTGAGGCCAGATCCGAACTCAGGTCTTCCTGACTCTAGGCCCAATGTTCTATTCACTACACCACCTCGCTGCCCCAAAAAGGACTTGGGGGCCATCTAATCCCTCCTTTTACAGATGGAGAAATGAAGCCCAGAGTTACTTTCCAAAAAAGGTAGCATCTCACTGCACCGTCAATTAAAACGGAGACAGCTTCCTGCTCATTATCTTCCTTCAACTCATCCACATGGCAAGTAGTCTTTCCTTTCTGAAAGAAGGGCAGCGCTATTCTCCCCATCCTGGATGTGACCTTTTTTAACATACTGTAACTAAGGCAGGGGCTTGGCTAGGTGAACTGAGCCTGGGCCTTGAGCCACTCTTTTCTGTTTCTTTTTTCTCGTCAAATTTTACTTTTTAATTAATAGAAATCTATTTTCTCTCCCCTCATCCATCCCATAACCCATTGGGAAAAAAAGAAGAAAGAAAAACAAATTCCTTGTAACAAATATGTAAAGTCAAGGAAACCACATTCCTTCATTGACCATGTCCAAACAAATCTATGTCTCATTCTACACCCAGTCCATCACCTTTCTGTCAAATGTATGGCATGCATCATCATTCACCAGATGGACTCATCACCAGGAAACTCATTATCCTGGAGACTGCTTCAGCTTCGCTACTCATACTTCATCATGACCCTCAGTTATTTCCATCTCTCTGGTTGGAAGGCCGAGCAAAAAATTCCTCCCACAGTATCCCTTTACAGAGTGCTCAAAAGGCCAGCCATCAATTCATTTGCCACCAGTGTCTCTGCTCAGTTTCAACTCCATCATCATATTCATCATGTACCCAGCTTCCTTTTATGTATTGTCTTCCTCCATTAAATTTTAAATCCCCTGAAGGCAAGGACTGTCTTTTTCTTATTTGCATTCCTAGCACTTAGGATAATGTCTCGCACATAGTAGACACTTAATAAATATCTGTCACACATATGGTATCGTCATACCAATGAATGATCATTGAGTTGATCGGCTTTCAAAATTGTTCATTTTTATAGTGTTAGTACTATATAAATTGCTCTCCTGGCATTACTCACTTCCATCTGCATCAGTTTAAAATGTCTTCAAAATTATTCATTTTTATGATATTGATATTATAAATTGTTCTTTTGGTTCTGCTCACTTTACTCTGCATCAGTTTATAAAAGTCTTTCCATGTGTCTTTGAAATCATCTATTTCCTCATTTTTTACAACCCAATAGTATCGTTTTATATTTGTATACTATGATCCATTCAGCCATTCCTCAGTTGATGGGGATCCTCTTAGTTTCCAGTCTTTTGCCACCATAAAGTTGCTGGAAATATTTCCCTCCCCACTTATATTTCAGTCTCTAGGTTCACAGTTTAGCTAAGTTCCTATGGAGCAGAGGGGTCAAACCTTTAGCCTGAGGGCCTCATGAGGCCAACAACACTCCTCAGTGCAGCAGGAACCAGATTAAAATGTAACTGAGAAATACTTAACAAAATAAATAAAAATCAACTGAAGAGGTAAAAATATATTTTAAAACTAAGTTAGTTCATGCCAACAGGTATCTTTGTATATGATTCAGAAGCTCTGTTTTCTATTTGAGTTTGACACTACTGCTACAGAGCTCATAGTCCCATGTTCCAGGTCCAAAATTCCCCTTGTGATGGAGTCCCAGATGCCCTGGCTTCTCAAGGCATCCAGGCCATGCTAACAGGCTATGCCACCCTGACTCCAATACTGGCTCCAAGATCATCATGACTTGAACTCTCAGGTCCAGGGGGAGATCACTGGAGACATCTAAAACTAAGAAAGAAAAATTAAACAGAACAGAAACAATTTTGGAGAACAATCTGAACTATGCCCAATGGGCTATAATACTGTGTACACCCTTTGGCCAAGCAATACTGCTACTACATCTAAATCTCAAAGAGATCAAAGAAAAAGGAAAAGGAACCATATACATGAAGTTATTTTTAGTAGCTCTGTTTGTAGTGGCAAAAATTTGGAAACTAAGGGGATGTCCATCAATGGCTGAATAAATTGCAGTATAGGATTGTGGATACTATTGTGCTATGAGAAATTACAAAAGATGGTTTCAGTAAAACCTGGGAAGATTTATAAGAAGTGACTCAAAGTGAAGTGAACAGCAACAGGAGAATATTGTGCATAGTAACAGTAATATTTTAACAGTGATCACTTGTGAAAAACTTAATTACTCTGATCAGTACAATGATTTATGAAAATTTCAAAGGACTCATGACAAAAAATGCTATCCATCTCCAGAGATAGAACTGATGTACTCTGACTGTAGATTGAAGCATATTTTCCTTTACTTTATTTTTCTCACCTTTTTCTTTACAACATAGTTAATTCAGAAAGATGTTTTACATGACTTCACATGTGTAATAATGGGTGTTGTATTTCTTGCCTTTTCAATGGGTGGGGATGGCAGGGAGGGGGAGAATTTGAAATTAAAAAATTTTTGAATATGTATTTTTTAAATAAAACCCTTTGAGGTTTGGGGAGTGGCAGTGTAAAGAGCAAGAGGGTATAAGCCAAAGAACCTAATCCGTCTCCTGAGAAGCAAGGCTTTATCTATGATTGAACTAAATCTGTGAATGCACAAGTCAAGAACTACCAAGGGGGTACTGTGTTAAACATGTATCTTGTGGGGCAGCTAGGTGGCGCAGTGAGTAGAGCACCGGCCCTGGAGTCAGGAGGACCTGAGTTCAAATGTGGCCTCAGACACTTGACACATTTACTAGCTGTGTGACCCTGGGCAAGTCACTTAACCCCAATTGCCCTCCAAAAAAAAAAAAGGAAAACAAAAAAAGTGTATCTTGTTCTGATCCCCCTGACCACCAACCTCCCCCACCCTTTTCTTAGGTAGTATGGTAAGTTTATAAGTAATTTATAAGTTTAGAAAATAAGAATAGTAGGGGTAAGATTGTAAAGGGAGTTATATATAGACTGTCCCCAAAATCAAAAGGGCATAATTTGCAAACTATCTTATTATCAATGGTACAGGACTGTTTTCCTGAATTTTTATTATGTTCCCTCTGCTTACTTACAATTAGTTTACAATTCCTGCCCATCCCTGGGGATGTCCAAATACGGAAAAGGGAAAACCTGACTCCACCTAGATAGGGATTTTAGAACTTCACCCCTGTGGAAGATAGAGTTTTTGTTTTTTCCATACCTTTAATTGGTCTTTAGGCGAAACTTTCAGTTTGCCTTTGACCAAAAAGGGGGAAATGTGGAATGTTTTATACCATTTTTTTAAATTTCTGGAGTGCAGGACCCAGGAAGCCTCCTTGGACTCTCCTTGAGTCTTCCAACTGGGTCTGGCCTTCCCCTGGGGCCTACAACCTAGCGTTGTCATTGGGCCAGAATCTCTGCCTGAGCCTTACCCTTTATTGTCACTATCAAAATGCATGCCTTCCCCAGGCTCACCCCTGCTTAGCCTTTTGGTTGGCCTCCTAATTTTATTGCTATGCCCCATCAGGTCAGTCCTTTTTTCAAGGGTTTGAAATCCCCATGGAAGAAAGTGAGGAATGTCATACAAGGAAAATTAGGAACCCCTGAGAAACCCCTAGCTACTGACAAGCACCCCCAGAAAGAATGGACTCAGGTATCTTTGGCATTTAGCAAAGCCCCTGGGACTCCATGACTCCACCAAGGAATGTCAACAGAAAGGACCATCCCACTGAAGGATAACCTGGCAGACCCTTTCTAGCAGATATCCCTGGGGCTCCATGACTCCACCAAGGAATGTAAATGAGATTATCCCACTAGTACCATAACCTGACTGAATCTTTTGATCAGCCAGGACCTTTGTTCCTGTTCCCCCCACCCAGTGATCTGCCCTGTAGGTTCCAGGAGATAATTGATCACTGTACCCCCACATGTCCTATAGAAGTCAAGCCATCACCCCAACACATGGCCATTGTTTGTTGGTGCACCACCCCAATGGCCGCCGGCTAATAAATTCTCCACTTAAAACTTAGACACTGTGGTGTGTCTCGCTTGCTTCTGGTACAACAGATATGCTCAATTATGCTAATAGTTTTCCTAATATTGAACCAGCCTTGCATTCCTGGAATTAATCCTACCTGGTCACACACTGTATTATTCTCGTGATGAGTTGCTGCAGTCTTTTTGCTAATATTTTATTTAAAATTTTTGCATCAATATTCATTAGGGAAATTGGTCTATAATTTGCTTTCTCTGTTTTGACTCTACCTGCTTTGGGTATTAGTACCATATTTGTGTCATAAAAAGAATTTGGTAGGACTCCTTCTTCACCTATTTTCCCAAATACTCTACAAAGTATTGGAATTAGTTGTTCTGTAAATGTTTGATACAATTCCCATGTAAAACCATCTGGCCCTGGAGATTTTTTCCTAGGGAGTTCATTGATGGCATGCTCAATTTCTTTTTCATATATTACCTAAAAATATATATATATATATCTAAATATATGACATATAATAATATATAATATATTGATATATAATGATATATATAATAAATTATCTAAAAAATCATATCCTGAGACTATGTGCTAAATCAGGGGAGGCCAGCTGGGCCTTGCTGTCAGGGCCTTTTGGTCTTATGATATATAAGGCTCAGACAAGCTTCAGACACCCACAGTTAAGACCAGCAGAACACCAAATGGTGCTGACAACTTTGAGAGGATGTGGCTGCTAATGAACCAATCACCCCAAGGTGGCACAGATAAGAGTTAGTCTGGCCCCCACCAAAACCCCATAAAATGAGACCCCAAACTCCTGCTCCCACCATGTGGGTCTGTGCTGTGGAATACTCCCAACTCTAATCAGTGGTTATATGAATAACTCTCTGTGCTGCTCTTCCCCATGTTGCCGGCCCTCCTTACCCTTGTCACATCATCCTTGCCCCCGTGCCTCTGCACTCCCCTCACCCCCGCCCACCTTCTGCCACTTGTCTCTATACTTTCTATGCCTGTTCATGCCTGCATCTTCTGTGACTTATTATTGAAGCCTTACTCCCCACTGCCATCATGGTCTTTTCTGGTAAGTACCAAAAAAACCAGGAGTTCCTGCTTCCATTTCATAATTCCATAAACTAATTAACAATTCAGGTACCTTAGTAGAGAAAGGAAGTTGAGTTTCCCAGCCCTCTGGGCCTAGCAGCAGCTATGATTATTATTATAATGATGAAAAAACAACAAAAATGGCCTTCTTTGATAACCCTTTCATCATTAATATCAAACCTCTCCATAAAACAGAAAGACGCATCCTCACCAAAGGTATTTAATATTGTCAAGGAAGAGATTTAATGGGGAGTCCAAGTTGATGAATGATTCCCTACCGATGGTGAAGCCTTCCAAATGTTCCTGTTTGTAGACAGTACTGTGGTGGTGTCATAGAGATATGCAACATTGTAAGGGCTATCAAATGAAATCCATAATCATAATTACTCAAAAGTGTCTGGCCTTTGTACACAGGAAAAACCAATTAGAAAAGGAATGAGTATTGTTTAGACAGTGGGATATATACAATGGGATAGACAACCTGGAGAACCCATCCATCATTGTGTGTGAATACATACATATGCACATATATACACAAACATAAGTGTATGTGATTTTATATTTACATAAATACATATGTGTGTGCATATATATATAAAGACGTACAGGCCTAGAATCAAGCAGGAAAAAGAATGGAGTTTGGGCTATTGTAAAGTTCTTTTAATGACTCCAGTTGCTCCTTAAAACAAGGTCCCATCTTCTGGATGCCACTGTTCCACTAGGGGTGTTGTATGGCTGCATGTCACGGAGCACTACTTTCTAAAGAATTGAAGTTGAGTGTCACCCAGAGGCAGTGGGGAGGTTCATGGTAAGTGTGAGCAATCTGGAACGCATTACATGCAAGGAATTATACCAGAAAAGTGTTGTAAATGATGTTATAAAGGAAATGTATGAGTGGGAAAAAAAATGAAACCAACAAGAAAGGAGAGTTAGGAAAAGACAAACCATGGGCTCCCAGGTGACCTCATGGTATCAGGAAAAGGTAATAAAGGTCCCTATCACACTAGATGGACTTAGGGCAGTATAGAAATAAGAACTGCACAAAATGGGGGTGGTCACGGGGGGGGGGGGTCATGAATTGCAGGATTGGAGAGAAGAGATGAATTGATGAGATCGCAGATCCATTTGTGTACCAAGGATCTGAGTACACCGTAGGGCTGTAAAGATGGGAAGGCTTTGACTTCATAAACACTGAACTGCACTGCACAGTACTGCATTGTGTCACAAAGATGGAAGTATGAGATGGGAAAAGGCAGTTTTCTTAAATTCAGAAACGGAGTAGAACATTAGAGATAAACTAGAATACCACCTAAACTTTGCATTCCAGATGTATGTTGGTGATGGTTCCAAAAATCAAACACGATCCATTACAGAATTCCATATGTAGATAGTTGATGTTTCAAAATTTATCAGATTTTAGTTGCATATCTCTTAAGACTCACTAATTGTGTGGATAGGAACCCTGCAATGTTAAGATATTGTGTTATACTGTGTTGCATTGGATTATACTACGCTAATATTGTATTATGTCATGTTATGTCATATTATATCATACTGTACTGTTATGTGTTATGTTACATTATGTTACATTATGTTATATTATGTGAAAATCTCCCTTGAAACAGTTCAGCCATAAATTGTCATATTGCTGACCCTACCAGATAGTAACACAGGAGATCAGTGCAATGTCCTATAAAGAACACTAGATTTGGAATAAAAATATCTGGACCTAAAATGTGATTTTGAAACTTGCTACCTTTATTACCTCCAGCCTTTTTAGAGGCAGCTATATAGTGCAGTGGATATGCCTCTGGCCCTGAAGGCAGGAGGACCTGAGTTCAAATCTTCCTTTGTACTAGCTATGTGACACAGGGGAAGTCACTTTAACTTCTCTCAGCCTGCTCCCAGGATGGTTGTAAGGGTCAAATGAAATAATTTTTGTAAAGCTCTTTGTAAACCTTAAAGTGAGATATAAATGCTAGCTATTATTATTATCTTTTTAAAAAGTCATTCTAATTATGCTATAGCTTATAAAATCAGAACCTAAGAATGATGTAGCTCACAAAGGAATGTGCTTGGGATTGCATTTGAGTAAGGTGGACATTTGCTGTCAATCACTAGCTTTTATGGGAAGATGTCAAATCTAGTTTTGTTTTATTTTATTACAGATGAAACCTGCTTGTAAACACAAAAAAAATGGACTAAATATTGTTAAGGATCATTTGTTCATATAAACAGAAAAGGAAAAGTTGACAGAAAAGAATCTTGTCAACTTTCTAAGTTACATGTTTAAACGGTTCATATCCCCCTCTTGTGGCCATTTAGGGAGCACATGTACTCATCATATCCAGAGATGCAAAATGGGGAATCTCCTCAAGCCAGTGGGAGAAGAAATGGTCCATTCTTTAAACTTGCTGTGGAGGAAATAACCTTTTTCTTAAATATTCAAAGACCAATTTTTAAAAATATATTTTAAGCAAATAAACAATGACATAATTTCATAAACTGATTAGGATTTCTCACAGAATAGGCTGCATCAGGGGAATTCAGTTGATTATGCCAGATCTGTAGACCCTAAAATAACGACAGTAGGGCAGAGAGGATAACAGTGGCCTCCAAGCCAGGAAGACCTGAGTTCAAGTCTTCCATCAGACATATATTAGCCTTGGGATTCTAAGAGTAGTAACTGAGAAATGTGGGACACATTTAATAAAATAACAAAAATACAATACAACAGAGATAATGTTAATTTGCAGTTTTCTAAGTTAATAAACCACCAGAAGGATCCTTTTCTAGTTGAGTTTGACACCACTGATCTAGGCCACTCTCTCAGACTAGAAGGTACACAGAAGGCACCAACCTTCTCTGGTAGATGGAGCTTCTTCACTGAGGAATGTCCTATACCAATGAAATCACAGATCTAGTTCCTTTCCCCATCCTGCAGCTCTGATACTTACATGCTCCCCTTTCCTGCAGGCACATGGGAAGAATGTTTTCAATTTGCCCTCTGACCCTCTCTTCTTCCACCCCAAGTGTAGATGAGCTAATATGCCCATAGTGGGGAGAAGGGCTTAGTGAAGAATCTGTGAGGATAGTTATAAGAATAATTGATTTTCTGATCAGACGCCATGCAAAAATTCATGATTCACTATGAGATACTAGAACAGGCCCAGAAAACACTGCCAGGAGAGTATTTATTATAGGCTTTGATAGAAGGATAGGTCCTGACCATAGCTCCCAGAAAGAGGCAGTAATAACTGGTCCTAAGCTGGCCCCCCATTTTCTCCAATCCCCTTACTTTACAGAATATGGAAGAGGTTTTAAATTGACAAATCCTCTGATGACCGCTTCACAAAAAATGAACATGTAACAGGGCATAAAAATCTCACAAATGCAGAAAACACACAAATATTAAATACATCTTTTTCTTACCATAATTCAATGAAAATTACAATCAATAAAGGGCCTTAGAACCATGGATTAAACATAAACTGGAAAATAAATAACAATTCTAAAGAATGAGTGTGTCAAAGAACAAATCACAGAAACAATGAGTAATTTCATTAAAGATAATGATAACACTGAGACAACATACCAAAATTTGTGAGATGCAGCTAAGCAGTACTTAGGGGAAATTTTATATCTCTAAACATTTCATCAATAAAAGAGAGAAAGAGCAGATCAATAAATTGGGCAAGCAACTAAAAAAAACCAGAAAAATGACAAATTAAAAACTCCTATTTGAATACCAAAATAGAAATCCTGAAAAATCGAAGGAGAGATTAATGAGATCAAAAGTAAAAAGAGGCAGTAGTCAGAAGCAAAAAATATTCTTGAGAAGGGGACAGGGTAAGAAAGAGAAGGGAGCTAGGTGGCACAGTGAGTAGAGCACCAGCCCTGGAGTCAGGAGGACCTGGGTTCAAATCCAGCCTCAGACACTTGACACACTAGCTATGTGACCTTGGGCAAGTCATTTAACCCCAATTGCCCTGCCTTCCCCTCTGCCAAAAAAAAGTATTAAAAAAAAGAGAAGGGTAAATACAAGAGAATATAGGATAGGGGAAATCTACAGTTAGCAATCATAACTATGAAAGTGAATGGGATGAATTCACCCATAAAACAGAAGAGGATAGCCAAATGGATTAGAAACCAGAATGCAACAATATGTTGTTTACAAGAAACACACTTTAAACTGAAAGATACATAGAGAGTTAAAATAAGGAGCTGAAGCAGCTCCAAATTTGGCTGAAATTTTTTTTAAAAGGTAAAGTAATATGATCTCACAGAAAACAAAAGCAAAAAATAGACCTAATTAAGAGAGATAATCAGAGAAACCATATTTTGCCTTAAAAAAAAAAAGGTACAAGAAAAAATGGGCAACTAGTTTGTGCAGTGCTAGGCCTAGAGTCTCATTTTCCTGAGTTAAAATTTGGCCTCAAAATCTTACTAGCTGTGTGACCCTGGGCAAGTCACTTAAACCTGTTTGCCTCAGTTTTCTCAGGAGAAGGAATGGCAAACCATCCCAGTATTTTTGTCAAGAAAACCCCAAATAGCATCATGAAGAGTCAGTCACTACTGAACGACGACAATGAAACAACAGTTAGAAGGAGATGATGATTCTCATAAGCACCTATTGCTCTGTGTTACCACTTCTCAATATTTCACCAAAACTCATAGCTGCTTTTTTTCTGTTAGTAAAGAATCTATATCAAAGTAGGTTTGAAACCACCTGACCCCATTTTAGCTCTATATACCTTAACTAGGTAAGAACACATTTCAGTCAAAAGACTATACACTAGATGTGAAAAGTCTTTGAAAAACATTGGATAAAGTGGAATTATGTTGGGAGGGAAGTCTATTCCAATTGACTGTAAAACTTGGTCATACCTCCATGAGTTATCTATAAATTATTCCTCCTTCCAATTTCCTTTTTTCCATCAGTGGCAACCCCATTCACCTACTTTGCTGTGTTAAAAAGCCTTGACACTACTTTCATTTCCTCGCTCTTTCATCTCCTTGATCTTTCAATGCTCTCTCATTATCCCCTCACTTACGCTGGGTATCAATTCCCAGTAAGTTATTTTTGTGCCATCATTTCCAGTGTAAAGGTAATTCTCTTCGGCAGAGAAAATAACCCAGAATGGGGCACATCTGCTTCCTTCTTTGGCCTGTTGTCATCCTATCCACCTTGTCAAAACCCTACCCTTTCTGGGAGCCTCTTTGTCCTCCCAGAAGACCTGAGAAAGCTTTAGAAGCACCAAATGAGACACAGATGGACAAAGCTAAGACACTTGCCTGTGTAGGTCAGTGTTCACCTGGGAATACATCCACACTTGGTATGGATTTGGTTGAAATTGCAAACATCTCCTGCAAGAAGTGAACTGGTATGCAGATGAGAATAAAAAAAACTATGGTGTCTCGAAGCTGAAAGGAGCCTCAGCAGCAGCTATTTACTTAGCCCAGTAGCGACTAAGAAGCCTCTCTGCAACATTCCCAAATCCATCTTCGGCTTGAAGACTTCTGATGAGGGAGAAATTCCCAAGGCAGGTTATTCCACCTTTAGATAGTTTCAATCGCTATGAGGTTTTTCTTGTGCTAACAAGAAAAATTTTTTTTTCGAAATTATGGTAGGAAGGGTGTGTGAGAAATACTGAATACATTCACTAACTCGCATTTACCAAGTATGAATTTCAGAGTAGATTTAGGTACACGATTCTAGGTTTAGGTATATGATTCTAGATTTAGGTATATGATTCTAATTTGGCTCTTTGAATCAGACATTAAAAGCAAGTTTTGCCTTTTCAATATATACAATCAACTATCTGTATGTCTTTGTAATAAACTTAGGCCTTAATGAAGACTTTTGGTAAATCAAGGAAATTTTTTTTGGGGGGGGGGGCAGGGCAATTGTAGTTAAGTGACTTGCCCAAGGTCACATAGCTAGTACATGTATCAAGTGTCTGAGGCTGGATTTGAACTCAGGTCCTACTGACTCCAGGGCCAGTGCTCTACTCACTGCACCACCTAGCTGCTCCCAAGGAAATTTTGTCAATTTAAGTTTAAGTTGAATATCCTTTCTATCCTGCTTGGGGAAAGAGAGGTGCCTTGCCTTGGCCATCTGGATCTTCTCACATTGTTTTCTTTCTATTAGAAGCCCGCACAAAGCTGGGAATGAAATTCATATGTCTTTTGTTAAGTGGAGCTTTTTTTAGGACCTAGGTAAATTCATTTTATATCAATGAATCTCAAAATGTTTTATTTTGGTTTAGTAATTCTTTTATTTTTTCATTCTAAACTTGACAAACAACAAAGAACATATAAAAAAATATGAATAACAAAGAAGATTGCATGTGAATCCATGAAGTTCAATTAGGTATGGCTTGTTTTAAAAAATAAACATAAATAAATTCAACGCATTAAGTTCATTAGTTACCTTGCTTCTCTATACCTCTTTCTGAATTTCCTTCTCTTCTGTTCATATTTTTAAAATGTTTCAATAACCCACTTTCTCTTTTTGGCTTAATTATTGCTGATTCCCATTTTCACCCCTTTCCCCTCTCATGATCATTTAGGGGGAAAGCATTATAATAAATAAGTACAGTTGAGAAATACAAATGAATACATTTACATGTGCTCAGTAGCTCTCCACATCTTTTCTAATTTTTAAAAGTAATTTTTTTTTCATTTGCACTAGTCTGACCTCTTATAATGCCTTGATAACAGCTGAAAATCAGTAAGTGAAAACTATTTACCTTAAAAAAATACTTAAACATGATTCATACCTCCCAAACTGATCTTATCAAGCCACCACGCTTTCAGAAACTACACTTTCCAGAAGAAAAATTGTGCATTTGTTGTAATAAGCTGGAGTCCTGTTCTGAGCATGATAGCATCCAGAAACAATTTGTTCATATAATTCCTACCAATGTTAGCAGTAAAAAAATTTTAGGAAGAAGTGGGAAGGCCAAAAAATGTGAAGTCACTTAAATAAAGAACTGTAATAAATTCAACCTATAACACAAGAGCTTATGACATATAAAATATATAGTAAGTACTCTTTACACCGGGTAGGTAAAAGTTATAGTCTATCTGGTAAAAGGCTGAGTTTTTGCAGTTTTGCAGAAAAATTGAAAAAAAGTTTTATCTTTGATATTGACCATTTTCAAGTAACTCAGCATCAGATTGTGTCTACATTGGACAATGAATACTTGGTGAAGGGTGGAATAAAAGTGAGCCTATAGCTCGTAAATGAGTCTCTAGCAACTATGTAAACAATTTATTTTTGCAAAGAAATCAACTGATTTACTAAAATTACACATTTTTGTCCTTAAAATCCTGAAAAAAGCCCCTCAGCATAAAGAAACATTTATCCTATGAAAACGATTAGTATTTAATTTTAACTTGAGCAAAGTAGCATTTGCTGTTAAGGCAGTTATGTATATATGAAAAAATTAAGAATTACTTTTAAGTGTTTGAATACACCAGAAATATAAACATCTGGCTGTATCCCCCCCTTCAGTTATTAAGGCATTATCAATCCATGAAAAACATTTGTTGGTGAAAATGGGGCAGTTACATTTGAAGAAACTATCTGTAACTGCATCATTATGGTTTAACTTAGTATATTACATTAGCAACAAATGTTATATCACAAATCCTAAGGAATGCATAACACTTAATTCCAGTGGGACACCACAGTAGATTACGAAAGCTACTTATGAAAGCTATTTATTACAACTGATTTTAAGAACAAGCATTAATGATAAAGTGGTAATGATGCTTTAACAGTAGTTTCTCCTTAAAATATTTTTATGCAATTTTCCTGTTTTGCAAATGGATATGGAAATTTAAACTTACACTCGTAATCTAAATGCGGTTTACAGCAGGAAAAAAAGCCATTTTGCAGTCTTTATAGAGCTGAAGTAAAAAATTCCATAATCTTGCAAAGTATAATTTAATAAAATCAAACTGTAATCTTACAAAAACAGCTGTGTGTGTGTGTGTGTCCCTTAATAAGTGCCTATTTCTTAATCAACTCATTGTTATTTTCCTCACTTGTCAGAATTTACCTAAACAAGTAAATACAGGCTATAAGTAATTCCAAAGTACTCTTCAGACTAAAGACATTTCTATTTTAAAGACCTCTATCCAGCACTATGAAGAAGCAATGTCTTTTCCTCAAATAACTGCAGGCAGCCTCCTTGCTCCATCAATGACTGCTTCCAAGATGTTTAGGATTTTTCTGTGGTAACCACAATGCACAAAGCTTGTATCAAATTAGACCCACTGTAGCAGATTCTTCCTCCTCCTTAAAAAAAAAATCACTCCCTTTCACTCAAGTCCTAAGTTCTACCCTGGTCTCCTCTTCCCCAAAATTTTCCCATATGAACTGAACTAGTATAAGAGAGAATGAATAGATTTGTCTATGGAACAGAGGTAAACAATGATGTGTTACTATCCTAACTTAGAACTAAAATTACAGTTCCCAAACAATGTTTTGAAAAGTGGTTAATAACAGTTTTTAATAACACAGATATAGGGGTAGGGATTGGATCTGTAATTTCATTGGTATTCAGCTAGATAATGGGCTAAACCCGGGGTGGGGAACCTGTGGCCTTCTAGATCCTTGAGTGTGGCCTTTTGACTGAATCCAAATTTCACAGAACAAATCCTAAAAGGCTTCAAGGCTGCAGGTTCCCCATCCTGGGCTAAATACCATTTTATGGGCTGGCACAAGGCCATCTAAAATAGTATTTATAGAAAGTCACGTTCTAAATTCCAAACAATAAATTACAATTATATTTTTGGCAAACATCTCATTTATAAGTAGAGGGTTATCTATACTGTCAATAGTATAACCTGCTTGCCTTCCCACAGCATTTAAAATCTCTATTTGAAAAACAACCCCTCATGGATTCAGCACCACAACTTTGGCCTTGGTTCCAGGGATAAAGTTATATCAGACAAACACATCTCTAAGATCTGCCGTTAGTGCTTAATTGACTTCAGTTCCTTACTAGTGAGGCAACCTGGTATATTGGATAAAGTCCTGGACTTGGAGGGATAGAAAGGCCAGTGTTTGAATTCCATTATCAGAAAGACACACCTATGTGACTCTGGCAAGTACTTCTTCACCGAGTCCAAGTTAACTCATTTATAAAATGGTAATAAGGATGATATAACATCTACCTCATAGGCTCACAAGGATTAAATAAGATAATGTAGGAAAAGCATCTTGCAAACTTTAAAGTGTTAAAAATGTAAACTATTATAATTACTACACCATTTTAGTAGTTTTAAGGTTGATTCATCATATAAAATTGTATAGGGTGAAATAAAACATGACATCAATTTAAATTACTCAATTCCTAGACAAGTTTTTATTGAGATGAATTTTCTAAAATGGAAACAACGTGAGCTCTGGTTCTCACCATTCATGAAAAGAATATCTAGAATTTTTTCATAAAATTGATCCTTTCAAAGTCAAGAATGCCCAAAAATGTTCAGTTCTTAAAAGCAGCTTCCACATGGCCACCCAAAGCTAAATTTGAAGTAGGTGATACAAAAGGAATTAGGCTTTACAGGAGACTCTCCAATGATGTCGCTCCTTCTGGAGCAGAGTGTCCTAAAAGAAGCAGCAACACTCCACGCTTCGAGTGCAGAACAGCAAGAGGGAAGGAATGGCAGGAAAGAACCAACCAACCCAGCTGGGAAGAAAGTGGAGAAGACGGTCATCAGGCACATATTCATTCAGTCAGTCATGTCTTTATTTAGGTCTGCAAGTCTTCAAAAAGCAGCAGTAATTTAATTTGGTTTAAGCCATGGCTAAATATAACATGTACAGAAGACTACTTTTTATATTCCTCTTCTCCTAGCTAGAAAGCTTTTCTTCTCTTTAAGCATTCCATTCTATTTTCTATCATACCCATGACCCAAAAACACTCAAATACAATTTCAGAAATGAATAGAACAACCATCCAAATAGGTGACCTGCCCTCTCTAATTTGCGTTCCGTGCCCTCCACCACTGTTCACTTGAAGACCTGAAATATACATGGAGATTCTTTAGCCATCATCCATGGCAGCCCGGGTCTGAGTCCTCACTCCAGTGAGCTCCTCGCTTCTCAGCCACAAGTTTGATGAACTGGGAATGACTAGCATAAAGCTTGAGCTTGTCACTGATGTCCACCCATTTCACCTTCCCAGCATCATCTCCTGCTTCCAGAGCCAGATTATCCATTGTCTCACCTGATTACAAAACAAAAACTATCATTTAAAAAAGGCTAAGTATTTCTTTTTAAAAATATAACCATACCCTTCTTCAAGCATTATTCTCAGAACTGAATTTCAATACTGGACAACAAGTGACCGACACCTAACTTTCTCTAGATTAGTCAACTCCCAACTGCCTAACAGGCAGCACAGCACAATAGAAAGACTTGGGTTCAGATCTCAGCCCCAACACCTGGGCCAGTCATTCCACTTCACCTGGCCTCAGCGTTCTAATCCTGTTAAACTCTAATGAGGGAGACAAGGACATATTATACAGCATAAATATAAAGTGAATCAATACAAATAAATCTATGATCTTACATTCTCAACTAAGTCCCTAAATAGAGATAAGCCTGTTTAAAAAAACTAT
This sequence comes from Trichosurus vulpecula, assembly GCF_011100635.1. Lineage (NCBI taxonomy): Eukaryota > Metazoa > Chordata > Mammalia > Diprotodontia > Phalangeridae > Trichosurus > Trichosurus vulpecula. Next base: position 69,257,814 of record NC_050578.1, read on the forward strand.
CATAAAGAAAACCTTTTCTATTTAGGTTTTGTATTCTAGCTCTTCGTTATCCTTATGAGTCAGCACTAACAAGGAAAACTGAAATACAAATAACTCAAAAACGTCACTTTAAAGTGATCTCTCCCCTCCTAAATGTTCCTAAAGCACTAGTGCTTAACTCTTTTTGTGCCATGGATTCCTTTGGGAATCTGGTATGGCTTAATACCACTGTGATTTGTTGCCTATATTATTAATTGAAGGAAATGTTAAATTTCAGTTAGAAGTTAGCGAAAATAATGATGGATTTTTCTTCCCAAAACAAGTTCACAGACTGCTTGAAATCTATCTATGAATGTTTTGGTAAAGAGCCCCTGTTCTAAAGAGAATCTAGTTCCATTTTTTCTTTTCCCTATCACATTGTTTTATCATATTTATTTGTGTATGTAGATCTCCATATACATCTATGTGTGTATCCCTTGCACCTCCCAATATTGCTTCACATTTGTTTTGTATAATTTTGTATTTACTTATCTTTCTAAGTACTATTTCCCACAACAGAATGTAAGCTTCTTATCATAGTCGTTGTATTCCCAGGGCCTGGAACAAGATTGACACATAGAACATACTAATAATGCTTGCTAAATGAAAGGGCTTCCTTTCTCCCCTCTAATTTTCTAATTAAAGTTGTAAAAGGTAAGTAAAAAGAGATGTGGAAAATGGGAGTCTCTATATACATTTTAATATGACGAATCCTCACAGGCTGAGAATGATGAAATCTGCTCCTTCCTTCAACACATCATTTTTTAAAATTACCCTATTTATTTGTGTAATTCTGTGTCAAATATTTGCTCCAGCAACACAAGCCATTGTTAAGCTTGGTAAGAAGTCATTTTGACAGAAAGTAGGCTTCTTGAGAGCAGGGAGGTACTATTTCATTTTTGTTTTTGTATCTAATGCTTAGCACAGTGCTTGCCACATAGTAGGTACCTAAATAATGTTTGTGTATTAATGAAAATGGTGCTTGCTATTCACTAGGAAAATAAAAGCAATAAGAGTAATATCTTACATTTGTACAGAGAAAACTTTTCAAAGCACTTTTATATGGATTAGCTCATGTGAGCTCACGGCTCACAAAGTTCAGTAGATAGAAGAGATATTATCTGTATTCTAAACAGAAGATAACAAGGCCCAGAACGATCAATTTACTTTTTTATGTGATGATATAGCATAAAAATTAGAGCTTGAAACCAGAATATCTGATGCCTAGTCCTATATTCCTTCCAGAATAATTTACCCAGATAAATTTTACCTTATTTCATCATTAAAATATTAAATGTAGACATCGAAGTTATTCACTGGTGGTTGGAAATTTCCCTCACACCATTTTCATTAACAGATTTAATCAGAGATCCACAGAAAAGCCAGTATTTATCAACCCCTAAATTTCTGTTTTAACTCTCTTACAGCATTTCTGGCATAATTAAATTCAATACTTCATGCAAACATCTTGAAGCTTATTCTATCAGAAGGAACTATATATTTTGATTGTCCTGGACTATTCTAACCATTTGAGCTAATATGGCACAACTAACATTTTAAGTACTAATAGAGTCCAGGTGATAGCTCTCTTCCCCACGTGGCCCTTGCTGTTTCCATGGCCACTGGGTGAACCTCTAATCAAGGTCAGCTGAAAAAAAACAATAAAAAACACTTTGGTCACATGAGAAAACATTTAAGTATGCGAAACAAATTCCTACTACTGAGAAAACTCTTTAAGTTTTGTTGTCTAATTAGGACAATAATACAAAAGATGGCAAGTTATTAATGTAATGCCTATAACAAGAAAGGTATTCAGTACATGTTAATAAGATTCTCCACCTGTTTCATCATGATAGTTCACAGCTTCTGTCTCCATCCATGCATTATCAGTGTTTCGAGGATCATCCACATATCCCTTATAAACCTGGCAAGAAAAGAGGTAGGTAACACAGTGTGCCAAAAAGATGGAAATAGTAAATTAGGCCTGGCTAGAAAAATTAATAATCAGGCCAGTTCGAATTCAAGAAAAAATGTCATTTAGGAATCTGTTTAAAGTTTTATATTTTTTAAATCCAAAATAACTTCTCAGTTCAGTGGCTTAAGACGAATGAATGGATATACACAGTTACCTCTCAATAACTCTTGAGAGTTTAACAATACAGGAAAGGAAAACCTTCAGAATATAGCCTCTACTAATTTTTACAACTGGTGTAATTTAGATAGAGGCTATATGATTAAAAAGTTCCCCATTTTATATGTATTCTATGCACACAACTTAGAGGAAGGCTATGTAAAGCCCATACTGTAATGGTTACACATTCTGACTGGGAGAAAGCTATATGAGAGATGAAAAACAGTGGCCCTAGACATCTGGTGAATTCTATAGAAGAAACATCAAGAAACAGTAAAGGATGGAAAAAGCAACAGATCTAAGAAGGAGCCAGGAATCAGGGCAAAAGTATCACCTTATTGGACGGACTAAGCCAGATGCCAGAGAAAAAACTAGTTGGAGTGATATAAGGGTTTGGGGTTTGAGCTGGGGATAAGAGAGGACCTTGCCTAGGTTCATGACAGCTGTGCTGTGAACCAGAGAATTGTGCATGATCATGTTTAAACATAACCTTATTTTCCTCAAGAACTTGGGCAAAATTTCCTTGGGAATGGAAATTACTCTAAATTTTAGTAACCTAAAGCAACGATAAAATTCAACTAAGTTTGGAGACTCATCACCAGTAAGAACTCTAGAGCCCTCCAAAACTCTAGAAACTTTGCAAGTCAATAAGATACTTTCTGTAATCCAGAGCAGAAACCTTATTTTTGCTTAGCACCGTGTCTGGCATATAGTAGATGCTGACTAAATGTTTCTTATCTGACTACACGTTGGGAAGCAATTTCTTACCACTAAATGTTCTTGGCTGAAGAGCTTGTGTAACTGCTCCTCCATCTCTTGCTTCTCAGCACTGGATTTCTGTAAGGAGTTCATAGCTTCTTCACCAAACTCTCGTTTTAAGGTAGCACTGATTTTCTCTCCTGGATCCACCATCCCCTAATAAACACATAAAAAAGTATATCTGAGTATCTTCCTATCTATCTAAAATGTGTGTTTATACATATCAAAATCTATGGGTACAGACACAATCACATGTCCTCAGAGCAGAGACCATTATCTTTCTATCCTCAGCACATTAGATTCTGGATGACTGGTTGGTTTTAGCACAAACATCTATAAAAATCCATCAAGAAGTCAATGAGTTTACTAGGGGGAGGTTACTTGATCAATGTAAAGAGTTTACGGGGCGGTAAGTTTTTGTCTGAGACATTGCATTTCCCCATAGGGGTGTGACTATCTCAATGGCAGCATCCAGGATGACCTAATTAACTCAGAACCAATTCTTTGTGCCAGACCTGTAAAAGGCAGTCTTTCTCTAATAGCCTCCTCTCCATTCCCCCTTTTACTTTTCTCAGAAGACACACCACAGAGCAGCAGCAGAGCCAATAGCAGGTTTGGGTTCAGGAGCTTGGAGTCAGGAAGACCTGAATCCAAATCCTGCCTCTCTGCACTTAGTAGCTGTATGGCCCTAGGTGAGCTCTAACCTAAGCAAGCTGCAGGAAAATCTCTAGAATATATCAACTTAGTCATAAATGTCTTAGTAGACACAGTTTTCCAAGCAAAAAAAATCACAAATTCTTCCCAGCCTTGTTTCCTACTCATTGTGCCTCCTTGTGGTTTGAAGGTGATCTTCTCAAAGCCTCTGATATGTGAGCTATGTAAGACTTTGAGTATGGGCCCAGAAATGAGCTTTGTCTCTATCATCTGAGCTCATGATCACCAGGGTGGATACCAAGAAATGAGTACTGTTGCCTAAAGAATCTCATTAAAGACATGAAGGTATTATGATGAAGAAAGACAAGGAATCCCCTACAGTAATTAAATATCATGCATCTTTTCAAAATATTCAAGCAGTATCACAGCCCACCTGGTTTGGCTGAAGATTTCTGAGTAGAGGAGTTACATGGTCAGACCTGTGTGTTAGGAATATAATCTGGCAGCTGTGTGTAGAGAAAAGTGACTAGGAAAGGGAGAGACAGGAGAGAACAATCAGCTGGACAAGAAGACATCAGGGTATGTACCAGAGCATAGGGGCCATCTAAGTAAAGAAGGGGAAAGACATGAGAATTGTGGTGGAGGCAGGATGAGCACGACTTGTCAAAGGTGGGTGATGTAGAAGAGAGAATCAAAGATCAGTTGTGAACACAGATGGCTGGAAGGACACGTGCACTAGAAATAAGAAGTCTGGAGGAAGGATGGCCAGTTTGAGACTCCAAGGACAGATCCAGAGAGAAATATGTAACAGGTAGTACAAGACTAAAGTTCAGGAAAGATGTTAGAAAAAGAGCTATAGACTTTGACAGAAATGAGAGCTGACTCCATGGGAGCTAATCACTAAGAGGACATAGAGAATGAAGAAAAGAAGAGTCCAAAAAAGAGCTCTGCAAGAAACCTATCCAGAGTGTGAAGGAGAGAGAGAGTCAGGCAAATGAGAGGAGAATGAAGAGCAGTGTCAAAGAAGCAAAGACTGGCCAGGAGAAAGGAGTGGTAGACAGTAAGAACATCTGGAGAGAGACGAGGCAGGATTAAGCCAGAGAAAAGACCTATTTAACAATTAAGAAACCATCGGTAATTGTGGGGAGAGCAGTTTCAGCTGAACAGTACCAGTAGAAAGAGAGCTAGAGGAGAGCTAAGAAGCGAGTGAGAGACAAGGGCGTAGAGGCAGTGAGTGGAGATGTCTTTTTGTGGAATCAAATTTAAATGTACCAACAGATGTTTAAATTAAATTAAAATAAGAAACATAGCTACTCACTTTAGTAGTCAAGAGCTCTGAGTTCAAATCCTTGATCCTCTACTTTGCCATGGGAAAATGGGGAGGCCCCTCTGTGAGATGAGAGTACTGACTAGATGACTGTTAATCTCCTGATTGGGACACCCCGCCTCAGGCTGTAACCCTTGTGTGACTGGGGCCCAGGACTGCAGGCAACCTCAGAAGACGGCAGACCGTAGAGTGAGAGCTAACAGGCATCGACAACAACTCACACTCTGTAAGCACAGGACCCGGGCACAGCAGGCAATTAATGTTTGCTGAACCTTAGTTTTGGTGGTGTTTTAAAATTTTCAAAGCATTTTCTCCACAACAATCCCATGAGGTAGGAGAACTATTATTACTTCCTCATTTTACAGATAAAAAAATATACTCAGGAAGAGGAAGTGAAACAAGCATTATTTTAATCCACATTCATCCTATCAGTTAATGAAGTCATGCTCAAACATACATGACATTCATTTTATTCTCTTGGTTTTCACAGCATTTCCTATCTTAATCCAAATGGATGAGATCTGTTACTGAAATGATCTATTACCTTGCTTACATAAGTAAGCCTATGCCCCAGGGAAAAATTCCTAGACTTTGGCTCTGATTATTGGTGTAGTTTCATCTAACTACATACTCTTTTATCTTTCAAATAAAACAATAGTTTGAATTAAAGAGAATTAATAGGAAGGAAATATTAAATCCTTAAACAGGCATATCCAGTTTTCAGAACCTTTTAACTTTTAGATTCATTTATTCAACCAGTATGCATAGCATTATATGAGGGATATGAAGGAAATCTATCTTTAATGGCAGAAAGTTAATTAGAAAGAAAACATATAATACATGAAAATACAAATAGGTAAGACATCATCACGACTGAAGAGTACAAAAAGATGAGAATAAGACAGTTCCTTATAGGGGGCGGAGCCAAGATGGCAGCTGGAAAGCAGGGACTTGCTTAATCTCTCCTCCAGGTCCCTCCAAACACCCATAAAAAAATGGCTCTGAACAAATTCTAGGGCTGCAGAACCCAAGAAATAGCAGAGGGAAGCAGGGCTCCAGCCCAAGAAAGCCTGGATGGTCGCTGGGCGTGGGGCGCCAGGACCAACCAGACCGGGAGCCAGGCGGAACAGGCAGTAGGGTCCTGAATCATTGAGCTGTGGCAGCTACCAGACTTCTCAACCCACAAACACCAAAGACAACAGAGAAGGTTAGTGGAAAAACTGCTAGAATGAAAGGAGTGTGCAGTAGGCCTAAGCCCTGGGGGGCACAGAAGTAGTGCAGCTCTGGGGCTGCTTCCAGAGCTACAGCTGTGGTTTCTTCTGGCCCCAAGCCCACTCTGTGGGAGGAATTAAGCAGTGGATCAGAGCAGGAGTGCAGAGCCTGCTTGGATGTGGGTCGTGGTCCTGGTTGGCAGTTCTTGGGGGAGGAGGAATGCTGGTGTGGCAGAGTTTCCTGTGTAGAAATAGCTCTGAAAACAGCAGCACAACCCCTTAAGCATGGGACAAAGTACTCTCCACTCTACAAGCAGTCACATGCTGACAAAAAGCTCAAGAGTCAAGTAGTTGGCTGGGAACTTGAATAGGCAGTGAAAACAGACTCAGATTCAGATTCAGACTTTGGAATCTTTCTTTGGTGACAAAGAAGATCAAAACATACAGCCAGAAGAAGTAAACAAAGTCAAAGAGCCCACATCAAAAGCCTCCAAGAGAAATATGAATTGGTTTCAGGCCATGGAAGAACTCAAAAAGGATTTGGAAAAGTAAGAGAAGTAGAGGAAAAATTGGGAAGAGAAATGAGAATGATGCAAGAAAATCACGAACAAGTCAATGACTTGCTCAAGGAGACCCAAAAAATACCGAAGAAAATAACACCTTAAAAAATAGACTAACTCAAATGGCAAAAGAGCTCCAAAAAGCCAATGAGGAGAAGAATACCTTGAAAGGCAGAATTAGCCAAATGGAAGAGGAAGTCCAAAAGACCACTGAAGAAAAATACTACCTTAAAAATTAGATTGGAGCAAGTGGAAGCTAGTGACTTTATGAGAAATCAAGAAATTATAAAACAGAAACAAAGGAATGAAAAAATGGAAGACAAAGTGAAATACCTCACTGGAAATACCACTGACCTGGAAAATAGATCCAGGAGAGATAATTTAAAAATTATTGGACTACCTGAAAGTCATGATCGAAAAAAGAGCCCAGACATCATCTTTCAAGAAATTGTCAAGAAAAATTGCCCTGACATTCTAGAGCCAGAGGGTAAAATAGAAATTGAAAGAATCCACTGATTGCCTCCTCAAAAAGATCCCAAAAAGAAAACTCTGAGGAATATTGTCTCCAAATTCTAGAGCTCCCAGATCGAGGAGAAAATACTGCAAGCAGCCAGAAAGAAACAATTTGAGTATTGTGGAAACACAGTCAGGATAACACAAGATCTAGCAGCTTCCACATTAAGGGATCGAAGGGCTTGGAATATGATATTCTGGAGGTCAAAGGAGCTAGGATTAAAGCCAAGAATCACCTACCCAGCAAAACTGAGTATCATGCTCCAAGACGAAACATAGATTTTCAATAAAAGAGAGGACTTTCAAGGTTTCTTAATGAAAAGACCAGAGCTGAATAGAAAATTCGACTTTCAAACACAAGAATCGAGAGAAGCATGAAAAGGTAAACAAGAAAGAGAAATCATAAGGAATTTACTAAAGTGGAACTGTTTTGCTTACATTCCTACTGGAAAGATGATGTGTGTAATTCAGGAGACCTTTCTCAGTATTAGGGCAGCTGAAGGGAACATACATATATATAGACAGAGGGCACAGGGTGAGTTCAATATGAAGGGATGATATCTAAAAAACTAAAATAAAATTAAGGGATGAGAGAGGAATACATTGATAGAGGGAGAAAAGGAGAGATAAAATGGGGTAGATTATCTCACATAAAAGTGGCAAGAAAAAGCAGTTCTGTAGGAAGGGAAGAGGGGGCAGGTGAGGGGGAATGAGTGAATCTTGCTCTCATGGGATCTGACTTGAGGAGGGAATAACACACACACTCAATTAGGTATCTTACCCCACATGAAAGTAAGGGGAAGGGAATAAGAAAGGGAGGACGATAGAAGGGAGGGCAGATGGGGGAAGAAGTAATCAAAAGCAAACACTTTTGAAAAGGGACAGGGTCAAGGGAGAAAACTGAATAAAGGGGGGACAGGATAGGATGGAGGGAAATAAAGTTAGTCTTTCACAACATGACTATTTATGGGAGTGTTTTGCATAATGATACATGTGTGGCCTATGTTGAACTGCTTGCCTTCTTAGGGAGGGTGGGTAAAGAGGGAAGAGGAGAGAGAATTTGGAACTCAAAGTTCTAAAAGCAGATGCTCAAAAAAAAAGTTGTTTTTTGCATGCAACTGGGAAATAAGATATACAGGCAATGGGGCATATAAATCTATCTTGCCCTACAAGAAAATAAAGGGGAAATGGATGGGGGGGAGGGGGGGAAGGGGAGAGGAGGGTGGCAGAAGGGAGGGCTGACTGGGGAATGGGGCAATCATGGGCAAGCATCTCATCTCACAGAGGGGCCTCCCCATTTGCCCATGGCAAAGTAGAGGATCAAGGATTTGAACTCAGAGCTTTTGACTACTAAATGGGGGGAAGGGTAGAAATGGGGAGAAAATTTGTAACTCAAAATCTTGTGGAAATCAATGCTGAAAACCAAAAAATATTAAATAATAAAAAAAAATTTTTAAAAAAGATAGTTCCTTACAATCTGGAAACTGATAATACAGAACTACGTATATGTTTGCTTAAGTCCCAAAAGAATAATAAATTACATAGGCTGCAGTACTCAGGGTAGGTTTCATAAAATTTGAACTGGGCCACAAGAAATAAAGTGGACTCAGATAAATGAAGGGTGCTAGAAGGGTATTCAAGGTTGGGTGATGACATGAACAAAGTATAGTAGTGAAATAATTGAAATGTATGAATAAATTAGCTAGGTCAATGTGAACAGTTCCTAGAAATTTAAAAAGTAAACTGGGGACAGATCAAAGGAGTTTCTATCATGAAATATAAAAATTTAAAGAGCACCTGGGTTCAAATCCTGGCCGTTTCTGTGTAACTTGGGCAAGACTGGACTGAGACTTTTCTTCATCTACAAAGTGAAAGGATTGGAATAGAAGACCTCTTATGGTCTCCCCAGTTCTGAATGAAAGAATGGCAGCTGTAAAGCACTTTGTAAACCTTAAAGCCTATATAAATGTAATTATTTGGGATAGCTAAGTGGTATAGTGAATACAGTGCCAGGCCTGGCATCAGGAAGACTCATCTTCCTGAGTTCAAATCCAGCCTCAGACACTTATTAGCTGTGTGACCCTGGGCAAGTCACTTCACCCTGTTTGCCTCGGTTTCCTCTTCTGTAAAAATGAGCTGGAAAATGAAATGGCAGACCACTTCAGTATCTCTGCCAAGAAAACCCCAAATGGGGTCACAAAAAGTCAGATATGACTGAACAACAAAAAAATGTAATTACTGTAACTATTACACTACATGACAACTATTGTAACTATAAGAGTCTATGATCTGATGACTTCAGGTGTTACTAATAATTCCAAGTGCATTATTTTATGACCTTAGGAAAGCCGATCCAACAACTCTCAGCAAACACATCTTAACGCGAGAGTCACTGTGCTGAGCACCGGGGACATGACAACGAAAGTGAACAGTCCTTACCCTAAATTCTAACAGTGGAGACAGCAAGTCTGTAAAGAGGGCCGTGAGATGAACAGACTAGAGGGAAGGTCATCTCAGGGGGGAAAACCCTAGAAGCCCGAGGCAGAGAGGAGGGAGAGACTGGAGGAGAGAGTTCCAGGCAGGGGAGATGGCCACTGCAAAGAAAGGGAGATGGAATGGCCTGCAAAGAAAAGCATACGGATGGATAGATAATAAAGATGTGTGGAGGTGAGTCAAGTCTAAGAAGGCAGGACAGGGCCAGGCTGAGAAAAGCTTTAAATGCCAAAGAGTATTACCTTTGATCTTGAAGTTATTTAACAGGATGCCATGTAGGCTCACTAAGGCAGGGGGTGACAGTCAGACCTATGCTTTAGAAAAACACCTTTGGTACACAGAAGACAGAATGGACTAGAAGAGACTGGAGGCAGGCTCAACAGAAGGCTCTCTAAACAGTCCAGCTAAGAATGATGAAAGCTTAACCAAGGGGAGTGGCTATGCAAGTGGTGAGGACGAATTTTCATGAGATGCTGAGAGAAGAACAATGACAACATTTTGCAACTGACTGAACATATGAGAGGGAGAAGGTGAGCATGACACCCAGACTACAAACCTGGATGACTAGGAGGATGTGGTATCCTAGATAATGACAGGGAAGTTTAGAAAAAGCACAGGCTTAGCGATACAGATAATCAGTTCTGTTTTGCACATTCTGAATTTTTATTTCTTATTATGTTAGTCTATTCAATTATTTATCTTTATTAACTGTTATTAATTCTGTAACAAAATTCTGATAATCTTGAAAAATATCATTTCAACTCATTTTTAATTCTTACCCCTGGGATTGCCCATTCTCCACAGTCTTTCCTTTTGATTGCTACAAACTGTAAGATATTTTTCCCAGAATGAGGGTGAATGACTTTATTTCCACTGCTGTCCCTTTTCCACCTGAAAATAATAACAAAGTCTTTTAACGTCGAATAAAGTAAACTAGAATCTATATAAACTTAAGAATAAATAATAACAATCATAGCAACCAAAGTTATCACAAGCAAAGTATGAATCCAATTCCATTTAAGCCATGTAGCTCCCATTTGTGAAGCAGCATTATGAGCAATGGTCACTGTCTGTATTAAAGTCATTTGAATTTAACACCCGCGCAAAACTAGGACAAAAATCTATCATATTGAATACAACAGTCCTCTTATTACTTATCATCTTATTATTGAGAGTATATGTAGTTCTTTAACATCCAGGGCACTATAAAAAGTGTTTAGGGAATCTACAGTATAACACAAACAGATTTGGGAAGAGCATGAGAATTTCATTTTCAGAGAATTGCAGGCCTCAGAAGCCATCTGTACCTGTAAAAGAAAATTTTTTGGACAACATAACAAAGGGTTTTCCAGATTTCTCTTAAAGATTTCCAAGGAGGGGGAAATTGAAACACCTACCCTAAGGCCAGCTCAGTGCACTTCTGGAAAGTTCTAATTGTTTGGACATTTTTCCATACATCAACCCAAAATGTGCCTTTCTAAAACCTGTAACCACTGCTCATAGCTCTATTACCATGTTCCCCAGCCTGTCTTTGCCCCAAGTCTCTTCTCCCAGTCAAATATCCCCTATTTTTTTCAGTTGATTCTGAAATGACAAGGTCTTGATGCTCATTTTCTGCAAAGTATTCATGGTGCACATCCTTCCTAAAATGTAGTGCCCAGACCAGGGCCCAATACTCCAGGTGTGGACAGAGGACAAGAGTAGGACTATTATCTCTCTCCTTCTGGATTCTCTACCTCTCTTGCATAGCCTAAGATAACATTAGTATTTCTGGCTGCCTTGTCATATCAGTTACTCATATTGAGCTTATAGTTCACTAGATCTTTTTCAAACAGCCAGAAATTTTTACCCCATATTATTAGACTGAAAGCTAAATCAATACAACAGTTTTTCTGTCTCTAAAAATCCCAGATTTCAAATACAATATCCTCCCCAAAAGCGAAGTTCACCTTCATCCAATCAATCCCCATTTTTGTTGAGGGCTTGACTGCTCCAGTTTCACAATCTTGGAGTGATCCTCCTTTCTTCCCTTCTCTCAGTCCTCATGGTCAGTCACCTCTGCTAAGTCTTGTCAATTCTACCTGAACGATAGCCTCCTAATTTTTGCCTCAAATCTCTCCCCTCTCCAAACCATCCTCTTCCAAGTCAGTCAATCAATAATCATTTATAAAGTATTTCTTACATGCTAGCCACTGTACCAAGTGCTAGGGATTTTAAAAAAAAGAAAAGAGGCAAAACGGTCCCTGCCCTCAAGAAGCTAACAATCTAGTGGGGAAGGCAACAAGCAAACAAATATGTACAAACAAGCTATATATGGGCTAAAAGGGAAGGCACTAGAATTAAGAAGAGTTAGGGAAACCTCCCTGCAGAAAATGCCATTTCTGCTAGGACCTGAAGGAAAACAGGGAAGGTAGGAGGCAGAGATAAGGAGGGGAACATTCCAGGTATGTGGATGGAGGCCAACCAGAGAAAATGCCCAGAGCTGAAAGATGGAGTGTCTTGTTTGTGGAAAAGCAAGGACATCACTAGATTGAAGAGTAATTTGACAGAGCTATCAAATTACTACTCCTAAAGCACAGATCTGACAACATGAGTACGCAGAGGAGAGCAAAATGTACAAAGACTATAAAGATAGGAAGGTGCCAAGTTGCAAAATACTTTAAATGCTAAAGAATTTTATATCTGACACTGCGTTTAATAGTGAGCTCCTAGAGCTCCATGAATAAGAGGGTGATATAATCAAACATGGACTTTAGGAAGATCACTTTAGCAGCTCAGACTAAGATGGATTTGATGGGGAGATACTTGAACTGGTATGAACAAGCAGCCAACAATTGCATTAGTCCAGGCATGCATTGATAAGAACCTGTACCACTATGTGAGTGGAGAGAGGGGCCATAGGATATAGATGTGAAGGCAGAAACAAGACTTGGCAACAAAGTAGATGTGAGGATGAGGAAGAATGAGGAGCCAACACTGAGGTAGAGAGCACAGGTGACTAGGAGGCTAGGAGTGCCCTCAACAGCAATAGGAAAGTGGAGAAGGAGAGGGCTTGGAGAGCAAAAATACTAAGTTGGTTTGGAACATACTGAATTAAAGATGACTACAGGACCTCCAATTCTAGATGTCCAACAGGGAATTGATGATGCTAGACTAGAAATGAAAAGTTAGAGCTCAACAAACAGAATCAGAGCCAAACAAACAGATCTGAGACTCATCGGCACAGGTATGGTAAGTGAACCAGTGGGAGTTGACGAGATCACCAAGTCAGAGCATACAGGGGAAAAAAGAGCTCTCAGAACAGTCTTGGGGACACCCAAAGTTAGGGGGCATGGCCCAAAACCAGAGAAGGAAATTCAGTAATCAGACTGGTAAGAGGACATCCAGGAAATAACAATGTCACACACACAAAAGAGAGACAGAGAGAGAGAGGGAGGAAGGAAGGGAGGAAGAGGGAGAAGGAGGGGGGTAGGGGGGAAGAAAAGGGGGGAGACAGAGGGAGGGGGGGGGGGCAAGGAGAAAGAGCATCCAGGAAAAGATGACCAAGATTGTCAAAGGCTGCAGATAGGTCAAGAAAGCAGGGAACTGAGAAAACTAAGCATGGTAGAGACCATGGGTGAAAACTTGGGCCCTTTTTTTATTATTGTATTTGGTGGTGAGTTCATCAGCACCAAGGTCAATCACCATCTCAAAGCAAATGATTCCCAGATCTCTTTATCCGACCATAGTCTCTCTTTGAATCTCCACACCCACATCACCAACTAGATGCCTACTACCTGACATTTCAAAATGGATGTGCTAGAGGACTTTCGAATTCAGTATGTCCAAAACAAACTCCCTGTCTTTACATCCAAACCCTCCCCTCTTCTGAACTTCCCTCTTATTGTAGAGGGCACAACCACGAATAAATGAATGAGTAAATGAAAAGATGAATGAAAAAGGCACTTATTAAGTGCTTACTATGTGCCAGGAACTGTGCTAAGCACAAGTGAGGCAGCCCCTTCCCTTAAGAAACTTACATTCTAATAAAGGAATGAAAAACACAGGGAAGCTCGAGGTGGAAAATGAGGGAGATCAGTAGAGACAAGATGGTGGAACAGCAGAAAAGAAGTATAGCTGAACCCTCCCAAACAACTCCTCCACAGAAATCTAAAAACTGCACCAACCAAGTACCGACTCTAAAACCAACTCTCTTATCTATTAAAGAAGTGGTTTCAAACTCAAATAGAACTGGGGGCCACTAACCTGTACATTAGGATCCTTGTGGGACACATACTGAAGTAGTTTTAAAATTCAATAGCATCTGATTTACTATATTTTTATTTATTTTGTTAGCTATATCCCAATTACATCCTAATCTGGTTTTGGCCATGCTTGGGGGTGTTGTGGACCCTGTGTTTGACCCCTCTGCACTACACTATGCTGCACCATAATAGGACATGGTAAATACAATTATGTAATATAAAGCTACACTACATTTAGGATGCATTTTCAATTCAAACAAATGTTTATGTAGCATCAACTGTGTAAGAGGCTGCAAAATGAGCTGAAGAAGAAAATGGCAAACAACTCCAGGATCTTTGCCAAAGAAAACCCAAATCGGCTCACAAAGAATTGAACATGACTGAAAGGTGACTGAATGACAACAAAGACACTATGCTGGGCCTTAGGATATAAAATATTCTAAGTAAGAGTTTAAGGATATGTTCATTTTTTTCCAAATCCTTTCATTTCTTTACTTTTAAAGTTTCTGAATTTTTACCTAGTAATGATGGGATCTGCAGCATGGTTTGGGCCCCAACGTCCCAAAAGTCCCCGGCCAATCAGTCCTGTCCGACCTGCTGGATTTCTAGAAGAGAAAAACGAAAGTAATTTCAATTTTACATTTTCTTTTTATTTCCAAATAAAGCCCAGTCAGCATAACCCAAAAGAAAGAATGACAACAACTAGAGGAAAATCATGTCTCCAATTTTATGGCTCATTAATATCTGTTAATCACTTGGTTTTTAATCTTATCTTGCTCTATTCTATTTTATCCCCTGGATCTGACCCAAAAGAGAGATTTCACTAACTAAAGAAGCTACGTATCACAGAAGATCCTGTGATTATTCACTCTGAACCCACACCTCTCAGGCTGGTTATAACCGAATGGTCAGGGGAGATAATAAGCATTCATCTGTTTGATGCTGTGACTTGTCTATCCCAATAATTTCGAGTAACCCTGACTATCCTCTTTTCTTGCTTACTCTCTTCCCCCCCCAAAAAAATTCATATCTATAACCAAAAATAAATGTGATTATTAAGTACGCAAATTTTATCTCACTTTTTAAAATGTCAGGGGTTTTTTCGGCTAGAAAGAGTGTTTTGTTACTCACCATGTACGCTAACCAGCACAAAGTGTAACATTTAATAATAACAGCTGTGATACTATACAAAATTTTCACTGCAAAATCAATGCTGATTTTACAAAATTTAAGAAATAGAATGTAACTTAAAAAGTTGACTGAGACTCAATAAATAGTACTAATTCAATGACTTAGTAAATTTCTTCCAGGTAAAATGATCTCTGAAAACCAAGTTCCACAGTATAGCAATAAAATTTCCTTATTAACACTCTTTCCAATTTGCTACAGTTCCCATGATTCCCCGCCACCCCCCCCCCCCCCCCCACACACACACATACTCCTTCCCCTCGTATTTCATTGTCTGGCTGTGTCTCTTTCAAATGCTTATTTCTCTGTGGCAGCTAATTCACTGTTTTGTTTTGTTTTTTAGATGCACAGAATTTATTCCATAGCAGAGATGTAAATCCACAAGTTTAACTGTATTGTTTTGGGGAAAACTCATTTGTTCATAGTAGAAAATTGTTAAAAATCAATCAATCAATCAATCAATCAATCCTGTTCTCGAATCTATTTTAAAGTGTGATTTTGCTGTACAAAGTAAAAAAAAAAGTCTTATTTTCATTTCTATATGTTTAGTTGACTGTGTAACTTCAAAATGTATTCCTATCAGACAACTGCACTAAATTTACAACTTTAAAACCAATTCCCTACAAAGTTACTCAATAAACTAGTTATGTCTCTGGAAACAATTGATAGTTCAGCCACAGTACCTACCTAGGTCGTCCATTTTCAATCTCATACAAGCCATTCTGGCTCTTTCGTTCAACATGTCCATCCTTTTCATTAAACTTTGGAGAAAAATTTCTTTCACTATAAAGAAAATAAAAACCAGTGCCAAATAAGTAGTGATAATTTAATATTTCCAGGTGTTTAAAAACTCAATGTGTTATTCCTCAAAGATAGTTAATGCTGAAATAGAATTTCAGTCTGCTTCTAAAAGTTGACTTCCACTTTCCATATTCACATCCATATCTCACTTCCAAATAGTAAAAAATAAACTAATTTATGCTTCAGTTTTTACACAGATCATTTCTGTAGCTTACAAATAAATACAGTTCATACATTATCATAAATTTAAAGATATATTCATTAGATTATGTCTTAAATCTATGTCCTAACATCTTTTCTACCCCAGCCGAGGCATATGATTTCATTAGCTTAGGGAGTTCCTTGATGAAGAAATTCCATCAACTTTGCAGAGCAGCAACTGTTTTTCAACTACATCTTACGGAAGTCTCCTGAGGCACTAAGAGATTTAAATGACTTGTCAAGATTCATAAAACCAATCTAGATCAGAAACAAAACTTGAGCCTAGGTTATCCTGACTAGGAGCCAGTTTTCTATTTTACTAATCTGCTAATATTTACATACTATTATAAAAGATAGAGAAATTCTATGAAGAAATTGATAAGATCCTCCAAATTAAGTTAACATATGTTTTAATATATGATAATTTCAACGTGATAGGAGAGGACAGAGGAAAATATATTGCAAAATGATATTCAAAATCAGGAAACAAAAGATTCCAAAAACTTGTAGCCTATACAAAAGCCTCATGAATGCTTTATCATGAATACTTTTTTCAAGAAGGGAAGTAGAGTTAATTACAACACAAAAAAATGAAATTGACTGATCTTAACAAATATGAAAAGGCCAGTTACCAAGTGAGTATGGCTCCAGAAAGAGATCAAAGAATCTACCTAAACACACTCCAAATAAGCTAGACAAATGACTTAAAAGGTACAGAAAATTAAAATCCCATTATGTTTACTGTTTGATGAAAATACAACATATTTTGCAAAGCAAAATACCACCTTACAGGTGCCTCTTATGTCCATATTAAAACCATAAGATTCCTTGAGATAAACAACAAAAATAATTTGGCTCTCATTACTATCAAGGAATAAATAGACATATATATATGCTTGCCAAAGGTGTTTGCCACTGTTATAGTGGGCATCCACTACCAAAAAAAAAAACAAACCACAAAGAGAAGCCTTTCAGTTGACCCTGTTTCAAATGACATTGTGCTCATTATAATAAGCCCCATAATACTTCAAGGCCTCCTAAAAGAGATTCACAAGCACTGTGCCAGACATAGAAAACAGACAAAAGTGAAACAGCCATCATCCTCAGGGAGTTTACAAAATAGCATGGGGAACCAACATGTGCATATGTAGGGATATGCAAAAGAGATACAAAGCAATTTGGGAAAAAATGTGGCTCTAGCAGCTGGAAGAATGGTAGGACTCGAAAAAGAAAGAGAGGAACTTGGGAAGGGCAGATGGGGGAGAGGGTTGGAAGGGGAGTTTGGGGGGGAGGAGGGAAAATAATAAGCTATTGTGAATACATTAAGTTCAAGCTGGTCAATCGTCACATACATCTTGGACAATTTGTTGCAGGTATAAAAATAGGTTGGTTGGCCTCATAACAAAATCAACAGCTCCTTAAGAGCTGGGATTATTTCATTCTTCATATTTGTATCCCCAACACCTGTCACACAGCAGGTACTTAATAAATGCTCAATGATTCGTTAATAAATTAAAAAGAAATCATGACAGCAAAGGATAACAGATGAATAGTCTACAAGCTGAAATCATCAAGAGACCCAGAGTTAGACAAATTAAGAAATTGTCGGCAGGTTGTGATCTGCATTACTGGAGTTGGCAGGATCAGTTAGATCCTGGAAACACCGATTTAAGCACTGCACTGAAGAAGTATTCATGAATGGAGAGGAGATACAAGAAATTCAAATCGAGACACAGAAATGAAAACAGCTTACTAACGATAAAATCAATAGTGCTCTTTGGTAATTGCAATTAATCTAAGATTGAATCTAATTTTACATCTTACTTAATAATAGAAGAGCCAGATGTAACGATGACTTGAAAATATATTTGCATTAACCCCACGCAGATAAATTTGCAAATTTTTTTATAAATGGTATTATGTATGTGAATAAGTTCTACACTGCTATGAATTTAGATGAAATTTTCTCTTTTCTTCTCTTGAAGTTTTTCTCCCGTCTGTTAAGCTTTTTCTATTTTTCAGTCTTTTTAAATTCCCTCTTTTTTTATCCTGAGGGCTCTTAAACAACAATTTGTGATTATATATACTCTTTAAATATTAAACTAGGATATGTTAGAAAATAATCACTATGAGATATGCTTAGTTAGAGGAATGGCAGGCCAATAAACCTGATAAATACTGATAAACTGCTACACGGCTAATCCTATATATCTGGATCATCATCAAAAAAATTGACAAAAATAATCAAATACTACATGTCAATATTTCAAGGGAGTTAAAAACAAACATGAAAAATTAACAACTGGAATTCAGTACTTAAACTCTCAATTTACTAATAATTTCATTACCCCTTAATCTAGGGTCATATTGCTAAATTACTTACCTGATCTGTGGATCTGCCCACATGGGTCCAGCCAAGACAGAGACTGCAGTATATTCCACGGGATTATACTCCTGCCACTCAACAAGCCAGCCCACTTTCTCATTGGGTACCTGACTACGTTCAACTTTTGAACCTGGATAAGGTGATGTCCGAGCCTTGTTGTGGGAATTTTCATCAGCACCATTTGAAGCTGACATAATGACTGGGCTTTGATGGAACAAATGTGATGAAAATGAACTACTAAAAGAAAAATGATAACGGTGTTACATAGATACTCATTAAAATTAAAGTTTTTTTCATAACCTATTCTTTTTTTAAGATTTTTTTTTTAGTTTTAGTTTATAACTAAACTTAAAAAAAAACCTGCCTTGGAAGATCTGAAAACATCATTTTTTCAAATATTTTAAAAGTTGAAATTACCAACATCATCTTATATTTCCCATACATTCAACAAACACGTATTAAGCACACTACTCTCCTCCAGAATAATCTCTCCTCTTTAGATTTTCCTGACACTGCTCTCTCCTCACTCGCCTCCCACCCATCTGACCATTCTTCCTCAGCCTCCTCTGCTGAATCTTCATCCAGGTCATATCCTCTAACCTTAGGTGTTCCCCAAGACTCTCTTCTGGGCACTTTCGCTCCTCTATTCAGATAATTTCCAGAATTATATATTCAGTACTAGTTCTTCTCCTGAGCATCAGCCACACATCACTAACTGCTTTCTGAGTAACTGAAACTGGATGACCCACAGGCATCTCAAATTCAATATGTCCAAAACAAAACTCCACTTCTTTTCAAGTCTTCTCCTTCCCGGTATTCTCGAAATCACCCAGGCTCACAACCTTGGCCTCATCTTTAACTCATCATCTGCACTCACTCAACATAGCTAATCTGTTGTCAAGAGTTATCATTGCTCCCTTTATTCCCAACATCTCTAATATCTCCTCTCTGCTAAGAGACCACACACTGATGCAGGCCCTCAACACTTGTCATCAGGACTATTACAAAAGCTGTCTACTTAGCCTCACTGCCTCAATTCCAATCCACCCTCCACTCAGCTGCCAAAATGATTTCCCTGAAGCACAAAGATCAGGAAACAAAAGAGGTCAATGTCCTGCTCCCCATCCCCAATTCAATGAACTGTGGCTCCCCATTGCCTTTGGTATAAAATATCCTGTGTTTGCTATTCAAAGCCTTTCACAAGCTGTAACCTTTCTCTCTTTCCTATGTATACTCCCCCCATTTACATCACACTCCAGCTATTCCTCATATACAATATTCCATCTCCAGACTCCAAACAGCCATTTTGCTGGCACACCCACTTGCCTGGAGTGTATTCCCCCTACTTCTGCCTCTTACTTTCCTTGACCTCCTTCAAAACTCACCTTAAGCCTTCAAAAAGCCTTGGCTGGTGGTTCCTCCCTCTTTCCCTCCTCTACACACACATACACTGATAGTGACTTTCCTCAGAGATTACATTCTATTCACACTTATGTGTGTGTGTATATATGTATATATACATACATATTATATACACATACTGTATATATACATATATATACATACATATTATATACACATACATATATACACACATGTGTATATCTATATCACACATACATATTTTATTTACATAGTTATTTTCATGTTGTCTCTCCTATTAGAATGTGCTCTCTTGGAGGACAGAAATCATTTTTTGCCTGAAACATAATAAGCTCTTAACAAATAAATTTATGTGGTGCTGAAGAACCACCTAGTACGATTAACTCTCCTCTCCACCTTGAAAAGAGGTTTGTTTAAATCAATGCAAATTATTTGAAGTAGGTTAAATTTAATTTTACAAGTATTTTTTATCTCATCCCTGTGTTCTTCTGTGAATAATTTAACAGACTGAAATTTATACAGTGCTTGTGATATGCCAGAACTCTACAATTATTATTCCATTTAATCCTCAGAACAACCCTAAGAGTAGGTGCTACTACCATCCTCATTTTAGAGAGGAGGAGACTGAAGCATCTAAATGGCCAAGGGGGGGGGGCACTCAGCTAGTATCTGAGGTGAGTTTTGAACACAGGTCCTCCTGACCCCAAATCTATCCATCTATCCACTTCACCTCCTAGCTGCCTCTAACTTATCTGCCTAGTGAATTAGAAGCAAAGTCACCTAAAAGGAGTTGGAATATACTGCAGGAAAGCACTTAATAGAGTGAAGGCTTCCTTCAAGATAGGATCAGTGGTCTTATCCTATTGTTGAAGAAAATGCAGACTGAGGACAGTCTCTATTTGGCATTGTAACTTCTTTGACCCCTAAGATTACTTTTCTGGAGAGATGTTTTCTCCAAACTCATAGAAATTTCCATTTTGATCAGGAAAAAGTAAAGTTTTGCAATTAACTGATATTATATAATAAAATTTATGCCAATTTGAAAAGATTCCTGTTATAAAAAAAAATTAGTTTTGTAGATGTGGCACAGGAGTGGATAGTGTGCCAGGCCTGGAGTCAGTCAAGGAGACTCATCATCCTGAGTTCAAAGCCTAACACACGTACTAGCTGTGTGATCCTGGAGAAGTCACTTAAGCCTGTCTGCCTCAGTTCCTCATCTGTAAAATGAGCTGGAGAAGGAAATGGCAAGCCACTCCAGTATCTTTGCCAAGAAAATCCCAAATAGAATCATAGTCAGACGTCAGTGAAAAACGACTGAACAAGGACAGTTTTGTAGACAGACTGGGATATGACTGGGAATTAAAGACATAACAGATAAAGGGAGTAAGGAAGTGAAAGGCTAAAAAACATTATGGAAAAGGGAGGTGCAGTTTTGGAATGCTCTGATCAAAGCCCTAGAAAGAAACAAAGTTAAAAGAGAATTAGAGATTGTTTGAACATGAGGCTTAATTAGAAGGCAATGAGAAGTAAGAGTTTAGATTTCCCAAAGGGCAGGTATATAAAGCTAGTGATTTTCTTTACCCACACGGGCATACAGCAGGTCCTCATCTTTGCCAGCCACCAAAATGTCCAGCATAGATCAAAAAATAAATGGCAGCTGAGAATTTGGTAAAGTATTACAAAAAAGTTTAAATTCAGTCTTGTATCTCATTTGGATCGAGAAACAAGAATTTCACACATATGAAATTATTTAGTCCTTAGCTAAAAGCTAATTTTGTGATTTCTCATGATCTCCAAGCTTTATTTCATCTATTTTGATATTCTTTTTGATGTGGAAAAATAGTTGGAATCATGTAGCACGATTTAAAATTATCAGTAGTCTATCTAGTTACAACATTTACCAAGTGGATAAATATATTTGCAGAATGGAATTACTTTAGTATACTAAAATTGGGAGAGCAAGGTGGTTCAGTGAATAGAATACCAGGCTTAGAATCAGGCCTCATCTTCCTGAATTCAAAACTGGTCTCAAACCCTTAACAGCTATGTGACCCTGGGCAAACACTTAACCTGTCTGCCTCAGTTCCTCATCTGTAAAATGAGCTGGGGAAGGAAGTGGCAAACCACTCCAGTACCTTTGCCAAGAAAACCCCAAATGGGGTCATAGAGTCAGACACAGCTGAACAACCAAAACGCTAAAATTCTGTCCCTGAAAGCTCAATAGAGGAGTATGTTCATTGAGGGGAATATATATCTATATATTTATATCCATATATGTGTATAATGTACAGTTTATATATGAATGTGACTTCAAATAATATATTAATATCCACATAGTATGAGTATAATTCATAATTTCATTACAATGTAACAGGGATTATGCTTGGAATTTCCATGCTTTAGAAGACTCTCATGGGCCCCAAAAGAGGAGTTGAAAATGCGATTCTGTACTTACACTGATCTTTGGCAGTAGACTTACTGAAGGTGAAAGGTCTATAATTTGAAGTGCTGACAATGAATAGTCCTTGGGAAAACTGAGATTCTATATGGTACCATTTGTCATTGTAAATCCAGACTAGGTTTTATTGAATTTGCCCTAAACAAAATTGTTATGCAGTCTCATTTAAAGTAAGATGTGTTTTCCCTATTAGGACAACTGTCTTATTTGACCCTTCGTAAGCAAAACAGACTTTGATGGAAAATACATTTAAAATTTGGCATTAAGGTAAAATATGTATAGACGACAAGAATATGAGCTACTTTCACAACTGTATGTGCAATTAGATTTTAATTATTCTACACTGGTCTCTGTTTGTAACTAGTATAAAATGCATAAACAGATGCATGAAATTATGTTTTTCTACAAGATTATTCAGAAATGCATTTAACTGGATTAACGTCATTCACCTGGTGAGAAGTGTTGCTTTGAGTTTATGTTTTAAATAACAGTTTCATATCATATCTAATTTCTTGCATTGCTATTCTGGGAAACTATTGTGTAAGAAATGTTGTTAATCTGAGACGTGTTACCTAAAGTGTAACGTATTTGTTGGAGGCTATCTCCTCTTTTGATCTGAATGCTGCAGAGTGCCCTTCAGGTTAAAGATTATAATATTTAAATGGTACGTCCTAGTTTGCTTACTTGGAAAGTATCATTGTCTGTGAGATGCTTTAATAGGCCCATTATATTAAGAATTACGAAACTGCATCTGGAATAGTAAAATCGTATCTTTGAGTCAACTTACTATCAACAAGCCTCAATTAAAAAACCTTACCTTAAGGTTACCTAATACAGTCCCTTTAATATAACCAAGTTAATGGTGGCCAGCTTTGTTTTGTTGTTTTTCTGGGTTATGAATGAACTATCATGTATAAATATTCTGTATAAAACCCCAAAATGTGACTTTTCTTAATCTCTGATGACTGATTATTATACCAGGATTATCTAAATATATGTATGTGTATATATATATATATATATATATATACACACACACACACATAGTTACATATGTAATTATATACATAATTCTTGCCATCTATAATATTTTACCTTTCCTTTCATATATGTATAACATATATATGATGAAATTTTTTAGGAACACCTTTTATTTACTTAAGTACTGAAGATAAATGTTTTTATTATTTTAAATGTTATTGCAATATGGAAAAAAAAACCCTATATCCTGCTCTAAACCATAACCAAGCGGAACAGTAGTTTGATTTGCTCTGAGTATGGAACTCTAATATAACTGTTGTTTATCCAGCACTCTACTATTCAAGGGAAATGCTATGAGCTGCTCAGAAAGAGTGCCTTGTGGAAAATATTGCTTGTGTACGTAGATGACTGGGAAAACTGAGAAGATAGCCTTCCAAGATTCTCTTGACTCAAGTTTTTCCACTGTTTTATTTCCTTTCTGCCCAGAAATGTTCCCCACCTAGTTGATTCTGAATATGGGTATGATATATCCTATGACTAATACAGACCTCTGTTTCGTGATTAGCTATTTCAAAAGGTATCTATAACCTGGTGCTGGTGTGAAACAATTCTGGCATTTTGCTGCAGCAGAGTTCTTCCAGAGTGAGACCAAAGTACTGTTATTATGCCAAGCTCAGGGTACAGCTTGCTGGTTGGGCCTTAGCTCTGGAAAACAGAGTGCCTCCTGATAGTAAAAAGAGACAGGGGTCTTGGCATGGGGATCCTGACAACTGAAATCAAACAGAACGAAGGGAATTTTCCTGTTTCTAACAAATATGTTACCTCTTTTCATAGTAAATTTCTCTGACCATTGCAGGAGAACAACAAATCTTTTATAGTGGGTTTTTTGTTAGAATTATCAGGCATCTCTGAACTGCTTTAGTGGGATACAAGTAAAAAGGACTCTATTGATTTGCTTTTATTGTTGTGACTTTGTGGCCATTATTTGTCTCAACTTCCTACTTTAGGAAACCAGAGAAAATCAGTTCTTAAACTTACCACCTCTTTCTCATTGGTTTAATACCTATATGTTCACATGCAAGTTTAGGTTTGTACAGTATCACATCTTTTCTGAATGTGAGTATAACATGTATCCTCAAAGGGGACATGGGATAAAAATGTGAAATGATAATAGATGTTTAAGTTTTCCTTTTTAATGAATTAGTAAGCTTCACTTTGGTGAAAGCAACAAGATTAGACTGTTTCCACTTGAAAACTAGGATGTAGGTGACTGGCTTTCAGAAGTTTTCCACTGGGTAAAAGAACATACTTTAAGGATGTAGGATAAATGTAATGTTATTCATAGCCTTTAAATATCAACTGTTGTGCCAGTGAAAAACAATGGAAAAGGCCAAGTAAAGATGATGTTCCTAAAAGATATATTTTATATTTTATTCTGGAGATAATAAAGAACTATTGACCTTCTTTCAGGTCCAACTGAATATTCATAGACTCCTCTCCACACAAATGCCTAAGAACGTGGTCTTGTAATATGTTTTAGTAACTGTCTTTGGATATGTTTTAGAATTGTTCTAAAGCATCAAGTTGGATTGAGTCTTTCACATACAGAATTGTTTTAATTAGTTATCAAGAAACTTTTAAATCATAATTTTTAAATGGATAGATAATAAATATATATACAAAATAGTACTTGGGAAAATTTTAGTCTCCTTCCATTAACTACTAGCCTTTCAGGTGGTTAGTTCTCTTTGATTTAGTAAAACTAGCATATAACAAGGACATATTTCTTATTCATCTCCTGTAGCTAATAATATACATCCTCCTCAACAAGTATAATTTATTTCTTTGTATTATGAGTAACCATCTTTCTTTCCCTCTTTGTTTCATGTAATGTACAAGTTGTCGTCCTGTCATTCAGTCATGGCCAACTCTTCATGGTCCCATGGACCACACTGTCTGTGAAGTTTTCTCGGCAAAGATCCTGGAGTTGTTTGCCATTTCCTTCTCCAGTGGATTGAGGAAGAGGTTACGCGACTTGCCCAGGGTCACACAGCTAGCAAATGTCTGAGGCTGAATTTGAACTCAAGTCTTCCTGACACCAGGCCCAGCACTCTCTCCACTGAGCCATCTTGCTGCCCCCAATATACTACTAGCTTAATGCTGAAGGATACACATTTTATCACCAACTGGCAGGGTGGATCACACATTCTCTGAGTATAATAAAACCTGTACTCATGCTAGCTTATTGGCATTATCTAATAAAACTTGTGTCTAAATTCACGCAACAGGTTCAATTCTCTTGTCTATGCAGATGATTCTCAGATTTAGATATCTTGTCCTACTCTCATCTGACATCCAGTTTAGAATCACCACCTACTGAATGGTGGCATCAAAAGGTAGTGGGTGCTTGTAGAAAGAGCAGATACCAGACATCAACATGTCCAAAAGAGAACCTTTCCCCAAAATACACTTCTCTTTCTGAAACTTCCTATTACTGTTGAGAGCACCACGATCCTCCTGGCTTCACAACCTTGGAATTCTCTTAACTTCCCCCTTGAACTCTGCCTATGTGTCTAATGTATGGATAATTCACATCTCTAGTATATGTCCCCTCTTACCCTCTCACACAGCAGCCCTCACAGTCCCCCCATGAAATATCCCTTTTGCCTGTTATAGCCCTTCACGAACCATTCCCCTTCCTGTCATTCCAGTCTTCTTACTTCTATTACTCTATGATCCAACAACGCTGGTCTTCTGCTTGATCATTGCATACAATATTCCATCTCCCGACTTCATCTTTTCCCCAAGCTTGAAATGCTCTTTTCACTTCTGCCGCCTGGATTCCCACCTTCTTCATGAGGCCTTTCCTGCTCCCCTAAAGACACTCTTCCCCTTCCTTGCTGCCCCCTCCCCCACAGCTAATGCTTTCCCTTGGACATCTAGTAGGTACAGTTTGCAAACTGCCCGTTTTTTGTCTTTGCATTGCTCCTAGCTTTTGACACAAAGCTTGGTACATAATAAATGCTTAATTAATATTTGTTCACTTAATAACTGGGAAGATAAGTGAATGATTCACCCGGATCTTTCACAGCCTTGCAGGCATCAACTGTGGAACCAGAGCCCAAGTCTTCTTTCTCATTTTTGCTGTTCAGCTGTGTCCAACAATTCACCACCCCATTGGGGTTTTCTTGGCAAAGATACTGGAGTGGTTTGGCATTTCCTTCTCCAACTCATTTTACAGATTTGGGCAAACAGGGTTAAGTAATTTTCCCAGGGTCATACCGTGGGCAGGACCTCCCTAGTCCAGGACCCAGGCTCTATCCACTGCACCAGCAAGCCTCAAAGGTGTGCTTCTGTATATAACCTTGGGAGCTGGCATTCATAGTAGTGTTTTCAAATGCAGAACTAACTTTTTTGCTGGCTCAAGCCAAGGTTTCTTTTCACATCCTTAAGCTTTTATGAAGTGAAAACTGTGTCTTGGGTGGAAACTGGAAGTCTTAAAATAGTTAAGTATGGTCTTTTCCTAAAGTGTTTTTCCTTTTGACCAAAGGAATGGACATACCTATGGATCTGTTTCATTGAGTTCTGAGGTGGCATAGGACTTCCAACTTCCACCCCTCTATGTATATTATATACACACACACACACCCACCATATCTACACATATACTCATACACACAAAAACTGCATACCTCGCTATTGACAGTAAATATGGAAACAAAGCCCCCCATTAAAACATAGCATCTACAGAAATTAATAGGGCAATTCTGTTTTTTTGCACTTTAGGCACAAAATTCAAAGGTAAGTGTCACTTCTGGATTGGCCCAATCAAAAAACGATGTAAATGTTTCGCATGACTGCACACGTACAACCTATATCAAATGGCTTGTCTTCACGAGGGGTATGGGGAGGAAGAGAATTCAGAATTCAAAATTTTCTAAAAAGGTTGTTTAAAACTTTTTACGTGTAATTGGGGGAAAATAAAATACTAAATAATTGTAATAGTGATTTATAATTATATATTTGCATAGTGTATATTTATGATTTACATAATTGAAAAATAACAATTATTATAATTTTTTTTAAAGCACTTCCTGGCTCGAGTGTGCAGTGCCTGTCTCCACCCCGCACCCACGCCGGAGGATGCTCAGGAAATGGTTTCTGGACCAAACTAGGGCTAATTTTGGCCAGAGGTACAGCTGGGGAGGGGGAGACGGGGGAGGGCGCACAGCGGTGGCGCTCAGCAGCCAGGAGTGGGGAGCCAACGACCGCCTCCCTCGCCCCCGGGGCGTCCCCCGCCTCGCGAGGTACCTGTAGGGCGGCCCTCGCCCCAGAAGCTGCAGAGGAGCCGAGCCGCGGCCACCGGGGGCCCAGCAGCTCAGGCAGGACAGGCTCGCACTGAGACACGCGGTAGCTAGGACCTGAGCCAGGCCGCGCGCTGCCATCGGCGTCCCGGACGCGCTTCGGAGGGCTAGGCCGCTCGGGCCGCGGGCTGCAGGGGCGGCCCGCCAGGGGGCGGCGGGCGGCGCTAGGACCCGCCGCTCTGCAGCCCTCGCGCGGGGGCGGCCTCCTCATCTATCTCCGTCAAACCCGCTAGGCAGCGGCGGCGCCGGCGGAGGCCCCCAGGCGGCTCCGGGGGCTCCTCGGGCAGCCCAGCCTAGAGGCCGGGGAAGCGCCCGCGACCCCCGCCCTCGTGGCGACCTCACGGCCCGACCCCCGACCGGGGCCACGGAGCGTCGTGACGTCATGGCCGTGCGCAGGCGCGCAGGAAGCTTGGGAAACGCCATTCCAGAGTCTTCACTGCGCAGGCGCCTGGGAGGGTGCACGCTCCGTTCCGGAGTCTTCACTGTGCAGGCGTGTTTGAGCAGGGCCGGGGAGGGGCGGCCAGCTTAGAGTCTAGGCGGTAGAGGATGTGTTCCAGAGGCGGGAAGCCTTTGTGCTCTCCTGGTTCTGCCTCCTAATTTGGGGAAAGTGGCAGCAGGTGGCATTCTAATGAAAAGAACGGAGCAAGTACAAGTTGAGACCCTTTGCTAAGATGGAGAACTAGGGGTGTGTTAACGCAGCATATGCAAAAGTGCATGACGTCATTTGTGAATTGGCCATAGTCGGGAGCTAAAAAAGAAGGGGGAAAAGCAGGGTAAAGAGAAACAAAACTCCTGGAATCTACTCCCTAGGATCAGTTTCCAATCTCTTACTCTCCAAAGCCTGTTTAAAGATGTTCCTTCCGCACCGGCCCCGGAGTCAGGAGGACCTGAGTTCAAATCCAGCCTCAGACACTTGACACAGTAGTTGTGTGACCTTGGGCAAGTCACTTAACCCCAATTGCCCTGCGTTTACCCCCTCCAAAATAAAAATAATAAAGATGTACTTTCCAAGCAAAGACGTTAAGATGTTAGAAAAGACCAACTACAAACTGAATAATAAGTTCCTGGATAATGGAATGGAAGAAAGCACAAATGGCAAACTTGCCAAATGACCCACAGTTCCTGCACCAACTCTAGTGGGGGACCTGTGAAACCATTTTGACTGCTACCACAAGGGAAGAAAAATAGTTGCAAGCTCTCATCAAAGCCTTGAGCCCCTCCTTGCTCAAACTGGGGCAGTTTTGGACAAAAGGGGCAGCCCCATACCCTAGGAGACTGCTCGGTTTTCTGTAGGACCAGTGAAGTAAGGGTATTTTCTAAATTACTGAATAGAGAGTGAGGGGCAGAGAAGTCAGGGACTTAAACCTAACGGTGTCTTCAGTCAAGATGCTGTAAAGGATAATTGCTCAGCTTTGGGGTTTATTCGCTTCAGTATACTTGCATTCCAATCAGAGCTGGGGCCATAACAGTCACACCATTTTTCACCAGATGATAATTCACTTGCTCTCTTCCCCCGTTCTCTCTATCCCATCCATCAGATCAATAGCTGTCCCTTCTGGGACATGTATAAGATAGATGGTGAAGGAATTAGTGAGCCAGCTTTGATGCACACAGTAAATTATTGTCAAGGTTCATGGCTCTACCTGGCTTGCAGAAAACCCAGGCTTGGAAGGTACTTCAGATCCACCCTGGAGCCAAGTGACAGATCCATCTGGTGCCAAACTTAACTGCCATTGTTATAGCTTCAGTCAGAAACAGGAAGGAGTTTAGTGTTCCTGGCTTCACAATCAAGGAGTTCGGTATTGGTGGGTTCACTACGGGGTACCTGGAGAAAAATCTCTACAATGAGAGTCCCCTCAAAAAGCAGAAGCATCTTCATGGTACCACGTGGTTCTGGATGCCTCCACTCTGTAGGTAATGGCCAGGGGTGAAGATCAACTGGAAAATCCAACAAGTCAACTGGAGCAATGAGAATGGAGTCACAGCCTGTCGATCAATTCCCATCCAGTGTCTAGTGTTACGTATGAAAATAAAATAAGGAAGAACTCAAGCCAAAATCTTAAGGTTCTCCTCTCCACCAGGGCATTTCTTCCTGTCTAGATCTAATCACTTCTTTTCCCACCAATATATAGTTGGACAAGTAGGCAAGACCTACAGTGTCTCTCCAGTTCTCTGTCCCATTTATCACCACCTGGTTTCCACCATCTTGTTCCCCCTACCCCACCTTGGAGGACCCACTAGTTGGTCAATAATCATTTTTTAAGAGCCTGTTTATGTGCCAGGCCCAGGGAAGTATTGGAAACACAAAGAAAGGCAAAAGACAGACTGTACCCTCAAGGAGTTCACATCTGGTAGAGGAGAAAACATTCAAACAACTACCTACAAGAAGCTGTATACAGAATAAATAAGAAATCAACAAGAGAAAAGACACTAGAATTAAAAGGGATTGGGAAAGACTTCCTATAGAAGGTGGGATTCTGACTGGGACTTGTAAGAAGCCTGGAGGTAAATATGAGGAGGGAGAAGATTCCAGGCATAGAGGACAGCCAGTGAAAATACCCAGAGCACAGAAATGGAGTGTTTTGTTCTGGAAACAATAAGGAGACGAGTATCACTGAATCAAAGAGTACGTGGGAGGAGGCAGGGAAGGGTTAAGGTGTAAGAAGACTGGAAAGGTTGGGATGGAGGTAGGTTATGAAGGGCTTTGGATGCTAGAGCTTTTTGTATTTGATCCGGGAGGTGATAGATAGGGAGCCACGGAAGGTTATTGAGTAGAAGGGTAACATAGACCTATGCTTTAGGAAAATCACTGCTTCTGTGTCCACTATTTGGGCTGGTCAAGTTTTATGGTCCTGTTAGGTGGCTGTCTCAGGGAAGATAAATGGAGCCTTGAGCAGGCTGAATGTAAAAGACATTTGGTCTTCCATCTTGGACATGGTCAAGACAGATCAATACATCCAAGTTGGTATCAACTGCAATGACTGGTGGACCCTGCTGAAGTGTCCACTCTGCTGCTAGACTGGGCAGAATTTAAAAATAGGGCAAGTCTGGGTGCAGCCATTGGGTTATACACCACCAAATGTGGTATATGGGTAGGTTCCCTACCCTCTACACCCTGAAAATTTCAGCTCGTACCCAAGATAGTGGAGACTCAGCATTTCGAGGAATGTTGACTGAATGAATATCAGAGTGGACTGCTTGAGCCCTGTGGTCCATCCATCCAGAAAGGGATTTCCTATTTTCACTGGTGTGTAGGGTTTGTTACAAGCATCCCTTCCATTTTCCCACAATAGTTGAGGGTAATATTGTTCATGGAAGACCTCTTATATCCTGAGTTCAGGTTCATTGTTGAGTCCAGGCTATGGCAAATGGAGTTCTGTTGTCACTAGAAATATAATCAGGATAGCCCAGGTGAAGGCTGAGATAATAATCTTCACAACAGGATAAGCAACAAGTGTGGCCACGCCAAAACCAAACAAGGGATTTCCTGTTGTGGAGATATTTTGGTATTTTTGGAAGAGGGCTTTGCATGAGCCACTTGCCAAGAGCTGGCTAGATATACCCCCAGGAGATCTTTCTTAGAGTTCCCCTTTCTACATGGCAATGTGGTTGGTAGGAAATGTCATCAGCCTCACTCCCTTGTCTTCTTGGGTGAAGTGAAAACCCCTCTGGTGGACCCAGTCCTGCACAGTTTGTTCTTTCCATGGCTAGTATGGGCTACTCAGTGCTACTGAGGTGATTTGTGAGGGTGCAGATTTGATCTGATGTGTCATGCCAACTGAATTCCTCAGAAAAGTGTCCCTTTCAATGTGCATATACATGTTTGAAATGACCCATCAGTTTTTTCAGTTCAGCTGCTATGTAGGCCTTCAGGGATGCCATCCCTCCCTCACCCCCACCCCACCCCTCATACTGACTTTCTAATTAGTTTGCTGCCATTGACCAGCCCAGATGGCTAGGTCATTAGCCACAGCCAGTATAAATGAACATCTCCCTTTGAGTGCCCAGTTTGAAGGCAAAGAACGCTGCTCGTAGTTTTGCTGATTGGGCTGACAGTTGACTGCCATGAGTGATATGAACCTCACATAGTGCTGTCTTGTTTCCTGATGCTCTCCATGGGTCTTGACCATTTTGAATGTGAGAGCTTCCACCAATAAACCACACCTCTGCATCCTCTGGAATATCAGAGGAGAAGCCTCAAATTGCTATGGTTATAGGTAGCAGATTAGCTTCAGACATCTCCAATGGGTTGGTCAGCCACCAACTCCTGCAGCTTACTCATCCCTCTGGGCCCAGGCTTCATTCAACTTTAAATATACCATAGCTGTTTTACAACTGATGCTTCCTGTACTCCCCAGCCTTGTGGTACTTGTTCTCAGTCAGGACCCACTGGTATTTGGGAATCTCAGGTCTCAGTGTGACAGAAATATACTCAGTCAGTCTCTCTGTCTCAATCAGGGCCCAATAGTAGGCTAAAAATTACTTCTCAAAAGGAACATAATTGGCCATTGCTCTTATAAATGTGTGGGTCCAGAACCTGAATTCTTTGAGAACTCTGGGTGCCTCCTTCTGCCACCACTGGAGTAGTTAATACCTAGAGTTCCTTTTCATTCATGAGTGACAGGGGTTGAAGTCGAAGGACCCATTGGACAGCAGCTTATTGCTGTAGTGTTCACTCAAACCATGTAACATGTGGAACCAGCATAGAGAATCCTCATAGTGATTCCTAAATGTAGGCTGTATTGCATCAGTCAAACAGCTGGATCAGGGCCTGAGCTTTTTTCTTGGTTCTTGGGGGCTTCCAGTCCAAGAATTTATTCTTGTCCATGTTACAGATGTCACTCCAACCCCCCAACGCCCCCACCCCCCAGTGCATTCTACCCACAGGAACTTGACCTGTTGGGATGGACCTTGTATCTTGTCTGGGTTAATTGCCCATTCACCTTGTTACAATTAGGCAGCCAGGTCACTGCCTACTTTTTCATAGTTATTCCTATTATAATAATATCAATTTACTGCAAGACTATAATGTCAGAGTCAAATTGTCCATCCTACCCATTGGTAGCAGATGACAGAGCTATTAAGGTATCCTTGAGGCAGGACAATAAAGCTATACTGCATTCCTTGCCAAGTGAAAGCAAATGAAGCTTGATTCTCCCTGAGTGGGATAGAAAAGAAGGCTTTGGCCAAGTCTACCAGAGTATACCACTAAGTGGTCACCAGAGACACAGTCAATATCTGGTAAAGCAGTCAACCATATCCATAACTTGGTTTAGCCCTCAATAATCTCTAGTTCATTGCCTAATAAATACCATTGACCTTTCTCACTTGGCTGCACTGGGTTGTTGATCAGAGAGATGGTCAGGAGCAGGCGATTAAAAATCAAATAGAAACAGATCCTTGTAGGCTGCATGTTGATTTAGAAAACCACAAATTAGCATTATCAATGTTGTATTAGATTTTTGTTTATTTTGTTAAACATTTCCCAATTGCATTTTAATCCAGTTCTGACCTGCACTTACATTGGTTTGATACCTCTGGCAAAGAGTATAACTCCAGTGTCTAATAGTTCTTGGATTAAGGCAGTGATCCTTCTCTATCCGCCTAGAATTCCATGTTGCTTGAATTGACCACCTTGGTGAAAGAGGCCAATAGGGAGGGGGAGGAGGTCATAAGCTTCTATTCATCCCACCCTTAATGGAATAAGACAGATAATGGTGATGGACCATAGCCAGCAAACGTGTTGGTTTGCTCCTATATGGCAACTCAAGAGGTCTACGCCAGTGATAAATTCTTCAGTAGGGGTTACCACTACAATCCACTTAAGAGACTGGAATAGTGACACTACACTTGTGGATTAACTTGACTTTCCCATGAGGTAGGATGTGGGTTTAAGCCACTGAGGGGGACCTATTCCATTGCCCCTTACATGTGGATGTCTTGGCACTACAGTCACTCGGGCTGTACTATCTAGGATACCAAGAAAATGTCTAGTTTCTCCATTTGGCCATTCAGTAGTAATTGAGGCTTATGGCTTGTTATCCTCTTACTAGCCTGGGGATCAGTGCCCTACTTTTGCTGCAATTTGAAGATGAGGTGTGAATGAAGGGTAGATATTTGGGTGTATCTTCTGCCCTTACATCAGAAGGAGGTGGGAACAGGTTCTGGATTCCCAGAGCACAAGTCCTTGGAGCTAGCTTCTCGTCTCCATCCTCTGAGGTGCTTGGGGTTCCCCTGTGATCCTTTATAAAGGTCACCTGCCTTCCTAGCCCTGAATCCTCTTCCTCCTGATCCGATTTAAAACACTCTTCCTTCCTAATCATCTGGATTACTTTCCTTATGGTCTCCCTGGGTCAAAACACCCCACTAATATTTCTATATTTCTGCCATGGGAAAGTGGAGGGGATCTGATGTATGACCTCTCTAAACACTTAAGCAACCACCATGACGTGACCTTTTGGGAAGGAGTTTCTGGGGGAATTTCCTCTCTCCAATCCCTGCTTCCTGGCTTCATACTCCCAGAGATTATTCTTAAAGGAACTTTTAGAGTATTTTATGATAACCCGAATGGGTACACCTCCGCTGATGGTAGGATTATAACCCAACACATCACTGATGTAGGCAGAGGGCCATGCAGGTGTTTCTTGTGTTGTTTTTACATCCAAGAAGTTTTACAAGTGAAAAAGTATAAGTGCCCTAGTCTCTGGGTTTATTAGCCTTAGCATACTTTCATCCTAGGAGGGCTGAGGCCATACTAGTCAGACAGATTTTCACTTTTAGAGTTGACACTTTTAAGTTCTTAAAGGAACCCTACCCCTTATCCCAGTGGTCTCTTGTCTAGTCTTATTTGTTAACAAAACACTGCTGCCTCTCTCCCTCCCCTAGTCATTTAGGGGGAAAAAAGCTTACTAGACTAAGGATTTCCTGCTGGACCGTGGTTCCTGGATATAAAAGGAACATTAGGGAGGTCACCTGGGTGGTCCTCCCTATATTAAATGCATCAGTTATGTGTTGGGTTATAATTATATCATCGGGGAGGCATCTCATTTGAGGTTATCATAAAGACACAGACCGATTGCTTCCTGTCTTGTGGTAGAAATTGCTTTTGTGAGATGGACCACTGCCTGCCTGTAGCCACTGGATAATCTTCCTTCCCTATTGTGTTGACACCTATCTTATACCCTACCAAGCTCCTTCTTTCTATACATCCACACCTCTGTATGTAGCTTGCCATTTTGTAATTGAGTAGTGGTGGTTACCCAAGGAGATTCTGGCTGTTTGTGTTGTTCCTGTGTCTGTCCCTGCTGTTTCCTCCCCCTCCTGAGTGTGAGCTTCTCTCACTTTGAGGAATAGCTTTGGCTCCGTTGGGGTTAATTTCCTGTTCCCAAGAAACCCATCACTCAAAACCCCAGGGCGTCTGAGAGACAAGTTCCACTCTCCACTGGGAAGATTCCCATCCCCTTGTACTTCCCTTCCCCCAACCTCCTTTCTTTCTCCAAATAGCCATCAAGTTGACAAAAATTCTTTTCATGTCAGCTGCTGCCAGTTTGTAAAGCAGAATACAGATGAAAAGTTGCAGCCCAAACAGATAGCTTTAACCTACTTTATCACTTCTCACAGTAGGAGGAAACAGCTACCACCAGGGTAGTCTTGGTATATGACAGGAGTGCAATGGAGCCAGTTCATAGTGTTCACGAAAGCGCATTATTAAATTTTCAGTGTGGGCATTTATACCTCAGAAGTCGGCAAATGCTACAAATCAAAACTTGATTTATTGTATTATTGATTGTCTAGACTTAATAAAGTTAATGTTAAGAAAGAAAATGTTAATAAGGTAGATTAAATTTTAAAACATGTCCTGCATACATTTTTTTTTTCAAAGAGCCACTTGTTAAACATTCACCAGTTCATAGAGGGCAGCACACAAAGGAAAGAGTGGGGATGGAGGTATCCATTTTCCAGTTGAAGTCCAGAGTCCTTCAGGCCCCAGACATATAGAATTTTGGATGAAGGGGCAACATGATGCCAACAGAAGACTCCCCTGTTATCTTTGGAGCAGTAAAGTGAGAGTATTTTTTTTAATTGCCTAATAGAAGTAAGGAATGAGGGGTGGAGGTATTGAGAACTTTTCACTAAAGGTACTCTTCCTAAGTATGACTGAAGAACATTAACACCCTAGTCCCTGAGTTTATTAGCCTTGACATACTTCCATTCTGGGGGGTTGAGGCCATACTAGTCAAACAGGTTTTCACCAGTTATTTGACAGTTACAGAAATCAAATATTTTCATTAACTTTTTTATAGGTTATCAGCTACTGCTAGAGAGAGCTCAGAATTTAATATCCAAGGAAATAACTAGATTATTAATGTAATTATTCTTTCACTTAATTTTTTAGAAATTTAGTTGCTTTTAAAAATTCTATTTAGTTAATGCTGGTCATTGAGATTAGGAGGCTGAGATCAAGGCATAGGTCCCTGGAACAACTGGGAGTAGTTAGTTATCATTAGGATCCAAAAAAAAAAATAGTGATAGAAAGAAGGAACATTGGGAATTAGAAGCTGAGACGACACTTTTCCCCAACAATGATTGCAAAGCAGATCCAGTTGGGGCTATCCAGAAAAAGTCATAGTGAGTCATTGGTCCAGCTTATCTCAGCATAGGGAGACAACCAGGGAGGTCTTTGGACAGTGGGGACAGAGTTGGGCCAGGGGCAGACAGATAAAGCATTCCAAAGCCCAGGGAGAAGCTGGGCACCAGGGAGAGATGAAGTCCTAGACCCACAATAGGGCTTTACTAGACCAATACTGGGCACCGAGATGGGGACGGGTGGGAACTGGCAGCTTTGCCAACCAGATCACAGATCCAAGGAGAGGTGGGGTTCCTAGGATGTGTATTGAAAGGATGAAGTTCAAAGTCAGCATCAACAATAGTGTCTGTGGCTGAGATCTCAGGTGCAGAGCAGGAGCTCATTTCCAGTATCTTGCCCAGCCTACAGAGGACTAATAAAGGTAAGAATCCCAGACCAAAGGGGAACCTATGACTCTGAAACTGAATCAACGGAGCTTTCTGGCTGGCTAAAAGGGGCTGAATTTGACAGCAGTCTCTTCTTGTTCAGATCCAAACCCAGGTCAGGAACTTGCAAAGCAGGGGGTGGAGGTGGGGTGGGGAATGTGGCAACCAGACTTTACCCTAACTTACACCACTTTGAGAGCACTGAAAGAGTGCACATCCCTAGCCTGAAATCCTGGAATAACACAGCTTTTAATACCCCAAAAAAGCAACAATGGGACCAACTAAGAAAGAATCTCACTATAAAGAACTGTTATGGTAGTAGGGAAGCTCAATACACAAACTCAAAAGAAAATTACTTCAGAATATCTATAAGCAAAGCCTCAAAGTAAAACACAGTTTGGACACAAGTTCAATTAGAATTCCTGGAAGAGATGAAACAATTTTTTTATTTAAAATATTTTTTTAATAAATGAGATAAGATTATTTGAGAAAAATATTGAAAAATAAATGAACTATAAATTAGAAAAGGAATTAACAGCTTGACACAACATGTACAAAACCCTGCCCAGGCAACAAACTCCCTGAAAATTAAAATGGACCAAATAGAATCCAGTGATTCCATGAGACAACAAGACACATTAAAACTAAGTCAAAAGACTAAAAGAAACAGAAGGAAAAGTAAGGTATTTCAGAGAAAAACAAATAGTCTAGAAAACAGTTCAAGGAGAAAAACTTTAA
Organism: Trichosurus vulpecula; assembly: GCF_011100635.1. Lineage (NCBI taxonomy): Eukaryota > Metazoa > Chordata > Mammalia > Diprotodontia > Phalangeridae > Trichosurus > Trichosurus vulpecula. The sequence goes on from NC_050578.1 coordinate 69,295,236, forward strand.
GAATCACTGGACTGTTTTTATACAAAAAAAGCCAATGCAACAAAAATTAGGAGGGAAGCAGAAAATTGGGAGAAAATTGTTACAACTAGTGTCTCCGATAAAGGCCTCATTTCTAAAATATACAGGGAACTGAGCCAAATATATAGGAATACAAGTCATTCCCCAATTGAGAAATGGTCAAAGGATATGAACAGGCAGTTTTCAGAGGAAGAAATTAAAGATATATATAGGCACATGAAAAAATGCTCTAAATCACTACTGATTAGAGAAATGCAAATCAAAACAACTCTTAGATACCACATCTCTCCTGTCAGATTGGCTGAAATAAAACAGGAAAATGATAAATGCTGGAGAGGGTGTGGGGAAATTGGAATATTGTTACATTGCTGGTGGAGTTGTAAGTTGATCCAGCCATTTTGGAGAGCAATTTGGAACTACGCCCAAAGGGCTATAAAAATGTTCATACCCTTTGACCCAGCAATACCACTTTTAGGGTTGTATCCCAAAGAAATCACACAAGTGGGAAAAGGACCCATATGTACAAAAATACTTATAGCTGCTCTTTCTGTGGTAGCTAAGAATTGGAAATCAAAGGGATGCCCATCAATTGGGGAATGGCTGAACAAGCTGTGGTATATGAAGGTAATGGAATACTATTGTGCTATAAGAAATGGGGATGATACAGACTTCATAACAACCTGGAAAAACCTACACAACATAATGCTGAGTGAGCGGAGCAGAGCCAGGAGAACATTGTACACAACCACAGATATATGGCATCTGTGAGGACCAACCCTGACAGACTTCACTCTTCTCAGCAACACAAGGTACAAAGACAACTCCAAAGGACTCACAATGGAGAATGCTATCTATATCCAGAGAAAGAACTATGAAGTATGAATGCAGATTGAGGCATACTTCATGCTAGCTTTTTTTTCCCCTTTTTTTTCTTTTTCTCTCTTTTGTTTTTGTTTTTAGGTTGGGTTTTGTTTGGTTTTTTTTTTTTTGGTCCTGTTTCTTCTTTCGCATGATTCATTTCATTGATCACAGTTCTTCTCCATAACTTGACTAGTGTGTAAATTAATTCAATGCGAAGTTATACATGGAAGTTATATGGGATTCCATGCCGTCTTGGGGAGGGAGGTGGGGAGGGAGGGAAAAAAATCTGGAACTCAAAATTATGTAGAACCGAATGTTGTAAACTAAAAAAAAAAAAAGGAAAGAAAAAAAAAACTGGGAAGCATTCAACCACCCCAGTTCCCCTCCTCCCCAAAAAAAGAATCATTGGACTATCTGATTGCCATGTCCGAAAAGAAAAGAACCTAGACATATTTCAAGAAAACTGCCAAGATCTTTTAGAACTAGGGGGTAAAAGAGGTAGAGCCAAGATTTCGGAGTAAAGACAGGGACTTGCCTGAGATCTTCCAAAATCCCCTTCAAACAACTTTAAATAATACCTCAAGATGAATTCTGCAGCCACAGAATCCACAAAAGGATGAGGTGAAACAATTTTCCAGTCCAAGCCAATTTAGAAAAACTGAGAGAAAGGTCTATCTCACTTGATTAAAAGGGGAGCACAGCCCAGCACAGGCATTGTCTGGACAAGCCAGCGGGAGGCCTCTAGCCCCAGAACAGGTCAACAACCAAGGCTTGCAGCAAGCAAGGGTCAGGCCCCTGGTCCTCTGCACAAGAAGCTTGGGACAGTGCCCCCAGGGGAGTAGAACTCAACTTTAAAAGTCATGAAATGGGTGGAAAATAAGCAAAAAACAAATAAACAAAAAATCCTGACCATAGAAAGCTACTGTGGTGACAGAGAAAATCAAAACACAAATTCAGAAGAGGACAACACTGTCAGAACACCTACAAGTAAACCTTCAACGAGAAATGTAAATTGATCTCAGGCCCAAAAAGAACTGCTGGAAAAGCTCAAAAAAGGATTTTAAAAATCAAATAAGAGAGGTAGAAGAAAAATTGGGAAAAGAAATGAGAATGATACAAGAGATTCATGAAAAAAGAGTCAATAGCTTAGTAAGGGAAGCACAAAAAAAGGGGAAAGATGTACAAATATCCACTGAATAAAACAACCTCTTAAAAAGTAGAATTGGCCAAATGGAAAAGGAAGTACAAAAGCTAACTGAAGAAAATAATTCCTTAAAAAATTAGAATTGGGCAAGTGAAAGCTCGTGACTCCATGCAACATCAAGAATCAAAAAATAAAAAATAGTAGAAAATGTGAAATATCTCATTGGAAAAACAACTTACCTGGAAAATAGATCCAGGAGAGATAATTTAAGAATTAAGAATTATTGACTACCTAAAAGCCATGATCATAGCGTCTTCAAGAAATTATCAACGAAAACTTCCCTGATATCCTAGAATAAGCGGATAAAATAGCAATTGAAAAAATCCACCAATCACCTCCTGAAAGAGATTCCAAAATGAAAACCCAGGAATATTATAGACAAATTCCAGAATTCTCAGGTTCTGCTTGCTCTGCAAGCAACCAGAAAGAAACAATCTAAATATCGAGGAACCACAGTCAGGATTCCATAGAATTTAGCAGCTTCTACATTAAAGGATCAGAGGGCTTAGCATATGATATTCTGGAAGGCAAAAGAATTTGGATTACAACCAAGAATCACCTACCCAGCAAAACTGAGCATAATCCTTCAGGGAAAAAATAATATTCAACGAAATGGAGGACTTTCAAATATTCCTGATGAAAAGACCAGAGCTAAACAAAAAATTCTGTTTTCAAAAACAGGACTCAAGAGAAGTAAAAGAGAAACAGGAAAGAGAAAACGTAAGTTATTCAATAATGTTAAACTATTTACGTCCGTATACAGGAAGATGATACTTGTAGCTCTTAAGAACTGTATCACTATTAGGACAGCCAGAAGGAGTACACATAGACAGAAGGTATGGGTATAAGTTGGCTTTGATGGGATGATATAAAAAAAATTAAGGGGTGAGAAAAAGGATTGCACTGGTAGAAGAGGGAAGGGAGAGGTAAAATGGGGTAAATTATCTGACATGAAGAAGTGCAAAAGACCTATTGCAATGCAGCAAAGAAGGGAGGAGAGGTGAGAATTTCTTGAACCTCACTTTCATTGGAATTGGCTCAAAAAGGGAATAAAATACATAATCAATTGGGTATAGAAATCTATCTTACCCTATACAGAAGTAGGAGAAGAGGGGGACAAGAAAAGTGGGGGGAGGACTGATAGAAGAAAGAGTAGATTGAGGGAGGTGGTGGTATATAGCATCCAAATTTTTAAGAAAGTTAAATGAGTTACAGGAGGAAGTAGATAGTAAAACTATACTCAATTTTCCCCTCTCAAAACTAGATAAATCTAACCACAAAATAAACAAGAAAGAAGTTAAGGAGGTGAATAGAATTGTAGAAAAGTTAGATATGATAGACCTCTGGGGAAAAGTGAATGAAGATAGAAGAGAATATACCTTTTCTCAGTGGTACGTGGCACTTACACAAAAATTGACCATGTATTAGGGCATAAAAGCCTCACAATTAAATGTAAAAAGGCAGAGATAGTAAATGCATCCTTTTCAGATCATGATGCAATAAAAATTACATTTAATGAACGGCCATGGAAAGATAGGTTAAAAATTAATTGGAGACAATCTAATCATAAAGAATAAGTAGGTCAAAGAACCAGAGGGCAAAGTGGGAATAGAAAGAATTCACCAATCCTATCCTTAAAGAACCCCCCAAACAAAAATACCAAGAAACATCATAGCCAAAATCTGGAGTTTCTAGTTCAAAGAAAAAAATACTGTAGCCAGCCAGAAAGATAGAATTCAGGTACTGAAAACTACAGTCAGGATTGTACATGATTTAGCAGCCACTACTATAAAGGAGAAGAGAACTTGGAATGCAGTATTTCAGAAGGCAAAGGATATGGGATTATAGTCAAGAATAATTTATCCAGCAAAACTGAGTATAATGTTCGTGGAGAGGACTGAGCAGCAAAAATGAACCTTTGGTGAAGTAGAGGACTTCCAAGCATCCCTGATAAAAAGATCAGAGCTATGTAGGAACTTTGAAGTTCAAGCACATGATCGAAGAAAAACATAATAAAATAAACATGAATGAACAATAATAAAAATTAAACAAGGATAAACTGCCTAATTCAAATATGGGGAGATGATATACGTGTCCCTATGGAACCCTATCATCATCAGGGATCATAGAAGGAATACAGCTGAACAAGACCTGGGAACAGTTCTATCATAGGTTGGTGATCTTAAAGTAAGAATGAAAAGAGAGAGGAGGGGGGGTGAGAGGAGGAAAGGAATGTTATGAAAAATTATCTCCCATAATCAAGGTGCACAAGTAGACATCTATACAGACAAGGAGAGAGTAGGGGGAGTAACACTTAAACTTCACTTTCAAATGAACTGGTTAAATGAAGGAAGAATACATATACACACAGAGTTGGATAGAAAAATGCCTTTCACTCAACAGTGAAATAAAAGGGAGAAGGGGGCAGTGGGAATTTGAGGGAGGGTATTAGAGATTAGGCCTAAGCAAAACAAACTCTAAGGATGCATAAAAATGTTTATAGCTCTTTGAAGTGGCAAAGAATGGGAATCTAAGGGCGTGCCCATTATAGGTGAGAATGTATGAACAAGTTGTGGTTTATTAACATGATGGAATGCTGTTGCGTTGATCTCTGATCATCATAATGAGCAGCCATGATTCCAGAGGACTGATGATGAAACATACTACCTTGTGAAGGATTCAGAATGTAAAATTAGACAAATACTTTTTGGACATGGCCAATGCAGACATTTGTTTTAATCAACTATCCATATTTCTAATAGGTTTTGTTTTTCTTGTGTTCTCAAGGGGAAGAGGGAGGAGGACATTCTGACTGATTAAAATAAATATTAAACTTTTTAAAATTAAAATATACCATTCTAATAAAAAACATCAGTTACAAAAAATGAGTACAAAACAGTGAAAATTTTCATTTTCTTTACATAAATTTCATAAATAAAAACAACTTAGAATTATCAAGATTCAAGAGTGCTAAAATTCTTCCTATAGAGGTAAAAATAATACTGACCTTTTCTAGAATATTAATCTTTTCTCTCCACAGAGACTTTTGCTGTGACTTCTAAAGGCAAATGTAGGTATGATTTAGTGTGAAGAAAGGTAGAAACTCAACTAAACTGGAATCCCCAAGACATCCAATTTAAGATGAAGAACCAAGAAAAAACATTGTGTCTGAGGAGGGAATGAACAGTATTAAAGGCTACTATGGGGTTGGGAAAGATAAGGTGTGAGAAAAGGCCATTTATTCTGGCTATTAAGAAATAATTGGTAACTTCGGAGATAAGAGTTTCAGTTGAATTGTGGAACTGCAAGCCACATTGCAGAGGCTTTATAAGAGACTGAGAGGAGAGAAAGCTGAAGATAAGTTAATAGAGATTGAAGGTTCAAATGAGGGTTTTTAGCATCTCAATTACTCTGGCCTCACTTTCCCAGAGTAAGATTGGCTATATCTCCCCTTCATGGTCCCAGGGGTATCCCTAAGGGGTTTAGGTGTCTCTTTTCTAATTATTGGCTAGGGTCCTCAGTGTGTTTCCCCCCACCCATGTTATCTGCCAGTGATTAACACTACAATTCCATTAACCAGTTAATATCAATTAGTTTTTAAATTACCCAATGGGCTATTGATTAGGTACTGCAGTAAGTCACCTAATCAATGCCACGGAGGGAGTTACTGCAGTTTTATTATGCTCAGAGCACCGGCTTCACTGACACAAAGTCAGTAAGCCCTGAATGAACTTCAGTTTCAGCAATCTTGTGTAACAGACACCACAACTTATGTAAGTAGAATGGGTGCAACGGAACTGCACATATAGTGGAAGAGGAAGGTAAGGGCTTATGCATAAAATCAAAAAACAAACAACAGAAAAGAAAGATAAAGATGTCTGCATTAGGAAGCTCAGGGAATTAGTTAAAACCGATGTTGAAGTTTATGTCCCAAACTTTCTTTTCCAGCCTTCAGTGGGATGCACGACCTGTTCGCTTCAAGCAGTGTTAGGAAGCTCAAAATAGAGGCCCGGGTAAAGCTTTTCTTAGCACAGCACTGGCAAAAAAACATGAGCTAGAAATTCTTTTATCAGCCAATGCAACAAAATTAGGAGGGAAGCAGAAAATTGGGAGAAAATCTGTGCAACTAGTATCTCTGATAAAGGTCTCATTTCTAAAATATACAGGGAACTGAGCCAAATATATAGGAACACAAGCCATTCCCCAATTGAGAAATGGTCAAAGGATATGAACAGGCAGTTTTCAGAGGAAGAAATTAAAGCTATCTATAGGCATATGAAAAAATGCTCTGGATCACTACTGATTAGAGAAATGCAAATCAAAAGAACTCTTAGATACCACATCTCTCCTGTCAGATTGGCTAAAATAACAAAACAGGAAAATGATAAATGCTGGAAAGGATGTGGGGAAATTGGAACATTGTTACATTGCTGGTGGAGTTGTGAGCTGATCCAGCCATTTTGGAGAGCAATTTGGAACTATGCCCAAAGGGCTATAAAAAGGTTCATACCCTTTGACCCAGCATTACCACTTCTAGGGTTGTATCCCAAAGAAATCACGCAAGCAGGAAAAGGACCCATATGTATAAGGATATTTATAGCGGCTCTTTTTGTGGTAGCCAAGAATTGGAAATCAAAGGGATGCCCATCAATTGGGGAATGGCTGAACAAGCTGTGGTATATGAAGGTAATGGAATACTATTGTGCCATAAGAAATGGGGATGATACGAATTTCGTAACAACCTGGAAAAAACTACACGACATAATGCTCAGTGAGCGGAGCAGAGCCAGGAGAACATTGTACACAACCACAGATTTATGGCATCTGTGAGGACCAACCATGACATACTTCGCTCTTCTCAGCAACGTAAGGTGCAAGGAGAGCTCCAGGGGACTCACGATGGAGAATGCTATCTTCATCCAGAGAAAGAACTGTGAAGTTTGAACACAGATTGAGGCGCACTACATGCTCGCCTTTTTTGCTTCTCTTTTGTTTTTGTTTTTGGGTTGTTTTTTTTTTGGTTCTGTCTCTTCTTTCTCATGATTCATTCCATTGGTCATAATTCTTCTCCACAACTTGACTAGTGTATAAATTAATTCAATGCGAAGTTATACATGGTAGTTATATGAGATTCCAGGCCGTCTTGGGGAGGGAGGGGGGAGGGAGGGGAGAAAATCTGGAACTCAAAATTATGTAGAACCGTGTGTGGTAAACTAAAAATAAATAAATAAATTAAAAAAATTCTTTTAGCACATTTCAGTGACACAGCAAAAATAGAAGTATAAGCATTTCCCTTCTAACACTTGGGGAGCACCTTCATCCTTGAAGACAATGAGCTCAGACTTAATGTAATACCTACATATCGTTGGTCCCTCCAAGTTCACTTCCAATTCTAATATAGCCATGGCTATGGTCTTGTATCTCAGCTACTGTTGGGTTGGGTCTCAATAGTTGCTCCTTGCGCCTTAGGGCCTGTATACTGAACTGACTGGTTGCTAAGCCCAGCATGGACTATGCTCTTGGATCTTGAGTGGCCCACTCTCCTAGACTGGACAATAGGTCCCTGCCCAAGCACCATTTAATAGTAATTTTGGGGCCCTCCTGACTCAGAGTGAATGTAAATAGTAACTTTCTCTTTTGTCCAGCAACCCTGAGCAACCTCCAAGCTTGATTTTTTTTATTAAAGGGACCATCCCTTGACTCACTTCTTAAAGAGGCCTATTCACCGAATGGGTGTTACCTCGCTCAAAGTGAGAACCTGAAAAGACCTTAACCCAAGTAGGCCAGGGTTTCCCACTGCATCCTGGGTCATCTCTAGTTGTCTGATGAATATCTGGCCGTTGAACCCAGATGGCTCCATAGGAGAAAGTGAGGCTGGTGACCTTGCACAGCCCTTTCTCATTCAAATCAAAGTCAACTGCAAGTCATGTCATCATCTCCCTGATGTCATGGTCCTCTTCTAGAAGGAAGGACAAACACAACAACTTCCTGACCTCACAAGGTTGGAGCTATCTCTAATTTGCTTCACGAAAAAATATGAAGAATAAACACAAAGAAAAGTGGGCCCATGTTCAATGGTGTGCTGGAGCCAGCTCAAACAAACTCTCAAGAGCCAACTTTAAGACCAGGTCTTGATTCATTGTTTTGCTGATTATCAAGACAGTGACAGAGAAAATGTGCAGATTAAAAGTAAAAGTGTGTCACGTGTGCATTTATTTTCCCAGAAAGCTAGTTATTAAACATTTACCAGAACATTGCTGTCCATACCCCAAAGTTAAATTTCTTTGACAGCTGCATTTATGTTAGTCTCTAGGACATCAAGCATTATAGTACTGAAAGAAAGTAAGAAGTTAGACTAAAAGGGGCAGACCAGAGTTACCTAGGGCCCTTTGAGTGTACTTAAGTTCCAGTCCTATAGTCAATCAAGGAGGATCCTTTCCACTGTTTCGTTAGCAGAAAAAAGCCAGTAACAGAATATCTGCATGTGTGTCAAAGTCCACATTGGTATTACAACAGCAGAGTACTCTGTACATACTCATAAAGGCTGGGCTCATTGAGCCAGTCCCCAGTTATGTAAGAATGGGGACACCTGGACATATTTATTGGCAGTAAAGAGTGATACAATAGATAAGGAGAGAAAGAAAATTAGAGAGATAATGAGAATCGTAAATGGGACAATCTGCTGGAGAAGAATGGGGTGGGGAAAAATATAATAAAATGAAGTATTCACTAGTAATAGGAGATGCAAACAATCTGAAAATCTAGTCTAGAATATCCAAAGTCCATCTAGATCTAAATTATATTTATCTATGTAGGGAAAAGGTTATTGATTACAACAAATACCTAAGTTTATTAATAATTGACATTTATATGGCATTCTAAATTTTGCAATGCATTATTTCTTTTGTTTCGCAATAGCTCTAGAGGTATTATCTCCATTTTCCAGAAGAACATGAAGCTCAGAAAGGCTATAGAACTTAATACAGTAGAACTTATCCAATTATACAGTCAGGAGGTATCAAACATTGATATGAGCACAGGTTTTCTTGACTCTGTGTGCAACATTCTACTACCACATTATAATCTCCTAGTACTAGCCATATGACAGAGAGTCCAGTCCATCTCCAATTTAACTACTTAGTACTCCCTAAATGACCAAATTACTGACTTGCTTTCGCTAGAGTGCTTATGTAGATCCTTCCTTTGTAGGTAGAAATTTCTTACCAATTACTAGAACTAAAGATCACAGTTTTCTAATATTTCTGACATCAATAGTCTGTGATCTAGCCACTACACTTATTTCACTCTTCTACCTTGGCATTAGAGAAAATTTAGAAAGGAAATGATGCTGAGCTAAGCTGTCAGTGCTGAAGAACTGAGGAGAGTTGAAGGCTCCCATAGCAATTTGCCACTGCACTTTTCCAGGATAGCTACTAGAAAGAAATTATACTGAGGATCTCATTTCCAGCAATTATTTAAAGCAAGAAGGATTTTACACTAATCTGAAAAACTGAGCAATGCTTATATTTCTGCCAATGTTTGTATTTTCACCTCTGCCAAATGATTGCTGCTATTTATGTTCAAAGCAGAGGCTGGTCTTCTAGGTGAGGGTCTTAGAATGTAAGTACTCTACAAGTTATCAAGGAAAATGAAGTGTTCCCTAAACAAATGGAAGAAGAATTTCATTATAAAAATAAAGAAGAAAAAATGTCTGAAGAGGCACAGGGAAATCTTAACCTGTGTCAGGCGTTTGGGAGGTGGAAGCATGTCACACCAGAAGGAGAAGAGGAAGGACCATTGAGCACTTCAAGCTCAAAAACAGATAAAAGAGCTTTTCCAGAAAAGAGGGAAGCTAGACATTCTAGAAAGGAAATATCTATTTTTTATGGTAGCAAAAAAACAAACAAAAAAGGTAGAAAAATGGGTTTCCATCAACAGAGTAATCTCTGAATAAACTGTGGTTTATAGAGGTAATATAATACTATAGTGCTGGAAGACATTAATAATATGAGGAATTCATACAAGCTTGGGAAAACTTATATGACCTGATGCAGAATAGAAAATGAAGACCAAGAGAACAATATACATAATAACTGCAGCAGTATGAAGGCAAAAAAATTAAAAGGTATCTCAATTCAGGCTATTAATGTAATGGCCAATCATGATTTCAAAGAGATGATGAAACACACTTCTCTTTAAAAAGAGGTAGTATACTACAGTTGCTTAATGCTACATATGCTGTCAAACATGAATGGTGCATTAATTTGGTTTGTTTTATTGCTTTTCTTAATTGCAAGGAATGGTTCTATTGATACACAGGATGACGAGTTATTTGGAAGTGACCGATATTAAAAAAAAAAGCTATACTCATATAAGGAAATCCAAGTACCACAAGGGTTAAACATGATGGGGACATTGGAAGAAGGCAGAAAAAGAAGGGATGTTATCACAAAATTTACCGTATTCCACTTGGAACAGGAAGAAGAAACAGGTTAGGAAATTAGGAAGTAGATCATAAGCCTAGGACAGAAGTGTGGTATGAGTAATGGGAAAATTATCTGGACAACTCCTGGAGCCCTTTCCCTGCCAAAGCAGAGCAGCTAATTATTCCTTGACTTTCCTATTGATGATACCGGTCTTCAAAAGATGGAAGGACCAACAAGGGGAAATTCCATCCTAGATCTTATTATCACCAACAAAAACAAATTATTGGCTGGGATGGAAATGATCAGAATCTTGGGGGAAATGACAATTCCATCTTAGAATTTGTGGTAAAGAGAGAAAGCCTGGTAATTGTCTGGTGCACACTCTGGATTTTAGGAGACTAGATTTCAAAGGCTTCAGAGAAAGGATAGTTAGGGGCCCATGTTCTACAGAGGAGGTTAGTCCAGGAGGAATAGAAAGCTCTCAAAAATGAGATACTGAAGACACAAATAGAAAAAGTTATGAAGAAGAGGAAGAGCAGAGTTGTCCAAAAAGACAAATGTGAATGAGCTCACCCAACAACTAATTTTTCTTAAAAAAAACTGTACAGAAGATGCAACAAGGACACATAATATAGAATGAATGCAAAGATTTGGCTTCCAGCCAAGACAGGGTATAACCAGCTTCCCTAAGAAGTTCCTCACCAGATATTTAAAGGGTATCAAATAAAACAACAATCAATAAGATTGAAGATAAACACCACTGAACTCCACTCAGTCCAGAGCTCTGAGCAGGAATATGCCAAGGGGGAATGCAGTAGGTCCAATCTCTAGAAAACAGGGCCTAAAGCCAACAGGTTTCAGCTATTACTTGTCATATCCCCAGCATGTGGCAAAGCTAATGTGACATCTGTACCAAAAAGGATTGGGTGGGTTTTCCCAAAGGACAACTCTATGATTCTGTATGCTTCACATACAGAGGGAAATGTGAAGTATTTGGTTGAGAAATCTCAGAGTCTAAGATACTGCAGAACTGCATAAGGGACAAAGATTTCAGAAGATTTTGAGAGGCAAGTGAATCTTTTGAATGGCGGACAAAAGACCTCCCAGAAGCCTCAGACATGCCCCTTGACTTTCAGCTTAAACAACCCTAGACAATGCAAAGAGTAAACCTTTGCACCATCTCACATCCAGTTTAAGAGCTCATTCACTCGAATATATTCAGTTGTCTATTCTAATCTGTCTAACTTCTATTTCTATTTTGATAAAGAGGTGTACTAGGTATGCCTGATAGTCTTCTGTGTAACCATTATTTGGTGGGTGGGATCTAAGCTGACCATCAAGATAAGTAGTACCATCCCCTTAAGTGATCATAAAAAATGATGTTTATCTTGAGCCCCAAGGATTAGCCTCCTAGACTACTAATATTTGAGGTAGAGTAGATAGATAAAATCAGTCCATCAATCAGTCAATAAGCATTAAGTACCTGCTGTGTGCCAGGCACTGTACTAAGCATTGGAGATACAAAGAAAAGCAAAAGACAGGCCCTGCCCTCAAGAAGCTCATAATCTAATAGGGGAGACAACATGCAAACAAAGGTGTACAAACAGACTATATACAGAATAAATAGTTGTATAATTGTTTGTCCTTCATTCTCGAAGAGGACCATGGTATCAGGAAGGTGAATTGTAAGTGAATTGGATTTAAGTGAGGGAGAGCTATGCAAAGTCACCAGTCTCTTTTTTGCCTCCAGAGCCATTTGGGTCCAGTGGCAAGATACAGATCAGGACAACTGGAGATGGCCTGGGATGCAGTGGGAGACCTTGGCCTTTTTAAACTAAGGTCTTTCCCAGGTTTCAGTTTGACTAATGCAATGGCCATCCACTGATTAAGGCTAGGTAGGAAATGAGACAAAGAATGGCCTCTTTTACCTAGTTAAAAAAAAAATCAGTCTGGGAGAGGAAGACACTCAAGGTGTCTGGCCAAAACAAAAATAATTGCTATTTACATTTACTCTGAGCCATCTGGGCCCAAACAATGACCACTAAATGGGCCTTGGGCTGAGACCTATCTTGGCCAATCAATGAGAACCAGAGTGAATTGGGTTTAAGGCATGGTCCTTAAGAAAGAAATATAGCCAGCAAACCCCCAAGATATCTTTCAAGGCTTCAGTGATCAAAATTTATATTCCTTTGGGCAGAGCACCCACAGGTAAGGGTATGATACTCTATGTGGACAAGAGGAGAGGAGAGGAATGGAGAGGAGAGGAGAGGAGAGGAAAGGAGAGGAGAGGAGAGGAGAGGAGAGGAGAGGAGAGGAGAGGAGAGGAGAGGACTGCATTACCCTGTGGGGTAACCCATATTACTCACAGGTTGTTGTTTGTCCTTCATTCTCATAGAGAATGGAATCAGGAATCTCATGAATTGGATTTAAGTGACAGAGGGCTATGCAAATTCACCAGCCTCACTTTCTCCTCCAGAGCCATCTGGGACCAGTGGCAAGATATCTTTGCCAAGAAAACCCCAAACGAGTTTACAAAGAGTCAAGTATGACTGAAACAACTGAACGATAACTAACGAACAGAATAAATAGGAAATAATCAATAGAGAGAAGGCTTCAGAATTAAATGGAATTGGGGAGGTAGAGCCAAGATGGTAGAGTTAAGGGAGCATTCTGGCTAAGCTCTCTCAACATTCCCCTGTAAACAACTTCAAAATAATATGTCAAATCAGATTCTAAAGCAACATAACCAAAAAATGCTGGAATGAAATATTTTCTTAGCCCAGCACAATTTAGGAGAACAGGAGGATAGGTCTGTGACATTAGGGTGGGAGTTGGCCAAGAGCATAGTACAGCAGCAACACCAGCTGTGGCTCTTGGAGGTGGTGGTGTCAAGAACAGCAGCAACAGTGATACCAGGAGCTCTCAACTCCTAGAGATGGTGAGGAGATTGAATATCTGGTCAGAAAGCGATTCCAAGGGTTCCCTATGCTACCTCTGGTCGCAAGACTGGGCACCACTTGGCTACTCCATTGCCATTACTCAGTTCTAGGTCACAGTTCCAGGGCAGAGAAGAGCACTTGTGGTTGCAAGGGATCAGGGACCTTACTTGGTTAAAGGTCACACACAATTCTAGGAAGGAGAGGAGTTGTGGTTGTGAGAGAGCAGGGATAGAGCACAGATCAGATCAAGGACCACATCTGTCCCTGATAACACCTGGAAGCACTGAAAAATTATATGCCTCCAGAACTAGCTGTAAAACCAGCAAGACAAAAAGGCCTAAAGTTCAGAAGAGTCACCACATCCCAATACTGCCCAAAGATAACCAGAGCCCAACTCTTACATCAAGTACAAATTCAAGAAATAGGCTAGAAAAATGAACAAACAGCAAAAAGAGAACCTGGTGAAAGGGAAGCTCAAGACACAAGCACAGAAGTGTTTTTTGTGAGAACAAACCTCAAACTCTAAAATAGTTTTAGAAAGAAATATGCTTGTTGAGGTTGTTTGGTAGATGAGAGTGAGCCAGGAAGAAGGTATGACTCCATCTCCTGTAGGCTCTGGAAGGTTACATTATGTAGGATTTAGATAAGGGTATTTACACACAAACCATATGTATGCAGTTAAGCAATTTTGAAAAGAGGGGAACTTGAAAGCAAGGTAGAGTGAGATGGATATCATTAAATGTTAATATTCAATAAAATTTTTGTGAAGCTAAAACACAATGGAAACCCAAATACAAGCTTGGGTAGACCCAAAACAAGAATGTTTAGAGTGGATTTAGGACCTGGGGGAACCCAAAATTCCTTGTAACCATCTCCTGCATTCCTAAAAAGTTAAAGAATATTACTAAATTATAAATTATAATCCACAGAAGACAACAATAGGGAAATATTTAAGGAAAGCCTCAAAGTAAAATACAGATTGGAAGCAAGCCAAACAAGAATTCCTAGAAGAAATTTTTTTAAAAGAGCAAAAAAAAAATTATTTTAAAAATGAAATAAGGGCAGTAGAGGAAAAAAAAATGTGAAAGAAACGAGAGCAATGCAAAAAAAAAAAATACAATGAAGGAGGTAACACCTTGGTAAAAGAGGCACAAAAAATAATGAAGAAATAAGTCCTTAAAAACCAGAATTGGTCAAACGGTAAAAGAGGTTAAAAAGAAACTTCAATGAAGAAAATAACACCTTAAAAAGTAGAGTTGGCTAAAAGGAAAAAGAGGTACAAAATTGCACTGAAGAAAATAATTCCTCAAAAAATAGAATTAGCCAAGTGGAAGCTAATGACTTCATGAGATACCAAAAAACAATAAAAACAAAATCAAAAAAATGAAAGAAAATATGAAATACTTCAACAGAAAAACAGTTGACTTCTAGGGTAGGAAGGGACCTGAGAGAAGATCTAGATCAATTCCCTCATTTTACAGAAGAGAAAACTGAGTCCTCTGAAAGGTTAAGTGACTTGCCCAAGGTCATTGAGGAAAGACAGCTCAGTGCTCTCTTAGCACCTGCCTATTTATATTTGGTGTCAACTCTCTCTGCCATAGAGTTGACCTCAGAGGCAGGAAGGTCTACCTTCAAGTGTTACCTCTGACACAAATTAGCTGGTGTGACCCCAGATAAGTTGTTGAACCTCTTAGTGCTCTAGGCAACTCACTAGGACCATATGCTGCAAAGAAAGTACATTTTAGGTAGAGCTTTCTCATCAGAGAATTCTCTATAACAATAAAATACCTATTTCTCTTGATTCTCTATTAGCTGTTATTATTCCATCCCTTTCATTTCAAAGATAATTATCTTGAGAACACAGAAGCAAAATAAGAGTTGAACAGCTCTTCCTTTTCTGTCATTAGTTATCATCAACCTATCACCCCAGAGAAGTGGTTCTATCTTTTCCTTAATTCCACCAAATAGTTGGTGGAATTTTTAAAAAGAAGAAAAACTTGGAAACAACAAACACGGACATGAACTTAGATTTCAAAAGATAGTGGAGGATAGAAGGGCCTATGAGGTCACAAAGAGTTGGACAAAACTGATAGACTGAATGACAATAGCCCTTGGTTTTCCTGGACAGCCTTAGCTCATTCTGAGCTTTACCACTCTTTGCACTAGTCTTACAGGAACATATCCTTTTTTTTAAAAGCCCAAGTAAATTTTGTTTCAATCAAAATAAATGTTAAATAATACTTAAAACATGAAATGAAAGATTCAGAGTCTAATATATTTTCTGGAATTAAATAGCTACACTTTGATGATAGGTTATATCATCATTATGACAAACCAGGTGATCCCTTTATGGGGTTTTAACAAGTTCCTTGGATGAATTAGAAAAAGAGTAGTGGGATCAGATGAGCAATGATAGGCCATAACACTCCTGCCCTGTGGGTGATCTTTAAAATCAGCTCAAGTGGAAATAGCTCTAATTTTTTTTAAAAAAAAAAACTGAGCTTATTGTGTTTTCTAAATAATGACATCACCTCCAAAAGGTAATTATTTTGTTTTTTCTTTACCTATGGTTATTCCCCTAACCTCCTTTTCTTGTCTTATTGCAATAGTTAACATTCCTAGAACAATATCAAATAGTAATTTTGAGAGTACATCCTTGTTTTATCCTTGATCTTATTGGGAAAATCTCTAACATTTCTCCTAACATTCTCATAAAAAATAATGCAAACCAACTTTAGAAGGATGCTAACTAGATGTCTATCATATCTAATTTTTCTAAAATTCTGTTTTAGAATTTCTAAAATTCTAAAATTTCTTGTTGATTTTTTTGGTTGGATTTGTCTAAATTTAAACAGGGTATATTGAGGTCCCCAACTATTATAATTTTGCAGTCTACTTCCTGAATTTATTTTTTTTCTTTTAAGCATTCAGTTGATGCCATTTGTTCATATTGATATTATTTCATTATCAAGGTGATTTGAGTTACTCAGCTTTTCTTTTTTTAACTATGTATATTTTTACTGTTGCTTTGAGATTATGATTGACACCCTTCCTTTAAAAATATTGCCTGATGGGGCAGCTAGGTGGCACAGTGAGTAGAGCACTGGCCCTAGAGTCAGGAGGACCTGAATTCAAAACCAGCCTCAGACACTTGACACACTTACTAGCTATGTGACCTTGGGCAAGTCACTTAACCCCAATTGCCCTGCCTTCCCCCCTCTAAAAAAAATTTAAAAAATTAAAAATATTGCCTGAGGCATAATAATTTTTGCTCTAGCTCTTCCTTTTGATTCTGGGAATCTTTGTCTTTTAAGGAGTCCCCTTTATAACCCATTTTGCTACCCTCTTCTATTTTGTAGGTGTTTATATCATTGATATTTCCAGTTGTGCTTATTAATTGTGTTTTTCCTTCTATCAGACCTTCTTATAATCTTTTCTCCCCTTGCATCCACCTCACCCACCTTTACCAAAAAACAAAACAAAAAAAAAAGAAGGTGGGGAAATGTGTTACAAATCAATACTAACCATCGGTAATTGAAGTGGTCTGATCTCACTTTCTCTGCCCTTCTTCTCCTCATACAATCCAGACCCCAATCCCTCTTTCTTATGCTTTCTTTTTCTCCTTTTGATTTGTACTTTAGGATCTGTCCTCCAAAGCTGAAGTGTGTTTTGTGTGTGGCTATTCATTCCCCAAACTTCTCTCAAATCCCTCTTTCCCCTGTCCTTACTCCCATGTATATCCCCACTGAATTTCATATATTTCTATACCAAAATCTGGGTATGTATGAAGCCCTCCTTTGTCTCGTTAGGGCAAGAGTGAGGTCCATCATATCCCTGGTCTCCCCAACCTTTATCTATGTTTGTATTCTCTTCTGGCACACATCAATTATGAGAAATGTTACACTACTTTTTCATTTCTTCCTGAGAGTATTCCTTTTTTACTGTTGTTGTTGTTCATTTTCTCTCCTTTCTTAACACTAATACATCAGAATAAAACCATATGGAGGCTTTGTGATGCAGTACAGTGGCATAATTTACCCGAAATCAACATATATCTCTGCTCTCTCTTACCTAGTCTCTAATATCTAACTTCATCTGATCACTATAGTTGGCATAATAACCTAAATATTATCAACCCCAATGGAATGACTAAGAGTAAAATGGAAAAATAGTTGCCCACCCTTAAAAAAGCCCACAATGGCCCTTCAAACACTTAAAATATTAAGCACCTGCACTGTTAGGGATCAAGGCTACGAAGATGAAGAGGAGTCCTTGTACTCAAGAACTAGGAACATGGAGAGAGGCAGCGTTTAGAGATAAGCATCGTGTAAACTAGAGAGTAATGGGAGCAAAGGAGTGTGTCTGAAAGACAGTAGACCTTTAATAAATGTTTGTAGACTCAACTCGATGGTGAGATGTAAGGTATGACTATTAGTGACTGAGGTAGTACTGAAATTATGGGAAGTGAGGAGATTGATGACCTGCTCATCAATATTGAGCAAAGGTACATAGATAATCAAGTATGACTGAAGGCAGGGCATGGTATAGGGAAGAAAACAGAGTCAGAACTCAAAAGAAAGAGAATAACCTGTAAATCAGTAGTTTATAGTGACAAGAATATGGGTAGGGAAATATAATTGGATGGGTTGAATTTCAGAGCAGTAGAGGTGACTAATGATGCCAGAGAGAGAGCCTGGAAGCAACAATGGAGAATAAGGAATAAGCAAACTACAATTTATTTGGAGGCAGTGCATCAGAGGGTCATATGGGAGCAACCAACTCTAGAAGGAGTGGCCACATATGATGTATCATTCAGAGAAAACCAGAGTTTTGTGAACTCAAGAAGATGGAATGAGTATATGGAGAAGATAGATAAGACGAAGGGGAGATTTTAAAATACTAATTTGAATAAAGGTTCCACAGGACACAGTGGAAGACGAAGGAGGAGAGGGACCAACCCTGTCATTTTCTGAGAGGAGTATACTATATACTATACTATATAGCAAATGATCATTTCTTAAGTATATTAGAGAGAAAATACTTATTCTCATCTGGACTGAACTAGATTGTTTCTGACATTCCTTCCGACTCTGAGATTCTCAGATTCTGTGCATGGAGAGGTGTAACTGAGAGATGGATAAGAGGGCAAGGAGACGCAGGAAAAGAAGAAAAAAAATGGTTATTGGCCTTCCTAGACAATGAGTTAAGTGTAGGAGCAAGAGGTGGTAGTTTGCTAGCCAGAAGATAGAGGGATTATCAAGTTTAATGGGTAGATTGTGTTGGGACAGTATCCCTAGGACCATCTTCTTCTTGTCTTTGAAAATCTACTCCCAATTCAGGTTCAGTTAATCTTGGCTCATCCCTCGCTCACTGGAAATCCCTCTTATTTCAATCCAGCCATTTAAATAGACTCAAAAGAGGAAACTTGGAAATATAGTGGACTAAGAAGTAGACTATTGTATAAAATTTTTGAAGGTTTTACAGGAAAAAATGTGATTAGAATAAGAATGGAAATCATCAAGTGAGGAAATGTCTTTGTATTATGTATCAGCTAAAAAGTCTGATGCCCGATATACACTAGAGACTTGACACAAATATGTAAGGCTAAGTTATTGCCAAATAGATAGTGGTCAAAATATGTGAACAAATAGTTTTTAAAAGAAGAATTTCAAGCCATCAACAATGATAGGAAATAATGTTGCAAATTACATATAAATAAAGGAAGTGAGAACTGTTGACTCATGAAAAACAGTTTGTCTGGGAGGGCCCCAACCTCCCTTTTCAGCTTCTTGCTGGGAATGGTATTGTGAGGGTTAACTTTCTTTATTCCTACTTCCCTACTCCTCAGTCCTCCTTCTTTATTAGGTCATTCAGAATACAATATACCTTCAACTTTACTGACCTATCTTATAGGCAGTAGGGCAGTCTTTCATTGGTATCCATCATAGTGTCTTTGTCTGACATGATAAAGGTCGCTAAGCTTTGACTGGAACATGCATACAGCCCCCTGTGTATTGCCCGCTGTGAGCATGGAGGCTGAATAGTGAGACTGTCCCTGTTAGCTGCTGTTCTCCTCCTCCCCTTTTGAGAAGCAAATTATCTCTGTGTGGGATAACACTTTTCACATGTTCTCCCTTGTACTAAGAAGTAGAACAATGAGCAGGGCAGGGGAATTTTTGCATGTTTTTCCAACAGAGATTCTCTATCCAGGACATGTAGAGAATTGATACAAATATATAAAAATAAGGCCCATCCACGGAGAGAAAGTAGTCAAGAGAATATGAACAAGGAAAAAATAATACAAGCTATCCTTAGCCATATGAAAAATGCTCCACATCATTAATGAGAGAAATGAAAATATAAACAGGGGCTGTACCTCACACCAATCATATTGGCAGCATGACATGACAAGAAAATAATTGTTTTGTGGAGCTGGAAAAGGATAGATATTAATGTACTATTCATGGAGCTATAAATCGACACACCTATTATGAAAAGCAATTTGGAATTATATGCCATAAATCAGTAAACTGTGTATACCCATTGACCCAGAAATGGTCCTGCTAATACCCCAAGGTTATCAGAGAAAGATGCCAAGGGACATGTATATAAAAATATTTGTAATAGCAATAGGTGTTCATCAATCAGAGAATGGCTGAATACATTACAAGAATATAATGGGATATTATTTCTCCATTAAAAAAATACTGAAAGGATTGATTCAGAGAAACCTGGGACAAACTAGTATGAGGTAATATATAGTGAAGTGACCGGAACTGGGAGAACAATTTATACAGTGAGTAAAACTTGCAAAGGAAAACAACTTTGAGAGATTGAAAAACTCTGATCAGTTCCACGGCCAATCACAGCTCCAGCAGCCTAATGATGAAATCATACTTCTCTCCACTTCCTGAAAGGGAGATGTTGGTCTAGAGGTATGGAATGATATGACCAATGTGTGGGTTAGTTTTGCTTGACCATACTTATAAGAGAAAGCTTTTGGAGGAGAGAGCCGAAAAAATTACAAGAGGCAAGGTAGTCCATGAATTCATACTCAGGTCCTTCATATCTATATGTGTATATATCTACATCTACATATTTCTCTATTTAAATAAAACTGTTTTATGTATTGAGATCTTATAAGCAGGAGGGCTTGAAATAGGGAGATGCTGGCTACCCTTTGGGGAAGTGAAAGTACCAGATACTGAAGTTCCCAGGTTCCACTGGAATAGACACAATAGCCAAAGTGAGGCATTCCCATAGTATACCCAGACCTTTCTTAACAAGAGAAAACTTCTTCCATAAAAATCTTACAGGAAGAAAAAGAGAAGCCAAATCCTAACAAAAGTAAATTTGCTAACAAAGTAAATGTTTGTTGGAGTACTTTCAGTTGCCCGTGTTCTTTTTAAATAGGTCAATACCACCTACAGTGAGTTGGGCAATGAGTATTTTGTTCATTTATTTTTTTCTTATAAAAAGGAGTTTTACTTGCATTCAAAATAAAAAATAAAATAAACTATGGGGTTAGTTACTAGCAAAAATTATACCTCATTTGTCAAATTCAGGAAATATTAGATATGCTCCTGAAAACAAGCCAGCATATGTGCTATATAACCTTGCAAGTCATCTTCACTCTTCAAATATTCTTCTTTGATGAGTATATAAAACTTCTTAGAAACCTGAAGTATGATAAGGAATTGTGTACTTGGCTGAAATTTAATGCTATCTCTATCTAACCTTTAACCTGATTATTTTTTAGTCCTTATCTTATTTCAATTTTATATAACTGTGTTCTTTATGAGCCTTGGATGGAATCAAATATCCTATGTGGAGTAGGAAAAGACCTTAGAGATACATAATATATATAGATATATAATGAGAATTAGCAAAACATTTCCTTATGCCCAACATCCCCCAAACAAGAAGTGTTATAAAATGAACAGGTCTATTGGACAGTCCCAGACGCAAAAGGACACGTGTTACATAACTGGATTCTGAAGAGATCAATAAATAAAATATAGTCATTTAGCAAGGGTTAAATGAGTTATAAATCTAGTTAAGATCCTCAGAGAAAACTGTCACTCATCAAAATTTAGAATTTAAGGTAATGATTTCACAAATTTCTTAATCTAGTCCTTCTTGGATTACATTCCTTATAGACACCAAATATTGAAATAATTACGTGTGCATGACAAGGGACTTCATCACTACTTTCTTCTCATTATCATTGTTTCGCAATGTGATAGAGCAAAGACTATAGTTTTACAATCATTTGTTTTCCCTAGCAGATAACAGGGAGGTCAAAGTTTCCATGGAATAGCAATAGCTTTGTAGATGCCTATATCATCACAATTGAAATAGCCAAATGCTGCCAATGTCATATTTGACAGCACCAAAAGACCTGCGTAGGCTCCTTTCATCAAGATATCTTCCCAGATATAGTCAGTGATGACCAGTCCAAAACCTCAGTATAATGGAACGTTGGCCAATGAGTATTCCACCAAAGAACTCAGACACAGATAGTTACCTGGGAACAGGTTAAAGAGCAATGTACAAAGAGCCCTCTCAGTAATCCAGTGCAAAGTTGCAGGCTTAAAGTAGAAGCTGACATTACTATACTCCTGGGCCAAGACAGTCCAGCAGAGAGACTAGGACTAACATGGGTGTGTCTTCTCAGATACTGAGGAGAAACTAATCCTTCTAGGTGCAGCGCAGAAGATTCACATGCTCCAAAGCCACTTGCTGTCACCATGTCTATCTGAAGTTCTCAAGATCACACACCAACCTAGATGTCCCTGGGCCACTCTTGCCCTACCTACAAATGCTGAGAGGAGGATTGTGGTTAGGACCAACACACAAAAGGTCATAGAATATCCCATCTCTTCCACTTTTACTCTAGCAATGATCTGGCGCAGCTAGGTTGCACAGTGGAGAGTGCACTGCATCTGAAGTCAGAAAGAACTCAGTTCAAATTCTGACTTTACTAGCTGCATAACCCTGGACAAGTCACTTAACATTTGTCAGCTTCAGCTTCCTCATTCATAAAATGGGGATAATAATAGTATCTAATTCACAGATAAAATGAGATATTTATAAACTGCCTTTGCAAAACTTGAAGTGCTATATAAATGCTAGACATTATCATAAGCAGCTTCATCATTATTATTATTTTTAAAAGGTACCAGATTGAGCAATTACCTGTAAATCCAAAGAGAAACATGAGCAAACTCCTTCATCCAGCCCAGGACCGCACCAAAAAAAAAAAAAAATCCAGAAGCTATAGGAGTTAGAAGAAGTTTTCTGCCGCAAAAGTCACCACAAGCACAGGCAAACAGATTGCTTGTCCAATATTTGTCAAGTAATGACCTGACTGGGGAAGCATTAGGAGGGCTAGAAGCCTGTAGTAGCTCCCTAACTGAGGAAGCCCCAAATGGCATGGTAACCAATGGCAGTGTCCTGAACAAAGATACCTGGACTGGGGAATGGGGTAGGAAAAAAAAGAGCTGTAACTGGACACAATGAAATTCACTAGTGCTTTGTGCACAGACACATGAGTGAATGTGGAAGCTAGTATCAGGGACCCAGAAAATGGAGATCAGGACCAATCAGGACTTTACCAGCCACATGAAGAGTAGATGAAGGGAGACAGAGCCTGGCCCTGGCACAAAGTCCCAAATTAGGAACTGATCCTGAAAATATGAGTAAACAGAACAAGATACTGAACAAAATGAAGAAATATTATAGGTCAAGAATCAATAGAACCCTTCAAAAAATAACTCCATAAAAACTAAAAGTACAACCCCCAGGGGAAAGAGTGGCTTAGCCATAGGATTTAACAGTCCCTAGAAAAAAACAAGGACTCTGGTGGAAAGAACTGAGAAGAGAATAACAGCTTAGTATGAGGTATAAAACTTTACTCAAGTAACAGATTGCTTAAAAATTAGAATGGACAAAACAAAAGTAAATGACTCTGTGAGACAACAAAAAAAATTAAAACAAAATTAATAGATTGAAAAATTTGGAGAAAATGTAAAGTATCTACTATTGAAAACACCTGACCTAGAAAATATTTCAAGGAGACATAATTTAAAAATCATTAGATTCACTGAAAATCATAACCAGAAAAGAAGCCTGGATACAATATTTTTAAAAAAAAAAATTTGAAATGAAAACCTTCTAGATTTATTAGAACTAGAAAAAAGCGAAAATGGGAAAAAATCCACCAATTGCCTTCTGAAAGAAACCCAAAATTAAAAGTCTCAGAAGCGACACTGCCCATATCTTGAATTTCTAGGTCAAAGAAAGGATGCTACAAGTATCAAGAAACAGTATCAAGAAGCCAATCAGGGTCACAAAAGACCTGGTAGCAAACACTATAAAGGAGAGAAAACCTTATGATACAATTTTCCTAAAGGCAAAAGATAAAGGCCTACAAGAATAATATACTCAGGGCAGCTAGGTGGCACAATAAGTAGAGCACTGGCTCTGGAACCAGGAGGACCTGAGTTCAAACCTGGCCTCAGACACTTGACACACTTTACTACCTGTGTGACCTTGGGAAAGTCACTTAACCCCAATTGTCCTGCCTTTCCCCTTCAAAAAAATAAAACTGAAATAATATGCTCTATAAGACAGAACATAATCCTATAAGAGAAAACATCTAGATTTAATTTATTTATTGGAATAAAAGACCTTCAGCTATTCTTGATGAAACAGCAGACCTGAGTAGAAAATTTAAAATCTAAACACAGGAGTCAAGAAAAATCTAGAAAGGTAAATTAAGTATAGGTGGGCAATTGGAAGGGGCTAACCAATAGTGATTGTGCTTACATTCAAATACTATTAGAAGTGTTCTTTCATATTCCTGATGACTTCAAGGAGCATAAGATAATAAATTTAGAGTTGAAAGGGATCTTGAAAGATCTACGGCACTTTATAGATAAGAAAACTGAGACCCGGAGAAGTGACTTTTCCAGGGCCATACAGCTCACGAGTAATTGAGCAGTCAACATTCAAAGCCAGGTCTTCCTGAACCTAAGTTGACTAGAGCTTGTTGCCTCTCAGTGATTTGCCCAGTGTCAGACAACTGGTAGGTGGCTGAGACAGGATTCAAACTCTGGTCTTCCTGACTCACAAGTCATCACTCCAATCTATTACCCCAAGCTACCTCACTGCCAAGGGTCACAGAAAGAATTAAATTAGGATTGGAGTTTTGTTTTTGTTTTCTGTGTTGGTGGCCTTGAGAGAGGGAAAGGAGAACATATGAGAGAAGAAAGAAGGAAGAAGATGGTGGAACTTAGTGTTTTTCTAAATGCAGGTAGTATGAGATGAATTTACGAAATAGAAGAGAAGGTGAGGGGGCACATCACGTGGATCTCACTCTTATCTGAACTCAACAAAGACTTGAACACACACAGAGATTGGTGTAGTGATACATTAAACTCAATGGAATCTAATTTTGATATATGCTGTTGTTTTTCTTTTCATTTACCTTGTATGTTGTATACCTGGTTCTACTTACTTCACTTTGTATTAAATCATATGTCTGTTTATGCTTCACTGTAATCTTCAAATTAATCTTTTCTCATGATGCAATAATATAACATACTCATGTCTCACAATTTCTTTGGCCATTTTTTGGAAACTATTTTCAATGATTCAAAGAAAACATTTCTTTAAAAAATCTGTACGTTTCTAGAAACAAGCTCTTTACCCATGTGAGGAGACAATATCCAGTTTTCCCAACAGTTTTTGCACTATAAAGTGAGCCCTTACCACAGAAGTTGAAGTCTTTGGGTTTATCTAACATTGCGCTACTATGGTCGTTTGCTTCTGGATCTTGTTGAGGAATCTCTCGGCTTGAGGTCCATAGAATCTCAGGGAGAATCTTGTCCTCAACCTGGATCCACAGACTGGAGGTCCATAACTTTAGAAATGAGCAGAAAAGGAAATAATAAAAAGATTTAAAGCTAGCTAGGGAGCAACTCAATGCCAAATGGCTTTCCATTTTGGCTAGGCTTTTAGTAGAACTTACAGAGCCACTAAGCAACACATTGCATCAGATAGAAATCAGGATTTCCTCATGAGGGAATGTCATTTTTTTCCTTCCTCAGTCTTATGTTCTTAATGTGTCCCACTGACTAATTTTTCTATTTTTTAACCAGCAATAAATAGTTTTAGTGACTATTGCTGTATTGTATAGTTGGAGATCTGATATTGCTAAGCTTCTTCCATATTACTGCTTTTCACTATTACTTTACATTATTCTTTTCATATATTGAGATTCCTGATCTTTTGTTCCTCAAGATGAATGCCATTACTATTTTTCCTGGTTCTATAATATAACCCTTTGGTAGTTTGATTGGTACAGCACTGAATAGTCAATTAACTTTTGTAGTATTGCCATGTTTATTACATGGGCATTGCCTAACAATGAGAAATGAATATTTCTCCATCTATTTAGGCCTGTCTTATTTTAGTAAACAGTGTTGGGAACTGGAATCCCCAATACTTTATACATTTTACAGTGTTCGTTAATAGATTTTTTCATTCTATCTCTTTCTGCTGGATTTTGTTGGTCATATATGGGAAGGCTGATAACTGGCATGGTTTATTTTATATTCTACTACTTTGCTGAAGTTATTAATTGCTTCAATTAATTTGGGGCTAATCTTTAGGATTCCCTAAGTAGATCATCATGTCATCTGCATTGACTTATTAACTAACTTCTCAATTCTGGTTTTGAGAACAGTAATCAAATACTACTCCTTGTAAGGATATCTCAATCAATTGCCCTATTATACCAATCATCATCATCGTAATTATCCTCAGCAGTAAACTTCTGGTCCTGCTCCATGCTGATTACCTGGAATATTTTCTGTGTTGTTGAGTTGTAATGTCCAACTCTTCATGACCCATTTGGGATTTTCTTGGCAGAGATACTAAAGTAGTTTGCCATTTCCTTCTCCAGCTCATTTTACAGATAAGGAACTGAGGCAAACAGGATAAAAAGACTTACCTAAGGTCATATGGCTAATAAGTATCTAATGCCAGATTTGAACTCAGGAAGATGACTCTTCCTGACTCTAGGTCCAGCACTCTATCCACTGTGCCACCTAGCTGCCCAATAGGAATTTTAAAAAGGCAAAAACATGCCATCTGCCCTCAAGGATATTTCTTCATATTTTTATTGATATCTTTTTTTTAATCAGCAACACTTTTCCTTTCCCTTCCCCCCTCCCAATATTCTGACTTCCTCCTGTTTCAACAAACTGGCTAGTAGTTGTTGTGGGGGTGAAAGACCAACACAAGCCCAACAACAAGCACGCTACCAGCACACTGCAAAAGCCCAGGTTCTTTTGATCTGCTTTACTAAGGAAAGCAACGTTAAGGGGTTGACAAGCTTACTTTAATTCACCATACAAATACCATTCACTTAGTTCAGGGGAAAAAGCCAGCACGCTGAACTTCGGAGCAAATACAAACAAATTATAAACATTGACAGACAGACCCAATACAATTCATAGTTACCAACATCTAGGTTCAGCCTGTGAGCTCATAACAAGGGCTGGCCCAGAGTCACGCTCACCACCATGGCTGTGGGTGAGAGCTCCAAAGAAGAGAAAGCCAACCCCTGGTTTTATCTCTTTTTCAGGGTCAAGGGTGAGTCACACATGCGACTCACCCATATGACCTAGAATCATCACAAAGAGGCGACTTGAACCCACGTGGTCTAAAAGCCTCCGATGTCCCAAACATGTCACTCAAACTCATGTGTAAACTAGGCCTTCCCCTGAGACAAGGAGGTCACCAAGGACTGCCAAATCTAATCAAGGAAACATAGGCCAGATTCTTCAAGGGCACTTGGTTGAACTGAGTGCTAAGAGCCCATTTTGCTTACCAACATACCTCCTCTCAGAGAGCTATCCCATATACCAAACAATATGTTTAAAGAAAGAAAAAGAAGAGGAAAAAATCAGCAAAACTTATATAATAAATTGAAAGAGTTTGAACATATGTTCAATGTACTAGAAAATCTCCCCTCTTTGCTAAGCAGGTGGGAGAGGATTCTTATATCTCTTCTTTGGAGCCATTCATATTCCATTTTATCTTTCGTAACTGCCTCAGTCCCTTGGTTAGACTATAGCCTGCTTATAGTTGTGAAATATATTTGATCTACTATTCTTCTAATTTTTTGTTGTGTAATCTTTAAAACTAAGGTTGTATTTCCATTTAGAATGAGTTATAGAATATGGAGTAAGGTGTTGATCTAAGCCTAATTTCTTTCTTTTTGGGGGGGGGGGGAGGAGGCAATTGGGGTTGGGACTTGCTTAGGATCACACAGCTAGTAAGTATCTGAGGCCAGGTTTGAACTCAAGTCCTCCTGACTCCAGAGGAGGTGCTCCCTCCACTGCTCCACCTAGCTGCCCTCTAAGCCTAATTTCTGCTACACTGCTTCCCATCCCAGCAAGATTTATCAAATAAGGAGTTCCTTCCAAATTTATGTTTTCTGGTTTATTAGATACCTGGTTATTGTGATCCATTGTTTCTCCCTTGTCTAGTCTTGTTCCCTTGATCTATTTCTCTGTGTTTTAACCAGCACCTAATGGTTTTAATGACTGCTGTTTTATTATATCATTTGAGATCTGAAGTTACCCTTTATCCCTTCCTCTTTTTATGATTTCCCTTGATAGTTTAGATCTTCTGTTTCTCCAGATGAATTTCATTCTTCTATTGAGTTATGTAAAGTAACACTTTAGTAGCTTGGAGGTAGCTAGCTGGCACAGTGGATAAAGCCCAGAGCCCACAGCCAAGAAGACCTGAGTTCAGATGACGCCTCACACACTTTCTAGCTGTGTGACCTTGGATAAGTTATTAAACCTCTGTTTGCCTCAGTTTCTAGAGATAATAATAGTACCATCTCAAAGACCTGTTGTGAGGATCAGACAAGATATTTGTACACAGTATCTGGTTCATAGTAGGTGTTAAATACATGCTAGCTATTATCATTAAGACTGGTAGTATTCTAATCTTAGCAAAGTGTCTGGCACATGGTAGATGCTTAATAAGTGTTTATTGATTGATTTACTATATCATTGAAGCCCACTCATGAACGCTGAAGATTTCTCCAAATATTAACGTTATTCTTTAAGGAATATTTTGTAATTGAATTTATGTCAACATTTTGTATGCTTCAGTAGATGGATCCTCAAGTATTTCATGCATTTTGTAATTATTTTGAATGGCATCTTCCTATCATTTCCTCTTGGATTTCATTATTATTACATAGAAATGCTGTTGGTTTTTGAAGTTTTATTTTGAGGCTCCACCACCTCTTCTATTTGGTAGGAGCAAGTACTTCATAGGGTCACAGGTGTAGAGGAGGAAGAGAGCTTCTTTTCAGAAAGGATTCTGGTGAAACCCAAAGAAGTTAAGTTACTTAGCCAGCGTCCCAGAGGGAATAAATAACAGCTTGGTTCTTTAACTCCTGGTCAATTGCATTTTCCATTTTACTACACTTCTCACTGGTTACTTGCCCTTGAAAGGACAAAATTTCTGTCCCAAAGAAATTTATTTATAGAAAACTTTAAGACGTTTTAACCTCATTTTTCTCAAAAAGCAGAACCTGTAAACTTTTAATCTACATAGACTTCACTAGTTCAGGACACGAAATCACAAGTGTTTTCTGAATAAAATGGAGATGTCAGTCATCAACCCTCAAAGAATGGTTTTCGACTCAAAATGTTTTCGGTTCGCGTTTCCTGGAACAAATGAGAAGCGGTTAATCACGACTGGAGAGAGTAAACAGCTCACAACCCAGGATGAGTTCAGAAAGCTGGAAAAAGCTGAGTGAAAACCTATTTCGGCCCCATAAACCCTACGAAAAGATCAAGGAGAGCGAGGAAGCTTGGCTCCCATTAGGACTTTGTCCCCTCCCTGGTGCTGAAAGCTGGCTAGTGAGCAATCTGTCTGCATGGTCACCCGAGCCAATTGCAGAGGACCTCACAAAACGCTGCCCTGCGGAAGGAGCGGAAGGAGCCTTCCCCTGCCTTGTTTGTTTCTCTGATTGAGGAGCTTACTAGCCCGAGGCTAGGAGAGCTAGGCGAGCTCTTCGCTGCAATAATGCACGTCTTTTTGGAACTTCTTCGGCTTCTCCCTATTCTGATTTTCTCCATCCTAGAGTCTTTCGTGAAGCTTTTTATTCCTAAGAAGAGAAAATCAGTCAGTGGAGAAACTGTACTTATTACTGGAGCTGGTCATGGAATTGGGAGACTCACTGCCTATGAATTTGCCAAACTTAAAAGCAAACTGGTTCTGTGGGATATCAATAAGGTAATAATAGCTCTACTCTGTTTTTAAACCTTTCACAGGAATGAACCTCTTACAGCATCAAAGTGAGGCAGGTATGTAGAATTATTTTTGTCGAACAGTTGGAAAAAATAAATACAGAGCAGTTAAATGTGTTTAGGGTCATGTGATAAGGAGAGAAGCCATAATTCCTAGGTCTTAATCCAGAGCTCTGCCCACCAGTAATATGACACGATTTTATTCATCTGATTTCCTCCTTTCCTTACCCCCCCCCCCGCCCAGTTCCCTGTTTCTGATCTCATTCTCTTAAATCCTTCTTCATTCCACCTTGAGAGATGCTCGTCTCGTAAGCGTCTTGCCTCAGCCTGAGAATAAAGGACTTGGTCCAAGGGTCATTAGTGTCTTTGATATAGTTCTGCTTTGCTCACAGGTGCGGTGAAGCTCGCAGTAAGATTAATTAAAATTTCATGTGCGTGTGCTTTGGGCTTTTCAGACAGTAGCTTTAGAGTCAGAGAACCTGGGTTCAACTCCCCTCCTCTGATGCTTACTGTGTGACCCTGGGCTAGTCACTTAACGTCTCTGGGCTCCTGTTTCCCCTTCTGAAGATGGTGGGAGGGATGGGGGTGTGGGTGCGCGAGGGTGGACTGGTTTCTGGAGTCCTTTAGATATCTAGATGAAACCACTGGAATCTAGTAAAATACAACAGAATGTCTTTTGAATAAATCCCTGTTTGTGATTACTGATGAAAATAAAATAGCCTTTCAAGATTATGCCCCCAAGCAGACTGAGAACATCTAATGCTACCCTTCTTTCAAATACTGCCTATTTTGTTAAATGCTTTACCGCCTGGAAGCAGTAAATGTTTGTGGGTCATACTTTCTTGTGAGTATATTGTTCCTCATGCCCTAGTGGTTTAGGGTGAGGGAGTACGGATTGACCCCACCCATCCGTACTTGTAGGTGGCTATTCAAGCATACCAAGGGGCTCTGGGTGGCACATGAAGGCCTGGGACATCACTCAACTCTTCTGAGGCCAGCCTACAGGCTAATGGGTCAGAGTATGCTAATTCCCACTTTAAAGTGGGACAGGGTGATCCAAACCAAGATTTGAGGTGATCACTAACTACCTACCTACCTACCCAACCAAAATGCATTCATCTTAGGGAATTTGTAGTTGGACTTGTTTCACTTAATATAACTATGAAGTAATGAAAACAAGTTTAGGTAGAGGTTAGTGACCTATAATGAGCTGCCTGAGACCTGATATATCATCTGATCAAACTTGCATTTTACAGAAATGGTAACTTCAGGAATGTTTAGTGAGTATTGAGGCAGCACAATAAGTCAAACTGGAATTCAAGCCCAGGTCCTCTGACTTTAGATCCATTGACCTGTCGGAAGCAGCACAATGATTATTGTCAACTAGGTCGGTGTTCACTCTTAGAAATTTAGTAAATTTTCAGTTTGTTTTTAAATAATGTCTTTTCAGGCAGGTATAAATATTTACCAAATTAACAGTATATTTTGCACTTGACAGTTCTTGAAACATCCATTCAGAAGCTTCTGTTGGACTAAATATAAACTGACTTCAACCTTAAGCAGATTATTACTTTTGAAAAGAAGTTTTAAAAATTGCTTAAATGTAAACTATCCTATGGATACTTTGTATAAACTGTTAAAAGGAAATAACAGTCCCATAAAATGATTTATTTTTTCTGAAATTGATGCAATAACTTTCTAAGGCTGATGCTGTAATCGAAATGAACTTTCTCCCATCCTGCCTTTTATAACAGAATTAGTCACATTTTGCTGTCTAAAAGATCCAAAGTATAGTCTAAAATGGCAGTTCTCAAACTTTTGGCAATAGTGAAAAACTTTACTTTAAACAAAACTTTGGGGGAACTTTTGTAGTAAAATTTTTTAAAAGATTTTATTTAGGCAACTAGGTGGCACAGCGAGAAGAGCACCGGCCCTGGAATCAGGAGGACCTGAGTTCAAATGCGGCCTCAGACACTTGACACACTAGCTGTGTGACCTTGGGCAAGTCACTTAACCCCAATTGCCCTGCCTTCCCCCCTGCAAAAAAAAACATAATAAGATTTTATTTAAATGCCTTCCACCAATGATTTCAAATAACACTGGGCTAAATTTTAAAGATATTTTTTCAAATCATGATTTTATTCTGAATCAAACGATGTTACACCCTGTGAATATCATTGTTTGCTACCAAAAAGGATCTTATATTTGGAAACATGTCTCACAAAAATTTTTCCCCTTTGACTTACATAAAAGTTGAATTCCCTGAGGGAAGGGGGTGGAATCATGAGGGTCAAAAAGAACTGAGGACAGAAAAGCTCTAAGCAGCAGAAAAAATTGCCTGTGCCCTTGGTTCTTAGCACAGTGGCTGGCACAAAGTAGGTGTTGGTTAGGAGTTAGCAAGTGTTGCTGACTGATTTAGTGATTAGAAGAGGGAGTTTACTCACAGCCCTTAAACCAGTGAAATTACATTATAGGATCAGAGATGAAGAACTTATAGGGGCCTTAGAGGTCAACTAGCCCAACCTCTTCAATTTACAGTTGAGGAAATTAAGACCACCTCCAATGGCTCCCTATGTTGACTGAACAGAACAATTGTGTGTGGGTGATAGAAATAGTAAAGTAGATGGGTTTGCAGTGTGTGCATTGCAATGTCCTTCTTTGTAGAATTCTCTGGACTACTTCAAGGAAGTTTTTATAAAATTTAAGTCATAAGCAATATATCACTTTGCTGATATATTACCAAATAAGCAATATATCACTTTGTTATGTGATTATAGGCACAGGAATGGCCAACACCCATCTTTCCAGACCATAGGTTTAGAGAAAGGCACTGAGGCTTCATATTCTCCATCTTGAATAGAGTTAATTTTTTTAAATGGTATTTTTATTTAAAATTTTTAAAGATTGCTAAATTAATTTAAATAAAATTACTAATTTAATTTTCAATTGTCAGATGTGGTAGTCATTTGAATTCTAGTCTCACCCCTTTTGTCTTTGATTACAGCATGGCATTGAGGAGACAGGTGCAGAATGCAAAAAACTG
This sequence comes from Trichosurus vulpecula, assembly GCF_011100635.1. Classification (NCBI taxonomy): domain Eukaryota; kingdom Metazoa; phylum Chordata; class Mammalia; order Diprotodontia; family Phalangeridae; genus Trichosurus; species Trichosurus vulpecula. The sequence goes on from NC_050578.1 coordinate 69,328,073, forward strand.
GGTGCAAGAGTTCACACCTATGTGGTAGACTGCAGTAAGAAAGAAGACATTTACGATTGTGCAAAGAAGGTAATAATTCAAGTGTAATATAGATGGATGGACCATCTAACATAGATTGACTTGCATACTTGTGACACAGATATCTGACCTGGGATCTAGCCCACCTTGTCTAGGGAGATTTCTATTTCTACATTTGTGGAGAGTCTGAGGAAGTCCATGGATATATCCCTAGTATATCTCCTACTATTAACAGGAAATTAACAGGCAAAATCTAGGACATTTTTGGCTGGGTGATCCATCACTCTCCTGTCTCCAAGAGGGGTATTAGGCTAGAATTATATCTCTATTACAGTTTATATATGTGTAGTCTAGGCGTGTAATGTTCTTTTACATTTTCAAAATAAAAGAGTTCTGAATAAAAGCCACCTTCCCTGACTGTGTACAAGGGAGCTTACTCTTGCCAGCTTTGCTCTGTCCCACAGAGCTCTGTTTACATGAGATGTATATTGAGCTATATATCAAGCAAACACACTTTTTCAAGCAAACAATGAGCAGAGATGGGAAATTATACAAATTAGGGCAGATGGCGTAATATGTAAAAGCAAATCTCTGCTCACCCAAGGAAGAACAACTTCAGTGTAGGCACAGAGAATCAGGGGATGGATTCCTCATATGTCACACACATTTAAAAGTTCAAGCTTTGTCTCTCATGCATTGCTGTCTTTCCACTTCTCTCTCTCCTTCTCGGAAGTCTCTCCGAACTGAGGCAGCATTGCTGTATCAGAGGTCTCTCAGTTAATCAACCTCCCAGAGTACAGATCTGAGAGTGGCTATTCCAGATTGAAAATCAACACCAGCAACAAACATTTGTTAAATGTTTATTATGTGTCAGGCACTAAGTTCTGGGGATAAAAATATAAGTGGAAAAAAAGATAGTCCCTGACTTCAAGGAGGTTATATTCTAATGAGGGAAAATAACACATAAAAGAAATGAAGGGAAAATATACCTAGATAGGCTCTGGCTCATTGATGGATTTTCTGGGTCAATAACCACTCAAAACCATAGCTTATGAGACCAGACCAATATGTCTCTTCACTAAAAGACCTATAGTTCAAAGCAAAGCACATTTCACTAAACTACAAATCAAAAGTGAAAGAAGTGATACAGAAGAACTCCTCCCCCATGTACATAGAGGTTCACACTAGCAGGGACACATGCATTGAGCCTGTGAAGTCAGGGAGCATGTATGGCCAAAACATTTAACAATACAGTCACTGAGATCCTCTGGAAATAGTGCAATGCTGCTTTTTTTCTGAGCTTCTCTTCCCTGGAGATATCAGGTTTTGTGTTTCACTTCTGCCAATCACTTCTGTCTCTTGGTCTTAAGCTTGTAGCCCTGAGAACCATCTAGAGTTCACTGGTCACTGCTCCCAGCCAGCTAGCTACAAAAGCTCTTAGACAGAAAGCTCTTATGTTTTTTAAAATTTAATTTTCAAGATTTTTCTTTTTTTATCGTGAATTGGACAAATACACCAAATTTAACCTTTCCAGCCTAGTACAGTACCTAGAATATGGTAGGTGCTTAATAAATTTTTGCTCATTTGACTAGCCTTAACACTAAAAACCCAAGATCTTTTGTTCCCTAGCTATGCTCATTCTTGAGAAGTTGAGTTTTTGAACCTAAATTTGAGATTTTATAATTATCCTTATTAAATTTATAATTTGAACCCAAGTTTGAGACTTTATAATTATCTCTATTCAATTTCATGTTGTCACATCTGGCCCATGCTACGTGAACCTGTCAAAGCCCTTGTAAGTCTTGATTCTGGAATAAAATATGTTAGCTATTTTGGTGTCACCTGCACATTTAGTAAGTATCTTGTGCAATTAATTTTTTTAAATAGTCAGCAGCTTTGGAACCAAGCACAGATTCTTGGGGCACTCAACTGAAGACCTCCTTCCAAATTTACATTGAACTCTTAATGACTGGTCTGTATCTGGTCCACATCTCTCTCCATGTTTTCTACAAGAATGATATGAGATATTAAAGTATCTCAAATGCTTTACTAAAATCTAAGTAAAATGCATCTACAGCATTACTTTGATCTACCAGATTTTTTATCCTTTTTTAAAAAAGGGAAAAGATAAGTCTGGCACAGTCTGCTTTTAATAAAGCTGGGCTAGTTAAATCATCCCTCCCTTTGTTGGACTTTTACTGTCTCTTTTTTTTGGGCAGGGAGAGGGCAGTTGGGGTTAAGTGACTTGCCCAAGGTCACAAAGCTAGTCTATGTGTCAAGTGTCTGAGGCCGGATTTGAACTCAGGTCCTCCTGACTGTAGGGCTGGTGCTCTACTCACTGTGCTACCTAGCTGCCCCTTTACTATCTCTTTAATGATTCATTCTAGAATTTTGCTGTCAATCAAATTCAAGTTCATTGAGTCTATTTGAATTTTATTTAAATTAATTTAGTAATTTTTAAAAACATTTTTAAATAAAAATAGCATTTAAAAAAATTTTAACTCTAGTCAGGATGTAGAATGTGAAGCCTCAGGGCCCTTCTCTAAACCTATGGTGTGAAAAGATGGGTGTTGACTCTGTCTGTGGCTATAATCACTCAGCAAAGTGATGTATTGCTTTTATATATCAGGTTTGCACACTGCATTCTCTTCTCCATTTTGATAAGTGGAGGACATTTGTCCCCCATCCCTGCAGTACCTCTCTGATTTTCCATATCTTTTGACTGTCACTGACAGTGGCTCAGCAACCCCATCCTCCAGTTTTTTTCAGTACCAAAGGACAGAGTTCATTTGGTTCAGATGACTTAAATCCATCAAGAACCACTCAGTGCTTTTCTTCCTTGTCTTTGCTGTGAACTCTCTTATAGCCATTTTCAATCTGTCCCTTCGGTGTGCAGTTTATTTTCCTTGAAAGAGAAATTGGAAGCAAACTAAAAACTGAGCACCTGACCCCTATCTCTGTTGTCATCATCCTGGCCACCCCAAGAAACCAGCCACAAGTGTCCTAGTCCCTTCTTTGTTTCTCTTCTTTCCTGTAATAAAGAAAAAAACAAAAAGCAAATTCTTTTTTTGTTGTCGTTCTCAGTTTCCCTCAACATTTTTGGCTCACTGTGAGCTGTAGGACTCCTGAAATGATTCTTATATAAACTGTGCCATATTTATATATTCATCCACTATTACCTATCCTTACTTGTATCTTCTATACACATCTTTAAATTTCTAATTTTAAAAATAATTTTTACTCCAAATTTAAACACCAAAAAATTTGAACATTTTCATATATGTATATGTGATATACATACACACACATATATATCAGAACACAAGAGGATTGTATATGAAACTATTAGTCACCATTTCACACAACTTGATTTTTTAAAAATTATATAATGCCTTTCACTCGTTATTTTCAGAACTGCCCTGATTATCTGTGTTTTCTGCTAAACTTCTTCTTTGCATTTGCCCTCTTTTTCATGGCATTACTATGGCTTATCTCCTTTCTTCTCTAAACATCTCCACCAGATTAAAACATTGCAGGGAAGTGGGGGAACCTTATAACAAATAAACATAGTTAAGCAAAATAAAAGATAATCTCATAAACCTAGTAATTTTTTACACCTGGAAGAAAATATATATTCTAGAGGTACTGTTTTGCTAATCGCTTACATCTATGTTTAATAGCTCATTAATAATATTTTCATTTACTTTATTTTTAAAAGGTGAAAGCAGAAGTAGGAGATGTTAGCATCTTAGTGAATAATGCAGGTGTAGTCTACACGGCAGATTTATTTGCTACTCAAGACCCTCAGATCGAAAAAACATTTGAAGTCAATGTTCTGGCTCACTTCTGGGTAAGTACGATTTATTTTATAAAATCATGTCTGAAGGCATTTTAGAAAGAGAACAGAATCTCATCAGGACTGAAAATCAGGGCTGAGTACATAGTCAGGCTTCCCTTCCATTCAATACGGGCACACTTTAGGAGTTCAGTATATTCCAGGCAATGTGAGCAAGCTACTTAATGGTCAGTTTCAGTAGGGACTGGAGAGATGAAAACAAGAGTAAAGAGTCCCTATCCCCCAAAACTCACATTTTATTGAAGTTTCCCTCCACCATACACACAGATGAATAAATACAAATATAGCACGGTCTTTGAGGTACTTATCTCAACTACCATTCTCATTGAGTCAGGAGCCCCCAGAACAAGGAGACCTACCTCTCCCTCTCAGGGTTCTAGGGGTATCTTTTCTAGAGACCAGCTTTCTAGTCCTGAGGCCCTACTAGTGTGCTTCCTTCCATGATGATCAGTTGAGAACCAATTTAGTCATTCAGCCTTAAGTAGCTTCCCTGCCCAGCTTGATGAATTTATTAGTTAGGCTATCAGTAACCAATAAATTGGGTCAATGACCAAAGACCCTGAGTGAGGGCTGACTGGGTTTTTAAAATCTGGGTGTGTCTTAAGTAGCTTTAAAAAATGACTATTTACTAAAGTAGTATGGTAGAAGCAGATGTTACACAATATGCTCTTCCCCCTTTTTAGTTCCACCCCACCCCCAATAAAGATAAATCTTTGGCTCTCCCATAAGTACAGAGTCCAAAGAAAACTAAGCTCAGTTTTGGGCAACACATATAGCAAAAGAATGACTCATATTCCCTAGCTCTTGGAAGTTCCCCTTAGACATGATGTACTTTTTTCACTGGGCTCCATATGGAGCCAAGAATGCTGTCCTTGGCTCTGAAAACAGATGTTGCTTTCAGCTGATGAGTGTATGCAACTAGGAAACCAATGGGAAGATGGGAACTCCAAAATCCTTAATACCCTTCAAATCTTATAAGATTCTCCTGCAGCCAAAAAGCAGGGGGTAGAAGTAGAGGTCAGGGTAGGGAGAGAAGGGAGGAAAGTTTAAAAAAAAAAAGGAAATAAGCATTTTTAAAGATCCATTATGTGCCAGGCATTGTGCTAAGCACTTTACAAATATTATCTCCATTTTACAGATGGAAACTGAAACAGAGGTTAAATGACTTGCCCAGGAGTACATATCTAGTATATGTCCGAGGCAGATTTGAACTCAGGTCTTCCTGCCTCCAATGCTACTACATGCAAAGAGGGGTGGGGGAATCCAAGTAAGGATACCTAAGCCAAGGCTAGAGCTGAGGTTGCTCCTCCTCATGGGGTTTACCAGAATACCATGCTTGCTCCAATCTCTCAAATAACTCTGGTTCTCAGCCAGTTTGATATTTCTATAGATGACCTGTAAGGTATGACCAACTTTCCTCAGCTATTCTCAACCTGATTCCTGCATAATTTAAGTTCTAATGCCTATGACTGATTGATTAAAACCCAAACTCATGATTGAGATATAGTCACCTTATTAGGGTATCTTAAGATAAGTAATTAGGGTGTCTTAAGATATTAGGGCAAGTAGATGACTTTATTTAATTAATTAACTCCACCTTTTTACAAAATATATGAAAGCTAGATACAGTCTTTTTGGAGAGGGAGTATTAATAACTGAGAGGATAAGGAAAGGCTTCTTATACAAGGTAGCACCTGAGAAGTGTGGTAGAGAAACTAGAGATTTCAAGAAATGTGGGCACAGCAGCAAAGTAGATAGTAATGCACCTTTGTTACTGTCATTTCTATTGATTAAGGCATATCTATTTCTGATGTTCCCCTTTGGGGGAATGAGAACTTTATCTTCTGTATTCTTGGTAGCTATGGCAGCCAACAAGGAGAAGGAGGCAGCATCTGCAGAGGCCAGGCTCTTGGGTGATTATTTAAAGGACAGAAGTAGGGAGGGAGCTGCTATTCCTGGGGTACATAGGTGGCAGTTGGTGATGGTTGGGATAGCAGCCTCATCTCAACAAGTTTTGTTTTCCCGGATGATAGCTGTGGGGGTGAAGCTGGTAGTGTAGGGCCTCCATTCCCAGGGCTCTTGGGTTCAGGACCCTGGGCTATCTCTACTGGAATAGGAGGTAGACAGTAATTGAAATGATAGGTTGGTTTCACACTCCTGGAAGAAGGGGTGCACCATGCCCCTTCTCTCTTCCTCAGAACAGCTTACTCCTTCAGTAAGGCTGGCTTATCCAGAACTGACTAATTCAGAGGCAGGATTTTAATCTGCCTTGTGAATTGTAGATGTAGAAGGAGTTTCGACATCAGGAATCATCTATGCTGATAAAATCAAAACCTTTCACATATTTACATTGCAAATTTGGGGTGACTTTTAAAAGTTTTATCATTGCTTTTTATTTTAAAAGATGTCAGTTTTCCAGGACTAAAATGCTTTATTGAAATTCTTTAGCATTCAACTGCCTTTTGTTGTTATTCTTTGTATTATTATGATTATCATTGTATATTCTCTTGATACTGCTTTTTTTCTCTATGTATCTATGTATCAAGTCATATAAATCTTCCCTTATTCCCTATATTTCTCACTTTTTACAGCACCGTGATAGTCCATTATATTCATAATCCACAATTTTTCCAGCCATTCCCCAATCAATGGGTACCTATTTTGCTTCCAGTTTTTTTTTATTTTATTGTGAATTTTTTAGTTTTTGTGAATTGGTGAATTTTTTAATGCTGCAAGGTCTGCGAAGAAGTACAAGCAGGATGAGCATGCTCTGTACTCCATCTCTGTTTACTGGTTGTTGTTGTTCAGTCATTCAATTGTGTCCAACTCTTTTGTCCGCGTGGACCATAATACACCAATACTACTATCCTGGGGATTTTCTTGGCAAAGATACTGGAGTGGTGTGGATTGAGGCAAATAGAAATAAAGTGACTTGCCTGGGGTCACACAACTACTAAATATCTGAGGCCAGGTTTGAACTCTAGGGTCTTCCTGACTCCTACCCCAGCACTTTATCCACTGAATCACCTCCTGGTCAACTATTTGTTAGTAATTTAGAGTTTTTTAGACTATTTAGCGTGGTTGTTGATAGCTTGTATGTCTTTCTTTGAAAACTACTGTTCATGCTTTGATTGTTTATTTAATAAAGAATGACTACTCATTTTATAAATTTGAATAGGTTCCTTATAAATCTTGAATGAGACCATAAGCAGCAAAACTTACTGCAATGATTTTTTCTCAGTTATCTGTTTTCCTTCTAATTGTAATTACATTCTGTTTGCTTGCACAAAACTTTTTAAATCTTATAATCAAAATTGATTATCTCATGTCCCCAGGTATTTTTATTTATTGTTTAAATTTTTATCGTTTGTTTTTAAAATCACCAGCATTTCCCACAAAGAGAGTCAGTTTTCCTTTCTAACAGAGTAAGAGAAGAGGAAGAAATAGCAATTTAGCAAAATTAACAAACACAGCAGCCAACACCTATAATGGTCACCTGCACCTGCAAAGAAGGGAAAGCGTAGCATTCCTGTATCTCTTCTTTGGGGCCCAGTTTACATATTTTATTTTCACAGTATTTATTTTTGAGTTTTTTGTTTTGGCTCTTTCCATTTGGACTGTTGTAGTCATATTGTTGTCCTGGTTCTTCATATTTCACTTTGCATACTTTGTTTACCCAAGTCTCCCCATGCCACTCTGCATTCTTCATATTCATCATTTATTGTAGCACATTGATATCCCATTTCACTTATGTACCGTAATTTCTTTAGCTATTCTTCAATCAATGGGTATCTACTTTGTTTCTTCATTACTGCTAAGAGTTCTGTCATAAATATTTTGGTATATGTGACTCTTCTTTTTCTCACCAGATCTTTTTGCACAAACTATGGCCTCTCTAGCTTGTATTTTCAAAGTCGATTTAATACCCCTTTACCCACCACCCTCTGGTAGTGCCACAGTTAGTTAAGCTTTACTAAAAAGAAATATTTGAAATTTTAAAAATAATTTCAATGACAATTCTAGGTAGGTCTATTTTTACATGACGAAATTGAAGTCCAGAGAAGGGAAATCAACGTTAGAGGTAGAGGCAGGATAGATGCTCAGAATTTTTCTACATTGTTTAATTTTTCCCACGAGATTTTATGTTGTTTAATTTTTCACGTGAGATTTTCTTATGTTGTTTAATTTTTTTATACTACACAGGCTAACCAAGTCTAACCAAGCTTTATCATTCATTTTTATTTAATAATGCTTCATCTTATAAAATTATGAAAATAGTAAATTTTCAAATCTCTCAGAGCATGTTATGAGTAGATAATAACAACATCTTTTTTTTTCTTTTTAAAAAAAAATTGACAAAACTATTTCAAGACTACAAAAGCATTCCTCCCTGCAATGTTGAAGAATAATCATGGCCATATTGTTACAGTGGCTTCAGCGGCAGGACATACAGTGGTCCCCTTCTTATTGGCTTATTGGTATGTTAGTAACTTAGTTTTCTCATTTTTGTTTTGTTTCTTATTTACTGTATATTGTTTCCCCAATTAGTTAACAAACAGTATCTTTACTGTTAATGGTTATGAGATAGCTAACTTGGAGAAGTAACAATCACATGAAGTCATTTTTTCATGGGTATTATGTACATATAAACCTGGATTCCCTAGGAGAATCCTAGTGATGTGTAAAAGGGAAATTTCAAATCAGTCATATCTCATAACATTTCTCATCCCTTGCAACATGGACAAATCACAAGAGGCAGATGGATGCTTATGCCATAAACATTGTTCTTTGCTCCCAAGAAAGTCCTAATGAAGTGAGCCATTGAGTAAACATGTGGGGTGCAGATTGTGGATCTCCTGCATTCCAGTGTATACCACTGCAGGGAAGTATTCAAGACTAGAAGTGGTGAATGCGCATCCATTCATCGGGGCTAGCATAATAGGGTAGTTCTCCCTGTTACCTTGAATGACAAGGCCATCTCTCTATCAGCTACACTATGGCTGTTAGAAATAAAAGAATAACCAAATATAAGGCTATGGAATAGGCTCATGCTCCCTGCCTTCCCTTTGTTGCAGGCACTAACATTCTGACTCAATGGCAGGAATTGAAAACTACAGGAGGCTTACTAATCAAGTAGGAGGTACACATTCCCTAAGCAAACCCAACCTCCTTTGCTAAGGAGGCACTTCCAATTATAATCTGAAAATACTTTGAAGTTTTGATCAAGTTCTGACCTACTTGAATTCACCTTCAGTCTGCTGAAACAAAGACACAGAGATTAAGGAAGGGCTACTGGAAGAGACAAAGTTATAACTTGGTCACTGGCTGAAGTGTACAATCCTCTTACCTTCTAACCTACTCCAGTGAGCTACCTACATGGAAGAGCTCCCAAGTTTGGAATCAGTGAGTCTGTGTTAATCCCCTTTTGAGAGGTGCTCTGTATCCCCTCCCTGACCACTGGTGATTCAGCCTAGGATATTGTCTTGAACAAAATAAAATCAAGACTAAATATTTTCACTATCATCCCAAATGGATGGCAGTGCTTTTCCTGTGTTTCTCTTTGCAATTATGTTATACTGTGGGATTTGCTTCTAACAGGGCTTTGAAGACTGAGAAGCATCATTTCCACATTTCTTCTATGTAAATACCTACACACAAAAAAGACATCTAATCCTAGATCTTGGGAAGCACCACTTTAAGCTTTAATCTCCAAAGTACTTTATAACAATGGAATGTTTCTATAGTTATACCATTTTTTGATTCCTACCTTCCTTGGTACTTCAAATGAGCCATGATTCTATCATTGTAGATACTCCTACTGATGGCAGATCATAATCTCCTCGTATCTTAGTAGATAATTTCATGAGTTGATATGGTTGAACAAATCATAACCTGGTAGCTGAACATACCTAGGGTCCCAGATGGTTTGTCACTGGGCCTATATTCAGTGCTTTACTACCAGGGCAAGGCTTTCCAGAAACTGCATTCTACTGACAGTTTTGGAGAACCCAGGATCACTAACAAGTCATCAGCATTAATGGAAGCCAAGTTTAGTGAATATACTGGAGTAAAATGAGCAAAATGCTATTATAGTAACTTCCTCTAACAATTATAATATGACCCTAGGTCATCACTAGGGCAGTGATGCCATTGTCATAGAACCTGGCTATAATTCTATGAGATTTATCTGTGACTCAAGTCTCATTATCATTATGTTTTAAGCAACTCAACTAATAAGCCACATCTTAGATGTCTTTTTTCTTTGAGGGGGGAAGGTAGGGTAATTGGGGTTAAGTGACTTACCCAAGGTCACACAGCTAGTACATGTGTCAAGTGTCCAAGGTCACATTTGAACTCAGGTCCTCCTGATTCCAGGGCAGGTGCTCTACTCACTGCACCACCTAGCTGCCCCCCGGCTATAGTTCTGATCTTCAAAACATCTGCCTTAGTAAATTGTTTTCCTTGTACTCTTTAAAGTAATAGTTAAATAGTTCATCCATAGAGTCTTACTATGTTGCTGCTTCATGACATCAAGGTGACCTTGGGTTCTAAAAGGCTCAGCCAGGAGAGAACAGGTTCATTAAAAGTCTACCATGCTTGAAAGGTTGGTAAAGTATAGTCCTGCCAACAGACACCATCTGCTTTCCAAGTCCTAACCTAGTTAAGTATGAGAGACTGATCAACAGGATGATATTCACATGGTGATTTGCATGCAGTTGAGTCACCAACATAACCAGTTTAAACAAGCTGTTGATGCCATAAGCAAAAAAAAAAAAAAGAGAGAGAAATGAATTGTTTGGCCATAAAACAAATAAAATTATGAAATGGCCCTCAGTCTTATGAGCAGCTCCATGGAGTTTTTAAAGGATCTATGAACATTAATTTAACTGCTGGTACTATAAATCTAAGATTCTTGTCCAGTGATCAGATATACTACTAGAGTACACAGTTGATGTTCATCTTGATATTATGAGTATAACTGAAACAAAGGACAAAAAGAAATTGATTGCTGAATAAAAGGATAACTCACAGTTCTTCCTGGGACAGACAAATAAAGGAGCTGATTCTGTCATGAGGCCAAAGTAAGCAAAAGCATCATTTAATGAAATTATTGTTTCTCTTGTATTGCAGTACTCATAAGAGGATCTTAAAGTCATAGATTTAGAGCTGGAAGGGATCATAGGGAGATTAAGAAACTTGTCCAGTATCACACAGCCAATAAGCAGTTGATATAGGATCTGAACCCAGGTCTGCCTGATGTCATATCCAGTACTCTGTAAACCATGTATACCTCTAGACAAATAGCTCTCAAGTCAAATCATTCAACAAGGATATATTAAGTGATTATTATGTGTCAGGCATTATGCTAAGTACCAGGGACATAAGGACAAAAGTGAAACTGTTTCTGTCCTTAAAGAACTTGCATTCTGGCTGAAGAGACGATGTGCACTTGTACACCCAACATACAGCAAGACACAGACTTAGTCAGACAGGAGGTAATGTTGAAGGGGAAGGCATAGGCATCTGGAAAAACCAGGAAAACTTTCCTCTAGAAGCCCTTGAGTTGAATCTTGAAGGAAACAGACTCTGGGAGGCAAAGGCTTAAAGGCACTCTTTCAGGCATGGGAGTTGGCCAGGGAACAACACATGGAGACTCATGTCTGGCCAGTTGGCCAGAAACAAGACACAGAGACTCCTGTTGGTACCATCAAGTTCTTGTGGCTATACCATGGAGTACAGGAAGGGAAGTAGTGTGTAAGAAGACTGGAAAGGTACAAAATGGCCAAGCAATGAAGAGCTTTAAATGCTGAACAGAAGAGTTTAAAATTAATCCAAAAAGACCAACTCATATCATACCTGGAGTTTATGTGCTGATATTTATTGAAGATAATGATGAGGTAGAGAAATTCTGTGAAGGAGTCACTGCCCTCCAAATTAAATCAACATTGATATTTGAGGGTTCAGATGCAAAAAATGATCACAGGAAAGACAGAAGCCTCATATTTTCATATGATGAATACATCTTCAAGAAGACAAGCAACCAAGACAAGTACTAAGTAACATAACTCAGAATGAATCTGATTATATTCTAACACAACAGGTAGTTGCTGATGTGGCAGTCATTTTTAATGCTTCATTTAGTATTTCATTTTTCCACAGTTACATGTAGAAACAATTTTTAACATTCATTTTTAAAACCTTGAGTTCCAAATTCTCTCCCTTCCTCCTTCCCCACTTCCCCTGCCACTGAGAAGGCAAGCAATTCAATATGTTATTACATGTGTAGTCATGCAAAAACATATCCATAATAGTCATGTTGTGAAAGAAAACTTACACAAAAGAAACCTCAAGAAAAATTAAGAAAGCAAAACATAAATGCTTTAATCTCTATTCAGATACCATCAGTTCTTTCTCTGGGGATGGATAGCATTTTTCCTTATAAGTCCTTCAGAGTTGTTTTGGATTCTTGTATTGCTGAGAATAGCTAAGTCATTCACAGCTGATCATCTTACAATATTGCTGTAATTTTGTACACAGTGCATTTCACTTCGCATCAGCCCATGCAAGTCTTTCAGGTTTTTCTGAAAACATCCTGCTCATCATTTCTTACAGTACAATAGTATTCCATAATCATATACCACAACTTGTTCAGCCATTCCCCAGTCAATGGGCAACCCTCAATTTCTAATTCTTTGTGGCAGTCATTTTTTAAAAAGCTGCTTAAGTAGCCAATCACAGAGCAAGATAAAAAGATAAAAAATCAACATCAAATTAGAAGGATAAAAATTATATATTGCATGCAGTTGAGTCACCAACATAACCAGTTTAAACAAGCTGTTGATGCCATAAGCAAAAAAAAAAAAAGAAATGGATAAAACAGCGTACATCAATACAGAGTATCATTTTCTCCTACAGAAGTTTAACAGATGGAAATCAATCACCACATTGAGGAGACCAAAAGAGTTTAGAAACTGCCTCATCCAGCAAACACTGCTTATGAAGCAAAGAGATATTTCATCTACACATTGATTTAGAATATAATCTCATTTGTAAAATCTGACAGAGAAGAAAGATAGAAGACTATATGAAGTATCATCTCTTTTTTTTTTTGGAGGCAGGCATGGTTAAGTGACTTGCCCAGGGTCACACGGCTAATACATAAGGTCAGAGTTGAACTCAGGTCCTCCTGAGTGCTCTATCTACTGTACCACCTAGCTGCTTTCAGTATCATCTCATAAAACAGAAACAATGCAAGGGAGAACAAGTTTGTAGAAAGCTTGTGAAAGATTCAACTAATCCAGATCATCTCAAGGTCATTTAAGGATGAAATTGGAAAGACAATGAACAGATAAAAATGGAAAAGATTTTTTGTAACAAACAATGAATCCTCAACATTTGTGCTCTAATATCACAATGCCATCTATATCCATGATATGCTTTATGAGGAAGTAGAAATAATACTCAAGAAAATGGAGATAAATTGAAGAGCTGTTGAACTAGACTAGTTATACAAAAAAGAGGTGAAACAATTTTGACCCAGTAAATATCAAAGGATCAATTCTCAAAATGACTGAAATATGTCAGGATAATAAATACTTGGAAAAAATCATCAATCTTATTATTACTAAAAAAAAGTGGATGAAAAAATTCAAATATCTAACCCCCCCTTAGTCCTATTTTCCCATCTCTATGAAATTTTTGTGAGAATTGTTGAATACATTCTTAATGAACATTTGGAAAAGGAACCCACTGAACATTTGAGAAGGATTTTGTGGATGATATTCCATAGTACACCATATCGTACAGTTGCACAATTGATTCAAAAAGTGTCATTGATTATTAACTATTTGATTCAGCGGAGCAAAATACTGCCCTCAAACCAATGGTTCTCCTTCAACAAAGTGTCTCCTATAAAAAACAAAACAATGTAAAAATGTCTTTAACTCTGTACAAGACAAAAACAACTTACGAACAAAATAATTTTATTCTGCTATTTTTGATTCTTTATATCAAGCAAAGCATAAAATAGGTATTTGCTATTGTCATGGGAGATGTCTAATGAAGACCACAAATAGAGATGGTGAAGTTTTCCAGATGTTTCTATTTGTGGGTGATATTATCCTAGTTATATCAAGTGAAAAAATATTGCAGAGGTTCCTAATTGAGATCCATAGTTGCTGAAAAGTTTAGCCTAATTATTCACACAGGAAGACTTAATTGGATAAAGAATGCCTACTGTCCAAATTGGATGGATTGCCCTTATAATTAGTCTTTATGGACCATATTTCTTGAAGAAATACTTCAGTTGGACAAAGAGTCTGGCTCAGAATTAAGCAAAGGAAGATGAGGTGATATGGCCTTTGCTATTCTTTTCGAGACTGAAATAAATTAGGTACTCCTTAAAACAAAGGTTCGTCTTTTGAGCGCTGGTATTCTTACAGTGATATTATTTGGCTGTCTATCATGGAATACCATAATCTGTGAAGATTATACATACATTATACATTACACATTAGTCATACAATGGGCACCATCAAAGACTGTATTGATGAAATGGCACAAACTACATATTAGGGAGATGTATGATCCAAAAGGGAGATATGCTAGTCATGTACAAAGAGGGACAGAGAACCCATGAACAGTGCTTGGGCCCCAGTGATATTCTGACAGGATCAGAAGATCCAGAGGAAAATCACTGGTCCTGGGGGTGAGTGCCTTGAAGAGATTTATGGGAGGATGCAGGCAAAATTTGCATAAAATAAAAAGGTATAGATGTTATGATTTGTACCACTGAAGAGACTATACATGATTGTGAGTTTTAAAAGGGCATGAATTGTCACAGAAATGGATGTGGGAGACTTGTCAAAGTTAAAATTGTTTATTTTATGTCTTTTCCTCGTCAGTTCGAGCAAATTTGCTGCTGTTGGATTTCACAGAGGTCTTACTGCAGAAATGCGTGCCTTAGGAAAATATGGAATCAAAACATCATGCCTCTGCCCTAATTTCATAAACACCGGCTTCATCAAAAATCCAAGTACCAGGTAGGTGTAAACTCAGAGGAGGTAAGAAAAAAGAAACTGGAAGTTGCTATGACCATCAGCTTCATGGATAACATAACATCTAAGGCAAACTTTAGAGAAACTTGCCCAAAGGTTTTGGAACACAGATGACATGGGCAGAAAGAGAGCTTGGATATAGATAGCATGTGACAGGTGAATTTATTTACCATATCTTCTTTCCTCATTAGAACATGGAAGTCCACACCTCACATATCAGTTCCAGCTGAATACCTTCTTTTATCTATGTACATAACAGGTTTGGGAACTAATTTCCAAGTCCTGTTCATTCCTTACATCCTCCCTCACTTCTTAGCAATTTGGGTGACATATTTCTCAAGCAAAGAAACAGAATGTTTGACCTTATCAGAGATAGGGCAAGCTCTATCTGGAAGACACCATTATCACAACCAACCCTAAAGGGAGATGAGTGAGGGGGGTGAAGAGATGCTTACCAGGAGTCCAGAAAAAGACTGAAGCAGTAGTAATGACGACAGCAACAATAATAATAACATGGCATGCTTGTGGCATCATTTCTATAATGCTTTAAGGTTTGTAAAGTGTTGTATATATATTACTTCATTTAATCCTCAAGTACCACCCCTAGTGATCTGAAAGCCCCACTGGAAACAAGGAAGGATAGGGAACGGACTGTGAAAGAGACTAGTTAAAACTCACCTATGTTGAGTAAGGAGAGTCCTGTCTAAAGACCTCCTGCTTGAGCCCTCTAACACATCTTTTAAACACATTTTTTACAGCTTAGCCTCAGACTAGTCCTGACCATAATCATTTCTTTTTCATATTTTCCAATAATTATAGACTCTCATAACTTGCTTCAGCCAAAGTTCCATCTCTGATATAGAATAATGGCATACAATCCAACCATATGATACAAAGTATAGAACTGTACTGTAATAAAATTATATAAAATATCTTAGCTTGTATTTACTTAATAGAAATGATGTTACAAGTCTTTAAAATAGAGACCAACGCCTACATTAATCAACTGTCTTTCCTTCTTTTCCTCCTAACACTAAAGAGCTGCTACTAGGCCCACACAGGAAATTCTATGAGCTCTCCCTTTTCTCTACCCAGGTATGCAGTTTGGACTAAGTTTAGTCTTGAGAAATTTAGCTTCTAATAGATGGGGTAGGGGAGAAGAAGGTGCAATTCTTTCTCCCTCTCCCTTTCATCTCTCTCTTTCTCTCTCTCTCTCTCTCTCTCTCTCTCTCTCTCTCTCTCTCTCTCGCGCACACACACACACACACACACACACACACACACACACAAACAATTGGAGTTAAGTGACTTGTCCAGGGTCACACAGTAAGTGTCAAATGTCTGAGATTAGATTTGAACTCAGGTCCTCCTGACTCCAGGGCTGGTGCTCTATCCACTGTACCACCTAGCTATCCCGTATTCTCATATTCTTAGACTTGTTAAATCTACAGCCCAGTGCCCTGGATGAAAAAAATTATTCATAGCTTAAGTTATGGCTTAAAAAGAGGGACTAAAAAGATACTCAGTTGTACAATGTTATTCAGGTATGGGATAGGTAGTAGGTAATTCTTTTGTGTATGGACACAAAAGATATGCTAAACATAGGATGACAGATTTAGAACTGTAAAGAATTTTAGAGGGGGACAAGACCAATCCTCTCATTGTAGAGATTAAGAAAATGAGGCACAGAGAGGTTGGTGTCAGAGACAGGATCTGAGTTTAGGTCATACTGACTCCAAGTCCAGGACTATCCACGAGGCCACAAAAATCACTCACACCAAGAATTATCAGAACAACTTAAAATAAGATTCAGCAACAACTTGTAACCAATTTTATAATCTAGTGGGAGGCTGACACATAAATCTCACCAGAACAAAAAGTAGGCTTTTAATTTTTTTTAATCAGGAATTTTACATTTTGCCTTGACTTTTTCACTATTCAATTCCTGGTCAACGTCTACACATGAAGTTACCAGATTTGGACCTATCCTCTCCAAAAATGCTGCAGCAATTGTTGGGAACTCTTTTTTTCTTGCCTCCATTAATGAGACCTATGAACCTCTGGAACTCACAAAGTCACCCCAAGCCTGAACATATCCATCTTAGGATAGTCATTCACTCATTAGAATGTGAGCCCCTTTGAGAGAAAAGGCTGTTTCTGTCTTTCCCCAGTGCTTAACACAATACATGGCATACAGTAAGCACTTAATAAATGCTTGTTTATTGATCTGATATCAAGACAAAAACGGAAAAGGTGGGCAAGGACCCAGGTATAGGCTTGCCTAGTTGTGAGTCCCTGTCATGTGCGCATGGTCAACATGATGCTGTAATGCAGAAAGACAGGCCTTTCCCTGTCCATCCTTGGAAGTCCTGTAGTTACATGATGCCCTCTAAAGAGTCAGGAAAGAGAGAGCTATTGGATATAGATTGTCCTGAGCCATAGAGAGGTTAATAACTTACCTCTTAGGGTCACTTAGCTGATAAGTTGCAGAGGCAGGATTTGAATGCAGGCCTTCCTGACTCCAAGTCTACAAGTCCATCCATTGTTCTCACTACCTCTTATGGCAAATACACACACATATGTATGTACGTGTGTATACCATCATATATACACACTATATGTACATATACACTATACATATTATATGCCCATATATGTATAATGTGTGTGTATTGAAATATATGTTTGTATTGAAAACTGTGGTTTGGAATTAAGACAAGAAAGAAACTGTCATAATTAAAAGAACCTACAACTCACAATTTAAAATTAGAAAAGCTTAATTGCTCTTACAAGCCAAGATGGGGAGAGATACCGGTTGGCTAAGAGAACAAGCCTATAAACCCAGTAGGGTCTCCTCATACAGACAATTTCTAGCTGAAACACAAAGAAGAAAATGGAGAAGTAACTATCAAAAGCAGTTACACTAAATTACAAATTATTGCAACATAAAAAGTAACCGAAGTCAAGAAATTGTCTCAGCCAGGAAACACTCGATTTCTTTGCCAAGAAGAGATACGTGAGAGTCAAGAGCAGCACCAGTTTAAAATCATGATCATTTACAATTATTACAGGGAAAGTCAAATGGAAAGTTTTGAACAGTACTGTGTTGCAAGACCATAAAAAGCAATGGAAGAGAAAAACATCTAAAGGAAACTTGGTACGAAGCCAGGCTAAGACAGATTAGCCCAAGATCAATTACAGATGAACCTGAAGAAAGAAAAAATATGTATGAAATGGAACATATTTGCCGGTGTTCCTATAGCGATCTATGTTATCTTCATGAATGATGGTGGAATCCTCTTATTCATGCTCCACTACAGAGTCCCCAGTGTACCATAGAAAATGACAATTATGAAGATGAACAGCAGGGTCCAATCAAATAAGTACAGAAAAAACCCATGTTGGAGGCATCAAAATGGAATTCAGAGGTTTATTTTCAAAGTATCTCAAAGATGGGAAGATTCCAGAAGAATGGGAAAAATCATAGACAATATGTCTGCTAGTTTAGTCTGGAATTTCAGAGTCAGCAAGCACTTATTAAGTGTGTACTATGTGCCACCCAGCATGGCATGCCCAAATCAGTGCTGTGCACCATGAGCAAAGCAGAACTGAAGTAACTCAAAGGAAATGCAGGATGCCGCATTTAAAGAATTCACCCCAAATGTCAACATGGGCTATTTGTGCCCAATCTATTGTAGAACATTCTGAGCTCATATTGGTCTGATCAGCCACAGTCGGACACACTGTAACTTGCCTCTAGCATAGTGATGTCATTTTGATCCTCTTGGAGAATAAAGGACAACAACCAACCAACTCTGTGCCAGGCTCTGTGCCAAGCACTGGGAATATAAATGCAAGCAGAAGAAAAGACAGTTCTTGCCCTCAAGGAGTTTACATTCCAATAGAGGAAGACCACACACACACACACACACACACACACACACACACACTCTGAATAGGGGTCAGAGATGAATTCTGGATAAATCCACAAATCCATGAACTCTCTAACAAGTTAGTACTACCCCCATAGAAAGAGGTAGAGCTGAATGATAGATCATTGCTAACTCTCAGAGAACCATAGAGAGCTAAATGGGATTAATTGGCTGTCTGAGCCACCTAGTTGTTAAAGACTCATCAATCATTCTAACTGTTTCCATCTACATGTCCTATATCCTTCCACTGGGTAGAAGACCTAGTCATATTAGCAAGATTTCATCAGTATTATTGCCTAAAAATGTAGAAACCAAGAAGATTTTAGCAACTGAAGATTAGCTAAGATTGTAGAGGGAAATAATACAACAGACCTCTCATCCACAACTCCTCCATGAAGATCTAGAATATGCACCAAACTGAGTCCTGATGAGGAAATCCAAGGAAAACAAATCAAAATGAATCATTTTTAGCCCAGATTGGCATAGGGAGACAGACACTGAAGTCGGTATATACTAGGAATAAAGTACAACCAAGAGCATGTTATGTAGAGCCTTCTAGTGCTGGGATTGGACCTCCCCACTGGCTATACTCCAGGACAAGAAGAGGTCCATATTTGTCAAGGGGCCTGACCTTGTGTAGGAACAGATTGTCAACTGGCTGCTCTGTAGCTCACTCCCCAATGCTGGGTCACAGATCTGGTGCAGGGGAGAGGACCTGTAGCTATGGGTGGTGATCTAGGGCACGTTGTACCAATGGGCCCTAAGCTAGGAGCTGAGTGTGAAGCAAGTACAGAAGAAGACAGCATCTGTGTGACTCTGCTCCCAGCTGCAGAAAGGGGCAGGGCAGGTCTCACTTTGAGCTTCTGGCCCATTGCAAAGTCTGCAGTAGAATAACCAGGGCAGGAAACCCAGACCAAAGGGATCCTGTAGTTCTGTCACTCTGAACCTGCAGAATTTTCCATCTGGCAGACAGTGGCTGTGTCCCCCAATAATCTACTAGGTTTCTAACCAGGAGAAAATTCACAATTGTGTTGCTCAGACCCAAACCCAGGTTGGGAATTTACAGAGCTCAGATCAGAAGAGAAGCACTGTCTTCTCTGTGGATTAGACCAATTTAGAAGTACTGAAAGCTTGTGGGTCCCTGGACTGAGTTGTTCCTGATAGAGCAACACCCAGAAACAAGAAGGCACAAAAAGGGACCAAGTATGATTCCTTCAGAGGTGCCTATAACATGGCCCTAACACAGTCTAAAATCAAGAAGTAATGAGCAAACAAAAAGAAGTCCCACCATTAAGTGTTATGGTAACAGAGATGTTCAAGACAAAATCCTAGGAGAACAGAATGATTCCAAAATTTCTGCAGGAAAAGTCTTAAAAATGAACAGAGACTGAGCACAAGTTCACCTAGAATTCGTGAAAGAGATGAAGTTTTTTAAAGAGTTAAAATGATGTTATAAATGAAATGAGAGTAAGAAGAAAGGATTG
Source organism: Trichosurus vulpecula (assembly GCF_011100635.1). Classification (NCBI taxonomy): domain Eukaryota; kingdom Metazoa; phylum Chordata; class Mammalia; order Diprotodontia; family Phalangeridae; genus Trichosurus; species Trichosurus vulpecula. Next base: position 69,348,420 of record NC_050578.1, read on the forward strand.
AAAAAGAAATGAAAGAAGTAGGGGGAAAATTGAGGGTGGGGGAAATGAGAGCTATGGAAGAAAGAATTGGGAAGAAATTAATTTTGTGCCTCTTATTCCAAGAGGTACAAAACATAACCTGAGCAACAACTTTCTTGAAAAGTAAAATGAGCCAAATAGAAGTAAATGACTCCAAGAGACAGCAAGAAATATTAAAGTAAGAAGATTGAAAAAATAGAAGGAAGTTTAAGGTGTCTTACAACAAAATCACTGACGTGGAAAAACAGATCAAGTAAAGATAATTTAAGCCAAGACTACCTGAAAGCCATGAATAAAATAAAGAACCTAGACATCATATTTTAAAACATCACAGAAGAAAACTGCCTGGCTCTGCTAGAGTCAGAGGTTAAAAAGGAAACAGAAAAAACCCACCGGTCAGCTCCTGAAAGAAACTCCAAAATGAATTTCCAGGTCAAAGAAAAGGTACTGCAAGTAGTTAGGGGGAAAAAAAATTCAAGTACCAAAGAATCTCAGTCAGAATAACACAAGATTTAACATCTACCATTTTAAAAGAGCAGAAAGTTTGGAATACAGTATTCAAGAAGGCAAGAGATAAAGACTTACAATTGAAAATATTTTACCCAGCAAAACAGTATATTCTTAGATGGCAAAAAATTGACCTCTAATGAAATAAAGGATGTCTAAACACTGTAGATGAGAACAGAGCTGAATTGAAACTTTGAAATATGAACATGAGTCAAGAGAGATAAAATTTTATGTAAACATTTTGTGTAAATTTTGTATTTTATAAATGTTTATGTAAATATTAGTGAGTAATCAAAAGGGGAAAAGCAAGGATAAACTATTTACATTCTAATATGGGGAGATGATACATGTAAATTTTCAGAATCCTTTAATAATTGAGAGTCATAGAGGGAGTCACATGAGACAGAGGCCCTGTTAGTGGGTGTTGTTTGGGTTTTTTTTTTTTGGAAGGGGTGTTGTTGATGATCTAAAAAGAAGAAAAGAAAAGGAGCGGGAAAGGAAAACTGGAGGGAAAAGGAGACAAGGTGTTGGGAGTGGGAGAAAGTTATCCCAAATATACATAAACCATATGAACAAAGAGGAAGGGGTGGGGGAACAGTCTAACACTTGAACCTGGCTTTCATCTGAACTGGTCAGACTGGAGGATGAATACAAAACACATGGCTGAGGGCAGAAATACATTTCATTCTATTCATGGGAAAGGGGAGAAGTAAGGGGTGGGGGAAGTGGGAGTACAAGAGAGGGTAGATTAAAGTAAAGATTAGTCCTAAACAAAACAAACTCTAACCACAGAGAGTATTCAGTTTAAGAGGAAAGAAAAAAAAGACAAGAACCTTTGATTGGTCTCTGGGTGGGGCAAAGAGAAAAAGGGGAGGAGAGCAGAATCGGATTGTATCATATCTAGAACACAGGTGCTGAACACACTCCTCTTGTACCAGCCTCAAAACAGCTATATAAATCCTAGCTATCATTATTATTAGACCCACTCAATAATTAAACCGACCCAATAGCCAAATAACAGACTAATGTAGACGCTGAACAATAGTTTTAAATCAGGCATTCAAATTGCTGCAGCCTTACCTATATAAGTATTAGGAACATAAGGAATAAGGAAATCTCAGAAATAATTCAGATTTGTGTGAAGGTATCTAACTTTCAGTAAGGAATTTTTCTAATGAAATCTGAAGTTGACCTGTGTATTGCATTGTTATTTATATTTTTAAGATATTTGGAATAATATGCCAGTGGTGTGTCTTCATTTTCCCTTGATTAGAGGAAGATATCTAGTTACTAAGTGATGACATGTTTGACTACGAGTGGAATCCCCCAAACATTCCATTCAAGCAAGTTGACTTTTTGATTGGCTTAGAGTCAGCCTGTTATGGTAAAAATGGGCAATCTTGCTACACCATGACTAAGTGAGAAGATCCTAACATTGGTGCAGTGGTATGTTGAGACATGGCACCATTCTCTTCTGGGCACATTATTCACAGGTGTGGATTACATGCCAAACTTGGGAACATTAAATAGATTGAAGATATTTAGGAAGCTTAAAGATTACCTAATCTAGAACTAATCAAATTTCTTTTATTTAAATTTCTAATTACTTTATCCTAGCATATTACTTTAAAATTTTAATAGTCTTTCCCCTGATAAGGCCTTAAAAAGGTACCCTTGTGGTCTAGAATGTATTGGAGGTGGACATCAGACCAGGGCATCCAGGATTGGTGTCAGTGTTTGAAGGAACAGGAAAAAGTCATTAGAAATTGTATGTAGCAAATCCTTGAACTCAGGGACCAAGAAAGGCCTAGTAGTCATCACCTTTTAGTTGGTACCAAGTGAACAGGAAAAGTTTTTCAACTAGTGCAAGATGAAAGCCCTAGAACAGAAAGGTGATTGTACTTGTCAGTGATAATAAGACATATACATATATTTACACATACATATATATGTACACATACTCACACACATATATACATATACACACATATACATGTATGTGTGTATATACATGTGTGTATTTATATATTTGTGTATGATAATAAGATATATGTGTATATATTTTGTATGTGTGCATATACACACATTGTATATATTTAAGTTCTATCTTGTAATAATATAGCAAAAGTTGTACTAAAATTATAAAATAATTTCTCTTGTTATACAGAATTAATAGTTCTCAAAAAGTTAAAGCAGAGTAAAATCCCAACGTATAGTAAATGTTTGATTTCTGTTGTTATTTCTATAACAGTCTACATTTTTAGTTAATATTGGTATTTATTTTTATTATATTTGTCACCAAGTTAAGCCTAAAGTCTTAGTGAAATATGACTAGTTTTAAAAATTTCTTTTTAATCTCAGATTTCTACCTACACTGGAGCCAGAGGAAGTAGTAAACAAGCTTATGAAGGGCATACTAACTGAACAAGAAATGATTTTTGTTCCATCTTCCTTAAGTTTTGTAACACTGTTGGAAAGGTAAGCATCTTTTATACTTGTGTCAGCATTAGAAATTAAAACTTAGGTGTTTATGTCAGATTTAAAATTAAATGTTTAGATAAAGCTTTATTTGTTTACACTAGAATTAAAGTACTAGAAATTAATAGGCTTAATAATGAACTTCATTTTCAGACGTATACTTATGTTACCCATGGACCAGGGCCCTCCAAGGGCTCTGAGCATATTTGAATCTGATACTGAAGGCCAACCCCAAAGGAGTCAATACCATTTTTTGGCTCATCACCCCAACCAGGTTCTCCATAGAACGACTCCTGTCTTGGTTGCACCAGCTATAAGTAAAACTGACAGCCTTTTCTTGCTCTATCACAGAAATGTCTAAAATTCAAAGGATTCAATGGAGCCCTTGAACAAATATAGAAATATGAAGCTCTCAAATTGCCCATTAAAATACATAAGATGCCCCCCAAAATACTTTGTAGGGCTGCTGACTAAATACTCCTCATTCACCTCATACCTCCACCATCTGAGCAACTTGAAGAGTAGTCAGTGTCTAATACTAGTCCCTCATGGCATTGCTTTAGCTTATACCTATAGAGTGATCTTCTATGAATGATCCTCTTCTCTGAAAATGCTGTTAAGGAAATCTCTCTCCCACAGACCTGGGGTGGGGATAGGGGAGCAATTTTCAAATTCAGGAACTTTCAGTCTCTTGGGGACTCACAAACTTAGGTTTTTACCTGCAAGGTTAAGACCCTAGGCTCAGAAGAATTCTATCATAAGGTATCGAAACTATAAACAAATGTGATTGCATTGCCCATTGTCTGTCAGCAATCATTAAGAAGGTGCTAGAAGACTGTAGGTAGGAAAATTTAATCCCAATTTTCAAAAAGGGGATGGGGGGAGATTATTGAGGTTGCTGTGGAAAAATTATATAATTTTTGAGCATGTAGAAAAAGGAGATGTGATCCATAGGGGCCAGTTTAGGCTCACTATGAAATAATTCCACTGCACAACTGTGGGTGAGAGAAAAATGGATCTTCAATGAAATAGAGTACTTCCAAGCATTTCCAATGAAAAGAACAGAGTTGAATAAAAAACCTTAAAATATAAAAACAAGTTCAGAGAAACATAAAAAGGTAAATATAATAAACATTCAGAAGAGACTTTATGAGAATGGACTGTTGGCATCCTTATATGGAAGTGGGGATAATACAAGAGTTCCTTTAGAACCCTAATGTCATGAAGGGGTCAGAGGGAGTCACATGAGACAGAGGGCCTGAGAGTAGTTTTGTTATGTTTTGATGATGTCTTAAAAAGAAACGGAAGGAGGAGAGAAAGACTACACTGGGGAAGGGGGGGAGAGGAAGGATGAGGAACTTTTATTTAGGATGCATAGATAGAAGTCTGTGCAAACAAGGAAGAGGTGGAGGGAATGTTACATGAATCATGCTTCCATCTCCAAAAAGCATTGAAGACACACACTAAGAGTTAGGTGTACAAGTACTTTCAACTCAACATGGAAATGAAAGATTAGAAAAGGGGGAAAGGGAGGACTAATAGGAAGGGTAATTTAGGGAGGGATTAGTAATAAGCAAAGCAACTCTAAGGGTTTCAGGGGTTTTTTGGAAGGGTGGTAAAAAGGAAAGAAAGAAAGGATAATAAAGAAGGGGTAGGAAACAAAGAGAAAATAGTATGAGAATAGGATGGAGGGAAATACACAGCTGTGAGTTTGAATGAGATTAACTCTCACATAAAACAAAAAAGTTAGGAAAATATATTGCAAAGTAAAATGCAACAATATGTTGCTTAGAAGAAACATTCGAATCATAAAGATGTATGCATAGTTAAAATAAGATGGTGTAGCAAAATCTATTATACCCTAATTAGACTCAGAAAACCCAGGGTAGCAAGCATGATTTCAAATAAGGCAACAGCAAAACTAGATTTAATTAAAATAGGTAAATGGGTGTACTACATTTTCCTGAAAGGTACCATGGACAGTGAATTAATTTTAATACTTAACATGTATACATTAATGAAATAGTATCTAAATACTTAAAGGAGAAGCTAAATGAGTTTTGGATAGAAATAGGAAAACTGTAATAGTAGAAGATTTTAATATACCTCTACCAGAAAAAGAAAAGTATACTACAACAATCATCAAAAAATTTTGACATTGTAAAAATAGACTGGTCAAGGGAACAGATTAGGTATACAATGTACAAAAGCAAAGAAACATATTAACATAATGTTTGATAAACCTCAAAGTCCTAGTCAGTGGTTAAGTACTCACTATTTGACAAAAACTGTTGTGAAAACTGGACAGCAGCCTGGCAGAAATTAGATTTAGAACAATACTTCACACCATATACTAAGATAAACTCCAAATGGTTATATGACCCAGACACAAAAAATAACATCATAAACAAATTAGAAGAAAAAACAAAATTATCTCCTGCAAATAGGGAGAAAATCCTTGACCAAAAAAAAGTGATAGGATCATAGGAGATAAAATGGACAATTTGATTACATAAAATTTAAAAAGTCATACACAGATCTAATGCAGTTAAGATTAGAAGAGAAAGAATTAACTAGGAAAAAATATTTGCATTAGGTTTCTCTGATAAAGGTCTCATTTCCCAAATATATAGGAAACTGATTCAAAAAGAGTACGAGCCATTCTCTGAGTGATAAATAGTTGAAAGCTGGCAGCTCTCATGGGAAGAAATCTAAGTTTTCTATAGCTATATGGGAAAATATCACAAATCACTAAAGTAATTCTGCCCTATGCCCATAAAATTAGCAAAACTGACAAAAGAAAAAGAAAATAACAAGTGTTGGATGAACTGCAGATAAACAGGCAGATTGATGCATTCACTGTTGGAGGAATGGATTAGTCCAGCCATTCTGAAAAGCATTCTAAAACTATGACCCAAAGTTACTAAACATGCCCTTTGACTCAATAATTCTACTACCAGGCCTATACCCCAAAGAGATCAATGAAAGAGTAAAAGCACCAATGCATAAATATATATGTATGTATGTATGTATGTATGTATGTTGTTGTTGTTGTTGTGCCAAAGAACAGAAATCTAAGAGGCATGCCCATCACTTGGGGAATGACTGAATATATTTTGGTATATGACTATAAAGGAATACTTTTATGCTATAAGAAATGATCAAAGAGTTTCAGAGAAATCTGGGAAGACTTGTATGAAGTAGAAAGGTTCAAGATGAGAGTATCCTGTCAGAGATACTAAAAAGGGAATGTATGCCTTAGCTAGGGTGTAGGACTAGATGACCTCTGAGGTCACTACCAGTGTAATCAAAATCTCTTCATATCCCATATGCTGTTGAACTGATTCATCTACATGTTTGACTTCTTTCTGAACAAATAAACAACCAGGTACTAATATGCATTTATATTTAGCATGCCACTTATTTGATCACTTTCTGGTGTGTTTAGGTATGAATTTCTTTTCAAGATTACTGTGTTCAGGGTCTAATGTTCTGATTTTAAAAAATTAAATGTGTTTGATAAGAGGCAGCATGGTGTAGTGGACAGTTCTCGCCTTAGAGATACGAAGATCTGGATTCAAAGGCTGCCCCTGATACAGCCTATCTCTGCAGCTGTGGGCAAGTCATGTGACCTCTCAGGGTCTCAGGCAACTCTCTTAGACTATCAATTGCAGAACAAATGCTAATATACAGTGGTAGAGAGGATTCCTTCACTGGGAGTTCCCTTAACCCAACAAATCATCAGTCCAAAAGAAATTAAATGTGTTGCGTAGTCTCTTAAGAAGGAAGAGATAAATATTTTTTAGTAGAAAATATCATTTATTTAACTGCAAATTGCCCCTTCTCTCTCCATTAATATATGGAGTTTTAAAACCCGAAGACTTAACCTTCTCCCTCATTGTCCTAAAGAGCAGTTCAGCCTCCCTTTCATGAACACTGACCTCAGTCATCTGGTTCAGAGGATGTGCTGAAATCTCAGGTTCTTGATCTTACATAATATGGAGGCTTGAACATGAAGAGATCTTTGAGAGGTGACTAAACGTAAGGACAGTTAGTTGTTATGCAAATACTGATTTCCTAAATTATTTCATGCATTGTCTTTCTTTTAGAATCCTTCCAGAGCGTTTCCAGAATGCCTTGAAAAGCCTCATCAATGTTAAGTTTGATGCAGTGATTGGATTAAAAAACAAAGCACAGTAAATGCCTTGGATTTCCTTCCTGAAGAGCACCTGCTATTTGATATAATTCAAGTACAGCTTATCTGAGACTTGAAGATTTGAGGGTTTCTATTTTTTTTCTGATTCTCTTTCTCTAGTAATAAATTTTTCTTGAACCACACTAATTTTCATTTGCCCCCTAACGGTCATATCCAGTGTTGGGGGAGTGCCTTCAATTTTGCACATTGGCATCACCAACTATTCTACCTCTAGAATGGTTCACAATATCCTCTGATATGTGACAATAGCTCTTTAAAGCTCACACTCAAGTTTTTATACTTCACTCACATGGAAGTTTTCTAACAGTTCAACATTCTAGAAGAGATGACTCCTTTTTTCTATAACATCATTCAAAATCTTTTTTTTTTTATCTAGACTTGTGATATCAATGGTATAGGAAGTCTTAGTCAAGAAAGTTTCTGTATCCATGCAGATCTGCAACTGTACTTCAATCTAAAGTCTTCAAGAGTTTCCTGGAATGCTCAAAGGTTAAGAAACTTAATCAAGTCACTGAGGCAATATGTGTCAGAGGTTGGGCTTGAACCCATTTCTCATTGTGTCTGTAGTCAAGAAACAGACCTATGTCATTATCTGAGTGAAGGTGACTGTTGGGGCCTTTGGAGACAGAACTTCCTTTGGAACAAGAAATGGCAATTCAGACAATTTGTTAAGCCCTCTTTTTCCTGAAATATAACTTTTTTTTTATGAAGATTTAAAATGTGGAGGTCTTAAGAGGAGATGACTGGGGTAAAAACAAAAGGCAACAATAAAACTTTTTTTTTGAAAGAGAGAAATATCCTGTATTCTAATACCAAGTTTTTTGTCTCACGTATGAAACTAAGGAAACTATAGATATATTGTTGAAATGGAAATGTCTCAACCATAAACTTTTGGCAAGGAATGTACTTATAAATAATTATGAATAATGATAATAAAAGGAATTAAATCTAAATCTTTGGTATTTCTATTTTCTTTGGTGTTTCCATGCTCCAGGATAGAGTCTGACTCAAAATAGTCTATTTTTCTTAAAAATTGTAAAGAAAAAAATTCAAGATTAAAGAAGCTCCCCATATAGAAAATTACATTTAGGAAAAAAAAATAACAATGTAATAGTACCGCTACAAGTGAAACAGAAGCCAAATTAGGTAGGTTTCTATTTAAAGAAACCTCTTGCAAGTATGCCAAACATATACAACCGCACCAGCAAAGTGGATACGAGGGTTTACATTAGTCCTCAGAGATCTGAAATTGGCATAAAAGTTGTATGACCCAAAAGAGCTCACCCACCTCTCTGACAAATGATACCTGCCATTTTAAGGAAGCTATCAGGAGAGACAAGACCATCATCACCCAGATATGAAGGCTGGGGACTTAGTGTCTGGTCTTATTTTGTATCAGTCAGCAAGCAGTTATCAAGGGTTTACTATGTGCCAAGCACTGTGCTATGTATTGGAGATATCAAAAGAAAGTTGAAACAGCCCCTTTCCTCAAGAAGCATATGCTGTGATTTATCCAGTGAAGTCCTAATGCATCAGCTACCTTTGCATTAAATAATCGTAATAGAAATTGTTGAGGATTCCAGTTACAATACTGGGCTTTGAAGATACAGGAAGTGAAGAATAATACCATTAGTTTCAACTCTTATTAAGCTCAGTAGAATTGAGAATCAGCAGGATATAGAGGAAATGTCAAGTTGATTCACAAGTACATATAACATGATGTACTTTTTGTGGTGATCGTTATTACGTTGAGCATGCTATACTTTCACTGACAGCTGAAAAGATTTGTTTTCCTGACATATTCCAGAGGATAATCAAATTCTGCCTGCCTTGCCCACCCAACCCCCATATATATATGATTTTCATATATTATGTACAAATATTTATATACCTATGTTTATATATATATACATATATATGTATATACACATACACATATTGTATATGTGTGTGTGTGTATATATACATATGTGTGTGTGTGTGTATACATATATATGTATATATAATTGCGGTTAGGCTATGTTTTCCATTCACTGATTTCACTAAAATTCTGCAATCCTTCCTGGCTCAGTAATGTATGAATTCCCAAAGTATCTTTGCATGTGAATATTTTGAGTGATATCTGAACTATATATAGCCCCAGTCATTCTCTGATAAGAAATTAAATGTTTAGGTAGAATGCTAAGAAGAATACTAGTACCCTCAGAAAAGGTAGAGATCATTACTTTTCCCATTGTTCCTCATCATTACTAAATGAATACTCTCTTGTCACTTTTATTGCAATCAGCGAATAGCTTTGCACTCACTCCTAAGCTTGTTAATGGTCCAGGCTGAATATTACAGTCTCAAATGCTATGGATGGCTTCTTTTCTCTTAGACCTCCCAGCTAGACCATAGGAGGATAGATTTAGAAATGGAAGAGAAGTTGAAGGACATCAAGTTCATCCCTTTGATTTTATAGATAAAGAAACCGAGGCACAAAGCAATTAAGTGGTGCCATAAATCAGAGTTAGAAAGTGTCTGGTGAAGAATTTGATCTTCTGACTTGCATCTCCAGCCGCTTACTAGACATCTAGAAGTGGATGTCTCACAGGTTTTCTATACTTAATATGTCCAAAGCTGAACTCATTTTCCTCCCCCACCCCCCCCCCCCACATCCTCCAGTCTTCCAATTTTCTGTTTACTGTCAAATGCTCACATTTATCCAGGCTTATAACCCAGGTGTCATCCTCAACTCCTCACTCTCTCGTACCCCACCTCCACATCCAATCAGTTGTCAAATCTTATCATTTCTACATTCCTAACATCTATCATTTATACCCCTTTTTCACCTCTGGTACTACAACCCCATGGTTCAGACCCTCATCACCTCATACCTATGCAACAGGTGTGCTTGGCAATAGCCTGCTTGGTGGTCTCCTTGCCTCGCATCTCCCCACTCCAATCCATCCTCCACTCATCTGTCAAGTTCAGCTTCCTAAAGTGGTCTGACCATATCACCCCTTTATTTAATCAACCCCAGTGGTTCCCTTTTACCTCTGGGATCAAATATAAAATCTTCAGTTTGGCTTTCAAAGTCCTCCATGACCTGGCCCCTTCTACCTTTCCAGGATTCCTAGATCTTATTGCCCTTCATGTACTCTACAATACAGTGACAAGGGTCTCCTTGCTGTTCTTTGGACAAGACACTTCCATCTTCTGACTGAGCATTTTCACCAGCTGTCCTCCATGCCTGGGACATTTTCCCTCTTCATCTCTGCCTCCCAACTTTCCTGGACTCCTTCAAGTGCCAGCTAAAATCCCACCTTCCACAGGAAGCCTTTTCCAATCCCCCTTAATCATTGTGTCTTCTCTTTTGATTATCTCTAATTTATCCTGTATTTAATTCATTTGTACATGGTTGTTGGTGTGTTGTCTCCCTCATTAGACTGTGAGCTCTTTGAGGGGAGGGGACTGATTTTTGCTCTTCTTTTTATCCCTAGTGCTTTGCACACTGACTGGCACATAGTAGGTGCTTAATAAATGCTAGTGGAGTCTACCCACTGTGCCACCTAGCTGCTTCATAATCCTATCTGGTTTTGATCACATAAATCAGACATGTCAACTTCTGGACCACATACAGCTGCAAAACTCAGGCTTAAAATGTAACTGACAAGTGCTTAACAAAAGAAACAAAAATACAATACAACATAGATAATGTTAATTTGTGATTTTCTAAGTCAATATGCTACCTGCAAGGATCAGTTTTCTATTTTAGTTTGATGCCACTGATATAAATCATTGTCTAGATGTATGAGTCCACCTGCATCTGGTAAATGAGCTCTTCTTTTTTTGAACCTATTTGGTTAATTCCATCATTCTCCTGTGTACCATGGAATCCAACTAACTCTCCCCTGAGCAATAAATGCAATGTGTCATCCTAATAGGTCCCAACCACTTCCTGGGGCTATTTCGTATACTATATATTTTGTATACCAACAGGTTGTCTGATCTTTCAACTACTTGCCATGGGATGGTTTCCATTGGTCCACTATCATGTACTTTCTCTATATATCAAAATTTCTTAGGAAGACCTTACTTAAGTTCTTGATAACAAATTCAAGCATCATGCTGTCACTTTCTTGACATGATATATATGTTACATCATGTTTTCTCTTTCTATCAGAGCTTTTCTGAGAGAAGTTTATACCTAAGCGATGGGCTCCCTTCAAAAATCTTCAGGCAAAGTACATATGTGTTGTGAATCTCTATGTCTTCTTTCTCTGGGATCCCAAACCACATATTAGTAGGCAACCATGGCTCCTGTCCAACTATCAATGAGTATAGAATAAAATCTGTGTTATTATAACTGGTGCTGTTGTATGCAGACAGTAGGATTGTTGCAAGAAACACTCCACTGGGCTCAGGCTTCCAAGTCCCCAATATATTCAGCAGGATGCATCTTGCTGAGGTGTAAGATGTAGTCCTATGCTTCCTGAAAGAGAAGCCATATATTGCATAACATTCCTCCTTCAATACCTTCACAACTATAGAAGCTTTTTTGTTCTTGGTTGGGTGGTATTGTAGTCATTTCAGTCGTATCCAACTTTTCATGACCCTGTTTGTGGTTTTGTTGGCAAAGATGCTGGCATGGTTTGCCATTTCCTTCTCCAGTTCATTTTACAGATGAGGAAGCTGAGACAAACAGGGTGAAATGACTTTCCCAGAGTCACATAGCTATTAAATGTCTGAGGCCAGATTTGAACTCAGGAAGAGGAGTCTTCCTGACTCCAGGCCCAGCACTCTATCCACTCTATGCTGGTTGGGTACAACTCAACATATCAAGTGAAATGGTGTACCATCACTAGGGCAATGCTCATGATCTTCCTGCTTCCTTCCAGAGATAAACTTTATAAATACACATACCCCAGTGATTCGCTAGTACTTATCTCTCCAAATATACAAGCATGAGTTAGGAGCAATTTACTCTGAAAACATTGAGCACAGGTCTTACACTGCTAACAGAGATCTGCTACCATCTTAGGCCAGTAAAATCTATTTTTAATGAACTCAAATGTTCTCTCTTGAGCCAAGGGTTTGAAGTCATCAAATCTTAACTTTATGTTGGTAGGACATAATGCCTTGAGTAGGACCAACCCTTCCCTGATACTATGTGTGGGATCAATGACAGGCCAGTATAGCAATCCATCACACAGTTCCAGGTTCTACAATTTTCTAAACAGTCAAGTTCCCTCTGCAAAACAAAACCTGGGTTCCTGTTTTAACAATCTGGCTAGCAGCTTCTGTGGGGGTGTAAGATCCACCCACAGCCAGCACCCAGAAAGCTGCCAACAGCACAGGTTCTTTTGATCTGCTTAATTAAGGAAAGCAAGGTGAAGGGGTTGACAAGCTTACTTTTAATTCAGCATACAAATATCATTCAGTTAGTTCAGGGGAAAAAGCCAGCACCCTGAACTTCAAAACAAAATGCAAACAAATTACAAACATCAACAGACAGACTTTGTCTGATTCAAATCCCAACACATAGTTACCAGAGTTCAACAAAGTCTCAGCATCCAGGTTTACAAGCTGGAGGGCTCCTTAGCTACAGCTGCCCAGAGTCTCCTCATCAACACCATCTCCAGAGCCCTGCACAAATGGCTCTGTCCTCCCTTCTTATAGGGCTTCAGACATCATCAAACATCATCTGAATCACCAGAGCTCAGGCTCTGGTGATTGGTTCTTGAGTTGGCCCCTCCCCTTAGGACCCTGGGAGGTTCACATCCACAGGATTAGGTTAACACCTAATGGGGTTTGGGCCTGGGGCTTAGCACCTAGTAAGGCTCACTGAATTACTCAAAGAAAACAAAGGCCATTTTGCTTATCAACACAGTTACCTAAGATCACTCCCTCACTTCTTGATCTTTATCACTCCACATCACCTTTGTTCATGCTATTGCTCCTGCTACCAGCTATCCAAAGACAACCAGAAGCAGAGATGATTTTTTCAAATGCTACAAGTTTTACTCCTATGGATTATATTCTCTCTGGTGGACATTCTAAACTTTCAATTGCACTTTCATATGACAGAGGCCTGCCTCCCTATACGGCACATATCATGTTCACCCTTTCAATGGGTATTATCAAAGCTTCACACTCATATGGTCATGGGAAAAGGGCACCTGCATCCACATTAGTCTTTACTGGTCAACAGTTCAGGCTGAACTCATACTTGACTAGTGCCACTATCCATCTCTAGCAGAAAGCATCCAACATCACTGGTCAAAACATAACAGTGGGTTATTATCTTTTCATACTTGAAATCCTGCTCTTTTTAACCTAGTCTTTGAACTTCTTGATTACTATCCTCTTTGAAGCCAAGAACTTTAATCTGTATACATGATAACAGGTCTCATTTCCTGCAACACTGCTCCAAAGCTTTCAAGGCTAATATCAGGATGCAATAAAAAGAGCTTGCTTGTGCTGTATCGACATAAGCCAACACAGGTGAATGTGTGACAACTGACCTTGTCCTAGAAGCCTGTTCATATTTATCTTCCCGGTGATCTCCAAATAGTGTTGTAAGGGTTATGGCCAGACTGCCCTTTCTCATCCTTCTGCTTTTGTTCCTTCTCAACCAAATATTAACAAGTGAGAACATAAGAGGCTTAACAATGGTGGCTTAGTTCTTCACAAAATTTTTATAGTGGTCACCAAATCTGAGAAGAGTCTTAATCCAAAAGTTTCTCTACTTGGCCAACTAACAAGCATGACAAGTTAATAAGTATTTACATCTCTTCTAGTACAGTGTTCATTCCATATTGAGAAACTATATGACCCAGACATCATCATCATCGTCATCATAACTAACACTTAGATAGCAACTACTGTGTACCAGGTATTGTGTGAGGGCTTCACAATTATTGTCTCATTTGATCCTCTGGACTAATACTCAACTACTCCTTCTATTCCTCTAGAATGAGAGTCAACCATAAGAGCCAGGAAGACCTAGGTTCAAACTCCACCATTAATACCTATAAGCTATGTGATCGTGGGCACGAGGCTCACTTCTGTGAGCTAAAGTTTCCTCATCTTTAAAGTGAAGATAACAATACTACTGTACAAGGCTGTTGGGAGAGTCGAATGATGAAACTACGTGTAGAGTTTTGCAAACTTTAAAGCATTGTGTAAATATTGATATTTTTAGACAAAAATTTTCTTTAGTCAACAATGTATAAATTCAAATGGTACTCAAGACACTACAGAAATAAATTCTGAGCAAGTTAAATCATGTTGATGTAATTAAATCAAAACAAACTTTCTCCCTTTCAGAATTTAAGTGTATACTAAGGAAATAAAAACTAAAGTGAATAGCCACTAGGTTAATGAAGATTTTCTACAGAATGAGAATAAAGTCTGAAGCTGTGCAGATTTATCAGAATAATCTACTTAATAGATATCCATGCCCTGATTTCTCTTCTTGAATTTCAAATGTTCACAAATCTTCACCTTACAAATTGGATTGTTCATATCTTCAATAAGGCTCCAGACTTCTCCCGTTACTGAACTTTATACTTCCTAATGCATAAATCAATTGTTTTAGAACTTATATTTTACATAAATTAGTAAGCAGATAGTTTCTGCTTACGAACTACATGGTCAGTTCCTCTACATAGTGAGATAAGAACCTTGAAAACATGTCATGGAAATAACCATAAACTAATCAAATAATTGAGCTTCATTTGTCAAATTTTTAAATTGAAGTCCCAAAGTTTTTTCTCTTTGAAAGCCCTTTGAAAGCCCATTTCAATTTTTTTCTTTTCTCTTACATAAATATTCATTTTTATGAGGGAAAAAAAAAGCCAATTCCATTAACTTATGTAGTATTTCTAGAATCACCTTAGACCTAATAATTCTCTAATTATACCAGGTTCTTTAAAATAGTTCTGCAAGGACTTAAATGAAGATAGATGAAAGGATTCTCCAACCCACCCTTCTGTGGAAGTGCCTCAAGGGTGACCCACTGCACGTGTTTTTGGACTTTTTAGGTGAATTGATCAATTCCATGTCCAGCACCAGTAACCAAGACAATCTCTCCATTGATTTTTTTCTCCCCTAAAACAATTTGTCCTATAGGATGGAGATAACTTTGGCAATGTAAGAAACAGAAACTATCAATAAAAACTTATTTTTTAAAAATTTAAAGTTTTTTTAAAGAATTGTTCTGCAAACAAGTGCCACGAATAGGTTAACTCCTCATCACCCCTTGTGCGGGCGTCTGGCACCACTTCAAGTGAGTCTATTGCAAGAGAATCAACAGTACATGAGGAGAAAGCCTGCTCTAGTGGCCTCACTTATCCAGTTCCCTCCAGTTCCCTTTAATACCTGGGACACAGCTGGAGTTCTAACCTTCTTGAAACTTACCTCTCCATACTGTGGCTCTCTCCACTAAAGGAAAATAATAGGTTAGGAGAGAGAACCGAAGCCAGAACAATGAACATCATCCTAGAACTCTTTCTGCTTCTGGTTGTTGTCATCTACTCCTACCTGGAGGCCTTGGTGAAGCTATTTATTCCAGTGAAAAGAAAGTCTGTCAATGGAGAGATTGTTTTGGTTACTGGCGCTGGACATGGAATTGGGAGGCTCACTGCCTATGAATTTGCCAAACACAAAAGCAAACTGGTTCTGTGGGATATCAATAAGGTAATGAAATATATTTTTATTTCTTTCAACTTCTCAATTTGTGTGGCCCAGAGGAAAAAATACTGGATGCAGAGTCAAGAGGACTTGGATTTGAATCCAGTTTCAGACATTTGCTACAAATGTCACCTTCTGCAGGTCATTAATGCTTTCTCAGCTTCAATATCCTCATCTATAAAATGAGGATAATATCTGTAGCATTTACATTGCACAACTGTTATGAAGATCAAAGCATGAGACAGTATCTCTCAAGTGCTTTACACTTCTTAAAAAGCAACATAACTCTCAGATGTTTTAACTAAAGCTACCAACTGAGAACCTTGTAAAGAAACCAGGAGAGTTTTACCCTCTTTTATTTATTTATTTGTTTGTTTGTTTATTTATTTGCTTACTTATTTATTTGTTTATTTATTTTTGCGTTCTCTGTTTTAAAACTTGGGGAAACATCTTTGGAAATAAACTGGCTGGAGCCATATTCTCCCCTTACACATGACATCTTAGATCTTTAGATCTCTGTGTAAGACCCTACAGTGATGAATGAACCTCCCTTTCACAGAGCATACATGGGGAAATCTAGCTCATTCTACAGTCAGTACTGAGCTTTAGAAGGAGAGATAAACAAACTTCTTCCCTTCAAAGGGATAATGCCACCAAGCTTCAGATCATCTCGCTTCTTTGGAGAATTTTCAGTTACTAGTGTTGTATTTGAGTTACCATTCATATTGTTAGACTCATGGTCTTGGATGGCACTTGTCTTTTAACACAGTCTGTTGGTCTCAAAAAAAAAAATTCTCCAAGTCATCAAAGGAGCTCTTTATTGAGCCTTTTTGGCTCAATAAAATGTCTTCTGATTTTCTTCTAAATTCAAATGAGCAACTGCTGCTTGCAATGCCTGTTTTTCCCCTTCTTTGATCTACAAAAATCTTGGAGGTAGCCAATTCCTGCCTTTTTATTATCAAATCAAATGGCTCTAGAATCATAGATTTAGAGCTGGCAAGAACCTGAGAGGCCGCCCTACTTCAGGTGCTCTTAACCAGGTGTGTGTGTGTGTGTGTGTGTGTGTGTGTGTGTGTGTGTGTGTGTGTATACACATATGTGTGCATATCTATGTACATACACATACAGATATACACACACATATATACATATGCATTTAGAAACACAATTCTGAAAAGACGTCTCTAGACTCCATCAGATTGCCCCAGTTAATCTAGTCCCTGGTCATCTTCCAGATGAGGAAAGTGACTCCCAGAGGAGCGAAGTGACTTACCCAGGGTCACACAGGGAGTAGGAGTTTGAAGTCTTGGTCATGTATGTTATAAATGTAATGAAAACCATTCAGCAGTTCTTAGTATTCAAGAGTAAAAAGTTGGTGTGTAGTGCCCTTCCTTGTTCCTTTACTGTGCAGGGAAGCTATAGGTGGCCATGTTTACATAATTGCTGACTTGTATAAATCATTACTTTGTATAGAGAATTCTAGAGTTTGTTGCGTAAGGCTTTTCTCATTAAGAAATTTGCAGCCGAGCAATGATGTAATGATGGTCAATTGTGAAAGACTTAACTACTCTGCTCAATACAATGATCCAAGACAATTCCAAGGACTCATGATGAAAAAAATGCTATCAGTCTCCAGAGAGAGAAATGACGAATTCCGAGTGCTAATTGAAGTATAATTTTCTCACTTTTTCAGGGGCTTTTTTTTTTGGTGATATGGCTAGGATAGAAATACATGTTACATGATTTCACAAGTATAATTGATATCATTTTCCTTGCCTTCTCAGTGTGTAGGGGAGGGGTAGGAGGGAGGGAGAGAATTTGGAACTCAAAATTTAAAAAGAAAAAAATACTAAAAATAAATATTTTTTAAAAAATAAACCTCCAGCTGAATTGATAAATGTTTATTGTAGCCAGATAGCCTTCATAGGATTCTGTGACATGAAAAAGAAACTACATGTCCTTAAGTGTTCTAATATAATCTTTTACCTGCTCAGACATTGATAGATTTCCCAGAAAAGTCCCTTGTATTTCTTTTAATAAGCTTTTCTTAGTACATTAACTTTTTGTAGATTTTCATCTTTTCTTTTTAATTTACCAAATGAATATTTTTTAAAAAAGCATTCCTATAGTGAAATCATGAAGTAGAAATTCATTTGTATAGGTATTCAAAGGAATAAATAAAGAACTTTTAAAACTGAGAAAACTCAGTTTCAATAAAAATTAGTTCCCTTTGTAGTCATATTTTCATCTGAACATTCCATATTTCTTTTTCCTTTGTAGACCAGAGCCTTTGTATATCCCAAACAGAGATTCATGGAATTAAGCATAGTAACCAAACACTTCCATATATACATATATATGGTATATGTATGTATGTATGTATATATATACATATATGTGTATGTATGTATGTATGTATATGAATTTCAGGAAAGATCATAGAATATGATAGAGCAGCCAGATTTCCTTGAATCAGTTGAATTTTCATTGTAAATTATATTATTAGACTAAAAATGCCTCCCATTATACAATCTATGTAATGAGAAGATGGTCAAATCTTGTGGGCTACAATCTCTCCAGCACTGCCTTATTATTTCCTGTGTCAACAACACCCCCTTAAACCCTTTCTCCACTTATACTCAGATGTCCAGGTGTGAACAAATAACCTAGTTCTCATATTTCAGTTTTTTAAAAAGGGAGAAAGCTTGGTCATATTAAGCAACGATAAACAAAATCATTAATTCCAACAAACATAATCCTTCCCAAAGGTCAAGTTTGCCCAGACACAGGAAAGGAAGGCATATAGTTTATTTGCCTTTTCATAAGCTCCTCTCTTTCCTTTCTTTCACGTTAACCAAAAGAGAGGAGGCAGAGGAGTAAATTCAGAATCTACAATCCACACCCCTTAACTCCCACCTACTGACTCCTATCCCCATTGTCCAGCCCCCACCCCACCCCACCACCACCACCACCACCACCACCACCCTGCCCCACCCAAGGCAGACACTTCTGTTCTCTTTTGTCTTTTCTGAGTATTTATTTAGAAAGAGGGCCAGCCACTAGTGGATTATATGTATTTTCCAAGCACTAGACACACCAGGAAGGAATATTGCCTGTTGCTACCTAGTTAGCACTCATTCTCTTTACATATGTATCTTAAGATACAGCATCTTCAAAGAAGTTACTTTGTAGTTCTAGCTTTAGGAAGCTAATCCTCTTCAGTTTTTCCCAGTACATAATAACAAAATTCTCCATATTATCAGTTAACAAGTATCTGTTAGACCCTTCTTTGACATGTTTTGATAAATATTAAAATGTTCAATCAGAGTTTCTGTCCTCAAGAAGCTTAAGAAGACAGAAAAATAAAAAGCAAAAAATGTGTAGAAGTCGTTCGTGTGTGTGCGTGTGTGTGTGTGTGTGTGTGTGTGTGTGTGTGTGTGGGCGCGTGTGAAGAGACATCATTACAGAGAGAGTCAAGCAAAAAGAGAAAGATTGAGAGGTAAAGGGAATAAGAAAGAAAGAAATGGGGAAAACATGGTTCTGTCTACGAAAAATAGTTAATAGAAACGGATATCTAAGATATTTATCTTGATATGTCCTCTTAGGAAGGCAAAATTTTTCTTAGAGATTTTTAAATCTTATAAATATCATTTATATAAGAAGCAAAAATTTAATTGTAGCATGAAGGGGTTGTGTAGTTAGCTTCCTGCCTGGAGAATAAATAAATAAAATGGCCTCATAAAGTCCCTCTGAACCACGGGATTCTGTGATTTGCAATTTGGGACAATGCCTGACTCTTGGACATTTTGCAGCTCAGGGACATGTTGTTTGATTTTCCATTGCACCTGGGTCCTTTACTCCTACAGCCTGAGGACCATACCCCCATTTTGCCCTTGGTGATACAAAGTGTGACCTTGGGAAAGCAATGTGATACGCAGAGTAAATATAACACAGAAAGAATAGTCAAGGTTGAAGATAAACTCAACCCTTCCTGTAAAACCAATATCATATTCCATAATCCCCTACTCAGGCTGCAAGTCTATAATATCTATATTTCAGTGACCAGTTTGTAATTCTAGAGGCAGATTTCCTAATGAAAGCTCAGATTCATCTTAATAATTGATTATGGATATAGGGGCAGCAAGGAAGGTGAAATGGTCTAAGAGCAGATTCTCCCCCACCTTCCCACTGCCAACCCCCACAGAAGTGACTTATAAATGGACCGCCAATGGATCATAGGGTGTCCAATTAGCCTTGGCTCCTTGAAAGGCTTACCTTTGTTCCATTTCTACTTATATGTGATCCCAAGAAAGGGCAATGAAATAAGGTTAGCTCCGTGACTATAGGGTTTGATTTTGACTCACCGGGGATTGTAATTTTATAACCCATAGGAACAGCTTGTTCATTTTCTAAGGCTAGTTTACAGACCAATCTAGCATGGTCGTAAAAATGCTAAGGGAAACCATTATAAGACCCAAGTTCATGGATAAAACCAGCATAATTTTCATCTAACTTTACTTCTGTCTTTTTGAGAAGAGAACACAAGTGGAGAGAGGCAAATAAAACTATCCAGGGTTAGGCACCAAGTAAGTCTCCCTCATTGGAAGACTTGGTAAAAGCACCATATTTCCTGAAATATTCATGGAATAGCACCAAGACAGTTACATCAGAAGAAGGGAGCCAAATTTATTTCAAGCTGAAAATCACCAGGAGGGTCTCAGAACAAAGCTATGCTTTCAGGGTATCCAGTGGTTTCCTTTTAATAATATCCATTTGTGTGGGTTGGATAATTGTGAAGACTTCACAGGATATGTCTAATGGAGAGGTTCTGGGATTTGGCCTTGTAATTTTGGGAAGGCATGCCCTTCCCTCTCTCTCTCAGATGTTAGAAGATAATGAACTTCCTGTGAGCTATTTGTTCTCTGCTCCAGGAAGGGTCTCTCCTTCCCCCATCCCATTTCTCCTCCTAGACTTTCAGACGCCACCTTGGCAGTTGAGTTCTGATAGGGAAAAACCTGGACGAACCGGATCAATCTTGGTCCTCTGTGTAGTTTTCGTGCCTAGATTGTAAGCCCACCCACCCCAGCCAATGGTGAGAAGGGATAGAGGTGGGTGGGAATCTTCTTCATTAAGACTATAAATTAAGGAAGGTTCTCTTTTACTTTGCCTCCTCCCTTATGGAGGTGTGCCCAAGTCTTGCAAGGTTTGTAGAATAAATTTACTTTGTTTATGTCTCCCATACAAAGGTTTGTAGAATAAATTTACTTTGTTTCTCTAAAGATGTCTCTCCTATTATTTAAAGATTCTGTCCCATACACATTCATTATCCATAGTTATTTAGTTAATGAATGCATAGGGAGCATGGTTTGCTTCTTCTTCAAATCCAGATTCTATCCAGACTTGATTCTGCCTTTGAGATAGTTCCAAGGGGCAGTTAGGTAATGCAGTGGATACAGGACCAGTGCTGGAGTCAGGAAGACCTGAGTTCAAATTGGACCTCAGACACTTACTAGCTATGAGACCCTGGGCAAGTCATTTAACCCTGATTGCCTCAAAAAAAAAGTTCCAAGAGGACATTCTGGAAAGTTATGATTAAAAACTATATAAAAATCATACGAACTGATCCAGAATGAAGTAAGCAGAGCTAGGAAATAATATACCCAATAACTCTAATAATGTACACAGAACAAAAGAAAACTGGAATGCTGTATGATTATAATGGCCAATAAGCTTGGTTCTAGAGAAAAGCTGAGAAAAGGTGCCTTCTGTTGCTTCATGAAGGTAGGCAATTAGAAGTACAACATGACTAACATTGAAGTATGTTTTCCATGACTACACATGTATAACCTATATCAGATTGCTTGCCTTCTCAATGAGGAGGAGAAGGAGGGAAAGAGAGATTTGAAACTCAAAAAAATTTTTTTTTAAATGTTAAAAATTGTTTTGACATATAATTACAGAAAAATATTAAATTTTTTTAAAAAGGAATGCAGAATACTACATACTGTCAGACAGCCTCTGATGATATGTTCATGCAAGTTGGTTGTTGAACTACTTTTTTCTCTTTTTTTTTTTTATTTTAAATTCTTTGTTACAAAGATTACTTGTTGGGAGGAAGGGATATGTATAGAAATGAATGTGACATAAACACAGAAGATACTAATGTAATAATAATAAGTAATATTTATATTGATCCTCATAACAACCCTATGAAGTAGATGCTGTTAATATCCATATTTTATAGATGAGGAAACTGAGGCAAACAGAAGTTAAGTGACTTGCCCAGGATCACACAGCTACTAAGTGTCTAAGGCTGGATTTGAAACTCCAGGCACAGCACTATATCCACTACCCATTCAACTAGCTATCTTCAGCATCAATTTAAAGAGAAAGTTATAGGAAAAGTAAAATAAATTCATATGTAAATTATGTCTAGAGAGTATAGTAGCTGATTATATAGCACTGCTGTAGGTGAATATTCTAGACCAGTATTTCCTAAACTAATTTGACCATGGAAAATATCTGTGGTTCTCTCAATCAATCAATAAGCATTTATTAAGTGCCTACTATGTTCCAGGCACTGTGCTAAGGGCTGAGGATGCAAAAAGGGGCAAAAGAGAGGCCCTGCCCTCAAGGAACTTACAGTCTAATGAAGGAGACAATATGTGAAAGCAAAGTAAGCTATATACAGGATGAATCAGAAATAATTAACCGAGGGAAGGCACCAAAATTAAGAGGTGCTGGGGAAGGCTTCCTGCAGAAGGTGGTATTTTAGTTGGGGCTTAAAGGAAGCCAGGGAGGTCAGGAGTCAGAGAAGAGGAGGGAGGGTGTCCTAGCCATGGGCAGAGCCAGAGAAAATGCCCCAAGATGAGAGAAGGAGGGTCTTGTTCATAGAACAGCCAGGAAGCCAGTCTCATCGAATCAAAGAATATATGTAGACGGTGGAGACATCTATGGCAGAAGGCTTTTTCAAGAATTTTAGCTACAAAGAACAGAGAGATATAGGATGATTGCAGAAATGGATGGATCAAGCAAGGGTTTTTTGAGTCTAGGGGAGATACGGGCATGTTTGTAGGCAGAAGGAAATGGGCCAGTGGACAGGGAGAAAGAGAGCAAAGAAATGAGTAGAGGTGACAGAGCGGGAAATCTGTTTAAGCTTCTTTATTGTTTCCAGAATAAAATGCACATTATTCAGGCCTACACAGTCTAACTTCCACATTTCTAGACTAATTTTATATTATTCCCCTTCACAAACCCTACATTTTAGACAAGCCGAACCATTTCCAGTTCTCCCAATTTGCCAATGCATCTTGCGTTCCTGTGCCTTCAAACAGGCCACTCCCACATTCTACAGGCACATTCCAATACCTGCAATCCACCATGTCTTCAACTTTGTCTCCAAGATCCAGCCCAGAGCCAACTTTCTAGGTAAAGCATTCCTCTGTTTCCCATTCCACTCTCACTGCCAATTGGTTGCGCTCCCTTCTCTTGATATATGTTGTATGGCCTCTGATAAAATATAAGCTTCTTAAGGGCAGGGATTGTTTTGGTTTTTATATCCCTAGTACCTAGCCCTGGGCCTGGCTCATAGCACACATTTAACAAATGTTTGTTGAATACGCATTTAAAATTTTAAACATATTGATAGAACCCATGAATGCTGGTCCTGGGAAGCCTGTGGTTATGAAATATTCCTGGGGCAAAGAGAAGACAAAAATTTTAGAGCAATATGAGAAAAAATTTAACGTCAAAAAAAATGCAACATATCATAAGTATTTGGATACATTATTTCATTATTTGATATTTTAGAGGGGAAAGCATACTAGCAGAGAACCAGGGAGTCAAAAAATACAGTTTAGGAACTGTGACTCTAGGCGTAAAATGAATATTTCCTAGGAGAACAGCCAGGTAGAAAGGTTCCTCTGCTGATTAGACCTCATAATTCACTCCTGTTGTCTTTTCCATTTCCCAAACTGTGAGGAACCTTGAAAAACCTTGAATTGATTTTTTAATGAATTTTAATAGGCATTTAAATAAAAATGTTAGAACATTTTGCTACAAGGTTTCTGTTAAAGGGTTTTTCATTTTATTTGTTTGTTTGATTGATTGAAGGCTTCTGGAGTCATCTAGGTGGTTCAGATAGAGCACTAGTCCTGGAGTCAGGAGAATTTGAGTGCAAATGTGACCTCAGATACTTACTAGTTGTGTGACCCTGGGCAAGTCATTGCCTCCCCCCCAAATAAATTAGTTAATTAATCAAAGGGTTCTACATAAGAACAAGGGGCAGGTGGGTGGTACAGTGGATAGAGCATGAGGCCTGAAGTTCAAATCTGGCTTCAGACACTTATTAGCTGTGTGACCCTGGGTAAGTCATTTGATTCTATTTGCCTCAGTTTCCTCATCTGTTAAAAAATGACCTGGAGAAGGAAATGGCAAAGCACTCCAGCATCTTTGGCAAGAAAACCCTAAATGGGGTCATGAAGAATTGACTACAACTGAAAATGACTGAACAACAAAGATGAGAACTACTGTCATATACAAAAGACTAAGGATCAAGGAAGAAGACACTCTGTGAATAGTTTTAACCCTCTTGTTTTCTATTCCCAACCCTAGTCATTGCATTTTACCTTCTATCTAGGTGGTACAGTAGATAGAGTGCTGGACTTGGATGCAGGAAGACCTGAGTTCAAATCCAGCTGCAGACACTTACCAGCTGTGTGAGCCTGGGCAAGTCACTCAACTTCTGTTTACCTCAGTTTCCTCAACTGTATAATGGGGATAATAACAGCATCTTACCTTATCTTA
Organism: Trichosurus vulpecula; assembly: GCF_011100635.1. Taxonomy (NCBI): domain Eukaryota; kingdom Metazoa; phylum Chordata; class Mammalia; order Diprotodontia; family Phalangeridae; genus Trichosurus; species Trichosurus vulpecula. Next base: position 69,373,120 of record NC_050578.1, read on the forward strand.
CTTTACTGTATCTTACCTGTTCTGTGGATAAAATGAGATTATATTTGTAAAGTGTTTAGCACAGTGCCTGGTATGCTGTGGGTGCTATATAGATGTTTATTGCTTTCCCCCTTCCATCTTTTTTTCCACTTGCAGCATGGTGTTGAAGAAACAGCTGCTGAATGCAGAAAACTAGGGGCCACAGCTCGTGCTTATGTGGTTGATTGCAGTAAAAAAGAGGAAATTTATACCATGATAGACAAGGTAAGGACCGAGTACAAACTCTCAATTACAAGGGATCCTGGAGAAAAGAAAGGACCAATCTAAAAAACTGAGAGCAAAGCCTTTTGCATTATTCTTAGCCTTGAAGTGGTGCTCTACGGTAGGATTTTCTCCTTGCCTACATATCATACTTTCTTATTCAAGCATTGTTATTTTGTTTTGTTTTTAATGGAGTTGTGATTTTCACTGGTATAAGGGGAATTGCCAATGAGGAAACTCCACCTACTAATGCAGCTCTTCTTATAGGTTTAAGAGAATTGCCTGGGGCGTCAAGGGGTCAAAGAACTTGCCTGTCTGGTAGAGTCAGCACAAACACACACATGCTCACATGCATGAACATACACATTCTCACGCACACATACATGCACATATACATTCTATCTAACACACTGAGCTGGCTCTCACTGTCATTATTACTGACCATAAATGTGCACAAGAGCTTGACTGGAGACAAGAAATAGTCCAAAAAAACCAGAATCCTTTTTTATTGGGCCCATTCCATTACTTTTTTAAGCACTCCTGTCTTTCATTGCATTGGCTGGTTGGTACAGCGGATAGAGTGCTAGGCTTAGAGTTAGCAAGATCAAAGTTCAGGGATAGGCTCAAATTGTTACATTTTCAGAGTGATCCTTTACAACCTAAAAAATGGCAAATGCTAAAAATCAGATTTATTTATTTGTTGATTATCTAGATTGGAGAAAATGTTAATAATGCAGATTATACATAAAAATGTGTCATATACATTTGAGGGAGGGGGAAGGAAGAGCTGGTTGTTAAACATTTACTAGCATGTCCCTGCCTAACTTCGAATCTTGCCTCAGACACTAGCTGGGTGAGCCTGACAAGTCACTTAACCCACTCAGCCTTAGTTTGCTCAACTGAAAAATGAGGATCATAATAGGACCTACTTCACAAGACTGCTGTGGGAATCACAAGAAATAATATATGTAAATTGCTTTGGAAACTTAAAGCATTATGTAAATATTGGCTATGGATAGGTATCAGAACTCCCTTGACAAATGCAAGCCAGGGTACTTTATCCACAATTTATAATCTTAGAGCAATGTCTAAAATATTGAGAGATTAAGTGAATTGCCCAGAGTAACTCAGCTAGTATGTGTTATGGGCAAGACTGGAACCCAGGTCTCTCCAGCTTCCAGGTTCTCTCTCTAGTCACTACAAGATACTGTCATAACGTTACTATGTTATGACATAATATTTTTCGTATCTGCTAATCTGTAAAAAGCTCTCTTGAGCTTTAGTGAGAAGCATTCTATAAAATAGGTTTGGATAGATGGAACACCCTGTTCCAATGATTAGTTCATTTTTAAGCATAGGGGCAATAAAATGACATGATTCCATTCTCTCTATCTTGAAGGAATTTCTTTTAGATGAAAAGTTTTAAGTTCAATCAAAATTGCTCCAAGCCCCCAGTTAGGAAAGTTCCTAATATTTAGGCAAAGGATGGACTTTCTGCTTTAATTTCTATTTAAATCTGTCTCTAGCTAACCCCCAGCCTCTTTGTGATTAAGTCAAAATTCAGATTGCTGAGCATTGTATGTGGATAAACAAGCAATTTTAAGAAAAGAGAAGACCTTTTCCCTTAGACCTTGAAAAGCAGGTGACTTCAGCCTGAGTCTTCTGCTCCCTGTAGATCCTCCTTCATAACTCCCTACTTACTGCTCCTGGTGCACATCATTCTGTGTCTCCTGGCTCCATACTTTCACCCGGGCTAGCTTCTTATATATTACCTCCTTATTTCAGTCCCACAGCTTCCTTATCTTCCTTCAAAGCTCATATTTAAATGCCATCTCTTATCCTATCCTCCACCACCCCAAATAACTTTATATTGTTTCCCTTCAATCGAGTATAAGCTTCTTGAGGGCAGGGACTATTTTTTTTTTCTTTGTATCCCCAATGCCCAGCAGAATACCTGGAAGACAGTAGGAACTGAATAAATGAATGTCTGCATTAATACACTCCCTGCTTATGCTGGGTGGGGTGGGGGGAGTGCTTCTTCACAATTCAAAGTGAAGAAATAATTTATTCCTTGCTTACCTCTACCTGAAACCTTCAGGGATATTGTGATACACAAAATGAATCTGTTCTTTAAATTTCAAAAGATAAAGAACGAAGTTGGTGATGTGACCATGGTGGTGAATAATGCTGGAGCAGTTTATCCAGCAGATCTTCTGAGCACCAAAGATGAGGAAATTACCAAAACATTTGAAGTCAACATTCTAGGCCACTTCTGGGTAAGTATAAGCCACAAATATGGACCTGTGAAAGGATTGCTTCATTTCTGTTGGCATCTTTCTTTGCTAAGATTGACTGGAATATCCAAAGAATAAAATAAAAACCTGTATTGAAAGTAATGTCCATTTCTCCATCTCTCTCCCTTTTGAACTATTTTTAAGATTATTAAAGCTCTCCTGCCTTCCATGATGCAGAGGAACCACGGTCACATCATCACTGTGGCATCCATATGTGGTCATGGAGTGATTCCTTATCTTATCCCTTACTGGTATGTATTGATTTCTAGTGAGGCACTTTTCTACTTTCTTATTTTGAAGGATTGTTCAAGCACTCCATTCTCTTCCTAGTATTTTCAGAACTCTAGAGCAAATACAGTTTGTAATGTCTTTACCTGAACAAGAAAAGATGTTTTTATGCAGATGTGAACTGCTTTTAGATTTGGAAACAGTATGGATTTCAATTACAGAGGTCAGTCAAAGATAACTGTAAGAAAATAAATAATGCTCTTTGAACTGTAATGTACAATGAAATAAAGAACAACAGAAGCAGAAAGACTACCACCTACATGTACTGGCTCAGGGCCAGTGCTGAGCCAGCTGGAGATCTCTTGCATGAGAATTTTTGTGTGTGTATTTGTTTTAAATGACTTAGTGTGTGAACTGTTTTTTATTTTTCTATCATCTCTTTACACAATAATGTTAAGCCAGGTAGACATTAGACTAACAAATATGGTGCCAATGCCTCTCTGCGAAAGAAAATGGACTTATATGAAACTCTACATTGTAAATTCTATTGAAAACTCTTCCAGTTTCTTCCATCCATCAAAATAGCATCAGATTGTTAATATTTTGACAAGATTTTTACTCACTTGCAATATGTTATGATAATGGAAGTACATGTCAGTGGCTTAGTGAGGACCTGGGCTCCATATTCTTGGCCCTATTCTGTGCTCTCCCTGACAGACATGCCCAAAGAAAGAGGAAGAGGCTATGCAGGCAGGAATACCCTAAATGCTCAAGTTCCTTTCTCCTCTTGAGATGTATATAGGAATTCTACAACTTAAAATACATGCTATTATTTCAATATGGGGGGGGGAATCCAAACATAGGAATTTCCCCTTTTCTTCTCCTCTAAAGAACAATAACTTATATTTATATAGAACTTTAGTTTGTAACACATTTTCCTCACAACAACACTGTGAGATAAGTAGTATATATAATATCATCTATACTTAGCACATAAGGAAACTGAGTCTTAAAGAACCCCATGACCCCAGAGAGCTTCAGAACCTAGATTTGACTTCAGCCCAACATTTTAACTACTCTCCCTTACCACCTGTGTAAGAAGCAGCATACTTTTTTCTTTTTATTATTTTCTTAAAGGGGTTAATATATTACAGGCATATTAAAAACAAGATTAAGAAGTCAAAGCGGTAGCTATTTTCCAGATTGCAAACTGCATAACTAGATGCAAACGCTAATAGGAAAATGTGCACCATAGAGTCATAACTTTAGAGCTAGGAGGACACTAGAGACCATCTAATCCAAACATTCGGGGAAGCTGAACCCCAGAGAGATGAAGAGACTTGCCCCAGGCCACCCAGCTCCTAAATAGGGGAGAGAGGATTGAAATCCATATCCTCTGACTCTAAAGCCAGGACTCTTTCCATTCTATAGTGCAAGTATTTCAGTATAGCTATTGTTTTTATAGCTTTTTGCACTCACATTTTTTTTCCTATGCAAGAAAAAAATAATTAAAGCTATAGAGAGACTGAATCAGAGACATCGTAAGGACAATTTGTGATTGACTAAAAATTGTTATAGTTGAGATTTTTAAAAATCACTTATTCCTGTGAGTAATGGTCATGATTTGTCCCTGGGAAATGGCCAATTTTACAGTTTTCTTTTATATATGCACTCTATTTAAGCATGTAAGGGATCTAAATTAAGATGAATTTTTTCATAATCTAAGAAAATTCAATGTAGAAGATTTTGTGAAGTTGGATGAAATATTCTACTCATTTTCCAATCAAATAAACACTTTATACTGTAGAACTCTCATAAAAATGGAGCCTCATTCTTTCCATTAGATGATAATTATTCATAATTCTTTTGTAGTTCCAGTAAATTTGCTGCTGTTGGGTTTCACAGAGCCCTAACATCAGAACTTGCTGCTCTGCGGAAAAATGGAATCAAGACTTCTTGTCTCTGTCCTGTTTTTGTGAATACTGGATTCACCAAGAACCCAAGCACAAGGTGAGGATGACAGATGAGTCTGGGATAGGGCTTATGAAGTCTAGCTTTCATGTGGATCAAAGCTGAGAGAACACTACAGACCAGAGGAAAAAATACAATTTGACTTACCAATCTGACTATATTGTCTATGTGACCTCTAAGTGAGGGGCAGAGTTGGCCAGCTGGTGCTAACTCCTCATTTACCCCTGCAAAAGAAAAGGGAAGGATACAGTTCTATGTCTATCCCTGCCCAAAGAATTGGCAGAGAGATACCACCCTCTCCTTTTCTCTTCCCCTTTCTCAAAGGTAGAGAATGCCCCCAACCAAACACAGACCACAAGAGAACAAAAAGATAAGGTCATACTTTTTACTAGGTGCAATGTCCCAGATTCACAAAGAACCTTTCTTTCGCTGATTTGGAAAGTTTACAAAATATTATTATTAATCAAGCAATAATTAATAAAATACTCATTAATAAAATAATGAATAATAAAAAATTTAGAGGTTAGAGTAGAAATATTTTCTGACCTTTGGACAGACACTGGAATCACCCTGCATTACATTACATTCTGCATAGATCTAAGTCAGACACTGTATTTCCTCTTACCCCAAGACTATTTCAGAAAATACAAGTAAAAATTTTTTTAAAAAAAGTAAAATGTAAAAAAAAAAATACAAGTTCAAAAAGTAAAACAATGTCCATATAAAAGAATAACATAGCAGAGTAAGAAACAAATCAGAAATGAGTGCCACATATAGCCGACTGGCATAAAGAGGGAAAGATGAATGAGCAGTTAAGAGATGATCAATCGCTTATTGCAACTTAGTTCTTTGGTTCTCTGAAGTGGAGGCTACCCCCGAGGCTAGCCAACATACATAGCTCATAGCCTAAGCTATACATTGCGAAAGTGTAACCCTTGGCACTTCTGATAAAAGTAGTAGTTAGAAAGTAGAGAGCATTAGAAAACTGGCAGTAGTGGTCAATCAGCTCAAATTGTAGGGACAGATCCCTAAAACCCTCAGTAAACTTAGTGGGGTCTTCTGAGTATCTCCCCAGCTTCTCCTTAACCTGAATGATTTCTGAAATGGAGAATGGAACATGTACCCTAATTGTCCCCATAGAGGAGGCAGGCACTTCCCTCAGGGGAAAAAGCCTTGAAGTTGCTGTGGAGACTGAGTCTTGGGGAGGGATATAGGAAGTCCCACTTCTTGTGAGGTAGGAACTGGGCAGTGCTGGCTGAACTAGACTGGACTGCAAGGCCAGGGGATCAGGCTGACAAGGGAGAAAATCAGTTGATACCTGAGGAGGGGTAGAGGTCAGAGGGGGAGATACCCCAGAGACCCAAGTGGGTGCTACCTCAGAGAGACGAGCTAGGGGAGGAGATATTGCCATGGGGGCAGGGTCCGAGGCTGGAACCTGAGTAGGGATTGCCTTAGGGGTAGGGCCCATGGGTGATAGATATTGCAGGGCCTGCAGTAGAGGCAGGCCATGAGGCCAAAACCTGAGTAGGGGTCCCTTCAGGGAAAGGGGCCACAGAGGGAGGCATCTCAACAAGACCCTTGGCTGGGACCTGAGCAGGGGTCGCCAAGGGGGGAGGAGCCGAAGCCCTGGGGGCCATAAGAAAGGGGTCGTCCAAAATGTCCTGTTCACCCCCATTGCCCTTTTGTGGGGCAGCTTTAGCTACAAGCACCTTACAGTCCTTTCTGAGGACAGGGTTCCAAGAGAGCTCCATGAAGGCCATCATGTAGGCAAGTTCCATCTACTTTCCTTCTTTGCGACAGTATAATTTTAACTGCAAAAGAGTATTATGTTTTAAAGTCCCAAAAATAGGCCATACTTCGTAGCCTTCTAAGTGATACTGAGGCCAAACAGTATTGTAAAGCCGTACCAGCTTTTTCTTTTTAAGCTCTGCAGAGCAGCTAGATTTTTCCCAGTTTTGCAAAAGACAACCTAAAGGTGAACTTGCAGGAATTGAAAAGGTTTGACCTGTTTCAGGCATTTGGGCTGGAAATTCCTTCCTCCTTAGTAAAGGAGAAGTTAGGAGTAATTGTCGGGAGACAAAAAAATAAAACAAGACGATAAAATATACAAAAGGTACCTGAAATTTTCCCAAATTCCCAGCGCCGAAACAATTGAAAGGATCTGGCACATGTTTCCAGATGGGGCATCCATCCATGTCCTCCATGCCTCAGAAGCCATACTTAGGTTCATGGCCTCCGACATGACCACTGGACCGAGAACCACCTGAGGGCGTCAGGCTGAACAGGACAGCCTCCCAGCTGTCCGACCCACTGGGACCTGCTGAGGTTCAGGCCTGAGAAGCACCTCCAAAATGCCTGGAGAGCGAGGAGGGGGATTGGGAGAGGGGGAGGCTCACATACCTTCAGTCTTGGCTGGAGAAGAACTTGAAATTAGCAGTGCTTCCCGGTCAGGGAACCATAATGAAGAGGGTTTGGGGTGAGGGGTGCTCAACACCCCAAAGTACCAACACACCAGGTCGTGCTGAAAGAATTCGACTCAAGCTTTCTCAGCCAAGGGGAAAGACAAAGTTTATTAAGAGTTAGCCAAATAGGCCTGCCCCAAGAGATCCCACCCCTTGTGACGCCTGTAAGGAAAGCAGGCCAGATCAATCTGAGCTAGATTGGATCTGACCATCTTCATGGAGGCAAGATGGAGATTATATACACAAAGATTGTGGGAGGGATTGAGGGGTGGTCTGCGGTGGCCAGAGGAGGGGTCTAGGGAAGGACTTTAAGGAGGAGTCTAAGGAGGAGCCTGAAAGGACCGGGATGAGGTCAGACTCCCGGGTGGGGGAAATAGCTGAAGGCTATATGGAAATGACAACCCATAAAGGGCTGGGGTAGTGGAGCTAGGATATAAATATTTTGATCAGGTTTAAGGATAGGAAACAGGATTAAGGGCGGGAGGTCATTGGGAAGACAAGATTAAGGGTGGGAAACAGCTGGACAATAGAGGACTGGGCAAGGTAGGCATTTGGGCTTAATGGTTATAGCCTCAGGCCAAGGTCAAGTAGAGTGGGAAGATTCAAGGAGAGTTCAAGGGTTCAAGGAGTTCCCAGAGACTGTGCCCTCATCAAGTCCTCAAAGAGATGGGAGTACCAGATCATCTTACTTGTCTCCTGAGGAGCCTGGGTGTGGGTCAAGAAACAACAGATAGAACCGAACACAGACCAACTGACTGGTTTAAAATTCGAAAAGGAATATGACAAGGCTGTATATTTTCACCTTGTTTATTTAACTTATATGCAGAGGACATCATGTGAAGTGCCAGGCTGGATGAATCAAAACACGTGCTTGTAATATGTTTACCTTCACAATGGTCCATCAAACCTTGTCTTCTAGGGCCAAGAAAAAGAAATCTAACTCTTTTCATATTTTTTCATGTAAAAGAATAACTACAGAGAAACAAAGCGTAGGCCTTGTGCTTGGGGAGATAGTATGATAAGGACACAAAGAAAACTGCTAATATTCCAAAAAAAAAAAAAATAAGGAAGGAAGCTCATTTGCAGAAGTTTTTTTTTCATATTTCTGTTTTATCCAATGAAAATCCATTTTTTTAAAGGTTATGGCCTGTTTTGGAGACAGAGGATGTCGTGAAGAAACTAATGGATGGAATTCTAACTGACAAGAAAATGATTTTTGTTCCATCATATTTGAATCTCTGTTTGGTATTAGAAAAGTAAGTATGGTAAAATATATACTTTATTGGAGGAGGGGAGGCAACTGGGGTTAAATGACTTGCCCAAGGTCACACAACTAGTAAGTGTCTGAGGCTGAGTTTGAACTCAGGTCCTCCTGACTCCAGGACCAGTGCTCTATGATATATACTTTAAAAACAAGCCACCAGTAGTAGTACCAGAGGTTTGCAGCTGTATATTTTGCCAAAAATATACAATCCCTTCATGAGAGTAGTAATGACTCCTTTCTACCATTAACATCCACTCTCACCTTAATTATCTAGTCAGGCAACAAGTATTTAAGTCTTTACTATGTACCAAACACAGTGATAAGCAGTAGGGATACAAAGAAAGGCAAAAGCACAGTCCCTGCCCTCAAGGAGCTCACATTCTAATGGGGGGGAGGGGAACATGCAAATAAGTAGGTATAGACAAGATATAGAGATAATACAAGGAAGGTAGTCTCATAGGGGAAGCCACTAGCATCTGGGGAAGCCAGGAAAGACTTTCTATGCATGGAAAACAGCTGGTACAAAAGCATGGAGATGCAAAATGTAGAGCCATGTGAGAGATACTGCAAATGGGCCAATGGAGATAGAGCAATCAATCAACAAGTATTATTAAATGCCTACTATGTTCCTGATACTGTGCCAGGTCCTAAAATATAAGTACAAGAAAATTCCAACATAATAGTTTATACATTCCAATGAAGAAGACAAGTATATATATATGTATGTATGTATGTAAATATGTATATATGTGTATATATACATATATATGTGTATGTGTGTGTTTGTGTATGTGTATGTATATATGTGTATGTGCATATATATGTACACATATATATTTACAAACAGCATAAATATAAGGTAAATAAATACAAATAGGTACAAATTAGTTCATTACAAGGTTGTTTGGGAGGGAGAACACTGGCAGTTAGGAGATCAGGGAAGGTTTCATGCAGAAGAGAGTATGAGCATTATCTTAAAGGAAGCAAAGGACTTTGTGAGGCAAAAGTAAGGAAGGAGGGCATTCCAAGCATGTGGGACAACCCATGCAAAAGTATGGAGATGGGAGATAGAATTTCATGTATGAAAAACAGAGAGATGGCCAAAGAGTTTGGCTGGATCACAGAGTGTGGGAAAGGGAGTTTAATATTTCCAATGAGCCTGGAACTATCTTTGGAAGGGAAAGGGTCAGATTATGAAGGGCTTTAAATCCCAAACAGAGGACTTTGCATTTGATCCTGAAAGTAACAGGGAGCATTAGAGTTTATTGAGCTGGGAGTAGCACGGACAGATCTATGTTTCAGGAAAATCACTGGTAGGGAAATAGAAGGTAGATTAGAGTCGGGAGAAATTTGAAGCAGGGAGAGCAGTTGGAAAGGCTATAGTCTGAGAGAGAGATAGGTGATGAAGGCGTGAAGTGGAATGGAAGCTGTATGAGTCAAGAGAAGGCAACATATAGCAATGATGTTGTCACGGCAAAAATGACAAGATTTGGTAGCAGATTGGATGTGTGGGGTGAATGCAAGTGAGGAAGACACCAAGGGAAAGCCTTGATGATTGGGAAGATGGTAGAGCCCTACTCAGAGTATTAGTAGGAAGTTCAGAAAAGAGGAAGGTTTGGGGAGGAGGAAGATAATGAGTTGTTTTGAATTTGTTGGGTTCATAAGAGATTGCCTCTTGTAGAAAGGAGGAGGCAAGGTTGGCTGTTGATGGTGGAGAATACTACTCCTGCTATAAGTTCTAGAGAGCAGGAGGGGGAAAAAAAGATAGGCACACCATTTTTATTCATAGAAATCTGCTTTTCTGGACATCCCTCTGAAGCCTTTTTCCAATTGAATTTTTTTAAATTCTTAAGTGTAGTAGGCAATAAGGATACAAAGAAACAATGGGGAATGTTTTTGTCTTTCTTTACACCCCCAACACTTAGCAGGCTACCCTGCACATAGTAAGCACTTAGTAAATGCTCATTGATTGACTTGAGGAGAAGGGCTTCCTCCATGTTCCCCAATGCAGTTGGAAGTGAGGAAATCTATTGAGAGATACTAGAAAGGATGGGAGTTTTGAGGATCAAAGAGAAGTTTTGGAAAAATAACCGAAGTACAAAGAGATGATCAAAGAAGAATCAAAATTTTATGGCTCAACGATGAGGGACCACTTGAGATCAGACAACATGAATTGGCAGTAGATCTAGTTAGCATGATGTCGCAACTTCCCCCAGCATTGTTCAGCAGCTCAGGAGTAGGTGGATGGTGGGGATGAGTCAGGGTTGACAATTAGCAAGGGTAAGAACGGCAGTAGGACAAGAGGGCAAAGGACAGTGAGTAGAACTAACTACTCAACTACAGAGGCCCAGCTGTGAACAGAGGAAAGTAAGGCCAGAGCAGTAAGGAACTACAGGGTTGTGAGCACAAAAATAGCTTTAGGAGGAATGATGGACAGGGAGAAGTGGGGAAACATGAGATAATACTCAGGAAGGAGAAATCTATGAGATGAAAATCATCAAGGATGCACAGTTATAGGTTATCTGGGTTATGAACATCCCTGTGGGTTGCTGAAGAAGAGGAAAGTCAATGGATTTGGAGAGGTTGATGAACTTGGAGGTCAAAATTTGAAGAGGCATCATATGTTTGACACCTCTAAGACTTAGGAGGCCAAAGATTCAGCTGGACAGAAACTATGAGCCAGCAAAGGAGAGAGGGTAATCTGAATCCTAGTAAGCCACAACAAATATCTGAATAATATATTTCATATAGATGGAGTGAACCTCCAAGAAGAGATTGCTGAGTGACACGGGCAGAAGGAGAGAATCTAAGACAAAGACAATATCAAAACTGTGTAGTACATCTTCACCAAAAAGAAGCAGACATTCAGTTCAGAACCTAACAAGTGCAGATTTAACACCACAAGCCAGGGACAGGAAGTAAGAAGATTTACTTGTAAAATCATGTCACTCAGTTATGCTCTTGGGAGGGCACGATTGGTTTTAATTTGTTTTTATAAGCAAGAAAACTTCAGTTTAACCAGGAAGTGTATTGGATTTTAATATATTTATTGCTGCATGATAATTTAGACAAATAAAGAATCCAGTTAGACAATTTTGTTAAGTAAAGCCCCTGCAACCACCCCTGCAACTGCAATAGGAAATGTGTAATCTTGGCCAAGTTATTGATCTTCTCTGGGTCTCAGTTTCCTCATCTGTAAACTGGGAGGGTTCCCTTCCACTATGGGAAAATACTCAACAAAAACGTTAGAAGCTGGTATTATATTCTACAAATAAATGTTTTCTTTCTTCAGCTTTAAGCTATGAAGGAAGGGTGTCTGGAGCTATAATTTAACCCTAGGCTGTTTTATAGTATGAAATATACCTACCTATGCTAGGTGCTAAAGATGCAAAGACCACCAAAATGGTTACCAAGTATTTCCAGACATCTCCTTCATGATTATTCAAAGGAATGTTAGATTGGACTTTCTCACTGACAATTAAAGTGAGGTTTCTCCCTCAACTGCATGTGTCTCTATTGCAATAAGGCATTCTCTTTGCTATGTACGTTTAGTTCCTTCCTGGTTTTAACTAATGAGCACATTCAATTCGGTCATTAGAGAAACATTGCAATAGTCATGAAAATATTGCAAACTATCACAAAATAGGGGAATATTTATTTTCAGAATCAAATACTAAATGTTACTTTTCATTCTTAGACATTTTCAATATTCCAAGTTTTCAGTACTTTTGTGGTTCATTCTGATATAATCACCTTGCTTACTCTGTAGCCTCTCTCTGCCTAACTAAGGAAGTTTTCGACCTAGATTCACATCTGGTAATCATAGTTTTTCTTTTTTTCTTTCTTTTTTTAATTTATGGAATATAACAAACATTTCCATGACATAGCAAAATAAAAAAAGACAATTGTACATGAAACTGCAAATCTACTATGCCCAACTTTCAATAAAGCTGAATGTGCTGTTTAGTTGGTATTTACATGAGCATATCATAAAAAGATTTTGGCTTTGGGTTTTTTTTCTAAATCTATTTGGGGCTCCAGATCACTCCAATATTATAATCTTCCATCCATGATTATTTTATCTCCATTTCCAGTAAATTGCTTTGGTGTTATATAGAGGGGGGAAAATGTTATGTGCGTAACATCTATCTTGAAATTCTCTCCAAACACCTATTAAATACCTACTCTATGCTAGTGTTGAGTACACAAAGTTTACTGGGGGAGGCAAGATATGAATCTATGCAAAGTTAAATAATAATAATCCATAATTAAAATAATTATTCAAGGTAAGAGTAAAAGGCTAGGAGGCACAGTAGACAGAGCACTGGTCCTGGAGTTAGGAAGACCTGAGTTCAAATCCAGCCTCAGATACTTACTAGTTGTGTGATCCTGAGCAAATAACTTCCCCTGTTTGCCTCAGTTTCCTCATCTGTAAAATAAGCTGGAGAAGGAAATGGCAAACCACTCCAGTATCTTTGCCAAGAAAACCCCAAATAGAGTATTTAAATGCTGGTCACAACTAAAATGACTGAACAACAAAGAGTAGAGGAGGTACCCTAAGGGCCATGCCCTGGAAAATAAAGGATGATAATTCTCTCCAAGTATGGAAAACCACCAAGGCCTCTTCCAACGCTCAAACTCTGTGATTCTGTATGCCAACTCCTCCTTCTAGTTCAATGTGTTGAGAATTAATGAGGAAAGGAGCAAACAGCTTTGAAGCAGGTGGCCAAGAATGTAGGGTCATTGAGAGCAAGCCAGTTTTCCGTTAGTGCAAAATGGAAACAGTGTGAAAAGACAATATTGAAGATAAAAGAATGTTTCTTAATGATTTAGAGAAATCTTGAATGTCTTCTAAAATATAGGACTGACATATTGGGGATCTGGGATATAAATATGAAAAGGCAGCAGAGGAAGGAAGAGCATTAAGGTTTTCTCTCCCAGTAGAATATAAGCTTCTTTAGGTTAGAGTGTGTTTCATTTTTATTTTTATATCTCCAATACCTAGCATAGGTGATTAATAAATGCTTGTTGGCTAATTGATTAATTAAGAAAAGGAACCAAATCCAGGACAGACGATCATCAAAAAAACAAAATTTGACTGTGAAAAAACTACTTAGGTTAATGTCCTGTGCAATGGGTGAAATTTCATATGAGTCCTGGTGTCTGTATTCTCAGACAATATTCATTTGAAAAGCTTTCATTTTTCTTCCACAGATTTCTTCCTGAGCGTGCATTGGCAGCCATAAACCGGGTCCAAAATATTCAGTTTGAAGCATTGGTTGGCCACAAACACAAAAAGAAATGAGAACATTAGGCTGAACTAGCTTAACTCTTAGGAGCTTTTATGAAAAATAGAATGAATACTGAATGATTATGCATGTAGGATTGCTATCTTCATCCTTTTTTTGAAAGAAAATCTAAGGTTTCAAAATTTTATTGAATTTCTACTTTATGCAGCTGTTTTCATTCTACCTTTATCCTTTCTGTACCACGATGGACAAAAATCACTTTTCTGTTAGTCCTCACAAAAGGATTGTAGAATTATTGCTGGGAGAGACTTTGGAGGTCACCTCCTCCAATCTCCTCTTTGAAAGATGAAGAAACTGAATCTCAGGAATATTAAGTGACTTGTCACACAGGTAGTATCATCAGAGGTAGGATTTGAACCCAGTTCCTAGATAGCCCGGGCTCTTTCCATTATACCAGCTGCCTCCCAAGGAGTTGGATAATATATGCAAAATGGCACCTCTATATTTCCTCTATAAAACTAAATGGGCTCCCAGGTCATTTCCAGCTCTAATTCCATGATCCTATTATCAAGTGTTACAAGTCTTAAGTGAAGTTTAAACAGGCAATCAGACCATGAAAGGCACAGCTCTTAAATAATTAAGCTTTGTAGTTAGAAAACTTTAATTAATTAGTGTGATGTCCCCTTTCTTGAGTAGGGTGGCTTTTATCTTTTCCCTCCCACACAATTCAGTTGAAATTGGAATACTTCACCCCACCCTCTCTGTGACATTTTAATATCCAAGATCTCTGTCCTACATCCCAAAGTCCCCCTGCCTCTATCATTCTCCTTCCCTTCTACTTCCAAAAATCCCTTGATCTCAGAAAAGGGGGAGAGGGGGAAATCAATCTTAAAAGCCTCGTTTAATTTAGAAATTTAACCCCAACATGGCTTCTCTATTTAGATGACCAAGGACCACCCCCCACACCACCACCCCTATGCCCAGGGATATTTAGCCACAACAAAGATTTGAGAATGAAAGCTGATCCAGAAAATAAAGCAGAATTCATGAGACTCTTACAGTATGTCTGGGAAGTGTTGCCCTGAGGGAATTAAAAAAACAAAAACAATTTATAAACCAAAGTACTGTATGTGTCTTAACCAAATATTCACCCTAATTACTTCATTTCAAATCAGTTATGTTTTTGTGATCAGCTAGATGGCACAGTACTAGCCTGAAGTCAGAAAGACAGATATTTCTGAGTCAAATCTGGCTTCAGAGTACTAGCTGTGTGACCCTGGGCAAGTCACTTCACCCTGTTTGCCTCAGTTTCCTCATCTGTAAAATAAGCTAGAAAAGGAAATGGAAAACTACTTCAGTGTCTTTGCCAAGAAAACCCCAAATGGGGTCATAAAGAGTCAGACACAACTGAACAATAGATGTTTTTGTCCCAAGTGTAAAGTATCTCTTACTTATCTTTAGATTAAAAAGAAATTATACCATCTTTTAATAAATGTTTGTTTTGTGTTGTGCTTTTCCCCCCCCAAAAAAACCTGGTACCAAGAGTAAAAACATTTAATTTATATTCTATATACTCATCACTTTTTCACAAATGTGGTCTCTATAAGGACCTGAGTGGGTACAATGAAAGGTCTCGGAGGGGTGGGAGATCATGGATGAGGTACACAGAAGGAATACAGCATTCAAACACCACAAGTCAGGCAGTTTCTTACATGAATGCTTACAGCACCCTAGCCCCATGGGCAAGCACGGGCTTCAGCTGGGGTGCATGCATACATACCCTGAGTTCAGAATTCTGGGCCTCTTTCCTTTCATCTTGCTATTGCTAGGCAGATTCACAGGGACCAAGTGGAAAGGGAGACCTTAGAGACAGGTGGTCTGGATTCTAACCTCCTTATCAACTACAAGGGGATTATGATTAGGAAAGATACTCAGGAGAGCCTTGAAGAGCTTCTCTAAATGAATACCTGGCTTTAGCAATTGGGTACATAGGTGTAATACAAGGAAAATTAGGAACCCCTGAGAAACCCCTAGCTACTGACAAGCACCTCCAGAAAGAATGGACTCATATCTTTGGCATTTAGCAAACCCCCTGGGACTCTGTGGCTCCTCCAAGGAATGTCAATAGATAGGACCATCCCACTGAGAGATAACTTGACAGACCCTTCCTGGGAGATATCCCTGGGACTCCGTGACTCCACCAAGGAATGTAAATGAGATTATCCCATTAGTACGATAACCTGACTGAATCTTTTGATCAGCCAGGACCTTTGTTCCTGTTTTTCCCCCCACTCTGTACCCCCATATCCTATATAAGCCAAGCCATCACCCCAACACATTGCCATTGATTTGTGGTGCCGTACCCCGATGGCCGCCGGCTAATAAATTCTCCACTTAAAACTTATACTCTGTGGTGTGTCTCACTCGCTTCTGGTACAACATAGGAACATCAAGGAGACATAGGCAGGACAACCAGGGATCAAACATGGAGTCTACAACATGACTTCTGTCAGCTAGAGCCTAGCAATATGCCATTCCTCACAAGGAAGTTCACCACTATCTTCTCATCAACATTATAGCATAAGCCTATTCTAGCTGACATTAATTGAGCCCTTGGTTTGGTGCATCACATTCTGGTGGGTACGGTTGGATATTTTCCTGTTTATTTGGTAATATTTTTTTTACTTTGGCATCCATTGATACTTTTGTGCCTACTGTTGTGCTACTGTTGACAATAGCAAATATCATTAAAAATGCTCCCTACTTTTTGGGAGTCCCAGGATGGTGATTGGCAGGGAGCAAAGTGTTACTTATTATTTCCACTTCCAGATGTATCATTTGGGTTCTTTGGAGGCAGTACTTGATTGAGGAGAACAAGAAAATAGAATTTGAACATTTCTTCATTAATTTGAGTAGAGAGGATTTTATTTAAGATCCCTGGTGCTATGGGGCCATTTGGGCCCATGGGTAATAAACTATAAAGTTGTAATTGCGGCAACAGGGGAAGACCTCAACTTTTTTCAGGGTGGAGCAAAAGAAAGAAACAAGCAATTAAAATACACAGGAATGGAGGAGCATAGCCAATTAATATAAGCACTGGTCATCCCAGAGAGTTCTAGTCTAAAATTGTCTGGCCCATGACAGAATGATTGTCTTGAGTTGTTCTCAAAAGTAGGAATTAAAAGTTTTTAAAATATTTCTCCTTAGAATTTTATATGTGATTGCTCACTTGGGTTTTATGGGGAGAGAGAAATAAACTTGTAATATACAAAGATTGTAACAAGAGTAAAAAGGCTTTAATTATTACTATAGTTGCATATAATGTGTGTATGCACAATTCTATTTGCTAGCAAGCAATATCAATTCATTTACATTCCCTAAAAGAAGATTGGCAATTACAGCTACAAAAGAATCATTCTTGTACACATGCTAACAATCACAGCAGGGATGAATCACAGCAGTCAAAGTCAAAGTCTCCCTAAAACACCCCACTCCACTGGCTTATTTTAATTTCATATTGTGTGCTTCGTTAGGAGGGAAGAACTGGAACATCTCTAGTGGGAGACTGAGTGAATTCTTTTCCGGAGGACAGACCCTGCGACCTATGTATCTATTCCTCATCATTCTGGTGCATCCTAGCATTTGGGGTGTTGTGAACCCCAACATTCTTGGGGTATACCATGAACCCCAACATTTCTGGTGGGACCCCTACGGGGATCTTTCTTCTTTGGCTTGGACTTATTTTAGGTAAAATTTCTCTTGCAGTGGGGCTCCCTAGCAACAGGCCAGAAAGGTTAGGGAGTAGAAAGGGGCTCAATGCCCATATTCTGTGACCCTGGAGAACACTAACTTCAGATTGTTCCTAGGACTTCCCTCTAGGTTACTTGCTCTGAAAATGGGAAAAGCTTAGTATGAGATTTGGACTCCAAGACTTAAAGAGAAGGTACCATGTATTCTATTGCAACCACACCTGGCCTGAATATAATCTAGAGAACCAAGAAAAGTGATTTGTGAAGGTGATTTCTAAACAAGCGTCTCCAAGCTTTTGAACTTTTCCCTCTCCTTGTCATTACCTATGTACTCTGTTTGCATTTCTTTCCCCACTAGGAATCCTCCTGCAAAGTGGGATATGCAGCCTGAAATTCCCCAGGGTTGGGAATGGAGAGCTGGAATTCCTAGTGCAGCTTTTTATCTGATAAGTCTCAAAGGTAAAAGAGCTCTTCAAGGAAGTAGAGGAAAGGTTATTTGGAACTGGGAATTATCACCACATTTTTTTAAAAAAAAGAAAAAGATGTGAACGAATCTACACTTTGTTATTGTGATGAGGCTAATTTAATAAGGAATGTTCTTGGCTTATAAAAACTCTCCTCCTCATTACAAACACCCTTTTAGCTAGAGAATTTAGGTAACTAGGAATTTTGTGGTAATGAAAATTTTAGTTTGTTACAGTACTTTGGGGATTTGGGTTACTTAAATGTCATTTTACGGCAACTTAGTTTCGTTGCAATTTCATGGTGTGTTATGGAGGTCTTCTCAAAGAATTCAGTCAGACCACCTGTAATCCAAGTATGGGTATTTATTGAGGATTGACACCCCTTAGAAGCTGTCTAGGTTCCAAGAGGAACCAGCAACTTGGACAAGATAGGCAAGTTTATAGTGTAATGATGCTGATTACACAACAGAAATTATGAATATTAAAAGGGCAGGAGGGATTTCTTAAGGGATTAGGTAATGAGGAGGGGTCCTTTCCATGGTTTGGTGGTCAAATGTCCTGGTAATGCTGCTTTTTGATTGGTTAGCTATTGTGGTCCTGTCTGGTCAAGATGGATAGTTAGGTATTATGGTCCTGTCTTGGGCTAGATGTATGATACACTTGAGGATGAGTACATGGACACAGCTGTTTAAACATGAAAATTGGATCCGAGGGCAGTGGCTAGCTAGGGGCAGTGGCTGTATTGAATTTGGGGGCTTGTGATGTGGTTAGAGACAGATTGTGTGGTCAAATCAGGACATAGCTGCTGTTCAGTGGGGCCCATAAGGAAGTTAGAATATTGGGCTGGGGGCAACTTTATTAGGATTCTATCAGTTTTGATAAATTTCAGTCCTTAAGGTTTCCAACTAATTTAGTTCATGAGAAATTTAGGTATTATTCCTTTAACCATCAAGATAAATTGTAAGCTGTTTTTAAGAAAGGGAAATACTTTTACAAAGAAATGTTTTGCAAAGTCCTTTGTGTGATTTTAGAAGACCTACTAAATTTTCATTTGCAAGCTAATTTGTTGCAATAATAATTTGATATTGATAACAATTATGTCTAAACCTACTGTGAATTTTCCCAGCTTCATTTCTAGGTTTTCTTGTATCCTTGGATCAGCCTTAAATGGGTGTTTTCAGAGAAATGAAGAGGGTTTGGAGTGAGGGGTGCTCGACACCCCAAAGTACCGACACACCGGGTCCTGCCGAAAGAATTCGACTCAAGCTTTCTTAGCCAAGGGAAAAGACAAAGTTTATTAAGAGTTAGCCAAACAGGCCTACCCCAAGAGATCCCACCCCCTGTGATGCCTGTAAGGAAAGCGGGCCGGATCAATCTAAGCTAGATTGGATCTGACCCCCTTCATGGAGGCAAGATGGAGATTATATACACAAAGATTGTGGGAGGGATTGAGGGGTGGTCTGGGGTGACCAGAGGAGGGGTTTAGGGAGGACTTGAGGAGGACTCTAAGGAGGAGCTTGATGGGACCAAGATGAGGTCAGACCCCAGGGTGGGAAATAGCTGAAGGCTACATGGAAATGACAGACAATAAAGGGCTAGGGTAACAGAGCTAGGGTACAGATATTTTGATCAGGATTAAGGATGGGAAACAGGATTAAGGGTGGGAAACAGCTGGACAATAGAGGGCTGGGCAAGGTAGGCATTTGGGCCTAATGTTTATAGCCTCAGGCCAAGGCCAGGTGGAGTGGGAGGATCAAGGTAGGCATTTGGGCCTAATGGTTATAGCCTCAGGCCAAGGCCAGATCAAGTGGGAAGATTCAAGGAGAGTTCAAGGGTTCAAGGGGTTCCCAGAGACTGTGTCCTCATCAGAAACAGAGTCAATAGTTTGTGCTTCAGGTGCCATAAGAAAGGGTACTGGTTTCTTGAATGTCCCATTGCAGAAGAGGCTCCTCCCCCCACCATGTCCCCCTTGCCAATGGGAGGGACACTGGAAAAGAGACTGCCAAAAGAGTGATAGAGTGACCAATTCCCAATACCCTTGGTCTCTTCTGTGTGTAAACTGACACTCTGTAAGCAGTGGTGGGATTCAGCCAGTTCATACCAGTTTGGTAGAATCGGTACCTAATTTTAGGTTTAGTTCCACGAACCGAACCAGTTGTTAATTTATTTGAATCCCACCACTGCCTGTGATGAGGGCACAGTCTTTGGGAACCCCTTGAACCCTTGAACTCTCCTTGAATCTTCCCACTCTACCTGACCTTGGCCTGAGGCTATAACCATTAAGCCCAAATGCCTACCTTGCCCAGTCCTCTATTGTCCAGCTGTTTCCTACCCTTAATCTTGTCTTCCCAATGACCTCCCGCCCTTAATCCTGTTTCCCATCCTTAAACCTGATCAAAATATTTATACCCTAGCTCCACTACCCCAGCCCTTTATGGGTTGTCATTTCCATATAGCCTTCAGCTATTTCCCCCACCCGGGAGTCTGACCTCATCCCAGTCCTTTCAGGCTCCTCCTTAGACTCCTCCTTAAAGTCCTTCCCTAGACCCCTCCTCTGGCCACCCCAGACCACCCCTCAATCCCTGCCACAACCTTTGTGTATATAGTCTCCATCTTGCCTCCATGAAGGTGGTCAGATCCAATCTAGCTCAGATTGGTCTGGCCTGCTTTCCTTACAGGCGTCACAAGGGGTGGGATGTCTTGGGGCAGGCCTATTTGGCTAACTCTTAATAAACTTCATCTTTTCCCTTGGCTGAGAAAGCTTGAGTCGAATTCTTTCGGCAGGACCCGGTGTGTCGGTACTTTGGGGTGTCGAGCACCTCTCACCCCAAACCCTCATCATTTATGGTTCCCTGAACCGGGAAGCACTGCTAATCTCAAGTTCTTCTCCAGCCAAGACTGAAGGTATGTGAGCCTCCCCCTCTCCCAATTCCCCTCCTCGCTCTCCAAACATTTTGGATGTGCTTCTCGGGCCTGACCTCAGCAGGTCTCAGTGGGTCGGACAGCTCGGTCCAGTGGTCTCAGTGGGTCGTACAGCCACGCTGTCCTGGTCAACTTGACGCTATCAGGTGGTTCTTGGTCCAGTCGGACAGCTCGGTTCAATGGTCTCAGTGGGTCGGACAGCCACACTGTCCTGGTCAACCTGACGCTATCAGGTGGTTCTCGGTCCAGTGGTCTCAGTGGGTCGGACAGCCACGCTGTCCTGGTCAACCTGACGCTATCAGGTGGTTCTCGGTCCAGTGGTCATGTCGAAGGACGTGGACGGATGCCCCATCCGGAAGCATGTGCCAGATCCTTTCAATTGTTTCGGCGCTGGGAATTTGGGAAAGTTTCAGGTACCTTCTGTATATTTTGTTTTCTTGTTTTATTTTGTTTGTCTCCCGACAATTACTCCTAACTTCTCCTTTACTAAGGAGGAAGGAATTTCCAGCCGAAGGGACCCCATGCCCTGCCTCTACTGCAGGCCCTGCAACATCTATCACCATGGGCCCTACCCCCAAGGCAATCCCTACTCAGGTTCCAGCCTCGGGCCCTGCCCCCACAGCAATATCTCCTCCCCAGCCTCTCTCTCTGAGGTGGCTCCCATTCAGGTCTCTTTGGTGTCTCCCTCTCTGACCCCTACCCCTCCTCAGGTACTAGCTGATCTTCTCCCTTGCCAGCCAGATGCCCTGGCCTTGCAGTCTAATCTACCTCAGCCCCAAGCTCCAGGTCCCACAGCACCTTCAAGGCTTTTTCCCCTGAGGGAAATGCCTGCCTCCCCTGCTGGGACAAGGAGATTGCATGTTCCATTCTCCATTTCAGATCTCCTTCAAATTAAAGAAAAACTGGGGAGATACTCAGAAGGTCCCACTAAGTTTACTGAGGGTTTTAGGGATCTGTCCCTACAATTTGAACTTTCTTGGTGTGATTTGCATATCCTTTTCTCTACCTGTTGTACCACCGAGGAGAAGAGGAGAATATGGGAACATGCTCAAAGATTTGGGGATAGTTTGGCTAGCAATAACCCCATAAAATATTCCCCAGGAATAGCTGCTGTTCCAACTAGTGACCCAGGATGGAATTATCAAAGGAGTGAGGATAGAGAAAACAGAGACCATATGGTAATTTGCCTGTTAGAAGGCCTAAGAACTGCATTTCAACAGCAAATAAATTTTCAAAAAATTAGGGAGATTACTCAGGGAGAAAAAGAAAACCTTGCCCTTTTCCAAGCCCGGCTAGGAGAAGCTATTAAGAAGTATACAAATTTGGATCCTGATTCTGTTGAAGGGGCGGCAATACTTAACATATATTTCATTAATCAGTCTGCCCTAGATATTAGGAGGAAACTGCAGAAATTGGCCATGGGACCCCAAACACCTCAGGTCCAATTGCCGGAGATGGCCTTTGGAGTTTTCGACAATAGAGACCTGGTTGCAGCAGAGGAAAGAAAATGCAGGGGAAGAGCTAGAGGCAGAGAACACACTCAATTCTTAGCTGGTGCCATGGCCAGGAAAAGACCCAAGGAGCGCCCCTCCAGGGAGCCCCCTTGGAAGCCCATTGGCTTGGGCAGTGGGGAAACCTGCTTTCGATGCCACAAGTAGGGTCACTGGTCTAAGGAGTGCCCCTCTAGGGCGCCCCCCTGGAAGAAGCCTCCGGGATCCAGGCCTCTAGGACCGTGCCCAGCATGTAAGCAGGAGGGACATTGGAGGTGTCCCCGAGGCTGGAAAAGTGGTAGAGCCTCCTCCCAGCATCCTGTCCTCCAGTCTTCTCAAGACTCGGAAAGAGGGGAAAGCCTGGGGCTTGGCTGTGCTCCCACTTTCTCCACCTCTCTTGCGGAGCCCTGGGCAAAATCGAGGCAGAAGGTAAGGTTACCCACTTTATCACGGCTATGTTCTCTTACTTTAACTAGTGGCTCTGGCCCCACATGCCCCTCGACCCATCAGGTCATGGGCATCAAGGATCTGTTGTCTGAACACTCCTTCTCTGGCCCTGCCCCCTTGGGAAGGGACCTGATGGTGAAATTGGGAAGCCAATTTTCTATAGTTAAACCTCCCATCTCCCTTCTCCCCCTGCTTAGCAGGCCTCCCCACATTCCTCCAGAAGTGTGGGAGATGGTCAAGCCAATTGTTTGGGATCAGGGAATTCCTGGGAAAGCTACTCATGCCACCCCAGTCCTTATTCGCCTTAGAGACCCTAATGTGTTTCCCAACTGCTGTCCATATCCAATTAAGCCGGAGGCTTGGGAAGGACTACAACCACTAATTGAAAAATTCCTTAAGCATGAGATCCCACCCCTATTAAAGGAAGTTATACCTCATTTTGGCTTACCTGGTTCCTTACAGAGTGACAATGGCCCAGCTTTTATTTCAGATAACACAAGCTGTGGCAAAGACACTTAAAATCGCTTATCACCTCCACTCAGCCTGGAATCCAAAATCCTCAGAAACTCCAGAATATACTTGTGAGCCCTTGGAGGACCTCAAGCTACTGTTTCGAAAAGACTCCAGCACCCTCCGGGGAAAGGGAGATAAAAGGAGACTCCAAGCCATCAACTTCCAGAAGCCTGCCCAGCCCCTGTACCCCTTGAATGGAACCCATCCAGATAGGGACAGCTCTACACCCCTTTGCCAGCAGGAAGCAATTTCAGAAGCTGACACCTTCGTCCCTGACCCCAAAAGAATTTGGGTCCCATTTGTTTGAGGGGGGAATGATGAGGGCACAGTCTCTGGGAACCCCTTGAACCCTTGAACTCTCCTTGAATCTTCCCACTCTACCTGACCTTGGCCTGAGGCTATAACCATTAAGCCCAAATGCCTACCTTGCCCAGTCCTCTATTGTCCAGCTGTTTCCCACCCTTAATCTTGTCTTCCCAATGACCTCCCGCCCTTAATCCTGTTTCCCATCCTTAAACCTGATCAAAATATTTATACCCTAGCTCCACTACCCCAGCCCTTTATGGGTTGTCATTTCCATATAGCCTTCAGCTATTTCCCCCACCCGGGAGTCTGACCTCATCCCAGTCCTTTCAGGCTCCTCCTTAGACTCCTCCTTAAAGTCCTTCCCTAGACCCCTCCTCTGGCCACCCCAGACCACCCCTCAATCCCTGCCACAAGCTTTGTGTATATAATCTCCATCTTGCTTCCATGAAGGTGGTCAGATCCAATCTAGCTCAGATTGGTCTGGCCCTCCTTCCTTACAGGCGTCACAAGGGGTGGGATCTCTTGGGGCAGGCCTATTTGGCTAACTCTTAATAAACTTTATCTTTTCCCTTGGCTGAGAAAGCTTGAGTCGAATTCTTTCGGCAGGACCCGGTGTGTCGGTACTTTGGGGTGTCGAGCACCTCTCACCCCAAACCCTCATCACCTGTAAGGTTTGAAAAGTTAGGACAGCTAAAAACATTTCAGCAGATTCTGGAAGTTTTACAGTCCCGTCACTCCCTTCCTCCATTCCCTCCCCCTGAGTCAAGGGAGTATCTCAGTATAAGGATTGCAAACAGCCCCACATTGGGCACCAGAAATGATGAGGTTGAGGGTACGCCCCAAAATCGTTTGTTATGGGTAACAACACAACACAACACACCAACCAGGCTCCTCTGCCCCTTATGGGAGATGCAGCTAAAGGGAGATGAGTCCTTAAAGGAGACGCTCATCAAGGGAGAATCCAGCTTAAGGGGGACGCCCTCGGAAAAAGGAAGATGCTCCATAAGGAAAATGCCTGAGTAAGGGAGATGCCCCCCACTTAAGGGGATGCCCTCTGCTTAAGGGGAGGGCCTCCACTTGAAGGAGGACACCCATCAAGGGAGAGAGGGAGACCCTAGCTTGAGGAGGAAGCCCTCTGCTTAAGAAAGACACCGTCCTAGCCAGGAGAGGTTATGGATTCTAATAGAGGAACATGCCAATGGATGAGGTGTCTGAGGAGTTTGGGGTAATATCTATTCCATTGTTCACCTCAGGACTGATGGAACCTGGTTAGTTTCCTTATTTCATTGACCTGACTACTGAAGCTCATTGTCTTCTAAAGTGGCTTTAAGTGGTACTTGAGATGATGGGTTTCTCATTGACCACTCTATTTGAATCTCATCAATTAGATAGATACATAGATACAAAGATACATAGATAGATACCTGGATGGATGGATGGTTGGATGCGTGGATAATTTATTAAGCAATATGTGCCAGGGACTGAGCTAAGCACTCGGTATATGACAACAAGAAAACAAGATTGTCCCTATTCTCAAAGAACTTAAGTTCTAATGGGGGAAGGAAGACTAAACATAAAGGGAATTTGGAAAGTGGGGGCTAGGCAGGTTGATCATGAGCAAGGCAGCTGTGGAGTTGGAGCAGACCAAAGGGTGAGCAGAAATGTCCCTAAAGGATTAGAAAGTAAACTGTTTAAAATGAAAAGGAGAGTTAGTTTCTGCTCCTGCTCCTGTGAATTGTAACTCCTTGAGATTTCCACTGAGAGGTGAGTGAGATGTAAGAAATGAATATTTCTCTCTCATATTTAATAACTAATTATTGTATTAGGACCAATGTCTTTCTCCTTTTCTGCTTCCTTGTCCAGAAACCAACCAGATTTACTGAGGCCAAGATCTAATTATACAGTAAAAGAAAATTCTAAGTTTCAGCTAATGGGTGTATTCTTGCTCATTGTGTTTGCTCAGATAGATCTGGGAAAATGTTGATTCTCCCTATTATCAAGAGAGGTGATATGTAAATTGATATCTCTTTGACCAAGACTTGTTTTTAAGTTACATATTCTAAGACTCTCATTTTAATATAGTTCATCTTCCATTGTGTTAACCAACCAGAGTTGACTGGCACCCCTCGGAAACATCTACTCTCCAAACGGCATGTAAACTGTGAGCCCACCACCATGAGGGGTCTTTGCTCTAAGAGAGAGATGGCCAAATAACCTTCCTTTTATTAATAATGTGCTGGCCTTATTAATAAAATGATTAAATTACCCAGAAACCATGTCTGTCAAAATTATTTTACTCACCACAGAGGGTTCCCTTTGGAGTGAACCCCAGAACAGACAGCAGTAATGCCCACAGCGGCACTAAACCCAGTACAATTGGGCAGCACTCAAACCCCAGCAGCGGCAATGAAGAGGGTTTGGGGTGAGGGGTGCTCGACACCCCAAAGTACCGACACACCGGGTCCTGCCGAAAGGATTCGACTCAAGCTTTCTCTGCCAAGGGAAAAGATAAAGTTTGTTAAGACTTAGCCAAATAGGCCTGCCCCAAGAGATCCCACCCCTTGCAATGCCTGTAAGGAAAGTGGGCCAGACCCATCTGAGCTAGACTGGATCTGACCACCTTCATGGAGGCAAAATGGAGATTATACACACAAAGCTTGTGGGAGGGATTGAGGGGTGGTCTGGGGTTATGGAAATGACAGACAATAGAGGGCTAGGGTAACAGAGCTAGGGTACAGATATTTTGATCAGGATTAAGGATGGGAAACAGGATTAAGGTTGGGAAACAGCTGGACAATAGAGGGCTGGGCAAGGTAGGCATTTGGGCCTAATGGTTATAGCCTCAGGCCAAGGCCAGGTGGAGTGGGAGGATCAAGGTAGGCATTTGGGCCTAATGGTTATGGCCTCAGGCCAAGGCCAGATCAAGTGGGAAGATTCAAGGAGAGTTCAAGGGGTTCCCAGAGACTGTGCCCTCATCAAAACCAAAATACAAGGGAACCCAAAACATTAGCTTGGGTTGACCAAACAGGACCTGGTGTGGGGACCCAAAACAAGACAGTTTGGGTGGATCCAGGACCTGAAGGAACCCACAATTCTATTTTTAAGACTTAGTTGAACTGGCATAAATTTTAATACTCCTCCACATGTAAATCCAAACTCTCTACCTTGCAATTTCACCCTTCACCTATACCCTGGAAAAATTAGCCTAATTGTCAAGCTTTAGTCTTGTAACTACCTCCACCCTTTACCCAAGAGCCTCCAGGCATTTAAATCTTAATTCTACTATTTTAATTTGTATCTCCACCTTGGTGTTGCCCACCTTTGAAACCTCATCCACCAAAATTCAAGCCTTTTCAGACTATGCACCCAAGTCTTCAGACTAATCCTATGGCCAGAGGAGGAGGTGAGGTCACTCTTAACCCACCTCCTCATCCAAATGTCTACCAATTGAGATTGTTTTACCCTTGGAGAGGAGGTCCAAATGAAGTACTGTCGGGCCAATTAGAAGGATGACACACTCTGTCAGACCTTTCCTGCTGACCTTCTAAATTATCTTGATCTGGAAAATTGTTTCAACTCATCCTTTTGTGGGTTCTGCCACTCCAGTGCTAGTTTTAAGGTGTTATTAAAGTTGTTTGGAGGAGGGGATTTGGGAGAGCTCAGGAGTGTTCTGCCTTTTCTTTGCCATCTTGGTTCTGCCCAGTTTACCTTAATTTTCAAAAACACATGTGAATGTCTAAATTCTTACATTCAGCAAAAGTTGAAAAGTAAATTCCAATACTCCAAAGTTTTCTGCAAATTTCAGGGTCCTCTGTTTTGTCTAGCAAATGGCTAATGTCTACATTGCCCTTACGGCCCTAAGAGGAAACTTCCAGGGGAAATTTAGGTTCTCTGAACTTGTGAGGACTATAGTTCTGAAAGTCCCTAATTTGTGGGATACAAGCATTGCTGTTTTATTTTCACTAAAGAAAGAACCATTTCCTAGGAGAAGTAGTTCCCAGAATATAGAGCTACTCAGAAAACAAAAAAAGAGGATGGGAAGAGAGGAAGAGCGGACCTTTAAGCCCAACTCTAGCTGGGATTTTCTGATCTCTTATGCTCTCCTTCTGATGGTCACAGTGTTGACTCTTGAAAGCCTACTTCTGTCCATAGGACAATATATGAAAACAAATCTGAATTAGTCATGAAAGTAAAATGCCAAACACAAGTCAAGAGAGAAGCATTACTGCAATGACAAAGTCCAACCCACTCACTGGAAATGATGAAATAAGGGCCACTCACTTCAAGAACTGAAATGAAGCTTCTTGATACAAGAATCCAAGAAGCTCTCAAATGAGGAGACTGAATCGGTTTTTCTTCCCATTTCAATTCTTTCATTTGGTAGTGTAATACAAGGAAAATTAGGAACCCCTGAGTAACCCCTAGCTACTGACAAGCCCCCCCAGAAAGAATGGATTCAGATATCTTTGGTATTTAGCAAACCCCCTGGGACTCCATGGCTCCTTCCTGAAATGTCAATAGATAGGACCATCCCACTGAGAGATAACCTGGCAGATCCTGTCTAGCAGATATCCCTGAGACTCCTTGGCTCCTTCCTGGAATGTCAATAGATAGGACCATCCCACTGAGAGATAACTTGACAGACCCTTCCTGGGAGATATCCCTGGGACTCCGTGACTCCACCAAGGAATGTAAATGAGATTATCCCACTAGTACGATAACCTGACTGAATCTTTTGATCAGCCAGGACCTTTGTTCCTCTTCCCCCTTACTCTGTACCCCCATATCCTATATAAGCCAAGCCATCACCCCAACACATTTGCCATTGATTTGTGGTGCCGTACCCCGATGGCCGCCGGCTAATAAATTCTCCACTTAAAACTTATACTCTGTGGTGTGTCTCGCTCGCTTCTGGTACAACAGTAGCAAATGAGTCTTCAAATGAATGATAATGTGGCAACCCAAAATCTATACTAAAGAGGAGAAGAAAGGAGAAAGTACACACATCAGATTTAGGTGTCCAAAGAGATTTACAAGATTACACTGCTTTTTACAGCTGACTAAAGACAGGAAGGGAATGTTGCAGTTTTCCAAATCTGAAATATTGAAGTGACCATGTGGTAGCGCCTCCAAAACGACTTCCCAGCTTTCCCTGTTCCTAGAGATGCTTTTGGGGCAGAGATATCTATCCATGATAGTGATTGGTAGAGAGCAAGGTATTTATCTATTACCTCTACTTCCAGATCTAATTTTATCCCTTGAGATTCTTCATATATGTGCTAAGATTCAACAAGGGAATGGGAATACATTTCTATTACACAAAGATCATAACAAAGAGGAAAAGGCCTTCATTGTTAATTATTATTATTAACAATCAATATTGTTATACTTTATAGTATTAATGTTATTATAAATTATTAACTAATTATTGTTAATAAAACATCAATAGCTAGTCCCAGATAGCTTGGGGAGCTCTCTGGTTCCATACAGAAGCAAGGTTCAGTAAAAAGGAAACCTAACATCTGAAGAAGGGGTCTGATATTTCATATAAGCTGAGACAGAGTGAAATGTACTGCGTACAGAGTAATAGCAAAGTTGTAAGATGATCACCTGTAAATGACTTAGCTATTCTCAGCAATACCATGATCCAAGACAACTCTGAAGGATTTATGATGAAAAATGCTATCCATCCCCAGAGAAAGAACTGATGGTGTCTGAATACAGATGGAAGCAGACTTTTTTAAAACTAGTTTTTCCTTGTCTATGTTTACTTTCACAACATAACCATTATGGAAATGTTTTGCATGACTTCACATGCATAACCTATATCTAATTGCTTGCCATCTCAATGAGGTGGGGTGGGTAGGGAGGAAGGGAGAGAATTTGGATCTCAAAGTTTTAAAAATGAATGTTAAAAATTATTTTTACATGTAACTGGAGAAAAATGAAATACTAAATAATTTGTTTTTAAAAGAAGGGGTCTAGCTCTTCGAGTTGTACACTGTAGCTCTCTATACCCCCACCCAAAAGCCCAAGGAAAATCATTTAGAATAACAGACTGAGGGGCAGCTGGGTGGCACAGTAAATAGAGTACTGACCCTAGAGTCAGGAGGAACTGAGTTAAAACCAGGCCTCAGGCACTTGACACTTACTAGCTGTGTTACCCTGGGCAAGTCACTTAAACCCCTATTGCCTCATAAAAAATAAATAAAATGAAATGACAGACTGGTAATGATAATAGAGTAACAGGAATCCTATTAAACTTTTTTTAAAAAGCATTTAGTATTAATACTATACAAATTATTCTCAATATTTGGGAAAGAAAGAACCCTACCAAATTCCTTTTATGAAACAAATATAATGCTAATACCTAAACCAGAGAAGGATAAAACACAGAAGAATTATAGGCCAATATCATTAATAGCACTTCCAAAATTCTAAATATAATCCTGTCAAACAGACTTCAATGGTTCATCCAAGAAATTATTATTACCAAGTTGAATTTACATCAGACATGCAAGGATGGTTCAACATTAGGAAAGCAATTAATATAATCATATCAAAAACAAAAATATTGGAATAAGGAACATCAACTCCTTGGACAGACTAGTGCAATGAAGAAGGATAGTATATGGCACTTCCTGTTTTGTTGGAGTACCTTTCTAATTTGTCTTGATTAATCAATGAATATCCATTATAGATGTGAGAATCATTTGTATAAGACAAGTCATTTAATAGGCAAGATTGTATTTCATCAAGACTTTTCTTTAGTTGAATTCAATACGATACAATAGGCCTAGATTGTTCCAGTTTTGAGTATTTTGGGTCGAATTAAGACTTTTCTGTTTCCCTTAATTGGCAGGAAGGACTTCCTTTTGTAGAACTTTTACTGAAAGAGGAGAGCCCTTTCTTGGGCAAAGAAATCCAAATTGGATCTTAATGGACTTAATGCATTGGTGATAATAGTAAGGATCTTGAAGTCAAATAAATGTCCTGAATGACAGCAGATTTCCTGTCTTTCTGTGGAATGTTTTCCATTTACAATGAAACAACATTCTCTCCCTGTAAATTCCTGGCCTAGCTTAAGAGGAAAGCAAGTTACTGAGCTCCCATTCATTTACATTGAGGCCAACGCAACATTAGGGCATTTGAGTTTTACCTTAGATGTCAAAACACAGCCTTTAAGAACACAGCCTTTAAGAACATTGTTGGAAATGTTTCAGGAAGATCCCTATGTAGTCTACTGGAATCAAGCAATGCCTTCAGTGTCTTGGAATATTCCTTGACAAAGGAATGCTATAACCTATATGTATATATACTGCTATAAATAAATGCTATAATTTTGCTATAATCCTCATGGTCCAGTACATATTGCTTGAGATTCACCTGTACTAAATAGACTGTGGTCTATTAGGTCCCATAGAAAGCAGGGACATCTTAACATGGGTGTTCAGACCCAGTGTTCTATCTAACCAGTGAGCTACCTAGCTACCTCTGAAGTCAAGAAGACCTGAATTCAAATTTGGCCTCAAACACAAAATGAACAACAACATCCCAGAGTTCTTGTAAGATTATATTTGTAAAGTGCTTAGCACAGTGCCTGGTATATAGTAAGTGTAATGTTAACTATATTATTATTATTATTAAGCTCATGTTAACTATTATTATTATTATTATTAGCTATTACTGTTCTAGTGGTGACCCCAGAAGTGTTGACAGCAGGGTCTACATCAGGAGTCAATGATACACTGAAAGACATGAGGAAACAGATTCAAGGCTCCACAAAGAATCCAGCAAAAAAAAAAAAAAGCTACCCCAGACACTTGAGGGCCTCATCTTGATGGCCTGTGCAAAAGGACCACAGGTATTCTCTGAACTTGAGCCTACTTTCCCCTGGACTTAATGCATCAGCAGAACAATGTGTTGCAGACGTTAAAGGCGAATATTTATATCAATTACATTTATTATACCTCCAAATTCTCATCTCTAAAAGCAAATTAAGTCTATCTTACTTAATGATATCAACTGATAATCATGGCAGGGAGTATACCAGTGGAACCTTCTGAGTGAAAGAGCATTAGAAAAACAACCATAATCCCTCAAGGTTAACCCTTAAACCCTGAAGTGGCATAGAAATTACACTCTGGAGACCAGATTCATGACTGTGAATAGGACTCAGAATAGCAGCTTCAAAGCATGTGCTGCATTTAAAACTAAAACATTAAGTTCTTAGTGCAACTTAAATAGGTTTTTCATCTTCACTTCGGCTCTGCACTATCTAAATAACTCCCACAAGGTCTGTCTCTTCTGGCCAGTTGGACAGATCCAAAGAACACCCAGGGTTTGTTGCCAAACCCTTCAGCACTGGGCTAAACTACACATGACTCATTCAGACATGGCTCAGAGTCCCAAAGATCCAGGGAAACTCACCTGTTTGCCTTTGTCATAATAGCAATATATAATTAACTTTTAACTAAATTAACTGTTAACTGCCGAAGATGAGACTGTTAGAGGCAATGCACTATGGCCATCAATTTTTTTTTGTAAAGGATATCAATTTTATTGAAATACAAATATAATTTTTCCATCCAAGTTCACTGACTCATGATCTATATAGACCCTAGAAGACTTTTTAAGAACCTTCGTGTTTTTATTGTTAGGATCCAGGTTACTTGAGAGATATGAAACTAGAGGAGTGGGTGGCTCCAATACCTGGCCGGCCATCTTTCACAGGCTTGTAGGTGATAGAGAATTCACCCAGGTAGTGTCCGATCATCTCGGGCTTAATTTCTACCTGACTGAAGGTCTTGCCATTATAGACGCCCACATACTTCCCACCATCTGGGGCAGGACGATCATGTCACGAAAGTGTGTCTTCACTACCTCTGGCTTTTCCATGGGGGCGCCTGCTTCTTGGCCTTCCTCAGATGCTTCAGGAGGGAATGCTGTTTGCCGACGCTGCCGAGCGCTGCACAGCTGCACGAGCTGTTCATAGGACACGTTCAACAGCTGATCCAGGTCCACGCCGCGGTAGGTGAACTTCCAGAAGGTTCGCTTCTTCTTCTGCTCCACTTCCGCCATCTTGTCTGCTGTCTGGAAAAGACCCCCTAGAGCACTTCTTATACAACTTTTCTTTCATTTGTAATATCTTTTTAAATAGGGCTTTGTTGCCTTTTTTTACATCACTATAGTTTCCCCCTGTATCCCTGCCCCTAGCCTACCCAGAGAGACATCAATAATATTTTTAAATACAAAAAAGCAAAAGATGATGAAAAACAGGATAACTAAACAACGCATATAATAACATGTTAAAAAAAAGCTGGAGAAGGAAATGGCAAACCACTCCAGTATCTTTTTAGATCCATTAAAATACCAGAAAAATCCATTAATCAACAAACAAATATTTATTAAGTCCCTTCAATGTGCTTAGTACTTGGGAGGCAAAGATAAAAATGAAAGTCCCTGGTGCTTACATTCTATAGGATGAGAAAACACAAACTCATATATCTATCAATATCTAAATACATAGCTGTAGATACATATACACACAGAGAATATACATAAAATATATATAACAGGGGGAAGAAAAAGTTACATGATAATTTTATTATGTATTTAAAAGGAATAGCAAGTTGTACACAATAGATTTGCAGTTTCATGTAAAATCATTTTCTTTATTCTAGTGTGTTATGGAAATGCTTGCTTTATTTCTTAAGTTTAGAATAAAATAAAGAAGGATTTTTTTTGTAAAATAAGGTAATTTGCTTTTTAAGATAAACTTACACTTTCAAAACTGTTTTCATATTTTTTCTTTTTGTTCTTTTCTTACTTTTAGTGAAAGGGATTAAAGACCTGATAATTCTTTTTCCAGATAAAGACCTGGTCAAAGTAAATTTGGTTAATGAGTCAGAATGGGTGTTACTTCCTCTCATTCAGATGATCTGTTTATTTGTTAATGTGGGCAAAGGTGGCCATTCTATCTATCTTATATTGGCTGAGCCCAATGTTTGCAAGAGGACTTTTGCTTTTTAAAGTTAAACATTCATTATTTAGTTAAATGATATCCTTGAACCCATTTGTCAGGAATTCACTGTGGCATAACACTCAATACTGCCAACTAAAACAAATATCCAATTTATCCCATCTGATTAAAAAAAATAAATCCATACAGAAAGAGATTTAGTTTTCAATTATTCCATATAAATTATGTTTTCCATGACTGCACATGTACAGCTTATATCAAATTGCTTGCCTTCTCAATGAGGGAGAGAGTGAGAGAAAGAATTTGGCATTCAAAAAATTTTAAAAACAAATGTTAAAAATTGTTTTTACATGTAATTGGAGAAACAATAAAATAAAAAATATCCATTCAAAATTCAATTATTGTGGGTTCTGCTGCTCTGGAATTTGTTTAGAGTCATTATTTAAATGTATTTGTAGGGGTTTGGGGGAGAGCTCAGGTGAGTCCCTGCTTTTACTCCACCATCTTGGCTCTGCCTCTATTTCCTTCACTTTCAACATGATCTAGAAAAAAAATAATTTGGGTACTATAATTATAGCCCATCTCATTTATAGTTTACCAAAAAAAAAACTCTCCCAAACAATCAAAAAAATTCGATTACATATAATTACTGTAAATAAGGGCACATTGAAGAGGTATCTAGGGCATGATACTATTTTGAGAGCAATTGTTTTCCTTTAAAATTCCATCTAGAAGTTTTAAGTGCTATGACTAATGCAGTATTCTATCATATTTTTTCCTGTGTATTTTCATTTTATTTGTTCACTTGTCTTTTTTTTTTAAATTGTGACTTTGACAATTTTATATAGGCATAACCTATAAATTATAAGTAGGCATAAAATATATATAAGCGTAACCACTTCCTAGAATGTCCATTTTTAGATGTTCCAAAGAAAATGCCAATGCCAAAGGCCTGGTCAGCATAGATTTATTATACAGAAAATTGGAATAAAAGGAATTGGATACAATCTTTCAGGGTACTCCAGCTCTAATGTTCTATGCTTCTATACGCAAGTAGTAAGTAAGAGTGAAAGTCCTGGTGGTACAGTGGGAAATGCTGGGATCAGTGGACCTCAGTTCAAATTCCACCTTTGCTACTTGCTATCTGTGTGACCTTGGGCAAGTGACTTCATCTCTTTGAGCCTTGGTTTCCTGATCTGTAAAATGCCCTCTCCAGCTCTGATTCTGTGACCTTTGAGCCTAAGACTTCATGCTTAGAAGTGTTAGCTATGCCAAAGATGAAACTGTTAGAGGCAAAATACTATGCCCTTCACATTTAAAAAGCTCTGGACTTGGATTCAAATTAGAATCCAAGATTAAAGTCATAATTTTTCCCCTTACTTAAGTTCTCTGAGTTTTAAGCTTCCTCATTTGTAAATGAGGAATACTACTTGATCAATCACAGCATTGTTTGGGGGAATTTTTTTAGTAAACTATAAATGAGGTGGACTATAATTATAGTACCCAAATTATTTTTTATCTAAATGATGTTGAAAATGAAATAAATAGAGGCAGAACCAAGATGGCGGAATAAGGGCAGGGACTCACCTGAGCTCTCCCCCAAGCCCCCACAAATACCTTTAAATAATGACTCTTAACAAATTCTAGAGCAGCAGAACCCACAAAATGACAGAGTGAAACAAATTTCCAGCCCAAGACAGCTTAGAAGGTCAGCAAGAAAGGTCTTTTGCACCAGGGTGAGAGAGAAGCGCAGTCCAGCAGAGGCTGTACCAGTGCAGACCTGGCTCCAGCAAACCAAGAGTAGGCTGTGGGAGCCCCTGAATCAGCAGCAGCAGTGGCTACTTCTGGAGCTCTCAGCCCACAGACCTTAAAGGGGTTGAACAACTAGTCAGAAGGAGATTACAGGGGTCTCTTTGCTAACACTGAGGCAAGATTCTGTTGCTTTATCCATACTTGGATCTGGATCACAGACCTGGGTGGCAATCCCAGGGCAAGGAGGAGCACTAGCATAGGAGAGCATGTGGCTACATTGGAGTAGGGACCCTGGTCACAGTTACAGGGCAGAAAAGAGTGTTCATGGTGACTCATAGACCAGAGCACAGGCCAGAAGAGTAATAAGCACCTCTCCTTAGATCACGCCACTTTGGAAGAACTGAAAACTTACAGATCCTTAGAAGAATCTCTGAAAACAGCTGCATAAAACCCCTGA
Organism: Trichosurus vulpecula; assembly: GCF_011100635.1. Lineage (NCBI taxonomy): Eukaryota > Metazoa > Chordata > Mammalia > Diprotodontia > Phalangeridae > Trichosurus > Trichosurus vulpecula. Next base: position 69,408,910 of record NC_050578.1, read on the forward strand.
AGCTTGGGACAATGCGCCCTCCTCCCTAGAAGCAGAGCCCTACTTTAACAAAGAGTTAAAAATCAAGTAATAGGCTGGGAAAATGAGGAAACAACAGAAAAATATTCTGAACATAGAAAGTTATTAGGGTGACAAGGAAGATCAAAACACACACTCAGAAGAAAATAACAAAGTCAAAGTTCCTATATACAAAGCCTCCAAGAAAAATATGAATTGGTCTCATGCCATGAAAGAGCTCCAAAAGTATTTTGAAAATCAAGTAAGAGAAGAAGAGGAAAAATTGGGAAGAGAAGTGAGAGTGATGCAAGAAAATCATGAAAAATAAGTCAATAGCTTGGTAAGGAGACACAAAAAAAATACCAAGGAAAATAACACCTTAAAAAACAGACTAGGCCAAATGGTAAAAGAAGTACAAAAAGCTAATGAGGAGAAAAATGCCTTAAAACTTAACATTGGCCAAATGGAAAAAGAAGCACAGAAATTCATTGAAGAAGAAAACTTGGGGGGGGGGGCAGAGCCAAGATGGAGGCAAGAAAACAGGGACTCACTTAAGCTCTCCCCCAAATCACTACAAACACCTGTAAAAAATGGCTCTGAACAAATTTTAGAGCTACAGAACCCATGAAATAACAGAGGGAAGCAGGTCTCCAGCCCAAGACGACCTGGATGGTCGCTGGGAAGTGTCTATCGCACCATGCTGGAAGCAGAGCACAGCCCAGTGTGGGCCACGCCAGGACAGACCAGGCACTGAGGAGATCGGTTGGAGCATGCCGTAGGGCCACAAATCACTGAGCTGTGGCACCTACCAGACTTCTCAACCCAAAAACACCCATAGACAACTTAGCAGGTCAGTGGGAAAACTGCTGGATCAGGGTGAGAGGAGTGTGTGGTCAGCCCCAGACCTGGGGGTGGCAGAGGTGGTGTGGCATGGTGGCTGCAGCAGCAGGAAGCTCCTGCAGCTGCTTCCAGAGCTCCAGCTGTGGTTGCTTCTGGCCCCAGGCTCACACGGTGGGAGGAATCAAATAGTAGATCAGAGCAGGAGTGCAGGGAGTGCTTTGCTGGTGCAGAGACAGGGTTCTCTTGCTTTGTCCTGCTTGGATCTGGGTCCCGGTCCCCGTTGGTGGTTCTTGGGGGAGGAGGAGTGCTGCTGTGGCAGAACTTGTAGTGACAATGGAGTAGAAGTAGCTCTGAAAACAGCAGTGCAGCCCCTAAAGCTTGGGACAAAGTACTCTCTACTCTACAAACAGTTATACCCTGACAAAAAAACTCAAGGGCCAAGTAGTTGGCTGGGAACATGAACAGGCAGCACAAAAGGACGCAGACTATTGAATCTTTTTTTGGTGACAAGATCAAAACAAGTCAACAAAGTTAAAGAGCCCACATCAAAAGCCTCCAAGAAAAATATGAATTGGTCTCAGGCCATGGAAGAGCTCAAAAAGGATTTGGAAAGGCAAGTAAGAGAAGTAGAGGAAAAACTGGGAAGAGAAATGACAGTAATGCAAGAAAATCATGAAAAACAAGTCAATGATTTGCTAAAGGAAATCCAAAAAAATACTGAAGAAAATAACACCTTAAAAAATAGACTAACCCAAATGGCAAAAGAGCTCCAAAAAGCCAATGAGGGGAAGAATGCTTTAAAAGGCAGAATTAGCCAAATGGAAAAGGAGGTCCAAAAAACCACTGAAGAAAATACTACCTTAAAAATTAGATTGGAGCAAGAAGAAGCTAGTGACTTTATGAGAAATCAAGATATTATAAAACAGAACCAAAGGAATGAAAACATGGAAGACAATGTGAAATATCTCATTGGAAAAACCACTGACCTAGAGAATAGATCCAGGAGAGATGACTTAAAAATTATTGGACTATCTGAAAGTCATGATAAAAAGCTTTGACATTATCTTTCAAGAAATTACCAAGGAAAACTGTCCTGATATTCTAGAACTAGAGGGTAAAATAGAAATTTAAAGAATCCACCAAACACCCCTTGAAAAAGATCTCAAAAAGAAAACTCCTAGTAATATTGTTGCCAAATTCCAGAGTTCCCAAGTCGAGTAGAAAATATCGCAAGCAGCCAGAAAGAAACAATTCGAGTATTGTGGAAACACAATTAGGATGACACAAGATCTAGCAGCTATTACATTAAGGGATTGAAGGGCTTGGAATATGATATTCCAGAGGTCAAAGGAGTCAGAATTAAAACCAAGAATCACCTACCCAGCAAAACTGAGTATAATACTCCAGGACAAAATATGGATTTTCAATAAAATAGAGGACATTCAAGCATTCTTGAAAAAGAAAAGACCAGAGCTAAAGAGAAAATTTGACTTTCAAATACAAGAATCAAGAGAAGCATGAAAAGGTAAACAGGAAAGAGAAATCATAAGGGACTTACCAAACTTGAACTGTTTGAGTTACATTCCTACATGGAAAGATGATATTTGTAACTCATGAAACCTTTCTAAGTATTAGGGTAGTTGAAGGGAACATGCATATATATATAGACAAAGGGCACAGGGTGAGTTGAATATGACGGGATGATATCTAAAAATAAATAAATAAATATAATTAAGAGGTGAGAGAGAAATATATTGGGAGAAGGAGAAAGGGAGAGATAGAATGGGGTAAATTACCTCACATAAAAGTGGCAAGAAAAAACAATTCTATTGGAAGGGAAGAGGGGGCAGGTCAAAGTGAATGAATGAATCTTGCTCTCATCAGATTTGACTTAAAAGCAGGGAATAACATACACACTCAATTGGGTATCTTACACTACAGGAAAGTAGGGGGGAAAGGGGATGAGAGAGGGGATGATAGAAGGGAGGGCAGAGCAGGGGAGGAGGTAATCAAAAGCAAACACTTTTGAAAAGGGCCAGGGTCAAGGGGATAAAACTGAATAAAGGCGGACAGCATAGGATGGAGGGAAAATGACTGTTATGGAAGTGTTTTGCATAATGATACATATGTGGCCTATGTCGAATTGCTTCCCTTCTCAAGGAGGGTGGGTGGGGAGGGAAGAAGGGAGAAAATTTGGAACTCAAAGTTCTAAAAACAAGTGCTGAAAGAAAAAAAGTTGTTTGGTTTTTTTTACATGCAACTGGGAAATAAGATATACAAGCAATGGGGTATAGAAATCTATCTTGCCCTACAAGAAAGTAAGGGGAAAGGGGATGGGGGGGAGTGGGGTGACAGAAGGGAGAGCTTACTGGGGAAAGGGGCAATCAGAATATATGCCATCTTGGGGTGGGGGGAGGGTAGAAAAAAGCTCCTTAAAAAATATAATTGGCCAAATGGAAAGGGGGGTAGAAAAACTCACTGAAGAAAATAATTCCTTAAAAATTAGAATTAAGCAAATGGTAGCTAATGACTTTATGAGAAATCAAGAAACAATAAAAACAAAACCAAAAGAATGAAAAAAATAGAAGACAATGTGAAAAACAACTGACCTGGAAAACAGATCCAAGAGAGATAATTTAAAAATTATTGAACTACCTGAAAGCCATGATCAAAAAAAGAGCCTAGATGTTATCTTTCAAGAAATTATCAAGGAAAACTGCTCCAATATTCTCAAACCAGAGGGTAAAATAGAAATTGAAAGAATCCACCTATCACCTCCTGAAAGAGATCCCAAAATGAAAATATTATAGGAATATTATAGCCAAATTCCAGAGCTCCCAGGTCAAGGAGAAAATACGTTTCTTCTCTGCATTGACCCAGTGATTTGCTCACCTTAGTATTATACCAGAAGCTGCTCTGATTACTCAGATAGTCAAGGACTGTGCTATTTACTGTTCTTTCTACCCAAGAAGATATAGACTTAAAGACACAATTCCTAGATCTCTCTGTCCTCATGAGTTATGGCAAATGGACTAATTGGACCATATAGGCAAGGATAGACAGGTTCATATTTTTCTGACCTATTTTAACCCTGTGTCAAACAGTTAACGCTCATAGCCTCTAGTTCAATAAAACTCTTAGCTGTGAGCTGCCTCAGATAGCCAATTCAAACCTTCTGTAGCCAGAATGGACTTTGTTTTCTTTGAATGACTCAGCTCGCCTTGTTGAGCTTCCCTGGACGCTGGGGCTTGCTCTTCCGGGGCAGGACCAGAGCTTCCTGTGTGATGAGTCGTGGCGCTGGCTGAGGGGAGGTGTGTTAACGTGGTCTATGCTGGGGGAGGGGCCAAGTCAAGAACCAATCGGCCCTGGTCGTTCAGGCGGCGCTTGATGATGTCAAAAACTCTATAAGAGGGGAGAGGACAGCTTGAAGATCCTCCTTTCCTTTTCCGGTTGGAGCCAGAGACACCTACAGCCGAAGCTGAGCTGCCGGTAGCAGAGCTGACTAGAGGCTAGTGGGTAATCTTCTTACCGTAGAGGGGAAGCATGTATACGATTTTGCCTTATACCATCTCGCTTCTCTGTGGCCTTCTGATTACCCTTGTAAGGCGGACTTATTGGGCCTGGAAGCTTTTGATGAAAATATCAAAATGGGGATGCTGGTTTGTGGGCTTGTTATTGTGGAGTGTAAATACATGCTTTAGTTCTCCTGCCTTCCGCCTAGAGAATTCCTTATATCCTGCGGTTCCAGACCTTTTAGGCACATATGAGATTCTCTTTGAAATCATAAATTCTGCCTTCCTAATATATTTGGCGACGAGGTGGATGGGATCGCTAGATATAAGATCTCTGTTCAGAAGCAGAAGAACTTCAGAGGAAGAGATGAATATCCCAGGGTGGGAGGATCCATTTTATTCCTCCTTAGCAAAGGAATTGGCTAAAAAAGCCGGACCCTGTGAAAACTGGGAACCAAGGCTACAGAGAGGAGATCCTAAGGATTTGGAAAGGTGTTTACAAGAGGTTGGGATTCAGTCAGGGGCATCACTATCTAGGCAAAGCTGGATAGTGTTATCAGCCTACCGGCTAGTATATGAAAGATTGAGATTAAGTGAAAGAGATGGGGGCGCTCCTACCCCACAGCAAGAAGGGGAATCTCAGATAGCAGGAGAACAAATTGCTGCTCAAGAACCCACTGACTCAGATGAGAACTTTTCTATTAATGTGGCTAGGAGCAACAGGAGGCCAAATAAGCCAAGAGTGCATCCCAACTCAGCCCAGACCAAGCCTGACTGCCTGCTTTGTCCTTGCCATGGTGGCAGGGGAAGCGAGTGGGGGGAAAATGAGACAATGTTAGGGGCTGAGAGAGAAAATGCTACTAGGGTTCAGGACATCCCTCCCACAGAGAATGGGAGATGGTTAAATACTCAGACAAGCGTTCGTCCTGTAGAGAGGAGGAGGACAGAAACCAGAGGTGGCAATTTAGTTACGAGGGAATTTCAGGAAGATTTCTCTCCACAAGAGGTCACAGATATTTTGAGTAGATTCAGCCAAAGAGTAGGAGAACCATTAATATCTTGGATGGTAAGGCTCAGTGATCAAGGGGCCGGTGGAATATTAGTAGATAAGAGGGACTGTATGAGATTCATAGGTATCAGCCACGATCCTCTAGTTCAGCAAGCTTTTAGGGAACATCATCAGCAAGGAGATGATGCTAGCAGGACTACTCTGTTGGCATTAGCTGCTGCGGGATGCAATAAGAGATATACTAATGATTCTATGTGGCCCACTGAGCACAGACCCTGGTATTCACTTAAAGATTGTATCATGAGACTAAAGGAGGAGGTAATGAAGACTGCTATTATGACAGGAACTGCAGACAAATATTACAATGATCCCATAGGAATCCCTCATAGGAATTTAATAATTAGGACAGCTCCCCCTGCTTATAAACAACGAATTTTGAATCTGTTACTTGGGGAAGTAGGGAGCCATCTTACAGAGGTGATAAATAAGATTTTACAGTTACATGACTTAGGAAACTGGGGAAGGGATAGATCTCCTCGAGAGAGAAGGGTGAACAGCCAATAAACTTGGCGCCAAAATGGAGTGACAAGAAAAGAAAAGTTTACTGCTCTATTGAGAGCAGGGGTAGGTTTTGAAATGATAGATGGCATTCCAACCAATGAATTGTACAGGATGTACCAAGATAAAGGACTCAATAACAGGAGAGACAGGGAAATAAGAACTGCTCCTGCAAATGCTACAGATGGTGAACCTTCATACTCAAGTGAATCACATGCTAGGGAATACTAGGAAACAGGCCAGGCCCCAGCCCAAATTAAGGAAATACATAAGCTGGATTGCAGACCTCACATTAACTTGACCATATATTGGAAAAATGGGTCAAGTACAGTAACTAGGGCATTGATAGACACTGGGGCCGAGGCCACCCTTATCTATGGGAATCCAGACAAATTCAGCCATGGAACTCCTATTACCATCACAGGACTAGGAGGGACTGAAATATCAGCCAGACAAGTTAAATTGATGATGAAAATTGGACAGTTGCCCAAGAAAGAATATAGTGTGGTTATTGTGTCTATTCCTGAATACATCATTGGAATAGACATTTTGAAGGGTATGACCTTAAATTTACCTGAAGGGAAATACCAGTTTGCTGTGAGGAAAATAGGCATTAATGCAGTCTTAGTGGGGAAAATCAAGATGGATCCAATCACTTTGCCCGAACCTTCTGAAGTAATTACTTTGAGGCAATATCATGTGCCAGGTGGGCAAGATGAAATTGCCAACACTATAAGAGAATGTGTTGAGGCAGGAGTGTTAGTCCCTACAACTACTCAATGGAACAACCCTGTCTGGCCAGTCCGAAAGTCAGATGGGACATGGAGGATGACAGTAGATTATAGACAGCTGAACAAAGTGACTCCTCCCTTGTATGCTGCTGTTCCAGACACGGTTACTTTAATAGAGAGAATACAAAAACACGAAGGGACTTGGTATGCAGTTATTGATTTGGCCAATGCCTTCTTTACGATCCCAATAGACCCCAAGCAATGGAACCAGTTTGCTTTTGCTTGGCAAGGCCGACAGTGTACATTTACACGCCTGCCACAAGGATATATTCATAGCCCAACTATTTGCCACAGGATTGTACCTGAGCATTTGGATGAATTAAAGCTACCTGGTGTACAGCTCACACATTACATAGATGACATCATGATACATAGAAAGAATATAAAAGAAGTGGAGGAGAGTTTAGCATTATTAATTGACCATATGAAAAGCAAAGGATGGGAAATCAACCCCGCAAAGGTTCAAGGGCCAACTAAAACTGTAAAATTCTTGGGGATACAGTGGAATAGAGGACTGCGAGAAATTCTCCCACAAGCTCGAAAAAAAATTCAGGATTTTCCCACCCCTACTAATAAGAAAGAGGCCCAAAAGTTCATAGGGCTATTTGGTTATTGGAGACACCACATCCCACATTTGGGACAAATTTTAAAACCCTTGTATAAAGTCACCAGAAAGAAATATGAATTCGATTGGGGCCTTGAACAAAGTAGAGCTTTTGAGGAAGCAAAGGCTGCTATACAATTAGCCCTGGACTTATGGCCTATGCAAAATGGGCCAGTGGAGTTACAAGTGACTGTACAAGATGACTATGCAAATTGGAGTCTGTGGCAAAAACAACAGAGCCGAAGTGTACCTTTAGGCTTTTGGTCAAGGAAATTGCCCTCATCTGGAGTGCAGTATACACCTTTTGAGAAGCAGCTGTTAGCTGCATATTGGGCTTTAGTAGAAACTGAGCAACTAACCCTGGGTCATGAAGTGATATTAAGGCCTGGAATTCCAATTATGACTTGGGTAATGAGTACCCCAGCTTCTCACAGAATTGGACATGCACAAGAGGCGAGCATAATCAAATGGAAGTGGTATATTCAGAATAGGTCCAGAGCAGGCAAAAGTGGAGTTTCTGCTTTACATGAATCGGTGGCGAACATTGGCACTGAGAGAAATGAAAAACCCATTGAATCTAAGCAACAGATGGTGCCATCCTTAGTGAAATGGAATAATGGGTATGATGGACTAAGTGTAGAACAGAAGAAACACGCTTGGTTTACTGACGGGACAGCAAAATATTTAGGACAGAAGAGACATTGGAAAGCAGTAGCCTATAACCCGTGTACTAGGCGAACTCTGGAAAGTTCTGGGATAGGGGGAAGTAGCCAATATGCTGAACTGATGGCAGTACATCAGGCCATCAGAATGGAGAAGGGAGGACAGTGTCATATATTTACTGATTCATGGGCGGTAGCTAATGGATTAGCTACTTGGATGCCTATATGGAGGAATCAGAATTGGGAGATTCATGGCAAACAAGTTTGGGGTAAAGAGTTATAGGAAAATATATGGGACATGTCTTTCGTTACGGATTTGTCAGTTTTTCATGTTGATGCTCACCCAACCCTGACCACACCAGAGCGTGAGTACAATGCACACGCGGATCGACTAGATAAGATTGCCACTGAATGTATTGTCCTTACTCCAACTCCAACTGATGACTCAGCCTTAGCAAGATGGGTCCACCAGACCGCCAGCCATTTAGGGGTCCAGGCCACCCACCGATGGGCACAGGATCGGGGTATCAGTATCTCTCATGCGTTGTTAAAACAAATAACAGAGGGGTGTTGTATATGTCAATTAGAAAAAGAACGAACTCTTCCTAGGATAGTAACTGGAGAAATAGCAAGGGGAAAAGTTCCAGCCCAAATTTGGCAGATAGATTATATTGGCCCACTACCCCAGGATAAAGGATGTAAATATGTATGTACGTGTGTTGACACCTATTCAGGTGTACTAGTGGCTTGTCCTTATAAGGATGCAACTCAGAAAAACACCTGTAAAACCCTAGATATTGTAAGTTTATACTATGGACCCCCAATGCAGATTCAAAGTGACAATGGGTCACATTTCAAGGGCAAAGAAGTGAAAAGATATTGTGTGTTGAACAATATAGAATGGATATATCATATTCCATATTACCCACAAGCATCTGGGCTGATTGAAAGAATGAATGGATTGTTGAAAGAACAGCTGAGAAAATTAAGCTCTAATAATTCATATCGACATTGGAAGGATAATTTGTCTATTGACTTACGTAATTTGAATAATAGTTCCTTGGGGGGAGTATACCTCTAGCCAGAATGATGACCCCAAATTTGCAGATTAGAGAACAGCAAACACGTGAGATCCAAAATATTGAATTTTGGACTGTGAGGGAAGATGTCCCCCTACCATGTCCAGGAACACCTGGTTCGGCAGGATATGATTTACATTGTATAGAGAATTTTAGGTTGAATAGGAAAGAGATAAGAAAAACCCCTACTGGAGTATGTATGAGAATCCCCAAGAATCATTTTGGACAGATATTACCTAAACCAGGATTAGCAGCTCAAGGAGTACATGTATTGGCTGGAGTGATAGATTCGAATTATCAAAAAGAAATTGTTGTGACACTCCAGAATTTGGGTGAAAAACCTGTACAATTTGGTAGGAATGATAGGACAGTTCAAGTGATTATTATCCCCTGTGAAAAAATACCCTTTGTGAAAACTGACCCTCCTCCCAAAATAACTACTAGAGGGGCAAAAGGGGCTTGCTCCATTGATAGAATAAAGTTGGGAGCTAAGGTATGGGTAAAACGGAAGCCAGATGATATTCCAAAGGCTGCAGAAGTCATAGCCCATGGGAAGAACAACACTGTAACAGTTGTCTATTCAGGGGAAGATAATTACCAAATCGTGCCCCTGAACCATATATTTTACCGTGAATAGGGCTATAATATTAGATTCACGGACCCCACAGGTATGGCTGATGCTGGTAATTGCCACAAGCCACTCAGAGGGAAGGTGACTTTGTGTGATTAACGGATGAAAGCTTGTACATCTGGGGAAAGTCTGGGAGGACAATCCTAGTCTATCTAGGATGGGATCCTCCTGGTTTCCCTTGTACATCTGGGGAAAGGCTGGGAGGACAATCCTAGTCTATCTAGGATGGGATCCTCCTGGTTTCCCTTGTACATCTGGGGAAAGGCTGGGAGGACAATCCTGGTCTCCATCTAGGGTGGGATCTTCTTGGCTTAGTTTCCTCATTGTGTTCCGTTTAAAAAGAAACATTTCCCATCTGAGTTTGGCTCTGATATTGGATCTCTGCATAACTGAAATTTCAACTAAACTGGAGATGATTTTATTTGAAGGATAATAGCCCATACTTGCCTACTCTTTTTGTTCTCTGTTTTAGTTAACCTTGTCGCTAGTTCTGTCTCCTGCAGGTTTAAGCACCCTGCAGTTTCCGGTGACTGCCTAAGCACGTAGCATTCTTGGAATTCCTGCCAGCTTGCTAAAGAACTGAACTCTGGAATTGGACTCTTTGGGACAGGGACACCTCTACATCCAATTTCAGCAAGAAGAAGCTATGGAAAATGAGACTTTCACCCCTTACCCCAAGATTTTGAGCCCCAATTGTTTGAGGGGGGGATGATGATAGTGTTCTGTGTACTTATTTTGTGTTATCCTTGCTATATTGTTTTATTGTTATGATATTATTGATCCTATGTAATGGATACGAAGATCTAGGGGTGGACATCTGAATTATTAATAATTATTTTGGGATGATTGATTGAAGAGATTATCTGGCTGGGATCTAGGGGTGGATCACATTTGAATCGTAAACCAATATTTGGGAATGTCACTGAATGATATGTTTTGCTTTATTGTGAATGATATGTTTTAGTTTCCTGCATAATTGGATCACAATGTTCTAGGATATATAATTTAATTTGAATTATGATTGGATTGTGCATCCTAGAACATTGTGAGGGGTGGAGTGTAGCCAGAATGGACTTTGTTTTCTTTGAATGACTCAGCTCGCCTCGTTGAGCTTCCCTGGACGCTGGGGCTTGCTCTTCTGGGGCAGGACCAGAGCTTCCTGTGTGATGAGTCGTGGCGCTGGCTGAGGGGAGGTGTGTTAACGTGGTCTATGCTGGGGGAGGGGCCAAGTCAAGAACCAATCGGCCCTGGTCGTTCAGGCGGCACTTGATGATGTCAAAAACTCTATAAGAGGGGAGAGGACAGCTTGAAGATCCTCCTTTCCTTTTCCGGTTGGAGCCAGAGACACCTACAGCCGAAGCTGAGCTGCCGGTAGCAGAGCTGACTAGAGGCTAGTGGGTAATCTTCTTACTGTAGAGGGGAAGCATGTATACGATTTTGCCTTATACCATCTCGCTTCTCTGTGGCCTTCTGATTACCCTTGTAAGGCGGACTTATTGGGCCTGGAAGCTTTTGATGAAAATATCAAAATGGGGATGCTGGTTTGTGGGCTTGTTATTGTGGAGTGTAAATACATGCTTTAGTTCTCCTGCCTTCTGCCTAGAGAATTCCTTATATCCTGCGGTTCCAGACCTTTTAGGCACATATGAGATTCTCTTTGAAATCATAAATTCTGCCTTCCTAATATACCTTCTCCCAATCTATGGTCCCAAAAAAGAAACTCCTATCCAAGACTCACCTGAGCCTGCTATCAGTAAGTAGCCAAGAGAATTCTACTATATCTGGGTTTGATTAGGAATGGCCATCCTATATCTGGCACTGATTACCTATTCTCTACCAAATTTATTTTGTAGGGGTATAAAACTTCCCTACCTAGACCATGTGCTCTCCCCAACACAACTTCTTCCACCTCACGTTGGGTGGATTTCTTGCATCTGTGGGAATGAACCTCTGCCCTTCTATGTTGCCATATAGTGTGTGTACATGCCTTTTTTTTTTTTTTTTGGTCTGCTTGCTGTACTGCATAGCAATAAATCTCTTGTTTGTACCAATTTCCTGTAAATTCCCAAATGAAGGTCTTTGTTTTAACCTGAGCTGTGAGGCTAAATAAAGAACAGAGAAATTCAAATGAAAGCAACTTTGGGACTTCATGCACACTAATTAGACTAGCAAAAATGACAAAAGAAGAAAATGACAAATGTTGGAGGGGCTATGGGAAACCAGTATAATGACTGCGAATTGGTATAGCCATTCTAGAAAGTAATTTAGAACTATGCCCCAAAATGACTAAACTGTGCATATGCTTTATTTAAAAAAAAAAAAAAAGATAAAAGAGAAGGACCTAGCTCTTTTTGTGGCAGCCAAAATTTGGAAACTAATGAGATTTCTTCCTGTAAGGAAACTGCTAAACAAATTGTAGCATAAGAATTAATGTACCACAATTGATGATGAAATAGAGTTTCAGATAAAACTAAGAAGACCTCTGAACTGATGCAGAGTAAAGTGAACAGAACTAGAACAATTTTTACAATGACATTATATAAAAAAAGACTTTCGAAAACACTTATCAACTTAATAATAAACCATGAGTTCAAAAGAATGAAGGTGAAGCATGCCTATCACCTCCTGATAGATGTAATATACTTAAAATGTACAAAAAGATATACATTTTCAGGTATGGTCAATACGGAGTTTCTTTTGCTCCAACTGTCCATGCACGTATCAAGGGTTATGGGAGGTAAGGGGTTATTTACTTAATCATGGTGAGAGAATAATAGTATAGACAAACAAAAGAAAAAATTAATGGAGATAACTAGTAAAATTAGATAAAAATTTAAGTTATTAAATGTAGTTAAAATTAAACTAATTTTCTAAAAAGCGTGAAACTTCTTAATGATTGTGTTCCACCAGTACCAACTTATGCTGAATTCTGGAAGTGTATAAAAATCAAATATGGGCAGCTAGGTGGTGCAGTGGATAGAGTGGTGGGCCTGGAGTCAGGAAGACATGAGTTCAAATCAGACCTCAGACACTTACGAGATACGTACCCCTGAGCAAATCACTTAACACTATTTGCCTCAGTTTCCTCATATGTAAAATGAGCTAGAGAATGAAATGACAAACCACTCCAGTATCTTTGCCAAGAAAACCCCAAATGGGGTCACAAAGAGTCGGACATGACTGAAACGCCTGAACAACAATAAAAATCAATAAGTTACTACAGCTCATGTGCATTGACTTTTTATCAATGGAAGGAGAAAAGAACATGAGCCCCCCCTGGTGGTAGTAGACTCTTTCACTTGGAGTGTGTATGCCTACCCAACTATAGCATATCCAAGAAGACAGTGCCACAAGTGCTAAGTTCGAGATATCACAAAGGTCGAAGTAACAAGACATGGAAAGTCCCGGGATATGAGGAATTAATTTCCTGTGAAGGAAGATTCAAGGATGAGTCTGAAATTATGAACCTGAATGACTTTACTCAATAGAACTAGGGAGCTTTTTCCCACTCAAAAAGCCTTGGCTTCTTGAATAAGCCTCTGAAATAAAATTTAAACTCTTCTGTTTGGCATTTAAAGCCCTTTCCCAACTGACATTTGCCTCCCATTCCTGATGTATTGGGCACTATTTCCTCTCAGCCAAATTGTTCTCTTTTCTCTTCCCCACTTATGACATTGGAATTCCCATCTATTTTCCTTCCACAGGCTCACTCTTATGCTTCAAATGCTCTCCTCCCTTACCTCCACCTATCAGAATCCCTTGGTCACTTCAAAGCTCGACTCAAATGATTCTTTCTCCTATAAGAAACCATTCCCAATGAGCCTAGTTCTTCTCCAAAGTATGTTTGGTATCAATGGGAATGGATGGATGTAAGGGATGTTACTAAGGTAGAATAGGTACAATGTGCCAATTGACTACATGTGAGGTAAGAGAGGGCAGAGGGAATCCAGGATGACTTCAAGGTTAAGAGCCAGTTCTATCTGTAAAGTAATGGAAATGGAAAGAAAATTATAAAGTTGGTACCATAAAACTCTACATCATTAGTTATGTAACTATGTATTACATTTTTATCATACTGCTCCTTGGAAAATATACAAACATTTTCCCCCTTTGCTTTTTTTAAATAGAAAGGTAATTTCTTTCTCCTTTCTTCTCTAGGTATTCTCAATTTTCTATCAATAAAACAATTAAATTCTGGTTTTTTTTCTGTTGCAGATAAGAGAAAATTAAACTTCCAGAGATTCTAACTAGAATTTGCTCTGCAAAATGCTCTGCAAGAATTATAAACCTTGGCTCTTATCTATGATTGACTCAAATCAGGTGTCTTTTAAAGTACATTACAGTAATCCCTCTACTTAAAAAAAAAGATGACATGCAACACCGTCTTTGTCAGAAACTTCATCACCAGAGATAGGACAATTTTAAACAGCATAGAGATGTGCTCCAAAATGTCACTTGGAGGGTTGATAAATGAGTTAAATGATAGGAAAATACCATAACAGACCACAATAACATAAAATGTGACAGAAAACATAAAATGTGTATCTTGGAGCTTTTGGGGAAGAGGAAAGGGAAAGACTGGTTTAAAGTAAGACTAAGAATACACGGAGAGAGCTGGCTTGTCCCTGGATAGGCTTGGGAGTGGGGAAAGAAAAAAGATTTGGAGGGAAGAGGTCTTGAAGTAGTCCTGACCAAGGGTAGGCCTGACCCCAAATCTGGTCAGAATCATGTGATAAAAACATTCTATCCCCTATTCCCTTCTCCCCATTCCCAGCTTAATTATCAGGGGCCATGCTACTCAGTTACCTGATTGGATGGATTGACAAGGAGCAGAGCCCAAAAGTGCCAAGTTCATCCTGGAAGTTATATACTCCACTAAACATCAGAGAGGGGTGGGGAAATGCCCAACTCTCCATGTTTCTAAGAGAGGGGGCTAACCCTCTCCCCAGCTCTGCTCCTTTTTGAGTGACATCAGACCTCTTATTAGTCAAGTAAATATGGGGTTATCCAATTAGTCTCTTGGTTCACCTTCCAACCTCTGGGGAAACTTGTGCCCTTCCCTAACCTACTGCATTCCAATACATGCTAATCATGTAAGCATGACACAGTGGAGTCAATTGCACACATTCTTGCTTATTTACTATTCTTTATTCATACTTATTGAAATGTGGCAGCCCTGCCAAAAGGCAGCTTGGGGTTATTCCTTGGAGAACAATTTTGTGACCTGAGTGCTGAATACACAGAGGAAGATAGGACTCCTGATTGAGTGAGAGATGGCTGAACATGTGATGAGGATTCTAGGAACATGGATTTGGGAGAGAGAGAGAAATTGAGTTCAGGAGAGATGTAGGAGAGGGAAGGATTAATGGGAGCCCCTGGAGTTTCAGACATGTAAGGAATGCTGCCCCTACCCACCAATATACCCCCTTGACTTCCAGCATCTTCCAAGCAATTTTAGAGACCAACTAAGAATCGATTTTCCTAATGGAATCATTCTTTTTGTTGTTGTTGAGTTCAGATTTCATTTTTGCACCTAAACCAAATAGCTAATTTACTTTTCTGTCTATGCTGTCATTTACCCTAATCTACATAACTTCCTTGATTTCTGTTTTACTATTTGTCTTGTTAAACATTGCTATTCATGATTGTCTTTTGTGGAACAAGCATTTGATAGTTTCAGGAGTTCTGAGCTGTGGTGGGCTATACTGATTGGACCCCTTAATTTCTGAATTAATATGGTGAGACCCAGAGAACAGGGGACCAATAGGTGGCCCACTTGAGGTCCAACTTTCCCAAGTTAGGAAGAAAACAGGTCCAAAGCTCTTGTATGTATGAATACTAGTATCAACCTGTGCAAAGCCACTTTACTTCTGCCCAGGCCTAGATGGGAAAATGAAGTCTTTAAAAAAAAAATTACTGCTTTGTAATATAGTTTCAGATTTGGTATTTCTAGGTTTCCTTCATTAGCATCTTTTCATTACTTCCCTTGAAATTCTTTCCTTTTGTTTCTCCTGATGAATTTCATGATTATTTGTTCATGTTCTATAAAGTAATCATTTAGTACTTTGGTACAGCACTAAATAAATTATTTAGGCAATATTGCTATTGTTATTATTATATTATGTTATTATTATAATGCTTTGCTGACTCATGAGAATTTAATATTTCTCCAATTATTTAGGTCTGTATTTATTTGTGTAAAGAATATTTCATAATTGTATTCATCACATTCCCCATGTATATGATGGTAGAAAGACTCTCAGGTGTTTTCTATACATTGTTATTCTTTTAAGCAGACTTTTTTCCTATCTCTTCGTGCTTTGTGTTGTTGGCAATATACAGAAATGTTGACAATTTGTGCAAATTAATTTTATATCTTGCAAATTTGCAGCAATTGTTTTTTTAATTTATTTTCAGTTGACTCCTTAGGGTTCTCTAATTGACTAACATCATCTGATAAAAGTATTATTTTTCCCCTACTAACCTACTACTCAATAGTAGGGGTGATATCCTGCTTTATCCTTCATCCTTCTGGAAAGGGTCCACAGTTAATTTTTTTTCTGGGGTTGAGTTAAGGTCTATATTTCTTGTTCTGTTAATTATGTGCATTTTGTATTTTCATAAATATTCATTTCATTTAAGTTGTTTATTTTACTGGCTTATAGTTGGGTAAAGTAGTTTCTAACAATATCTTTTATTTTTTCTTCATCTGTTGTGAGTTACTTTTCATTTCTGACATTGGTAAATTTGGTTTTCTCCTTTCTTGTTAAGATCAAATTAGCTAATGGTTTATTCCACACCCCACCCCTCCAAAAAAAATGCCAAGTGTTAGGTTTATTTACTAATTCCATTTTTTTGCTTTTAATTTTGTTAATCCCTTTTTTGATTTTCATAATTTCTATTTTGATATTTATTTGAGGTTTTAAAATTTGGAGGGGAGGGTTTAGTAATTTTTTAAAGTTATATATCCTATTCATTGATCTATTCTTTCTCTTTTTTGTTTATAAAGGAGTTAGGATATGTAAATTTTTCCCAAAGGATTGCTTTGGCTATATAAAAAAATTCTGTTGTTATTATCTTAGATGAAAGTATCTATTGTTTATATAATTTGTTTTTTTAATAAATCCAATTAATTTTTTTTCAATGAACAAAAACCTATTTTCTCTTCCCTTACTTCATCTCTCCCAATTAAAAAAAAAAATCCTCCTGACAAATACACAGTTAAGTCAAGCAAAGTAAATTCTCATATGGTTATATCCAAAATTATACTCATTCAGCTCCCTGAGTCCATCACCTATCCATCAGGAGGTTGGTAGCATGCTTTATCATTGTTCTGCTAAAATATTGATTAGTTATGGCATTTATAAGAGTTCTTAAGTTTTTCAAATTTGTTTGTTTTCACAATTATCTAAAATTTTCTCCTGATTCTATGCAGTTCATTCTCCATCAGTTCTTATATAAGCTTTCCCAGACTTCTCAGAAACTGGCTTTTTTTTTATCATTTCTTATATTACAATAGTATTCCATTGTATTCATATACAATGACTTTATAGTTTACAGTTACTTGACACTACAAAAAAAAAACCCTGCTATACATACTTTGTACATATGAGTCATTTCTATTTCTTTGATCTTTTGAGGGCATGGTCCTAGTTAGTGGTACAGCTGGGACCTACCAATTTTTTGTAAGTTATTTAGTCTCCAAATAATTTAATGACACCATGCTGGCTCTTCGTGATTGGTGCCTCTTCTTACAGATATTCTGTGAGCATCCCTTTAATAGTATGTTTTAGAATTTTGCCAGGAACAAGTCAAACTCACTGTTCTACCATTTGAAGTAAAATATTCTCTTACCTTTTTGATAGTTGGAACCCCTGTCCCCCTCCAATTCCACCCTTCCAACCCCCTCCATTACATGCTCTGTCTCTCCATGTTTGTATATATATATGTGTGTGTGTGTGTGTGTGTGCATGTATATATAAAATGTATGTGTGTATATATGCACACACACATATATGTCTGTGTATATCTGTGTGTCTATGTCTGTACTACAAATAGTAGTTTAGATATTATATATACACACATATACATTCATGTATGTGTATAGATATAAAGATAGATAGATAGATAGATAGATAGATAGATAGATAGATAGATAGATAGATATGTACCACAGGTACTATGGCCTGGTGGACAGAGTACCAGGCTTAAAATTAGGAAGACCCAAGTTCAAATCTAGCCTTAGACACCTACTAGCTGTGTGACCCTGGGCAAGTCACTTAACCCTATTTGCATCAGTTTCCTCATCTGTAAAATGAATTGGAGAAGGAAATAGCAAACCACTCCAATATCTTTGCCAAGAAAACCCTAAATGGTGTTAGGAAGAGTTGGACATAACTGAACAGCAATAACCACAACAGGTACTACACACACACACACACACACACACACACACACTATAGATCTTAGTATAGTAAACACTTCATTTTTATGTAGTACCTTCTAATTGCTTACTCATATTTGTCCTTTTATCAAGGCTCTCTTGACTCGTGTTCGAATTTGAAAGTTTCTACTCAGTTATGGTCTTTTCATCGATAATGCTTAGAAATCTATTTCATTAGAGGTCAATTTTCACCCTATAGGTTTGCTAAGTTTTATTCTTAGTTACAAGCCTCTATCTTTTATTTCTTAGAACATCATATTCTAAGCTTGCCAGACCTTTATAGGAGGAGCTACTTTACCTTGGGTGACCCTGAATGAGGCTCCTTTGACCTCTGAAACTCTGTGATTCTACAGTATGTCTTAGGACCTTTTGAAATTTGAAAATTAAAACTTGAAAAATCCTAAGACTTTGAAGAAAGAAACCTTGGAATGTTAAAAACTGTGATCAGCTTCTCTTTCTACCACATAAATGTGAGCTAAAAAGCTCAAAGTCATGAAAATGACTACTAGAAAATTGTTTATGCAGATAGGTTAAAACCCAGGCAGAAGTGTGCTGGTAAATGTTTGATGGGCTCTCTGGGGGAAAAAAATAAACACGTAGCCCATTTTTAATATTTAATTTTAATATTTTAATTAATTTAATAATTTAATATCAATTTCCATCTCTTGCTCAAATCTAGAGGTGGGTGGGTAGACATACTATGGCCCACAGGCCACATATGGTTTGTCTGCTTTTGTATGACCAGGAAGTTAAGAATTAGTTTTACATGTTTTAATAAAGTTTTATTGTATTTAAAAATGTAAAGCTCACTGGCCATATCAAAACAGATGGAGGGCAAGGTTTGACCCTCAGCCTATAATTTGTCTTCCCACGGTCTAGACCATCAACAAAATAATACATCAGGCCCTAATTATAGCATTTTCAGATTTCCAACGTGTAAACTTCAGCTCACATTGAAAACTTCACAATTGGCCTTCCTGACTGGTACTGGTTCCACAGACCCCTGAATCCAGGGAGGTAAGTCAGCTTCTTAAAAATTAAAGTTTAGTTTCTGCCAGTTTGCAAGCAGAATAATCAAAGCTGTATATGTAAGAATATGTTAATATACATTAGTACCATAGAGGGATTTTATCCTGAAATAGACGGAAGAGGTTATACTTAGCAAATACAGAAATTAATATTTATATATCTGTATAAAAGGTATGGGCTTCCCTGAACCAGTCCATAAAGCCTCTTCCTGGCCATTTCCATATAATCTATGTTCTGAACATCTTCCTCCTACCACTTGATCTTGGACTCTGCCGCTGGGACCCTGGACTCTCATAGGTGAGTCCTCACCCTAACCTTGCCTGTAACCAGGCTTTCCTGTCACTTTCTTGACATTGTCAAAATATGCCACCTTCACCACCTCCCTTCATATGCCTTCCTTCATCATCTGGTAAGCCCCTTGAAGGCAGGGACTGTCTCACTTGCTTATAGTTTTATCACAGTGCCAGGCATAAACACTTAAATACTTTTTTCATCTACTGATTCACTTATTACTCTGAAATCCTAACAATTCATTTCTCTTTCTTTCCTTATAAGATTTTGTGGGTTTTTTTTTTTACTTTATTCTCATCCTCTCTAATCATTTCCCCCATCAGTTTATTGCATTACTGAGTTCTTGCATTTCCTGGAAAATGGACGTTTTATGTCTTCCCATAACTCACACTGTGTAATGATCTTTTTTTTTAAGTTTTGGCCTTGGACATGGTTCAAGCACCTGCTTTCTTGAAATTATAAACATTATGGATTCATTTATATGTAAGAGAAGAGTGATGCGATTCTCTCCCTCATCCCTCAATTGATATAGTCACAAAATATAATATTAATAAAAGCTAGACAAGAAAACTGTGAGTTGCCTAGGTTCACATAGCTAGTGTAATTGTCTGAAGTCAAATCTGGATTCAGGTCTTCCTGATGCTGGATCCAGTGTTCTATTAATTGTGCCATCTAGCTGCCTCTATGCTAATGAGGTGTTAAACTAATTATAAAAGATCCACTTATGCCCTCATCCCTTTGTGAGGTACAAATGCTTTTCTGTTGGGTCAAGAGGAGAATGGCTTGGGATTCGTTAAGCAAAGGAATTGGCCGTGTCTCTGGGAGCTTTAAATATCTAAAAATCTTGATGAATTTCTGTGAGGGACACTGGGACTTTTTTTCCCCTCTCTCCCTACATTGACCTCTTAGCTTTGAAGCCAAGCTCCTACAAGATCAGTAGGAGACACTGCACCCAGTGGGGTACAAAGATCCACACTCCAGACCTACATAGATTCATACAGACAGTCACCTGAGGGAGGAACTAACTTCAGGTGGCTAGTCCTGGCAATTGAAGGTCAAGCTGTGGAGAAGAGCAGACCCTCAGGACTTTAAATAATAACTCAGAAAAGGTGCTACAGTGATAGTGGTTGTGAATTGCCTTTGTCATACATATATCCTCCACATTTGCCTCACCAATGTTGCATTCTGCCTTTACCTGTTTTTCCCTGTTTATATGTAATGTAGAAGAGAGATCATGAGGCCAATGTTTTGTAATTACTATAGTGGCTGTGCCATTGGAGTAAATGACTTTCCTAAGAGCTGAATCATACTGCTTCACTGTTTATGTGAGAAGCACTATGGTGGGGGAATCATGAACTTACTCTGTACTAGACACTGTGCTGAGGATATAAATACAAGCAAAAAGAAAAAGAAAAAGACAGTCCCTGTCCTCAAAGAGCTTACTTCTAATGAGGGATGACTGCACATGAAAGGCAACTGAAAATGAGAGTGAGGTGGTAAGGGCATGAGGTCAACAAAGGACCCAAATACGGTTGTGATAATGACGTCTAGAGAGTCAAAAGTACAGCTGGGAGGTGAATGAGGTATGGCCAGACTTGGACCATCTCCAGAACGGAACTTCCTTGAAGGAACTCACCAGTGGAAGGAGGAGACCACTTTGGCAGAGAGATGTTCCAGAGTGAGAAAGCCCCAGGTGTTGGAGCAAAGTTCTATGTGAGGAAACAGCTCAGTCATGGGGAAAAAATCTGGAGTGTGAGAAGCACATCCCAGTGGAAAATGAACTACAGAGTATAAGAAATGCAGACCCAAAGGGTTACTCCTGGAATCTGAGCTAGTTGCTAACATCTGAGGGATCCAATTCACCAGTACATGTCCCACAAAGTCAGAGGTTACATGTAAACAAAGTTTCTGTTCCTATGTCCTCTGTAAAGCACTAGATAGATACATAAATTAAATCATAAGTTTGAAATAAAAGTTTCTCATAAACCCTATCCTCATAAAATATGAAAGCATCCAGGCAGGCAAGGAGGGGAAGTTGGATAGCTCAGAGAGCAAAACCATGAACAGCCTTATATTTACTTTGTATATATGTGTAAAGGGGATCTAGTACATGTGCCCAGTGCTTCACTTGGAGGACACAAGGAATCTTACTTCTGGGAGAATTTGTAAGAAAAATATCTCAGAGATTATGGCGCATGCTTGGACATTATGTAACTGGTTCTACTTAGCTAACCTGGTGTGGAGAGAGGGCTCTGTGGTTTTAGAGGCATTCAAAAAAGCCTGTCAACTTCAGCTACTTCCTCTTTTGCCTCATTTAAATCATCAGAAAGTATTTATTAAGCACTTTCTTTTCAGCAGGTAGTATGCCAAGCACTGGGGATAAAAAAAAAGGCAAAAAAAATATTCCTGATGTTATAAATATACTCACATTGTCTAGGAATAAACAATACTCATTGGGAAGCCAGGAAGGTATTAATTACATTTATTCATTCTGAATAAATGGTACATCCCCTTGTGAGAGATTGGTAAAAGTTAGGGAAGTCAGAGTTAATTAAGTTCCACAGAATAAATAATGAAGTGTCAGCCTGAACAAAGAAGGAGTAAAAATTAACCAGGATGGGGGTCCCCAGTCAATGGGAATAAAGTTTGCAGTTTTGCAGAGACCACAGATTCAGGATGTTAGGAAAACTGGTCTAAACCGGCCAGATAATGGTCAGGGTTGAAGAAAAAACTGAGTCAAATGGCTACCATGCATGCTTAATTGACTAATTGAATATATTACCTTACACACCCACAGGGAGGAATTTTCTGCCATTTTTGAACATGGGACAGATGTTGAGGTGGGGCAAACATACCAAGGAGTTGCGTGTGGGGGGCATGTAGGGAAGATTGTAACCCAGAAGAGAGCAGACCAATCCATTCTCTGAAGGGAGGTACTGAGCTGATGGTGCACCAATCTATGTCAGTCTAACAGAATAAAGTTGGTATCACTCCTGTATTCCCTACTCCCTCTTCCTAAAGAAGGGTGGAATCCACTCCTGGCCAGGAACATAAGCCTGATTCCTTTGGATTTCTCAATAATAATAAATTGCCCTTGATACCTGAAGCATATGTCAAGCATATTTCTAACACCTTGAACAGAGTACAGGAGAGAGTACAAGGACTCAGACACATGCCAGTCCTTTTATTGACTCCCAATTCTTATCTCCCACCTGACTCTTCAATGGTCAGATGCAACCCCCTGACTGCCTACTTGTCATGCCCTCCTCAAATGGCTCATTAAACATGCATACAAGTTTCTAACCTTTCACCTGATCACAGCTCTCATTAACCAGTCACCTGACTTACATTCTGCTAAGGTTGGGGGGAGGGGAGAATACTTTCAACTCTGTCGAAACAAAGCTGCTTCCACCATTTCTCACACTAATTTCAAGAACCTTACAATCAAAGGTGGGGGTATGTGACATTTAAAAAGTTTAAGAGATGAAATGTCTGGGTAATTAATCATTTCATTAATAATGTCAACATTTTATGAACAAAGGAGGTGAGTGGCACTTTCAAATGTCAAAGACCTGCCTCAGGGTGGTGAACCCCCAGTTTATATGCCCTTGGAAGAGTGGGTGATCTTGAGGATGGCAATAAATTCTGATTGGTTAACAATGAGAGAGTGGATATTACAATGAAGGGTAGGACCCCTTCTAATCAACTTTGGTCATGTCTTTTACTTCTAAATTGCTCAGCCTTGGGCAGTCTGCTCAAACCTGAGAAGAACACAATGGGCTTCCCCACCTGAGTGAGGTCTGAACCAGATTGAGCAGAAAGTTAATCCAATCTCATTATCATCCATGAACAACCTACAGGCTTTTGAAAAAAATCTTGGTCCTAATTCAATTACTGATTATTAATATGAGGGACAACTAATCATTTCTCTCAAGGGGCAGGGAGGAAGGAAGCATGCAAACAGTAAACCAACGAGATATATAGAGAATAAATTGGGAGGGGGGTTATTAGAGGCAAGGATCTAACATTAAAAAGGATGGGAAAAGGTTTGTCTAGAAGTTGTAAGTTTAGCTGAGACTTGAAAGAAGCTAGCTAAATCAGGAGGCAGAGATAGGAAGAGAATTCCAAACATGGGGGACAGTCAGTGACAATGCGTAGAACCAGAGTTGGAGGGTCTTGTGAAAGGAGTATCAGGGAGACCAGTGTCACTGGATCAGGGAGTATGTGAATCAGAATAAGATGTGAAAAGATTGGAAAGGTAGAAGTGGGCCAGGTTATAAAATTAAAACAGAGAATGATACTGGAGGTAAGAGGGAACCACTGGAATTTATTGAATAAGAGGGTGACATGCTGAGACCTGTGCTTTAAAAAGATCAAAGATAACTGAGTGGAGGAAGGATGGGAGTAAATAGACTTGGGGCAGGCTGACCAATGAGCAGTCCATTGCATTAGTCCAGGCCTGGGGTGATGAGGATCTGCACCCGGGGGATAGCAGTGTCAGAAAGGAAAGAAAGCAGCACAGACGTTGGTTTGGTTTCACTCAATATTATCTTCTACAAATACATTTTTGTAAACTTAAATGTATATTGTTGTCTCCCCAAGAATTGCAAGCTCCTTTGGGACAAGGATTGATTTTATTTTTTTTTTCTTTGAATCCCCAGAATTTAGCACAGTGACTAACACAGATTGAGTGTTTTATGTAATAATTATAATTTTAAAATACTAATAATGAACATACATCATACATACATTAAAAACACACCCAGGAAACAGCCTACCTAGGGAACATGACAGATAACTCCTCCAGCCCTCTTCAACTGTTGTTTACTCTCCCTGAATGACAGTTTTACTTTTGTTTCTGCTGCCCCTCCCTGGACACACAATGCACATGTACATACAGATAGATGTGGATATGTAGATATAGTTGCATATCTCCATATCTAGTAATATATATATATATGCATGTTGCTATGTTGATTAATGAGGCGGGGTGGACTGTCCAGCCTCGAAAGTCTTGGGCAAATGCAGAGGAAGCCGTTAGGACCTAGCTGTGCTCCACGCCCAGCACGTGCCTCTCACCTCCCCGGGCTCACCTCCAGCCCTGCGAGAGGGAAGAGCAGAGGACCCAGAACTACACTTCCCAGGGTGATCTCCGCCCAGGCTCGCCCGCCCGCGCATGCGCAGTGATGGCACTGGGGGGCGGAGCTGCCGGGGCGCGCGCTAAAGGCGCCCCAGGCTTTCCCCGCCCCAACCCCCGCCAGTCGTAGCTCGACCCGCCGGCAGGAAGCTCCAGAGCGGCTCGCTCGGAGCCGGGGCCCCGGGGCAGCTGCTCCTCTTGTGGAAGAGCCGGGGAGAAGGAGGGGGGTGGACCCATTTCAGACCAAGCTAGGTAACGAGGCCTCCAGTCTGCTTGATCCCCCTCCCTCCACTGTCCTCCCCCCCTGCGCCGTGCACCCCGCTGTGCCCCTGAGGGGAGACCCGTCGCCCACCATCGCCCTGGCCCTCGGGGAGGTGGCGGGGGCGGGGTGCGGGGGGCCGTGTCCGCTTCGGGCAGGCTCGCCGCCCATCCCCCACTTTTCTCGCCGGGCGGGGGCGCTGGGGGAGGCGGGACGGACGCCGCGGAGACTCCGGGGTCCGTCGAGCGTCCGGAAAAGAGGAGACGCTTCTGGAAGGGGAGGGGGCGAGCCGAGAGCGCCCCCCGGAGCCGGGGGCCTGGAGCTGCCGGGAGGCCTGGCGGCGTCTGGGGCTGCTCCGGGAGCGGGGAGGGGGCCCCGACCACTGACGCTGCCCAGCCCCGAGACCCTGCCCGAGTCACTGCACCCTGCCCGCCTCAGTTTCCTCATCTGTAAAGTGAGCCAGTGAAGGAAACGGCAAACCAGATCGTGACCCCAACGGGGCCCCGGGTCAGACGCGACTTAAAACCTTTGAGCGATAAGCGGAGACGGTGAAGGTAGAAGAGGCAGGACCTGGCCTCGGAGGGGGGGAGGGGCCGTGACACCTGCTTCCAGCGGGGGGGGGAGTGGGGAGATCGCAGTGCCTAGGAGAGGGCTGAGGTGAAGAGAAGTTCACTTGTGAATGTATTAAGGCTGTCGTGGCCGTCGGGCTGTCCAGTATCCAGCAGGCAGGTGGAGAGGTCAGGCGAGCTTTGGTGGCGCGTAAACGGATCTCAGGATCGTCTGCGTAGAGATAACAATTGAATTGGTATCTTTGTATCATGTCCTAGCTAGCATTTATTTGGCACTTCGCTGTTTTCAGAGGGCTTTACCGTATTATCTCCTCTGATCCTCAGTGATAATCCTGCAGCGTAGGTACGACTGCTTTTAAGTCGCGATGCAGTCACATTTGTGGACGTCGTGTGGCCCTCTGTGTGATAGAAAGGGGTGCAAACCGTGCACCTTCCCTAATTTCCTGGAGCTGCCAGTACCTCCTCCTAAAAGAAAAGTTACCTTGAATTTATTTTGTGCACAATTACATGTATAATATATAGCTCCCACCGCTTTTTGTGTTGTGGATTCCTCTGGCCGTCTGACTAAGCCTATGGACACCTTTTCAAATTGTTTTAAAATGCACAAAATACATGGGATTGCAAGTGAAAGCATTATATTGAAATAGTGAAATATTTTTTAGGTAATTCTCTAACCCCAGGGATAAGTTTTCAGCGCTTAGCACCCAGAAGACATTTGTTTTTAGGTTTCTTCACAGGATTTTGTGGCTTCATGAGAACAAGGCCTTCCCCCCCCCCCAATATTTTGCCTGCCAGTTAAGTTAGGAGTGCGATTTTTCTCTAGTATTTTTGCGTTGTGAAGCCTCAAGTATTTGGCTTCTCTCAGTCTTTGGCAGTTTTTCATCTTAAAATTCTGAACTGAATGCCCTTTAATAAAACACCCGAGACCCTCACCATTCTTGTGAGCCTATCTTAAGAGAATTTTATTTTAAAAACAACTGTTTGAAAAGCTTAGCAGAGAATCGCATCTGCTGATAGAATTTTTTCATTGTTTTACTCTCATTTATGTTGACTTGTTTAACATTAACAGTTTGCTTTTTATCAATACTTTGTATACTTTCCCACCATCCTTCCCCCTCGGCCCAGGCATAGCCAAGACTCCCAGGGGTCTCGAGGTCACATGTGGTCCTCTAGGTCTTCAAGTGTGGTCCTTTGACTGAATGTAAACTTCACAGAACAAATCCTTTTATTAAGGGGATTTGTTCTGTGAAATTTGGATTCAGTCAAAGGGGGGCCCTTGAGAACCTAGAGGGTCATATGTGCCCTGGAGGTCAAAGGATTCCCTACCCCTGGAAGAGTGTGGGCAGCCAAGGTAGCTTCTTGACTACTTCTCTAGACTGGAAGTCTTTCTTCTTACTACTTCATGATGTAAATTTAGTCGGTCACAGAGTCTAGTGTAATAATAACTCACTTTTATCTAGCATTTTACAGTTCATACAAGGCATGCCTTGAAATTTACATTTAAAAATATATGTACTAATTGCTATGAATATTGGATGTAAAATAGATTCCACTATAATGTTGCCAACTACCTATAGCTACCTTTAGGGTCATCCTGGATGTTTAAGGCAATTTAATCTCTCAGCACTTGATATACCTAAGTATCCTGATATCAGATAAATATTTTAAGACGCTGAATTTATTGAGAGAAAATTTGTTCCATTCTCAGGGAGCTTTATGAACTAAATCATTGATTAATAGATATATAGTATTAGAAGCTTAGTCATTATTATGACAGTTAAGTATAACCCTTATAGGAATATGAATTTGGGCTTTTAAAAAGTTATTCCAAGATTTCTATGTTTAAGGAAAACCAGATGTAGGTTTATTTT
This sequence comes from Trichosurus vulpecula, assembly GCF_011100635.1. Lineage (NCBI taxonomy): Eukaryota > Metazoa > Chordata > Mammalia > Diprotodontia > Phalangeridae > Trichosurus > Trichosurus vulpecula. The sequence continues at coordinate 69,436,192 of NC_050578.1, forward strand.
GGTTTTCTGTATTTGGATATACCACAAAGTCATTTATTTTGAAGATGAAGACTTAGGTTTATGAGAGAGTTGATAATATACATGATTGTATTTATCAGTACTTGAATTTGATTTTATTTCTGCCATGTTACATATAGTAAGTCTGCTTCCTTAAATTTATTTATTCTGTATTAACCTGTTGAAATTAATCAAGATGAAGTGAAAGGTTTTTAATCTCTTATTTCTCGTGCATACTAGTTTCTAATACAGTTAAAGTTGTATAAGATGCATGGAGTCCTACTTGAAGGGATTTTGTCTTCCTTTCTATAGACTATATATTCTAAAGGAAAACTCTAGTAGTTCATTTTCCAGTGGATTTAGTTAGTCTATGTTAATGTGGAAAAGATAAATTTTTTTCATCGAAGAAATGTATTTGTAGTGAGTGTGTTATCAGAATTCCAATGACTTTTTAGTTCACATGAGTCAGTCCTGTTCTAATAATAACAGAATTGGAAGGACCATTAGTAAAGTTCTCTATTTCATTGCCCTTTCTTGGGATGGTTGTTTAAATGAATGACATAGAGCATTTACTCTCTGCTTTCTTTCTAGTATTGAAATGTTATATTTTAGAATATAACATCTATAACCCAATAATAATGTAATGTTTATGTTCATATAGGACCATGACTGGACTGATCCAGCGTTAGACATTTTCTTGTGGTTTATTTTCTAAGGCTACTGTATTTGAAAACGCAATAATAAAGGACAAACAGGGCTTCCTTTTTCATACTGGAAGCTTTAGATTATTAGCCCTTGCAGGAAAAGGAACATCCCCCATCTCTGTGATATGCAATATAGAGGCATCTAGTGAATGTTAAATACTAGTTGATAATTATATGGCTTTCAGTATTGTTTTAAATGGAGAACAGACCAGCATATCTTCAAGAAATATTTCTTCCTCCTCTTTTAAAAATTTTAAACTTGTTTATATGAATTAGGTCATTTTTCATAGTATAGTTGATAAATTAGAGGTTCTTTAATATACTTAATTGAAATTTGAGAATTTTAGACTTAATGTCAACTAAGTTAAATTTCAGCTTTTATCACTGAAATCTGAACTGTTGTATCAAACTGATCTATTTCTCTAGGGATAAGTTGCTAGGCTATAGAGCTGTGTGGTTTCAGGCCAACCCTTGTTTCTGGATCAGTTAACTGCTAGCATCCACAAAGCCTAGTGAGGATTTAATGGGCAAATGTTGCCAGTCACAATTTTGTTAATGAGTTTGGGCAACAAGACAACATTGGACAGTATGTGTTGGGGATGAAGGGGTGGAAATTGGCAAACATTTTCACCTAACATTGAATACTGTACTCAGAGACGTAAGTCAAGAATTTAAGATATATGGAATAAATTGCAAATCTGTGTGTTTGGCCTCCTAGGCTTATAGTGTAAAGGGAAATAGACTCTGAAGAGTCTACAGTTTTCTACATTGGGCACTTAAGACACAGTCACCTTCTCAACCTAGAAGATTCTTTCACCCCTGTTGATTGGTCAGTTCCTGATGGGAACTTCATTTTAAGGAAGGGTTTGGGCCAGCCATGCTCACGTCTTCATTCCTTTCTGGCCTCTGCTCTTGACTCTAAGGACCTTTTTCTTCACCTGGAAGATCTTCTCACCCTGGAAGATGCCTCAACCCTTACTGCCTAGAAACAGCCTTCTCTTCCTGGAAGATCCTTTTGATCCTATGGTCGCCTACTCCTCTATTGGTGAGTTCCTCTTCGAACCTCCAGTTGAGGAAGTTATAAGGCCAGCCATGCTTCTCGTCTACCATCTCCACTCCTGAGGCTCCAGGATTTTCCATGTTCCTGTGTGTGGGTCCTTCCTCACTCTCCATCCCCCTTTTATGTTGTCTTATCCCGTTAGAATGAGAATCTTTTTGCTTTTGTATTTATTAATGGCAGAGCCTAGCTTTCTTTTTACTTGTATTCCCAACACTTAGCACAGTGCCTGGTATATAATAAGCACTTAATAAATGTTTGTTGACTTGATTTTAGATACAAATTCTACTGTGCTCTGACTCTGAGAAAAGGAAATCGTTTTCATGCAAATTTTCAGTAACATGAGTTTTGTTATGCAACTTTCCTAATTTGCCAGTTAAGATCTGCTGTGAGAAATATTTGTGAATAGTTAATTTTCTGAAATTGACTAAGTGAAAAAAGTTATAACTAGTTATCATCTTTCAAGCATCTCAGAGTAATTTTGTGCCTATCTTATTTTCACATGCTTTTTGTTTAAGAAAAATAACAACTCTGTTTTACAGATTACTATCTCTCTGCCTTTATTTTTATTGAGTAAAAGTATACAGGCATTCAAGAATTGAGCTAAAATTAGACATTCTCCAGGGTCAGTCTGGTTAATAATTCCTTTCCAGTGTAATGTGAAAGAAACACTAAATTTGCTCTTCTAGTTTTTTTGGCACAGCTCTACCAGAAACAAATTTATTGTCTTCTAACTCTAAACATCTCATTTTAGAGAATGAGAAAACTCCAAAGAGAAAGAGATCCATTCCGTCTGTGAAAATCTCTCTGGCCCCAGTCATTTTTCATAAATAATTTAACGTTCTCAAACAAAAGGCAGAATTCCTCAATGAGAAAACACATACCTAGAAAGTTCAGGGCTTCCTGGCTTCAAGGCTGTTTCTTTATCATTTATGCCATCCTGCTTCCATAATAATTTTAAGTGGCTCAAGTTACTCTAAGATTCTAAGAGTTAGGAGTCTCTTAGTGACCACCTAGTCCAACCCCTTCATCTTTTGACTGAAGAAACCAAAGCTCAAAGATGATAACTAGCTTGCCTAAGAGGCCTCACACCCAGCTGTCTTGACTCCTAGGATCTTCTCTTCTTTCCACTTCTCTTCACCTACCTTATAAAAGTCCTATATAACAGCCACAAAGAACATGTACCATTTATGTAATACATATATGATGTATCAGAGTGTACAGAACATTTATGAAGTGCTCATTATGTATCAGGCACTGTTAAATGCTGGCAATACAAATACAAGCAAATGGAAACTTCTCTCTGAAAGTATTGACTAGGAATAGGAATAGAAAAGGGGACTGAACCTGGGTTTGCATTAATATACAGAACTCTTCACTCAGGAAACTCCCTTTACCACCTTGCAAGTTGGCACCTTTTACGCAACTTGAATTCTTAAGAAAGTTGCTTAGAGCTCTGAGACGTTAAGTGACCAGTGTCACACAATTGGTATTTGTCAGGAACTGGACTTGAACTCAGGTCTTCTGGCATTAAGGTTGGCTCTTTCTTTACTATACGTCTCTTGATAACTGGAGGTAGTGTGTGTATCAGTAAGGCAATAATAACAATACAGAAGATCTTCACATCTAAATTGCTATTACAGTGTGTTAGAATGGAAAGAATAAAGGACTTAGAGGCAGAAAAAACTTTGATAGTAGCCTGCCTCAGTTTTCTCATCAGTCAGATGGGGGTTTTTACCAGTCTTAACATACAGTGTGATTGTGAGGATCAAATGAGTTAATCTTTGTAAAACTACAATGTGTTGTATAAATGACAGCTATTGCTAATAGCCTCATCTGGGCTTTTAAAAGAGTATTTAAGTGGCCTAAGTCCCTTTTAAAAGTTGTCTGGATGATGCCTTCTTTTTCTAGAGGTTCTTCCAAATTTACTCAGACCTTTGGGCTCACTCCCCCACCTTTCTAAAGGCTGTGGGAACCGAGAGAACACAATGGGTTCTGCATCGATAACTAGCTATTGAGTGTTTGGCCCTAAGATGCAGTATTATTGTATTGAGCCCTTAGAGGCTCAAGGCAAGGAGTCATTTGGTTAAGTACACACTTCAAAGGAGGGTGAAGGGTCTCTCCTAGATGCCAGTATATGGAAAAGTTTCTCTAAAGATTGATATACCCCTCCAATTCCCCTTGCCTTTCCCAATCCTAGAGTCGCTGGGAACCAGCTTTTAGCGCCATCAGGATAGTCAGGCATTTATCAAGTGCTTGCTATGTGCCAGTCATCATGCAAAGCACTAAGGATATGGAGAGGCAGAAAGCAGAACTGCCCTCTAATGGAGGAAATAACATGTAAATAATAAGCTACATACAAGCAATATACAAGGTAGATTGAAGGTAATCTGAGAAGTGAAGGCGCTAATACCTGATGGGACCAGGAAAGGCTTGCAGAAGTGGGGTTTGAGCTGAGTCTTGAAGGAGGCCAGGGAAACACAGGGGAAAGGGAAGTGCAGAACATTCCAGGCATTGAGGCCAGCCAGTGTGGAAGCTTAGATACAGGAGATGGAGTGTTGTGTTCAAGGAACTACAAGTAAGCCAGTATAATTAAATCATAGACAAAAAGAAGGTGCCAAGTTATAAAGAGTTAAATGCTAAACAGAGGAGTTTATATTGACATGTGGTCAGACCTGGGGAAGAAATCACCTTGGCAGCTATTTGGAGGATGATCTGGAATGAGGAGATGAGGTGAGGAGACAAATTAGAAGGCCATTGGATAGTCCAGTGCAAAAGGTAGTGCTTTGGAATAGGGTTTGGGCTGTGTACATGAAAAGAAGGGGACAAGAACGAGAGATGGGATGAGGGTAGAAATGACAGGATTGGCCAAAGATTGGATGTATTGGGTTAGTTGGAATGAGGAGTCTAGAATGATATTATGTATTAATTTGAGGAAAGATTTAAATGAGTGGTTCTTAAATTGTTCTCAACTCCAGAACACTGACTTTACTTCTCAAATTAAGTAAACATTTGGCCAGCCAGACAAATATTATACACACTAGTCTCATTGGGAGGAAGCTTGTATGCGATTTAGGCCTTGAAGAATGGAGAGGGACTTCAAAATATGGAAATGGGAGTTGAGAGGTGAAGGAAAGTAGCCTTTACAAAACACAGAGCATGACACAAACAAAGGCAGGGGAAAGGTCAGGATTAGAATGGCAGTCCATTATGCCTCAATTTTAAAAGCTATGTAGGAAAGTAGTATGGTAGAACCTCCTGATATAAAATCTCGTCTCTCCTTCTCCCCTTCAGTCCTAGCATTTACTTTGGAAATCTAGTTTTATCATCTTCTATTATAGCTGTCCCCACACATAGGAAAACCTTTACAAACAAAATACGTGTTTGGTAACCTTTGTTGTGACCCCCAGCTGACTGACAGGAAAGCATATTTATGGTAACTGATAATGTTTCTTCCTGGACAAAGCCTAGAACAGGCTATCTTGGTGGAGAAGATCAGTGATCACTTTGCCTGTTTTCTCTTCAGTGAAGTTTTTATAATTCATTCAGATGGTGTTGATGATCATTAAAAGGAAGCATGGTGTAGTGGAAAGTGTAGCACTTAAAATCAGAAGACCTCAGTTTGAATCCTGCCTGGCATTGTCACTTAACTAGTTGTTACCTGAAACTGGCTATTACCATCAGATTTCTTCAGATTTATTCCTACTATTGTCCTTGTTCAAAAAATCCCAGCTTTTTAAGCAACATTCTTCTGGTGTGATGCATGGCTCTAAGTCATGGAATACTGTACTGTAGACTGAAAAATAGGTGTTCAGGGTCCTCCAGCTGGCAATGGAGGAGTACATGGTGGATGTGAGCAGACTGTAGCACATTACGCATGACATTTTTTCAGTAGAAGTGGTATGAAAGAAGTCTTCAGGGAAATATATAACCATAAAAAGTTGTGCTGAGGGGCAGCTAGGTGATGCAGTGAGTAGAGCACCAGCCCTGGAGTCAGGAGGACCTGAGTTCAAATGCCACCTCAGACACTTGACACATATACTAGCTGTGTGACCTTGAGCAAGTCACTTAACCCCAATTGCCCTGCCAAAAAACAAAAACAAAACAAAAAACCAAAAGTTATACTGAGCACATAGCAAAAGTGAGAAATAAACTTCTCACAGCAAAACTGAGAAATGTATTTCTTGCATGCTCCATTGGAATCTCCATATCAGGAGACCTTGAGGAAGGCCTCGAGATGTTGCGGTCCCCTGTGTGGTGAATTTATAAGAAGTTGCTGATTAGAGTTGCATAGGATAGACAGGCATGGGTGGATTGCAATCTACGTCATTGGAGAGATTGTCCATGTCAGCGGCCTGTAAGTGTATGTTAAAAGCACCAGCATTTTGTTCGTCTGCCTTGGTGGGATTACATTTAGTAGCAGAATGACTCTGCCATTGACTTGGTATCAACAACAGTACTAACTTGAAAATAGTATGTTAATATAATTATCCTGTTTACAATTATTAAAGCCTACTATGGTTTCTGGATCTGAATAACTATAGGATATATAAATGGTATTGACAACAGAGGGAAGATCTTTATGGATTATACAGTTATGTGAGTCTTGTCAGTCAAAAATAGCATGCTGCTTTTAACTCTAGGTTATACAAAAAAATAGTATCTATTGAGTTAATATTAGATAAGTACTTTTGAAAAAAAAAAGACAAGCACAAGGAAAACAGTCCAATTGATAGTTCACAATTCTGTGTTCCTTTGCGATTGTCACTGATCATTGTATTTTTAAGAGTTGTTAAGTCTTTCACTGTTAATTATTACAATATTGCTGTTACTTTGTACATTTTGTTCACCTGGTTTTCTTGACTTCACTTTGCATTATTTCATATATAAGTCTTCCTAGGCTTTTCTGAAACCATCCCCTTCTTCATTTCTTACAGCCCAATAATATTCTACCACAATTTGTTCAGCCATTCCAGAGTTGATGGGTGACCCCTCAGTTTCCAATTCTTTGCCACCACAAAATGAGCTGCTATCAATATTTTTGTACTCATAGGTCCTTTTCCCATTTTTATGATCTTTTTGGAATACAGGCCTAGTAGTGGCATTGCTGAGTCAAAATGTATGCACAGTTTTAAAACCCTTTGGGCATAGTTCCAAATTGCTCTCAGTTCCCTATATATTTGAGAAATGAGACCTGAAACTTGGCTGTGAAATTTTTGCCCCCAGTTTCATGTTTTTCTTTACTCTTGATTTGTAAATAAGTTTACCAAATGGTAAAATTAGCCAAAGCATTTCCTTAGATAAAGTGCAACAGCACTTTATCTCCACCACCTCAAATAGAGATGGTGATGGGGAAGAGTCTTATACTTTGGAAGCCAGTGAAGCTTGGAGAGATTTTCAGTTTCCCTCCTCTGATTTTATGAAGATGGTGATGCTGAAGGTTGTATTGTATGTTTTCTTCCCATCTGTTACTTTGTGCTATGTGATAATCTTAAGCTTTTTCTGTTACCCTGCATTACTGTCATGCCTCATGTTGGCACAGAGATGGAGATGAAAGCCCTGCCAGCATAGTGAGAGCTCTGAAAGCATAGACCAGAAATGTCAAACACAAGGCCCACATGTGGCCCACAGCACTCCCGAGTGCAGCCTGAATCACATTCATTTGTAATTGAAAAATATTTAACAAAACATAAAAACGTAGATATTACATTTTAAGATGAAGTCAGTATGCAGCTCACAAGGGGTCCTTGTGTATGCATCAGTAGCCTCCTATTTCGGTTTGATACCACTGGGAACTTGGTCATCTGTAGGTGTCTGACCCGTGCCTGAACCAAAGTCTGTATGTAATGCCCCTGATCAGCCATCATCTAGCATTGCCTGAAGACTTGTATTGGGCAGAACCCCTTTCTTAAGTAGTCTATTGTCTCCCAATTAATAGGACATTTTTATTTACAAACTTAAACCCAACTCTGCAACTTCACCCGTTGTTAGTTCTATCGTTGTTAGTTCTTACGTCTGGGCTAAACAAAATAAGTATTAATTCTACTTCTATATGATTTTAACTGATAATAGAGGCAAGGTTATTTTTTAAGAAAATTGATTTTTATGATTGGAAATTTTCTATACCGCTACAAAGAATATTGAATTTTAAACTAAATCTAATAAAATAATGTTTTTTAAATCATTGGGGATAATATCTGACTAGAATAAATGTAAAATCATAGGTTTTATCAAGAACAGTTCCTTTCAGATGACAGCATGTAAGTACCTAATTTGTTGTGCTTCAAGATAATTTGACTAATTCTGGTGAGAATTCATTAGTATGAATAAATTTGACATTATTATCTGAAGTGTATAGAGCATCTACCCTGGTACTTGATATTTTGTTGGCTTTGATTTTGATACTGGAGGGTGTTGTTACTACAGATCTAGAGAATAAGCAAAATAAAATACTAATGATGGTTTTTTTCCCCTTATCTACTAACAGGGAAATGACAAATTGAACTGAACATAAAAGGTGTATGAAGATTGATAGGTTATATCTCTCCTCTTCCCCCACCCCCCAAATTTTTTTAAATCAATGGGAAATGTGCGAACAAATCAGCATTGAAAGAAGAATATTGTCAATGGCTTCACAGTCTTTGCGCCCAGAATCAGCTAAGACTCATTTGATAAAGGGGAAAAAACAGCAGCAGCAGCAGCATCAACAGGAGGACAGGTCCTCAAATAGAGATGGTGATGGAGAAGAATCTTACACATTTGAAGCCAATGAAGCTTGGAAAGATTTTCACAGTTCACTCTTACGATTCTATGAAGATGGTGAACTTTGTGATGTGACACTGAAGGTGGTATTGCATCTTTTCTTCCCATCTGTTACTTTGTTATGTGACAAATCTTAAGGTTTTTTGTTACCCTGTGCTACACTTATGCCTCATCTTGGTATGGAGATGACCCCTAAGTTCATGAATGCCATGCCAGCATAGTAAGAGCTCTGGTAGGGCTAAATCAGTGGCACTCCCATGTTTTTTCTTGTTTGTTTGTTTTGGTTTTGGTTCACAGAGCAGTATTCTTTGCCATGAGCAGTTGAAACACTGAACGTTTAAGCAAGGGTTCCTGGGCAGTCAGGGCTTCATACACATTACCCAGACCTTGGGGTTTCTCTGCCTTTTCTTTATTTTTTCTATTCCTTTATTTCCCCAGGACTCTAAGGAGAGGAGGTATCCTTACACCTCCTGGGATAGAACTCTGATGACCTTCTTGACACCTACCTAGCAGGCAACAAATTTCAGCTAGGGGTGGAGTCTGGGAATATGCAAATCCTGAGGGTTGGAGAGGAGTTTAGTAGTATACTGAGCACTAGTGCGATGCAGGACGCTCTAAGCCAAAAAGTCAAAGTACGGGCCTTGCCCTATGATGGTGTGTCCATCATAGCAGGATCAGCTTGCCTAAAATGAGAGAGGCTCTTCCCCAGAAGATGCCATCTGAACATACTCCGAGTCATAACTCTTCGTTTAATTTTTTGGGTATTTTAACATCTATGAATATAATTAATAGAAACTGAATCTTGCCTCCATTATCAGTGAGGATCTTGTAGAAGAAGTATTGCACTGACCTTGCAGATCCTTGCCCTTTTCCTCTCTCCATTTCTTCACCTGATTCTCCCCCAATCAGTTTTTTTTTCTCCTCAGATTTTCCTGGAGGGCACTTTCTTCGACCTATACTTTGTCCTTAAAACTTTCTGTCTTGTATTTATACTTACCTATGTAGATGTCACCTGCCTAATAGAATGTCCATTTTCCCCCCCTGAAGGATTATTCTGTTTTGCTGGGTAGGTGATTCTTGGTTGTATTTCTAGTTCCTTTAGCCTCTCAAATATCACATTATAAGCCCTCCGATCCTCTAATGTAGAAGCCACTAAATCTTGTGTTATTCTGACTGTGGCTCCATGATATTTGAATTGTTTCTTTCTGGCTGTTTTGAAGTATTTTCTTCTTCACCTGGGAGCTCTGGAATTTGGTTACAATATTCCTGGGAGTTTTAATTTTGGGGTTTCTTTTAGGAGGTGAGGGGTGGATTCTTTTGATTTCTATTTTGCCCTTTGGTTCTAGGGCATTTGGACAATTTTCCTTGATAATTTCTTGAAATATGATGTCTACACTCTTTTTTTGAACATGGCTTTCAGGTAGTCCAAAATTCTTAAAATTTTTTCTCCTTGATCTGTTTTTCAGGTCAGCTTTTCCAGTGAGGTAGTTTACATTTTCTTCTATTTTTTTTCATTCTTTTGATTTTTTTTCTTGATATCTCATGGAATCATTAGCTTCCACTTGCCTAATTCTTATTTTTTTTTTATGGGGGAAGGTAGGGTAGTTGGGGTTAAGTGACTTGCCAAGGGTCACACAGGTAGTAAGTGTGTCGTGTGTCTGAGGTCGGATTTGAACTCAGGTCCTCCTTCCTCCAGGTCTGGTGCTCTATTTGCTGCGCCACCTAGCTGTCCCATCCTGATTCTAATTTTTAAGGAATTATTTTCTTCAGTGAGCTTTTGTATCTCCTTTTTCATTTGGTCAATTCACCTTTTTAAGGAGTTCTTTTCTTCAGTGAATTTTTGTATATCTTTTCTCATTTAGCCAATTCTGTTTTTCAAGGTGTTATTTTCTTTAGTGTTTGTACCTCTACCAACCTGTTGACTTGTTTGTCATGATTTTCTTAGATCATTCTCATTTCTTTTCCCAACTTTTCCTTTACCATTCTTGTTTGATTTTTAAAATTCTCTTTCGAACTCCTCTAGGAATTTTTTGTTTTTGAGACCAATTCACTTTTTCTTTTAGGCTTTGGCTGTAGCAGTTCTTTGACTTTCTTGTCTTCTGAGTTTGTGTTTTACTCTTCCCTGCCCCCATAGTAACTTTCTAATATCAGGTTCTTCTTTGTTGTTGTTTGCTCATTTTTCCTGCCTGTTTCTTGACTTTTAACTTTAGAGTTGGGTTCTGCTTCTGGGGTGGGACACTGTCCCAAGCTTCAGGCTTTTTGTGCAGCTGTTTTCAGAGCTAGTTCTGGGAGCCTGCAAGTTTTTATTTCTTCCAAGCTGGTATGATCTAAGGAGACATGTGGTTACTGCTCTCCTGGTCAGTGCTCTGATCTGTGAGCAACCACAGAGACTCCCTTCCACCGTGGAACTGTGACCAGGGTCCCTGCTCCCCTCTGGCTGCAAGCTCTGTTGTGCTTGTGCTCCTCCTCATCTTTGGACTGTGACCCAGGATTGCATCCTAGATCTACCTATGGGCAATGCAACTGAGTCTTCTACTCAGTGCCAGTGAGGGGACCCCTGTTTGACCCCCTTAACCTTCTGTGGACTGAGCTCTGGAAGCTGCTGTTGATGATGATAATTTAGTGGCGCCCCCCCCCCCCCAAGGCCTGCTGTTGGCTATCTGGGATAGACTCTGTTCTCTCACCCCAACCCAGTGTGATAGACCTTTCCTGCCAACTTTCTTGGGCTGGAAAATTGTTTTACCCCATCCTTTTCTGCTGTTCCAGACTTCCTTTTTAAAAGTTATTTGGAGGGGACTTTGGGAGAGCTTAGGCAAGTCTGCCTTTTTGGCTCTGTCCTTTAAATTTATTTTAACCAAGAAATTTAAACATGTATGGAGAAGTAGAGACTATCAAAAACCACATGAAGAGCTCTTCCTCTCGTTGATTTGTAGAGCTTGGGTTAAGAGTCAGCAGAAGTAGAACAATGTGTCTGGGAACTCTAGAATGTTTGTTATGCAACAGTGCTGCTACATCATGTAATTCCGTATTCTGTAACATCTAATTTAACAATGCTAGCATAAAAACTGAATCCTTTCAGTAGTATATACAAGCAGGGCAGCTAGGTGGCACAGTGAGTAAAGCACTGGCCCAGGAGTAAGGAGGACCTGAGTTCAAATGTGCCCTCAGACACTTGACACACTAGCTCTGTGACCTTGGGCAAGTCACTTAACCCCAATTGCTCTGCCTTCCCCCATTCCAAAAAAAAAAATTATATACAAAAAATCCAGAAAGTGATTCTAGAGATACTTAAGATTTTATACATTTCTAAAAGAAAATTTTTAAGCAGCAAACTTAACATTCTGCTCTGGGATTTAAGTAAATTTGTAATTGATAAATTTTTTTGGTCTAGGTTGCCAACTGTATTTTATTGGACTCTTAGTCCTGCATTTTGTATTTTTCTAAAATATTTATGCTACGAAATTCAAATAGAAAAAAACATTTTGTAGCTCTAGCTCGTAATTAAATAGGCTGTGTTTGCCCTTTCTACTCCAAGAAAAATTCCTATGGTTTATAATATCTTCATAATTCACATTGTAGCACATTCATTATTACTGGGTTGTAGGATTTATATTGTAGTCTTAGAGCTATTCTTGTGTTTGTTACTCTCTTCAGGCAACTGTCTTATGTCGGGTTTAGTTTTATTTTTGTCCAGACCTATGATTTCATTGGTGTAGTGAATCACACTTGTGAAAATTCCATGGTTAGAGATTGGTGACTCCTCGGGTCATTTCTGCAGCCTTAGTTGCCTGAGGCCCTGGGAAGGGAAGTGATTTGTCTTTGGTCTCAGAGCTAGATTTGTGAGAGTAAGACTTAAGCTCAAAGGACAGGCCTTTTTCCTTTATACAATGCAATTATTGGTTAGCCTTTCAGAGGAAATTTACAGAAGTAGCATATTCCATATGAAAATTCACATGAAGAAGAAAAATAATTTAACATTTTTTATTTACATTAATTGTATTCTTATTTCCATTCTTAAGTTTTTCCCACACACAACTGCTTTAGGAAGCTTACCTTGGAAGAGGAAAATTAGTAAGGCCAATCTAGAAATTGGTCAAATGGACATTCCTGTCCCAAATAGTTTAAGATAGAAGCTTTTGTTTTTTATGAAAATTGGAAATAATAAATTGATACTCTTCATATATTCTGATTAATAAAATTTTTCAGTCTGGAGGATGAGCTTGTTTTGTAAGTACTAAGTAAATATGGATTCTCTTAGTAATTTTTTAAAATAACTTTCAGACCTATATGATATAGCTTATTTCATTTGCAAAGTTGACTTAGAGAAATTTGTACTATAAATGGATTTAAGTATTTCTTTTTTGAAAAAAGCATATAATTTCAATGTTTTGTATATAAATAAAAGGAAAAATTCTCTTAAAAAACCCTAGAATCTTTCTTTGGGTTAAACATTGCTTAAGGGAACTTGTCCCCTTTTTTATTTTTTACTCCTTTATTAATGATTTAGAAATGTAGTTATTGAGCTCTTTCAAGTTACTACTAAGTTTTTAACTTTGAAAGGCCTTAGCTCTGATCGGCCATATACCAAATTTAAAAATTAAACTGGTTGAACTGAAGGGGAAAAAATGGGTCTACAGTTGGCTTAGTTCTAAAGTAAGAGATTACTAATTTGCTCTTTAAAAAAATACCAAAACTTCAGCATTTCTCAGCTATAAGCATGGACTTAGACTATTTTTGCATTACTTTCCCTTCTTCCAATAGGTTGGTTCAAAGCTAATCTCCTGCCACAAACTGGTACTGGCTTGTGTTATTCCTTACTTCAGAGCCATGTTTCTTTCCGAAATGGCTGAAGCTAAGCAGACACTCATTGAGATCAGGGATTTTGATGGTGATGCAATAGAAGACTTGGTGAAGTTTGTCTATTCTTCCCGGCTCACTTTGACAGTTGACAATGTCCAGCCTCTTTTATATGCAGCCTGTATTCTCCAGGTAGAGCTGGTGGCTAGAGCTTGTTGTGAATACATGAAGTTACATTTTCATCCTTCTAATTGCTTGGCAGTCCGAGCTTTTGCAGAGAGTCACAACCGCATTGACTTAATGGACATGGCAGACCGATATGCCTGTGAACATTTTGCTGAAGTGGTGGAATGTGAAGATTTTGTGAGTGTGTCACCCCAGCATCTCCATAAGCTTTTGTCCTCGAGTGATCTAAACATTGAGAATGAAAAGCAGGTCTATCGTGCCGCCATCAAGTGGCTTCTTGCCAATCCTCAGCATCATGCGCTATGGTTGGATGAAATACTTGCTCAGGTAGGATAAAATGGAGATATAATTGTATTGAAGGAAGAAGCAGGAGCATTGTGAAAACATAGCTATGTGTTTCTTCTGCTGGGGGAAAAATACATATTATGAGAAGAAATATAGTAGTCATTGATTGACTATAATGCTTAAAAAGGTTTTAACTGGCAATACTTGGTGTACCGCTAAGTGTACTAATAAGACAACAAATTGGATCTTTGCCTGTTTTATCTGTGGCTATTAACAGTTTATAGACTTTTGAGTGGGGGTTTGTTCTTGCTAGCCTAGGACTAGAAATCCTATTCACTAATTTTTAAAAACCAAAATGTTAGAAATGGCCCTCTTCTGTCCTTTAATATGAAAAAACTGTTGTTCTGAATTAAAATCTACACTTTAGAAAATTGAGTCTATACAGAAACGAATGAGGTTAAAAGAATTATGACATCAAAAACATTTACAATAAAAAACACACAAATGTCTCCTGACAAAATGAAACTGCAGCATAATTAGAGCTGTTAACAATTTCGAAATCTTTATGAATTGCTTTGCTCAACAAAAATTCTGGTTGACCCTACTAAGGAAAGAAATGCTACTTTAAGGACTATGTTTACTTACCTACTCATCACACCTAAGCATTCAAGCTCTTGCTCAGTAGAGGAGTTAGCTATCCTACTGATGATAATCGTTTTCCAAGCTACCATTTCTTTAATACAAGGTTATATTTTTCAAAGATTTTTAAATGCCAATGGAAGCAGATGGAGTCTTTATGAACTTCTGAATGATGGGTGCCTTTAGTTTAGTTTGTAGGCATGCAGACTAGTCTGAAAAAGCAGTTTTGTTACAGTTTTTATTATGAATGAATTTTAAAACTAGATACATTCCATAATATCCATAAATAAAACTTGTTCTATGAAGTAGTGATTTTAGGAGCGAATGTATGTAGTACTTAAACCCATACTGCTCAAAACATTTTCTGGAACTTTTATTTTGGAATTGCCATCGCTGTCAGTGGACAGCCTGCACAAGAAAAGTCAGTCTCTTTATGGTTACTGTATTTTGGATTAAGCATGGTGTTACCTAGTCTAGTCATCCATCTTATTATATTTAAGACCTGAATTCACGTTAGCCTCAAGCACTTGGTAGTTGTGTGACTTTGGGCAAGTCACTTAACCTCAGTTTGCCATAATTTCCTCAAGTGAAAAATAACAACATCTACCTCTCAAAGTTACTGTGAGCATCAGATGAGATAATATTTGTAAAGTGTTTCAGCACAATGTAGCATAGCATGTAGTAGCTGCTTTATAAATATTTATGCCCTTCTCCCTTCCCCTTTTATTCATTAAGTGGGTTTTTGATATTTCCAAAAATCAGTTTTACCTTCAAAAAACAAAGATTTGCTGCAAATAAGAATATTTAAAAGTATGTGCATAGGTGCTAAAATTAATCCATGTTAGGAAAACATTCCACAAGTGCTTTGAGGGAATGGTAGGAATAAGTATACAGCCTTTAGGTTGGCATCTTTGAAGGGAAATATTCTTTTGTATAACTTCGTTTGTTGGTTAAAAACAAAATAGTCTCGTTGTTCCATA
Organism: Trichosurus vulpecula; assembly: GCF_011100635.1. NCBI lineage: Eukaryota > Metazoa > Chordata > Mammalia > Diprotodontia > Phalangeridae > Trichosurus > Trichosurus vulpecula. Next base: position 69,451,599 of record NC_050578.1, read on the forward strand.
GACACCTCTAATAACAATAAATCAGTCAGTAAACATTTGTTAAGTGCCTCCTATGTGCTATGTCTGTTAAGCACTTATATGCAAGGCATTAGGACTGTCAGGTTAAAGGAGATAATCCCTGCTCTCAGAGAACTTAACATTCTATAGGAGAAAATGTGGAGATGCAGAGATGACTGTAGATACGTGTGTGAATACACATACATACCTATGTGTGTGGATCAGTAGAACTGAATAAATGTGTATCTGATTAACGCAGGGCAGCCAGGGACAGAGAGGATTAGCATTTGGGGTGGGATCAGTAGAAATTTTGTGCAAAAAGAGTTGAGAAATAGAAAAGTAAAATTGTTTTTTCCTGAGAGGAGTTTGCCTTCTATTCATATTAAGCTTTTACCTAAACCAAAAAAAAAAAAAAAGAAAAGAAAAACCTCCAAAACCTAAAGCAGGAGTTTATCAGACTTTGTCTTTGAGATGGACTTTGGATGGTGACAGTATCACTCAACCCACATATCTAGGCTATTTAGAACAATGCTACTCATCCTCTGTGACCCTGTTCACATGCACGTAAGTTGCTTTCCCTTATTTGTGCACATCTCTCCCAAGGGATAAAAGTGACTATTCCTATCCTGTGCACTTTCATAGCACTTTTAAAAAAATCACCTTTACCTTTATACTTTAATTTACATACATAACTTACCTCCACTGCCTCATCCCCCAACTAGTTGCCTTGAGGGTAGAGACTGAGTCTTAATTGTCTTTAAATATTCTCTTTTGGCTCCTAACAGTGCAGGTACTCAATAAATGTTTATTAAGTGTGTATTAAGTTAAGGTTTAAAAAGCACGATTAAACTTTTCATCTGGTCTAACAACTTTAAATTCAGGTTTTAAGAAGGGATGTATACCCCATGTCAGACAGTTTAACCCAAGGAGACCCAGTCTAAGGCATTGAAATAGGGAGTACAACTTAAATCAACCACAAATAAAAAATCATTTATCCATGCTTACTTTGTGCTAATCACTGGACTTCCAAATAGAAAATTGAGACTGGCCTTGCCCTCAAGGAGCTCACATTCTAACTGGATGAGGTGACACCTAAGGAAGGTTCAGTTCAGCAAATAAAAAGACCAAGCAGTTATTAGGGTCTGGCAGGAAGTGTAGTGCAGCAGAGGGCAAGGACGTGAAGGATCTCAGGAGTAATGGTGGGGTGGATGGTCCCTTACAAAGAAGATCCAGGGTCAGAGTGGAATGGCACTATGGCAGAGGTGGGCATTCTACATTGCAGTTAGCTATCCACTTGGTATTTAACATCAGTGTAACAACTTAATACTTTGTTCACGATTCCTTCAGGTTCGACTACCACTGTTGCCCATTGATTTTCTTATGGGTGTTGTGGCAAAAGAAGAAATTGTCAAGCAAAATCTAAAATGTAGGGATTTACTTGATGAAGCAAGAAATTACCATCTTCACTTGAGCAGCAGGGCAGTGCCTGACTTTGAGTACTCCATTCGAACCACTCCAAGGAAGCAGACTGCTGGTAATTCAATTTCCCTTTTCATCAACAAATGCTGATGGGTTGTGATTGCCGTTGATGTACTTTGGGTTGGTAGTGTTAAACTTTGTGCAAAATAATTTTGAATAAATAAATAAGTGAGCGCCACTAAGTATGTCTGAATATTCCTATAAATATGCATCCTCCCTCCCCATATGAGGTGTAGACTCAGTTTCACTGAGAACTCCTCTGCCAGTTTGTCAGAGTCAAAATGTGGGGTTTGAGACGCAGATGAGTGTTATACGAAGAAGCAGGCAGGATTGGGAGAAGTTCCTTCCCATCATCAGCTTTGGCAAGTTTCTGTCAGGTTACCTGGGTCCACATCCCGGATATTCTGATAACCAGCTGTACAGTCTGGGACATTGACGTGAACTCTTTGTGTTTCTGTTTCCATATCTGTGAAGTGTGAGGGGGTTGGATTAGATGAACTCCACAGACCTTTCTAGCTTTAAATCTTTGATCTCATGTAGGGAAGGTTTGGTTCACTGGAAGGATAGTCTTCTGGATTGTAAAAAATGCTGAAAGCTTTCCTTACATTAGGTACCATTTTATATGGAAATTTATAAACCAATTAATGGAATAACAATTTTGAAAAGATTTCAATTAAACATAAATGATACATAAGTAATATTGGTGAAGATGTACAACATCAGTCGTCTTCACTATAAATAGCCATCAGTCCCCTTGAAGCATTTTTCAAACCTTTTTCTCTTTTGGAATTAGGATAGATAAGAACTGTCAATGGTCTTCAAAAAATTGCGTAAAATCACTTTTGCCAAGTAGTATAGGATTTTTTTTTTTTTTTAGTTCTTTTGAACGAGAATTATCTGATAAGATGATCCAAATAGCTAAAAATACTGGCTTCTCTCTGAGGAAATTATACTTTGTTGATGAAATCCTTAGTTGTATTCTTGTAATTAGATGTCTTCATGGAAGTAGTAACACAGACCTAGAATAATCTTAGATTCCTTTTTCATTTGCTTTACAAATGTGACTATAGTGAATGCATTCTGAAAGATTATTTTTTTCCTTGAAGTTTCTGAAAATTTGAGTTTATTTCACAGGTAGGGTTTTATTTTCAATCCTGTCTCTGAGTTGGCAATTCTGAGATTAAACTGTTTGGTATCTCCTCTTTCAGGTGTGCTGTTCTGTGTAGGTGGTCGAGGTGGATCAGGTGACCCATTTCGAAGCATTGAATGCTATTCAATAAACAAAAATAGTTGGTTCTTTGGACCAGAAATGAATAGTCGAAGGCGTCACGTGGGTGTAATATCTGTGGGAGGTTGGTAACATTGCTTAAACCAAATTTTTCCATTATTATATCCCACCTTAAAATATTTAGTCGATAAGTCCTGTTAACATATAAAAATGACTCCTGCTTACGTATACATGTATGTATACAATGTGCATTTTAACATATGCGCATATGTGTGCATGCATAAATGTACACATATATGTAATTCCTAGATGTTTTTTCAGTTAGTAGACAAAATGTCTAATTGGTAACTTCATCATTATGAAAAGCCATTTTGTTTTGAGTCAAGTCAATTATTGCTAGATCCACAGTGTAGAAATGTTGTAGACTGAAAATAAAACCAGTTCTTAAGTTAAAAATTAAATTAAAATAATTCTATTTGCTTAATAGGTGCTAGAAAAAAACATTTAAAAAATACATGTCAGACTGAGTAATGAATTTGCCTTTTCCGTACTCTTTTAAAGATTAGAGGGTTTTTTCCTTAAAAATTAATTCTCTTCAAAATTGCCTACACTTCTTCAGAATTATAACACCAAAAGGAGAAAGTACAAGTCATTTTTTTATTTTTTCGTGTGAATTGGCATACTTTAGTTATTTCAGTCAATTAAAATTTATTGAGCACCAACCATGTGCCAGGCACTGTGCCAATTGCTGGGGATACAAAGAAAGGCAAAAAATAGTTGCTGCTCTGAGAGCTAATGGAGGAAACAAGCAAACAAATACATACAGACAAGCTGTATACAGGATGAAGTGGGAGTAATCTCAGAGAGAAGGTACTAAGATTAAGGAGAACTGGGAACGGTTTCTTATAGAAGGTATGATTTTAGCTGAGACTTGAAGGAAAGCCCAAAAGGAGATTACCAGGTTGGGGGGGGAGGGTGTGGAGGGAGAATGTCATAGTAAAAATGCTTTAAGTTTTAACTGATTAAATTAGACAGTTAATAAAAATAATTATACCGCTAATAGTGATTGTTTCGTGCAACTTTTTGGTGTCACAATTGTTAACAGATGAGTTTATTTAGATTAAATAAAGCTATTTCTGTTTTGATAGGCAAAGTCTATGCAGTTGGCGGACATGATGGAAATGAACATTTAGGCACCATGGAGGTGTTTGATCCTCTCACTAATAAGTGGATGATGAAAGCATCAATGAACACAAAGAGGTAGGTCCATGTGAATTTCTTTGTCTACGAGGGAGATAAAAACTAGTATTTTAAAATGATAGCATTATAGTTACTTCTTCATATTATTTAAAAAAGAGAAACATGAATGTCCTTTATCCCCTTCTGTTTTTGAGACATATGCAAGACCCTTTTAGATACATTTTGTCAACATTTATTGAACACCTGTGATAATGTACTACTTTTGTTGGAGGGCAGACAAAACCCCAAAGACTCCAGTAAAGACTTTCTGTTTGGGGGAAGGGGAAAAAGCTGCTGAAAAAACTGGAAGTAATATAGCATAAATTTGGTATAGACCAGTATCCCACTCTGTATACCAAGACAAGTTCCAAATGGACACATGACTTAAACACAAAGTGTGACATCATAAGCAAATTACAGCAAGAAAGAAATTACCTTTTAGAGTTATAGGTAGAGGAAGAATTCATAACCACATTAAGACTAGAGATGGTCACAGGATATAAAAGAATATAAAGAACTATTGTGATTATAGCAAAACCATATGTAGGTAAAATTAGAAGGAAAACATTTAACTGGGGGGGAGCTTTTAAGTCAGTTTTTCTAATAAAAATTTCCAATACATGTATGGAACCGATGCCATTTTATTTAGAATAAAGTGCCATTCCCCAGCTTGATAAGTGGTCAGTCACTCAAGTGTGCCAAGGATGTAAACAAGCAATTTTCAATAGAAGAAATCCAAGTTATCAATAGCCATATTAGAAAATACTCCAAAACACTAATAATTAGATAAATGCAAATTATAGTAACTCTGGGGTTCCACCTTAACACCCATCAAATTGGTAAAGGTGACTTTTTTTAAAAGCCAAATATTGGAGGGGCCAAGGGAAAATAAGCATATTAACACACTGTTAGTGGAGATGTAAATTGATCTGGGCAATCTTTGTATTATGCCCACAAAATTACTAAATGGCATACTCTTTGCCAGAGATACTTTTATAATACTATGCCCCCAAAGAAATCAGCGGAAGAGGACCCATATGTACAAAAATGTCTACAGCCACTGTTTGTAGTAGCACAGACCCAGAGACAAAAAGGGTTTGGAGAAAAGTGAACAGATAATAGTTTATTAATGTAATAGAATATTATTGCACCATAACAGTAACAAAAGGAACAGTTTCAGAGAGCCTTAGGAAGACAAGTGAAATGGGCAGCACTAGGCTAGCAATCTATCACATTGGCAAAACTAACAACTTTGAAAGACATTATAATTGGTAACATGGCCCACCACAATCCCAGAGGGCCGTGAAGGTATTTGTTTTGGTTCACTATGAATATTGGTTACATGGGCTTGGGGTTGTTTTTTTCCTTTCAAGGAATGAAGTGCATTGGAAGAGAGAAAATAAACTTAAAAAATAATATAATAATTTAAAAGCCCAGATATTTGTATATCAAGCAGTACCTGATTTAGGCAGTATCTGATCCATAGTATGCAATCAATACATATATATTTAATTGAGTTGCTTAAAAAAATGTACCTCTTGTGAAAATTAATGCTGAAAACTAAAAATATTAAATAAATAAATAATGATTTTTAAAAAATGTACCTTTGGGGAATTTGGGGATCAGTAAATGAACTTCACAGTTTCTCATAAACAATCTCTTGTCTTCTACTGGTTGATTCTGGATCCAACTACTTCATTTGCAACCAAGTTGTATATGGTGATGGATAAGCTTTATAGGTTGTCTATTAACTGGGTATCATAGTCTTCCCAACAGGCATTTTTCACTCATTTGTTTGTTGTTTTTTGAATGAGTAATTAGGTGAAACAACTTTGAGTTTGAACTCAAAGCAACTCTTGAAAAATATTCATACATACACTTACACATATATGCATACATACACACAAGTTCACTGCAGTCAATCTAAAGCAAGCATACTTCCTTATTCTGCAATATCATACTGCATATTTTCTTGGTGGTAAATATAATAGACGATTGTTATTTTTCTTGTGTTCAAGAAGTACACACAGTAACTCGGCAGAGATCTGGGTCCCCACAGGTTGCAAAGCATTTCCCTAAGTTGGTAAATGTCAATACATATTCTTTACTAGGGAATAAAATTGAAATAGATTAAATATATGACATAGCACAGTACCTTGAGTAGATATTTCATAAAAACTTTTAAATTGATTTTATATCTTTTTTATGAAAAATTAGGGAGCGATTAACTAAACCAATATACATGTGAAATTGTTGATTGACAGACGTTTTGAACTGTGCAGCCAATCTATGGTTGTAATTCTTGGCAATCTTGCAACCATGATGTCTGCTCTCCAGCCATCAAACCTGCAAAAAACTTGGACTCTGCCCTTGGAAACCACCCCATGTGATAAATAAGCTTTTCACCTTACTTAACTGCTTGGATCTGGCTTCCACCTTACTTCCTAGCTGTCTCGGAATCAAGCCAGGGTTTCCCTCTCCGCCTTCCCAATCCCTTTTATATATTGTCTTCCCATGTTAGAACATAAGCTCCTTGAGAGCAGGAACTGTCTTGCTTGCTTGTGTTTATATCGCCAGCTCTCCATACAGTGTCTGGTGCATAGTAAGTGCTTAACAAGTGTTCTCTGTATTTATATATCTCATAATATGCTCTCTAATGCTTTGGAGCATCATAGAGATTTAAAGTTCTTTTTTTTCTTTAACCCCTATTATTAGGATTCTTTTATTAGGTGGTGCAGTGAGTAGAGTACTAGTCCTGGATTCAAGAAGATCTGAGTTCAAATCCAGCCTCAGGCATTTACTAGTTGTGTGACCTTGGGCAAGTCATTTAACTTCTCTTTGCCTTAGTTTCCTCAACTGCAAAATGGGAATAATAACAGTACCTACCTTGCAGGATTGTTGTGAGGATCAAATGAGGTAATATTTGTAAAGTGCTTAACACAACACCTGGCACACACTAGGTGGTATAAATATAAATGCTTCTCACCTCACCTTGCCATGCATGTCATCACATTTATAAGAGCAAGTGGTTTTTGGAAGTAATAGCTTTAGTAAATATCTTATATGAAAATGGTCTGTCTGATGTTGGGATGACCATGTATCTTGTACATTAGTGAGTTTATAAATGATGAGGAGATGGATATTAATAATGGAATGATGGGGAGATAGCACACTCACCAACTAATTGCATTTAACTTTCTTCCTGAAAATACCCGTTTGCTAATGATTCATTCTGTTGCCTTTGTAGACGAGGAATTGCCTTGGCCTCTCTCGGAGGTCCAATTTATGCCATAGGAGGGTTAGATGACAATACCTGCTTCAATGATGTGGAGAGATATGACATTGAATCTGATCAGTGGAGTGGAGTGGCTCCAATGAATACTCCCCGAGGAGGGGTTGGTTCAGTAGCTCTAATAGTAAGTTCTCTTTTGACTTTTCTGTTGAATTATTATTACTGTGCCCAATTGCAAAGTAAATTATCTAAACTCTGACATGAAATTCTGTCTTTAAAATATTTATTGTTAAATGTTGCTATGTTTGTAAGCAATGGACTGCACATCAAGATGGTTGACATTGATAATCCTTTAGATCCAGAAGCTTGGTGGGTCCCGGATACTGGTCTACCAGGTTAAAAACATTTTGCAGATTGTCTTATTCTTTAGAATTCTTCAGTTCTTCAAAATCAATCAGATGAAACCGGTGTTTGTGTATTTCGATGTTGAGTGCCATGCCATCTCTTTGTAACACCATATTATGAAGTAATTACTTTTGCATACATCATAGGTATATCGCTGGCAATATGTAGAATCAATTCTAAAGCTAGCCTTAATTTCTATTTTAAAATTTAGAACTATGTTTATGCTGTGGGAGGCAATGATGGGCTGGCCTCTTTGTCTAGTGTGGAGAGATATGACCCACATTTGAATAAATGGATAGAAGTTAAAGAGATGGGTCAGCGAAGAGCAGGCAATGGTGTTAGTGAGCTTCATGGCTGCTTATACGTTGTAGGTAAGTAGTAAATCCTTTTCATAATTATCATTTTAGTTTCATGTAGTAAGAATAATGATGATGTTTCAAAACCATTATCTATGTGTTGTTGTTACACTAAATAGGGAGGAGCTTAGTATGTCTTTTTATTTCTTTCCTTTAGTTTAGAGCTGTTTCTTATATCTCCAAATCTCCTTCTCTAATATAAACTCTGTTTTAAAGACAATTATCTTAGAGTAGAAAATTGCTGTTTCTTTTTATAAAGATAGTAATCTCACAAAATCAGTTCTCTTTTTCAAATAATATTTAAATAATAGTAAGACCTAGATTTCTGATAATCATTTCTAAAGAACTGTTGAATACCTTAAGGAAAACAGAATTGTTACATACATAAATGTTTCTGAACTGTTTCTTTACCCACTTCAGTCTTAACAGAAATATAACAATAGTTCCCTTTAGTTGGTTGTATGTAACTTGTATCTTTAGATAATTATTGAATAATTATTGAAATCAGCAGACGGAACCTATAATATCACAGAAGGGATGGAAAAAGGTGACCAGGTGTAAAATACAAGAGAGAGGAGTCCCACTCATACAAAGCCAGTCTTCCATGCCAAGGGAAGGGAGGATGGTACAAACCCAGTTATAATGACCCTGACATTTCCCAGCTCTAGATAGGAAAAAACACTGAAGTAATTGCTAGGGAGGGACTAAACCGTGCCAGTGACTGATATTAAGCTGCTGTTTTCTCAGTACCCACAGCTACTAAAGACCCAGGAAAGAAAATTCTTGATTCCAAAGTCCTTCGTGGTAGGGGCAGTATTCTAACCTACGTCCTACGCAAGTTAAGCTAGTTTTTCCTTTAAAAAGTTTATAAGCCCTCCTTAAGACTTGGTGCTCAGGGTAATAAAGACTTAGGCTGTCAGATCACTTTCTGGTTGCCCAAGTGAAAACAGCCAAAAGGAGGTCCAGGTCCTCTCTCATGCTTGGCATGAGAGCAGCCAAGAGGGCAACCAAGGCAAGGGAGCTTCCCTCAGCTGACTAAATTTGGGGTGTCCTCAGTGCCCATCCTTGTTGACTGTCCTCCTGGTATAGCTAAGTAAATCTCTTGTTACTAGGTAGAAAGACCTAGGTGTCTAATTTTGTTATAAACTACCAGGGGACTGTCCTGAGTCAGGCCCAATGTAGAATACTTTCACACTGTCAAGTAGTTTCACATCATAAACCAATATGGTTTTATCATTGGAAACTACACTAAAGAAGATGAATTACTGTCTGCTTTGCTTTGCACTCTAAGGACTTTTCCAGTGGAAACTTTCTTTGTATCTTGTCTCTGCCATTACAATATGAGCTCCTTGAGGAGAGGGAGTGTCGTGGTTTGTTTGTTTGTTTGTTTTTGTATCCCCAGTGCTTAGCAATTTTTTTCCCATTCACCCGTTTATCTCAAACAAATTGATCAAAAAGGGTGGAGCAGATGGCAAGAAAGTGGCAGGGAAAGCCTGAGGATAAACCAACAGGGAGGGTAAAAGGAGTCTCATCAAAACTAAGAAATTGTTGTTAATTCTGTGGTAGAAAATTACCTGAAAGCATTGATGTCTAAAACCTTTAAGGAATTGACACATAATCAGTCAGCAGGCATTTTAGTGCCAAGCTTTGTTTTTGGTGCTGGGGATTCAAAGAAATGAAACAGAGCCTGCCCTTCATGAGCTTTCATTCTTTTGGAGGAAACATTGTACAAAGTACATACAAAATATGCAAGATTGTTTGGAGGGGGATATCAATCCCTCAGGTACACTGTGGGCTCTGGACCGGTGAGTACAAACAATAAAACGTTCCCAAGAAGCTTACATTTCAGCGGGGGGGGGGGGGGGGGGGGGGGGGGGGGGTGAGAAGTGCACGTATTAACATACACTACGTATCAGGAGAATCAACCAAATAGATACACAGTGATTAACTACAAAGTGGTTTAGTAGGGTGCATACTAACAGGAAAGACTTCATACAGAAAATGGAGCTTAAGCTATGTCTTGAAGGAAGAAGGGACACTAAGAAGCTTAGGTAAGGAAGGAATGCAGTCTGAAGATATGAGATGGCTGGTGCAAAGGCCGTACGGTGTTGTGTGAAGAAGCTTCCTCTGGTCACAAAGGAAGAGGAAGGAGAGTCATGTCTAATGTGGCTAGAAAGGCAGGTTAGAGCCAGGTTGTTCAGGTCTTTTATAGGTAAACAGAGGAGTTTATATTTTATCTAGTGGCAATAGGAAGCCACTGGAGTTGATTGAGTAGGTAAGTAAAACGGTTAGATCTGTACTTGAAAACTAATTAGGCTGCAGTGTTTAGAATAGACTGGAGAAGTGAGATACTTGATGCAGAGAGACCTTTGGAGTCTGTTGAAGTGCATTAGGTGAGAGGTGACAAAAGCCTGAACTAAGGTGATAGCTTTGTGAGTAGGAGAAGAGAGCAGATGCTAGAACTGTTGGGAAGGGAGGAGTGGCAGTATTTGGTGACTTGATTACACACATGGGTTGAGGGAGAGTGAATTGGAAGGAAGCTTCTGCTTTTGACAGAAATAAAGACATTTGAGGGAATCAGGAAAGACTTCATGGGCAAGGTGACGTGTATAAAGAATTGCAGACTATTAGTTAATATTTCAAATCACTACTTAATAAGGAATAGGCAAATTCAAACAACTCCTAGATTTCACGTCACATCTATCAAACTGGCAAAGTTAACAAAAAGGAGATAAGAAATTTTGTTGAGGCTGTGGGAAGAAAAGCATCCTAATAGTTTGTGAGTGGACAGGTGAATTGGTTCAACCTATTGGGAACTAGGCTAGACAAAGTCACTTACCTGTTGTATACCCATCGACCCAGCAATCTTACTGCTGGCCATATATATCCCAAAGAGGTCAAAGGCATAAAGGCTTAAAAGTATTTATTGTAGCACTTGTGTTACCCAAAAACTGGAAATAAAATCAGTGCCTCTCATTTGGGGAATGAACACATTGTGGCCTGTGAATTTAGTGGAATATTATTGTAGAGTAAGAAAGGACAACTATGAGTAATTCATGGCACCAAGGGATGACTTATGAAGTCATGCAGAGTAAAATGGTTTTGATAAGGCAAATAAAAAGAACACAAAAAGGAAGTATGCTGAGCAATTGTAATGATCCAGAGAATTGTTATTGGCCTCAGTATTCTGGCAAGAGGAGGGTGGTCAGGTGAGGGACCACGTGGGAGGACCTGGTCTGTGTGTCACAATGGCTGCCTGACCTAGATTTCCTGGCATCCAACTGAAATTTGTACCAAACTGAATATTATTTTAAAAATCTAATGAGAAAGTATAGTGGCTTCTTATACCCTGAAACTACACATGCATGGGCATGGGCAAATGAAGGAGGCCACAAGGAAAGCCAGGACCATCACAGGCAAACAAATATCCCAGCACAACCAGACACACATGTAGCCAGCAAGGCTTAGTGTCTGGGGGCAACAATAGTAGGGAATTCCTCCTCCCCCCCCCCCCCCAAAAAAAAAGTCCCAAGTAAGTTGGAAATCCAGAAGAGAGAGCTGGGAAGCCATTAGGAATAGCATCGAGCAGTGCTCAGACCTGGACAACCCAACTGCCCAGAGGCTCCAAGGTCTCTAGCAACTCTGTCCTGAGGTGACATGGAAGGGCTTTGAAGGTGTCTCTCTGAACCTCAGAGATCCCAGGATTCCTAAGCTCAGGAGGTGGCAGTCAGCACAGGACTCTAAAGTGACAGGCCAAAGCCAAGCAGGGCTGACCACACCACCCAGAAATACAGCCAAGGACAGAGCTTGGATCTGGCACAAAGTCCCAATTCAGGAACCTAAAACAGCTAGGAAAAGTAATCTAAAGAGGATATTGACCAGTATAAAAAAAGACTGTAGATCGAGAGATGCCCACAAATCTAGACTAGGAGATAGTAACTGTGTAACAGTTATCATTATTAGCATTATCATAATTATATTATTAATACAATTGCTAATATTGATGGTTTTATTAATGCTAACAAAAATGAGAATAACTATATTTAGTGGCCAAGCGTCACATTAAACACTTTGAAAATATCTCATTGAATCATCACAATATCTCGGGGAGATGAGTGCTATCATTATCGTCATCCCTATTTTACAGTTGAGGAAACTGAGGCAAAGAGAGGTTAAAGAACAAGTCCACACACTAAGTGTCTGAGGGTGGATTTGAACTCATGTCTTCCTGATTCCGGGCCCCAGGTCACTTGGTGACCTAGCTGCCTAATGGCAAGCAGAGGCTCACAAGATAAAGAATAGATTTTCCACAAGGATTATATGAATAGAGGAAAGAGATAAAAAAATGAAATTAAAATTCTAAAGGAAAATTAGAAAGAGAATAAATTGCCTAGAGAAGAAATATTAAGCAGTAGCAGAGTAAGACTTTCTGGAATCTTAAATCAGCCAAACAGAAATCAGTGACTGTGTGAGAGCAAGACATACTAGAACAAAATAAAGAACTTGGGAAAAAAATAGAAGAAAGTATAAGATACATGATGTATAACAAATGGCCTTGAAAACAGATCAAGGAGAGAGAATTTTAAATCATGATTTTGTTTTTTAAAGTGCCTTGACAGTATTTCAAAAAATCATAAATGAAAACTTGGTAGATCTCTTATTACGAAAGGGCAAAATGAAGCTACCAGTCCACCAATCACTTCATGAAAGAAACTCCAAAAAGTCCCAGGAGTATCATAGCCAATATCCAGAGCTCCTACAACCAAAGAAAAAATACTGCAACTTTCCAGGAAGAAACAATGTGAAAGAATAGTCAGGATCGTGGGCAGCAGCCAGGTGGCGCAGTGGATAGTGCCAGGCCTGAAGTCAGGAAGACCTGAATTCAAATGCAGCCTCAGACACTAGCTATGTGACCTTGGGCAAATCACTTATCCCTCTTTGCCTCCATTTACTCATCTGTAAAAAGACCTGGAGAAAGAAATAGCAAACCACTCCAGTATCTTTGCCAGGTAAACCCCAAATGGGGCTATGAAGACTTGGTCACGACTGAAATGACTGAGCAGCCACAAAGTCAAGATCATATAAGATTTGATAGGTTCTATTTTAAATGAGAGGGAAAGCTTGATATATAATATTCCAAAAGGGAAAAGATATGGATGGCCTTATAATGAAGAAAAACTTATCCTGAGGAGTTGAGTATAGTGATTGGGGGGGGGGAGTGGGGAGTGGATTTTAAATGTAATAAAGGGCCTTCAAGCATTTCTGATTAAAAAACTAGAGCTGAGTAGAAACTTTAAAATAAAAACACAAAAATCCAGAGAAACTTGGTAAATTTATTTGAGAAACTGGATGAAGTTGTGTGATAATATAGAGCTTACATTCAGAAAGCTACGTCCCTTCAGAATTTTACTGTCTTCAAAGAGTGTTCAGGTAGTAATTAAATCAGAGAAACACAAAATACAAAAAGATTCTCTGTGAAACTGAATCACCATTTCATACTGCTTACTTTGAAAATAAGTTATATAATAAGTCCTCCAGGTTACTTTCTAAACTGGCCTGCTTATTTGAGCTTTCTTCTGAGCTTTGGCCTGTTCTCTGATGTGCCTTTTAACAATGTTGTTATGAACCTTTTTTGGCATTACTATGGATAACTCTTCACCCCAATTAAAAATGCAGGATAAGAAAGGAAAAATGACCCTTGTAACAAATAGAGTCAAACAAAAAAACTCCACACTGGCCATGTACAAAAAAAGAATATCTCTGTACCTTGTGTCTGTCACCCTTCCTTTCAGGAAGTGATGTATTTCATCATAGATCCTCTGGAAAAAAGGTTGATCATTGCATTCATCAGAGTTCATAACTTGTTCAGAACGGCATTTCTTCACAGTGTTGCTGTCCTATAAAATGTTCTTTTAATTATGCTTCCTTCATTCTCTGACTCAGTTCACACTCTCTAGGGTTCTCTGAAAATGTGTCTTTCATCATCTCTTATGGCATAGTGTATTGTATTACATTCATGTACTACCGTGAACTTATATAGCCTTTCTCCAGTTATCTAAGAGGCAATGTCAGGTGCCCCTCAGATAATAGTTCTTTTTTTTCCTCCTTTCTTTTATTTGCCTCTTCAAGATTAGGAAGTTTGTTTTATTTGTGACTTTTCACTCCCCTCTTATCCTTCCTCCTAAGTACCCACTCCCTATCCCTGCTTGTTTAGCTGTTAAAATTAGATATATTTATATACCCCACTGTTTTTGTCTTTCTGTGCCCTGCATGTTTGCCAAACACTCCCCACTATTTCTTCCTCCTTGTTTGTATGCTTTTACTCAACCCACCCCACTTAAGAGAAATTGCAAGTTCCATACCCTTAAATTTGTTACCTCTCTGTAATGAATAGCATTATCATTGATCTTCTGGAATCGTGAATGGTCATTGTATTGATGGTTACAGCTTTCAGATTTGTTTTTTACAATACTGTTACAGAAATTTTTCTTCTCATTGTTCATTAAAAGCATATTCAAAATTTCATTTTTATAATATTGTTAATTGTTATAATGTTTATAATATTGTATAAATTGTTCTTCTGGTTCTGCTCACTTCACTGTGCATCTGATAAACTCTTACTGTTCACATAAGTATATCCATGCCTTTGAAATAATTTACTTATTTTTTATAATACAACATAGGACATATTATACCATGATATATTTGTACCCTAAAAATAGGATACATTCCACCTTATAAGAAAGGGTTATTTGGGGCTCCAGGATGGTCAGAAACAAGTCCAAAGGAAGCACATATTGGCCTATGATAAGCAATAAATGTAAGGGAATGGAGTAGGACTAAGCTCTGTAACACACCTTTCCCACCATGACATACTGTTCCTTCTTTAGCTTAGATTTCAAGAAGTAGCGTTTATCAGAAAAAGGCCCCTAAAATATTTATATAAAACCAAAAAAATGGAAAAAGAGGAAGGTGTGTGATCTGTTATTATGTTAATATAGATGAATAGTGACAGCAAGGCTTTTGTTCCTCCAGAAACTTTATTTTGTATGACTAACATAGACAACCAAGAAAGAATGGTAAGCCCGTGAATGGGCAACTAGACGTAAGAGTGGACTAGAATGGGAAAGAAACAAGGAATGATTTGTAAATGAACACTTCTTTGAAAAGGAAATGAATATTACTCAACAGGACCGAGACAGGGAGGATTCTGAGTGGTATTTTTATTGGGGCTCAGAAAGGGAAGATCAAACAAGTAAAAGAAAGAATATTTGAAGTAAACTCAAGTGACTTGGGACAGGGCAAAGAAAAATAGGAGGGAACAAAGGAGAAACTGAGATCAAGTTTATATAAGTGTATACTAAATGTAGGTCCCAAATACTTAGAAAGGAGGTGGAAAAAGCATCATTGAATTAAGTGGAAGAAAACACAAGCCTAACTGTTATAACCTTAAATGTGAATGGATTTAAATCTTAAATGAAAGGTAATGGCAGAGTAGATTAGAAAATAAAGCTCAACTATTTCCTATATGCCAGAAATATAAAACAGCTTAAAAATGAAAGGTTGGGATAAAATTTGCTTCAGGCAGAAGTTGCCACCATAATTTCATGTAGGGCAAAAAAGTGATTTAGTGAGGGATCAACAGAAATAAGGTAATATTTAAAGGTCCCATAGACAGTAAACTAACATCATTAAGTATATATGTGCACCAAGTGGGATATTATAAAATTGAATTGTGAAAAAGAGAAGATTGTAGGAGAAAAATAATTATAAGAGAATTTAATATTTCTATTTTAGAGCTAGATGTGTTTTGAAAATAAAAAAGAGAAGCCCATGGAGGTTGAGCAGGTTGGAAAAAATTTGAAAGATCTCATTAGTTGTGACCAAAAAATAGAAATAATTATTACTATTGCCAGAGTATTTTTCTTCTCACCATTATTCTTTAAAGGCCACATTTAAGCATGTCCTCCTGCTATATTTATCCTGTAGTTTGATTCCTTGCTTTTTTTCTTATCTTCTTTCTATTTCCAATAAACCTTACCTATCTTCAAAAGAAGTCAGCCTCTTATTCCCTCTACTGTTAAATTTCCATTGAAATTCTTAGACTCTTTACCTAATAAATAATAAAAACTCAAGTTTTCCTGTTTCTTTCCAGAAGATGAGGACTGTGGGTATGGAACATTATACTGTGTAGCAACAAACTTTGTTGGAGTGTTGATTGGTTTTGCTGAACTTTTTATTCTTTTTTAAAAGGGACGGCTTAGGGGAGGGGAGGGGAGGGCAGGGCAAGGAGGATGAGGAAAGGCAAGGAGATACATTAGAAAATGTAAGTGAAATAAAAACAGTTACATTAAAGTTTTATTTTTGAAAACTTAAGTTCATGTATTACTTTACATATATTATTGCATTTGATTTTCAGAAGACCCCTGTGAACTTTAGATGGTACAAGTATTATTTTTAATCTGCTACAAATGATTAAAACAGAAAAGTGACTTGGCCAAGGACACACAGATGCTACATAGTAGACCCAGCACTAGGCTACGGTTTTTTGCCTCTAATTCCAGAATTCCTTCCTCCATATCACACTGTCCTTCTGTTATTATGGGGTTATTTATACTTCCAAGCTATAAACTTTGTAGCTTTAGGAAAGACAAGACAGTTAATACAGCACTTTTGGTTAGCAATAATTAAACTTATATCCAATAGCTCTTAGTTGACAGTTGCTAAAGTTAACTGTTGGGGCAGCTGGGTGGCGTGTTGGAGACCAGCCCTGGAGTCAGAAAGACCTGAGTTCAAGTTTGGCCTTAGCCCCTTACTAGCTGTGTGGCCCTAGGCAAGTCACTTAACCCAATTGCCTCCAAATTAACTGTCAGTTTTTCTTCTGTAAGTGACCCAGTTACCTAGATTGAGCATATCATTACTACTTGCTAGTCTAAAGAAAGACATTTAGATAAAGAAAGAGTTAGTCACAGGAGAACTATGATTCAGTCAGTTTGAAAGGGATCTTAAAAAGAATATGGAAATATATTTTTGGTGGAAGGAGAGAATTGTTTAGTTATCTAAATATTTTACCCTTTGAAATGTCAAGTAGTAAATTATCATCCTCTAGGATATGTGGTATAAAACTTGCAGGCTGGGCAAAAATTGTCATGTATTTAATTGTAGTTGTGTTGACCAACCTAGTTTATTCAGGATTAAGGGAGGGAATTTATTTAAATTGTTAGACTGTGAACTTTTAGATATTTCCTAAACTTTAGAAAACTATAGTATATTTTTCTTCTTGGGCATTTTCACTATCCAGAATAGGACAAATGCCTTTTTTTGTCTACATTGTGGTCTTAGTCTTCAGAGAAAAATAAACTAACATATAGCAATTTAAAGTTTACAGAGCACATTACACGTGATGTTGCACCCTGTGAGGTTGAAAAATGTTACCACATTTTACAGATATGGAGACTGAGGCTGAAGAAGATGAGGCATTTACCCATGGTCACACATAATGAATGTTAGAGGCAGGATTCGAATCTGTGTCCTCCTGACTTTAAGTGTTAGTACTCTGTTCTTTGTTCCAAGCTGATATTCCAGGGAAGCCATGCCACTGTATTGTCTGCATCTTAAAAGTTCAGCCGGGGGAGGAAAAAGCCCCCAGCACATTATTCGTTTCAAAAGGCTAAACTAAGTATTCTCTAAATCCCTTTCCAGTTCAGTTTCCTTTCTTCTGTAATCTCTTGGAATGCTGGTGGTCCTTCCCCCAAGTTAACTAGTTTGATAAAGGGATAATACTGTTTTTCTTCATTGATCTCAATTAGTAGTGTTCTGGGGGCAGCTGGGTGGCCCAGTGGGTAGAGCGCTGGGCCTGAAGTCAGGAAGACCTCTGAGTTCAAATTTCATCTTCAGACACTTATTAGCCATATGAACCCAGGCAAGTAGCTTCACCTGTTTGCCTCCATTTTCTCATCTGTAAGATGAAGAGAACAATAGTATTGACCTTTCTGGGCTGTTGTGAGGATCACGTGAGATAATAATTGTAAAGCGCATGCACAGTGCCTGGCCCATAGTAAGTACTAGAGATGTCAGCTGTTCTGATCAGGTGTTATTGTGAGACCACTGATTAGCTCTTGTAAAAGTCAAGTTATAAAGATTCTCAAGCTCATTTAAGTATTTGAATGTTTTCTCTTTATAGGTGGATTTGATGATAATTCTCCTCTTAGTTCAGTTGAACGGTTTGACCCTAGAAACAACAAATGGGAGTATGTAGCGGAGCTCACCACTCCTAGGGGGGGTGTGGGGATTGCTACAGTGATGGGCAAAATTTTTGCTGTTGGTGGTCATAATGGCAATGCATACCTCAATACTGTGGAAGCTTTTGATCCAGTGGTGAACAGGTAACTGTTTTCTTTATTTTTTGTGTGTGTGTGTGTGTGTGTGTGTGTGTGTGTTCTGTAATTCCAGAATCTCAGCTTGATTTTTTTCCTCCCAACTGAATTTTAGGGATTTTTATTTTCGGTTTTAACCAGTCTTTGTATTCATTCAGACAATTTCATTTTTCACTAGTAATAGTTAATTCCAAAATTATTTTTTGAATGCCTGTTCAGTATTTACATAGTACTAAAGGTTATTGGGGCATAAAAAGAATTTAGATTATAACTATCTTCTTGCTGTCAGAATTTACTATGGATCAAAAACAGGATTCTTTTTATGGTGTGATGGGAAGAACACTGTATTTGGAGTCGGATTCACTCTAGTTCATATGTTTTATGTGACCTTTGAAATTCATCATTTCTTTAGACCTGAGTTTTTTACTCTGTAAAATGAAGGTGTTGGATGACAGCATTTCTAAAACCTATGATTTCTGTAATCAAATCATTCTTACTTGAGAGTGGGGTAAACGAGGCTTGTTAAGATAATACAATTTCTTTTTTACATCACCAGGTGGGAGCTTGTAGGATCAGTGTCTCACTGCAGGGCTGGAGCAGGTGTAGCTGTGTGTTCCTGTCTAAGTACTCAAATCCGTGATGTGGGCCAAGGATCCAGTAATGTGGTTGACTGTATGTGACTTGAATGCCCACCATCAGCAGTTCTGTCCTTCCCAAAAGGAAAGACAGCTAGAGTTTTGGTATGATCATCTTGGAACAGGCTATAACTACAGCTGGCTTCTTATTTGAATATCAACTGTACGATGCTCTGAATAAGCACATCTTCAGATGCTCACCATGAGGAATTATCAGTACTAAGGCGAACACTGACACTGTCATTTTGACAGAAATTGAAGCAATACTGGAGTCTTGTTCCAACTTAAAGTTTCCAGAAGAGAGGTGATTTTAAAGCAAGTGCCAAAACACCTGAAATCTGTTTTTTTTAAATCTGAGTAATTTTTAAAGTTACATTACAGTAATTTGCAGTCATTACTTTTTCAAAGTTAGACAATGAGATCCTACTGAATTTTCAATCTGTGAGTAAGGAGAAAATTGGAATACTTTTGGTATTAATTTTTTTCTTGATGAAGGATATTTCCACTTTATACTAAAAAGGTTTATTTTCCTTTTTTTTTTACTGGATGATTTAAATTTCTCAGATGTTTACAAAAGTAAAACATGTTTGCACTATTCTGAGTGCACTAGGCTGCATTTAAAGAGTATTTGTATAATGTACAAAGCTAGTAAAGCTCAGTCAGTCATACTAAGCTAAAGATGCATATTTCTGATATTAAAATTTGACTGTTTAATGGATTTGTTTTATGGTAAATAAAAAGGGGGCTGATTTGTGGTTAGGAGAACATTTGTCTTATTTGATACTTTGTCCAGTTGGAAATCTTAGAAATGAGCCAGGAATCTTGATCAGACGGTGTCCAAAGGCAGAGAATCAGGAAAGCCGTTTTTTCCTGTCCTTCTTTGATGGGCTCTTGACTAAAAGCCCAGGTTTAATATTTCCTGTCCATCAGGCTGCTGGCTGACCTGTCCCTTTCCTGGGTATAACATCTGGTTTTAGTTCTTAAGGAAATGAAATACTTATTTAAAATTTTATTTTTCCCCCAGTTACATATAAAAACACTTTTTAACATTTGTTTTTTTTTTTTTAAATTTCTGAGTTCCAAATTCTTTCACTTCCCTTCTCAATGAGCGGGGGAACAATTTGATATAGATTATACATATGCAAAACAAAAGTCCATGTTAGGAAATGAAATACTTTTTTTTAAACAAACTTTCATCACTGGCTCTAGTTTGCTAATAAGTTCAACCTGTCATAAAACCAGTACAAGACAAGTATTAATAAATGTGAAGAGTTTCACCATTTTCCTACCAGCTATGTTTCATTCTCTTAAGCTCTAGGACAAAGAACTTTCCTGGAGCTTGAGCCCAGATATTATTCTGCCCACCGACCTGACAGCTCTTCATGAAAATAACTTGCGTTCTAAAATGGCTTAACCATTGAATAATGTGTATTTATTTGTTCACAGATATTTATTTAAGATTCTGTTTTCTATCTGCAGGTTAGTTAGTAGTTAGATACTGAGTGACTGAGGGGAGAGACCCCACTTTTACTTAAGCATAGAGGTTTCCCTGCATGTTCTTAGGAGGAATGTTCTGAACTTTCCTCATTCTGCTTAAAGCAGAAGCTTCAGCATTTCATTGCAGTAGAACACCAAAGAGCACCATTTTCGGTAGCATAAGTCATAGAATCAAGGAGTTGCTAGTTCTACTTTGCCCATGGATAAATGACTCTCAACGCTACTCAGTGTGGTAAGTTTTTAAAAAGCATATCAAGAATCCGATATCCCACAGGGGAGGAAAGCTCCCCAAGCAAGTTTCTGTTAACCTGTGCTCAGACTGCAGTACTCAGGAAGACTCAGGACATTCACAGGCAGGCCTTGAAAACAGTGACAGGCTTGTCTTTGTACGCTGCATGAAACTAAAGGCTACCTTACATACCAGAGTTGGTTGTAGACACTGCTTTGGGGGAAAAATTCAACATTTGAGGCAGTCACAAAAACATATTGTCACCAAACAGCCCTGATCTCACTTCAGATAGTTATTATATATTATGAGATCTAGTACTTTTTTTCTTGATGTAGTGCTAACCACCTGTCATAACTCTTAATTTTTTTTGTGTGAATCTCTTATTAAACCTTGATTTTAAATTGTTTTTTTCTTTGAAGTTTTTGCTGGCTGTGTTTGTTGTGTGTATGCAGCATGAAATTGGGCCATTGTTGAGAGCAGTAACATTTCTAATTTTTAACCATGAGAGTCATCTAGAATATATAGTCTTTTCTGTTCAACTTTTGGTACTGTAACCACAGCTCTTTGATATACAGTGCTTGTGAACTTTTGAAGAGAATAAAGAATGTGAACATACTCGGTAGTATGTACTGAAGTTCAGAAGATTACTCCCCAAAAATTACCAAAACCACCCAAAACAAGGTTACAATGAAAAGGGGGGGTGACTCCACCTCCCCTTAAATATATAGAGGTATATTCTGTGGTACATATGTGAAGCAAGGTCTTGAGTTTGGAAAGGGTGGAAGTATCGTTTAAGAGGTGTACCCCGAAGATGAGGTATACAAGGGTTATGATCACTTTGTTGGGAAGTCTTAATTATTTTAATCTTTGATGGTTTTTATCCCTTATAAGAGGGGCAAGGAACTCAAAAGAAGAGAACATTATAGAATTGAACTACCTTCCCAAGAGGTCAAGATGGGGAAAGGAGGAGAGACTGCCAGTACAGGGGTGATGCCCTGGGAAAGGATGCTAGTGCTTTCTGAGTCTTTGCTTTCACCATCCCTTCTGCCTAGAATGGACTCCCCACCTCTGTGTCACTTTTCAAGTCCCTCCTTTCCTTTAATGAAACTTAGATGTCATTCCCATCAGAAAAGCTGCCTTCTCTCCATAGATCCTCACCCCTCCACCCCCTGCCCAAATGATCTAGCTCTCTTAAGATTTCTTGTAGCACTTTGCCATTCTCTCTCCCTTGTATCACAGTCTTCGTCCACCTCCATTAAATTCCCAACTCCTTGAGAACAGGGTCTGTCTGCACTCTTTATATCCTCATGTATCATAGAGGCTTGAACTTTGTAGGTGCTTAGTGTTGATTGAACATTGGTCAAGCAAAGCTTCAAAGAGCATGCTGTAATTGTTTTGTCAGTGAAAGTAGTGAAATTCAATCATGAGTTTGTCAACCCTACCTACCTTGAGGAGAACCGAGAAGGACCCACACACCTGTTCACATTAGCCATGAGCAATTCCACAAACAGGAGACTCACTGCTCCAGTACTTCTTGTAAAGCCAAGCCCAAGCTTGAATTCTGTTCTGCCAAAAACAAGGTTTTCTGAAGAGCGTTGTCCCTGTTCTTTTTGTGTTCTGGAAGTTTTCTGATGGCCTCAGACCCAAAACAATAACGTTCTGACCACACTGTTTCATGCTTAGTTATACTAACATCCCAGACCTAGTGCTCTATTTTTCCTTTATATGCCTCATTTCTGATTCCCTTAAGGTATAGCATGGTTAATAATACTAAATTTCTCTGTATAGTATTTTGTTCTGGAAATTACTGCCATCTAGCGGCACATTATATGCACAGCTAGCAAATGGAAAAATCCATGTTGCCAGTGTTGGATTCCTGTGCAGTTGTTTCAGGTATAATTGGTGCAGTTGCTACGCTGGCATCTCTCTGTTTCAGCAGTCCCTCCCTGCCCTCCCCAACCCCCTGCAGCTGCCCCAGCGAGTTATGCTGCTGGGGGGCTATCTTACTTGAACCTTAGAATGCTGGTATATTTAACCCACTTCAAACATTTACGAAGTGCCTACCATGTGCAGGGCCCCAGGAAAGAAAAAAAAAACTTGCAATGTAGTAGAGATAGGTAGTAGAAATAATGATACAAAGTAAAACAAAAATATAGGAGAGGCATAAAGTACTCAGAAGTTTTAGAAAAGAAAACCCACCAAATGTTTGAGAGCCATCAAAGCTTAAGGTACATTATCTAAAATCATAGAATTGTACATTTAGAACCAGAATGGACTCTAATTTTACAGATGAGGAAGTTGAGACTTGCCCAGTCACATAGAGCTTGAATTCGAACTTAGTTTCTATGATTAATGTAGTTCCTTCCCCTGTATTATACTTTCTAAAATGATATTGTTAAAACTGATCTGGGAAGCATTCCTCTTAGTATCTTTTTCTTTTTCCATAGACTTATGCTTCAGAGGTCTAGTATTGCTTCTAGAATAAAATGTTCTAACAGTTGGAATTTAAACACCTTCACAATCTGGCTCCAGCCTCCTTTTCTAGGCTTATTACATACCAGTTTCTTTCATGGAATCTAAGTTCCATCCATCTATTTTCTACCTCTTAGAATTCTTAGCTTTGTTCAAAATTCAACTCAAATAATACCTTCTATAGGAGGCCTTTCTCTATTACCCTCCCCATGAAAACTGCTACTGACTCCCAACTTTTTTGTTTACTTCATATATGATTATAGGTGTACATGACTTCACTGATGGAATATAAAATCCTGAGGACAAGGGACTGTTTTATTTTTGCTATTCTAGGACCTAATATAGTGCCTTGCCTGTGGGAGTCACTCAAATACTTATTGATCAGTGAAAGTTGTTAATCATTTAAATACCTTCTCGATGACAGTCCTTGAATAGACATCATATGTGGCAGTTTAGATTTTTTGGAAATTTCTTAGTTGAAAAATACTAATGAAAATACTAAGTAAAAAAAATGTGGCTGGACAAGACAAATCACCATAATAAAATGTTTTTCTGTGATCTATGCTTCAAACTTGTCAAATGACACCAAGTCAGCTACCTCAGTTGCTTTACTCTGTCTCCTTTTTGAAACAGGACTTAATTTCCTCAAATGAATCACAAATAATTCAGCATTATTTCTGTACTTCAGACAGCTCTTAACCCAGTGTTTGTACCTCATCCCTTCATTTGCTCATTATAGTGCTCTAGCTAGTAACCTCATCTTGACTCCTCTGAATCGAGACAGAATCTTTCTATAAATATCCCCCTTTTTTCCTGTTCAAATACTCAAGGTCCTAGAGATTAGCTAGGAAAACTTTCACCACTCAATTCATGCAGTCATTTGTCAAAGAATGGAAAAGTATTTAAATGTTGAGCACTTAAGCTAAACTTAAAAGACGTTCACATTTTAATTGGGTGAGACAAAATGTAAAGGAGGGCTCAGTTTCATGGCAGAAGGGAAAGCCAGGTGGTACCTGGGGTGTGTAGGACTTGAAGGGTCAGTGCTAAGGCCATGGTCCCTGGCCAAGAAGAGAACGGGCCTGAAGAGCAGAGGGGAGTGGAGCATCTTTGTCAGAAGTAAGGATAGTGGGTCTGCATCCAACCAAGGGTAGATATTCAGCATTTAAGTGGGGGCTGGGTAATTGGGAATTGAGAAGAGGGGTGGTGGGAGGGAGGCTCTGAGTACATTCTAGTCACATAAGAAAAACTGGACATGCACTGTGGAGCATTTATCATGATTCCCATTTCTTGTTGCCACCACTCATCTAGCTTACATAATTTCAGTACCTGGTTTGTGGTTGTCTTCACATCCCCCATCATCCTCTTCAGCCATTTTGATGACCTGACAACTTGATTACCATAACTGGGATTTTAAATCTTTGTTTGCCCCTTTCAGACCTAGTCTAAACTACCAAAAAGATAAGAAGTTAAGTGTCTGAATAAAATTTTAGAGAAGTTTGATAAGATAGTCTCCCATGGTTACAGAATTGGAATGGAAGGTTGTAAATTTGTAGCTTACTTTTACCTTACAAAAATTTTGCCTTACAAAAATTGACCATGTGAAGTGTCTAAAACCCAGGGGAAAAAATGCGGTATAGAAGCACACTAAGCCTGTTTTCCAAGAAGTATTAATTTAGAAAGTTATTTGTGTCCTTGGTCCCAAAACCTTATCTGTACTCCGTCACATTGAAAGAAAACAGTGTCCTAGTCTGGAGTCAGGAAGGACTTTTCCAAACTCAGGGCAGTAATGGCTTAGTCCAATTAATTACTGCCTTATTCACCTTTGACTATAATAAAAAGAATCCTAGACAGTATTGGTAAAAGAAGGAATGTCTTTTTTAAACTAAAATGTCCTTTTTATCCTGGACTTCAAATTGGCGGGGGTGGGGTGGGGTGTAGGTTGGCCCTTTTTGTTTACTCCCTATTAGCCTGAGTTTTCCAGGAAATTAGGTGTTTCCCCAAAGAGTACATCAGTGAAGTTAGTATCACTCAAAAGGCACTCATTGAGGGCCCACTATGCACCTGGCACTGTGCTAAGCATTAGGGATGCAAAACAAGATACAAAGTCCCTGCCTTTGCAGTCTAGACAACATGCAAACAACTATGAACAAATAGAAGAAATATACAGACAATAAATTGGTGATAATGAAAGGGGCTCAAATTAATGAGTATTAGGAAAGGATTCTTGAAGGAGGTGTGATTGTAGCTGAGACCTGAGGTAAATAAGGAGGCAGAGATGAAGGGTGAGATTCCAGGAGATAGCCCTTTTCATTTTTTTTTAAATGCCTGGATTAGGGAGATGGAGTATCTTGTATCTTAGCAAAGAAGCTAGTGTTACTGGATTGCAGAGCACACGATGGGGAGCAAGGTGTAAGGAGATAGGTTAAGTAGGAAGGCATCGGGTTATGAAGTGCTTTAGAAGCCGGATGATTTTATCAGTTTACTTAGAAGGGTGAATGGTCCTGCCTATGCTTAGTTCTATAATTCTGTTTAGATCAAAGAAACCCTAAAGTTAAACTTAATATATTTTTATTTCTCTAATGAAATTTAATTTCTGAATGCTAAAATACATATTGCCAGAAGGAACAATTCAATTAGCAAATGAAACCATCCTTCCAATCTCCCTCCAATCTTTTATGTATTAATATTCATGCATTATCTCTGCCAGACTTTAAGCCTAAAATATAGGTTTCTAAGTTTTACTTTCATAGCCAAAAAGCAGCAAGCCTCCCTATTACTGACGATAGCACAATAAACTCATCATTAGTAAATAGCTTTTGAAGGAAAGAGTCAAACTTAAATGGAGACAATCCTAAAGAATCAGCGGGTCAAGGAACAAATCATAGGAACAACAGATAATTGCATCAAATTACTGCAATGAAAAAGCATACCAAGAATTTAAAGATGCAGCCAAAGCAGTTCTTAGGGGAAACCTGGCTCTCCAACACTTAGAAATATATACATATACATCTGTGTTTATGTAGATGTATATATGTGTCTGACTATATATATATATAAATAGATAAATATGTATGTATATGAATTGGTCATGTGGACCAGGTGCTAAGCAATAAGGTGGCAGACTAGATACTTTTTCCAGTCTCCCAAATCTCTGCAGAACAAATTATGTGCCAAAGATAAGCAACTTAAGCTGTCTCCATGGTCTAGGACACCCAGAATCTAAAAGGTTAAAAAAATAACAGGAACTCACATTGACCTTGAGTTCATTCAGCACCCCTTCTCCACCTCCCACAGTAGGGCTACACCAAAAGGCTTACAACAAAACCTATCTCTATAGTTGGTCTCACCTCCTTTTTTCCAGTGCTATGAATACCCTCCCACCCCAAGCTCTGGAAGTTTACTTGGGCTTCCACAGCCAAGTAGCAAAAGGCTACTCTGGAGCACTAGTGCTGCAAAGCTCTGGTCTGTCAGTGTAGGAGGAAACAAGCCTTGACCTCCTGATGACAAATCAGATTACTGAGAAACAGAGAGAACTGGACAGGTCACCAAGACCGGGTGCTGCATACTGGGGAGCTGTGCAGCACTCCACAAAACCTGAGGGAAAGAGCACAGCATCCAGCTGGGACCAATTTTGATGACCCAATCAGTTGGGGTGGAGACTAAATAACCCAGTGTGGGAGGAGGCTGAGATGCAGCCCCTAGGGGAGACCATAACCAGAGGAGAGTTAGAAAGTGAATGATAAAGTAAGAGAGGGAGGGGAGGGTTGCTGTGGGGGAGAAGGCGGAAGAGGGTGGAGGGAGATTGAAAGTACCAAAGGTTTCAGGAAGAAGGAAACACAAAAGGTCTTGAACATTCACAGTTAAATCAACAGGAAAAAACAGTAACAACAGAAGGCAATATCCCCTCAGGGGCTTGGCTGCAACTATTTTCACCACTAGTCCACCATATTCCATTCCATCCAGACTGGTCTCCAATCACAAATTGTCCAGGACACTCCCTTCCTCACTGAGTTCAGTTCCTAGATAAAAAATTTTCCTCTCATCGATTTTTGCTCTTGTCAGAGGAGATATCAATACATATATAGATATATATGGATATGCCAGCCTAACCTCCCAGTTCTCAACTTAGTTATTTGATACAACCAACTTCTCCCCCCAACTTAGCTACATAGAAAGATCATAAACTTGATTTTGCTATTACCCACATTTCTGCATTCATACACTCTGAAATTCCTTTATCTGATCATAATCTATTATTCCACTTCTGAAACCTTATTCTTCATGCTCATTGTGACCTCTCAACTTCTCAACACCCCAGTTCTTTCCCAGGTCGGCAGACTGACTACTCCTCTTCCCATCTTGGCCCCTTGGGAAACCAGTTCAACTATGCATTTTACTCAAGTCCCCAGCCCCTTATCCTGTCATTGATCTGACCCTGCCCAGCCTTAGCCTCAGATTTAAACCATCTGCTGCCTTTACTCCTACTCATATGCTACTGAACCAAACTAGAAAAAAATCACAAAATTCTGCTGATTTGGTCCACAAGGCAATCCATTTATTTCCCCTTTTTAATTAGCCCTACTCGTTGCAGCAGCTCTTCCAAATGTTTCCTTCACCCCTCAAAGTCTGACTTCCAACCTCATTATTCAACTAAAACTACTGTCTTCAAAGTTGCCATTGAACTCTCAATTGCTAAATTTAATGGCCTTTTCTCAATTTTTATCTTCCTAACTGTTCTGCAGCCTTTGACACTGTCACATCACCCTCTTTTCCTGGATACTCTTTCTCCAGATTTCCATGACGCTACCCTATCCTGAGTTTCCTCCTCCTTGTAGGACGGCTATTTCTTAGTCTGGATCTTATCCCAGTCATGCTCACTAATAATAGATGGCTCTTGGCTCTCTCCTGGGTCCTCTTCTCATTTTATACTATTTCACTTGGTGACTTCATCAGGCATCATAGAACCAATTATTATCTCTATGCTGGTGATTATCAGATCATGCAGCTCTAGCTTCTCTCCTAACTTATAAACTTGCATCTTCAACTGCCTATGGGACATTTCAAACTGGATGTCCCTTACACATATAACTCAACATGTCCAATAGTGAACTCAGTATCTTTCACTACAAAGCCTCCCCTTTCCTAACTCCCCTCTTAATGTGGAGGACACCAGTCATAAAGACTCACAACCTAGGTACCTATCTTGACTCTTCACTCTTTCTAACCCACCCCTCCCCTGCCAAAAAAAAACTACCATATGCAATCTATTGCCAAGAATTGTTGATATCTTTATAACATCTCATATATGCCCCCTTCTCTCTTTTGCTACTGTTACCACCATGATACAAGCCCTCATTATCTCATTCCTGGAATATTTCAATAGCCTGCTGATTAGTCTCTGTTTCAAGTCTCCCACTGCAGACAGATGTCAAATTAATCTTCTGAAAGCACAGATCTATGTCTGTCCGTCTTTCACACACACACAAATTCCAGTGGCTCCTCGTCACGTCCTCAGTTGGGCATTCAAAACCCTTCACAACCTGGTCCCTTTTGACCTTTTCAGTATTCTTATATCTAATCCCTCAACATATTCTTGTGAAACTGGCCTAATTTCATTCCCTCAAACAACACAGCTAGTATGTGTCAGAGGCCAGATTTGAACTCAGTTCTCCCTGACTCCAAGGTCAGCGCTCTATCCAGTGAGCCACCTAATATCCCTCCATGCATTTTCACTGCCATTCCTGATGCTTGGGCATCATGAGATGACTTTTGTCATTCGGAGTTTGAATCTCTTAGCTCTCTCTAGTGGGGGAAATGGCCAGTGTGGGGTTGTGCTCTATTTCAAGCCCAAGACACATGTCCTACCCCTTTCCCTCTGTGCTACAAAAAATGCTGACTTGAGGCCTCAGCAGATTTCTGCAGTTTGGAACTTGGATCACCACCACACTTAGAAAGAGAGAGAGGGAACTAGAATTTGAAGATTGTTTTGTTGCAGACCTGTGGGCTGGGTCAGCTAGCAAAGCCTTGCTTCTGGGAGTGTGATGGGCTATGGGTAAGGGAATGTTGAATGAATTCAACGTAGGCATGAGTTTGTGGAGTTTACCTTCTTTGGGGTTCCTAGACTGTAGAGACACTCAAGTTACTTTATCTGTGGCACATAATTTCTGTTTTGGAGAAATTTATGAAGTCATGAGCATCAGAGAAAACACCCATATTGTTGGTCACATGACCCCACAATATTAATTTTCTATTGCTTTGTAATAGCTTTTCATTACATTTCCATTGTTGTGCTTATTGTGCATATTGTTTTCCTGGCTCTTCTTACTTCATTTTGCATCAGTTCATGTGAATTTTTTTATGCTTCTTGTTCTCATGTCCATTGTTACTTACAGCACAGTAATATGCAGTTACATTGATGTGACAACATTTAGCCATTTTATAATCAATTGTAAGTTCTTTGGTACCACAAAATGGCGTACATGAGGCCTATCTTTTTGTCAGTGACCTCCACCAAATGTCTAGTGATGGAATTTCCAGGTCAGAGGGTTTGCATGATTCCAATTACTTTGTATAATTCACAGCTCCATCATCAATGCACTAGTGTTCTTGTCTTTCTGCAACCCCTTTGACGTTGACTATTGCAATTTTTTGTCATCTTTGGCTACAAGCTAGGTGTGAGGTGAAAGGGGTTCTGTTTTGATATAATTTCTCTTTTAATTTATAAAATGTTGCTATACATCTTTGACATTAAGCCGTACACAAAATATGTCAGTGGGTTATTGTCAGCACACACTTTAAGTGCTTTACACATATAACTTCTCAGTTATAGCACATTTCAAAGACACATATTTCATTTTAAGTTGCTCTGATATGCAAACATTCCTTTTGTTCTCCCCTCCCACCCCTACCGCCACAGTTTCTACTGTTCAAACAAACATTTGAATGATATGCCACTCTGAACTGGTCCTCAAATAACACATAATAGTCAACTTCTGGGATCATACATGAAGTCAATTTAGCTTGGTAAAACTAACCTACTTGCCTGAGAGTTGCAAGCTCTAAGGACCCATTTAGTCCCCAGATCACGATGAACCACTGCAGTAGAACTCTGATAAAGAGATAATAAAACACTATACATGAAAGGGTCTTCAGACAAAGGAATAAAAAGAAATAACACTACATGGACCAAAATCCAGTATTTTTTCTAAATATTTTATTTTATAACAATCCTCTTGTAAAAAGAAAAGAATTTAAAAATAACAAGTAAATTCAAAAATTTTGAAAACTGCAATTATGAGCAAAAGATCTATGGCATGCCATCTTTGGAATTATCTCCCACAAACTTTTTCTCCCATTAAAGAAAAACTAAAATTTCCTCACAGTTCTGGTATGTCCCTTTGCAGGACAACATATGGCAGCTAAATCATATGAACAGAAGTTCTAGAAGGCATTCTCATCACTAAAGAAAATAAAGTACATTTCTTTCTGTTAATTTTTTTTTGCACATCTTCCCCTTGAAATAACTACATAAATACAAAGTCTACATACAAAATCAGTACTGCTGAATAGGTTGCTGATACTTTGACAATAAAGATTAAATGAAAATTTATATTATTTCAAGAGAGACCAGTGATTCCCCATTCATCAGATGGAAATTTATTTATTTAAAAATAAACCTCTTCAGATTATAATACCAAGATTTGATTTATTGCTAAGGTTACAAAAAAAATGGCGCAAAACCATATATGATATAATGATAATAAATAAAAAGGCAAACTTGCTTCAAATGACCCAAAACATGATCACATTCAAAAATTCTAAAAAATAAAGATAAAAAAAATATGGATAGTAGGTACTTAATTTGAGGGGGATGTGCAGTAATTTTTTTTTTTTAATTAATACATCTTGATGGCCTGGACAATTGGCAAAGTTAATACTGCCTGTGTTAATCACTTAAAAGCTAACTTTTAAGCAAAATAAGTTTCATTTCTTTAGGTCAGCCACCATCTGGCCTCATAATAAAAGGCCTGGATCTAATGAATGTGGCTTAATTATTAGTTGTTTGCAGTCTTACTTCCTTGTATAGACATTTCTCAATATAACTAATTTCCTGTTGACAGCTCATGATGGGGCAGAATTCCCTATGGAGACCAAAGAGAATACAGAAACCACCAATATTGCAAGAATACATTTTTAGAAAAGTGATAGGCAGTTCCTGTCTTTTAGTTATAAAGAGGAACTAAAGATATTGCCAGTGTACAAAATTAAATATACCAAAGAGAAAGTACTCCCACACTGGGCTATGTATTTGTGACTTGGTGACCCAAAATACCAAGTGAAGCTTTTGGAGATGAACCACTGAATCTCCCAATCCCATTCCACCTACCTCACTCCTCCAAAACAAATAAAAAAACACAGTTGGGAGTGAGGAGGAGCCCTCTCTTTCCACTTAATTACAATAATGGGAAAAGCAAAGTAAAAGGAGGTAGTATATTAAAGAGAAAAAGGAGGGAAAATTACTTAGAGGAAAAAGTACTTCCACTGAGACAGAGCCTTCTACCACAATTTAAATTATAGAATAATTCTTTTTCAGATGATTTAATTTCCCAGTGAGAAAAATTAATGATTAAAAAAAAAAAAGGAAACACCCATTCTCGGAAGGCTCTAAGTATCGCTAATCTGAAGTGGAAGTGGCTGTTGGAAGTACAAATAGATAGTAAGGCAACCTTAGCCAATGGGGCCATGTAGTGTCTGGAACAAGGAACAATGAAGAGGAGAAAGGGCATGTTGGAGGAGAAGGTGGGAAAAGTGGAAACACAGCATTAAGCTTTATACTTATTCTCCTTAACCTAAGATTTCAACTCCTCATATTCATCACCACCTAGAGCTACAGAAATAATGGGACTTACAGAGAGAGAGGTCCAAAGCAAACAAACTCCAAATAAATAATATACTATCTTAAAATTAAGTTTGGTCAATAAAGGCTCAATAAATATATCCACTGAGTGGGGAAAATTCTCAGAAAGAAAAAGACAAACACAAAAACAAAAAGAAACTCATCAGGACAACCCTTCATTATAAAAATCAGGCCAATTTCATTGGACCCACTTTCTTCCTGACACATAGCCTTAGCTGTCAAAGATATAACCTTTCTTCACTCTTTGGGGGGAGGGGGGGGGGGGAAGAAGGAGAGAAGTGATCTTATTCATTCTTTAAAAAGTTTACATTTAATCATAATACTAAACCCATATTGGTGAATAGGAAATCTATATACAGTTGCTAAATACCCTAGAGCAATGGTGTCAAACTCAGAGAAACATCCCTGTTGGTCACCTATTGACCTAGAAAATCACAAATTAAGATTATCTATGTTGAACTCTGTTTCTATTTATTTTTGGTAAACTTCTCAATTACATTTTAATCAGGTTCAAGCTGTGAGTTTGACATTTTTGCCCTAGAGGATCTGGATGTGTGGTGTTAGTGTTCCCATGTCTATGAGAAAAATTGATTCTACATTGGAGATTCCAAAGATTAGTAAAATTAAAGTCCTTCTACTCCTAAAAGCAGACATTTTCCAGGTTGAATGTTATAGGAAAAAGCAAACAAAGAACCCAATGATTGCCAAAAGGTTATCTGAATGCTAATTACTCAGTTCCCTTTACTGTGTGCCCTCTCTCTTGCCTATTTCTGGTTCTGGGTACATACACACATACACACACCCACACTCACTCACTCTCTCCCCCCCCCCCACTTTAGATGATCATCTTTTCAGTAGAACTGGGTATATAATTATATAAAGTGAGTTTTATTGTTAAGCAGGGTTCTTAAGTTAAAATATCAAACTCATTCACATTTTAAATATCTCCACAAGGGCAGAAAACTTGAAGGCTCCTTTTCTAAGTAAAATATTTCTCCTCTTCCTACAAAAAGAAAAACAAAAAAATAAAGACATTCCAGCAAAACTATAGTACCAAAGGAAAGATTTTATACTGTTTTTTCTTTTTTCTCTTGGAAAACTCTTAAAAGTCTATCTCATCATCAAGCGTGTACTGCTTGCTTCTTACGTGTATTGAGAATTTCACATAATTGAAAGGTTTACTTGTATAAACTAGTCTTTTAATTGTCTGCTTAAGTATAAATTTTGCTTTCGGGATTTGAAGCATGCAATGAAAAAAGTGCATCTGATTTTTAAAATATCCTTTAAATTCCTATATACAACTGTAACAGCAAAAGACTTTGTGAATATTAATTAACAGGACTCAGCAGCCACTACATTTTATATAATACATAAAAAGGGCTCCACAAATAATTCTCTCATAGGTGCAGTGTGTGTTGCAATTAAGAACCTGAATCATACAATGCTCACAACTGTGCACATAGAACTATGAAAATTGATCGACCTTCCAAAGAATCACTGAATTTTCAACATAAAACACCTCCTTCCCCCCAAAAAGTGCAAGACCACTGAAGAAGAACCAAACCAGCCCTTTCACTACCTGTGAAGTAGTCTAAAATGAACTTTAGCTCGCAAAGAGCTCACACACCCTGACCCAATGTGCATAGATCAGAACCCGTTGTGAAGAACAGAAATCAATGTCCTCAAGCTGTATTTTTCTCTTCTACTTCCCAGATAGAGGGTAGATGTGGCTAGATGATCTCATATGGCCAGCAACATTATGCTGCTGCTCCTCACTCGACCCCCAAAATGGGGAATACACACAATGCTATAAATCTACAACCTGACAATTATTGCTTACTTAGCAATAGTTTTGATATTGCATTTTTAAAAAGATCATGGCTTTGCCTCAGAAAGTCAATTAGGAAATTTCAAATACTCATGTAGGATGCATGGGACAAAGCTAGGGCAAGTACAGGAGGGAAAATGATTCTATTAGAAACTGAACAGGAAGAAGAATTTACTTTTAAACACACTATAGTCAAAATGATGTTTCAGTTCTCTGGTTTATAGCAGGACATGGAAAAATCGGTTTGGGTACAGCAGATATGGCTGTTGAGCAACCTGAGGACTTTGCCTTCCATTCGAAGGTTTTAAAAATGAACAAATGTACATCATTAGGGCAAAGAATTTAGGAAGAAAGGCATTATTTTATATTAATGTAATCAAGTCTGCTTGACTCAAGAGCTATGGAGCCAAGACATGGGGGAAAATTTATTAACAAGCAAGAATCATCACTGCAATGCTTTTATATCCTCTTGGGAAGACAAGAAATAGAAAAGGATTTGCCCCCGAGCTACCTGAAATTAATTTTTTCTAGAAAGAACAACTCAATAGGATCTAATCTTCCAAATAAAATAAATAAAATTACCTGTGACCAAAACAAAACAATGTCACCATAATTCAAAAATGGATTTCACTTTTTTTGACAGAATTTTGAGTTTCTGGGCATCTTACAGTTTAATCCTTCATATTTTATGTCTAGTTGAAAAAATAACAAAAATTCATAAGCTACCAAGCTTGGCAGAAATAAAGGTTGGTTCCCTTTTCACTAAGATAGGAAATGCAGAATACAGTTACTCTGATAAGCAATGGAGATATTGAGATGTGCCTCCATAAACTCGGTCTCTATTCTTCTCTACCGCTCTCGACTCAGAATAACTCTATTGCTGTCCCTAACTAATAGAGAAGCCAAAGAAGTAATGTTTAAGAAGTTAACTTGGAGTACAGAAGACCATATCTCAATGTGTGTGAACTCCTGAAACACTCAATTTCATCAAAGCCTTAATTCACAGGGCAGAAAATGTGATACCCTAGAATCCTTCACAACTTATGTTTCAATGTATGGCAGTTAGAACAAATACCCCACCCCCCTTTCCTCTTCAAAATTAAAGAAATAAATAAAATTTAAAAATAAAGAAAGGGACATACAACATCCCAAATGCTATACCAAAAATCATTGCTTAAAAAAAATCATGGAAAGAATTCTTTGTGTTAATAGTTGGAATGGGTTGTGGAAGATTTTGAGATGAGATGCATCTGCTTTCAAAGCTGGAATTGCTTCTTCTCAGCCTCATTTTCAAATTGTACTTTTTATCTTGCTTGTTATAAAGCCAGAGAAATGTTTACAGACCACTGACACACAACCAGCTTAAGGCTAGACATTGCACTTTTGTCTTTTGGGAAAGAAAGTCACCAACTCTGCAGCTCCTTCATCTCTTCTCTCTATTATAGACTCACACGTCCCTGCCCAAAGGATGTGGGCACAGTTTCAGGATTTGCAAGTGGGGCCAGATTCCCTGCTATTATACTCTAGTTCATTCCATCTCGAGTTGGGGGTCCCAACGAAGCTGAGGCCCACTCTTTCTGAGGTTTCCAGAGTGCAACAGGCATTGAGCTGCTCTGGTCGCTGGTTAGAGTGTTTTTGCCACCTGCCGCAACTGCTGTAAGGCTTGTCTGGTGTAGAGAACCAGCTCGACCAGACTGCTGTTCAAGGCCAGGGTGCAGACACTTGCATTGAGCTCTGTAAAGAATTCTAGAAGGAGGGGAAGAAAACAAGGAAAAGGAGAAATGAAGTTAAGGGTCCAGAAATATTATGTGAAAAATAAAGCAATCTGAAACCACTACCACTGAGATACTCAACAATGCGCAGAAACATTAACAAAGGGTAGGCTTTGAACAGAACGCACAAAGATAACACGACCCCAGCTACCCCCACTGTCTGTGAACAGGCTTTCCACAGCCCACAAACTGGACTCAGTCCTAGGCTGTGCAAAGGAAACCTTTGTTCCAGGTTCCAAATCATGATCCTCACCATAATGATGGTTTCTGCTCATCTAAAAAAATTATAAATATAGTATTCAAACACAAATTCATGTACATAATTTACTAAGAATGAAATGAACTGCAAGTGAGTTACAAAAACTATCAAAAAGACATCAAGAGAGTCCAGGAGATGGTGTATTTTCCCTCCCTCTATCCCAAAGCTCCAGAGTGGTAACTAACCCTAATATGCTTTATTACCCTCCCCTCTGCCTCACACATAACAAGCCCAGTATTTGGCTTCAGCAGGCATGACAAAAGCCAGTAATTTTTCAACTTGACTCCATCTTGCTTTATGAGCCTGATAAAGAAAGTAGGAGGTAAGTAGGAAAAGGCTCTCAGTAAGGTGCTTTTTGAAGGGGCATGCTATTCTAGTGTGTAAGGCCAAGCCAGAGACATGAAGATGCCCTTTAAGCAATTCAACCAGGACAAAGAAGGAAGAACAAAAAAAATTCAGCAGTCTGATTAAACCTGAGGGGTAAACATCTACATGGTCCCTACTTTAACATGCCCCTTCTCCCCTTTTCCTGAAGCAAAACATTAACCCCTGGACACACACACACGCACACATGCACACATTCTCTTTCTCCCTCCCCAACTCCACCTCTCTCTCACCCACCTGTAGTCTTCCTTGCTAGTGCATCAGCCTGTTCCCAAAGATCATATGCGTTAAGAATATTGGAAGTGATGGTGATGTAGGAAGAGGTCATATTTTGGATCACAATGGGAGTGCTGACAGTTGAGCTGATGCCACTTGACCCTGGCTGGAAAGCTCCAGAGCTTGCAGGAGAAGGCATGGGGGACAGAGGTGATGGTGTGCTTATATTTCTGATAGAAAAGAGAATCTCATTACATATGTGGGTGATCAGCCTCAACAAAGCACATCTGTATTTCCTGGTATTGAGTAAACTGTAGTCAGAATAGTGAGTGGACAAAAATAAAGCAAGTACTATGTTATTATATCTTAGTATATTAAAAAAAAAAATAAAACTGTCCTTGTTCTAAGGGGGGGAAACAAAAATAAACAAAAAAAACTTTTACCTCCAAAACAACAGAAAAGATAATTTTCTTCCCTACAAAGAAGTAAGCTTCTAGAGGGAAGTAGATACAAAGAAGCATGGTACATAGGGGTACTTTGCATGACAATGGACATCTACCTCGTGGGTAGTTCCAAATGCATAAGGTCTCAGGGAAGCAACATATCTCAGTGGGCAGAAAGTCTGCCTCACAGTCAGAGAGAAAAGGTTTCAGGTTCCACCTCTGACACCATATTACTGCTTGCATGATAGCAGGTAAGTTGTTTAACCAATTCAATGCCACAAACAACTCTCCAAGGCTGAGGTACAGAGTAGCTGTGGATTTGCAATTTCGAGTTCACCAGATGAAACTACAGGACTTGATCCTGCAAGAGTCTTTGTCCCTGGCTTTAGATTCAGTAGCACTTTCTCCTAGCAATAAATATAAAATCTTATAGTTAGGTTAAGAAAAAATCAGCTTCCGAAATGTAAGACAGAACAGGCTAGTGTGGGAGTGGTGACCTCCTTTATACTGGAGGTCTTCCTTGTCAGGTAGGTCATAGAGATTTCTAGAAGGTATTATGTGGATTAGGTGGCTGCTGATGGCCCTTCCAGTTCTGTTATTATGAGATCATTATCATGTTGAATCTGGACATCTCTCTGGACCACAAGATTCTCAAGAATATATACTTTTAAGTAATTTTTTTTCATACGTTTTTAAGTAATTCATCTATTTTACTAGTAATTAAGGACAATGTCCCACAGAAGTGGGATTGGCAAAAATGTTCAGAGCTGACCAGTGAGTTCATGAGTATGCTTTATGATTCTGTCTTATTTTTTAAATTATGAGAGGCTGTGTGATTTCTTGGTGTAAATCTGAAATAAAACATTTTTGATGGTAATTTTAAAGTAGTAAATCTGTCAAATGATCAAGAGCAGAAAATAATTACACAACATGTCAAAGTAAAAAAAAAAACGGGGAAACTAATTTTAGTCTCAGAAAATTAAGTTCAACATTTCTAGGGACTTAAATGGGAAAATTCCTTTCCTTTCTTGATCAGTAGTTTCATTCTTGAGACAAACTATGGGGGAATCGGGGGAAGTTATTGTTAAAAAGATAAAAGCAGAGCTAGGAGTCAGGGCCAAGGTGTTGTCACAGCTCGGTTCCTAATGAAGGACCATGGGTTAAGACACTTCTATCTGACGTGTATATAATCTCTATCTCTCATCCTTCTATCTACCTGATCCCTTCCAACTCTAAAATTCTATGTAATGTATTCTTCCTGATCATCTTATAAGAAAATGTGAATTTACTATAAATGACTTAAGTTCAAGAGACAGACAAGTATGAACAGAATCTAATAATTTTTAAATTAAAAAAATAAAAGTAAAGACTAGGTGCTTACACATATGTGTATAAAATGTGAGAATAAGTAGTAAATGTAAAGATTAATTGTAGAGATTTTGATGGGATTTGCAATTACCTTGAGACCCCTGAAGAAGTTGCCTGCACCGCTCTCAATGAACTCTGCAATAAAAAAAGGGAAGTTAAGTTCATGATTGGCGGGCATTATCACCAAACTCTATTAAATTTAGATTTCCAAGTACTGGGGAAAATGTCAGAAAGAGGGGGATAAAGATAATAAGTTGTAATATACCTTAAAATGTTCATTAAGGGTCCGAGAATACTTTATTGCAGTGTCTTTCTTACAACGAAACATTGCCATGTAAAGAATGGACTGACAACGCATGCTACATATAAAAAGAGAATATAGATGAACCAACTAATGCAATTTAAAAATAGATGAAGGCTACAGAATGCAAGCTCAAGCCACATGGTCACTTACAGAAAAATAAAAACATTACGTATGTATAATTCTTTTTGCAATGAAAATATTATAGAGGAAACACATCTTAGGGAAGAAAATATGTATGTATTGTGTCTGCTAGGGATATCACAAAAAAGAAAATTTATTGAAAGAAACAGCAAATATTTAAATATGTATCTAATGAGATTTATATA
Organism: Trichosurus vulpecula; assembly: GCF_011100635.1. Lineage (NCBI taxonomy): Eukaryota > Metazoa > Chordata > Mammalia > Diprotodontia > Phalangeridae > Trichosurus > Trichosurus vulpecula. The sequence continues at coordinate 69,490,561 of NC_050578.1, forward strand.
AATATAAAAGACATACTCATTGAACCCATTATATACTATTAAAAGCAAAGTATAAACCATTTGGCAATGAATCAGTTCATTAACTGTGACCATGTCCTAAAGCATTTTAATGTTTTAAGTATTTAATTTAATGTAGCCCTTCAGGGTTAATTCATTAGCCTAATAGTTTTCTTTATAATACACCATCTTTTAAGGAAAAAATTTTAAAGTCCTTAATTAAATTTTTGAAAAATTTTCTTTACCACTTAATATATAAAAGTCAAAGTATAACAGGCCTTCAAATGATGCAAAAATGATGCTTAGCAACATCTGTAATGAAAAAAGTACATACCATAAAACAGTGAAAATTTTTTCCTGTGTAGATGTTGGGGAATCTGGAAAGGATTTTAATGATACTATGAATCTGAAAAGAAGCAGAAAAATATACCCAGTGAGTTAGGAAAACCAAATGCAAATCTCATCATATTGGATTTTCCTAGAGGCAACATTGAGAGCAGGTTGAGAGAAAGGCAGTGGAGTCAAGTATTGACCCAGCTTCTGGTACAAAGCCAGTATCTCTTAATTTGTGGCTCTGAGGAGAAGGAGGCAAGGGAAAGGGAGAGAGGACGAGAGAGAAAGGAAGGAAAGGAATAAGCATTTATATAGTGTCTACTATGTGACAGACATTGTGCTAAAGACACTGTGATCAGCACAACAATGCTGCAAGGTGGGTGATGTTATCAGGAAACTAAGGCAAACAGGTTATGTGTCTTGCTGAGGGTCACACCATTAGTAAGTATTTATTAGTAAGTGTATGAAGATAGAGATTTGAACTCAAGTCTTCCTAACTCCAAGTACAATGCTCTCTAGTCACTAGACCATCTCCAAGTCTATGGGCCCCCAGGAGAAGAAGGATCAAATAAACTAGATACACCCTAAGCACGGTCATCATTTTGATGTTTATATGTAAATATATAGCTTAATGCTTTTCTTATAAAGTAGAAATGTATTGTGTTTCAAAAGTATCTAAATATGACTTTGATGAATAAAAACACTTTAAAGTGTTATGAAATTCAGTTTTTTTGTCAGCGTATATAGTATATTTTAAATCATAGTAATAGTACAGCTACTATAATATGGTAGCCCATGACACTTATTTATATTTTAAAAAGGTCTTCCTAAGCTTAGGTGCTTAATAAGTGTTGGTTTAAGCCATTTAAAAAACTGAATAAGGAAGCACTTCACTCTGTGACTGCCTGAGGTAATACAATCCAATGCTAAAGAGCTGCTGGAGTAAAGAATTTCCCTTCAGAAAAGCAAACAACAGATGATGAAGAGCAGGCCTTAGACCTAAGAGAGGGCCAGAGGAAAAAACAAGAATCACTGAGCTCAGGGTAAGAGGCAGGATTTCACAGAACAGTTATCCAGACTCTTCATTACCTTTTGCACAGTGGTGGCATTTCCTTCCCATGAGCTCTTAAATTCAGGTATTGTATAAGTGATTCTTGAATTAAGATACAGGGAAAGTCACTTTCTCATAGAAAGTTCAAGTGTGTCAAAGTAGACATAAGGGAGAGAGGAAGGATGCGCCAAAGGTACTATACTTACTTAATGAAATCTACAGTGTCTGAAAACATGGAGTAAACGGCTTTGGATGACGGACTTTCAGTCTCTAAAGCTATTCCACATTCAATAAAGGATAGGACAGCATCCAAGTACTTAAATGCTTTTCCAACCTTGTCTGACTGTAGGAAAAAAAAAAAACCATAGTCATTGTTAGGCTGAAAAGAGACTCTGACTTTTAATGCTACATCAATCAAATTACAAACGGGACACTTTATAGAACCTGATAAAATGATAACAAAGCTTATTTGGAAAAACAAAATATCTAGATTATCATGGGAGACAATGAAAAAAGTAGAGACAAAGTGGGAAAAGTATGTCCAGACCTCCATGTTATAGAGGCACAATCATCAAAACGAGGGCACAAAGTAGAAATAGAAAGACTCCACTGGTCTCTTCCTGAAAGAAAACCTAAAATGAAAACTCAGGAAAATCAAAACCAAAACCCCAAGCTTCCTGATCATAAAAAAAAATAGTACAAGCAGCCATAAAGAAATAATTCAAGTACTGGAGAGGTATAGTCAGTCACACTTAATTTAGCAGCCTCTACCATAAAGAACTTAGAATATATCAGAAGGAAAAGGATATGGGGCTTATGGTTAAAAATAACTTACACAGCAAAAGTGAGTATGATGTTACAGGGGGGAAATGGAGACCTTTAATGAACTAGATGACCTCCTTATCAAAAGAACAGAGCTGTGTAGCAACTTTGAAGTTCAAACGTAGAAGTGAAGAAAAGCACAAAAAGGTAAACATGAATAAACAATGATAAATTCCTACATTCCAATACATGGAGATGATGCACGTCCTTTCAGAACCCTATCACCATCAGAAGTCAAAAGAAAGTCCAATGAAACAAAGTCTGGGATTAGTTCTGTTAAATGTCACTGATCTTAAGAAAAGAAAGAGAAGAAGGATATACTGAGATGGAAGGAAAAGAAGTTTAGGGGAAATTATCTCACATAATCAGAATGCAGAAGTAAATATCCATACAAATGAGGAGGCTTTGAGGGGAATGGCTGACACCTGAACCTCACTTTCATTTGAACTGGTCAAACACATACCCACAGTTGGGTACAGAAATACATTTCACTGAAAAGAAAAAAGGAGGGAAAGGGGGAGGAGAAATTAGAAGGAGGAAAGATTAAGGGAGAGACTAGTCCTAAGAAATCAAAGATGTATAAAAATACTTAAAGCTTTTATTTAAGGTTCTAAAGAATGGGAATCTGAGGGGTTGCCTATAGATAGAGAAAATAATGAACAGGTTATGACATATAAATGACAGCATACTACAATGCTAAATTCTTATCACTGTATTAACCAACCACAATTCCAGAGGACTAATGATGAATCATGCTACATGCCTGATGTGAGAGGTAAAGGTTTTAGAGTGCAGAACGAGACAATTATTTTTTTGTACATGAACTACGTGAAGATTTGTTTTGATTGACTACACATGTTTGTAATGGTTTTTTGTTTTTCTTATGTTCTCAACCAAGGAAGGTTTGGGGTGGGCAGGTGATAAGATTTATTTTGGATGATTAAAACAAAATATATTTAAATTTTAAAAACCGAAAAAACTGAAAAATATGGAAGAAAATCTAATTTCTGATCTAATGTCAAAAACAACCAACCCAGAAAACAATTCAGGGAGAATTCCCTGATATACCTGTATTTTTCATATTTAAATGTTTCAAAATCACAAGTTAAAAAAAAAAAAGCTAAAATCCTACTGCACAAATCTCTGATTAGCATATACTTTTAGAAATCATTGTGGTACTTGGGAACAGAATAGAAACATAAACTTCATTCAAAAAAGCCATCATGGCCACAAGAATTTTAAAAAACCTTTAAATAGTTGCGTTCATATTAAATTTTGACCATACTAAGAGCTAAAAACAGTGAGTTCCTACTGAGAGGATTTGGTGATATCATGTGCATAATTAAGCGTCTAGTGCGTAATGATTAAGAATCTTAATCATTAGGATTTGCAAAAATCATTATTTTTTAAAAAAAAGATTGGATGCTGTATTTCAAGGAATCATAAATGAAAATTGCAAAGATCTATTAGAATCAGAGGACCAAGGAAACACAGAAAGAAATTACTAACCATCTCTTGAAAAAAAAAAAAAAGCCAAGAGGAAAACCCCAAAGAATGTGAAAGTCAAAACGTAGAACTTCCACATTTAAGAAAAAAATACTGCAAGAATCCAGAAAGAAGCAGTACCAGTACCAAGGAACTAGATCTGGCAGTTAAGTAACAGGAAAGTTGGAATACAGTGTTCCAAAAAGCAAAAGATAAGGGCTTCCAATTTTTAACAGAAGAGGACTTTCAAGCTCTTTTAGCGAAAAGATCAGAATTGAGTAAGATCTGTGAAATGCAAAGACAAGAGTCAAGAGCATCCTAGAAAGGTAAATTTACCCGAGCAATCGGAAGGGGCTATGAAATGATACAATGCTAACATTAGAATGGAGGAAAAGAAACAGGTGTCCCTTCAGATAGTGTCTTCAAAGGCTGCTGAGGGAATAAAATAAGAAAAACAGAGTACCCATGGATAAATTGTTTCTGTTCCGAGGATTTTAAGGGAGAATAACGGAGCAATTTAGTTTCAAAAGCATTAATTGAAAAAGTTAGTTTAAAAATTTAGTTGAGAAAGTACGAAAAAGGTGGAACTTCATAACTGAGGTATGTGAGAGGAAGAGTAATATAGAAACATGGAAGAAAGTGGGAGCATCAGATGAACCTCACTGTCATAGAGCTGGACAAAGGAGGGCTGTACACAGAAACATGCAGACACATTCACAAAACTAAACAGGGAAACACATAGAAAATCAAAACACATTTCTGCATTAGCCACATCCAAAAAAGTGTCTCATTCTGTATTCTGAATCTTTCACCTCTCTATCAGGAGGAGGCAGATAGTATGTTTCACATCATCTGTCCTCTGGAATCCTATTTGGTCATTATGATGATGAGAGTTCCTAATTCTTTCAAAGTTCTTTGTCTTTATGAGATTATAGTCATTATTATAAACTGGCTTTGTTCCTTTTGCCTCATCAGTTTATATAAATCTTCCCAGGTTTTTCTAAATTCATCCCCTTCATCGTTTTTTATGGCACAATAGTATTCTATCATATTTATATACTATACCTTGCTGAAACATTTCCCAGTTGGTGGTAACCACTGCCAGATTCCCATTCTTTGCTGCTTTAGAGCTACAAACATTTTTGTTTTGCTTAGGTCTAATCCTTCCTTTATTCTACCCTCCCCATAATTCCCCCATCTTGCTTCTTTTTCCTTCCTATTTTCATGTTGAGTAAAATGCATTTCTGTACCCAACTATTGTTATGTGTGCATTCTTCTAACCACTGACTACTTCAGATGAGAGTGAAGTTCATGTGTCAGTCATTCTTCCCATTCTCTTATCCTTGCTTATATAGCTGTCTATTGGGGCACACTGCTTATGTGAGACAATTCTCCCTAAACTTCCTTTCTCATACTCCCAATGTATTATTCCTCTTCTGCTTGCTATCCATCCTTCTCTTAAAATCATTAAGACATGAGGATGACTCCTAGCTCTAGGAAGTCTTAGTAGACTTCCTCTATGACACCCGATAATTAAAGAGCTCACAAGGTTAAATGTATCATCTCTCCATATGCTTATCTTTTTATGTTTCTCTTAATTCCTGTGTTTGAATTTCAAAGTTTCTACATAGCTCTGGTCTTTTTTACCAGGAATGCTTGGAAATCCTCAATTTCATTAAAAATCCATTTCCCCCTTAAAGCATCACACTTAGTTCTGCTGGATAAATTATGCTTTGTCTATTTGCTGTGCCATCTGGAGAACCAGCAAAGGTTGCTAAATCATATATGATCTTTATTGTGGCTCCCCAGTACTTGACTTTGTTCTTTTTGGTTCCTTGTAGTATTTCTTCTCTGATCTGGAAACTCTGAATTCCCTTATGGGACTAAATACCTTGAAAATACATTTTATTCAACATGAAAATAGGAGGGAAAGAGAAACAAGATGGGGGTATTATGGGGAGGGTAGAAAAAAGGAAGGATTAGTCCTAAGCACAGGCTCACAACTATCCTTGGCTCTTCATTCTCTCTCAACCCCCCTCTGATATCTAATCAATGGTCAAGTCTTGATTTTTACAGCTTTCTAACAATTCTGGTACTTCCTCCTTTCAACACTGACCACCCTGATGCAGGCCTTCACCTCATGCCTGAACTATTGCAATAACCTGCTGGTTGGTCACCTCTACTCCCAGTCACCCATCCTCTACCTGGCTTTCAAACTGATCTTCCTAAAGCACAGATCTGACCATGTCATCCCCTTATTCAAGAAACTAGTAACTCCCTATTACTCCCAGGATCAAATATAAAATCCTATGTTTGGTTTTTGAAGTTCTAGAGCGCTGGGCCTAGAGTCAGGAAGACTCATCTTCCTAAGTTTAAATCTGGCCTCAGACACTTCCTAGCTGTGTGACTCTGGGCAAGTAACAACCCAATATCTGCCTCAGTTTCTTCATCTGTAAAAGGAGCTGGAAAAGGAAAAGGCAAACCCCAAATGGGGTCATGAAGAGTTGGTCACAACTAAAATGACTGAATGAAAAACATGAAAATCTGGCCCACTCTTACGATACTAGTCTACTTATTTACATAAGCCTTACTGACCTTCATGTATTTTCCAATGCAGTAACACTGGCCTTTTCTTGCTATTCCCTGCACACCATCTCAACTCCATGCTGATTCAAAGGCTACGCCCATTTTCGCCCTCCTCCTCTTGGCCTTCTGGCTTCCTTTAAGTCTGACCTCAAATTCTGCCTTTTGCAAGAAGTCTTTTCCTGATGTTCCACATAGTTGTTTGTATGTAGTCTCACCCATTAGATTCTGAGCTACTTGAAAGTTAGGACCACCTCTGAGGATGGAAGAGGCTGGGGTTTATTTTTTATTTTTTGTATCCCCAGTGTCTGGTACATAATAGGTGCTTAATAAATGTTTTTTATCTTGACTCTTAGAAATTCTAGGATGACCAGAATCATTCCTAGATGAAAATGCTTCAGGAAATTAACTCTAGTTTTTGGGGTGAGCATGACCCGGCAGCCTAGACCCACAAGACTGTTCCATGCACATAGAAAACAAAAGATACTCATTTAATTAAATTGAACCTATCCTCACATTTACCTTGGCTTCTTCAGATTGGAGTTGGCTTAGGGCCTTTGTTTGCACAGTAATTTGATTTGTACTCAGTTGAGCCTTCCAGACATTTGAATTGAGAGAAATAATCAATTTTAATTAAATAACAAATTATTAGGGAGATCCCTGACCTTTCCCCAAAATTTACCACACCTAAACTATCTTATCTAGGTTGTTCCACTCAGGCAGGTCTGGGGGGACGGAGGTAGATATTTTGTCTAGATTGCCTGAGGCTGGGGGTGATTTGGAAGTAAAAAACATGATCAAAGTCACAGCCCCTCAGCATCTCATTAGAACAGCTCCATCTCTCATTATAATATTCATTTTCTCTCATTACTTGTTAACTACGGTCGATTACCACACTCATGTACAGGGACTCTTCCAAGAGCATATAAGCATTGAGTGAGTTCCATGAGGGGTCTTTGTCACTTACCCCTTTTATTAATTACATGCTAGCATGATTAATAAAATGATTAATTACTCAGAAACTATGTCTCTCAAACTTTTTATATGTCATGGAATAAGGAAATTCTGGAATTGCAGATATGGGACAAAGAAAGAGAATATGCACACATTAAAAAAAAAAAAGACAAAATTTGTCAGTAATTTAGCTTTAAAATTTGTACTTTCCACAAATGCCCATGTAAATCTAGAGTAAATGGAGTCTAAGGAAATTTATTCCAACATAATTTTCGCTAGCACTTGGGCTAAAAATGACTAATGGCACTGAATGTTTCAGAACAACAAAAAAACGACAAGAAGAAAAGAGCCAAGAGAAGAACACTCACCATTGACTCTGCCTTGTGCTTCAACTTTTTGGCTTCTTTCAGGTAAAAATCAGCAGCTTGTCTGAAGGGGAGAGAAAAACAAAATGAGTCCACAGAAGAGCACAGGACTGAAGTGCACTTTGAGATTGACTTTAAAAATCTCAAACAACTCAAATTCTTACTTTTCAAACTTGACTTGATGCTTCGGGGGTTTGGAGTTACCATTTGGCAAAGAAGGCACAGGAAAAATATCACCTGGAGATGCCTAGAAAAATGATAATACAGATTAGAACTCAATACTTCAGGTCGAAGAGTCATAAAATCAACCTTAAGAAGTGAAAAATAAAAATGGTGAAATAAAGCACAAAATAAAATTGGCTAAATCCAAGCACTGATTTTTCTGATAACTAAAATATCCTAGGCTATTGGTTCTGTTTACTCCTGTTAGCCCAAAAGGCATAATATCCAATATATCAGCTTAGCTACCACTAAAATTTTCTTCCAGTCAGTTACAAATATGAGCATTCACGCAATCTATTTCTTCTCTTCCCTTTTCCTTTTAATCAAATACTAAAAGGATTCCAGATCTAAGATAAGAATGAGATGTAGAAAATATCTTGAATCTAAAACAAAATGAGTAAGAAATTACAGTTGGAAATCCAACTGTAATTGGAAATCCAATTTTTTTTAAAGGAAGAAAAAAATTAAAATCACCTAAGGGACAAGAGTTCTTTGCAGTATCAGGCAGAGACAGAAAGGGAAGAATCTTGGGAAGATAGTAAGATTGAAAGGTAAAGATAGCTTAAAAGCAGCTCCATCTTCTATCTCGAATAGGATGCAAATACACTAACATAATGAAAGTATGAGGAGGGATTATCTGCATCAAGAGAAAAAACTGATAAATGGAAGTATGCATACAATAATTTTACACGTATGTGTGTGTGTATGTACACATATATATGTGTGTGTGTGTATATATATATACATGTATACACACACACACACACACACATATACATATATACACTTATTTGTGTCTAATGGTAACCATCTCTAGGGTGGGTCGGGGAGAAGGAGGGAAGGAAAAAAAGAAGTTTACATGATAATTTTCATAGGAAAACAAACATGAAAGGAACAGCAAGTTGTGCATAGCAGATTTACAGTTTCATGGACAATCATCTTTGTTTTTTTTGTACTATGTTATGGAAATGCTTGTTTTATTCCATAAATTAAAAAAGTTTTTTAAGTAGGAGGAAAATTAAGGATAATTGATACAGAAAAAAAACATTGCTCCCGGCACTCTGATTCCTGCGGCTCCAACTCTAGTCCTCCCCACATCATAGCCTGTTGAAGTCAACAATATTTAGCAGTGATATCCCATGTATGAATTAGAGATTATGACTTCTAGAAAAAAAATTACCAAAAGGAAAACAAGCAATTATAGAGAAAAAGTAGATGACAAAAGTATGGATTGTGTAAACTCACAGAACAGTAAGAAAAAAAAAAGAATCCCAATTTTACCAAATAACATATTAGCCAGATTTCAAAACCATAACACTAAAGAAAAATTTTTTCAGGGAACAAGGAGAACACATTACAAGGTCCACAGAAAACCAACCAGAATAGGAAAAGGTCCAGTACAAGGTATGTGGAAAACCAATCAAGAAATAAAAGGAAAACTTGGAATGATATTCTGAAGAGTACAAGATTATGGTTGGTCAGTATCCCTAAAACAAGGCTAAAGCCTAAACATCAAAGAATTAAGTGTACTTTCCATAAAAGGGAAAAACTTAAATTACTCCTTCCAAAGAATCCAGAGGTCAGCAGGATATTTAATATGCAAGTTGACCAAACACTGGAGAGTAATGAAAGAAGATGAAATGAAATGTTTCTTTTCATGTGGCTAAAGCTAGACATGAAGGTGGGGTATGAGGATCTTTTTCAAACATGAATTAATGTTATATTTTAAGGGAAAATATTAGTTTCTTCATTGGGGGGAGGGGGGAAGTGGGGTATTAAGACCTATGATTTCCTCAGTACAGGGAATTCTGGGAGAGGAAACTCTTTACCAATGGAGACTGGTACCTGCTTTAAAATTTAGTTTTGCAGATATGTTGTCTGGGATACTTAGAGGCAAAATTTGAATCCAAGACATCCTGACAGCAAGGTCAATTCTCAATCCACTAAACCACACTGCCTTTCAATGCTCATTAAAAATCACATGTATGGGATGATACAAAGAAAATTTCTTAGATAGAGTGAAAGGGTGGCCCAGGTCACAAATGGAGGACTTTAGAGCCAAGGTAGTTGAGAGGCTTTCGAATTTTCCCTGTCCCTTTGGTTGTGGGGGTTGTAGGAAGGTAGAATGTACAAAGGGCAGAGGGGTTGGGTACAGAAATCAGAAGGGGCCTGACTTGAACAGCGACAAGAAGTGGCTATCACAGACATAGTAGAGGGTCGAGGTAACTACATGGTGGAGATTGTTAGACTTGGGGGAAGACTTGAGTAAAAATCCTCTCAGATACTTACTAGCTCGGTAACCCTGGGCAAGTTCAGTTTCCTCACCTGGAAAATGGGGATAATAATAGCACCTATTTCAAAAGGTAGTTGTGAGCTAGCGTATAAAAGGGGATGAGATAAGGCCCAACTACTAGGTTGTACACTAGAGGTCCTACAGGGCAGGGCAAAAAAACTAACTCCCACTAAAGCAGGGATTCTTCACATTTTTTTTGTGTGTCTTGGGTCACTTTGGTGAAGCCTTTAGAACCTTTCTGAAAATAATGTTTTTAAATGGTTTTTTCATAAAATTCATAAGATACGTAGGATTAGAAAGAAAACCCAATATGCCCAAACATATTAGCTTAGTGCTATAATTTTGATAACTATATTCAGTTACCAATTTTTCTTAAAAAGTTCATGGATAAGAGGTTAAGAGCTCCTGCAGTAGAGGGAAGTAATTGGCCATCTGGGAATGATTAGAAGAGACATGATCACAGATTCAAAGGGAGGAATGATAAAGGATAAGTAAAAAAAAAAAAAAGGCAAAAATAGCAACAGGTCTTTTGACCTATAGTCACAAAACACCAGCCCTTGAATTCTATTGCCTCCATTGAGAATTAATATTCCTGGGAAAAGATTCTGGAGCAGTTCTTAAAGTGGGATCTACTAACTTAGGGAACATACATTATTGTCAAAGGCAACATAGCTTGACAATGAAAAATTGTCTATATTAAATACATAGCCATATCACAAAGGTTAACTTTTAAGGGCTACTGACAAATAACAGAATAATAGTAGGAAAATATTCCCTTCTCAGAGATAGACAAATCAAACAGAAAAATAAAAAAATAAAAAGGAAAATACAAAGCTGAATAAATTATTTGAAAAATTAGATATGACTAACTAAAGGTGATTTTTAAAAGGAAATATTCAAGAATACTTTTCCCAGCATTCCATGCATCCTTTACAAAAACTGCCCAATAAAGGAATTGTCTTTTATAGACTGTAAGGAAACAAAAATCATAATGAACATGGGAACCAAGAGCACATAATACAGACCTAAATGACAACTAATTAATGACATCTGGAAGAACGAGTGGGTGAAAAAACAAATCACAGAAACAATAAATGTTAAAGATGTTGAATAATAATGATGAAACTGTTACAAATTTATTCACCCTGGGTGATAAATGGGCAATATGCAATTTAATTTGCTCTCAAGGAAAAAAAAAACAAATAACTTAAAATTCTGTGTGCCTCTCTCACCTTTTGCTACTTCTGGCCACATTTACACATTCAAAGTGAAGTATGGAATGAAGATATCACCTAAATAATTTTTTTTTTACATTATCAAATACTGTTGATTAGCTTGTATCAATTTGTAAAATATAGCAAATTTTCTGAATTTTTTTTGGGGCAAGGAGAGGAAATTTGCTTAATTCTCAGAATTACAGAAGAACACTCAGATTCAAATCAAAGGTTCAGAAGGTAGCAAGGAAATTAAAACCCATTAAGACTGAAACATTAAAGCATGGTAATATGGGAAGCCATGTAAAAACATGTATAAGATACAAATGTTAGAACAAGAGTGGTTTCCCAATTTGTGGCCCAGGATCTGGAACTAGAGAACCTATGATAACATCCCACCTGCAATAAATCACTTAACCTCCCTGATTTTCATTGTCCTTCTTTATAAAATGAAAGGATTGGACTAGTTGGCCTCTGAGGTACTTTCTACTCCTAGATCTGTGACTTTGAAAACTCAAGTTTTAAAGGATATGGACAAGTACATTTCCAAAGAAATGTAAGACAGCCAGAACCATATAAATGAGTGCTCCAAATCGCTAATAATGAAGGAAATGCAAATAAAAAGAACTGAGCCTTCAATTCATATTTATCAGATTGGCAAAAAAAAGATAGATATGGCTTATGTTGGAGGGCTACAAGAAGATAGGTGCACCAATGCACCATTGGTGAATTTATATATTTGTCCAATTATTCTGGAAAACAATTTGGAATCACCTGAGAAAAGTCACTCTAAACTGTATATATCCTTTGATCGGATGATATTACTAGTATTATATCCCAAGGAGGTAAAAAATGGAGAGGAGATTTCTACAGATGTGGATACTATCAGAGAACTGGAAGGGATGTAGGGAATGGTTGAACAAAATGAGGTCTATGAATGTAATAGAATATTACTACATGCAAAAGATGATGAATTAGATGAGGTCAGAAGAACTTGGCAAGATCTTTATAAAATGAAAGGGGGCAAAATAGGGAAAACCAGGACAACAAGACCATTACAATAATGTAAAGAAAAACAATACTGAATGACTTTTGAACATAGATCAACATAAACGCTAATTGTGACGATAAAGGATGGAAGAGGGAGCATTTCTTTAGTTTTTCTGGCAAAGAAGGGGTAGACAGAACTGTACATTTTCAGACATGTGTTGATTTGTTTTGCTAGCAGTACTTACTGGTTACAAAGGAGAGGTCTATGGGGATGAGGAGAGTCACTGGAAAGTGACAGTGATGTTTTTCAAAAAGAAAAGGGCATCAATAAAACACTGGAAATGAAAAATATTTATAGACTCAAGATTTGCTTTCTTACTTTCCAAAGGTTATTTCAATCAAGTTTAAGAGTTGAGACTTATAAGGACAGTTTTGAAAGTAACATGTTGAATTTAGTATAGACTTTAAAAGAAAAGCAAGCAGTACATAACGGAGATTTGTAGGGGGTAGTAGCTAGGTGGTGCAGTGGATCGAGTACTGGCCCGGGAGTCAGGAGGACCTGAATTCAAAGGTGACCTCAGACCCATACTAGCTGTGTGACCCAAGGTGAGTCACTTAACCCCAGTTGCCTTTCCCCCCTACCCTGACCAAAAAAAAAAGGGATTTGTATAATCATGAACATCTCTCTGTTCTACTGCTTATTGGGAAATGATCACTAGTTGACATTTGTTAAGTTCAAAATTTTTAAATGAAAAAAAAGAGTTGCACCTTAGAAGGAGTTGAATGGGGAAGAAAAATCTCTGTGATACATAATGAAAGTCATTCCCTAATAAATATATGGTCAAAGGATAGGAATAAAGAGTTTTTAAACAAAGAATTGTAAACTATTAACAACCATATAAAAGAATGTTCCAAGTCATTAATAAGAGAATAACCCCTCCCCTGAGGGTTCATTTTATGCCCACTAAAATGACAAGGATAACCAAAAAAGTAGTCCAATTTAGAAGAGTTGTGGAAAGATGAGCCCAGTAATGTATGGTCAGTGAAGCTGTAAAATGGAACTACCATTTTTGAAAGCAATTTGGAATTATGCAAAGAGAGTGACTGAAATATTTAAGCACTTTTGAGCAAGAGCGTATAGCGCTAGGTATATAAATAAGGAGCTTTAGTGATAAAAAATAAAGGCCCCATATACAATAGCACTTGTTATGGTAACAAAGAATTGAAAACAAAGTAAATGATCATTGATTAGGGAATGCTACAAAAATTTCACTACATGTAAGGAGTGTTTCTATGGTGTGAGAAACAATGTAACATAAGTATGGAACTGATTCAAAGGGAAATAAGCATAATCAGCAAAACAACATACACAATGACTAGAAAGCATAGTGGACAAATAGCAACAAAACAGTTAAAACTAAATGTTTCAAAATTAAATTGAACCAGCTGATCACCAAAGAAAAGATAAGAGAAAACATCTTATAATTGTTTGCAAAAGCGAAAGACAATGGATGTAGAACATTGCATATAGGAGACTTTTTTGATATGGTGGTTAGTTTTGCTGAACTTAAATTAAATTATTGTAAGAAATGGCTTTCTGGAAGGGAGAGAGGAGTGGGATATGATGGATGATATAAAGACAAAGTGATATCCATTTTTAAAGAGTTAAGCCTTGAATAGTAAGTAGTACATCCTTAAAAACCTATTTTCCAAATGAAGGATTCACAATGCATTTCAATCAACTGAATAGCTTGTGTATGATTTTAAGTATTATTTTTTTATTTATTTAAGTATTATTTAAGTATTATTACCTCTTACCATACTGGAATGTAAACCTACAGTCTTCAACAACAACAACAACAACAAAAAAATAGCCAGCTAACATGTAAAAATGACAGACAACCTGAGTAAAGATAGTGTCAATTCTCTTACTTGGGAAATTAAAATAGATATGTATGTAACATATGTATATATTATGTAATGTACATGTAAAATAATATGTAACAACATACACTCACATACAGGTTTTTTTTTAAAAAAACAAATATACTTTTCAAAGAAAATCTAGGATTATCTGTATTTCAGTAATTCATTGTTATCTGTACTCACTTTATTAGTTGTAGAATTTCCAGAAGGCTTTCCTTCCACTTTCTTATGCTTAGAAGAAGAATCTTTATGGCTATCTTTAGTGGTGCTAGTACTTTTGGAGTGCCCTTGAACACAGGGGTAGCTTTCATTCCTTGGTCTTTTATGTACATTCTTGGCCGATTTGTGGGAAGGAGACGCAGATGGTGGCGGCGGTGGCTCCTTCTTCAGGAAGTCTGAGGAGGGCTTCAACAATCTAGAGAAGAACAGCACACTAAACTAAATCTGGCCATAACATCAATTACATGAAAAGTATTTATTAAGTATTAATTAAAATTAAGTATTTATACTTAATTAAGAAAAAGTTACTGGTATCCCAATAAGTGGAGAGGAATAAGAAAAAAAAAACCAGTAAGAAGCCTTATCTATATCATGCTTTTAATACGCAAATAAAGACAAATAGGAATCTACTAGGAATAAAAGGAAATCTCAGGGAATGTCTGTTGCCCTTGAAAACCTAACCCTAAAACAATTTAGAATTATGCTTTTAAAAAAATGACCCTTTAACTCCGAGACCCACACACAAAGGTAGATGCTTCACGGAGGTCAAAGACAGATTTAAAAGGTCTTACATCTACCAAAATATTCATAGCATGACTTTTTGTTGTGGCAAAGAGCTTGGACCCATGGAGATACCCACTGAGTGGGAAATAGCTCAACAAAATGTAGTGAAGGAATATAATGGAATATTAGTACAGCATCTGAAATGACAAATATAAAGAATTCAGAGAAGCATGAGAAGATGTATCAACTGATGCAGAGTGAAGTTAAACAGAGCCAAGACAACAATATACACAGTGTCTCTAACAACAGAAATGGAAAGAACAGCAATACTGTAATCAAAATCACCAAATGAGATGAAAAGGAGGGGGAAATTCGATAAGAGGGGAAGGGGGAGGGGGACAAAGAGAGAGAGAGAGAGAGAGCGAGCAAAGGAGTTAAAATACCATTTCATTATTAGAAAAGGCTAGCTTACCACTTGACAACAACAGTAGCTTATGGAGACAGCACAAAGTCTGTTATACAGTGAATATAGCCACAGATTTCTTTTCATCTATTTCCAAGTTGTTCATGTGTGACCACTAAAATAACTCAAAAAGTCTGAAGTGTGATCCAAATGCATGGGGCTTTTATTTATGAAGAAAGTTCTTACCACTTCGAGAGTTGCTGATAATTAATAAAAAAGTGCTATTGTGGAGGTGAAATATATGGGTGATAATCTTCACATAAGTTAATAACTGTGTTAACATTAAAAAAATCAGCATTTTCCTCAAACTTTTACAGTGGTAAAATGGAAAGGTGCAGGGATGATTTAAATAAGATGGGAGAATAATTAAGAAAGCATAGTTCTAGTTCTAGTTCTAGTCATATATAAATAAGCCAATCTTAGATTTGTTTTGGACATTTCTACGTAGATATCTTCCAACCTGTACCTCAAACACAACAAACTCCCAAGGAAGTTTCTACCAAATATATGGCTTCTCTTCCTCTTAACTTCTGTATTTATAATATTGGTACCCAAAACTTTCTAGTAAGCTAGGCTAGAAATCTTGGTGTCATAGATGGCTACTCCTCCTTACATACTTATTTAGTTACCAAGTCCTAATCCCTCTTCCAAATCTCTTTAATCTCTCTCCTCCACTGTTAATGCACTAACTCAGGCTTTTGTTGCTTCTTGTCTTAATCACTGCAATATCTTCCCAACAGATCTCCCTACTTATAATCTTCTCCCCATCAAAAATATCTTAAACACTGCTACACTTTCCTAAATCACAGTTCTAAGAATGTTACTCTCTGGTTCAAAACCTTCCAAAGCTTCCCAGTTGCCCAAATACAGTCCCAGCTCATTAGCCAGTCACTTAAGGTTCTCTCTCTACAGTCTGGAAGGCCCAATCCACCTTTACTGAAATGACCTTCCAAAACTTCTCCCTTCACAATCTCTCTTCACCAGAAGTCAAGGACTCCTCTTCACACTTACCTTTTATTTGTGCTGCTCAGAAGGAGCCCCAAAATATCTATCTTTTGAAATCTTTCAAGGGCTAAATCAAATGCTGCCTCCTCAATGAAGCTGCCTGTGATTCTGCCCCATCTCCCCAAGTTTGGAAGCAATTTCTTTCTCCTTTATCTCATCCCTAGCATTTTGCCTGTTTCTTCTCTATAAACAACAGAGACAAGATCCGGTCCACTGACTCAAGAGCAGAGGTTCTTAACTTAGGGCCTGTGGCCTTTTTTTTTTAATTTTGGTAACTGCATTTCATATAATTGATTTCCTTTTGTAGTTATATGTTTTATGAATTTAAAAATATTATTTTTGATAAGCAATCCATATACTTCACCAGACTGCCAAAGAGAGGTCAATAACACAAAAAGTACCATGCTGCCTCATTATATGAACTGAGGCTATAAGAAGAGGTCGAATTTGGACAGATAAAAATGAGAAGGTATTTGAGAAAGAGGAGAGTTTAGGGTATATTTAGGGGAGCTGTCCAGCTTGGCTAGTTGTAGCAGAGACCGTGTGGAGTGGTGCCCTGATGGACTACGCAGGGGCTCAGGGGACAGAGTGCTTGAATAGGCCACTAAAGTGTTTAGATTGCTTACACAATGGGAAATCTTTGAGGGTTCTTAAAGAAGAGTATTATGAGTAGTACTGTATTTTAGGAAGATTATTCTGATAGACTTATACAGAATACTTGTTAACCCTCTAATTTAACAGTCCTGATGAAAGGTAATGAGAGCTAAATAGTGGCAATAGTTTAAAAAACAGAGAACAGAATATTCAGTCAATATTTTTTAAAATGTCTAAGTAGTAGAAAAAAGGAAAATATTAATAACACCTAGATAAATCCAAGATATGTATAAATTTTCATTTATTTAAAAAGAGATTTATTTTGCTTCTGATATACCTAAATCTAGAGCAATGCGAATTGGTAATTCTCATGGAAATGTCCTCAGGAGAAAAGTATCGAGTAAAAGCAATACATACACACATATGTATATGTGCGTACATATATACATGTATGTATGCCTAAATTGAGTCACATTCAGCATATTTTAATGGGAGTTACTGTACAATTTCAAACAAATAAATTTTCACACATTGTTCTAGATTTAGTCCCATTAAAACTATGAACTATAGTTCATAGTTCAACTATGACAACTAACCTTTTCAGGGGATGTATTTCATACATTTGATAAGGTGTTTATTGTTTATGCATTATGTGTCAACAAGAAATAATATAATATAGAAATGTAAAAGATGAGCTCTCTACTAGGGTGGGGCTATGATGATCAGTTTTAGGTTTCATAGACTAGAAAACATGGAAGCCATTCTGGACAATATGGTCACTTTCACTCTTCAGTGTGCTCGTCTTTATACTCACTTTGTTTTACTAGAGTCTTTGTGAGCAGAAGATGATGAACAGAGTTTGGATTCTTTCTCCAGTTTGATTTTCTTGCTGTCAAGGTCTCTTTCTGCTTCTCCCTATGAGGGAATTAAGAGAAACTTTCACATCACAGACTTAAACATACAAGTAAAACAACGTAAGAAAAATGCCCAGTACAGGTAAAGTATGAGAACCTTGGGCCTGACAATTCAGATTTTGTTTTTCTTTTTAAAATATCAGTACATGCACTAAAAAATAAAAAAACCTCTCAGCATGCCATAATATTATTAATTCTTTCTCAGGCTTTCAAATGAAGGACTTAAGGTGACTGTGATTATTTAACTACTGTGAGGGAATAAAGATTTTAAGCACATAAAAAGCAACTATGTATACAATTAGAAGCTCTTTTCAAATTACTTTGATCTGTTTCTTCAAATGGATCACTTGGTCCAAGAGCTCATCAAAACTTTGTTAACCTTCTTTGTTACTCCTTTAATATCTGAAAGTAATGATATTAAATTTGAAAAAAGTTCTACAATTTTACTAACTCATATTCCTTTCACTTTCTTGGAATGAGCTTTGGTAATTCCATGCAAAGGAAATGTCTAGACAATACCACTAGCCCCTGTCCCCATGCCTGGCCCCTATCGATTCCCTCATACCAGCTCTGCAATGCTAAGTTTACTTCATGTAAACGTCTTTACGTGACTGAGCAGTGGAATCCATAGCACAACCCCGGCTCTTCCAACTATAATTTCCTCAGGTGAGGTAAACTTAGGGTAGCATCAAGTCAGCCTTCCTTAAAAACTTGAAATTCTCTCTCAAAAGTCAAGATGAAAAAGAAAATAACCCACTTTTCAAATTATCAGGTTAAGAGGAATATTCCAGGTCACATGACCAATATGACTAGATTTTTCCTCCAGTCCCCACTAACTCTCAAAAATTCCCTCAAAAGTAACCAGGTATCAGATGGAGGCCAATCCCAGATGAATGCAGAGAGAGAGCTCCCAAACCTTTGTAAAAGTCTTATGGGATATCATTGGAAAAAACATTTACACAAACACAGAGGTTGGCCATGGTGAGAAAGGGCATCACTTCATCAGAGACCATAATATAAAAGAGAATGAGACGATATCAAGGGATTTGGGAATCTAATTATCTTGGGGGCTGAAAGGGTAGAGGTAAAGATGACATGATTTGGTAACTGATTGGCTCTGCGGGATGATGGACAGTCAAGTTTTACAAAAGGATTAGGAACACGAGATTTTAGAAGGGTGAAAGTATCTTCAAAAAACGTGGGGAAATTTGGGAGGTATGTGAGTTTTGGCAAAAAGATAATGAATTTTGCTTTGGATGTGTTTAATTTGAGATGTCTCTAGGACATCAAATTTGAAATGTTCAATTAATAATTAATAATGGGGGTTGAATTTCTGGGGAATAAGCAAAGAGCTAATAATCATACCCACAAGAACTGATGAGAACATTGAGGAATATATAGAGTATAGAGTTAGGGGCCTAGGATCATAGTTCTGGAGCTGATAGGACCCTCAAAGGCCATACAATCCTATACCTTCATTTTACAGATGAGGAAACTCAGAGAAATGACTTGCCCAGAAGTGGCAGAGTCAGGATTTTAAGCGCCTGATGCTACTTCTCTTTTCCCTAGCATTGTCGTAGGTCTCCATTCACTTGAAGGAAGCACGACCCAAATTTTGTTCACTTGAAGGAAGCATGACCCAAATACAATGTCCAATATTCCAAGCTCACACAGGCTGATTGAAATCTGATCTCCTGGCCTTCCTCCAAAGAGGCTCCATTACTACTTTATCCTCATTCAATGTATTTTCACACATTGTATCATTGTAAGGTGTTGTAAAAAAAAAAAGAATGCACACGCAGTTGTTCCCTTTCTCTAGTAGGAAAACCAAGAGAAAACCCATAGAGAAGACAATAGCTCCAAAGAAAGGGTAGTCAGTAGTTATCAGTAGGTTTCAAAGGCCAAGAAGGATTAGGATGAAGAAAATGTTTTTAAACATGGCAAATGCGATAACTTGATTTTTGAGAGAGCAATTTCAGTTGGGTAAAGAGACTAGAAGTAGGACTGAAAAAGGTCTGACTTGGCTGAAGTGAGAGGAGAAGAAGTAAAGTCACTGAGAATGGGCAGCTTTGCAAGGAGTTTGGCTGAGAAATGGAAGAGAAATATGGAACAGTGGTTTGAGGAGATGGTAGGATTACTAAGAATTTTTAAGGACAAAGGAAAATGGGACATATTTTTAAGTCACAGGGAAAGAACCTACAGATGTAGAGATGAAGATTTGACTAGAAGAATGAATGTGGGGGGCAATGTGCTGTAGAAGAGGGCTTCTTATGACACCTTCAGTGCTTCTTAAACTGTGGGTGGCCACTCTATATGAGTGCTACTAGAAACGCTACTAGATGAGATCAAGGATTTATACAGAGAGGTTGGCCATGATGAGAAAGGCCATCACTTCATCAAAGACTAAACAAAAGAGAATAAGGTATAACATTAAGAGATTTGTTAATACAGAGAGTTATCTTGGGGCAGAAGGCAGGGTCACAGAGTCAAAGGGTTGAGGAGAAAACAGGTTTGGAATATCTACTTAAGGAAGTGGCACAGAAAATCAGGTGCACTGAGGGTCCAGGTAAGTTTAGATAACATGAATTTGTAGTGAACCCATTCAGAATGGTTGTATGTTTTTTCCAATTCTGTTTAGCAGCTTCTGTTTCAGTTAGAAGTGGAAAAGTCAGATGGTGGGAGTGATCCAAGGATAATTTGGAAAGATGTAGTAAGACAAAGCATCAAGGATAAGGGACTAATATTGGATCAGTATTAATCCATTATGCCGACCTACTTCTTTGGTGGTAAAATACAGGTAAAGTGTTCTAGATGTCACAGCTGAAGACCTGCTCAGAGCCATTATGACAGTAATATTTCTATAAACACATCAATGATAATAGTTCTGATAATCATAAGGTCCCTTGGCAAACAAGATTACTCACACTTCAACTGCTCTCAGCACTCCTTCATAGGCTGCTGAGCCAAGTTAACAGTGAAAAGATTAAAAAAAAAAGCATGTTGCCTATTTAAAACTATAAAAGGGTGAGGAGTGATGGTGGAAACAAAGTTCAAAATACAACCAAAAGTTCTGCATTTATAGTCTTCATTGAAAAAAAAATTCAACCTTTATGCAAAGGACATACGAAAACGAACACCAAAAAGAAATGCTACTAGGAAGCAGCTGCACTGAACTGTCTGTCCACATTGAGAAATGATGAAATGACAATAAATGAAGAAACAAGGTTAACTAGGTACAAGAATGAAGAAGATTTTGACAGAAGTAAGAAAAGTGAACAGAACATACAGCATCTTTGGGGTTGGATCAAGCAAGTTTTGTGTAGGACTGCAAAAAACAAGATTTGGTATCTTGAAATAATTACTACTTCCCCCCTCCCCAAGTCATTCCTCAAAAAGTTCTTGGTAATACTAATATAGAGAGACTACTATTGTTATCTAATTTTCTTGACGTTTAAAAATCCATGCCTTTACAAGCTCTCTAGGAGAAGAAATTATGGCATTAAGGTGATCTTGGATCCCAAAATATGGTTCTAGAAATTCAACTAAATCAGTAGTTCAAGTCAAAGTTGGAAGGTACATTGTTATAATGATAAACCCTTGAATGGGTGCCAATGAGGATCACTAAGAGGAGTAGACCATTACTTTTCCAAGGAAGTATGGAAGAAACATCAAGCCAGGCAAAGAACAATTCCATAACCAAATATGGCATGAAATATCTGTATTATATTCATTAATATCTCCCTTAAATTGGCTTGGGTTAAGGGGGAGGGGGTACATACATAATTGCCCTCGAGCAGCGATTCTCAAAGTGTAGTTCACAGATCCTTCCATGTCCCTGAGATCAAAAATATCTTCTTTGTTTTTTTGGAGGGGGGTGGGTTGGAAGGGGGAAGGCAGGGCAATTGAGGTTAAGTGACTTGCCCAAGGTCACACAGCTAGTAATTGTGTCAAGTGTCTGAAGCTGGATTTGAACTTAGGTCCTCCTGACTCCATGGCCATGGCTCTACTCACTGTACCACCTAACTGCCCTGGTTAAAAACTATTTTCAAAATAATACTAGAATTCTATTTGACTTTTCCCACTCTTCTCTCATGACTGTACACTGGAGTTTTCCAGAGACTACATGACCTGTGAATTAGAGATTTAACTACAAACATGAACACTGACTTAATATCTTGTCTGTAAAATTCTACTTTTGCCTTACAACGGGACAAATCTATAGATGTGGCTGCACTTGTTCTTTTGCTTGTATATCGAGTATAAGCATTAATTATCCATCCAAGATGATCTTCCTTTATGTGAATGCTTGGCAACAGACACTAGCAGTGCGGAAATATTCATTATACTGAATAACGTTTTTGAATATCATGGTTTATTTGTGCAGACATTTGTATTGATGGTACAAAGGAAATAGTGGGTAAAATTGCTGGAGTTTTCACATGAATCAAGCATATCGTAGCACCAAAATGTAGCAAAAGTCATCAGATTCTTCACCACTGCATTTTTAACAGTAAAAAAAAAAAAAGCCAACTTTAAAGTGTCCTTGATGAAGCAATAAAAATTATTCATTTTATTAAATCTCAACCCTTGCCTACACTTCTTTCCTAATATTCTGTAGGATGAAGTAATGAAGTAGGGGGAAGAGAGTACTTATCCAGGGCAGAAGACCCTGACCAAGAGTTCTCCTGCGTTCCTTTGGGTTTGACCTGGTAGTTATAGCTATCAGTCCCTCTGCTTCTTCAATTATCTATCACTGCTGCATAGGCTGGTCTTCTTGGTCTTGGTGACTTTGATTTTCAACTTTGACCTTCTTGACCTTGGGGCTTCCTTAGGTCACCCTTCTCTCAGCCTTGTTCAAAGCCTTCTCTTGTGCCTTCAAGGAAAGTGAATGGCTTTCCTGGTCCCATCTCAAGCTGACATTTTCATCATGGTGACTAAGAAGTGGCCCTAGCCACAAGGAAGGTAGCAACTAGATCAGATGGGCATGTGGACGTGGACAACAACTTGAAAAAACTACATATACAGAAGTGAGCTTTGGATGTGAAGCTGGACACCAAGTCCTACTACTAGAAGAATCACATCAAAAGGAAAAGTACCAGGATACCCTCAGGAAGGTCAGGCACAAGATCTGCCACAGCAAGAGTGAGGAGATCAACCCTGTGAAGCTAAGTCACCTGGTCCAGACCAATGTTCAGTAAGCACAGCTGTAAGCCTGGCAATCCCTCCAAATCGTCATGGCAGCCTGAGGAGCCTGTGCTTCAAAAAAGCGTGGCCTCGTCCTGCCCATCCCCCTGCTCTGAGCCCTGCCCAGCTGAGTCCCAAACATATTTGTGTCTCCTTCCCTCCCCCTGTCCCCTGGCCCCAAGCAAAGCAGTCACAAGGCTGAGCTATGGGTTGAATGAGGAACTTTTTCATTGGGCACTATTTTTACCTGAAAGAATGACAAACGATGGGTATTCAGACTTTTGTATATGGCAGATGAATTTGTCACTTCCAGGAAAACAAGTGATGGTTATTTGCTGATGGTGAAAAAAATTAAGCCTTTCACATGAAAATAAGAATTTTGGTGAACTTGTATCCTCACCATGATGAGCTTGACAGCTTCCCAAGACTTAAAGACTTTTCTGATGAGATCACTGATGCTATCAATGAATTTGATTTCTTTTATATCGAACAAAGAAATGTGTCAATATTTGAAAGATCTACATAAATCGGCAAACAAATATCTTCCAAATGACCAATGCATAATGTTATAAAATTACACACAGGTAAAAGATCCATTCAAAGTGCAAAACTCATCAACGGATGTTAATGTAACAGATAATGGAAAGCTCATTAATATGGTTTCAGATTCTATACTACATCTAATAACCATTAAGAAACATGCCTCATGTTTTGATCTAATGTCAGAGAAGAATCACTTATCTGAAAAGGCTTTAAAATACTCCTCTTTTCCAATTACACGTCAATGTGAGGCTGGGTTTTCTTGGTGAATGTCAAAAAACAATAAAAAGCAGCAGATGGAGTGAAGAAGCAGATAGAAGAATCTAACTGTATTCTATTTAGACAAACATCAAAGGGATTTGTAAAAATGTAAAACATTGACATTGCTTACTAATTCTTTTTTTGGGGGAGGAGTTATTTTTCATAAATAATTATCAGTTTTAATTTCTAACATGGTAAATGCTGATTGATATAACTTACATAAGTTAAAGCTCTTTGGTGTCCTCAATAATTATAATATAAAGAGATCTTAAGACTAAAATATTTTAAGAAGAGTTAACCTGTTCCGCTTCAAAATTCTGCAAACGGGGAAAAGGAGGAGGGCTGCTCTACTGACTGATAAGTATCTCTTATACATCTAGGTGACTCTCCAGGTATCTTCTCCCTAGTCATGCTGCCATGGTGGTGTACATGTACACTCTGGACCTTCTCCCTTCCTAATACTTCCATTTCTTGATCAAGTATCAGCTGAATGCTGCCAATGCCATGAGAAAAGGAAAGTCAGTGTACCCCATGGCTCTGCTCACATTCCGATCACAACTAAAATACCCCTTTCCTTATCACAATTTCCCTAAATGTGTTATCCTCACTCACTGGAATGTAAATTACTTGAGGATGACATTTTTGTCATTGTCATTGTCACAGCCTGCACACTTAAGACAGTCTTCAATATATGTCAAGTTATGATGCTTTTTCATTCATGAGATAGACAGAACCACCGTCCTTGGTTTAGAAGTTACAAAGTTTCATTTTTCTACAACAGCAAACAACCACCATAGACTCACCTAGTGGTGTTATGTACATCTTGTCATCAAAAATCTGTTCTCATTCATCAGGCCTGGGTGCAAATACTTAGAGTCCTTCTCCCCTATCTTCTTACACCTTACTCCCCTCCATATACCTCATAGTCCAGTGACCCTGGCCTCCTTATTCCTTGTGCAACCACTCTATGCTAGCTGTCTCTCATGCCTGGAATTCTCTCTATCCAAATCATCTCCATCTCTAATTTCCTTCAAGTATCAACTAAAATCTCAACTTCTGGGAAGAAGTGTTTCCTGATTCCCCTTAATGCCTTCTGTAAGAGATTCTCTCCAATTTATTCTGTACATCTTATTTATACATAGTTGTCTGTATGTTTTATCCCCCTCAGACTCGGAAGCTCCTTGAGAGAAAAGACTGTTTTTACCTCTTCCTGTTCTCAATGAGGACTCAATAAATGCTCGTTAACTCAAACTCGTAGCATGGGGATGAATAAACAGAGAAAAAGAATTAAAAGAGAGGGAGAAATATGACACTATCATAATGAATCCTTTCACAAGTTTGGCACATTAGACTGGATGGGTTTATTTTGTTTAGTTTTTAAAGATGGAAATACTGTGGTATAGTGAAAAAAGTCAGGACATGGGCACAAACCATTCCTCAGGCACCACCTAGCTGTATAGCCAAGGGAAAGTCACTTCTACCTGTCTCATGAACTTTCATGGTGTCATTTACTGCATCATTGTGCACATCCTCTCTACTGAACGTGCATGTCTCTTAAGGGTCTGTCCTAGATACATTTCTTATTTCTATATATTTTCTCTAGATGATCTCTTCAGTTTTTGTGGATTTGAGCGTGATTTCTATGCAGATAAATCCCTACTAATCTATAGATGCTACCTATATAGCTGTCCTGAATTCGAAATTTGTACCCACAACTCCATGTGTCCTTAACAAAACCATCATCATCTTCTCCCTCTTCCTGACTTCTTTATTTTTGTAAAGGGTTCTACTTTCCCTTCATGCTCCTAACAACCATGGAGTCTTCTGCCTCAGTCTCAATGCCTTCATATCCAATCACTTGGCATATCCTATTGATTCAGTGTCCACAATATGTCTCAACAATGACATGGACACCCCCAGTCTAGGTCCATGGATCAATGAAATAACTTCCTACTTGGTCTCCTTTGCACAATTCTCTACTCTCTCCATACAGCTGACAAATGGATATCCTCAAGTGTATGTCTTGAGATAAATGCCAAGCTCCATTGTTGGGTGTTTAAAGTCTGTAACAGATGCACTCAACTTCCTTTCTAATCTTACTGAACCAACTCCCCTTTAAACAAACTGTGTTGCAGGAAAACTGGTCTGTGTGCTTTTCCTCACAAGTGATATTGCTTCCTGCCTCCATGACCACTGTTATGTTTTCCCCCACAACTGGAATATACCATCCTTTTTCCTCAGCCTCTTAGAATAATACTGAGCTGTCCTTTTGCCGTGCCCTAAGTATGGCAAACTCAAGACCCAATTACAAAATATTTGCAAAATAAATGAAAATAAAATATAATGTTAATTTGTGGTTTTCTAAGGCAATAGGCTGCCCAAAGGAATCTGGTTTCTATCTGAGTTAGACACCACTGCCCTAAATTTGGTAGTACCCCCACCCCATGTTATTATTTTCTATGAATATTAAGGCAAGTTGTTTTCTCTCACTCTCTGTCAACTCTTTGAGGTCAGGGACTGCTTTGTTTTTCTAAGTGTATCCCTATTACTCAAGAGTGCCCAGGATGTCATAAAAATTTAATTAATATGTTAAAGGAATGGGTTTTCCTTCCTAAAGCCAAGTATCTGAATCTCTCATTATATTTTCTAGCAGACACAGGTGGAGTATGTTTTTATATGTGGGTATGTGCATATATGCATATGTATTATGTATGTATGCATGTGTACATGTGCATGTGCGTGTGCATGTGCGTGCACGCGCTTCTGTGTGTGTGTGTGTGTGTGTGTGTGTGTGTGTGTGTCCCACTCCCTACCACCAGAGTTTGTGTGGGCTTAATTTCTTAACTTGAACAACTTGATCTCTCTGATAAAACTCATTTCACAGGCAGCTTAAACGAGATGGCCTGTGAGGACACTTCCAGTTCTAGACCTATGTTTTTAAGAACAGCTCCATAATCTAATAAACTGTATCTAAGTGACTGCCTAAAATGATATCTTCTAATTGGTTAGTAAATGACTATTTCACCTTTTTCTACCAAACAAGAATAATGAAGAGCTGCTACTGAGGCAAGAATATAGGATACTTGGCAGTCTCAAGCCAAAGCTGGAAAATACACTTGTCTCTCACCAATATAAGCCACTAGAAGCTAGAGAAATTGACATATTATACAGTGGTACATTATAAACAAAGGGAAATTCTCAGATATTCTGGATGTGATATGACAAAGGTAAGAATAAAGCTGAGAGTAAACAAAGGAAAAACAAAAATTACCTGGACAAATTATGGTTGAGTAAATTTTTTCCTTACCTTTCTCTTTGTGGTCAATTTGTTTGGTTTCTCTGTGTTTCTATTCTCTGACTCCTGCTTATTCCCAGTTGGGAGTTGCTTGTGTTCCATTTTCTTTGGCTGGCACCCCTTCCCAGGTGTCTTGGGGACATGAGAAAGGAAGGCAAGGTCAATCTTCACCACCAGACTTTGGAGGAAAGAGGTATCCCTGAGTGACTTGGTGTCTCTGAAAGGCAATAGGACCTTACTCCCAACAAGTTCTTCTTGAACAATCAAAGATGCTTTACATCCACTACTCCTGCTGCCACTGCCATGGGTGGCAGCCTGGTTCTGAATCTGGGGACTGTCAGGGAAATGGTCCAGTTTCTGATCATCCATATTGTTCTTTGTGGGTTCAGGGTCCGAGGGTGTTTTCACAGGCACTGGGTGAGAATTTTTGTGCTTCTTCTTTTCACAGGGCACTGACACAGATTTTAACTTTTCTTGTCTATCTCCGGAAGATCGAGGCCTCCCTTTCGTTTTGACTTTGGGCTTATCTTTGGAAGACTGGTCTTTTGACCCATGTGGAGGGACTGGCTCACTTTCGACCCTCAAGTTATCCTGAAAATCTTCCTGGACCGAAGCTTTTATAGGCTTTTTGGGTTGTTTTGAACCAACTGTCTGCCAATGCGGGGGTCCATCTGGGCCTTGTTGTGTAACAGACTTTGGATAGTTTCTCTTGCCAGGATGGGGAATTTCAGGAGTAGTCCTGGGGGCTTTACTGGAATTAGAGGGGTGGGGCTCATTGGAGATAGAATGCTCATGACCACTGGTGTTACTGCTGCCTTGTCCCTGGATGTCCTGGGGTTGGTGCTGGGGCCCTGTTTCATTGAGGTTCTCTGCTGATACAGGTGGCTGAGTGACTTTGGTAAGCCAGTTGTCCAGCTGCCATTTATTTGCTGTGGGCGGGTCAGGCTAAAGGGGAAAAAAGAGTAAAGTATCAAGTTATCATCTTGGGCAATGATTTCCATGAAAAGAGTCAAACTTTCATTTGTTCCAGAGTTTATTTGTCTATGTCTGGATCATAGAAGCCCCATTTATTTATTTCCCTTTTAATCTACCCAAGATATCTGCAAGTCCTTTTGTTTGTTCGTTTTCTGGCGGGGCAATTGGGGTTAAGTGACTTGCCCAAGGTCACATAGCTAGTAAGTGTGTCAAGTGTCTAAGGCTGGATTTGAACTCAGGTTCTCCTGACTCCATGACCAGTGCTCTAATCACTGCACCACCTAGCTGCCCCAACAATTACAATTTTTTAAACTCAGAACTGAAAGAAAAAATAAGATGAACATTTTTACATACAAAAGACAAATGAAAAAAGACCAAGTATAAAAGCTGTAAATGGGAATATAACTTGCATTTCTTTTCTGAACATATGGTAAGTATTCTATCTCCTCATTCAGTTAATCTGGGCACTTTATATTTTTGTAAATATGAATCCACTTCATCTAGATTGCCACTCTTTATCCCTCTTCAGGCTTCACAGTACTTTCTCTATCATGGCACAGGGATCTTTTCACCTTAGAAGCTCACTCTATCCCTGGAGGTACTCTCCTCCCTGAGGCCTCACCTTCTGATTGTCTGGAATACACATATATACATACACTAGTTTCCAAACCAACTAGGTTGAGGAGATGATCTCTCTCTACTGATTACTGAATGGAACTAGAAAGTACTTCAAATATCTCTCAGCTGTACAGGGCTCCTTTAAAAAAACTGACCAGGTACTGGGTCATAAAGACCTCAATAAAGAATATAGGAAAGCAGCAATAAAAACATTATTTGCAAATCATAAGACAATAAAAAATATATTTGATAATGGACCTCAAAGAAAGAATCTCAGAGTAATTAGTGGTTATATAATACTAAAGAAAAATTCTGATCAAAGGTCAAAGAACAAACTCTAAACACAATAAAACATTTCATCAAAGAAAATGATAATAATGAGTCAACATACTAAAACTTATGAAATGCAATTCTGAGGTGAAAACTTATTTCTCTAATAGCTTTCATCAACAGAGAAAGACCAAATCATAAATTGAGCATGCGATTAAAAAAAACCCTGAAGAAAATCCCCAACTAGATACTTACCATATGTTCAGAAAGTATTAAAAATTATAGAAGAGATTAATAAAACAAATAAGCAAGTCCATTAAATTGATCATTAAAACTAGGAGCTGATTTTTATTTAAAAAAAAAACCTCAATTTTTTTTAAGAAAGGGAAAACAAATTGTTCATTTCAAAAGGAAAAAATGAAATAAAAACTAATAACAATTGAAGAGGAAATAAGTTATTAGAAACTATTACAAACTACAATTAAACTATAACTATAAAAAGTTATTTTGCCCAATTATATGTAAAAAACCTGATAATATAGAGGTAACAGATAAATACTTAACAAAAATACAAAATGTCCAGATTAATAAAAGAATTAAAATTATTTAAATAACCTAATGTCAGAAAAAGAAATTGAATAAGCCATAAATAAACTCTAAAAGTGAAAAAAATAAACAAACTCTAATTTGCAAGTAAATTCTCTCAACCATTCAAAGAAAAATTGATTCTATCTTAAACTATCTGGAATAATAAGAAAAGAAAGCTGCCTTCCAATCTTTTCTATAATAGAAATATAAGCCTGACAATTAAACCAGGAAGAGATAAAGCAGAGAAAACTACACACCAATATCCCTAAGGAAAATTGATGTAATAATGTTAAATAAAATATTTGAAGTAGGCTACAACAGAATATTAAAAATATTATACATATTATAGCCAGGCTGGGTTCACATCAGGAATGCAGGGTTAGCTCAGCAAAAGGAATACCATTAATATAACAAACCATTTTAACAATAAAATAATAAAAAGCAAATGATTATATCAATAGATGCTAACCAGACTTATGACAAAATTTAATACTCAGTTCTCAGAAAATTGTAGGGAAATTTCTAGAGTTCTCTCAAAACCCTAGAAATCATAAGAATGAATGGACTATTCACCATATAAGAGTATAAACTAAACCCAAAAGCAAATATACATAATGGGGAAAAATTAGAAGCTTTTCCAACAATACTCCAGGAGTAAAACAAGGATGCCCATTATCACCACTACTATTTAACATGGTCCTAGAAATACTAGGTATAGGAGTAAGACAGGAAACAAAACTGAAGGAAGAAACATAAGTTAAAAAAGGAACAAAACTACTGCTTTTTGTCCATGGTAAGACAGTAAGCTTAAAGAATCCTAAAGAATCAACTAAAACAAATAAGAAAATCCAGCAGGAAGAGCAAGAAAGAGAAATCTCATTCAAAATAATTACAAATGCTATAAACTACTATAGCTTATATAGTACATATATTATATATTCTATAATATATATTATATATTAGGGAGTGCATTGAACAAGAATCGCAAAGGCCCAATTTGAAACTAGAGGTCTGACCATGGCTAAGTTCCTTAACCTCTCAGTGCTCCCAGGTAATTCTTGGAGGTACAAAATTAAAGACGGCTTCCTGATTTTGAGGAAGTTTCTACCTGAGAAATTACCTACACTGATGGAATCATAAGTCTTTACTCTTCCCACCTTAAAACATCAATAACATAGGCTATTTAGTGGGCAATTAAGCCAGAGAAATCACTGGTAGCAATTGACCTTAGTTTCTAACGCATTCAGACTTGGGAGACAATATTTTAATGATGATGACAATGAGTTTAAGAGTTTCAAAGGACCTTAACCTCATGTTATCTCAGCTGATCTTGATAACAACACTGCAAGATAAATGATGTTATTATCTCCACTTTACAAATGTGAAAACTAAAAAAAAAAAAAAAAAAAAAAAACCAAATGTGAAAACTAAGGCTGAGAGTGATTTGCCCTGGGTTACACAGCTAGTGAATGTCTCAGGCAGGATTAGAACTCATGTTTTTCTGGAGCCAAGTTCAACATTCTTGACACCATACCAACTAACTGCCTAAGGCAAAAGTTTTCTTGAAGCATTCTCAAAATATTGCTAAATATCCTGGCTTAAGAACCTGCAAAAAAAAGGGTTATTAGCCTGCATGATCAAGGTAGAAATGCCATGAAAAGATTTACTTTACGCTCAATACTTTCATGTATGGCATTAAATTATTTTTAAGAACCCCTGTCACCTCATTCTTGACCCAAATTTCTGCCTGAAGTTTTGCTTACCCAAGTAGGCTAACACTGAATCCCCATCCAAGCAACTACCTTGCTTACAGTAACTAATAAACAGGACCTATATGTCTTCCCCTTTACTGAATATATTTATGAAATGTGACAGAAATTTCAAAGGTATTAAAGACTTTGTTGTGGAAAAAAAGAAAGAAAGAGAGAGAGAAAGAGAGAAAGAAAGAAAAAAAGAAAGAAAGGAAGGAAGGGAGGAGGAGGGGGCAGAGGGGGAGAGAGGAAGGAGAGGAAGAGAGAGACAGAAAGAGAAAATTTTTTAAGTGGAGCTTTTCTCCTAAATAGGGTTAAAGTTCTACAAACATTTAATTTTTTTAAATGATGCTCCCAACAGCTAACAAGCATCTGTAGGGTTCATTCTATTCCCCTAAAAGGAAGGCAGAAGCTTGGACAAATAAATAAACCCATTCATATGTGTAGAGCTGGTAAACCAGTGTTGGGTAGGAAGAGAAATGCTTCTCCCCTGGGAAGAGGTGGATGCAGAAGTGCCAGCATGAAATCCGCTGCAGAAGGGCAGAAGGTTGTACCTGGGACACTGGGTTTTCTGCACCCCAGGGCCACTATACCTCGGCTGCTGGAGGTTCTGAAGGCTCATTCTCTTCACTGTCACTGGAGCTGCTTTCACTCTCGGAGTCTGACGAGGTGTCAGAGTCACTGGTGCTCTCTGATTCTGTATTGCTGGAATGTGCTGAAACCACGCTGTCTGCAAGGGACTGCGGAACGCTGCAAAGCCAGGGGGAGAAAATAAGACAGCGGCACATGAGGTTTCTCCCTTTCCTCTCCCATCTGGCACCCATTTCTCTTTTTTTTTTGGTTTTAACAAACATCCATTGCAAATATATTGGGGCTCTTTGTTATCAATAAGAGATCAAAACCATAGCTCTATAACTAGAAGGCACCTCAGAGGCCATCCAGTATAAAATTCTCATTTTACAATAAGGAAACTGAAGCAAAAACTGGGTAAGTGATTTCCCACACCACACAAGTGCTAAATATGGGAAATGGAAAATACGAGTTCCTGCTTTAAAAAAAATTACGAGATAACCAAGGACTGTGTCCAATGGACAAGGTATGTTCAGACACAGACAGACAGACAGACAGACAGACAGACAGACACACACACACACACACACACACACACACACAAACTTCTTGAGGTCATTCAAGTACAACCACAATGGAAGGTGATCCACCAATCATTTCATTATTACTCATTGTGTGTGACACCAGCAGAGAGCAACAAAGTAGACAGAATAAAGTGCTCTCACCCAAGGGAATATATAACTAACTAGTACCTTGAAGGTTTCCAAATATTCTTAAAGGAATGTCAAAAGAAAAGTTGCATCATAATTTTCAGGCTTTTAAAATAAATTTCTCACATTTTTCTTCTGATAAAAAACAATTTTCAACAGTCAGCTTCAAAACTTTGCTTTTAGAAAGTTAAAAGAAAGAGTGATGATTTCTCCACTGTCAACAATTCACTGTCAAGCAGTTGGATACTGTTGCTATCTGACTGTTACAGAATCTTAATGTAAAATTAAGAGGCCTTCTATTAGGACAAATATTACAAATATTATCTAGAATTAATATCTACAATTATTGGCATGTTAGCTGTGTGTCTGTGCTAAGTAAACCTGGTTCATTAAACATGACTTTTCTTTCAAGTACCAATGAACTTCATTTTAGTCTCTGAGCTATCCTTTCCAAAGTGTTACATCACCAATCCACACTTTATCATCAGTTGGTTGTTTAAAGGTCATGGGCTCAACTTTGAGCTTCAAAAGAACTGGTAGATCATCTTTACTTCCCTTTCTTCGAGGCTATTAAACATGTTTGCCACTACAGAATATTGAAGAGCACTAAACCTATTTACTTTTTCTGATTACTACACTGAAAGATATTTATTTTAAAAAACCTAGAGGCTTCTTTTATCTTTTACTATTTAATGCAGGTCTCAAATGAAGAAATATGCCCACAAATGAATTTCCCAAGTTAAGCCTAATGAACCAACCATAGTAAAAGAACCAATTTAAACTTAACCAGCACTCAGTCTCTATCCACTTCACCTAAACCCACTCTAAGAACAGATTCTAACATACAGAATGTCTGAACTAGCTGAATCTCTCAAAAATTATAAAAAATATTTTCTCCATTTTTGGCAGAAAATCAAAATTTCTGCAGATGTGAGGTAAAATACAGTACCTTGCAGGAGCACAAGGAGGGGGCTTCTCGGAGGCCTAAGTTTTTACAAAGAGACAGGAAAAGAGGAAATTGAGGGAAGAAATAGAGAAGAACTGGTTAATGCAACTTAGAACACAGCAAGTTACATGGACTTAAAAGGAATTTCTGTTTTATGTCATATGTAAAACTGACTTGCTCATCACCACTGTCTTCACTGTCACTGATCTGAAGGTCATCCTCTAACATCCTAGAAAACAGAGAGAGAGAAAAAGAGAGACAAATTTTAGTTTGAGAAGCAATCTTTACTATATTTCTGAACTTACTAAAACTTGTGTGATATATGAGCAGTAAAGACTAAAAACAAGCACTAGGAACTCTGTTTCAAATTTGATAATAGAAACCCAAAACCTCAAGGTCCCTACTTTCTTTTTCAATATTAATAGAGAAACTGACTCTTCATATTCTACACACAATTTTTGTTAATTTTTGCTTTTTTTCTTGGATCCTCACAGACTTAAAATTGCACTAAGACTTTGGGGACACGCTCAATGGCCCTAATAACTCATCCAACAGCAGCATTTGATTTTGCCATGTGCAACTGTGAAATTTAAGCAACAGAGAACAGGAAAATAGGTAAGACACAGAAAAACTAATAAGAATCCTGGCAAAACATTTAAATGAAATTCATTCTTGAACTATATGAATTTCAAGAACTATGACAAACATATATTATGCCCCAGTTTTTCTGTGCAAGCCTTCCAAATCTAAAATTAGATTTGTATGTAAATTCAAATATCAACAATTAAACTATTTCCTTCATCATGGACATCATCAAGTCAAATGTAGAATCAAAGGAATCAGTTCAGTCATTTTGAATGGGGTAGATAACCTGCAGAATTCAAGACCAGAACCTTTTCCCTCAAAAGCACCGGATTTTAAGTTTGAATTAACCAATTAACTTTCCTTACATAAATGCAGGCAAATAGCTCAGTCTAATGCCCATTTGACAGGGTATTGCCATACTATATAGGTATTAAAGCAGGAAAGGGGGTGAGAAAATATTTTAAGAAAAAAAACCAAAATCCTAGGGTAACCTGACACTTAAGGAAACAGTAACTTACCCAATAGGCAGACAGCTCCACGTTAAAAAAAATACTCTAGTTTCTGCAAGTCTACTAATTAAAGAGCAGGCAAATTAACAACAAAGGTAGCAGAAACAGAATCTCACTTTGGAAGGTTCATTTCCCTTCACTATTATCTTTATGAGAAAAGAGATGAGCAGATTTCCCAACACTCTTTCAAGACAATTCAGAGGGAATCTGAGGTATTTCAGACCGAAGATGGGTAAAAATAATATATTTTTTTAAATTTCACCTTGTATGTTTCTTCTATAACCTCCTCTCTCCACTACAGAGTTTCCCATGAAAATATGCTGATGAATGAAATCTACAGAACTGTATTCATTATTCTTATTTCTATACAACTGCCAAATTTTCTTGGAATTAATTATGACCAACAGGCAGTATAAGTGTGGTCTATTGAACAGAGGCCCATATAAGTCTTGATGCTAACAGACAATAGCTGCTACTTAACTTCTCAATCCCCCAGGCAACCCATCAAGACAGTAACTTATAGATAAGCTGTTAGGATGTGCCAATCAATCAACAAATATCTTCTTCCTGAGAATACATGCTTCTCCTGCTTGAGCCCAGAT
Source organism: Trichosurus vulpecula (assembly GCF_011100635.1). Lineage (NCBI taxonomy): Eukaryota > Metazoa > Chordata > Mammalia > Diprotodontia > Phalangeridae > Trichosurus > Trichosurus vulpecula. The sequence goes on from NC_050578.1 coordinate 69,525,899, forward strand.
TTGCAGAAGTTCCTGGAATATAACACTGTTAGGCTTTCCTTAGTCATTTAGGGGCTCCCATTAGACGTCAAAGGACTGGGTTCAGGGGAGCCACTCAACCTTCCAATCACCTGCCTTAATGGGCAAATCTACCAGTTGTCCCTCCAAATGGTTAACATACTACCATTCCTTTGTACTTTCCCTATTCCAATAATACTGTACTACTGACCGCTGAAGAAGAAACCCTACTTCCCAAATCTCAACTGCTGAAATTCATTCCCACCCACTTCAACCAAATAATAATACAGATTTTCCCACTATGCCATTTGGTATCTGTACTCCATAATACATAAGCTTCCTTTCATTTTAGACCCCTTTTTCATTCCATCTCTCAGGTCTCTGAGATGTCACTGTATCCCTAGCCCATCCTTTTCAGAGATGGTTATACCTTCTCTGGTCTACATTTCTCATTGTCTTCCAAACCCTTTGCAATCTGACTTCCTGCTTCATCAGGAAACTGATCACTTTCTCCAAAGTAAACCATAATCTCTTTATTACCAAATATAATGGCCTTTTCTGAAACCTCATCATCTTTGATCTGTCTAAAACACTTGACATTGACAAGGAGGACTACTTTTCTTCCCCTTGATGCTCTCTTTTCCTCTGAATTTTTATGATATTGCTCTTGGTTTTACTACCGTACTGGGACTCCGCCTCAGTCTACTTTGCTAGATCTTCATCTATAAACCACCCCCCACTAAATGTATTGCCCAAGGCTCCACTCTTTTTTTCTTTTACAATTTTTTTTTACTATTTTAAAGTGTTTTTGTTTTAGTATTTCCCAAAGTGATCCCATTAATATGGCTATAAGTACCACCTTTATGCAAATCATTCTCAGATCTATATATATCCAGCCCTAGAATTTTTTCTGAGCACCAATCCAGCATTTCCAATTAGCTACTGGACATTCTGAATTAATGTTCCTTAGGTACATCAGACTCGGATGTGTCCAAAACAAAAATCATTATCTCTTCCCCAAATCAATCCTTCCTTTGAACTTCACTATCATTACTAAGGGCACAACTATCCTCCAAGTCACCCAAGTTCACAACTTCAATGTTATTTGACTCCTCAGCCTCATGCACCTACCACCCTAGTTCAGGCCCTCATCAACACTTACCTGTATTATTATAATACCTTCTCAATTGGTTTTCTTGGCTCAAATCCTTCCCTATTCCAATATATCCTCTATATAGTGACCAAAGTAATTTTCCTGAAGAACAGGTTTGACCATCTCATCTCTACTCCCCACTCACCTAACAGATCCCACAGTGGCTCCCCATTACATCAAGAATCTAATATGTACTCCTTTTGACACTTAAAGTTCTTCATAACCTTCCCTAATTTTCTACTCTTCTTAGACATTACTTCCAAGCATGTCCTTCATGGCATGTTCCAACTATACTGGACTAGTCCTCACTCTGATAGAATCACTATGTGCTAAGGTTCTTCTTCCCCCATGCACCCATCCCGATGCTAGGTTGAATCCCTCCTTGACAAGCAAAGAAACTGTCCTCAAGAACTGACTAGTCCAAGGGATTAACGTTCTACCCCAATCTCCCAGCTTCCTGGTGGCTTCTGGACATATTTATGTGACTTCTTTATCTAAGGGTATAGCCCACCCATGCACACTTGGGTCTTTTCTGGCTTGATAGATAAAACAATATCTACCTATCAATGGAATTATGGTCTAAACTACTAAATCCATTGAAAGCTATTTATAAAAATAGTCTATATATGGACTCCTTTTGTATGTTGTATATAGCAATATACAGCAATGATATAAAATTGTATCAATTAAGCTAACTGCAAAGAGTTAACCCTAAATGTATATTGGAATCTATATTGAAAGTATATAAATTTACTTAAGCAAATAAAAGAGGTCCACATGCTGTTATGAAAGGGACTATAGCTTAACTCATCTACCCCAATAACCTGTCTCTTAAAATTTAAGATGAAACTTAATAATTTTAAGCCTGAAAGGTAATTTATTTCATCTTTATCATCAGGTTTGTCCCTATCCCAAAATTAATAGAGCATAAATATGGTTTTCTTTGGCATTGCTTAGCATAAGTTAACAGTGGAATAAGTAAATCACATTTTACATTAATGGATGGTACACTTTTTTGTTGGTATACTTTTTATTTTTAGAAAATTATTCCTTAAGCCATTTTAAAAGAAAATTGTTAAGAATTGTCTGCAGGGACATAATGTAAAAGGAATTTGGTAATGAGTCAGAATAGATTAGTATCTCATCCTTACTACTCCACTGTTGTTGTAGGTAAGGAGGGTATAAGAAATATTTCTCTTATGTAACACCAAGTCAAAACAGAACCATTTCTGTCTTGGAAGTCTTCGGAATACATGGCACATCACAAATCAATAAGTTGTTTTAAAAATATCATATTATAAGTAGGCATAAAAATGCTGGCACCACTGATCCAGAGCCATATGAGGCCCATCGCTAATTGCTAATCCAACCTGCTGTTATGAACTGATTATAGGGACTTCACCCCGCTGGGCCTGGGTTAACCCGCTAAGACTCTCTCTTTTCAAAGCAAATGCTTTGACTGTATTGACAGAAAAAGTCCCTTAACCAATGAAACCCTGGGTCTGGAACAACAAAAGTGACCAAGTCATTCCTCAAAGAAGTTTTCTATTAATACCATCTAAACACTATATTTAGACTTTGAAAGATAGAAGAATTATAAAATGAAAGTACACATATACTAATTACAATGATCAAGACAGAATAAGATCTTAAGTATTTGGAGATTAAGTAATCCTTTGAGTAGTAATATAAAATAGTATAGCAATCTAATCGAAAAAGAGTTAACCCCAAATTAAAGGCTCAAGAAAATCCTATGTTTAAGTGTATTTAGATGAGTAACTACAACATCAAAATACCCTCTGAAGCACTTCCTCAATGAACACATTTGGGACACTTACGATGTTGCCGGCTGAGAATTAGAGCAGGTTTTTGAAGATGTAGCATGCTGTTCTGTGAAGAGAGAAGTATATTAAGGATAAACCAACCAATGGTCACTCTTCTTTGCACCTCATCTGCCACATCTATAAAATGGTGATAAAAATGTGTTTGTTTCATAGCTCTGTGATGTGCCAATTTTTAGATTAAAAATGACGTGTGTAAAGCAACATGAAAACCCTAAAATGCCATATAAACACCAGTTATTATAACTACAGAAACATGTGCTATTGTTGTAAGGTAGGGCAAAAGTGAAATTACTTGGCCAAGAATCAGGGTGCCAACCTGGGTTTTCTGACTACCTTAGTATCATCACAATTATGTAACATTTTTTTGAAATACAGAGCAAATTCTATAACACAATCACAATTTTCTATCACAGTGAAATTTAGTTGTCATGAGTACTTTGCCCAATATCATATTCCCAGCCTCTAGATTCATTATCCTGAGGCATCTCCATCTCTGCTTCCCCTTTCCTTATTTTCATTTCCTACTTCCCATCCCCCAAGCTACAAAAAAGCAGTAAATTAGACAACAATGGAACAAGTGAATTGAACATAGTAAGTGAAAGAGAGTAGAGTTAGCTGAAGATTTTTACCCTTTTGCTTTCCTTCCCTTTCAAGATATATGGAACTCTATGTGTGTGTGTGTGTGTGTGTGCGCGCGCGCGCGCGCGCGCGTGTAAGTTGACTTCTGGAAGTTTGATTAGGAAACAATACTGATTTATGAAAAAATCTGGGAAAGGCTGTGGTTACCTCTCTTTTCCTTTAAACCAAGTTTTGAAATTTTACATACTCATGAAGCAAATTCAAAGAACAGCCACAGGGACTGGAGAAACCACTGCTAAGCACAGCATGGGGCACACAGTAGGCAGTTAATAAATGTTTATTGATTTCATTTGGTTATACTTAGCTATCCCTCATAAAATATAAATCAGTAAAACTATTCATGCATAGTAGCAGATGTCAATGGTTCTGTTCTTGGGAAGGCTGAGGTTGGTAGATGGTGTGAATGTGGGAGTTCTAAGCTCCAGGAGGGGATAATGTCCTAAAGACATCAATATAGCAAGTCCCAAGGAGTGGATGACCACATTACTTAAGAAAGGCTGAACTAACCAAGGTCAGGTGTGAACTTCTGTGCTAATCACTGGTGGGGCCAAGCAACTGACTGGCAATTTCTAGCTTGAGCAAGATAGGGAAAGACCAATGTCCAAAAAGAGAAATAACAGTGATGGTGATGGGATGTTACCTGTGGTTATGTTCAGACTTTTTCTATTCGCCTAAGGCAATCATTTTCTGCCTCTACCATGAAACCTTATTGTTAAATTTTATCAATCAGAAACAATGATGCTCAACTTCCCTTTGTAACAATGGGCTACAAAGTTTGACTTACTGTGGTTCTGTAACACAGATTCAATGTGCTGAAATTCCTGGAAAACAACAAAAGCTCACATTAATAACTTTAGGAAGATTCATGAATCTTATAAGTACAAAGCTATCATAATGTTATTGGATTTTAATGTGGAAAACTTTCAATTTTTTGAGGTGGTTTTATAGCTTATACTTTAAAAAAAAAGAAATATTTTTCTGCATTCTTGTAAACTTGAATCACTAATAATCTCCACTTTAAAAATGTAGATGAGCTATACATAGGAACAAAATAGGAAACTGCAAAGAAAAATGTGACTTGGAGCATAATTAAATATACTTGTGATATATCGTCTAGGAACAAATCATGGGGAGCAACCTCGATGCCCACAGGATTCATTGTCAAAGGAAATACTAAGTATGATAAATTTCTTATGCTAACCCAAAGGGAATCCCAAGGAAAACAGTCAAATTAAAACTCAATAAATTTAATAATACACTAAGTACAAAAGAAAATATTATCTAATATTTACTCTAAGGCAATGGTTTGCCTATTATTAAAAGCCAGAAAGTACAAATTTCCATAGAGAAATTGTAACTACATTTCTTTAACATATTATTAGTTGGCCCAAGCTTTATTAGGCAAACTCCCTCTTCACAGATACTATCTTTTAACAGTTTAAACACCAGTCTCTAAAAACAAGTATAAAACACTTAGGTGAAACACAAAAGATTGCTTGAATTGAGGCAGGAAGTCTGACTTCCATATACCTCCCATAAACCCTCCCATACACCTATTCTAGTCAAAATAAAAATAGCACTAGATGAAATGATGTTCAAGAAATTTTATGAAAAACAAGAATAATAAGTCACTTCATGTACCACAAAATTGCATTTAGTCAGGAGTCCAAAGACAATAGGAAAAGGGGCCCACCAAAAAAGTCAATGCCAATCCAAAAGACAAAATACTCTTATCTCTTGAACAGAGATTGGATAGAGAGTGCTCTAACCCAGAAAGACTGTTATGTGGAGGCAGCAGGAGCAGAGGACCTTCAGAAAACCTATGAGTAACTGGATACCCATAGAGTGGATCTTAGTAGCCACTGGGAGCAATGCTCAGACAAGGACATATAGGTCCATCTTCTCTACCTCAAAGGTCCAAGGGAATCAAAAGCTACCAGAGCGTTAAGCACACACCCTCCAGGAATACAGATCGCTAAAGAAAGACAGTGCTGAAATGTAGGAAGGTGCATTGCCCCAGCACAAGTGATGGCAGAGTCTGGGCCATGAACAAAGCCCCAGTTCAGGAATCAGAGATAGGAATAAACATAAGAAGAAACCAACCACTCTAAAGAAATTTGAATGAATTAGAGATAACCAAAAAATCCAAATTAGAAAAAGAGTCACCTCACAAAAAAGACAAGCAGAGACTCAAAGGAAAAAAATGAGTGTTCCATAAGTACTGTAAGAATACCTAGAAGAAATGGACAAGAGATTTTTAATGATGAAAATAAAAACTCTAGAGGAAGGAAAATAATTTAGAAAAGAAAGTGGCATAACCTTATCAAAGTAATGGACTCCTTCAAAATTAAAGGTACTACCTTTTGAAATACTTTAGTACTGAAAGGGGCAAAATGATTTTTCGATAAAGAAAAAGAACCAAAGCCATTAGCAATGGATGTAAGATGTTATCTCTTTCATATAGAACAGCACGGTGCCTAGAAAGAGTAAAAAAGAGCTCTGGATTAATAGTAACTACTAAAATCTATGTGTAAAGAAAGAGTTTTCATATAAGCTGTGAAAAATTTGGGGATGAAGGGGACAGAAAATGGACTGAGGTATGAATGAAATATAGATTCCTAACTTGAGGTCCATGAACTTGTTTTTTAAAAATATTTCATCAACTGTATTTCAATATATTTGGTTTCCTCTGTAATTCTATTTTATGCATTTTAAAACATTATTTTGAGAAGGGGTCCATAGGCTTCACCAGACTGCCTAAGGAGTCCATGACAAAACAGCATTTAAGGACTCTTAATGTAAAGGCTTAAAACACGTTGGAAAGGGTATAGAGTGACTGCTGTTTTGTATGTGAACAGTTCCAATGGTATAAAGGGGCAGAAAAAGAATTTCTATTCATTAAAAACAGATAAAATGTGAGTTTAAAGAAATGGACTGAAGAGTGGGTGGAGCTACAAAGCACTGTGGTCCATCAACTTATTTGCATGTAACTATTTTAAGGAATAAAGGTAAAAGTAAAAAATATCAGGTATCAGACAAATGTTACAAACCATGAAATAATTAAATTAGGATCATTCATTTCACAGGAGGAGATTTGGTGAGACTTTACCTCTTCAGTGCAAGGTGAGATACTGAGAACCTGAAGACACTGATTTAAGTCACTGAAACATAGGGAAGAAGCCAAAGAAGCATGGCTACCCTGGCTAAGAATGGACAGGAAGGGAAAGACCAAGCAGTTAGTAGAAAAGTAGCTCACCTGAGGCTTTAAAAGGTTTCAGCAACCAGTACTTTACTGACTGAAAAGAGAGGGACCCTCCCTCATCAGATGAGAGATTCAAGGTCAGCTCTTGCTTTTGAGGAACATCTAGAGAGGTAAAGCCTCTTCACTACAAAGCTCTACCTCATGCCTATTAAGACTGGCAAAGAGGGCAAAAACAGGAAATGACAACTGTTGGAAGTATTTGTAACAATATTACTAGCAGCTGCTGTAGGGGTGTAAGGCCAACAACACCAGCACACAGGAGGGCTGCTAGCAGAGATTCTTTGATTTGCTTTTCTAAGGAAAGCAACTTCAAGGGGTGAAAAATCTCACTTTAATCAAACATACATATATCATTTACTTAGTTCAGGGGAAAAAGTCAGCACCCTGAACTTCAGAGCAAATACAAACAGAAATTAAAAACAGAGAAAATAACAACAGACAGGCTTCTAGCTGTCTGACCAAAGCTATACATACATAGTTATCAGATGGAGAAGCACCAACATCTGGGTTTTTCAAGCTGGTTGGGGTTGGGGGGGGGGGTGCTCCTTAACGGCTACCTAGAGTCTTATCTGGTCAAATCACACTACACTCTTCCAGTGAGTAAGCCCCAAAGCAAAACTTCTCCTGCAGTTCTGAGAGTTCTTGATTCTCAATTCTTTATTCTGAGATCAATGGCTATCCTCTGGGTATATATATATATACCCTTTTCTCAGGGCCCAAGTGCTTCACACTTCTCCAGGGCTTCACACCTCTTGTGACTTAACTAGCAAAAGGGTGTGGGTCTTCTACAAAAAAAAGGGCAAGATTCAGTTGAAGGCACTTGATTGCCTTAGTGCTAAAAAGCATTCCAAAACAAAAGACAACAAAAAGTCCCACTTTGCTTGCCCTTTGATTGCAGGAAAACCAGCACAGGACTTCACTCTTAGTGGATTTGGGAATTAGTCCAGTCAGCCTGGAAAGCAATTTAGAATTATGCCCCCAAAGTGACTGAACTGTGTCTACCACCTGTCTACACTACCACCACTTAAAAAAAAATAGAAGGAAAAACAAGACTGATATGTACAAAAATATTTATAGTAGCTAATTTTTATTATGACAAAGAACTGCAAACTTAAAGGGGTACCCATCAATAGGAGAAAAGCTGAACCAATTATGGTGTATGAACGTAGTGACACATTATTATACTGTAATAAGGATGAAAGGACTAATTTCAGAGAAGTCCAGTAATTCTAGAAAGTACTGAAACAAATGAAATGATCAGATCCAAGAGAACAATTTATATAGTACCAACAATACTGTGTAGAAAGGAAACTTTTAAAGACATAAGAATTCTGAGTAACATGATGACAAACTATGATTGCAAAGGGCTGATCATGGAGCATCCTCTTGACTTACTGGAAGAAAGGCAATGTGCTCAATGTAGAGAAGAAGATGGACATTTTGGAAGTTGGCCTATGGGGAATTTGTTTTTCTTAAATCTGCACATTTTGACAAGGGTTTTATCTTTTTTTCATTGGGTAGGTAATAGGGGCCAAGAAGGAAGAAAGCTATGTACATGTTAGGGTAGCCAAAAAGAAAGGAAAATAAAATATAGAAAAGTGAGTCACTGAAGCAATCTTTTGCAAATGCACAGAAAAAAACAGAAGGAAAGTCAGAAGAATGTCAGATAAGTACAACAGCTTTTAAAGTTACATGTTGAATTTATTACATTTAAAAAGAAAAGCAAACTATAAATATTAGTTTGGCAATTTCATGTGCAATATTCTTTTTCTTTTCCACTCTGTATTTGGGAATGCCCATTTTATTTTATATCTGTTATCAGAACAAAAATAGAGTAGTTTAACAATTTGTTAAATGTCTATGGTTCTCTGCTGTCTTCTTTGTATTGAGAGGGAAAAAGCAGAAAGGGGAAAGATGCCGTGCAGTTGCTATGCTTTAAAGGAAAGGTTTGTAAGCTTTAACTGGAGGATGCAGTATCCCAGGGAGTGAATATCTGGCTGGGCTTGTTTGTACTGAGCCAGCCAGATTTCCTGGGTAGTTCTCGGGTTTAATGGAGACTGCTAGCTAAATTAAGAGAGTAACACTCCCTCAGAGACCTTTTAGGGGTGATTATGTATTAAAGGAGTTTATAATGCTGTCAGCTTGAAAGAGGAAGAGGATTTGCCTAGTTGGAGAACAGTAGGATTAAGGCAGCTGGGGGCACCATAGTGAACATAGTGCTGGGCTTAGATTCAGAAGAGTCATCTTCATGAGTTCAAATCTGGTCTCTGACACATGCGAGTTGTGTGACCCTGGGCAAATCACAGAACCACCCTGTTTGCCTCAGTTTCCTCATCTATAAAATGAGCTGGAGAAGGAAATGGCAAACCACTCCAAGATCTTTGCGAAGATAACCCCGAATGGGGCCAAAAACAGTTGGACACAACTGAAAAACAACTAAACTGAGGAAAAGGGGAACAGCTAGAGGAAAAGCAGCTTCTTGTGGTACAAGTATTCTTTAATGGACTAATGACATCAGATCCATAGAGTTGTGGGTTACCCCATGCATATGGCTTTTCTGGACTCATGCATTACCCTGCCAGATTTCTCTATGAATATGCCCCCATAGATAACAAAAGCATGCATTGGTGAGACAAGAGTTAAGTGTAGAAAGAGGATAGTACATGTGTAAATGATAATAGGAGGGGATAGGGAAGAATAATGCCTAAGAGGAAATAGTTAAGAGTAAAAATGAACTTCAACTTCAGAGGGATGATCCTGAAGGGAATTTTTAAAAAGCAGACAGTAAAGGACAAGGGTTGGCCATCAACTGGAGAAAGGCTGAACAAATTATGATATAGAGATGTAAGGTAATATTATTGCACTCTAAGAAGTGACAAAATGCTTTCAGAGAATCATGAAACAACCTATGAAATGACACAAAGTAAAGTGGACAGAGGTAGGAGGACAATTTATAAAATCAATTTTGAAAGACTTAAGAATTCTGATTAAAGCTATAATTGACCGCAGAGGAAATCATGATGAATATGTTACTCAATTCATATTTTAGTCACAGACTCAAATAGACACACACTTTCGTATATGACCACTGTGTAGATTTACCTTGCCTGGTTATATTTATTTATTACAATGGTGCTTTTTTGTTTCTTTATGTGGTGGTGATGGGGGGGGGGGGCGGGGAGTGGATTAGTAATAGTGATACAAAAAGAAGGTTACTGAAAGATTTTTTTTTAAATGCACAAAAGAAAAAAGTTCATAAGGAAATATAGTTAAGAACAACAGTTTTAAAGGTAACATGTTGAATATACTTGGAATATATTATATGCTTTATAGAAAACAGAGATTCACAATTTCGTGTGAAGTCCTATTTTTAACGTATTATGGAAATGCTTAATCTTTTTGGTGCTTGATAAGTTCAAAAAGAAAAAAATTGAATTGAATTGTAAAAAAATAAAATACTTGTCAGAAAAGATTTGCAATAATTGTTATACTACTCATAAATTCATTTAGACTGTTCCTAAGGACTTTCCAAAGTCACATAGAACTTAAGAGCTGGAATAACAGTGGAGATAATCTAATCTAATATCCTCATTTTTATAAAGATAAATGACTTGTGCAGGGTAACCGCTGCACCTAGAACTAAGATCTTAAGTTCCCTGTGAGGGATGGAAGGATAGAGGGATAAAAGCAGGCAGGAAGGAGTACTTACTAAGCACCTACTTTCTACCAGGAAGAAAGCTAAGTGCTTTAGAAAAAGCTCCTTTAATCCTCACAACAACACTAAAAGGTAGGTCTTATTATCATCCCCATTTCAGAGTTGAGGAAACTACAGAGAGAGGTTAAGTGACTTACCCAGGGTCACTCAATTCCCTAGTTGAGAAATTACAGTTTTTGGTTTTTATTTTTACTGTTTAATGTATCATTCCAATGCTCCAGTAAACAATAAGCTGAATTTTTTATGCACTTAAAAATTTTACCTTTGTTGGGAAGGGAAATTTTGAAGATTCAGCTGTATTAGGCGTATGGATTGCTGTTAAGGGTGGAGGCCATGAATGGGTCATTTCCTGAAAAAAAATTAGAAGAAAGGGAAAGTAATTATAAATAAGCCATTTCCTGGTATTTTATTTAGTTCATTTAAAATTAATGTGTAAGGAAAGCAGTCCTTCTGTTAGGAAAAAAACTTAACTGACAGCTGTGATCCATTTCCTTTAAAAAACTTAATAGGTCACCCATCATATATGCAAAACATTGAACATCTTCAGCATAAATGAATAAAAATTAGTTCAGCGGGAAAAAAAATCAGAATTGAGTTGTTAAAAATATATTCATCTTTTTAAAAAAAATAATGATTTAATAACATGCAGCTTAAACTTAATAAAGTTTCTAAATTCTATTAAACCAGTGATTTATATTTAAACATACCCATATCAAAATAGCTGGACTGATGAACTACTGAAACACAAACCACAGACAGAATAATGACGGCAGCTTACTAAATGTATTATATTATCAGGCAGGATACATTCTGTTCTGGTATTGTATTTGCAGGAAATATTCAAGTTGAAATGGCATAACTTTCCTGTTTAAACTACACAAATAAAAAAATCTTGGCTATCACTTAGACTTGCTAAGCTTTAATGCATTCAACACTTCCCTGATATACATTAGCATACAATCTTATTTTTTCATGTACTGCTTAACAACAATGTAACAAAATGAAAATTTGTTTTCACTTATTTTCTTCAGGCCAAAAAAGATTTCTGTGATTACCAAATTAACATCTTTTTTCTAAATACGATGAACAATGATAAAAATTTTTCTTATTTTGTAAACCTTACTTTTCTTGTTTAGTCAGGTTCAACTCTGTGTGACCCTATGGACCATAACCATTTCTCAAAGTCTGTCCAAGTTCATGTTCATTGTTTCCATATTTATCTGTCTCATCCTCTGCCATCCTCTTTTCCTTTTACCTTCAATCTTTCCCAACATCAGGGTCTTTCCAATGTGTCCTGTCCTCTCATTCTGTGGGCAAAATATTTAAGCTTCAGCTTCAGTATTTGACCTTCCAGTGAATTAATTTCTTTAAGTATTGGCTGATTTGATCTCCTTGCTGTCCAAGGGACTCTCAAAAGTCTTCTCCACCATCACAATTCAAAAGCACCGATTCCAAGGCACTTAGCTTTCCTTGTAGTCCAATTTTCACAGCCATATATTCCTACAGGAAAAAAATCATGCCTCTGACTGTATGGGCATTTGTTGGCAAGGTGATATTTCTGCTTTTTATGATGCTGTTCAGATTTGGCATAGATTTCCTTCCAAGTAGCAAGTATCTTTTAATTTCACGTCTGCAGTCATGGTTTGCAGTAATCTTTGAGCCCAAGAATATAAAATCTGACACTGCTTCCATTTCTTCTCCTTCTGTTTGCCAGAGTTGATGGAACCAGTCACCAAGATCTTGGTTTTTTAGATGTCAAGCCAGCTTTTACACTATCATCTTTTACCCTCATCATGAGGCTTATTAGTTCTTCTTCACTTTCTGCCATCATAGTGGTATTGCTGCATATCCTAGATTGTTGACATATCTCCCAACAATCTTAATACTGGTTTTTCATTTGTCCAGCCTGACATTTTGCATGTTGCACTCTGCATACAAGCTAAATAAAGTGACAATATACAGTCCGGTCATATGTCTTTTCCAATTTTAAACCAATCCGTTATTTCATGTTAGGTTCCATTATTTTCTGACCCACATACGGGTTACTCAAGAGACAAGTAAGATGCTCTGGTACTCCCATCTCTTTGAGGACTTGCCACATTTTGTTGTAGTTCACATAGTCAAAGGCTTTAGCGTAGTCAATGAAGCAGAAGTAATTTTTTTGGAACTCCCTTGCTTTCTTCATGGTCCATCAAATGCTGGCAATTTGGTCTTTAGTTCCTCTGCCTCTTTGAAAACCAGCCTGTACTTCTGTTAAATTTTTGGTTCACATATTGCTGAATTGTAGCTTGCAGAATCTTAAGTACAATCTTGCTGGAGTGTGAAACGTACACAATTATTTGGTGATTTGAGCATTCCTGGGCATTGCCCTTCTTTAGGGCTGAGATGTAAACTGATCTTTTCCAAGGCAGTGGCCACTGCTGAGTTTTCCTAATTTCCTGGCATAGTAAGTGCAGCACTTTAACAGAATCACCTTTTATGGGTTTAAATAGTTCAGCTGTAATCCCATCATCTTCTAGCCTTATTATTAGCAAAGCTTCCCAAGGATCACTTTTTCTTCATTCTCCAGGATATGTGGCTCTAGATCAGTAACCACACTATTGTGGTTATTAATAATGTTAAGATCTTTCTTGTATAGATCTTTGTATTCTTGCCACCTCTTCTTAATCTCTTTTACTTCTGTTAAGTCCCTACCATTTTTGTTTTTTGTCATGCCCATTTTTTGTATAAAATGTTCTCTTCATATCTCTAATTCTCTTAAAGAGATCTCTTGTCTTTCCCATCCTATTATTTTCTTCTATTTCTTTACATTGTTCATTTGTTAAAAAATCTTATCTCTCCTTGCTCTTCTGTGGAGTTCTCCATTCAGTTGGGTATCTTTCCCTTTCTCCCTTCCCCTTCCTTAGCTACTTGTAAAGTCACATCAGAATATTTTACTTTCTTGCACTTTCCTGGTGGGGGAGAGCATGGGGGGGAATGGGGATTTTTTTGTTGTGTCTCATACAATATTGTGAACCGCTACCCTTTTGTATCTCAAGGCCAAAATTGCCTATTACTCTAATTATCTTGTAATTTTCTGCTTTAGTATTCCAGTGCTCATTACTAGCATGACCCAATTTGGCCATCTGCTTGATTTAGTACCACAGAGCATGACAAATGATTTCTTTTAAGAAGATTATTACAAGCTAGAAACTTAGTTTTCAGAAGGATCCATTTAATTCAAGAAGCATTTATTGAACTAGGTACTGTGCTAGGTTAAGTACTATATGTTCAAAGATAAAAAAAAAACAGCTACTGACCTCAAGGAGCTTATACTCTACTGGAGGAAAGCCAATGCACTGGAAGTATTCAAGCATATACAAAGTTAATTGAGGGCTGAGAGAACACTAATAGCTGGGAAAAACAGGAAAAGTTTCCCATAGAAGGTAGCCCCTAAGCTGTGCTCTGCAAGAAGATGGAGAGTCTCTGAGGAGGAGGTGAAGAAGAGAGCATTCTAGCAACATAGGGCCTTTGCCAGGAGATGGAAAGCTCTTGAAAAGGGAACAGCTAGCTAAACAGCAGAATGAAAGCCAGAAAGTAATGTGTGATCAGTCTAGGAAGAAAGGAGAGAAACAGACTGTGAAGGGCTTTCAAAGACAAGAGTTCGAATTTTATCCTAGAAGCAAAAAGAGAGTTGGAATTTCTTGTGAAGGGGTTAGATGGCTGCTGTTGAAACACAGGTCAACTAGCACTCATGAAGTACCTACTACTACTTTGTGCTAGACTCTGTGTTAAGCGCTGGAGTCAGATAAAAGGCAAAAAAACCCCTACTTTCAAGGAGGCTCACAGTCTGAAGGAAGAGCCAACATATAAACAACTATAAACTAGCAAGATACATACAGGATAAACTGCAGGTTATTTCAGAGAAGTTACCAAGATCAAGGGAGATGAGGAAGGGCTTCTTGCAGAAGGTAAGACTTTAGCGAATACTTGAAGGAAGCCAAGGAAGGCAGGAGATATAAATAACAGGGACCAAAGTCCCAGGGATCAGGAATTGATGATGAAATAGCATAGAGTCTGGAGATGGAGCATTTGCCCAAAGAGCAGCAAGGAAGTTGGTAAGACTGGATTTCAGAGTACACAGAGGGGAATAAGGTGTTAGAGGGCTGGAATGGAAGGGGCCAGGTATTAAAGGTCTATGAATACCACCCAGAGAATCTTACATTTGATCTTGAAAGTGATGGGAAACCAATGGAATTTAATGAATAGGGGGAGGGAAGAAATGGTCGCATCTTCTTTTTAGGAAGATCAATTTGACCCCTGTGTGAAGGAGGGACTGGAGTGAGGAAGAGACTTAAGATTAAGAAGACCAACCAGTGAGCTATAGTCCAGACAGAAGGTAATGAGGGCCTGCACCAGGGTGGTTCTTTCAGGAGAGAAGGACATATATCAGAGATACTATGAATAGAGAAAAACCAGGATTTGACCAATGATTGGCCATGGGAGATGTGAGAGAGTAAGTCCAGGATAACATGTAAGTATCATCCTGCAACTGTGAACAGTACGGCATGAAGAGACTAGAAACAAAGAGACCAATTAGGATATTATTATAATAGCTCAGGAGAGATGGGATGATGGCAGCTCTGTGCCTAGAGATAATGGAATGGATACAAGAGAATTTGCATTGGTAGAATCAACAGGATTTGACAAATGACTGGGAGAGTAGAAAGAAGGGTCAAGGAGACTTGTAAAAATTAGAACCTGAGTAATTGGAAGGAACCTGAGTAATTGGAAGGAAAGTGGTACCCTAAACAGAAAAGGCAATATTAGGTAAAAGAAGCAGATCTGGGGAAGATGATTACGAGATGTTTCTAGATGTCCTGATTTTAAGACCTTTATGGGACAACTAAATACAGCTATAAAGTTGTCAGTAGTGAAGAAGAACAGATCAGGATGAGGGCTAGACATGTAGATTTAGGAATCATCTGAAACAGATGAATGAATCCATTACAGCTGATGAGATTGCTAAGAGATAAGTTTATTTAGAGAAAAGTAGACCTAGATAATTGTATATAGAAACATGAGGACCTAACACAAAGCCCTAGGGAACTTTAAGAATATGAGACAAAGAAGGTGATTTGGCAGAGTAGCCTGGGAAGGAACCACCAGATAGGTATGAAGAGAACCAGGAGTGTCATGAAAACTAAGGGCAGGGAATCTGTTCAAGAGCCACAAAAAGGTCAACAAGCATGAAGACTGAGAAAGGCCATGGGGTTTAGGAGGAAAATGGAAAAGCAAGGCCATATGGAAAGAAGAGTTTCAACTGAGTGACGATGAATATAGTGGGCTTTTTCTAGGAGTTTGGCAATGGCGTTATGGATAATGGGCTAAGGGGCTGGCACAGTCAAGTGAAGGATTTTTTTAAGCATGTAAGAGAACTGGGCAACAGGGAAAATCCCAATGGAGGCAGAAATTTAAGATTATAAAGGTATTATAAAGGTTAAAAATTACATAAGAATTATAAAGATTATAAACAGGAGATAGGTGTTGGGGTTAGAGGTTAACTGTGCCGAAAAGGGGAAAACATTTCTTCTGAGAAAAGGAAGAGGGATTGATTCTCGGTCTTTTTTTAATTGATCCTATTTACAGTTAGTTGATTTTGTCCTGTGACTGCCTACCTCATGATTCTTTGTCTCTGAACAGAGAAGTCTGGCTCCTACAATGAGTTAAGTTTAGAAATCAAGGTCTCCTGTTAATCACTGTTCTACTCTTATGTCAAGGAAATCTGTCACCCTTGAAGAATGCAGGTGGACACCAGAGAGTCTGGTCTAATATCCAAGCTATCTTTCAAGGATGTCTAGTTTGTTATTCAAAGAAACCTGGTTTGCTATCTCTGTCCTTGCTGCTGCAGCTGGCCTAGAACAATGAACATTTCTTAGTCAAGGATGGAAAGGAAGAGGTTGCTGCTAGCCCTCAACACCAATTTTATTACAATCATATTTTCTTCCAACTATGAAGTTGTAATCTTCCTATTTTCCACACTCCCCAAAACCATAAAAGAGAAACTTTGAAATCCAAAACCAGGAGTTAAGAGAAACATAAACCAGTAAACATGAACAAACAATGGTAAATGACTGAAGAAAAACACCTCGTGTGCTAATAGAGGGGATGACACATGCCCTATCACAATCAGATATCACAGAGTGAGTCTAATTAGACAATGCCAGAGAGTGTTTCTGTTATGTCTTGATCTTAAGTGAAGAATGGAAAGAGAGGGAAAGAGGAATGCAAGGTTAGAGAAAATCAACTCACATAATTAGGGCTCACAAGTAGATACCTATGCAAACAAGCAGGGGTGGGGTAATATTTGATACATGAACTTCACTTTCATCTAAACTGGTCAATATATACCTGTACATGCACACAGATTTAGGTACAGAAATACATTTCATTCCATAGGGAACAGGAAAGAAAAGGGAGAAGGTAGAGGGGGCAAAGGGAGAGAGTAGACTAAGCAAAACCAAGTCTAAAGATGTACAAAGGTATTTGTAGCTCCTCTGAAGTGACAAAGAATGGGAATTTGAGGGGGTGCCCATCAATTGGGGATGGATGAACAGATATAAATGTGGTAGAATATTACTCTGTTGTAAGAAATGATAAATGAAATGGTTTCAGAGAAACCTTGGAAAGACTGCCATCATCTGACACCTAGTGAAGCAAAAGGAGCCAGGAGAACAATTTATACAATGACAGAAGTATGGGCAGGGCAAACACCTCTGAAATACTAGAACTCTTTTCAGCATAATGATCTACCACTTTTTCTGGAGGAAGAGTAATAATGACATATGCTACTTACCTTTTGATAGAGAGGTTAAAGACTCCATATAGAATGAGACAATTATATTTTGGACATAGTCAATGTGGAAATGTTTTGATCGACAATTCAGCTTGTAGCAGGGATTGTTTTCTCAAGTGGAGGAGAGGTGAGATTAGAGTGTGAAAGCAAGAAGAATTTTTGCTGATTGAAAAAACATAATTTAAAATATGTATTAAAAAAAGTTCACAGACACAAGAGTAATAAATCCTAATCTAGATCAAAGAGTATAGACAAATGAAATGAACCGGTGTGGTGTAGTAGAAAGAACCCTGGATTTGAAATTTTTAAATGCCAACTGTCAATAACTACATATGTGATCTTAGGCCAGTCACTTCATCTTTTGTGGACAGTTTCCTCACCTATTAAATCAAGGGGTTGGATCACATATCCTTTAAGATATTATTATCTTTTACACATACATATCTAAGCTCTAAATCCATAATCCTAAGAACTTCAGAGTAGGAGAAGTGCTAAGTGACAGTGGCTACGTAGTACTAATTTTAGGAGTATTATTGAGGACCTATAGATGTGTTACATTTCTTCCTGTTTCTGTGTATCAGAGAAAAATGATCAAGTCCTGAAGAATATGTCAAGCGATCCAAAGTCTTACAGAAGCAGTCAGATCTAAATTAGGGCCAAAAGATAGAAAGAGTGTGAGGTGAAACGTAAGATGAAGGGTAGTTTGTTAATAACAGGATAGGAGTTCTAGAAGCACAGTGGATGAGTAATATAGGACAGGGCTTCTTAAACAATTTTCACTCAAGACCCCTTCAGCACTTCTTAAACTCTGGGTCATGTGGGACCGAGAGCCACATTTTAAGAAGCGTTGATATGGGAAGAAGATACGAACTGTATGTGGATAGGGCAGAGATGGGAAAACAGAAAGTAGTTGGGAGAAGAGTATGCAGAACAGACGGCAAGGATAAATCACAGGGATAAAGGAATGAGGAGCTGGGAGGTTTCCTGACACTGTATGAAAAAATCATACAGCTAGGAAATCCCTTTCCCTTCAGGGTCCTGTCACGACTCAGTAGTGGATTTGAGCAGTGTGGCAACAGTTTCCATGGCCAGTCATGAAGAGGAGTTAAGAGTGCAGAGAGGGGGAAGATGGAGGCAGCAGCAAGATTCCTCTGAGTCAGGACAAATGAGCAGTTTCCCAAAGCCAGCCTGAAATTACACTGGTTTCCAGCCCTGTAGCATCGCCCTAAGAAAGAAGTGGAATTAACTGGCACACTCACAAGGTATTCTGCAAGCAGAATAAACACTCAGCAATCGGTCTCTGAAAATCCAACCCCTTTGACATGTTGAGGCTCTGCAACTCTGATGGAAATCTCTATGCATATAGGTTCTCTATCTTTGAATGAACATCACTAGAGTGATATCACAGGAGCTGGCTCTTCAGGAACAAGAATGGAGAGAGTTAGAAAATTTCATTGACTTTAAAACAAAGAATATCAATAGAAATTTATTTTTAAAAAAGAAGAAAACTACTCGTATTACTGGCCAGAGAGCCAGAATCAGAAGAGATGCACTGAGGTACAGTGGAGAGTTCACTGGCTTAAGGTTCAGGAAATCTGCACAGGAACCCTAAGAGTTATTAGTTATGTCATCATGGGCCAGTCACTTTATACCCCTAAGCATCAGCTTTCCTTAACTATGAAATAAGGACATTATCTCATAGTGTTGCTGGGAAGAAAAGACTTTGCAAACAACAAAGTTCTATATAGTGTGAATTGTTGTAGCAGAAATAGTTTTAACCCAAAAGATAACTGATTTAGAGTTATAAGGAAGCTTAGAAATCTAGTCCATCTTGATTATTTCATATATGAGTAAAGTGAAGCACAGAAAGATAAGTGCTTTGCCCCAATTACCTATACAAGAGTCTGTCTTCCATTTCACAAATGCACTACCCATCTAAAGTGTTACTCACAGGTTTCGGGAGTAAGATCTGTTATTCTGTGATATCTCTGCTGTTAGATCATTTCAGTCATGTCTGACTCTTTGTGACCCCATGGGGGGGGGGGGGAGGGGCGGGGAGGGGGGTGTTTCTTGGCAAAGATATTGGAGTAGTTTGTCATTTCCTTCACCAGCTCATTTTACAGATGAGGAAACTGAAGCAAACAGGTTAAGTTACTTGTCAGAGTCAGACACCTAATAATACTTGAGGCAGGGTATGGATTCAAGAAGGTGAGTCTTCCTGACTCCAGGCCTAGAGCTCTACCCACTGCACCACCTAGCTGCCCATATGACATCTCTGCCATGAGACTATTTATGACTTCCAGCTGTCTTTAAAAAAAAAAACCAACAATTTTTTCTTTGTTATATTGATATTTTTCATTGTTTTTAAATATCATTATCAGTTTCCAAAGACTTCCCACCTGCATCCCTGCCAAATAGAGGCTTCCCTTATAATAAATCAAGCCAAATGAATCAACACATTGGCCACGTCTGAAAATGAATTCTTCATTCTGCCCCTACAGTCCACCACACCTATAGCCATACCCACATATGTGTATGTGTGTGTGTGTGGGTGTGTGTGTGTGTGTAGGTGTGCGTATGTGTGTGTGCGCGCGCTCAAGTAAGTTGTTTAGCACAGTGGATTAGAGTCAAAAGACTGGACTAAAGCCCTGACTCTTAACACATACTAGGTGGGTGACCTGAAGCCAACAGTGCAGTATTATCAAGGAGCAGAATAATGGAGTACTCCAATGAGAAATCTCAAGGGCTACTGAATACCTGTAGCAATCTTACTCCAGCCAGTAAAGAATCAGACAGAGAGGGCAGTAATCAGTCTATGATACCCTAAGGGTTCTGCAAGTTTATAGCACATTGACCTAAACCAAATCTTAGGGTCCTGAATGAAGAACTTTGTAGGAAAAGGATACAGGAAGGCAGAAACCCAATGGCACTCTAAGCACAGACACCAGTGGCAATGAAAGCCAGCAACAGAATCACCCCAAAATACAAACTGGGACCAAACAGGGACCAATTGTTCCATCTAAGAGCGTAGGAACAGACAGCCTGGTCCTGATCTGACACAAAGTCCCAAATCAAGAAGTATGGCTGAAAAAAAGTAAATAGAAGAAGGTAAATAAATTCTACAGCTACAGGTACATTCAAGACACAAATCCAAAAGAAGAGAGTAGTTGCTTGGTTGCAAAGACTCCGGGAGTCCCTGTAAGAAATAAGATTAAAATATGAATATTACAAATGACATTTGAGCTTTAGAGGGAAAAAATTAGAAGACATGTAGCTCAGTTCAGGACGTGCTAACCCTAACATCAAAAAGCAGACACCCTGAAAATTATCGCTGAAAAATAAGAAATCAATTATTCCATGAGCCAACGAGAAATAGTAGAACAAAATCAAGTCTTAAAACGAGAAAATGAAAGGTATTTTGGAAAATAGGTCAGAAGAAGATAATCTAAGAATCATCACAATACTGGAAAGATGTGACAAAAAAGAGAAACGAGAGACACAGGGGCAGAGCCAAGATAGGGGCTGGAAAGCAGGGACTAGAGTGAGCTCCCCGCCAAGTCCCTCCAAAAACCTATAAAAAATGCCTCTGAACCAATTCTAGAACTGGAGAACCCACAAAATAGCAGAGGGAAGCAGGGCTCCAACCCAGGACAGCCTGGATGGTCTCTGGTGAGGTCTATCTCGCACAGAGCTGGGAGCGGAGCGGAGCAGCGCCCAGCTTGGGTGGTGCAGACGAACCAGACCAGGAGCCACGCGGAGTGTCCTAGTGCCCTGAATCAGTGAGTTGCAGCAGTTACCAGACTTCTCAACCCACAAACACCAAAGACAACAGAGAAGGTTAGTGGGAAAAGCTGCTGGGGACAGAGTGAAAAAAGGAGTTCGTGGTTCAGCCACCATCCCGGGGGCAGCGGAGGTGGGGCAGCTACAGAACTACAGCTGCAGTTGCTTCTGGGCCCAGGCCCACCTGGTGGGAGGAATTAAGTGGCAGATCAGAGCAGGAGTGAAGAGCCTGCTGAAGATCTAAGTCCAGTCCAGGTTGGGGGTTCTTGGGGAAGGAGGAGTGCTGGTGTGGCAGAGCTGGCGCATCCCCCAAGCTTGGAATATAGTCTCTTAACTCTACAAGCAGTCGTATCCCACTGAAAAACTCAAGGGTCAAGTCAGTTGGCTGGGAATATGGCCAGGCAGCAAAAACGCACCCAGATTCAGTCTCAGACTTTGGAATCTTTCTTTGGTGACAAAGAAGACCAAAACATACAGACAGAAGAAGTCAACAAAGTCAAAGAGCCTACAACAAAAGCCTCCAAGAAAAACATGAACTGGTCCCAGGACATGGAAGAGCTCAAAAAGGATTTGGAAAAGCAAGTTAGAGAAGTAGAGGAAAAATTGGGAAGAGAAATGAGAAGGATGCGAGAAAACCATGAAAAACAAGTCAACGACTTGCTAAAGGAGACCCAAAAAAATACTGAAAAATACACTGAAGAAAACAACACCTTAAAAAATAGACTAGCTCAAATGGCAAAAGAGCTCCAAAAAGCCAATGAGGAGAAGAATGCCTTGAAAGGCAGAATTAGCCAAATGGAAAAGGAGGTCCAAAAGACCACTGAAGAAAATACTACCTTAAAAATGAGATTGGAGCAAGTGGAAGCTAGTGACTTGATGAGAAATCAAGATATTATAAAATAGAACCAAATGAATGAAAAAATGGAAGACAATGTGAAATATCTCATTGGAAAAACCACTGACCTGGAAAACAGATCCAGGAGAGATAATTTAAAAATTATTGGACTACCTGAAAGCCATGATCAAAAAAAGAGCCTAGATACCATCTTTCAAGAAATTATCAAGGAGAACTGCCCTGATTGGGATTAGGTGACTTGCCCAGGGTCACACAACTATTAAATATCTGAGGCTAGATCTGAACTCAGGTCCTCCTGACTCCAGGGCTGGTGCTCTGTCCACTGCAGCACTTAGCTGCCCCCAAAATCATCTATTTCGGATGGTATACCCCAACTCTCCCTTTGTACCCTCCTTCATACTCTGTCATTTTTCCTTGAGTCCCAACAGTGAGAAGAGTAGGCAATGGAAGTAAGTAAGTATGTGGACATGTTAGAATTCCTTAACTGTCTACCCTTCCTACCAGACTTGGGAGCATGAACTGGATCTTGTTTGTCATGCCTTTGACTCTATTTATATTTGTAAACAAGAGACATTCTTTACGTAAAATAAGAGGACTAAACCAGAAGATCTCTGAGGCCTTTCCCAAAGCTAACTGTCTACAAATCAAAAATAATTTAAATATATAAATACAATGATAGTCTAAAATTACAATACCCTTAAATATTAACATGAATTGGTCATTCCAAAAAAGCGACTACACAAAGTAGTGTTTTTAAAAGTCCTTTTGAGATGGAATCAAGCATAGCTTGTTATTTGTCATGATGTCCAAACATCAGGAGCTTATTTCCTAGGAAGCATGGGTCTAAAATGTTATTCAAAGAACACTTGGATTGATTTACGAATTGTTGTTTCAGTTGTGTCCAACTCTTCGTGACCCCATTTAGGGTTTTCTTGGCAGAGACATTAGCGTGCTTTGCCATTTTGCCATTTCCTTCTCCAGCTCATTTTACAGATGAGGAAAATGAGGCAAATAGTTAAGTGATTTGCCCAGGGTCACATGCTAGTAAGGGTCTGAGACCAGATTTGAACTCAGGTCTTCCTGACTCCAGGCCTGAAGCTCTATCCACTTGACTTAGGCATAGAGTTGACCGAATTGAGTCATTTCAAGGTTGCCATAGACATGAAAGTTCAGCCTCTATCTCAAACCGAGAAGCTAATCAATTTTTGAACAAAACTTGAGTTGATTTTACTTGCTTCTTGGAAATTGAGGGGAATTTCTAGGAAGCAATACTATCACAGGGACATTAAGTGTAAATCTTTAGAGTGATACCAATTAAATAAAATGAGAATAAATGGAAAGTTCCACCTACTTAGATAGAAGCAGAAACAATAAAAGGCATTATTAAATGACTCACCTTTAATATTTCTTCTACACAGTGTACTTCATTTGGGAAGGCCTGCTGAATGTAAAAAAAAAAAAAAGGAAAAAAGAAAAAAAAGAAAAAAAAGGCATAAGAGCAGCACTCTGTAATGTTGAAATAAGCTAGTAGGAAAAACACCAGCACCAATTCACCACAGAACCACAATACCCAAGTTTCAGATCTTCATTCAGATAAGGAAAAATAAGACCCAAGGGAATTCACACTTGAGCCAATACAAAAGAAAAAGGCAGTATGTATCTCCAACTGCCATTCATTCCTAACCTATGAAACCATGCCAAATAGTTTTAATGTACACAAACTCAAGGAAGAAAGTTGTTGAATTAAATGTAATCAGAAAGTGCCCTATCAAGTGATGTATAACTTTTCATTAGCACCAGTCTGGAACCTCTGAAAAACTCAAAGGTAAAGGACAAGTTGACTACCCTGTCAATTGGAATCACTTATGCAGATGTACCTTCAAGGGCATTCCAACTGTGATCCAGGGCAGGGCTCTGTAACCTTTCAAATCTGAGATGGAATGCCAAAACTGCACTGTGAATAAATGAAGTTTATTCTTCATTCACACTAAGTTCAGCATTTGTATCATAATTTAACTCTGCTGCTAACTAAATCTGATTAGAGGTTGGTAAGATATTCAAAAGATGTGGGCAGAAAAACCCATTACATAAAACAAAAGTAACCTCTAAACATTTTAATCCTCAATCTCTCAGAGATTATGTGTATACATATACACACACACATATACATGTGTATATGTATATAAAAGTATACAATCCCAACATGCACTAAATTTACCTATTTATAAATTATATGCATGTGCTACTATACCAATAATTAAGTACCCTACAACATTCACAGGAAAACATAAATTTGCCTCACTCTCTCCTCCAGAGTCACTGGGCCCGGGTGCAGTGGGAGACTTTGGCCTGTTTAAGCTAAGTATTTCCCTGGTCTCAGTTTGTCTGAGGCAACACCCATTCAGTAGTTGAAGGCTAGGTAAGAACTGAGGCAAAAGTCTAGTTTGCCTTTAGCAAAAGATTCATAGGGAAAGACTGGATGAGATAAGATAAAATAACAAAACAACCTCTGGAATTACTGGGGGTGGGGCGGGTGTGGCACAGTTGGAACTGAAATTCAAAGAGGTTGAGGGATTGCCTAAAGGGAGTGTCCCAGGAAGAGATGGGATGTGAAGCCAAGTCCTCTGATCATAAATCACGGTTCTTTTTTGTTCTAGTAGCCTCACCAGCTAGCTAGTGTGGCTCATACTTCATTTAATTCAAAGAAGTAAGTCCTCAGGACCCATTTTTTAGACCCCATTAGAGATGGCAGCAACTGATATCACAGGATGGGGAGGGCCTGGGGAAGCCTTGGTCACCTTTTTGTTTTTAAAAAAGATTTTTAACAAATGAATTCCCTCAACTTTACTTTTCTCCACCTCAGAGTTCTCAATCTTTATTCAAGTTCTTATCTTTCTCCTAGGTCTTTTTTTTTCCAAAGTTAATCTCTCTTCTTAGCAGTGTTTGAAATTACATCTTCCCCACCAACTCAAGACTTTTATTCAATGAAATATCCCCTTCCTTTGACTTTCCTAGGTCTCCCTTCCCCATTCTCCCTTTCCTGTCAAGGACAAACTTTTCAAATGAGAAGTCTCAGCCCTTTGCCTTCCCTTCCTCAGGACCTAAGCCCTTCCCAATCCCAAGTCATCTGACTTCCTCACTATAGTACAAAGCTGCATTTTTCCCAAAGTCAACAAAGCCAGTCTACAACTCCAATGATCTTTTTTCAGGCTTAACCCCTCTGTACCTCAGTTCTTCTATTGGTAAAGGGAGGGAGACAAGATTATCTTCTAAGATCCCTTCAAATCTTCTTACGGATAAGGCAACTCATGTGCAAGCAGGCTAAGTGAGAAAGAGCTAATCATAAACAGAGCTGGTGTC
This sequence comes from Trichosurus vulpecula, assembly GCF_011100635.1. NCBI lineage: Eukaryota > Metazoa > Chordata > Mammalia > Diprotodontia > Phalangeridae > Trichosurus > Trichosurus vulpecula. The sequence goes on from NC_050578.1 coordinate 69,551,340, forward strand.
AGAATGATGAGGTCTAGTAATTATCACATTTGTATTTCCAGGCTTCCTTGTTCCTGTTAACTCCTGAACAAGAGTTCTTAACCTTTTTTTCTGTCATCAACCCCACTGAGAGTCTGGTGAAGATACACCCCTGCTCAGAATGTTTATAAATGCATAAAAGGAAATACACTGGATTACAAGAGAAACCAATTACACTGAAATACACCCATCAAAATATAAAAGAAAAAAAGTTCATCAACCCCAGATTAAGAACCTCTAACTCTATAGTCATATTTCAATTAGCTGAAAATAACTACCTCTCTGGAATTTTCTTCCATTCCCCAGCAGCCTTCTCACTAAGGAAGATGCCTCTTGCCCTGGGACTTTCTCAGTCTAGACCATCTAGTCCTGTGTGTCCCTCTCCTATGGCTGGTGAGCTCCTCCTGTAGCTTCCACTTTGAGGAGGTGCTCAAGTCAGCCAGGCTCACTTCCTAACTTTGGGCTTCTCTTTTCTACCCGCTACCCTGATTTTCAGCTCGCTTTTCTGTGATCTTTTCCTCCATTAGAATATCATCTCTTAGAGGGTGGGGACCATCTTTGTTTTTCCGCTTGTGTCTCTAGAAAGAACATGAACACAAGAAAAAGACTTTCAGAAAAATTTTGGGGAGAAGGAGGACAGTAACCAGGAGAGGGTATAGATCAGTGGTGGGCTACATAATCAGGAAAATTGTGGGACAGGAGCCTTACCATGAGACAGTGAGTGACCTTTGTGACACCAGCAATAATCCATACTGTTCTGGGAATGAGGCACAGTGAAAAAAGGAATCCCCAGGACAAATTCTACCAGGCAGTAGGAGAAACTGCCTGGAGGTGAGAGTCTGGAATGGATACTTTGGAAGCTTTGATTGCACAAGGAACTCAGAGAAAAGACAGAGACCAGAAAATTACAGGATCACAAATCAGAGAATTAGAGACAAGAGACAAAAAAGATAAATGAAGAGAATCTTATGAATCCTTTTTGAAAAGGGGCACAAAAAATGAAATTTAAAAAGCAAATGAGCACAACTAATTGAAGGAGAGGAGGGGAAGGGAGATCTCTAGTAAAACTCTAAAGGAAAAGGGGTAACAAATGAAAGGAAAGATCAGGGGTGAGGGAAAGAGAGCCAGTGGGAACAGGGCCACCATTAGAAGAGGTTAAGGTAATGTAACTGAAGGAAGATGGTACTGTAGTTTTACAGGAAAACGGAAAAAAAAATCACAACCTTGGGGGGAAAAACCTAATACCAGAGACAGATGAAGGAAAATATAAATCTCTCATAACTTTAAATGTGAATGAATTAAACAGTGACAGTTTGGATAAGAAAACAAAACCCTACAATCTGCTGCTTATAAGAAACACATTAAGAATCAAAGATAAACACAAAATAAAACTGGGAGGTGTGGGAAAAAAATTACTCTGCAGCACACGAGTCCAAAAAATGTAAGAGTTGCAATCATGAGATCTAATAAAGTAAAAACAAATATTCAATAAAATGAAAAGGGCTAAACAAGGAAACTATATTACACTGAAAAGCTCCACAAACAAGAAACCAATATCAATAATAATTACTCATGTATTCCAAATGTCTTAGCATCCAGATTCATAAAGGAAGCATCTAAGCTACAAGAAGGCATTGAGAGTAACACAATAGTGACAGGAAATCTCACTATCCCTTTATCAGTTTTGAAAAAAAGACAACAAAAGGGAAAATATGGTACAGAACAAAGTGCTGGAAAAATCAGAGTTGAAAAGACTTAGAGCATCTCTAAATGAGAAAGGAAAAGAAGTTATTTCTCAGCACTACATGGAATTTTTACAAAAGGTGACCATGTATGAGAGCACAAAGATACTGCAAACAAATGTAAAAAGGCAGAAACAGGTAATACACTCTTTACAGACCATAAAGCAGCAAAAATAGTCATTGGTTCAGGGACCAAAAACAAAAGATACAGAGACAAATACAGACTTAATAATGAAATCTTAAATAATGAGTGGTCAAAAAACTAATCATAGAAACAATTGCTAACTACATTTAAAAAAATATTAATAATAATATTTTAATAATAATTGATAATATGCATAGTTATATACTAACAAAATAAGTAACAACAAAGAGATAAAAGGAATATTTTCACAACTACCACAGAGATCTTAAAGATCTCAATCTCAGAAAAGGAAATCGATGTAACTGTAAAAGAAAAAAAACTCCTGCTCCTTTTGGATTCACAGGAAAATTATTCTCAAAACTGAAAAAGAAAGCCTCCTACCAGAATCCTATAGTCCTAATGCCTAAACCAGGAAAAGCTAAAACGCAGAGGAATACTACATATAGGGGCAGCTAGGTGGCACAGTAAGCAGAGCATCTGCTCTGGAGTCAGGAAGACCTGAGTTCAAATGCGGCCTCAGACACTTGACACACTTACTAGCTGTGTGACCTTGGGCAAGTCACTTAACCCCAATTGCCCTGCCTTCTGCCCTCCAAAAAAATTTTAAAAAATTTAAAACTACATATAGGCCAATGAACACTGACTGAAAAAATTTTAAACACAATTCTATCAAAAAGACTACCACAATTTACCCCAAAAATTCATCCATTATGTCCAAGTGGGATTTATATCAGGGATGAAAGGATGGTTTAATGTTAGGAAAAGCATCGACATAATTAATCGTATTAAAAACCAAAACATCCAAAACCACATGATCATCTCCTTTATGCTCAAAACTCTACAAAGTTTAGGCAGAGAGGGACTTTTTTTAACATCATAAAAACCATCTACCTAAATCCAAAAGCAAGCATCATGTGCAATATGAACACACTAGAACCTTTTCCAGTAAATACAGGACTGAAGCAAGGATGTTCTCCCCACTATTATTTAATATAGTTCCAGAAGTGCTAGCAACAACAATAAGAAAAGAGAGAGATATTAATGGGATAAAAATAGGTAAAGAAGAGATAAAACTATCCGTATTTGCTTAGGATATGATGGTTTAATTGTAAAATCCTGGGTTATCAGCAAAGATACAAATAGAGACTAGTATGTTCAGCAAAGTTGCAGGCTACAAAATAAAATCTCAAAAATCAACAGCATTTCTGTTACAATTTTTTTTAAAAAAGAAGTAATAATAAGGAAATTGCATAAAATATCTAGAGATCAGCCTAGCAAAGCAATCAAAAGACTAGTATATATTCAGTTACAAAGAACTCCTTAAAGAAAAAAAAGAAATTAAAATAGCATTCAGTATTCATGGCTAGACTGTGCCAATATGTTAAAAAAAAATTTAATTTGCACTTTTGATGTTCTACCATATTTACCTAGCTTTATATAGCTTGATAAAATGATAAGAAAATTCATCTGGAAAACAAAAGATTGGGAATGTCAAGGGAAATGAGGAAAAGAAGTAAGAATGAAGAGGGAATACCAATATATTATTAAGTCACAGTCATCAAAGCCACCTGGTATTAATTAAAAAAAAGAGAGGGCAATAGAACAGTCTACACAAGGGACAATGAGAAGCAAGAGAACTCAATAACCTAGTTTTCGATAAAAGTAGAAAACATAAATTACCTAGGAAAAAACTCCATATGTTTAATAAACACTGCTGGGAAAACTGAAAACCAGTCTGGCAGAAAGTACGTAGATCAACATCTTAACACTACATTCCACAATACATTCTAAATGGATATACAACCTTAATAGTAAACAACATACTACAAAAAAAAAATATTAGACAGGAAGATCATATACCTCTTATGGCTATGGGTAGGAAATACATTCTTCAAGCAAAAAATAGAGGCAATCATAAAAGATGAAATAAATAACTCTGATTACTTGAAACTGAAAAGCTTCTGCACAGACAAAATTAATGCACCTAGGATAGACAGAAGGGAAGTGATCAAATGGGGAGAAAAATCTATTTATCGAATTTCTCTGATAAGTAATCTTTGTATCAAATGTCTTTTATATCCAAGATAAACAGTTAATATATAAAAACTAATTGCAATTTGCCAATAGATAAATGATCAAAAGATATAAACAAATATTTCTCAAAGGAACTGCAACATATTCACAACAACAGGAAAGAATGCTCTAAATAATAAGAAAAATGCAAATCAAAATAACCTTGAGGTTTCACCTCACTTCCTGCAAAGTGATTAAAATGACAAAAAATGGCAATAGTCAATGTTGAAGGGATTGTAGGACAGTCACACTAATACATTGTTGGTGGAACTGTAAAGAGGTATAGTCATTTTGAAAAGCAATTTGGATTTATGCAAATAAAGTGATTAAAATGACAAAAAATGGCAATAGTCAATGTTGAAGGGATTGTAGGACAGTCACACTAATACATTGTTGGTGGAATTGTAAAGTGGTAGAGTCATTTTGAAAAGCAATTTGGATTTATGCAAATAAAGTGACTAAAATGTCCATATCCTTTGAACCAGACTCTATTACTGGGCTTATGCCCCAAGGAAGCCATTGATAAGAAAAAAGTTCCCATACTCTCCAAAATATCTATAGCAGCACTTTCTGTGATAGTTAAGAATTGGGAACCAAGTAAACGTCCATAACTTGGAGAATGGCTAAAGAAACGGGAGTACACTAATATAATGGAATATTATTGTGCTGTAAGAAATGATGGGTGTGATGAGTACAGAAAAGCATGGAACAACTGATATGAATTGATATAGATGTAGATCTAAGAAAACAACATACACTACAATAAAATAAACTACGATGTAAATGGAAAGAACACCCTTAGTGGAGGGTGGAGTCCACAGGTGTTATACATTGCACATGTTTTCAGATTTTTTTCAGGGTACTGATCAGTTGTGCTGATTTTTTTTCCTCTCTAAAAATACTACAACTGAACAAAAAATTCAGATAAACTTATCAGTGCTTGCTAAGAACATGTCATGTATTAATTTACTAACTAGTCTTGCAAATTTTGACCGTGAATAATTGAGGTAAAAATTCCCAATATTCTGAACATCCATCTTTGAGGAAAGGTCAGATGAGGTCCTACTGAGTGTCACAGAAATGAATGACTTAGTAGGCTCAATAAGGAAATGGCGCTCTCCCTATCCAGACTGTAAAAACAAGCTCGGGCAACGATTTAGTTCCAAATATAAATACGTATACACACACACACACACCCAACAGATTTCTTCAACCCACCCAACTTCCTCTTTGCTTTTCCCTACTACCCCAGCCCTATCCCCTAGTCTATGGCCAAAGAAAAATGTTGTATAATTCCATAGAGGGAAGTTTACTTTTTCTTCTTACAGAGTAAGTTAGTAACTCTGTAAAGAGAATTTCACAACAACCTAGATTTGAAAGAAAATACCATTATAGGGAGGAGTTTTATATTGCAGTTTGATCTTATTTTCCCCCAAGCCCAAAACCTACACAAACAACAGAACTAAAAAGGACTAGCTGTGAGTCCTCTTGCCGAAGTCACATGGGCATTTGGTGTTCAAGCCCAACAGGATTTGAGAGAGCTATATTAAATGTATTGCTATTTCTCCCTTGTGTATATGTGTTATCTGTCCAATTTAACTGCCAAGTGCAGAGTCCAAAAGACGCTCTCTCTAATTCTATCTTCCTGCGACGCCCAGGACATTTTTCTAAAGCTAATATAAACTAAGAACAAAACAGGCCCCAGACAGAAGTCATCAACCATTTTCTGGAGCAGGAAGCTAAAGTCATAAGTACACAGTAAACCATTTAATCTGTGCTTTGTCTGAAAAGATAGAAAGATTTTGTCGTGACCTTATTCCAAAGGTAATCCCAGAGCAGTCTGCTCCTTTAATGTTGTCTCCTAGCATTGATTGAAAAAAAAAAAAAACACCACAAACCCTAAAGTGGTAGGCTAGAAGTATGTAATACCCTGAGGAAATGATCTGGCAGCTCAGTAAATGCCCTAGGGCTTACTGATACTATAACAAACACAGATGATAGATGAGAAATAAATATGGCTCCACCCGGTCCATTGTCTTTTAATACATCTAACTCCACATTTTGCCCAAGTTAAAAAAGACATCCAGATAGAAGTCCTAAAAAACATATTCTCTGAAAGGGCAAATGTTGAGTAGCTTTAGTTAGCAGGGATAACAGTCACTTATTATAGCAAAGTACAGAGGCAATATATACTCCAGAAGTATATACTTGTACCCTCGGTAGTAACATCTATCCCCTCGTTTCCATAAATAATGAAATTATTGGGATATTTTTCACAATGTCTTTATGAGACCAGCATGTTACTCTCAAAAGGAAAAACTGGTCTTTATGTAGATGAGAATTAGGATGTTCGCTAAGTTGGTTTTATAAACAACCTGCCCCAAGGCTGGAGTTCATCAAATTTATTAAGGGCCTACTACGTGCCAGGCACTGAACATGGACTTAATGAAATCACTTAACAAACATGCAAAATCATTTACCAGTTTTTCCTAAACAACAGGGTTTATTTACAAATTTACAATCTAGAAAAAGGTTTTGTTAAGTTGCTGTTAATATAACTTGATTACGATGCTTCATTGCATATCTTTCCTCTGAAAAGTTCTAAGTGTTGTCTGACATACGTTTTGTTACTTTTAAGAGACAGGAGTGGGTGTTATCCCCACTTTAGAAGTACAGAGCAAAAAATGTTAAATCAAACCAATCTCCTATCCTGCCCCCCAAAGGAAATTCAAATCGTATGTCACACAAATGCACCTGTGTCCCTCCTGCCTGTTTCATATACCTGGATGTGACCCATGGGAAAACCCTTTCAGAGACTGCTACAGTGCTAGTTTGAAGCATCTAACAAGGCATGGATGGAAAAAAAAATTTTAACCCTACAAAGTTCAACTCTTTAATGGAAATACTGCCAGATTCCCAGCAAAAAGGAAGCAGTGTGGAATTTTCATGACAAAATGGGCATTAGCATCAGGTGGCTTCAGGTAAAAATTCACCTGACCTAAGCAAATACCATGCTTTACTATCTTAATTAGACAAAATATTAAAAGGTTTCTCGATATCCAACAAATAGTTATTTTTCTTACTAAAAAGCTTGGTTCCACCTGATTTTCCCAGAGCTCAACTAGCCTTGACATTATAGCAACCACATAGGCCTTAATTCCCTTAAACATTCTCCTGAGGAAACAATCGTTTCCTAAATTCAGTCAGCTTCTCAACTTCTTACCTAAAGTCAAAAAATGAATAAAGTAAATTCACATTACAAAGTCAAGTATGGTACAATAACTTTAAAACACTGTACCTTGTGTATGTCTCAAACCAACCAGAAACATCTACAGTTACATTTTTTTTAAACATTTCTTTCCATTCCATGTATCCCCAGAATCTAGCATAGTGCCTGGCATATAGTAAATTCTTAATAAATGCCTTTTTGTTGACTGATTTTATTGATTGCTTTAGGAAGAAATTCGGATAATTTCTCATTGCTTTTTGAGCAAGGGAGAATCTAGTATAGAAATTTTTAAGAAACCATACTCATCCCTAAACACATCCAGTAATCATAAAACTAAAAATTCAGACCCCTAAAAATGGCTAATTAATGTTATCAAAATAAATTATACATCAAAGAATCATAAATCATACTGTACAACTTAGTACTAGGAACCCTAAAATTACAAGGCTAGAGGATATTTTGAGCAATCATGAATACAATTTTCAATTAGGACCACATGGAAATCTTCTAGAGGGTTGAAATTTGCTATTTTTAAAGACCTCTAGAAAAAGAGACTTCAATTTCAATCTCCACACACAACCTCCTTTGAAGTTAAGTGCCAGAGAAAAACAAAGACCAGGAAAAATCTGCACACACTGATAAGGGCCTGATCTTAACTTTTCCTGTCCTGATCAGGACTGGGCAATCACAGTTTTAAGAATGAAGAAATCTCTTCAACTTATATTTTTCTTTACTAATCAATATTTGCTAAATATTATTAAAGTTCATGTTTTTAAATGTTCTTTAAAAATGTTGATCAAAAGCAAAATCAATTTCCTAAATATATTTTAAAAACAATTATATCTACAGCCACTCCTCATCCCCAATAAAAATAACATCCTTGAAAATCTCAAGAGGTGAGGCTCTTAAGACTTTTTTTTAAGTCTCTAATGGCAGCCCAAAAAAGGAATAGCCACACCACCTGTCAATTACCTATCAAATTTATGCAAGGGAGGGAAGATGGGAGGAGCAGGTGATACTTTGGCATTAATTCTTACATGTTTAGAAGCTCTTTTGTTCTGTGCCTGGTTCAGAAATGATTCTAAATCTCTTCTTCACATGCTATCTCCAAACAGAAAAGACAAATGGAGAAAGAGAAAAGTCGAAGGGCAGGAAAGGGAGAAGGGTTAGAAGCATTTGTTATTTTTAGGCATTTTTCCCATTCTACCTTATTTTATGCTCTCTGTTAACTACCCTAAACTAAATATCAACTTGCTCCTGAGGCCACAGCTCAACACTGATCACATAGCACAGCCATACGATGTGGCGCACTTACCTCTCTGAACATGTCTTAGTGCCCTCCTACATGGCAATAGAGATTCCCTGTTTTCATACATTCCCTTGTCAGCCCTAATCAGTGTCAGTGGGTGAGTGTCTTTTGTGCTTGCTGCTGGAGTGGAAGCCCTGATAGGAAAGATCTTTTCATCTCTTCTCTTGCACTGAGCCATGAGAAGCAGAAAGTGCTCCCAGGCATGACTATCTCCCCTGGCTCTGCTCCTAAAAATGCTCTCTCAAGTACATGGTTGCTTAGCAATATTTGCCTTCCCTCTGTACATGTGAAATTGGCAACATCTGTCCCTTAGGCAGTTTTGATTTGTACAAGCACCATGTGGGTAAAGTTTAACAACATACAAAATGTGTGGACTTTTGGAAGGGAGGTCTACTGCCCCAAATGGCCATCAGTGAATGACCCCTGCTATATACATGTTAAGATTGTAACAGAATTTCAGACTCCCGTAGTAAAGCAACAGGAAACCAAACCAAACAAAAAAATTATTCAAACCACCACTAGGGAGCTCCTATTAAATCTCAAATAACAAGTTGTTTCTGTTTTTATGTGTTTATACTTACACTGTTGGAAATTAAACTCCAATTTTAATAACATTATGAATTGTATTAAAAAACATTATTTTCATTGGGATGAAAAGCCTTTCTTTATAAGGAAATGTGCATGGATATGTATGATTGCTACAGATGAATTAAAGGAAAGTAATACAATTCACTCATAAAGTATTAAGTCTGTTATGAGTATATTCATATTCCAGAATTGAGGAAGGCCACCTGTAAGGAGCTATAGGGCAAGAGTTATATGAAGAACAGTTTTGTAAAAACCCATTAACCCCCTAAATAACATTCTCAGATTCAATATCAAAGAAATCCTTTGAAATTATCTGTAAAACCCAGAGGACAAATGAAAAAGAAAACTTTTTACACAAATAAAAACAAGGCTTAAATGGGAAGGAATTAATTGCTTGTGGTTAGGCCATGATAATGTAATAAAAATTACAATAATACATAAATCAGCAGTGTAGAGGAATGTCTTATAGTCACTTTTCTCATCTGTAAAATGACAGCATTGACCTTAGCATCCTCCAGGCTAAATTTGGATTCTGTGAAACTAATTTACATATTCAGTGTCATAACAATAAAATTTTAAAAGAATTTTCAATATAACTAGAAAAATTTATTTTAAAAATTGATGTTAAAAAAGGAGGGGGCCCTCAAGATTCTCAAGAGAAATAATGAGACACACTGGGAAAGAAGGGTGCTTTTTACAAGATCCCAAAATACACTATCAAGTAGCAATGATCGGAAGTATTTGGTACCAGCCAAAAACCCAGAAAAGTTGATCATGGGAACAGATTAAGTAAAAGTGATTCAGAAGTAATTGAGAATTGCTGTATGTTTGATAAAGCCAAAGGCACAAGCTACTAAGGACACAACTATTTTGAAAAAAAAACTGCTGGGAAAAGTAGAAAGCAGTCTAGGAGAAATTAGGTCTATTTTAGCATCACTCACCATATACAGCATGATAAACTCTAAATGGATACATGTCATAGGTATAAAAAAGTCACATTATAAATAAATTCGAGAAGCAAGAAAGATGTCTTTAACAACTAAAGATGGGGAAATACTTTTGATGAAACAAATAGAAGAGGACAAGTGATTAAATTAATGATTTTTGATTACATAAAATCAGAAAGCTCCTGCACAAACAAAAATCAAGTCAATGAAAATCTGAAGGGAAACTGTTAACAGAGAAGAAAGAACTTTACAGCAAGTTTCTCCAATAAAAGTCTGCTATCCAAGATATATAGGGTACTGACTCAGCTATAACAGAATACAATCTACTTCCCAATACTTAAATGAACAAAAGGATAAGAACAAATAGTTCTCAAAAGAAGAAATTCAAGTTATTGACAACCATATGAAAAATGCTTCCAATCACTAATAATGAGAAATACAAAATAACAAAACTCTTGCAATTCCATTCCATTGCCAATTATTTCAAATTGGCAAATATGGTGGCTAGGTGGTTCAATACATAGAGTTTTGAAATTGGAAAGAGGAACAGAGCTGGTAGCTGTCACCTACAGATCCCCAAATCACTCTTCCATCCTTCCTCAATTAGTTCAGTACCTGGCTTACAATTTTTCTCTCCTCCCCATGCCTTCATACTAGGGAACTCACATATTGATTCCCCTTCAAATACCCTAACCACTCATTTCTTTAACATACTCGCTTCCCATGAGCCATTTCTCCACTCCACTGTAGCCATATAAAAAAGGTCATACTCTTTTGATTCTGCCATTACCCACAAATGTTCACCCTCCATGTTCAAAAATTCTCAAATCCCCTCATCTGACAATAATCTATTGGTTTTTCACCTCTTCCTCCACTTCCCTTGCATAACTCCTTATCCACATCTCTAATACCCTAGACCCCTCAATTCTTTCCTAGCACGAGTCACTCTCTCTTCTTCTCCCCATCTTGACCCCTTGGGTGAACCAATTTAATTCTATATTGTACTTCTCTCTTGAATCTCTACCCCCACACTTCCATTACCAATTATTATATTACCAAATACTTCCAATTATGACCAGACAATCCTAGATCTTGGTTCACTCCCACCATTATTAACCTTCATACCTACCCTCATGCTACTTAATGAAGATTGAGAAAATCACACAACCATTTTGACTGGGTCCACTGTAAATCTGTTACATAACCTCAACTGGGTCCTCACTGCTGCTAGGCAATCCTACTATACCTCCCTTACCAACTTCCCCTCCCCACAGTGGCTCTTCCAAACCTTTACATACCTTCTCAAACCTCCCATGTCTCCTCCTCCTCCCCACTCTTTCAGGAGAGAATTTTGCAGAAAAAAATTGATGCCCATTCACCTTGAACTCCCCCTTCCTCATCACCTATCACTGAGGTGCCTTTTCCCACTCTTTCGTCCTTCACATGATGAAATGGTCTTATTCCTCATCATGCCTAATCTCTATACTTGTTCATGCAATCCCATTCTATTCTATTCCCTCCAACAGACGGCCCTCTTTGTCATCCCCACTCTTTCACTTATTTTCAATCTCTCTCCCTCTACTGGTTCATTTCCTACTGCCTACAAACATGCCCGTGTCTCTTTTATCCTGAAAAGACTTACCCTTCATCCAGTACCTTGGACCATGGGGCCCAAGACCTCTCCTCACAGAGTCTCCTCTTAAGAAAGGAGCCTGGGTCAGCTATATCTTAATTTCTCACCTGACTCTGGACTTCTCCACAGGTTCCACCTTCTTTACCACCCTGGCCTGACTTTTTGCTTCCTTTTGTATTTTGTCTTCCCCCATTAAATTGTAATTCCTGTCCTTGAGGACAGGAACTATTTTTTGGTTTTCTTCCTATCTCCAGCATTTAGTACAGGGCCTGGCACATAGTCGGTTTAAACTCTTTATTGCCTCAACAACAACCTTATGAAATATATACCTTAAGTATTATCATATCCATTCTGTAAAGGAAGCAATAGACTGAGGGGTTAGCCCAGCATCATACAGCTACTTAAGTGGTAGAATCAGACTTCAATACATATCTTCTGACCCCAAGTTCAGTGCTAGTTCCTCTACACCATCCACACCCTATCCCATCCCTATTCTGTTTTTGATGTGTGGAGTTTCACGTGCTAGAACATATCCAGTTCAGAATGGTCATCTTGCTGTTCCTCACACAAAACACACTTTCCACTGGTTATCTGGCTCCCCTGTCTGGAAAGTGCCCTCCTTCCTCAATGCTACATCTTAGAATCCTCGGCGTGCTTCAGAACTCAGCTCCAGAACTACATTGTACAGAGGGCTTTACTGGTCCTCTCATCTGCCGCCCTTATCTTCTACATATTTTGTCATTACAGACAGGATAGAAGCTATTAAAGTCTTAAACACAGTAAGACTTTTGGTGCACTTTGTACATCTGTGTGCTATCTCCCCATTAGAATACATCAAATAGGGGCAGCTAGGCGGTGCAGCGAGTAGAGCACCAGCCCTGGAGTTAGGAGGACTTGAGTTCAAATCTCGCCTCAGACACTTGACACACTTACTAGCTGTGTGATCTCAAGTCACTTAACCCCAATTGCCCTGCCTTCCCCCCAACAAAAAAAAATTTTTTTAAAAGGAATATATCAAATAATCAGTTGGTAATTATTAAGCACTAGTTATGTGACCAGCACTGTGCTTAAGCTGGAGAAAAAACCACAAAGTACAAAACAACAGAAACTACAAGTATTTATTAAGCATTTAATATGTGCCAAGCCCTGAGCTAAGCTTCAGGAACATGAACAGAAGCTGAAAAAACACCAGTCTCTGCTGTCAAGGAGCTTATATTCTGATGGGGGAACACAACAGATAATAGGAAGCTGTAGGTGGGGGGAGAAGTGAGGAAAGATGGATATTTCAAGCTGGCGTCCCATAGGTATCTCAAAATTCAATACCTAAATAGTAGTTTTCCTTGGACTTGGAGTATCTTAGAGAAAGTACAGAGTGCATCTTAACCCCGCCCAACAACAATCACCATTTCCTCTCCAGCCTTTTGTCTCCTAGCCACCTTTCACGCTTTACTTGAGCCTCTTCTCTGTTTTGGGATCTGTTCCATCCAGACCAAGCTATTTCCTTTCTCTATTTCTTGCCATTTTCTACCATCTCCATGTCTTTGCTCATGCTCTCCTATGCAATGAAATATTTTTTTCCTTCTCAATATCCACCTGGTGGAAATATTCTGTGCACTAAAATCCAAGTCAGCTAACAGTCTTCTCCAGGACACCATCCCTAATCTCCTTACTATTTGTCTTAATCTCTTCTTGGGTATTTTGTATGTGGCCTATCCCTAATTAGATTTTAAGCTTAAAAAAAAAAACAGTCTCTCATTTGTTCTTTGCATCCTCCAGATGTACACTGATTTTATACATGGTACAAGATTTTAAACACGTGGCTAAGTGGCCCTACAGTGAATAGAGCACCAAGCCTGGAGTCAGGAAAACTCATCTTCCTGAGTTTCAATCTGGCCTCAGGCACTTACTAGCTGTGTTATCCTGGGCAAGTCACTCAACCCTGTCTGCCTCAGTTCCTTATCTATAAAATGAGCTGGAGAAGGAAATGGCAAACCTCTCCAGTATCTTTGCCAAGAAAACCTCAAACAGGGTCACAAAGAGTCAGATACAACTGAACAACCACACAAAATTTTAAAAGTTCTATATCTGGCACTTCTTGGTTTAAAATGAGAAAAGCAAATATCTCTGCCCTCAAATAAACAGTTTTTGCTGTAGTATTAAGTAGTCACAGTTGTGGAAACTAGCTAAACTATTCAAGTTTTTAAACTGTACTATGCTTTTTGCTGAGCACAGGGTACAGTCACTTTCTCTCTCACCCCTTTTCCCACAAATTGTATATATACTCTCTTCTGGAAGATAATGTACAGTTGCTAAAACCAGCTTAATCTGAGTGACCCTTAAGTAACCGTTAAGTTGATGTTTGTCTTCAGTTTTTATTTCATGATAGCATATTTAAATTGAAACCTGATGGAAAAATTTGAACTGGATAGTTATCCCGACCTGTCCCAGAAGGAAAGTTTGTTTTTTTTCTTTTTGCTGGGACTTCAATCCTTTGAGAGCTGAGAATCACTTGCTAATGGTAGAAGGATGGGAATTTAAGAGTACCACAAAGAATCAAACTGCATCTACTGAATCAATGCACTTTTTTTAATCTATAAGGGAAAGGAAACAGTGATAGTGGGTGAAATTTTTTATTTCAAAGTAAAATCATATTTTCATGTCAACTGACGCACTTGGTCCTTCAAGTGTTAAAGAAGTGATATCTTCCTGCTTGACCAACTTACCTTTAGGCAATCTTCCTTTCGTTTATTTTTTTTAATTTTTAGTGGTGTTTTTTTCTGTTTCTTACATCACCAGATACCCCATGGTATCTTCGCTCCCACCTCCCACTCCCTAAGAGCCATCTCATATGATAAATAGTATTTTTTAAAGAGAAAAAAAAAGTCAGCACAATGGATCAATAAGTTGAGAAAGTGTGAAAACATGAACAATGTGTAACACCTGTGGCCTTTCCACCTCCACACAGGGGTAAGTTGGGGTGACTTCTTAAATCTCCTTGAGTCCTATTTGATCTTTATAATTTTGTCACATTTACTTTGAATTAGTTGGTGTGTTGGTATTCTTTCCATTTACATTGTTGTAGTTACTGGATACACTGCTTTCCTGGGTCTGCCTACTTCACTATGATCAGTTCACAGAGGTCTTTCCATGCTTCTCGGAATCATCACACACATTGCTTACAGCTCAGTAATATTCCATTATACACAGTTTGTTTAGCCATTCCCTACTTGATGGGCATCTACTTTTTCTTAACTATTACAGAAAGTGCTGCTACAAATATTTCAGAGTATATGGGACCTTTTTTCATACTGATGGCTTCTTTGGGAAATAAACCCAGTTATGGAGTCTCTGTGGAAACTTTAGTCACTTTATTTGCAGAATTCTAAATGCATGGACTAAGTAAAAAATGTACCTAATGATAAAAAACTATTACATGAAGTTTAGCAGGTAAAATAATTTATGCCATTAAATAATTACGGGCTTGGAGAACAGACTGTAACCCAGGAGTGGGGAAGCTGCACCCTTGAGGCCACATGTGGCCCTCTAGGTCCTCAAGTGCAGATGGTTTAAGGATACCAGAAACGTTATCAATCGAATCAATGCACAAATCATTTGTTCTTAGAAGTTTGGATTCAATCAAAGGGCTGCAGTTGAGGACCTAGAAAGCCACATGTTCCCCACCCCTGCACCTATCTTCAGACTTCAAGAAATTTTAATCTGAGGAAAACAAAGCTATGTTCAAGATTTTAAAAAATAAACTGCTCTCTCATAGTGGAAGAAAAGAAATAAGAGGGGAGGGTTACAAAACCCAACTATATACACATTCGTAAATATAGGAAAGAGGTTTTTCTTTCTGACTTGGTTTATATGAAGTTAGCATATAAAAGGAAAATAATGTTCCTTCCAACTTCTTTTTAGACATGTCACCATAACTCAGCTTTTATCCCTATCGCTCCTACTCTTTTCTCAAATAACAAATCATTCCTATAACATTCAAGTTTAACTTTTCAGGAAGGGACCTTAGGGTTGGGGGAGGGGGGGAATAGAGAATATTCCTTGTTTTTTTCTACTACTTTAATTTCTTTACGTCAGTCCAAATATTAAATTCTGACATCACTTTAACTTTTTAAAATGTACACATGCACATGCAGACCCCCTCACCATAAAAAATTAATTAGTTGAGAGAGAGAGAGTGTGTGAGTGTGTGTGTGTGTGTGTGCGCGCGCGCGCGCAGGAATGACTGCTTTAGGGAAGACTGTCAACTAAATATTTGTTAACTACCTCAGCCAAATCACTGCTCTTATCCACAACTAGCACAGTAAATGCCAATGTCTCTATCAAATTAACCAGATATCCTTTTTTTTTTTTTGTTTTCCCTAGCACCTGGGATCTTGCAGGAATCCTAATACCAGTGCCATCAATAACATCTGCTTGGTGGGTTGTTCAATCAGGGCCTGGGACAGATCTAACTCCACATTCAGGACTAGCCAAGGAGAAGGAGAGTCAAGGTCAAAATATTAAATCAAGCTACCAGGAAGAGCTAAACCCTTGGAGTTCCTGAAAACTGCAGAGCTGAGTCTTAGCCACTGAACTCATGCCCTGGCCAACATCATTTAAGAGTAGGGGAGGGAGCAGAGCTGAGGAGATATATCTAACCACTCCCACTTCCTCTTTGATCCAACAAAACTAGCCTCTTTCCATTTCTTCAAACAAGCCATTTCATCTCCTGACTCCAGGTATTTCCTCTGGCTGTTCTCCATGCCTGGAATGCTCTCTCTTCTTATGTCTATCCCTTGGCTTCCCTGGCTACCTTCAAACCCCAATTAAAATCCTAATCTACAAGGAGCCCTTCTCATTCCAATGCACTCTCTCAGCTGATTTTATTTCCAATTTATTCTGTATGTAGCTTGTTTGTATATAGTTGTTTGCATGTTCTCTCCCCCATTAGACCATGAGCACCTTGGGAAAAGAGACTTCTACCTTTCTTTGGAAACTCCACGACTCAGCTTAGTTCCTACCACACCAAAGGCCTTAATAAATCCTTACTGACTGACTTACTGTAAATACAAGAGGTCCAAAGAGCCCTAGAAAAACCTGCACATATAAAACAGACCACAAGTTGAGAAAGTGCTAACATTCAAATGGAGGGATGAGAATGGAGCAGACCTTAAGTGTCCTAATGTCTGCAGAGGTTGCAGATGTAGCTGAACAAGACAGAGGAGGATTGGGGAGTGTTTTTTTCTTTTGTTTTAATGGTACTAAGAAAACAAAGAAAAAGGAGGAAAAAATGGAATATAGTATGCAAGAAAGGAAGAGGAAACAGAAGGGACTTACTCCCTCACAAAAGATGAAGACAAAACAAAGAGGAAAGAGTGGGTGGTAGGGGCATCACATAAACCTCAGGGCCATGTGAATCATACAAAGGACGGGGGATCACATGAACACAATAACACACACACAAACACACACACACACGAGTTACTGGAGCACACTGCAGAAACAGATTATGGTCAGTAGAGAAATAGAAGGAAAGGGCAGATGTCATTTAAGAAGGAGAGAGTAAAATTGGTGAGAGATTTCTAATAAGCAAAAAAATAATACCCTCCAATTCTGCAAAGTGCAACATGAGGTGGAAATTAAAAGAAACATTAAAGCAGTAGAATAAAATAACTTACTCTCTTCCCTCAAAAATAATTCTTTCATGACATTCTCAAAAGGAACAATTTTCTTTAGTTCTGTGTTGCCTTTTGACACACATCTGAATCAAACTGTGCCTTATATTTATGACTAATTTCCAAATGAGACCAACTCCCAATCAACAGATCTTTTCTGCTAGATAAGACTTAATAGAAATGGTAACAGAAAAGGGGCAACATAAAACACTAGATAGTATGCTGGACTCAAAATCCTCTTTAGTCATTTAATAATAGCTGTGTGAAGTTGAACTTAACCTTTTAACCTCTCTGGGCCTCAGTTTCCCTATCTGAAAAATTAAAGAACAAGATAATACCATGATACCGAATTTTTTTTTGAGGTTACATTTATTCCCAATTTCAGAAGCCAACTATTGATAAACTCTCTAAAGGCTTTTGTCCTGCTGTTGTTCCTTTTTTATGTCCCAGACCTCATATACCACCTTCCTTCATCCCTCAAATCAGGCTTCTAAGCTCAAAACCAATCTGCAAAATTCTCTTCTATTATCAGTGATTCATCTCAAGCCTGAGTTCCCTACTTCACAACAACCACCATGATAGCATGCCAGATACAACCCTATTGCACCATGCTTTCAACAGTCCCCTCTGTCCACAAAGCACAAGGGACTCAGGGAATTCCACTTACCTCCGTGGACTCTGGAGGCATTTTCAACTTAGAGAGTTTGGCTTTGGCAGTCCCTTTAAAATCTGGTATTTTCTCATAGGAATGTCCATGGTAATCCTCAGGCAGTGGTTTCAGCTCAGGTGACTGACTTGGTGCCTGATCTTGACCATCCATGGGCCGAACATATGCTGTAGGCTTCTGCTGCATGGCTGTGGTTTTTGAGGGCAGGGAAGGAGGGGGGAACGTTTGAGGAGGAGGCTGGGAAGTTGGTAACCCTAAGCTAGTGACTAGAGCCAAACTATGTGGCAGTGTCTCTTCCTCTTTAGACTCTAGTGCTAGGTGCATGGGAGATTTAGCTTGGGCACAGCCCTTACTACTACCCTTGCTGCTTCCCAGCATCCTGGACCCAGCTGGTTGGTTGGAATGTCGAGATGCCAATGGTACAACTGAGGAAGACAGTGCAGATGACATGAGAGAACCTTTCATCTCTAGGGCCGAGTCTGAAAGCTCAATGCAAGGGGTTCCTTCAGGCTGGTGCTCATCTTTCTTGTTCTGACTCCTATGAAGCCGTTCCTGACCATTGTAGTACTTTCCTTGGTGCTGAATGCCAGACATACCATCATTTTTGATATGTAAGCTCAAGGCTGGTTCCATTCTTGACTGAGTTGCTTTTGGACAATGAGAAGGGATGTAAATGGAAGACCCAGAGGCAGGAGTATTAATAACTTGGTGATGGACACTATTGAAAAATGATAACTGTGAGATATTATTAGTCTTCTCAGGATAGAATAAACATCTAGATTTTCCTTGCGGGGTTAAAGGGATGCTACTTTCTTCAGGGATACCAAAGAGATTCGGGTTTTTGGTACTGATCAGTTCCTTGACTTCTTCATAATTACCCAATGTATTCTGAATCCTACTGGACAACTCATCTCCTTTGCTAGTCTGAAAAAAAATTAAATAGAAAAGTGTCACAATTAAAATCTCCTTGACCCAGAAATATCACTAATGATCCATAACAACACTTTTTTTGTGATAGCATAAGAACCGGAATAAAAAGAAGCTAGATGTTGACTGGGACATGGCTAAAATGACTGTGGTACATGAACGTAGTGAAAATGTATTGCTATTAGAAATAACAGGTTTAAGGAATTTAGAGATGCATGGAGTTACTAAGTGAAGTAAGCAGAAGAAAGTAAACAAACACAATACAAAGAGATCAACCAAAAAGCCCTGCATCCTGTGTAATTACAAGGACCAAGCTTGGCTCTGAAGAGACAAATACTTCCCTTACTTCTTTGCAGAGCTGGGAGACCCTACACACAGCATATGCTATCAGACTTGGTTGATCTGTTGGTTAATTTTGCTGAAATATCTTTTTTACCCCTCTCTTTCTTATTAGTTGTTTCTTACGAGGAGATGGCTCCGAGTGGGGAAGTAAAAATTAAAGGGAAAGAATTAAAAAATAAAGGGAAATTACACAATCTTCCAGGACAAAGCTATCAGGGAATGACCATTCCCAGTTCCACGACTTCTGTAACCTTAGCCATGTGGTACAGATGTTTTTCTTAATTCTTTAAACTTAATCTATGTGTCATTACAATTTAGATTTTCTTTTTCTAATTCAACAATTACAACCACTGTGCAAACCGACTTGCACCAAATTCTTTTCAGCACATGGCTTTACAAGCACGTATACTCTTGTACGTGGTAAGTACCTTGTAGGGTTCTCCAAAGAGAGGTGCGTTCACAGGGAAGGACTTTTTCTCTTGGTGAACCTCCTGGTTGCGTCTCTCCTTCTCTCTAATTCGAAGTAAGTTTCTATCTTCATTATACAGGCTGCTCAGGTGCCACAAAGGAACACAGAAGGGAAATTACATCAGTGCCTAAGTGTTTAAAAGCAGAGTAGAGACACAGATACAAAATCTAACACTCTCCTTTTAAAGCTCGATTACTTTTGGAGACCAAACCAAGCAGAAGAATCACTGGATGAAACGCTGTCCCAAGGAACAATATACCAGAAAGAAACTCCTGGGCTCACTTCTGAGTAGGCTTAAAACCTACACACTCAAGAGTTTACTCAAAACTGAATTATCTTCTGAGAAGTGGATGGGAATGAAATAAATTCAATGGCATTTCTCTATACTGTTTATCTCGGAAATTAGGAGTATGGCATAAAGGCTTGAAGACGACAGAAAGAAATGAAAACTTCAAGACCAAATTCTTCTATTGTCAAGTTTTACAACAGTAATGGATGTCGCAGAATCACCTAGCTCAACTCATTTTAACAAGTTGAGGAAATTTAATTCCAGGGAGATTAAGTGACTTTGCCAAGATGACACAGCCAGAAAGAAATGTATTTTCCAAGATCTATATGGAATTTTTCCTTAAAAATAAAAACACAAAAGCAAAAGAAAAATTGCATTGATGTCAGGACCAATGCAGTTAAAATGTGATACGACATACATTACGGAGGAGCAATATAGGTGAGAAAGGTCACCTAAGAAAACTGTCTTTTTCATGCCATCAAGCTCACCACCATCCTTCTAGATACCAGGTTTGCAATCCTGATATTACTCTGGATTTCCTCATTTTGCCTCACTCCACGGAACACAGCAGTTAACAAACCTTGTCATTCCTAACTCAGTGCCTCTTTTCCAACCACACAATGACAACTCCCATTCAGGTCATCATCACCTGTGGCCTGGACTATTGTATTAGCCATCTTCTTCTTTATCTTGTTCTCCTTGCCTCAACCAAGAAATGATTTCCAAAAGCATCACCAACCTTGTGCCACATCTCTCCCCTCTAACAATCCATCCTGGTACTGTTGCCAAAGAGATCTTCCTAAAACATATCATTCTGCTCTACAAGAAACTCCAAATTTCTATGTCTAAGAAAATTACAGACTATATAAAATAGTTGCTATTTTTTACAATTTATAATTACAAACCTGTATCGAATTATGTGGTTTCCCCCCCCTGAATTTAACACAAGGAGTATATAATAAATACTATGAAATACTTATTTCAAAAGAACAAGTTAAAATTGCTTCAAATGCTGCAGAGGCACCTTAACCAGTAATAATATAAAAAAGGAAAAAAAATACATTCTGAGATTTCTGGATGAACAGAATATATGAGCAAAGTAAACAATGGAAATCTCTCTTTGTTAATTGGTATTGGTTGATACCCATCTCTATTCCTCATCTTGCTGTAGAGGTGACCCCCTAAAGAGTAAGCTGTGGAGCAAAAGCACTGGCAGGTAGTACCATGTTATAACGGCTTTGAGAGTGGTCCCATTAACAAACTGAGTTGGTTTACTGAGGCCCAGCCTAGCTAATTATGGAGATGTACATCATTAGTAGGCAGGCTACCTGGTGAGGAATGTGGGTGGGGGCATGCAGATGGTAATCCATATAACAAAAAAAAAAAATTTTAATGACTCTATGCCAAATGTATGCAGTGATAGTAACAGAATAGTAGAAAATGGGCAAGGGGGCACTAAGATTCACAATTTTTTCAGACCATCAAGAAATGTCATTATGATTACCAGCATCTTAAATGTAATGCTATCCTGTGACCAGCATGTGGACAAACTGCTGGAGTAGTTTAAGCAAATCAAGGTTGACCTTCTGGCTATAAAAGAAAGCAGACCTTAATGCAATGCCTGGTACCTCACAGGCACTTTACAAATGCTAGTAACTGATCAGGAGAAAGAAGAAAGTTGTAACTAAATGGAAAAATGGCTCACAGGTACTCTTTGGAGAGGCAAAGAAGAAGCTGGTGGGTTGGTTTCATCATATGCCCGCAAGTTACAAGAAGCATTATCTCATGCGACATTTGGTCATCACATCCTGCAGCACAAATGATAAGTATTGGGGTGGGGGAAGGCCCCCATAAAAGTAATAACAGTTAATGTACCAACATAAGTTCCTGAGAAAAAATGAATGAATGAATTTATTTAGTGCTCGCTACATGTAAAGCAC
Source organism: Trichosurus vulpecula (assembly GCF_011100635.1). Lineage (NCBI taxonomy): Eukaryota > Metazoa > Chordata > Mammalia > Diprotodontia > Phalangeridae > Trichosurus > Trichosurus vulpecula. The sequence continues at coordinate 69,573,330 of NC_050578.1, forward strand.
ATACAAACAGAAGGTAAGACATTCCCTGTTCTCACAGAACTCACATTCTGATTGATGGACAATACGTAGAAGGTTTCAGCTTAAAGTCAGGTCCCAAGGTCCTTAGGGTGGCAGACAAAAATGCCTACTCTTTAATGTCATTTCCACTGACAATATGCTGAACTATCTGACAGTACCAAGGGCTTTGGTGGCAAGGAGTTTTTGGGAACTTCGAAAGATGTGACTGTAGGACTTGCAGAAGCGGTTGCCAGAATGCATCTCCACAGAGGCTGATTCCCAGTGTGACGGGTTAGAAGTAACGCTGCTCCAAAGGCTCTTGGAATGTCTGTCTCTCAAGGTCTGAGGAGAAATGGTGGTGGTGGGACTTGACAGGCACATGCTGCCTACTGCTCTTCCTCAGAACACCTTGCAGCTTCATTGAGGCTAGGTTGCCCGCCCTGGGTATTGCACTTGGTAGGATGGCCAGCCCTTTTCCATAGAAGCTTCCTCCCCCGGTGACGGCTATGAGGGCTGAGCTAGAAGCAAGAACAGGGGTCTGGGGGATATTGGTACTTCCCAGGCTCCTATATCTCCCTTTTGGTGGCAGTTGGTCAGTAGTTGTTGGTGATGATCCAGATTAAAAAGTTGTTTTGTCTAATAGCATTTCTGTTACATATAACAGAATTTAGAAATACAATAATATAAATAAAACTTCGGATGCCCCTAATTACATTTCCAAATTATCCAATATAAAAATCATTAATCTTATTACCTTTGGCATTTTAATACCACTTTAGAGTTACCAGGTATGGAACAATTACATTCAATTAGAGAATATTAATAATGATAATAATAATATAGTGCTTAGCACATACCAGTCACTGTGTTAAGCACTTTACAATCATCATAATATTTTGATCCTCACCAATCCTGAGAAGTGGGTGCCATTATTATTTTTCTCTTTACAGATCAGGAAACTGGGGCAAACAGAGACAGGATAACTTGCCTAAGACTGCACAACTAATAAATTTCTGCAACCAGAATGTAATTCAAGTTTTCTTACATTTTTCCAGCATTTTTTTTCCAACATCTTTATTTGAGAGGGGTTAACAGAATAAGAGGGAGAGAGTCTCTGACTAAGGAAGAGTTAACTAGAGGTGCAAACCTTGTACCTTTTTTTCCCTTCACTCTGGGATCATACAGACACTGATAGTTTTAACAAAGTGCACGGATAGTTTTAACAAAGTGCAAAGTTACAGTTCTAACTTTACTGGTTTTTAAGAGACACAGTTACAGTGTGTAGTTTAAGAAACAATAGAGGCATGCATTTACAATTTTACAGAGGCATGCAGTTTAAAAACACAGAGGTACACAAAGGGACCAATTAATAGCAGTGAGCAGTTTAAGAAAGGATATCCTTACCAAAGTGGTCCAAGGCCAATCGGGTCACCCGAGGGCCCTGGAGTTTTCCAAAGAACTCGCCCAAGACAGAGCTCGGGTATTGGAGCAGGGACAAGGGCACAGGACTCACCAGACAATGAGGGGTCAGACTGAAGGAATAAATCTCCAGTGGCGCCTTGTCCTTTCCCATTGGTACCAGAGAGTCCAGTGGCCCAGGTCCTCGTCCAACCCCACTTCTAAGAAACACAGACAAAGTGAAGAGACAGATACAAATGGAGCAAAGCATACAGTTACAATCTATAGCTGGGCACACAGTTACAGTAGCACACCCTCACTAAGGGTGGCACCGGCACTGTGTCTAATCAGCCTCCTTGCTTGGAAGCTGTCTCCCTCACTTTGAAATTAAACTTCTGTCTGATTCCTGACTCACCTGTCTCTAGCCTGCTCCATTCAATTTTGGCCAATCCACATGATAGAGGCCGGTTTGATCCGGCTGACAGTATATACTCTGATACCTATTTACTTCAGTGCAAAGATGGGTATGGGAAAAATATATAGGAAAGTATGGTCCAGGAAAAAGAAATGGTCAAATACATGGAAGCCTCACACCTCATTATCATGAATACTTTCTTCAAAAAATGAATAGACAGGCACTACGCTAAGCAAAAAATCCCAATACAAGGAATTTTTTTTTAAAAGCATTTTTACTCTATGCCATGTGTACTGATACATGGTGTTAAGTATTGGGGATACAATTAGAAAAGTAAAATAGCCCCATCCTCAACCATAAGGACCCTGGCAGGTCACAATATTGACTTAGTTTTAAAATGTAATGTTATCTATGTTTTATTATATTTTTAGTTATTATGTTAAGTATTTCCCAATTTCCGCCCCAATGTATAAGAGCTCTAGGGTAGACAATACACACAGAAGTTTTCAGCTATAAGTCATATGGAAAGGCCCCAAGGTCCTTATAGTAAATGTCTTTTCTTTAATGTCATTTCCACTGACAAATGGATTAGGTGTTTAAACAGACGGGAAAAGACATTATTGATGAGAGCTGAATCAGCTATCAGCATACTATCAACTTATCTGTAATAAGATCAGAAATAGTTTTTAAAAAAGTGAGAAAATAAGACAATGTACAATGAAAAGATTTAACAGAATTATTGAAACAAATTGTGGAAAATAAAAAATGGGGAAAAGGCAAGACAAATCATATTGACTATAATAATTTCATCAGGAAGTTAAAACAATGCAAATGAATTGCCACAAGGAGACCAAAAGAGCTCAGAAAGCACCTAAATTAGCAAGTATTTAACTTCTAGCCAAACGGAGAGAAATGATTTCCAAAAGCTTCACCTTATTAAAAAATAAATTTCTTAGGAAAAGTATATAAAAAAGAATGATGGGACATTTATGAGTACTATCAACTCATAAAGAAGAAACAAACACTGGAAAGTAAAACTGGCTTAAAGACAACATGGCAAGACATCAAACTAAGCAAAGTCACCCCTCTCAAAGGGCATTTAAAGACAAAAATTGGGAGCACTACAAATAGAAGAAGAATGGAAGAGTTGCGCAAACCATTTCAACAAAATGTAGTAGAAGCACCACACTTGCACTTAACTTCATAGTCCATGAATTATTAGCAAAGGACATAGAAATGGCACTGGAGAAATAATAAAGGCCAACAAAGGAGCAATATGTAAGGTATCAGGAAAGAAATATACCAGTGGCATGGGAAAAATACAGAAAAGGGTGACCAATCAAACATTAATAGCTACCAACAAAATTTGCCAAGTCTCCTTACTATACAAAATCTTTAGAGGCATCTAATACAAGATTTGGGGGCAGCTAGGTGGTACTCTTAATAGAGGTGTCAGGCCTGGAATCAGGAAGACTTATCTTCCCAATTTAAAATCTAGCCTCAGACACTTACTAGCTAAGTGACCCTAGGTAAGTCGCTTAACCCCATTTGCCCCAGTAAAATGAACTAGAGCAGGAAATGGTGAAGCCACTCTAATTTCTTTGCCGAGAAAACCCCAAATGAGATCACAAAGAGTCAGACATGACTGAATGACTGAATGACAATACAAGATTTGAGGGCATCCTCAATGTAAGCATTATTAAGGATAAAGAAGGTCTTCAAAGTTATGTAAATCATGAATCTTTACCACCTTATGTTTGACTAAAAGATATAGTGAATATTAAATGCTACTGTATTTATTGTTTATTAATTAACAAAAAATTGATTCTGTAGGATTAAAATATTGCTTTCAGATTCTTTTTACATCCATTCACCAAAAACGATTCAGGATTCCTTAGAAGATGTAACAACAGAAATAACCTTGTTAAATGACCTGTTTAACAAATAATAAACATCAGGAGAGGAATAAAATGGAGAGAAGTATGCTTACCAAAGGCATCCATCATTGTGATGGAGGTAATCAAGCACAGAGTCCAGGTCAAAAGATGTTTCCTGTGTATGTCGAGGTCTTCCCATACTCCTATTTGTGGAAGGGATCAAATTTTGCTGATTGCATCAAGTCCAAGGACAGTGCAAAGCTTCCTGAAGATCTCTAATCACTCAAGAGTTTTGGCTGACCATCCACATAGGAAAAACTAAGTGGATGAAAAATGTCTATGGGTCAGATTTCAATATGCATTTAGAAGGTATGGTTGTCCTATAAAGCTGGTCCAATAGTATGTATAACTTAGACAATACAGATGCACGAGACGAGAATAGGCTAGATGGCTTTTGGGTAACAGAAAAATCCTTTCGTTGACTCAAAACTTTTTATGAAAGCAAAGTTCCACCTTCTCAAAAAAACATTTTCTCAGCATTGTTATAAGTCAGTGAGACATAGAACACTATCACCTCCAAAAAAAAGGATCACACAGAGGGCAATGGAGAAATGTGAAATGATTGTAAACAGGTTACAATGCATGATCTATAAGGAACTCGAAAAAAACAGGAGTAAAGGACATCACTGGGAGTTCACATGTCAGGAGCAGAAATGGTCTGGTCACACAGGAAAAGCAAGAGATGACAGATGACAGACAAGAGTGCTCCTCTGGTACCTGGCCAGGGCTCTAGGACATTGGGCAGACTACCTGTGAAAAACTTTTAGGAGACTAAAAGCAAGAATCCCACAGGACAGGCAGGTATGAATTGGTTGCGCTCTTATTTGTTGGGAGAAACTCCCTAAATGATAACAGATTTGAGTAGGCTTAAAAAAAAAAAAGAAATAATTCAATTATATGAATTATTGATTGGGCAAAATTCTAGATTGTGAGAAATGTGGTTTTGGGGATCACTGGACTTCCCCAAATTGTGAGAAAATGCGGTTTTGGGGATCACTGGACTTCCTAGGCAGTGCCAAAGTCCTGAGGAAGAACCCTGTGACAATCCCTAGGGAAGGCTGTACAGACCACAGGACTTCCAGAGGAAGACCACATGGTAGTTGTCCCCCCTTAATCTGTGGGGATCACAGGGCCTCCTAGGGTTCAGACCCTAAGGAGGACCCAAGTGATGGCCCCTTAGAATGGCTGTGGGGAAATCACAGGACCTCCTAGGGTTGGACCCCAGGAAAGAGCCATGTGATGACCCTTAAGGAAGGCTGTGCAGACCACAGGACTCCCAGAGGAAGACCAAGTGGTAGCCCCCCCCTTAATCTGTGGGGATCACAGGGCCTCCTAGGGGTCAGACCCAAGTGATGGCCCCTTAAGAAGGCTGTGCAGACCACAGGGTTCCCTGGGGGAATCCTGAGTGGTAGCCCTCTTAACAGCACAGTAGGGATCACAGCACTCCCCAAGGCAAGGTCAGGACGTCAGCCCAAGATGAGCTCACCCTGCTTGTTGCTTTTGTGGTTGCATGACCTTGGGAAGATCCATGTGATTTGCCCATTCTCACCCAAAGAACTCAGTACCAGCATGGGCAGAGAAGGCACTTATTACGCTCCTCCAGAGAGCGGGTGTAGTGCTCCCTGGAACACTCACGCCGATACAGCTGGGGGTGGGGGGGCGGGGCGCGGCGGTGCAGCATTCCCTCCACTCCTGCTAGAGTTATGGTTAGTTTACATTCTTTATTTTCTACATAGTTTTCCTAGGTTATACTGTTTATATAGGTAGGATAATAAGGACACAGAAGCAAAAGTGAAGTTAATTAGATTTTCCTTGTCTACATTCTTTACTCCCTTATGGTCCCTCTTTAACATATGCAAATTATGCAAATCAGTAGGCCTGGACTCTTGACCAAGACCAGACCCTAGATAAGCTTGAACTGGTTCCACCTGGCTTGGCCTCTCCAATTCCCTAATTTCCCTGACCGACCTTGAGGCCTGATTTCTCCTAAAGCTGGAGTGGGGGCCGGGGAAGTACACCTTTAGTTCTATGGAAACAAAACTCCTCCTCTCATTTCTTACAAGATGGCTTGGAGGTTTTTTGACCAATCCCTGAGAGGAGAGAAGAGATGACTATTTACTTAAATATTTCCCAATTAAAAAACTATAAAAACTCCATATGAATTCAGGTTACATTATCTCAAATGGCCTCTCCCCACAATAAGATATTGCTTTACTCCTCTCAAATTGATTCTCTCCCTTCCTAAATTTGCTATACTGTAGCACACCTCCAAACTTTCCTGAAACATTCCAAATGATCCTCTTTCCCCATGCTCTCAGTAGAAGACATCTCCATGAATATTAATGCCAGGAGTTCTGTCTTCACCCTTTCTTCACATCACTCCCTAATATCTCATTTACTCTAGTTTCTGCTGAAAAAGCAGCCCTCCTTCCCACAAGGCCAGCCCCTTCACATGATCCAAACCATCCCTTCTCCAACAAATTTCCCCAACCCCAATCAACCCTGTCTCCCAATCCTCAATCTCTCTCCATCCTGAATCTTTAAAAACTCCTTACTTGACCTCTTAAAGCTACTGTCCTATACCTCTTTCCTTTCTCAGCCAAATTCCTAGAAAATAAGTTATACCTTATTGCTTACTTTTATTTTTTTATTATGAAGTTAAATAAGCATTTAAAAAGTGAAAAAAAGAGAATTGTACATGAAACTATGAATCTAGTAGTACAGCTTTTTTCCTTCAAATATAAGAAATTCAACTTTTTGTACTTTTTCAACTATTTGTACTTTTCAAAGCTGTACTGCCTGTTTGTGTTTCCTTCTAGCCTTCCTTCTGCTTTCTTCTATAATCAATCAATAAACATTTAATAAGTGCCAGGCATTGGGCTAAGCCCTAAAAAAGCCAAGACAGTGCCTGCCCCCAAGGAGCTTACAACCTAGTGAAGGAGACAAGATGCAAACAAATATACACAAAGCAAGCTATATGTGGGATAAACAGGAAAGAATAACAAAGAAAAGGAACTAGAAGTAAAAGGGGTTGGGGAAGATTTCCAGTAAAAAGTCAGATTTTAGTTGAGACTTAAAGGAAGCTAGGGAAGTTCAGAGAAAATGCCTGGGGCTCCGGAGCCAAAAGATTGAGTATCTTGGACTGGCAACCTGGGGAGTGCTGAAGAGTACCTGTCTGGAAGTAAAGCAGATGACTGGAAGGTTAAGGCAAATAGGAGGGAGTTAGGCCTTCCCAAGTATCTCTGAAACCTTCCATAATTACTTAAACCACAAGGATGAAAATGAAAACAATTGTGAGGTTCTACCCTTTAGGTCGGCAAAGATGACAAAAATGAAAACTATCAATGATTGAAGGAGCTTGAAGAAAAGAAACCACAAATAAGACAGCATTTCAAACATTCTGGAAGGAAGCTTGGAACTATGCCCAAAATGTCTTTCTTTAAAATGTTACTGTTATTGGAAAAATTATTGTTTGAGTTCTACTCACTTCACAAGAAAACCAAAGAAATAAAAGAATTATCTGAACCTTCACACAGTTATATGTTGACAAAACAAAGAACACAAAGGAAACAGGGCAAACTAATCTCAGAAAAAAAAGAAAATAAAACCAGCTGTAAAAAAACTACCAAGAGGAAAAAAAAAACAAAACAACCAAACCTCTTGGTTGGTCCTGGTGGATTCACAGAAGAATTCTATCAAACTTTAGTAGAACTAGTACTAATACCACACAAATTATTCTCAAAAACTGAGAAAAGCAAACACCCCACCAGACTCCACTGCTGAGAAAAACAGTCCTGACAGCTAACTCAAGAAAGGAGAGAAGGATAAAGCAAAGGAAAAACAAACTAATGTTGCTTATATGAATTCAAAATTATCAAAAATACTATATAGTAACACTGAAGAAACCATTCATTATGAACAAATTGGATTTATACCAGGAATACAAGGAAAACACTAGGAAACATTAGGAAAACAAGCAACACAATCATATTAACAATAAAACTAGGGGCAACTAGGTGGTTCAGTGAATAGAGCACTGGCCCTGGAGTCAGCAGGACCTGAGGGCAAATGCAGCCTCAGACATCTAACACTTACTAGCTGTGTGACCTTAGGCAAGTCACTTAACCCCAACTACCTTACCTTCTCCCCTCCAAAAAAAAAAGAATTAAAAAGAATAAAAATAACCAAAACCACAATAGGATTACCACAACAGATTGCTAAAAAAAAAAACAAAAAAAACCACAAAATACAGGGTAGAGGGAATTTCTTTTAATGCAATAAAAAAATAGAAGGGAGCAAAGATGGTAGAGCAATAAGAAACAGCAAAGCCAAATTTCCCCCCAAAGAGATCTAGAAAATGCACTAGACCAATTCCTGACGGGGATATCCAAAAAAGGTCACAGAATGTCATTTCTCCAGCCCAGCTTGAGATGGAGAGGTCTGTTGACACGGTGACAAGGCCAGGTGCCAAGGACAGGACAGGAGCATCCCTTACAAGCACTCCGGTGCCCAAGGAGACTCTATGCTAGGAGGTTCCAAAACCATACCAAAGAACCAGCACACCCACATGGGGCACGGCAACGGAGAAAAGTACAAATTGGCAGTTTTCTTCATTCATTACCCAGTTCTGGGACAGAGCCAGGGCAGACAGAGAAGTGGAGGATCACAGGGGGAGGGAGGTTCCATGCAGAGTGCAAAGAAAGGGAGTTCAGAAGCAAGCAATAGCTATGTGGTTCAGACCCTAAGAGCAGAGCTGGGTCTCAGTTACAGTATCTAGGTCAGTCTGCAGAGGAATGACCAGGCAAGAATCCCAGACCAAAGTGGAGCCTGCAGTTCTGCCACTCTGAACCAGGAGAGCTTGCCAGCTGGCTGATAGGGGCTGTGTCTAGCAGCAGTCTACTCTTGTTCGGCCTCAAAGCCAAGTCAGGAACTTGCACAGTTCAGACTGGGAGGACAGCAATCACATTTTGCCCTGGATCAGACCACTCTAGAAGCAATGAAAGCTTGCAGGTCCCCAGCGTGAGCTGTCTCTGACATCTTGCAATAACATAATACTCAACGTTCCCAAGAATGGAGCAAACAGAGTCAGCCCAGACTTTATCTCCAGAAGTGTGCGGAGTGCAGCTGTAATGTGAAATCTGAAGTCAGGAAGCAGGCTGAGAGAATGAACAAACAAAAAAAGAATCCCACCATAAAGAGGTATTATGATATCAAGGAAATTCAACCCAAACGCAAAAGAGAATTAAACCATAACATCTACAAACAAATACTTGGGGAAGGGGGAGACAAAAAACCAATCTGGGGCAAATATTTAACTAAAATACCTAGAAGAGATAAAGCAAGAGTCAAAATGTTTTTATAAATGAAATGCACCACTTGAGAAAAAAAAAACTGAAAAAGAACAAGAGCTATGGAAAAAAGAATTGGAAAGGTAATACATAACTTGGCACAAGAGGTACAAAACCTTGTACAAGGAACTAACTCCCTGGAAAGTTGAATGGATCCAGTAGATGTCAATGACTTCATGAGGCAAAAGTAAAAAGACTGAAAACATGCAAGAAAATGTAAAGTATCTCACAACAAAAACAACTGACCTGGAAAACACAAGGAGAACAATTTAAGAATTGCTGGACTATCTGAATGAGCCTAGACATCCAATTTCAAAATTATCTTAAAAGACTGTTGCAATAGAAAAAAAAAATACACCACTCACCTCTTGAAAGAAACTCCATAATGAAAACTCCTAGGAACATAATACCCCAGATCCTGCTATTCCAAGTCAAAGAAAAAAAGAATACAAGCACCTGGAAAGAAAGATTTTAAGCACTAAGAAGCCACAGACAGAATCACACATGACCTGGCAGTTACCACTATAAAAGAGCAGAAGGTAAAGTATAGGGTGCTAAAGCCAAGAATAATTTACTTAGAAAAACAATGTAATGCAACAGGGGGGTAAATGGACCCTTTAATGAAATAAAGCATTCAAGAGCTACAGAGAAACTTTGAGGTTCAAACATAGTAGTGAAGAAAAACACAAAACAGTAAAATGAATGAACAATAAGAGATAAACAAAGATAAACAGCTTACATTCAAATTTGGGGGAGATGCTGTGTCTCCTCTAAATCCTATCAGCATCAGGGGTCATAGAGGAAATCTAATTATACAAGGCATATGAATGGTTCTACTATATCTTGATCTTAAGACCAGGGGAGGTTAGGAAAAATTATCTCACATAATCAAGAATGTTTAAGTAGAAGTCTATACAAACAATGAGGAAGGCATGGAGGAGCAGCTGATACTCGAACCTCATTTTTATCTGAAATGGTCAAAAAGAGAAGCACACACACACACAAACAGAGTGGGGAATAGAAATATATATCATTTAATAGGGAAATAAGAAAGAGGAGGTACAGGAGGGGCAACTAGAAGGAAGATTAAGTTAAGGGAGGGTTCAGTCCTAAGCAAAACAAATTCTAAGGATGTACAAAAATACTTACAGCTCTTTTTGAGGTGACAAAGAATAGGAAAGTGAGGTGGTTCCCATAAATTGGTGAAAGGATAAATAAATTATGACCTACAGATATAATGTAATACTGTTGTGCTATATAAGAAATGATGGAAAGGGTTTCAGAGAAACCTGAGAAGATTTGTATGGACTAATGCAGTGAAGGGAACAGAACCAGGATAATGTTTTCTACAATCACAACAATATGATAAAGGCAAACAATTGTAAAAGAAATCTGGAACTTTTATTCAGCATGATGACCTAATATAATTCCAGAGGAATAATGATGAAACACGAGACCCACTTCCTGAAAAAGAGGTGAAGGACTCAAGAGTACAAAAAGACAAACATTTTTCTGGACATGGTCAATGTAGAAATTTGTTTTGATTGATTATACTTGTTTGTAATGTCTTTAGCTTTTCTTTTGTTTTCAATTGGGCATGGGGTCAGAATTGGTTGGAGTTAGCATTAGGGTTGGGAAGGTGAGAAGGAAGATTTTTGCTAAATGAAATAAAACTTTTTAAACAAATAAATTCGATAAAACCATCTACCTAAACCAACAATAGGGATACATCATGCATACTGGGGATACATTAGAAACTTTATCAATAAATACAGATTTAAAGCAAGGATGCTCACTCCACTATTATTTGATAAGAATACTAGAAGTGTTAACAATAAGACAAAAGAAAGAAATTAAAGATATAAAAATATACAAAGAGGGGATAAAACTATCCCCATTTTCTGATCACATGGTGTTTTACTTAGAAAATCCTAGGAAATCAGCAAAGATATTCACTGAAGGGGAGAAGGTGAGGGAATGAGCATTATTAAGTGCCCATTGTACATCAAGCACTGTGCTAAGTATTTTAAAAATATTTTCTCATTTAATCCTCAACAATCCTCTGAGGTAGGTGCTTTTATTAACTTCATTTTACAGATGAGAAAACTGAGCCAAACAGAAGTTAAGTGACTTGCTCAAGGTCACACTTCTAGAAAGTATCTAAGGCTGAATTTTAACTTAGAACTTCCTAACTTCAGGCCCAGTATTGCGTCCACTTTTAAACCCACCTTAAGCAAAGTTACAGACTTCAAAATAGAGCCTCAAAATTTAACTATCATTCTATATAATAACAAAATCCAAGATGCAATAATGAAAGGGAAATCCATTCCAAATAACTACAAAATGCACAAAATACCTGGGGATCAATCTACAAAAGCACATAAAAGACTTGTATAAGCTAAATTATAAACTTCTCTTTCAAGAAATGAAGAACTGAAATGGAAGGAGGAATATTCAATGTTCATGGTCTGATCATGCCAATATAATGAAAATGACAACACCATCAAAGTTAATATATATTTGCAGTGCTATACTACTCAAATGATCAAAAAGATACTTTATAGAACTCAACAAAATAATTTTCAAAATTCATCTGGAAAAAATTGAAGATGTCAAGGGACAGAATACATATTCAATATAGGTATAGAATATGTATTCAAAAGAATAGCAAATATCAAAGGAAATGATTTTTTTTTTCTTAAAAAGGTAGGGACAAAGGGGGAATAGCATTTCCAGACCGCCAACTATATTAGAAAACAATAGTCATCAAAACCATATGGTCTAGCTTAAAAACAAGAATTGAACAGACCAGACAAGGGAAAATCAGACACAATGGGGATCTCTATAACCTAGTGTTTGGAAAACTACACAAGCACAAATTGTTTAGGAAAGGACTCTCTATTTGATCAAAATTGTTGGGAAAAGTAGAAAACAGTCTGGTGGAAATTATACCATATTCTACAATATATTCTCAGTGGATATGTTATATTAAAGATCATATCATAAAAAAATTAGAAGAGAAGCATACCATACACTTTTCACAGCAATGGGCAGGAGATGGATTCTTACCCAAGTAAAAGACAAAAGCAATTAGAGAAGATAAAATCTATAACTTTGAATACATGAAACTGAAAAGCTTTTAAATAAAACCAAATTAATGCACCTGGGATAAAAGGAGACCTGTGGAAGAGGGAAAAGAATCTTTTTATCAAATTTCTCTCATAAGGGTTTGGTAACCAACATAAACAATTAACTAAAATTCATAAATATTGATAAATTAAGACCAAAAATCAATCCCCAACAGATAGAGGTCAAAAGAAACAAACAAACTTTCTCAAAAAGAAGAACTGCAAACTATTAACAACCACATGAAAGAATTCCCCAAATTACTAATCTGAAAAGAAAATGCAAATCAAAACAATCCTGAGGTTTCATTTCACACCCTTTGAAAAGGCAAAGTCACAAAAAGGAACTAGTCAATTATCAATGTTGTGAGAAGGTGGGCATGCTAGAGCACCCTTGGTATAGCAGTCAAATATGTAGTCACTTTGGAAAGCAATTTGGAATTAGGCAAGGCTGTCCTAGAAAATGTAGATTCTCCCCCTAGACATTTTTAAATGAAATCTGCATTACCAACACTTTATCAGAAAATCAACAAAACAGTAAGTCCATTTGTAGCATTTGCTGCCTTCTGAGGTCTTTGATAATCTGCCTGGGCCAGTCTGAGCTGGCTCCAGCACATGTGGTGAAAATGCAAAAAAGTGATTCAACTACTGGTCTTATACCCCAATGAGGTCCCGGATAAGAAGCCAAGTCCCCATGTGACACAATATTTATAGCATCATATGTTGTGACAGTGAAGAACTGTAAAAAAAAGAATATTCCAATCAATTGGAGGATGGCTAAATAAATTCTGGTACAACAGTGAAATGGGATATTACAATGCTTTAAAAACAGCAAACGTGTCATGGTTCTTTCCTTTCATTTCAATTCTTGGTTTATAACATGACTAATATGGAAATATGTTTAATATGATTGCACATGTATAGCCTATATCAGATTGCATATTGTCTCAGGGAGGGAGAGGGAGAAATTTAAAACTCAAAATCTTAGAAAAGTAAATGTTACTTAAGCCCAATTGCTCTGCCTTCCCCCGTGCAAAAACAAAAAAATAAAAAAAGTCAATGTTGGAAAAAAATTTTTTTTAATTTAAAAACTTTTTTTTTAAAAGAAACAACAAATTGGATGTAGAAAAGCATGGAAAGTTATAAGTGAACAGATGCAGAGTGAAGTAAGAAGAGACAAGAAAATAATTCACACATTTAACTACAACAAGGTAAATTAGAAAGAACTACCACAAAACCACTAAAAGTAAATATTGCAAATGGACACATATGGACTCAAAGAGGAGATTTGAGAAGACAGACACCTCACTCCTATGTTGTTGTTGTTGTCATTCAGTCATGTCCAACTCTTCATGAATATGTGGACCATAGCATGCCAATATTGTCTATAGGGTTTTCTTGGCAAAGATACTGGAGGGGTTTGCCATTTCCTTCTCCAGTGGATTAAGGAAAACAGAGGTTAAGTGACTTGCCCAGGGTCACACTGCTACTGTCTGAGGCTGGATTTGAACTCAAGTCTCCCTGACTCCAGGCCCAGCACTCTCTCTCCTGAACTACCTAGTAGCTTCCTCACTCCTTTGTAGATGTCCACATAAGTGCTAAAGTGAATATATTTTCATGCTTTTTTTAATATAATGATCAGCTTTGCTTATTTTTTTCCTCTCTTTATTTCCTTTAAAAAGATCATTTTTATATAGGATGACTCTCTGGGAAGGGGAAAGAGAAAGGATACTTGGTGTAATTTTGGTAATGTAAAAAGAATATCTCAATAAACTATTTTAGGAAAATAAGTAAAAATACTAATTTATACATATCCCAAAGAAACAAAAATTTCTAAACACTGAGGTAATGGAAACTTCTTCTTTTACAGTCATTTTTATTCAAAAAGGTATTTCATACTGTGGTCTTAGAAAACCCAGGACCAAGAATAACATCAGGGTTCATAATTCATTTCTAATGTGCTATCAAATCACTTCATGCTCAGTTCTCCCTCAAGGTCAGGCTGTAAATAAACATGCATGGCCTTAAAGACACAACAATACAATATCTCCTGGTATGTTAACCTCTGCTGTAATCCTGTGTCTACAAAGTTTCCTGGTTAGCACAGCACTTCCTACTTTGAGGGAAGACACCACGTACACCACGTCACAAGGTGTTTTTTGTCTCTTAGCCATGTAGATAACATGCCCACGTGCTGCAGTCTCCATGTGAGTAAAGGTTCTAGGCCTGAACCCAATTAGTCACATGTGTAGGAATCCAACTGTGATATGAATAAGAACAAAGACACAGGCAAGCCTTCACCAACTTTCCAGTCAGCTATTGTAACCAGGATGTCTCTGAAGGGGTCAAATGCTGAACATATGCACTGAATGTATAAAAGCTTAAATATTGCTACAGATAAACTCCTTCTCTCTGCTAAACTCCCAGTACTTTTAAAGTGAATAATTACCTAAACAAATTAATTGGAGCACCTGCAGGCTTTTGTTTGTCGGGCCCACTTGAGGAGTATTTATTGATGTCCAAAAAGCTTCAAGATTTAACAGCACTGGAGAAGACTTTTAAGCCTAATAAATACTAAGTTTGGCAATTTGAATAAGCAATTAGTAAACTAATTTCATTTCAGAAAGCACTCTCTTGTACAAAAGCAAATAAAGAAGAGTTTCTGCTTTTATGCTCTTGAATTTTCCTATTTATAAGAAAATTAAACACTCAAGACCAGGGGGTAAGGGGTAGAGGAAGATTTGTCCCTTCAATTAGAAAACCTATATGTAAATATAGGGAAAAGTCACTGCTTTGGAATCCGATACAGATTGAATTCCAGGCCCTACAGCTGAAGTAGATTAGTCAGGCTGTATTGATAAATGCCTTTTAATGCTCCCTGGCAACTAGTGCTGCCCTTCCCCTCTCCAGCTCCTAACCCATCTATCAACTAATCGATTGATTAGATATTTACATAGCCCTCTACATCTATGAGCGATGGTTTCTAACTCAAAAACATGGCTTTAATTCACTGGAGAGAACATCATTTCTTAAATTTACTTTCCATGTTACGTAAGGATTAGATGTGGCAATTCACCAACACGTAAGATCAACTTTCAACAGCATTATTTATTTTGGATAAGCAATCAATTCTCCTTTCTATTTTAGGAGCACTACAGTACTCTGATCTGGAAAAAAGAACACTCCGGTTCATATTATGCTCTCAAAAGTGGGGCAAATGTACACCAAGTATTCAAGGATAAATGAACTAGAGTAAAATCCCAAGAGACTTGGGCTCCAGTCATTTTACGCAAATGACTTTTTTTCATTCTAGACAGAGGTACTATGGTAAGTAGAGGCTATCTTTTATAATTTTCAAGCTTTTTAGGTCTCTCCCTAGACTCTGTTTTAACTTCTGTTATGCTGATACATTTATTTTATTTTTATATATTTTATTATACTGATATATTTAGTGTAAATCAAAACTCCTCCAATGAGAAAACTGACCGGGAACCATTTTCCACATTTGCATTATAATGAAACTCAGCATACTTCAAAACTACAATGTTTGTTTCTTCCTAAGAGTAATAATTAAATTGAGCTATGTCAACTATTTTATCAAAGTAAGATTTAAACAGATCTATCAGAGTGTTCACTGTAGCTGAAGGAAAAGTAAATATTCAAGGATGTGAAAACAGGAAAGCCTTTTTTTTTTTAGTGTTATGTGAAGGAATTTGTATACTAAAACCTTCTCAGATAAATCCTTGGATATTTAGTATCAAAATTACTTCTTTTAATAAAAGTCAGAGAAAATCTAAGAAACAAAAGTTTACAATCCACTTTATGTAAAAAGAATAAGCAAATAGGCCAGTGCCAAAGAGATATTTCAAAATTGCTTTCTCTCAGTTACTTTCTTGGACAGGCTTACTCCACATAAGATTCAGTTACAACGAGGCTAGTAAAGTGCTTGCCTCATCAAGTAGTTTAATTTAAAACTTATAAGGATTACAGAATGCTCCAATATATAAAATCATTCAGCTGATATTGAAAACAAGACAAAAAATATATTAACCATACAGTCATCCTCCTCCAAATAAAATGAAATTAGATTTACTAAAATAATCCCAATTAGGACTCCAGCCAGATGAGAAAATTGCTATTTTCAGCATTAGGTATTTAAATTTCACAAGAGTTAAACTGGTATAACGAACTACTGAGAATATATACTCCAAATGTTGACTTGAAGAAAAATTAAGCCTTACAAAAATTTCAGAGAAAAGCCAGATAGAGTCCTTATCAAACAGGAAGAATAGTATCAATTCAAATCTTTCAAAGTCAATTAGTCAAAGTTAGTTACAAATGAAGCATTATTTGTACTATAGAAAACGGCAAAATTAAAAAAAAAACACCATAAAAGTCCAAGAGTTGGGAGATTGGTTAAGCAGTGTTAATGGGACACGCAACAAAAATAACTAATATGAAGATTAAAAGGAAAGATGCAAATACAGGAAAAAAAGGAAACTAAAACTGGAAAGAAGAATATTTGCATGTGCCCAAGGAAAATTTCAGAAATGATACAGAATTGTCTGAGAAAGAGAAATCCATGTTAGTATGTTACACCTACTCTGAAGTTCACTTTCATATATAGAATATGCATTACTTTAAGAGGTAGACACGTTTATGTTTAAGATAAATTCATAATAAAAATAAAAGGAAGTTAATGGCACCATATCAATTTCCATTAATTTAATGGGAGCCTGAAAAAAAATAAAACAAGAGTTCAGAATCCCAGAAATCAGGCAATGATTTCTGGTAGATAGTTCTAGAACATTTTCAAATAGTCATGATTAAGTACCCATCCAGAGCCCAGTTTAGTACCTATAATGATTTAGAGTTAAGTTCAAAGGTTCAAACACCAGATGCTGCTCTTTTTGTTTCAAATGCATGGATCCCTGACTATAAGAAAACTCACTTGGGAGCTGTGAAATGGAGAGGCTTTACCTAAAAGACAAAGCCATCCCAGAACCTCCTTCAGCTTCCTGCCTTCCTTCTCCTTCTCCCTTCCCCCATCCTCCCACAACAAGGAGCAGATCCAGGACAAAGCTATCCCTAAGGGCATTATTGGTTTGGGTTCCACTGACAGAGCTTCCTTGTTATCTAGTGAGCCCCCAAAAAAGTCTCAGCTACTTGGAGTCTGAGTACAGTGAAAATAAGGTTTAGCACTTTAATAAGATAATAGGAATAAGTCTGTCAACTTAGCAAAACTGATTCCATTTTGTTTTAAGCCTATATGTGGATCTTCTGGCAAGCTAAGCCACCAATGAAAAAAATACTATAAACCTTGTTGGTAATTTTGAAGTAAACTAACAATCAAATTATGTAGTCAACAAATTTATCAACTTGGGAACAGTCATAGTTGAAAATATAAATGATGACTGAATCAGAGATGGGATACTGTTAAAGCCATCCCATTCAGTCAATAAACATTTATTAAGTACTTATTATGTGTCAAGCCCTGGGAGGGAGGGTGGGGTACAGATATGAAAAGGAAGGACAGATCTTGTCCTCAAGAAGTCTACAATCTAATAGGGGAGGAAAATGAAAGAGGGAAGGGGGAAAGATGATGGAGCACCCCAGTGGAGTGGAGTCAAATCAGGAAAGTTTGGGGAGGAGCTCTTCACACCTGTCCTCCAATCAAAGGAGAGGAAAGATAGAAAGAGGATAGTATAATAAACTGATTTCCAGCATTTATTTGTCTTTACATAATACATAAGCTGATGACCAGGGCTGGAAATAGCTTTCTCACAAATGAGAAAACTGAACTCCTGCTCAGCAACAGAAAATTCCTCCTTTTTAGATCCATAAGCTACTAGGCAGGGGTGACCTAGGCTTCTGAGCAGCCACACCTCTGCCATTAAGGGAAAGGTGAACAGATTCTACACTGACCTCCTGTCTTCTCTGGAGGGACCAAGGATCATGTTACTAACCCCGGAGTCTTAGCAGCAGGGAATTCTTTTCTTTTTCCTCTATCTCTGGAAACAGATCAGAACTTGAGCTCAAGTTAATATGGTTAAAAATTAAGAGAAGAATTTAAAGAGAAAATGCCCCACTAAACCCATCTTGTGGTACCTTAGAGATAAGATGGAAACTCATAACCAACTGCATAGGTAGAAATGTGGGTAAGCAAGATAAGGATATTAAACCAGCAGCCAGAGGACTTAGGACTTTTATAAAGCCCAAGCCACTGAAATTTAAAGCCTTAAAAAACATCCCTCCCGAGACATTTGGAATCTTCTATTACTAAGATAGGAAAGGAAAAACCGACCCAATTTCACACAAATCAGAATCTCCCTACCTATGAAAATAGGTTAAGATACAGTAAAAAAAAAAAAATTAACAGATGCTTTGGAGGCTATTAGAGGTACTATGCCAAGCAGCCTTCAAGGACAGGGCAGTAAAAATAAGAAGTAAAACATCTTTTGCCTTGAGACTTTAGGAGAGTTTTGCTTATAGTTCTTTCCTGTTTGTTTTAAATGTAATGTAGAGTATATGCTGTTAGTAGTGTCTGTATTCTGTGTCCTGGTAAATCTAGCTAACCTTTTTCCAGCTGTCTGATCAACCAAAGGAAAAAGGCTGTAAACAGTGAGAACTTTTTTGTCAAAAGGTTCAAAGCCTTTAAAGGCTTCAAAATCTCTGCGCACCTAAGTTGGGAATGCAGAAAGACAAATAGGAGGTAATAAATATCCTTTTCCCATTTGTAGGAAATTATAGTTTTAGGAACTAAAGAGAGACTAAATTTGTGACTAAAGTATAATCTGTCTAATGTATATTTCTACATCGAGTCGGAGTGTAATTTGAATGTTTTTACATATGCTGAAATATCCTCCAGGATTTGGTGGAATGTAGCAGCCTAGTATTGTTAAAAGTAGAGACTGTGGAATTTGCATACAAATAGGACCCAGATCCCTCTATCACTCTCCCTCTTTCCCGGAGAATGTAAAAAAAAAAAAAAAAAAAAAAGATTGCTGTTAGGCAGTGGGAAGCTTCACGGCCTTAAGAAGTGCCTGGTGCTTAACAACTGCCTGGTGAAGCTACTATTACCTCTTCTCTACAGACGGAGGCCAAAAAAAAAAAACTTGCTTAAATAATTTGGGGGAAAGGTATAATTTCATTTCAGGAGAGTGATTTACCTGACCACTGAGATTTTCTGTGAATGACTTAATGAAATTTAATTGCCTTGGTAAATTAGAGACAAAGTCACCTAAAAGAATTAAAACAGACATGCATTTGCTAGTTCTTAAGAAACCAAATTGATTGGAACTATGCCCAAAGGACTATAAAACTGTGCATTGTCCTTTGATGCAGCAAGGACTGTATCCCAAAGACATCCAAAAAAAAAAAAAAAAGAAAAAGATTTATTTGTACAAAAATATGTATAGCAGCTCTTTTGTGGTAGCTAAAAATTGGGATCCCCATCAATTGGGGAATGGCTAAACCAGCTGTAGTATATGATTGTAATGGAACATCATTGTTCTATAAGAGATGACAAGCAGGATGATTTCAGAAAAAGCTGGAAGGACATATATGAACTGATGCGTAGTGAAGTGAACAGAACTAGGAGAACGTTGTATACAGTAACAGCAATATTGCTGGATGAAAAAATGTGAATGATTTAGGTATTCTCAGCTATATAATGACCTAGGACAATCCCAAAGGAATAGGGATGAAGTATACTACCTGCCTCCAGAGAAAGAACTGATATTGACTGAATACAGACTGAAGCATGCTATGTTTCACTTTCTTACTTTCATTTTTCCCTTTTACTCGAGTCTTTTTGTGCAAAATGACTAATATGGAAATGTTTTACATAATTGCACATGTTTAAAAAGAGAAAGCAAATTAGGATAATTTTGTTCGGCACAAAGAAAAATTGTAAACCTTTTAAGTTTCAGTTTTGATCAAGGAAAAGTAAAGTTTTCTTATGAACTTGAGATGCCTAAGAAAAATGTGCTAATTTGCACATGAGATTCAATGGAGTAAAAGAAAACTAGTCCTGGAGATGGTCTGGGACAACATTTGGAACAGCACAGCGCGGGACTGAGAAAGTAACAGTGCTGAAAAGAAAGTGGAAAATTGAATCAATATGTAGGGAGAAGAGCAATTCTGGGATCTGCAAGGGTCAGAAAGAAAAGAGAATTAAAAGAAATTAAGAGTTTACTCTGATGCACTGTACACCCAAAACTCAATTAAAAGGCAATGGAAATTTATATAAAAGTCCTCTTAAAAGTAGAAAAAAAATTTAGAATGCAACTTATGCAAAGTTAAACTAGTGCCACCCCCCCAACCCACCACCACCCCCGGCTCCTCTAGATTGGGATCGAATTTTGCTATAAGAATTTGGAGGACCCTTTGTTAAGTTTCTACAATCTCCTCCAGCTGAAACCACAAATTCAGCACAATAAGGGAGAGACCATTCTGCATTGGCTTTAGTGTATACTGGTTCGCAAGTGATCATAACAGCAGACACAGTGAGGAAAAAAAAAATAAAAGTGGGGGGCAGGAAGAGAGATCAACCCTAATAGCAGACTTGGATAAATGATTCTGGAAAATCTGAAGTCCCAGATTGAAAGGTACATAAAAAAGTTAAAAATCTCATATTGGCCCAAGGAGAGATAGAGAGTTGTTGTTATTTTGTTAATAATTGGAAGGGCTGTATGTATTGAGAAGAAATTTTGCCTTATAGAAACATTCAATTATTAGTAGTAAAAGCCTTAGGGAATCCCAGAGCCTGACCCACCCCAAAGTGAGGTGTAAATGCCCCCAAATATAGAATCAAAGGAGATGAGGAAATTGCCAGAAGACAGAAAGGATTTGGAATAGGAAGGAATTAGTCCATACCAGTTAAAAAAAAGGCAAGCAGTAAGTGGAAAGTCACAGGAGACTACGGAAAATTATTTGCTACCAAGATTGAAACTAATAAGGGAATCCCTTTAAATATTTTGCAAATGATTGATGAAATTAAAGGGTCTTAGGTTTTGGTTACTGATTTAAGTAGTATAGCTCTAGGTAGCTAGGTGGCACAGTGGATTGAGTACCAGGCGTGGAGTCGGGAAGACTCCTCTTCCTGAGTTCAAATCTGACCTCAGATACTTATTAGCTGTGTGACCCTGGACAAGTCACTTAACCCTGTTTCCCTCAATTTCTTCATCTGTAAAATGAGCTGAAGAAGGAAATAGCAAACCACTCAAGTACCTCTGCCAAGAAAACTCCAAATGGGGTCACAAAGAGTCAGACACAACTGAAACAACTGAATAACAACAAACATGGCTCTATGTGGTACCTGTGGCTGAAAAAAGACAGTAATAAGCTGCCTTCATGTAGCAGGGGACACAGTATACTTTCTGTAGATTGCCATAAAGATATGTTAAAAAGCCCAGTGCATGCCAAAACTTGTGTGTACAACACTTAGTCAAAACTGACCTAGGTATCTGTTTGCTACATCGTTTCATAGATGACATATTACTCAGAGGACATGATTAGCAGGATATAAAGGAAGTTAAGGGGCAGGGTTACTAAAAAATTAACTTAGAGATGACAACCCTGATTACCTGGATGGACAGAGGGCTGTGTACAGAAGAGCTAAGTACCATTGTATCTTTATTACAGATACTTGCTATGTTAGGGCAATTTAAAGTGATAGATGCATAGATACAAATTATGCAGTTTACAATCTAAAGACATCTGTTTTTAGTGCAACAGAAAATCATATTAAGGTGTTAATGCTGTTATTTCGATAAGGCTCCACAAGGAATCAAATGCAACATTTCCAAAGATTAGTAACTCAGAAACTCCAGAATAAAATGATTGTGATGGGATTCAAATCCACAACCTCTCCCATCAGAAATCCAAAGGACTAGCCATTGTGCAATGCAGCCATCTTATAATTATCTTAACATATAATAACATCAACCCCCCTTTCCAAATCTCCTTTTCTCCATTAGTATTCACCAGTGATGGATGTCAAGTATGATGTTGACTTGGTTAGTAGAGGCAGCTAGATTGTGCAGTGAATAGAGTACTGAGCCTAAAGTTCTGAACACCTGAGTTCAAATATGGCCTTGGACACTTAGCCATGTGACCTGAGCAAGGCACTTATCTCCTGTGTCCCTCAGTTTCCTTAAGATGATTCACAACCATCTAACGTAGTCTATAACTACGATCACAATCAATATTCACACAAGTTAAAATTGTCTTAACATTGTTCCTTTCAGCCCTAGGATCCTGCTCCAGCCTCTTGAACCCCATAGCAATTAGCTACTCTGTTCAGTCATCTGTCTGTAGCTACCCTCTGTACCTACCCTACTTCCATTTGCTCATGGCCTATCTCCATTAGAGACCATAAGAATTGCAGTAAGTACTGGACTACTGAACTACCTAATGCCTAACTGAGACTCACAACCACACTACAAAGTCTAACCTAACTCTTCACTTAAGAAAAGACAAACACATAGATCAAACATGCACATTGTCCAGATTATCATAAGCAGCTGAATGGAGAAATTATGGACCTCATCCATTCAGCTGCTTATGACAATCTGGACAGGCCAAAGTGATTTTCCTAAAGTGTAGGTCTGCTAACCCTCTACCTCATCCCTGGAACACCACAGCATCTGGGGGTTCCTCAGTAAGGCTCATTCTCTTCTCCCATCCATAAATGGATTCTTCCTACAGCCTCTTCTTTGTGGAGGAGTCCAGGCTGGCCTCCATTCCCCTCCTATTCTTGGCTTCCAGGGGCACCTTCGCACATTCCCCCAATGCTTTCAGCTCCCTTTTGTCTCTCCCCAAGAGAATATAAGCTTCTTGAGGGCAGACACTATCATTCTTTGCTTCCATTTGTATCTGCAGTGCTTGCCAGAGGGCTTCCCACTTGAAAAGAACCAATGACATCAGGATGTTATACAAGGTACTGTGTGTTCGACTGTGGTTAGTTTTGCTGAATTGTGCTTTTTTCTAAGGATGGCTACATGGGAAGGGAGAAGGGAAGAGTATATCTGGAAATCATTATGTAAAATCAATTTTTTTTTAAAAGAAAAACAGCACCAAGTTTACTTCTCCAAAAGTAAGCATTTACCTCTGCACTGTGGATTGAACTTTTTACTTTCCAGTTTCGGAATAAAACAGATCACAGTTCCTAAAACCAGGCCAACACAACAGCCACTGCTTCAACCAAGAAAAAAAGGCTGGGCGTTATTTGGTCTTGCTTACCCAGAGCAGAAGGCAACAAGGACACGCATAGCAATAAAAGTCTTAGTTGGGAAAATAACAAGGTAAGCGGTGTCTTGAGTATAGATTCAAAACAAAAAGAATAACAGAGGAAATAGCAAGATCTAAATAATTTCTCTAAAGAAGAGAAGAAAATATTATGTTCCTTCAAACCAACCTTTTCTCACTCAAAAAATTTTTTTTAAATAACATGAAACAGGAAGGAAAAAAGACTTTTGTGTTTTCAAGGACTGAGACTTCTCACTCCTGTCCCCCCAAATTACCTTAGAAGGTAATTTGAAAATTCCACGTAGTGAAGCATCATGTTATATATAAATATATTATGTGTGTACACACACACATACATGCATATAGGTGTATACATGTGCATGCATACACGTACACACACACACACACACACACACACACACCGCTCCCTCTCTCTCTCCAGAAGTTATCTTTGCCTAGGCAAAATTCCATACCTTGTTACTCTAGTTTCTGCTTGTTTATACATACACAGATGACAAGATAATTTTATAGAAGCAGAAATAGACTAGAATTCTAAAATGTTTCTTCGGTAATAGCACTTTCAAAACAGCCAGCTTCTTAATCTAATCTGCTCTGCCCCTTGGCCACTTCTTTCAAATAATAAATTGGTAATAAATCACAACAAAAATGAAGGGTTAATTGCTTATTCATATTTGGTAAAAAAATTAATTCAATAAGTTTGCAACCATAAAAGAAAAGCTTCCTTTTCTTCCTTCGTAAATACTTCATGTTCATATTATACATCTTGTTTATGTTATAGAAATGAATTACTACAAAAGAGAGATAGCTTCATGGTACCATTCTAGTCAGCTACACAGAGTAGGAGACATATAGGAAATGAAAACTTGTAACAGTTATTGTATGGATACTTACATGGTAATACTTACAGGCCTTAACAGTACTGTAATGGGTATTCCCTTACAATAGGTCATTGTTTTCCTTTCTGTGCCAGTTTATTGTTTATTAATAAATCTTTTAGTCAATTTGCTAGTTGGAAATTAAGGACTAAAGAGCGTTACATAAAGTTTCAGCAGTACCTACTTCAAATCAACTTGGGCTACTAAAAATCAGTTTTGCACATAAACGAGAGGTCATTTTCAAAAGTATTTCATTTAAAAGTACTCCTTAAAATAGCAAACTGCTCTAGCATATTTTTAAAAACTTTTATGTTCAACACTTGAGGAAAATATCAACTGCATGAAGCAAAGCATAACCATACTTACCAACTAACCACTTATAATAAAAACTGCTGGGTGTCCTTTGCTAGATCTATGAATTGTAACCAAAATCTGTAACTGCTCAGCCACAACTCAATTTTCAGAGGCCCTCTCTAGCCTTCTCTCCAAATCAGGTGTCAAACATGTGTCCAAGCCCTGTAACCTGCAAAGCTCCCAAGTGTAACCTGAATAGATTAAAATAGAATTGAGAAATGTTTCACAAAATAAATAAAAATACAATACAACATAGATAATGTTCGCTTGTGCTTTTTTTAAAATTAAAACATGGTTCAACGGGTATCTGTTTCTATTTCAGTTTTGACACCACTGCTCTAACTCCCTAAACCCCAAATCCTAAAGTAGTCCCAGAAAACACACACACACACACCCTGTGGGCCAGATGATATGGGCAATTAGGTTAAAAAAATACACCTAGCTTCGGTCACCATGGCCTCCTCCAGCTGGGATTCTTAGCAACTGTAGCCAGAAACCTAGAAAGGAGAGTATTTTCTAAAATAACTCTCCCCCAAAGCTACTGGACTCATCAAAATTTAGATCAATGATCCCAAATCATAAAACTGATATAGACAGATCTATAAATTTCTCAAAGTGTGTCTAACTGAATATTGGGATTTCTGAAAAAGCAAACTGGCTTGACTTTTTCTTTACAGGATAACAGAGCTATTACATACTCACACCCTCTTCAACAGAATTTTCTGTTATTATAAAACTGACTGCCTCAACAGGTTAGATGGCCTAGTAAACTGTTTATCCCAGCAAAGCAAGAGAGCTACTTAACTGTCTTGTTTATAAGATTATAAATAATGCCCTCGCCCAGCTTCCCCAGCTAAAGACTTTTGGAAAGCTACATTCAAAAGACATCATACTGCGCCTCTACTTTCTACTGACTTCATAATCACAGGATCTCTAGCTGGAAAAGAGGTCATCTAGTACGTTGTTCAGTCATTTCAGTCATGTCCCACTTTTCGTGGCCCCATAAGGGCTTTTCTTGGCAAAGATACTGGAGTGGACCTCTGTTTCTCCAGCTCACTTTACAGATGAGAAAACTGAGGCAAACAGGGTCACACATAGCTAATGCATGTGTGAGGCTGGATTTGAACTCAGGAAGATGAGGCTTCTTGATTCTAAGCCCAGTGCTCTTGGCCCATGGTGCAACCTAGCCTCTCCCTCATTTAGTACACCCTCTCTTAGCACAAGAGATAGGAGAGTGGAAGTAGCTAGCCTGAAGTAAAAGGGGTATAAAAGCACAAAGGAGGGGTTTAAATTGAGTTCCCATAACCCTAGACATAGTGCACTCATTTACTATGTGATATGACCAATAAACAAATCAAGAAGAAATTCTCCACTGGCTAATTTAGCTTGAATTTACTAAGTACTACCCATGTGCAATCAGTTGCCAAGTTGAATGGCCCATGTCTCTCATAGGCATCATCCTCTTCTCTACATTCACAAAACCACCACTCTAGGCCAGGTCTTCACTGTCTATCTCCAGGACCTATTCATTTCCCTTCCTGCCTCCGTTTTCCAATTCATCCTCCATTCAGCTTCCACAGCGATATTCCTAAAACAGTTTTGGTTGGGTCACTGCCCAGCCCTAGTAACCTGCTATTACATCTAGCATAAAATAAACTCCTATTTCAAGTCCTTAACAACTCTTCCTTTTGTGGAAGAAACAAGGAAGGTAAGGACCATCAGGTCTACTTGGATAACACAAACCATAAATTATAGGGAGAATCCACTGATTGCCTCCGCTCAAAGCAAATTCCAACCATCATAGAGTACAAAATGGAGAAGTAGCAATGAGGTACATACCGACCAATTAAAAGGGGACATTGAAAGGAGGTGAATTAAAATGAGGAAACATGAATGGACAAAAAAAAGTAGAAAATGTAGTTTTTAGGCATGATTTGTAATATTTCAGAATATATTATCATATATCAACTAGAAGACACTGACAGTATCTGACACCTTGTCAGGTGGTGCAGCTTCAGAGTAAGAATGGACCCTTTTACACCATTAATGCATTACCAGTTTAAGGCCACAATAATCTTTTATTATTTCATAACTTAAGAGATAGTGAGTGTTTACATACACGTTGTATGTACAATTATGTTCCAACCAACCAAGCCACTTTTAATCAGAGGTACCTCATTTCCTCTCATAAAGCTTCTGCAAAGGCTGACCGACCCATGCCTGAAATCTTCTT
Organism: Trichosurus vulpecula; assembly: GCF_011100635.1. Taxonomy (NCBI): domain Eukaryota; kingdom Metazoa; phylum Chordata; class Mammalia; order Diprotodontia; family Phalangeridae; genus Trichosurus; species Trichosurus vulpecula. Next base: position 69,600,283 of record NC_050578.1, read on the forward strand.
CTGTGCTCCTCAGTGTCCCAGCACAGCCCTCCCTCACTCAAATCAAAATCAACTGCAAGTCATGTCATCATGGTCCTCTTCGAAAATGAAGGACGAACCCAAAAAGTGTGCCAGCTCTAGGATTGACTCCTACATGAAATGAGTCCATATTCTCTTCCTTTTATTTATTTAACTTACACTCGCTATTTACTTTTTGGGGACTTACTTCTTTCCTCAATAGAATGTAAGCTCATTGCAGGCAAGGTTTCTTTGGGTTTTTTTTTTGGGGGGGGGGGGGAGTGGGCACCCAACACAATGTCTAACACATAGTAGATGCTTGATACATGCTTGTTGGATAAATACCATCAAAATATTCATAGCAGCATTTTCTACAACAGGAAACAAGAACACAGAAACAAAGTGGGTGCCTATTAATTGAAAACTGGCTGAACAAATGGTGGGGGTAGACAATGATGCAATGTTACTTCACTAATAACAAGAATTTAGAGATTCAGGCAAAGACTGATGTTAAACGATGTCAAGTGAAGTAAGGAGGACTAAGAAAATAGCACATACAACAACAATGTAAAAGCAGGGACAGGGGTTGTGAGGAAGAAACTGAAAGCTACGTATTTTTCAGTAACTAAGGTTCGCCCCTGAGAAGCAATGAAGAAAGGATGGACCTTCCTCCTTCTTTTCTTGGAGATGTGGGAGACTACCGGTGGAGAAATATTGCATGAAAATGTCAGAAGTCACAATATAGGTTTATTTTGCATAACTTTTTCTCTGTTACAAAAGAGGTTTCACTGGGTGGAAATGAGTAACGTAAAAAAATCAAAGAATTTAAAAAATAATTGAAAATGAACATTTAAGACACAGCAGGACATTTTGCAGAATCCTATCATTTTCAGAAACAGAAAAACTCAATTGATAGATTGGGGTTACTAGCAGGCCAGTCAACACTGTTTTTATTTTATTTTTGTGCCTTGATAATGATATGGATAGATTTAAATCAAGATAAAAAGCTACACTTTACCAAAAAGTATTTTAAAAATGAAAAACTATACTTTATAGAAAGTTGTAGAAAAATAAATGTGGATTAAACCCCATACTTCTAAGAAAAAAAGGAAATAACATTTCCTAACTTAATTTGAAATAGACATTAAATCTTTATTCAGAACACTGTCAAGCAAGGTTTATCTCTAGCCTACCGAGTACTTTTAAAATAATCTCTCCTGGAAATGTAATATCCTCTATGATAAGATGACCAATAGTCTTTATATGACAGTAAGTTCTATCACACAAATCTTTGAGGGATTCTCAAAGTAGGGCAGTAGATTGTGCTGGACTCAAGTCAGGAAGACCTGAGTTGGAATTCTACCTCAGACACCTGTGAGCTGGATGACCCTGGCTAAGTCACTTAACTTGTGGGGATAAAAATGAGACAGCATATATAAAGTGCTTTGCAAACCTTAAAGAACTACATAAACGCTAGCCATTATTAACTAATGATAGACTTGTAGAATTTGGATTCTGAAAAACTAAGGAAGTTTTTCCTTCCCAATTCAATTCTACTGAATTCTAACAACCTCCTACACGACCCTGGTCATATCATTTGCATTACCTTATATATAAAATAGGGAGGCCTCAATCTACCTTATAGAGTATTATGAGGAAAATAATTAGATGATATGTTAAAGTCTTTGAACAGGTTTTTGTTGTTAAAATACTATCAAATGCAAATTAATAATATTAATTAAGGGAGGCATATTACTGAATTCAATAAGTATTGTACTACATGTAAATAGATTGAGGCTAAAATAGAATTAAGGGACTGGGGTAGAGAAAAAGGATTTAGTAAAGCACCTCCCCTCTTCAAGGAAAGAGAGTGGTTTAATCAAGATTATACTCATTCAATTAGCAAAGTCAGAATTCAAAGGCAAGTCGTCTGCTTTCAAATCCAGGAATCTTTCAACTATTTTAGGCAGGAAATAGTAGAAATTCCATGAATAACATGATGAAAGCACGATCATTTTCCAGTCTGGCTATTCTTCTCACCCTGGCCTTGCTTTCTTCTTTCCGGAGGTGATGGTGTCAGGTGCAGGGTCTAGTCTTCTAGAGAATGGAAACCAATGACTAGGTTTAAGGAACAGAAAGTTTCTGGGATTAAAATGCTAAATACTTCACTACTCCAGCTAAGACTAATTTACATCACTAATTTACTAAATTACTAATTTAGGGTTAGTCTCATCTTGTTGATAGTTACTGCAATGTAACACCTTCTAGAAATGAAACATGTCTAAAATCTTCCTTTTAAAAAAATTCTTTATCACAAAAACAACAAAAGCGTAACAAAACTAATATGGAGTCTGACCAAAAAAAATTCTGCATTCTTAAAGAAAACGCAGAAGTTGGTTTGAATTGAAAACTAGGACTCCTGCTTTGGGGCAAATAAAGAAGTTGTGAATAATTAAGTGTATCCTTAAGAACCATCTAAAAATCACACATTCCTGAGAAGTGTCTATCCTTTTAATCCTCCTAAAACCAACTTGCTTTTCTATTTGAATTTTAACATATTGTTTATTATGTTTGGGGAAATTTTCTGGTTATCCATTAATTTCTATACAAGATAGAAATGAATTCCCTTGCTTTTTCCCATTTCAAAATAGTTTTCAAATGTCATCTTCCTTCTACAAAACAGCTATGCTAAAATCTCTGGAAAACACATTTACAAACAAACCCAAAAAATTATATCTAAAACTGTCCCTAGGACAGGAGGGTCATGGAACCTTAGAGCTAGAAGGAACTCTAGAAATCATTTAGGGCCACAGAGGTTTTGTTGCAAAAGTCCTGCACTCACAGTCAGAAGATGTGGATGTGAATCCCAATTCTACCATTTACCTCTCAGACTCGTGGGAAAGTGTGGCAGCTAGCACTCTAGCATTCCCCAGCATGGCCTGCTAGCAGGTTCTTTGATCTGCTTTTAAAAGAAAGCAACTTTAAAGGAGTCAACAATCTTCTTTAATTATATTCACTAGTTCAGGGGAAAAGTCAGCCCCCTGAATGTCAGAGAAAATACAAGCAGAAAAAATACACAGAAAATACAAGCAAAGAAATTAGCATAAAGACCAACAGAGAGGGTTCTTAACTGCCTGAATCAAAGCGATATTGCTAAAAATTTTACATGCAGCACTGAATCAAGAGAGCCTTTACATCTGAGCAGGGGAGGCGGGGGATCCTCAACATATGGCTACTCAGAGTCATGACCAGAGAATCACAAGATCCTTCTCATAAGCAAACCCCCAAAGCAAAATACTGAGTATATATACACTTCTCAGAGCCAGAAAGCATCACCCTTGTGACTCAGGGCCTTAGAAATTAGCAAAAGGGCATGAAAGCCTTCCTACAAGCAAGCCTCCCCTAAGCAAGCTTCCTTTAATGGGCTCCCTGAGGCCAATTAATGGAGGGAAGGGGGAGAAGATCTTAGATCCCATTAACATTACAGAAAGTCACTCTTCCCCTTCACCATGTTTCAATTTCCTCATCTATAAAAGGAGGAGAATGGAGTATGTGGACCTTCCAGTTCTGAATTCTACAAAACACTTCATCTGAACTTTTTAAACTTTATTTTTCACTCTATATTTTTCCATGAGGACATCCAGGTCCGGAGACAGAGTTACTTACACAGGCAGCTTGAGCAACACATGGTACTAAAACTGTAAGAACATGCAAATAACTACGTCACTGAATACTTAAGACTACTACAACCTTTACTAATCAACTTAACCACCCTTTGATCAATTCAAACTAATAAAAACAATCTAATTTGGTCACATATTTTGACCACATCCCAATGTGATTTAAAACCTCTCACTGGCTTCTCACATTATATATCAGCTTTGGTCTCAACTACTCCCGTTCTACTCCTCTATCATCCCTTTCTTTCCTGAGAAGGGTTGTTTAGGACTGGGAGGGGGCAGCTAAGTCATTCTACCTCTTTTTAAGCCTGAATTTCTCCAAAGGTAAAATATTGGTCATACTCTTATTGCTTAAGTCATAAGCCTGTAGTGAGGGTCACTGAGATGGAGGTAGAGGAGGAAGAAAAAAAGGAAATAATGAAGAGGAATATCCCAAGAGAATGAGGAAGGTGGAAAAGGTGAGGCTTCAAAGTAATGTTTCAACAACTAATGTACCTGTGGTTGAGCAGGAATGTTTTAAAGGGGCCAGTGAAGCTCAAGTCTTGTGAAAAAAAGAAATTGTTTTTGCAGAGATAAGATAATTAGAGATGGGTGATCATCTCAGTAGAAGGCAGAAATTTGCATGGAGATTCAAAATATACTCAGGAAATCTGAGTGGAAAGAACGTTGGGGAAAAAAAAACTAGTTTTAAAAAAATTAGTTCTAGATATCAAGAGAAATGAGCCTTTTGTGAGAGCAAAGAATTGTAGTGACTGGGAACGTGTAAAACGACTGTAGTACATGGATATGGGATCTCACTGTGCTCTATGAATGTGAATACAGAAGTATGGTTAGATCTGCATGAACTGATGCAAAATGAAGTAAGCTAAGAAAACAACACTATAATTACGATGGAAATGAAAAGAAAATCCTCAAAACAAGCAAAAGAAGATGCTGCAAAATGACAAAAAGAGATCTTTGTCTTTGAAAGAAGACAATCCAACCCCAACCCCTTTGCAAAGTGGGGAGGTCCTCTGGTAAGGCATATGGCACCAATTATCAGACTTTTTCAATGTTAATAATGATCAGTTTTGCTATTTCTCTTCTATTATCTTTTTTTCTTTAAAAACTTTTCTATGAGATAGCTCTCTGGGAGGGGAGAGGGAGGATATGGGAGAATTTGGGGTGTTATAAAGAAAGATATCAATAAAAAACTATTTTTAAAGTGATGGTAAATTTTTTTTTTTAAAAAAAAACAACCATGGCCCCAAGCACCCTAGGTTGCCTTGCTATGGCAAATGTTTAGAACATAGGCAAGAAACAAACAAAATGGGACGCCATGAGCATTAATGGAGGGGATTCTCTAATGAATGGAATCATGGATCAATGAGTAAGGGAAGAAGGTCTGTTCTTTCCTCAACTACCCCTCCAGGTACCATCTGATATATACTGCAATATAATTTGCTACTTCATTACCCAAGATGTTTCTGGTAATCTAAATTTTGCTTCAACCATAAAGAGCCCAAGGGTAAACTAGGGATAAATATAAATGAAGACTGAGGCAGAACGCCAAACCTCTGCTTATATTTTCCTAAGTAGAAGGTTAGAGTGATCGTGATTGTTCTCTTAACTCTTCACCTAAAATAAACTCCCCAAAGCAGCAGAGAAAGGGGCCATGTTACCCTGAGGGGCCATTACACTGCCCTAGACTCAAAAAGAGCTAATTATTGTAACAAGGTTTTTTAAACTTGTATGGAGAAAGAATATAAAAATGTCTTGTAGTTCAGTCCACTAACATACCTAAGACCTTGTTCCAGTTTGGTTCCACTCAAGACAGTCCCTTCATAGTTAAATATTGGATCAAGATGAAACATGCATAAATCAATCAACTGTTAACAAATAAATCAATCAACTATTAACAAAAAGAGATTTAATTAGTCATAGCAGGAGAAGGACATTGAACAATCAGCAGCAGTGAGGACACTTAGCAGCTTCTGGCCACTTTGTACACAGGAGACCAGAAAGTGATATCTGCAGCTTGAACCTCTACTTTCTCAGAGCCAACCAAGGCTCACGGATGTTTTCAACACCTTTTAAAGCAAAATTAGCTTAACTTGTACAAAGGGTGTTGTAGACTAGAGTGGTTCTAAAGCTACACCCTCAGTTCAGATTCAATGTTGGGACAAAATGAGGCATCATGAGTCACTGAACATTTAACAAAGGGGATTTACTTTGTCCTCAAACTCTGGAATCAGCCCCATGTATCTCCATCTGAAAATGTGGTTAGTGAGTCATCAGGCAGACTATGGTCTATTGCACCCACCAAGTCTGAAAGGGGGACAGTGCACATGGCTGGGACTTTTTATTGGCCATAGAAACTACTGTACCACCACAAGAGGGTTTCACCTACTGCTCCTGCTATGGATCACCAAAACAGATTTTAGTGATTCTATTCAATCACTGTCCTAAACCCAATCTCTACTCTGTAATCCTTCATTTATCTTGATGTGCATGACTGTGGAAATTTAACCTCTTAAATAGTTTTAAACTAATATGGAATACTAAAAGTACTTTTCTACACATTCATCTCAATGTTCCTGTTCATATTACAGCACTAGCCTTTAAAAAATAATCATATTAACAATCATATAAGTTCATTTTAAAGTTTAAAATAAAAATACTATATATACATACACACACACACACACACACACACACACACACACACATATATGTTGCTACAAGCTTCATTTTGCAGGGTTAAAAGAAAATATGAAGAAAATATAAAGGTCAAAATCTTATAAAAGTTAGTGCTGAAAACTGAAAATAAAAATATTTTTAAAAAGGAAAATCAGAAATTATCAAAACCTTAGAAAAATTAAAAATGGCAGGTTCGCAATTCAAGTCCAAATCCAGTAAAACTTAAACTTTGCTGCAACCGACTTAAAACTTAGAACAATTATCAGTTTGAAAATTGACAGTTTTCTTTGGCATTTCAACTGGAAAGACAAATATATCAGTACATTCTCAATATACACATATGTAATGAAAGGGATTCTGCAGAAAGATATAATCATTTCTTTCGAGCTACTGATTTTAATTTTAAAAAGTTGAAACCATGAGTGACTGTAAAAAATCCCGAAAATTGAAAAGAACAATTTCTAAATTTTTTGTTGTTGTTCAGTTGTTTCCAACTCTTTGTGACCCCTTTCGGGATTTTCTTGGCAGAGACATTAGAGTGGTTTGCCACTTCCTGTTCCAGCTCATTTAACAGGATGAGGGTTAAGTGACTTGCCCAGGGTCACACCGCTAGTAATTATCTAAAGCCACATTTGAACTCAGGTCTTCCTGACTCCAGGCCTACTGCTCTAACCACTGAGCAATCTAGCTGCTTATCTAAATTATTTGTGCAGTAGAAATAGCTGGTACTTAGGAGTATTCTAAATTGAAATTTAAACAATCATTAGTTTGTATAGATAGGCTGTAATAAAGCTAGTTGAATTTAAATATTCTGATTGGTATACTACATAGGTATACGGAGGATCTTAATTCTAATATATTTCCTAAACTTTTATATATTTTTTTTTACATCTTCATTTCCATTCATTTCCATTCACTTCCAGCCATGCTTTATCACAATTGTTAAAAAGAGAGATAAAGATGGCAGTTTGGCAAAGCTAACCAATATATGAACCACATCTTACAGTATATTCAATGCTCAACACTCAGTTCGTGAACTATCTCTTCTTCCTATATAAGCCTTAGAAGTATAATTACACCACAAAACTACATTTTATGGAGGGACACAAAGACCTTGAAGAACCCCAAGATGACAAATATGAACACTTGATAACTGAGTTCATAGAATGGATGAGAGAAAATAAACATGAAAATATGATTTCTTCTTTCCTTCTACACCTCCCCAACACTTTAAAAGGAAAAAAGAAAAAAACTCCCAGTCCTATCATAAATATTTTGTCAGTTTCAAAATGTTTCAAATATTTTATAGATTTTGTGCCTCTAGGTGATCAATTCCTACATAGAGAAAGATTTCTAACTTTGTGAAATTTGTGAAATTTCCACTGTGATTTCTCAGCCTTCTCTTATTTTTGGCTATATTCATGGCTGCCTTGAGACAGGACCACATGGGTTTGCCCAAGTCAACAAGAACAATGTTCTTCTTAAATCCCTCCCTCCTAGTGGAGGTAGAGGTACTGGGGGGGGGAGGGGACGGGGAGAGAGAAGGTTGGGGCCACAACACCATTCCAGAATCTAGCTTTCTAGCTAGAAAGAGTTTTTGAGTAGTCTCAGCCATGGGGAGGTCCTAAAGTTATTTTAATGAATTTTATGGTCTATGAATAAAGTTTCACAGCGATCCAATCCCAACCCTGAATCCCTGGCCTGGTCCAAGACATCTGGCATAATCAGGAGACCTGGAATGCAATGTCTTGGTGGTTAATTTTTGGACTGCAGTAGGGGAAGGCCAATGGAGGAAAAGGGAGTATCGGTGATTTATTCTAGTGGACAAATACAATCTGGTACCCCATGGCTATTGTGCTTTGGAGCAGATACAGCCTTCTTAAAAGCAAACTGTAATAAATGCTGTTCTTATGATCCCTATGAATGGAGATAGTATAAGTCTTATGATTTTTATTTTTGAAATAAGGAAAATGAAATTAAACACAGGAGGTAAAGTGAGAATAGGCAGTATAAAGGAGTAGAAAAAGTACTAACCATACTATGTTAAGCTTATTCTTAATGTGAGGACTTCAACAATCAACTGATTAAACTTACTGGCTGTAAACTCAAAGTTCTTGGATTGCCTTTTTTTTTTACACTAAATAAGATTTTTTAAAACTTTCAAATAAAGTTTTTTCCTACATTTGGGTAATTTCCACCTTCTACTTTACAAACAGGCTAGAATACTTGTAAATGTGCATTCTAAATTGTTAACTTGTGAGCTGAAGATCACAAAAGAAGGTAAAGGATTTCTAAAATTATGTGTACAGGTATTTTCTTCCCTCCTCTTACCACCTTTCCCCAACCAAGGCAAATATACATATAAACAACACACTGCTAGGCTTATAGCAGACAGTTTTGATTGATTGAAGTTAAAATACAAAACAGGAAAATATGATTCATTTTACACACAACCATCCAGAAACATACCCAGTAAAAAATATCATACACACACCTTCTATTCTGTTGGAGAAAATAAATATTTCCAGAAAGGAAACAAATCTGCTTGCAAAATTAGAAAATCAACCATGTTATATCCCTATTACCCAGGCCCAAAACCATGTGTAATCTTACAGTCTTGTTACCACAAAAATGCATGCAAAAAAATTGAAATTTAATTATATTGCAGAGGGCAATCCCAGAGCACTGCCTTATACTTGAATTTGCAGCTTTGCTTTTGAAAGGACAAATAATTTCCTGTAAACAAAGTTCCAAGAATTGAAAAGTTGCAACACCCACATTCCTGAGACCAGTTCCTTAATTTTATTATGGGGAAATACCATTTGCTCTAATTCAAATATTCAGTTCCCTGTAATGTTATCCTTTGATTTTATTATTTAATATTCAATAACAGCACAACTGTGCAATAAAATAATGATGATACAGCTATAAACTATCATTTCACAAGCTCTAAAAACATTTCATTAAATCATACATAATTCACAAATGTAGCCAATCACTTGGAGAAAGAAAGCGGTAAACTAGAGGCAACATCATTAACTTAACTGGGTTTTATTTTCAGGCATCTTTTGGTAAAGAAGACATTGTTCTAGCCAAGAAAAATCTTAAGTAAAATTAGCCCTCTTTCGGGGGATTTTGGGGTATTTGTTCTTTAAGTAAGAAAAAGAACATAGCTCCAGGAAGGCAACATGCATTTCTTTGGATCCGAGATCATTAAAAAAAATTAAGGTAAATTTTAAACTCTACTATGTTTTCCTATTTTGTAACACAAAATACAGTCATTGCTTTCTAGAGGATCTAAAGAGTCTGATGTTAGTCTTCTACATGCATAGCCCTGGAATTCACAACAGTAGACTGAGCTTGTCAGTTACAACTTTCTCTATTTAGACTGTCCTCTTAAGAAGGTCAGGTGTAAGAACTTGTAAGATCTCTCACAACATTTTCCCCCAGGTGCATTACTAAATAATACCACGGTATTTCTAACATAACAAAGGATTTCCTGAACTGTGGCTGTGGCGAAAGAAAAGGAGAAATTCCAGAAATTGTGGAGAAGGCAGACACTGACTGACCTGATTTCTTGACCAAGATTTTCATCTAACTAAAAAAGTATAACTGCTCTAATAAATTATGAGTCAGTATTTTGTTAGGGGAAGTAACTATGATGACTCACAACAATGGTTTCTATATAATAAAATGAAAGAGAAAAATAAAGCTCGAGTGGTAGCATTCTGTTCCTAAGAAAGATACTATCTTAGACAGTTCCTCTAATTGGAAAAACTGTACAGAGGCCAATACAATACAATTGAATAAACATTGGGAGGGCCTAAAAATACCTGTCTCAAACTTTCTTTTTCTTTTATTTGGGAACTTTTATCTAGGCTGAACCAACATTAGGTATTCCTACCAAGAAAGCAAGGGTCATTTTGGATGTAGGAAGTAAAGTGAAAACAGAAAGTAAAGAGATAAATACACCCAAGCCAGGAATAGAAGAAATAGAAAATCTAACTTGGCAGGAGGAATCTACAGTTAAAAGTTTCCTGGTAGCCAGTACAGATCTACAAATATAAGGGAAAGAACATTACTAAAATGAAACAAATGAATAAATTTTAATTATAAACAAGTTCTATGAGTTAGAAAAAAAGCAATATAAGAAACAAAATAATCTAACATCCTATTCTATCTGTGGAAGAGGTCATCTTTTGTTTATAAAAAGTTTTTAAAAAAAGTTTAATTCCAAATGACTACTTTGAAAAAGAGACTTTTAAGGTGCCAGATAGGAGATTAAACAGGTTAAGTTAAAATGGAAAATGAAAAACAGAAAATACCACAGGAAAGTACTTTTCAGGGAAGGAAAAAGCATGGGAAAAAAAGATAAATTACAATCATCAGAAAAAAAAGACAACCGAAAATTTATCAGCTTTAATATCTAATTGTAATTGTTCCATTAGTATAATTATTAACATCATAAATCACAGCCCAGAAAACTGAAGTAACCTCCCACCCAGTAAACAAATAGCAGGAAAAGGCAAAACTCTTGATCCTCAACCATTAACCCTAAAATCTTAACCTTAAGTGAAAATGAAACTAAGAGATTTGAATGATTCACAGGAATGATAAAACATTCGTTATTATTTTGACTGAATTTATAGATTGAAACGAAGGGGCACGCCCTCCTTAGAGGTCATATAGACCAGAAGTGTCATGCACAATAGGTGCATGTGACCAACATAAATGCAATGGAAGTAGATTAAACCATTAATAGGCAATATTTAACAAAATTAATAAAAAGACAATTAAACACAGATAATACTACATCTTACAACTAAGGCAACCTAGGGGTCCAAAAAGATCTTTCTGTAGGGATTTGTGGTCCCATTTCTATTTGAGTTTGACACCACTGATGTAGACCAGGGCTGTACAACCTTAGGTTTTTATCGAAACAATAGACAATATATTTTGATTTGCCATTTTAGGGAGAGCTCTGAGGTAGCTCGCCTTCATTTCCTAAGCATTTATGTAAATTTCTATTCTTGTAGGCAGGATGCACAAATCAATCCGCGGCCACATTTTGGACAGCCCTGATGTAGACCAAGCCCACCATTTTACCGATAAAGAAATGAGGTTCAGAGAAGTTAAAGGCTTCCAAAGTTACAAAAGAGTTAAGGGACCAAGGCAAGATTTGAATCAAGGTCTTTGGACTAAAAATCCAGCATCCTTTTCATGTACATTCTGTCTACAATAAAATAAGCTAACCATCCTTAGTAAAGTTAAAATGCTACCAGCTAACTGGATTTATTAGGAAAGATCATCTGAAACTTTTCAAGTTCTCCTCTAATTACTTCATTTTTAGATGGTTAAGTAATTAGATTTATATAGATCCGGAAGTGCAAGCTCATAGCTTTCAAAGGGTTTTACGTCTGATTGAAGATTCAGAGGTCATGACCCTAAACATTCATTATACAGATTAAGAAATTCAAATCTCACAGATTGAATTTATTCACTCCTTGGGTTCAAACACTGATCTACCCATCAATGTAAATGTCAGAACCGAGGCTGGGACTCCAAAGAGAAAAATGAAAGTCCTGGCCCACAAGCAACTTATACTCTACAATGGGTGGGGACTAAGTAGATACAAAATGCTTACAAGATAAATAAAACTAATGGGTATGGCGGACGGGGGGAGGGGAAGACAGTCAAGGAAGGATAGGCCTTGGGGTATCTCCAAGGGGTCTCTCCAGGTTGCTTCTGGAAATCCTTTTGTTAAACCCAAATTCTACTTCCTAAAACTACCATTCCCAAAGTCCCTTCAAATTGCTAATTCAACTCCCTCCCCACAAATTACTTTGTAATTGGAGTGTTTCATTTTTTAATATTGTATCCCCATCACCTTGCATGTGGAAGGAACTTAGATGTTGCTATTTGTACTTATTCTCTGTACTTATTTCTCCTTGAAAAAGTAAGGGCTTTCATTTTTATCTTTTTAGGCCTGGTAAGTAGCAAAATGCCTAGCACATTATGGCCACTTCTCAAATGCTTATTAAATTGAACTGAATTCAAGTTTTGTATTTATTCTTCCAAGCACTGAAGAGATTAATAAACCCAACAATTCTTGTTTTTATTGTTAAAGTAACTGAGAAATAAAGGATTATCTTCTTTTAATCACAGAAAACTATGAACTCCAAATCAAGCAAGTCCAAAGTATAGGATTTCCTTCTCCTCAATGAGGAAAACACCCTTCAATCCAAAGTAAACATAAAATTAAGATTTTTTTTTTTAAAACCACCTACACGCTAAATTCCAACTGCCAATGACTACAGAACAGGTGATCTTTAAAAAACAGGTAGGTAGTAGTCTCTGATGTCACCTTCATTACCTGTACTTAAAGGGTATTCCCACATACAAGGCTAATAAAAATTTACTCATAATTCACTAAAAGAAACCCAACAGTTGGGAAGAGACCAAAGTCTTAGTCCTACCTCAAGTTACAATTAACCAAGAGACTTCTCTGTAAAGTGAAAATAAATATAAATTGCAAATAGTGCTCATGTACATCTTCAATTTATGTCAAAAGAGGAAATGTAAGCATAGAGTCAAAATGTTATATAAATTACTATGCTGCAAAATCACTAGCTTGCTCATTGCTTCCCTAATCCTTTTACTTTCAACATTATTCTTCCCCATTATTCCTTTTAATTATCACAGATCAGTAGCTCTATCACCTTGAATTCCTTAAGATGAAACAGAAGAATGCATGGCTTATAAAACATTGGTCCTGCTTTTGGTGAGCAGAATGCTCTCCTCCATGTAGCAAGATCCTCAAGTTCTGGAGATTAATAACAGTATCTTAGGAACAATTCTCCTCTTTGTGATTTCAGTGATTTTAAAATTATCAGTAAACTACAGACTAACTCTGGGAAGTCATTACCAGAGGAAAACTGCCAACCTCTTGAAGAAATCACCTCCAGCTTAAAAGCAGTAAACCTGGGAAGTTAGGAAGGAACAGAACCTATCCTCACGCACAGAGTCCCCAGATGTAATTCTCCTAAATAAGAAAACTTGATTTAAGAAAACAGGCAAAAGCAGAGATGGCTACTACAAAAAGAAGCTGACTATGCAAAATTACCATCAAAAGACAAGCGTCTCTGGTTTTAAAAAAAAATGCATACATAAAATCATGACTTTTTAATACAGTTGAGTAAAAGGTATGTAGCCTTTCTCATAGATAGGGCTGGCTCTCCAATAGGGAAGGGGGAAGGGAGACAGAACAGAACAAAGCATTCACATTTCCAAGCAATATTCACCAACAACATTCCCTACAGAGCTGACTCAGTCCAAAGCATGCTTATCCCCCCCCGAAAAAACACAAATGTGTCATGTTAAGACTCTCTCATTCGACTTTCTCTAACTTGATTTAAAAACACACACAAAAAACTTCATTGATTTTCACCAGAAGAAAACATGACCATTATGTTATTTCCATAATAAAACACTAATTTTCCCAGTTTCAAAGATGAAACCAATTGCAATTATAATCAAGAAAGTACAAGTTTTAAAAATTGTTCTTATTTAATTGGACCACAGGACCATCTTGGAAGTCTCACACTTGCAGAAAGCAGGCCTACTTTCTAAGAGCAAGCACCGGAAAAGTTGACAAAAATTTCTGAAAGTTTAAAATAATGTATGTCATGCCTTACCTGACTCTGAATTTTCAAAGTCACATAGCTGGGTAACCAACCATTCAAGAGAATGGAAAATAAACCACATATGAAATATCTTTAAAAACACATAATGAAAAACCATTAAAAAAAAACCCATTCACATTTTCTTCATTTTATCTTCTCTCCTATATAAAGGAAAACACTCTGTACTTTTAGATTTGAGAGAAATGATGTAATTTAGCCTCCCTTGGCTCCCTGGAGACACAAAGTAATACAATGTGAGATGTGGTCTCTTCCCTCATACAACATAATCTAATTGTGGAGTTGGGTGGTAGATTACGGAAAATTTAATGTTAAAAGGCACAGTGAGCAGTATAACAAACCTGAAGATAATCCTTAGTACTCTTTTCTACCATTAAATGCACTCATCCTACAAATAACTTCTCCCATCTTTAATTCTGAAAAAGGTTCATTCTGTCACTCTGCCGAAATTCTTTCCATTTACAGGAGACACATATTTTAAGTATGACAATGCAGGTTAGCAGGTTTTGCATATGTTTCAATGTATATGATCCCAATCCAATCTTAATACTCATTTGCTCCCTTATACCAATGTCCAGTGGGCAAAAAGTCTACCAGGCCCCCCTACAATATACAGTATGACACAGGACATTCAACAGTGCTGTTGTGGTTCAGTCATTTTTCAGTCACGTCCAACTCTCTGTAACCCCATTTGGGGTTTTCTAGGCAGAGATACTGGAGTGCTTTGCCATTTCCTTCTCCAGCTCATTTTATAGATGAGAAAGCTGAGGCAAATAGGATTAAGTGACTTGCCCAGGGTTACATGGCTAGTAAGTATCTGAGGTCAAATTTGAACTCCATTCTTCCTGACTCCAGACCAGACACTATGCACTGGGCCACCTAGGTGCCCCCTTCCTCAGTGCTACAAGAATCCAATTTAATTTACCTTCAGGCTCTACCACCAGAAAATCAAGTCAAGTTTTCTCCTAGTTCATGGAATGGGGTGGGGAATCTGTGGGGGAACCACAAGTAGCCCTCTAGGTCCTCAAGTACAGCAATCCGAACCTCACAGAACAAATCTGCAGGTTTCCCACCCATGGGTCCTGTAAGATAGAAGGAATCTGACTCATAAATCCCCAGGGATCATAAGACTTAGAATTGAATATTAGATGACATCTAGTCCACCCCACTCCACCTCTTCACTTTACGGATAAGGAAAGAGAGTTTAAGTGACCTGCCATGGGTCACAGGAATAGGCAGTTGGGCGTGGCTGACTCCAAATCCTACAAACACGTCTCTAAACCATCTCACAACCAAGGATAAAGGAGGCCAACATAATCTAAATGGAAGATGAGTGAAAAGGAGTGGAAAATGTGGTGTGTGGTACACAGTAAAGTTGTTCTATGATTCCCCAAATCCTATGACTCTTAATTAGCCCAGAACTTGTAAATCTAATGCAACACTGCATTAGTTATAAGATTTGCTTGAAATTCAAAAATGATCTGAAATCATCCTGCACACTCCTTTCTCAGTGCATAAGTATGATAAAATGTTTCGCACTGGCACTAGCAGTGTTAGGTCTGTGTGCAAGGAGCATGAAATCTGTTCATCACAAGCAAGTCTACCCTTATCCCCTCTGGGGTTCCAGGACATAATGAGGAGCAATCTAGAACAGCTGGAGATACTCTGAAACTTCTCTGCAGACTCTAAATCACAGAGCTGAGGAATTCTAGCAGGAATGGAGGAGGAAAAATAGATTTCTTCTATAAGTACTCAGCCTTTCCTTCTCAGCCACTTTTGCCACTAGGCGAAAAAGTCAAAACCAGTGAGTGAAATTGGTGGATCAGCTCAAATCCAAGTTTCTAGTGCTTCTTATCCCTGAAGGGTAGCAGTGGACAGAATTTAGCCATGGAGCCAAGAAGATCTGAGTTCAACTCAGACCTCTGACAGGTACTGGCCACAAGATCCTGGCTAGGAACTCAGAAGTCTGAGTAATTCTCTAAGTCTGTATAAACTGCAGAGGTGTTAATCTGCATTGATGGAGATAACCTTTTGGGAATTACCTGTATATTACCACAATATTTTCTATCATCATATACTATGCTTTTTTTTTCCCCCAATCCATGACAGGCTTAGTCTACAGACCACACCAAAATAGGTAGGGCACTTAAAACTTCAGCTGGAGACCTGTTTCTCTTTTCACTTTTCAGAAATGGAGTCCTGGGATGAGAGCTTGCCCTGTTTTCTAATACATTCAAGGAGTTAAAAGCAAATGTCTACTTTGCTCATTTGAAGTATCTCTGGAAGTAGTAGCGGTCAGAAGAAAGTGAAAACACCACAGGGCAGTTTGAATTTCAACGTAATTAACTACTTTCTTGATATCAACCAGACAACAACAAACCCAGGTCCAGTGACAACAAATGTAGTTAATTATTCTCTCCCCTTCCCGATTCGAAGTCCATCTCCAGTCTTTCCCAACTCTGAAGTTTCACTCACAGCCATTTGATACAAAACTATACATTTTATTAGCAAAATCCTGAGTAACATCTGGCAAGTTTCCAAATACCTTATCAAACATGAACTCTATTTTACTTAACCCTAATTTAACTCACCTAAAAATCACAAATGGTGATACAAGAAGCAAGGGTACACAAAAAGACTGACCAACAGTTTAGAAACAGATAATCACATAAATAATTTTACTCCAAACAATTCCCACTCTCTTCCAAAACAAATTTCAATCTTCATTTTTCATGCAAATCAATACATTATTTCCTTCCTTACTAGATTACATGCACCCGGAGTAACAATAAAGAAAACTATTTTGAGACTGGGGGTAAAAAATAAAGACATTAACATGAAAAATGATGAGAAAAGCAATGGAAAAGCTACTTACTGCTTTTCTTTCCCTACCCTTTTAACAACAAACGTTCCAACCCCCAGGCCTTAGTTTAAAAAAAAGTTTCTCCCTGTGCTTTCCTTACCTTGACGGGGAAGCCATAATTAAGTTCATAAAGCAAAAAGTCTGCAGTCCATCAACCCTCTCATCTGGCTGACCCTCCAGCCAAAATCTCCTTCAGCATTTGTTGAGAGTGAGTCAGTGGATGTCTGCTTCCTATCTCCCTTATACACTGCACTCTCTTTACAAAAAAAAAAAAAAAAAAAGTCACTTTCCTACCTGTTCCCAGAGACTCCAGTTTCCTAAACTAAGCCTTTAGTTCAGTTTGGGATTACATGAATTCTGATAGACATCCGGGCACTCTGGGTTTCAGCAAGTTTGCCTCACTTTCCTAGGCTCAGGGAGTTCCTTTTTAAGCTCCGGAATTTAAAGCATTTAATATCAAGCGGGGCAAAAATGCTGGAAAGGAAAGAAATGCAGCTAAGGAAACTCACTGGCCAGCAACTCAAAGCAAAAAACCAAACTGAAAAAGGAGGAAGGGAAGAAATCATTCCCTGGGCAAAAGAAAATTGCTGGATTGCGTAGATTAAAAAAAAAAAAAACAAACCCCTTCCAAGAAGATTCTTGTGGTACAGTCCACCTCCTTAATTGGGCATGTTAGCCTATTAAGGCCAGAAAAAGAGGAGGATTGGATAGAAAAAAAAATACAAGCCAGGGTGGCCAGCCTATCAAGGAGGAGGTGCTGAAGCGCAGGGGCCGGAGAGCTGCCAGAGACCCGCCTGCAGAGTGATCGTTTGCCAGATGCCTAACAAAGTAGAAACTGGCATCCCTGGAACAGAGTGCCCTGCTGCTGCTCCCCAGCACTCCCGATGCACGTCGTAGGAACAACTGGGGAAAGAGAGAATGGAAATTACTCATGAAAGGAAATCTTTGGAGGACAATTATGACTTGCACAACGAGGAAATGTGGGAGTACTGCATTTCCTTTCCACTTTCGTTTTATTTGATTCGTTTGGCATTTATTTTGTGCTTTTTCAAAAGAAAAAGGTCCCGGAACCTCAAAGTATTTCTGAAACATCATGGGAGATAACACCAACACAAATATCCTTGTTTGTATTACAGTTAAGTGCCACTTTATATTTACTAATAAATGGACTGAGTTACTGTTGCTAAATGTTGCAATACCATACCGTGCTACTAACAGCTTGTGTTGTGTTATAGGACTTCCCTCCCACTCTCTCTTAAGGATACTACTCCCCCTCCAGGCTCTAGCTTCAAGGCTGGGTGACCTAGTGACTTGAAAGCGGGGGAAAAACTGGGTTCAAGTCAGCCTCTGGTATATACTAAGTGTAAACCTAAACAAATTATCTAACTTCTAAACTCCTCACATTTGCACTGATTGAAAGAGACTGCTCAGTGACAGTTTATGCCAATGAAAATACAGATATGGATGAAAAAAATATTGTTCAATAACCTGAAAGCACGAAGCCAAATTATGTGGAATTGTAAAATTATTCCATGCACCATTTGATATGAAACTGACTTGTTATTCTATAATTCATAAATGTAGGACCAAAGAATTTAGAGCTGGAAAGAATATATACATTCACTCTCTCAGGGTGATCACACGGATTCCCAAGAGTTTAATTATCATAACTAGGTAGATGACTCCTAACATTTACATAGTCAGCCCTCAGAGTATGAGTTCCAGTTTCCCCGACACCAACTGTCACCTAGACATCTGGATTTCCCAAAGACATATCCAAAATGTGCTAGTTTGGAGGACATTCTAATTCCCCCCCAAAAGTATCTCTTTTCTTAACTTCCTGATTTCTCTTCTGAACACTACCATCCTTTCAGTCATCCAGGTTCTGAACCTCAGTATCATCCCTGACTCAACCTTCAGTATAAAAATTATAATAACATCGAGCATTTATATAGTTTTAGGGCTTTCACAGCACTTTACATATTTTATTTCATTTAATCCTCACAATAACACTGGGAGATAGGTGCTATAATTATCCTCATTTTACAGGAGAGACTGAGAAGTTAAGTGACTTGTCCAAGGTCACACAGCTATATCCAGGCAAAATCCAATCTCAGGTCTTACTAACTTCAAACGCGGACCTCTGCGCACTGCACCATTTAGGTGCCCCTACCCAGTCAGTTTCTAAATGTCCTTTCTCTCTCCACAATATCCCTTAAATACATTTCCCTTCTCTCCACTTACTCAACATCAGGCCTTCATCATCTCTCCTCTGCACTATCACAATTGTCTCCTAATTGACCTTCCTGCCTCGAGTCTGCCCTGTCCAATTCATCCTCCACACAGCTGCCAAAACGATCTTCCAAAACCTCAGGATTGACGTGGCCGTGACACTCTCCTGTTCAATAAACTACTGTCTCCAGGACAAAAAGAGAAAATCCTGTTTCACATTTCGATCTTTCCATAGTCTGGCTCAAAGCTGATTTACAAAGTTCTTTCACATTTTTCAGCACATACGTTATTTTCCAGACAAAAATGGCCCTGCTTATTATGTTCCAGACAATTACCATATGGTAAGTGCAGGGCAAACATATTACCATAGTAAGTGATAGGAGAAAAAAAGACAAAAACAGTCCCTGCCCTCAAGGAGCTCAGACTCAACCGGGAGAGAAAACATGTAGATAATGACTTATGAGATAACTACAAAGCAGATGGAAGGCAATAGGAAACACAAAAGCTCTAGGAGCTAAGGGAGCCAGAAAAAACCTCTCTTAGAAGGTGAGAATCGAGCTGAGTCTTAAAAGGAATCAGGAAAACGATGAGACCTAGGTAAGAAGAAGGAGAATTCCAGGCTGCGGCTGGGGGGGGGGGGGGAGGTGGAGCAGCAGCCAGCCAGGGCAAAGGACAGAGATAAGAACTGGATGGTCCCAAGGGAGGAAGGACAGTTGAGGGCAGTATAGCAGTGGTAGAGAAGAGTGAGCATTAAATGACAAAGGGGGTTATATTTCAGCCTGAAGGTAAGAAAGAAGCCAGAGCCATAGGAATTTGACACAGATGGAAAATCACTTTGGCAGCTAAGTGAAAGCTGGATTGTAATGGGGGAAAGACTTGAGGCAGGGAAATGGGTCTCAAGGGTGGGGGTTATAGAAACAGAAAGAAGAGAATATATATATATATATGTATGTATGTATGTATACACTGACACACAAACATATACATATATACATATATATATATATATATATAAAAATATGAAATCTTGTGAAAGATAGAAGTATCAAGATTTGGCAATGTAATGGATATATAAGGGGAGGGGGAATAAGGGAGGATGAGGTGTTTGGGGACAAGTTCGGATGCTGCAAATCCAAATTGAGATGTCGCAAAGGCAGTTGGTGATGCAAAACTGGAAGACAGAGAGAGAGATTGTCTCCCTTTCCTGGAAGGCATTCTCTTCCTCACCTCCTGCTCTTGGCTACACTAAAGCTTCATCTCAAGTGACAAACCCTACAGTAAACACTTATAGCTGATCCCAGCTGTTTATACTTCCTCTTACACACACACACACACACACACACACACACACACACACACACACACAAGTTATTCAGATTTACTAAGTACATGTTGTTATAGGCTCTTGCTATTTCCCCACACTAAAACACAAGTTCCTTGAAGGCTGGGACTATTTTCATTTTTGTCTTTCTCGAGTAGTGCCTTGCCCATAGTAGACACTAAATGAACTGAATTAGAGATCATCTACTCCAATGCCCTCAATTAATAGAGTCCAGAATAAATGACTTATACAAGATTTTTTGTTTAGTCATTTCAGTTGTGTGTAACTCTTTGTGACCCCATTTGGGATTTTCTTGGCAAAGATACTGGAGTGGTTTGCCATTTTCCTCTCCTGCACATTTTTACAGATGAAGAAACTGAGGCAAACAGGCCTAAGTGACTTGCCCAGGGTCACACAACTAGAATCTGAAGCTGAATTTCAACTCAGGAAGATTAGTCTTTCTGACTCCAGGCTGAGCACCCTGTCTACTGCACCACCTAGCTAACAAGATTATGGGATGGGCAGATAGGTGGTGTAGTAGATAGAGCACCAACCCTGGAGTCAGAAGGACCTGAGTTCAAATCCAGCCTCAGACACTTACTAGCTGTATGATCCTTGGCAAATCACTTAACCCCGACTGCCTCAAAAAGCAAAAAACAAAAAAACAAAAAAACCCAAGATTATGGGACTAATAAAATGATAAGAGCTATGATCTGATTTGAGATTTTTACTCTAAATCTAGCATACTGTCAAAAACTGGCCCTTGATATTCACTAATTAAAAGTAATTTTATTGATATCATTTGTTTTTTTATTATGTACATTTTCCAATGCACCTCCTTTCTTCTACCCTAGAAGGTATCCCTTGTAATAAACCATCTCAATTTCTTACCTGGCTATACTCCACTGGACTTCTACATCATGGCCCCAGGAACTTCATCATTCTGCAAGATCATCAACCTTGGTATTCATACCCTACCAGAACCCTTTGCCTCTGGATCTCCTCTAACTGGATGGTGTGATGAGTTCCTTTCAAAGTCTCCTTTTAAGGAGAGTACAAGGGCTCCTCCCAAAGTCTCCTTTTAAGGAGAGTATAAGGGTGGCCATCTCTTCATGTCCTAGAGAGCTGCACTCCTTTGGATTTCTTCATCATGCTTCTGTCCCAGGTACCTTCTCCTTCCACTCTCCACCACCCTTTTCAGTCTTCCCCCATTAAATTGTAAGCTCCTTGAAGGCAGGGGAAATTTTATTTTTTTTAAAAATACCAAAGCCACCAGAAGATAAAATCAAGTTCTTAAAGAACCCAATCTCAGAAAAGGCAAAAGACTTCTGTAAACAGACTTCTTTACAGACTAGCTGTAAAGCAACTACCAAAGAAAATAAATTCCTGGTCCTGAGGGATTCAAAGGAGAATTCTATCAAACACTGCTACTATACAAATTATTCTCAAAAATTGAGAAAGAAAACACTCATCAGTATTCTTTTATGAGATAAATGCTTAAACCAGGGAAGGATTAAAAAATATATATATATGCATATATATACATGTATATGTCAAATATCATTAGTGACTATGAAATTTTTAAAAAATTAAATAAAATCTTGTCAAAGAGACAACCATGCTTCCAAGACATCATTCATTTATGATCAAGTTGTATTTATGACAAAGATGCAAAGATGTACATCTCTCATTTATGCTAAAATAACCCCACAATGTACAGGAATAGTGGGACCTTTTTAAAAATACCACTTAAAAATATTTATCTTAAAAACCTCATCATATTCAATGGGGTTACACTAGAACCTTTTTCAATAAGCATGGGAGTAAAGTAAGGTTACCGACTCTCCCCACTATTACTGAATATAGTTCTGGAAATGCTAGCAATAGTAAAAAGAGAAAGAAATTAAAGACACAAATACAGGTAAAGAGAAGATAAAATTATCCCTATTTACTGATGATATAATAATGGTTACTTGGAAAATCCTAGGGAATCAGCAAAGATACTTACGATGATATGCTAGAGCAGTAGTGTCAGATTCAAATAGAAATGGGGCCACTAATCCATACATAAGGATCCCTGTGGGCCACACATTAACTTACTTTTAAAATGCTTAATATCTATTTTTATGGCATTTTTATTTATTTTATTAAATATTTCCCAATTACATTTTAATCTGGTTTGGGCTGTACTCAGGAACTGCAATGAGTCCTGCTGGCAAAGGTATCTGGCACTTCCGTTCTAAAGAATAAGCAAAGATTATTGTTAATTCAGACAATAAATTCAAGCAAAGTTGCAGGTTACAAAATAAACTCTCAATATCAACTGCATTTGTATATGTATCATTGAAGAGGCAAGAGGCAAGAAAAGGAAACTTCATTCCAAATAACTACAAAATACTTAAGAGTATCTGAGGAATCAATCTAGTACAATACACAAAAACAATCATTAGTTAGATCACAAAATGCTTCTTCGAGAAATAAAGAACTCGAGGCAGACAGGTGGCGCAGTGAATAGACCACCAGCCCTGGAGTCAGGAGGACCTGAGTTCAAATCTGGCCTCAGACACTTGACACACTTACTAGCTGTGTGACCTTAGGCAAGTCACTTAACCCTAATTACCCTGCCTTCCACCCTCAAAAAAAAGAGAAATAAAGAACTCAAATACCTAAAAAAATGTCAGCTCATGGTGGGGCCCTGTCAATATAATAAAAATGATAATACTATCAAAGTTAATTTACACTTTTAATGCTATAACAAATTATCAAAGGGATACTTTATAAAACTTGATAAAATAATAACAAAATTCATTCAGAAAAACAAAAGATCTAGAGTATCAAGGCAAATGATGAAAGGAGGGGAAAAAGAAGGGGGAATGCCATTTCCAGACTTTAACATAAAATAACATAAATCAGAACTATCTGATATTGATTAAAAATAGAAAAGCAGGTCAATGGAACATACTAGACAAAGGAGAATCAGAACTCATGGAACTCAAATCACCAGGTACAGAAAAAACTCCCTATTTGATAAAAATTACAGGGAAAATTGGAAAGTGGTCTGACAGAAATCGGTACCTTACAGTATATTTCATAATACATCCTAAAGGTATATATGACTTCACTAGTAAAGATCATACCATAAAAAATTAAAAGAGAAGTAGACCATATATTTCTCACAGCTATGAGCAGGAAATGTAGTCTTAACCAAAGAAGGGGTAGAAGCAATTACAAAAGATAAAACAGAAAACTTTGATTACATAAAACTGAAAAGCTTCTGCACAAACAAAATTAAAATACCTAAAATAACAAGGGAAGCAACTGAATAAGAAAAAATCTTTGCATCAAATTTCTTTAAAAAAAAGTTTGGTATCCAAGATACATAAACTATATATAACCAATAGCCAATCCCCAATAGATAAGTTGTCAAACGATATGAGGCAAACAATTCTGAAAAGAAGAATCACAAACTGTTAACAACCAAAGGAAAGAATGATCCAAATCACTAATGATAAGAAGAATGCAAATCAAAACAAGCCTGAAATTTCACTTCGCATTCTGCAAATTGCAAAG
The DNA here is from genome assembly GCF_011100635.1 of Trichosurus vulpecula. Taxonomy (NCBI): domain Eukaryota; kingdom Metazoa; phylum Chordata; class Mammalia; order Diprotodontia; family Phalangeridae; genus Trichosurus; species Trichosurus vulpecula. The sequence continues at coordinate 69,624,325 of NC_050578.1, forward strand.
ATAACACAAGATAGTGCTGTCAAGGTTTTTCTGAACATAGGCACAGTTTTTAGTGGTGCTGTGAATTGGTACAACTATTTTAGAAAATAATTTGGAATTATGCATATAAAGTGACTAAAAATGTCCATACTCTTTGACCCATTCCCAATGATTACATTACTGAGTTTGTACCCCAAAGATAGCACTGATTTAAAAAAAAAAGTCTCTATACACTAAAATATCTAGAGTAGAACTTTTTGTGATAGCAAAGAATTAGAAATAAAGTAGATGCCCATAGATCAGGAAATGACTAAACAAATGCATGAATATAATGGAATATTATTATGCTCTAAGAAATGATGAGTGTGGTGAATATAGCAAAGGATGGAAAGATCTACATGAACTGATGCAGGGTGTACTAAGCACAGCTAAGAAAACAACATATCTACTAACCTCAACAATGGGGGGAAAGACACCTCCCCCATCACACATACCCCAGAACTAAATGAAACAAAATTATAAAGAAGCACGGCTCAAAAGAGATATGAGAAGATACTCCTACTTCAACCCTTTGAAAAGGCAGAATGTTCATCAAGTTACAAATAACACAAATTTTCAGAAACTCAATGTATAAATGAGTTATGCTGATTTTTCCCCTCTTTTTCTTTTTATAGCTTTGAGGGGGAAGGGAAGGAAATAAGCACCTGCTATGTGCCAAGCACTGTACTAAGCATTTTATAAATATCTCACTTTTTAAAAACACTACATTATATGGGATAACTCTCTAGAAGGGGGAGGGATGCTTGGGGAAACTAAAATGACATTTTTAAAAAGTCTATTTTTTAAAATTTTGTTAAAATATCAACAGAATGAGATTTTTGCTATGACAATGCCTTGCACATAGTAGGTATTTGATATTAGAATGAACTGAGGTATCTTCTAGTTTTAGCTACCAGTGATTAGGGAGGCAACCAGGTGGCTGGACCTGGAGTCAAGAAGACAAATTCAAATCCAGCCTCAGACACATACTAGCTGTGTGACTCTGGCAAAGTCACTTAACCTCTGTTTGCCTTAATCTACTGGAGAAGGAAAAAGCAAACCACTCCAGTATCTTTGCCAAGAAAACGCCACAAACAGTATGGTCCATGGGGTCACAATAAGCCAGATATAACTGAACAATGCCACCACCAGTGACCAGATCACATGCTGAATATGAATGAAACAGTAATTTCCCACCAAATTCTAAAACGTAATTTAACAAACATTTATTATGTGCCTGAAATGTCCAGGGCCCTGTGCTAGATATCGAGTACATACTGACAAAAAGCAGAAAGATCTATGGAAATGTTCAACATGTACATAGATAAGAAAACATTTACAAAGTAATTTCAAAAGGTAAAAAGAAGTAATAACTGATGAAATGAGGAAGGATTTCTTGAAGGCGGCATGTGATCTGTGCTTTGAAAGAAGGTTGGTATTGTGAAAGTACTGGCCTCCAACTTATTAAAATAACACCTTGGTAAAATGCTCATGTGAGTAGTGAAGGGTGGTCAATGCCTCTCAAGAGTTAGGAAGGCTCTTTTTTTTTTTTGGAGGGGGGAAGGCAATGCAATTGGAATTAAGTGACTTGTCCAAGGTCGAACAGCTAGTAAGTGTGTCAAGTGTCTGAAGCTGGATTTGAACTCAGGTCCTCCTGACTCCAGGGCCAGTGCTCTATTCACTGTGCCACCTAGTTACCCCAAAAGGAAGGCTACTTAATTCTTTTTTTTTTGGTGGGGGGGAAGCCACGACAATTGGGGTTAAGTGACTTGCCCAAGGTCACATGGCTAGTAAGTATATCAAGTGTCTGAGGCTGGATGTGAACTCAGGTCCTCTTGACTCCAGGGCCAGTGCTCTACTCACTGGACCACTTAGCTACCCCTGGAAGGCCCTTCTTTCTTGGTAGCACCCACTGAACCCAGTCTGAAAAAGCCACTACTCCTCAAAGGGTAAAACAGTTCATAGCTATCTCTACCTCCTAGTTCAGGTACCTAGGTCCAAGCTTACAGGTGCCAGTTGTTGAGTTCCATAATGCTTACAGATAGTATGTATTGTGCCAAAGGGTACTAGCCCAAAGGCATGGTATGGGCAGTTATGTAATAGGGGAGTGGCAAATGAACAGGGTCACTGATACAACTGCCTTTGTGAAGAGGCTGGTAACATATAATGGAACTGCCTTAGAGAGAATCTGAAACACACGCAGACATTTTCTAACTATTTCCAGTCTGCCAATCAGGTGCTGAACATAAGCCACTTGATTGGGTGTGGCTATAAAGTCAGAGTAGGGGCACACTGACAAGGTTCTAGATGGCCTCAGAGCTCTCTCTCTGGGTCTGGCCTCTTTCTTTCATTCACTTCCTGCTAGCTGATGGTGTGTATTGAAGCACCAAGGGGAAGCCATGAGTCTTCTCCCATCCAAGCCTTTGTTCTTTGCCCATCTGGAATAAGTTGGATACTATCACCTGCTGAGTTTCTAAAACTCAACTGAGAGTTCAGGAATGGAGTCCATAATTGGATTTTGCAGTCAGCCTAGCATCAATGCCCTGAGGAAAGAGGCGCAATCTCCAGGGATCAGTCCTGTCTTTGGGACTCAGCCCAGTTGTAACAAAGAAGAGAACTCATCCAGCAAGATGCCACATTTGGGTGTGTACTGACTGGGACCAAAGCTATGTAGAAACTGTATTAAGCTTAAGCCCACTCTCCCCAAAGGAGAGGGAAATACTTGTATTTCTCTTGCTCTACATTTGAAATCATCATCATCATAATTATCATCATTATCAATAATCATCATAATACTAGGAGCATTTTGTAGCACTTTAAAGTTTGTAAAACACTTTACAAATATTATCTCATTTGATCCTCACAACAACCCTGGTAAGTGCTATATTATCCCCATTTTACAGATGTGGAAACTGAGGCAACCAGAGTCTAAGTGACATGCTCACACAGGGTCACCGAGCCAATATGTGTCTGAGGCAGGATTTCAACTCATGTCTTCCTGATTTCAAGTCCAGTGTTCTATCTGCTGCACTATCTGACGGCCTATAAATATACCTTTGTAAAAGAAACAGAATCTTGAGCTAAGAAATTAGAGGAGGAACACCATAACCCCTAGAACTCTGGACTAGAACTCCTGAAACCCTGCAGAGGAGATTATAGCTGGCTAGAGAAATGACTCACTACACAGGGAGGTTTGTAGGAGAAATATGGTCTACGTATATAACATGACTACGCATAACATTGGAATACCTGCCTTCTGCTGGCTCTGGTGTAGATGAAAGACCAACCTCTCTCATCATTTCTCAGGCCAAATTACTATTTAATATGAATGAAATGTTAACAGTAAATGACCCTAGGAAAATGAAGGTTCTCAATATTATCATTGGAGATTGTGACCCCCAATTTGATTTAAATGTTTGCCCAAAATTAAATGATGTGGTCTCATTTGCAGTAAGATGTGTTCTCAGAACTATTAGGAAATTGTAGTCAGTATTTCAGTAAAGTATTTTGCATTAAATTCTGAAATTATAGTACATTTGCTATTAGCCTTGAGCAAGTTAATTCACCTGTCTGCCTCAGTTTCCATAATCTGCAAAGGGGATAATAAAAAAAAAATAGCTCGCCCTTCCTGGGGTTGTTGAGAGGACTATATAATTGTGATGTATTTAACACAGTGCCTGGCTTATGCAGAGTGAACAATGCAATATTCAGACCTTAGAGGAATTCAACTGGACAAAATATTTCCTTGGTATCTTCTACTACTTAAAGAGTGCTTTTCTACATTGGCATTGACTCCATTCAGATTTAAGCCTTATAAAGGGAAAACCTTCAATTCTACTCTTATAACTGCCTTGTGATATAGGTTAACAAATTGTTATGCTGATATATTTGAGAAATTCAAATAACCAATGAGAAGTCAAAAATGAAATATGTTAAAGTACTACAGAAGGCAAGGCTCTGAAATTTTTAAATTAGGCTTTAAAAACCAGAAAAATCCTGGCATGTCGTAAGCACCATATAAATTATGGTTGGGTATAATTTCTCCATACTGGATTAAGATGTGACTAGTATAAAATGCCAGGCACAATAAAATAAATTATTTTCTATGTAAGAGAATTTGGAAATGCATTTGACTGAATTAATATCACCTGACTGCTAATAAGTTTTAAATACGTAACATCGTGTGTGTTATCATATTTCTAAAACTGTTCTTAAGCTATGAAATTTGAGAAAACATTGCATCAGAAATGACATTAGAATGGTAACTTACCTTTTTGTATCTGGATGCTGCCATGAATTAAATCCTTAAAAGAATGTGACAAATATGTATTAAAACTATTTTGTTTCAAATTAAAAAATAATACTGACTCACTGTTGGGAGAGAAGTATAGCAAAATCCTCTTCAGAGACCTGCATCTGTGAGATTGCTCAGGACTTCCTACGTGGGCTGGGTCATAAGATCAGCATGATACGAAATTCTGGTGTGCTTACAGTTTGAGGAACTAGGACCTTCCCAGGCAGAGTGGGAAAATGTACGAGTTAACTTTAAATACAGAGTGAATTTCGTCTAAGATCACTTGGAAAGTCATGAAATTGTATCTTTTAATAATTAACATGAAGTGAAATTGCAACTTTGAACCAACTTAGTAACAACAGATTTTAGATTCAGAGATTTCATTTTGCCTTAGGAGCTAAGAATTAATAAGAACATGTTCTTCTGGAAACTTATAATAACTAGGAATTTTCTGGGGACTTTTGAATCAACTATTCACTGGATGTGTGAGCTAGTATTAACTGTAAATGGGTAAAACTCCAGAATGTGATTATTCTTTTTTTTCCTTTCTATTTTATTTTTTTTTATTTTTAGTTTAAAACACTTGGTTCTACATAATTTGAGTTCCAGATTTTCTTCCTCCACCCCCGCCCCTGGCTCCACCTCCCTCCCCAAGACAGCATGGAATCCATCTTCTACATATAACTTTGCATTGAACTTATTTACACACTAGTCAAGTTGTAAAGAATTATGACTAATGGAATGAATCATGAGAAAGAAGAAACAGAACCAAAAAAAAAACCCCAAAAACAAAAACAAGAGGAAAAAAAAGGGGAAAAAAAAAAGGTGAGCATAGAGTGTGCCTCAATCTGCATTTAGACTCCACAGTTCTTTCTCTGGATATAGATAGCATTCTCCAACGTGAGTCCTTTGGAGTTGTCTTTGCACCTTGTGTTGCTGAGAAAAGCAGTCTATCAGGGTTAGTCATCACAGAATCCACGTATCTGTGGTTGTGTATAATGTTCTCCGGGCTCTGCTCCGCTCACTCAGCATTATATTGTGTAGGTTTTTCCAGGCTGTTACAAAGTTCGTTTCATCCCAATTTCTTATAGCACAATAGTATTCCATTACATTCATATACCACAACTTGTTCAGCCATTCCCCAATTGATGGGCATCCCTTTGATTTCCAATTCTTTGCCACCACAAAAAGAGCAGCTATAAATATTTTTGTGCATAAGGGTCCTTTTCCCACTTGTGTGATCTCTTTGGGATACAACCCTAGAAGTGGCATTGCTGGGTCAAAAGGTATGAACATTTTTATAGCCCTTTGGGCATAGTTCAAATTGCTCTCCAGAATGGCTGGATCAGTTCACAACTCTACCAGCAATGTAACAATGTTCCAGTTTTCCCACATCCTCTCCAGAATTTATCATTTTCCTGTTTTGTCATTTTAGCCAATCTGACAGGAGAGATATGGTAGCTCAGAGTTGTTTTGATTTGCATTTCTCTAACCAGTAGTGGTTTCGAGCATTTTTTCATATGCCTATAGATATCTTTAATTTCTTCCTCTGAAAACTGCCTGTTCATATCCTTTGACCATTTCTCAATTGGGGAATGACTTGTATTCCTATAAATTTGGCTCAGTTCCCTGTATATTTTGGAGATGAAGCCTTTATCAGAGACACTGGTTGTAAATATTTTCTCCCAATTTTCTGCTTCCCTCCTAATCTTTGTTGCATTGGCTTTTTTTTATACAAAAACATTTCAATTTAACATAATCAAAGTTATCCATTTTGCATTTTGTAATGGTCTCTATCTCTTGTTGGGTCACGAATCTTTTCTTTTCCATAAATCTGATAGGTAAACTATTCCTTACTCTCCCAAATTGCTTATAGTATCAGTCTTTATTCCTAAATCATTAACCCATTTTGACTTTATTGTTGTATATGGTGTTAGATATTGGTCTATGCCCAGTTTCTGCCCTACCATTTTCCAATTCTCCCCGCAGTTTTTGTGAAATAGTGAATTCTCAGCCCAGAAGCTGGATTCTTTGGGTTTATCAAAGAGTAGATTGCTATAGTTGTTGACTTCTCCATCTTGTGTTCCTATCCTATTCCACTGATCCACCACTCTGTTTCTTAGCCAGTACCAGGTAGTTTTGATGACTACTGCTTTACAGTACAGTTTAATATCTGGTATGGCTAGGCTACCTTCCCTAGCATTTCTTTTCATTAAAACCCTAGATATTCTAGACCTCTTGTTCTTCCAGATGAATTTTGTTATTATTTTATCCAGCTCTGTAAAATAATTTTTTGTTAGTTCGATTGGTATGGCACTGAATAGATAAATTTGGGTACAGCTGTCATTTTTATTATATTAGCTTGGCTTATCCATAAGCATCTGATATTTTTCCATTTATTTAGATCTGACTTTATTCGCGTGAAAAGTGTTTCATAATTATGTTCATATAGGCCCTGGGTTTGTCTTCCAGATAGACTCCCAAATATTTTATAGTGTCTACAGTAACTTTGAAAGGAATTTCTCTTTCTATCTCTTGCTGTTGGGCGCTGTTAGTGATGTATAGGAATGCCGGGGATTTATGAGGGTTTGTTTTATATCCTGCAACTTTGCTAAAGTTGTTTATTATTTCAAGTAGTTTTTTACTTGATTCTCCAGGATTCTCTAAGTAAATCATCATATCATCTGCAAAAAGTGATAATTTAGTTTTAATACTAACCATCTGAGCTGCCATAATCTAACGAAAGATATTACTGTTTCCAACCTGAATTTGCATTCAAGTCCACAAGCAACTAAGTAAATGAGTTGCTTGAGGACTTGGTAACAAGTTCTTAAAAATGGGTTCAGGATTTTACATATAAAATTGCACTGTTAATTGTAAAGAAAGTGAAATTAATTTATACTAAAGACACATAAGGGCTAATTTTCCAGTACAAGCCTTCATAGATTCTTAGGATTCCTCCTTCAGCCTGTTGATGGCACATTCATATTAGATACAAGGCTTAGGTAAAGATAGAAACAGCTCAAATTTTTCTAAAATTTCAGGTGAATTCTGGGTTGAGACATTTCTTGGTCCCAAAGATACAGCTAATTTTGTTCCTAAATTTCTTCTTAAAGAGATTGTGCTCCAGTACAGACCACCAGCACATATAGATTCAGACAAGGAGTCTCATAAAAGACTTAATATGCTCTCAAATTTATTCCTGTCTCAGAAGAACTCCCAAGTTTTATACTCCTTATCAACCCCAGAGTTCAGGATAAATCTCTATGATAAATATTGAACATATGAACAAAGAACTGAAGACCCTGACTGGTAAATTATGTTCTAAAACCGACTTACTTCTCCTTGCTTTCCCCATGTGAAGCAGACCTTTCTCCTTTTGCTGTTTGGTTGAAAGCAAAATCCTTCTATATATTATTGTTGGGAGGGGATATGTCGGTGGCTTCTTATACATAAGGAATTACAAAACAGAGGGAAGGAACTTTATGAAGCAGGAGCTGCAACACAGAATAGGCCACTGAAGTTTCTCACTACATTAAGAATTTTCAGACCAGCAGAACTCAACCTGCCCATACCAAGTGTTTCTGACCACTCTCCTTGAATATCTGAGACTGAAATGCCATGCTTAGAAAAACAATTGTGAGTTGCCAGGTTCCAGGGAGAACTGATGCTACTAAATCTTCCATATGTATTGTCTCCCCTGTTAGACTGTGAACACTCTGTGAGCAGGAACCCTCTGAACTCCCAGCACTTAACATAGGGCTTTGCATCATTGTTTTGCTTGGCCCATTGGGTCAGTGTTTATTTTCACTGAGTGAACTCTATACAAAAAGAAAGTCCAGGAATACAAGCCTTCTGGTCCACGTCCATATACTGGGGTGACCACCTTAAAGCAGGCAGCTAGAAATGTCCTCCTTGAAATTTGAGAGGTAGGTTCAGGCCACAAGTGAGTCCATCTTGCTGTTGTTTTTTAAATTGAGACATCTACACAAAGAGAGGCCTGTGCTATGATCAATCAATCATGTTGATCTTATATTAAGCAATCAGGAGATATTGCAATAAGTCTCCACAAAATTCAACAGGTTATAGCAGAAACCCAATTGCCTAAACAAATGCAGATATCCCATGGTGGGACCCTCTTCATAGTTTTACAACTATATTCAAATGGGCTATAAAGAGCAAGCAGAGATGGTCCAGCTTCCCAGCCACACAGCACCAGGTTTAAACAATGGAATAAAGTTTTCTCACAAGACAGAAGTTGGACTAGATGCATAATCGAAGAGAAAGGGCTAGCTCCAGAATTGAGTCACAAGATGGAGTCAGTGCGGTTTGCTCAATTCCCATAATTAATCACTTGCTGTCCTAATCTCCTCAATTCCCTTAATTTCTTCACTTCAGTATGGATAGTGACATAGGCCATGGCTCTATGACTGATGCTGACATTCTCTTGGTTGCGGTTGAAACATTTGGACAATTTTCAAAAGAATTTCACATTAAACATAATTACATGGAAGACAGTGCCATATTGTTAATAGTAAGAAAACGTAAATTAAAACAACTTTGAAGTTTCATCTCATGTCCAGCTGTGAAAGGACCATTGTTTCCCTGATGCAGCCTCATTCTTCCCACTAACAATATGGGAAGACTTTGCCTAAAAGAAGACCACACTGCCACTGGAACCTGATTGGATCCAATTTTCCTCATGCAGCTTATTAGTCATCTAAGGAAATAAGAAATCTGCAGTCTAGACTCCTTAGACTTGATGGATTTCCTAAAGCCCACTTGAGCCATGTTAGTCTGCCCTGCACAACAGATGGGTTTCCACATAATGACAAGGGGGAGGTCCACATCCAGAGAAACTAAATGTCACAATATCCTTCTTGCATAGCCTTGCTATTCTGGGGCAAAGTAACCCTCCTTTTGTTAAATATCCAATGACCAGGAAGTAATGTTTCCCTGTAGGAAACCCATCCTGGAATTTCTTGAGAAACCCAGATGTTTTCTCCAATCCTGAGAAAAACCAGTAAATAAATTTGGGGGGGAAAGCATGATGGTTCTTCTGCAAGAATTAAAGACTAATAATCAACTTAAAGATACAAAGGAATTCACTGGCATCAAGTCAAAAGGAAGAGGAGGAAATGTTGACACACAGAGTAAAAGGTTAAGGTTGATGTTTCCAGGAACCAGAACAGGGGCACATAGGAAGGAAGCTGTCATGATCTAACAAGTGAGGCTTGCTTATAACTGTTGCCATGATATATGTGTTTCTGTGGCCCTATCTACTGCTAACAATGAGTCATTCTAGCAAATAAAATAAATGGGTTTTTTGTTTTGTTTTTTGTTTTTGGCAGGGCAATTGGGGTTAAGTGACTTGCCAAGATCATACAGCTAGTACATAGGTTAAGTGTCTGAGGCCAGATTTGAACTCAGGTCCTCCTGACTCCAGGGTTGGTGCTCTACTCACTGCACCACCTAGCTGCCCAAATAAATATTAATAGATTTATATGCATGGTATACTTTACAAAAATCTTATCAGTGATATTTCAAAAAATAACTAATTTTGGAAACACAATTAGCCCTTAAGTTGGCAATTTCGGCATATAATTCTATGTAGTACCGTTAACTTTACTAGGAAATCTAAACATTCCACTGTTTGAATACTGGCCAAATTCATGCTAATATGAACCAAAACCATATTAACATTAACTATTTGCTGACATTTTCTTTTATTTGAATATTTACTATACATCATAGTTCTTTGCAAATACTTCTATGCTTAAAATGTCTTATTTGTTAAACAATTGTTTAAAATATCAATAATGATGAAATTAAGCAGCAAAGCCCTAGAGGTCTATCTTATCTAAAACCAAGAAACTCTCAACTGAAGGAAATCATTAACAGGGCTCACCTGCCAACAGGCCTGCCCAGAACTCTCACCTCCCCTTTAGTATAGAGCTTCTTGGGAAGTGATTCTCTCCTGAGAGAATCAGGCAATTCAATGACTTTTGATCCTCTACTATGACCAGCTCTGTTTGTAGTAGAGACTATAAGAGGCTAAGTCTGATCTTCAGTACCTTATGATTTAGCTCTTTTAGACAGGTTTTAGTGGAATAGACAGACCATGAAGGTATAGAAGAAGAGAAATGGACAGAGAAGGAACTAGTGAACAGTAGGTCTTAGAACTCTAGACTGAATTTAAAGACATGTAGACTTAGATATTTACAAAAATCCAACAAATTCAAACCTCATACAGTCCCATATTTCTGAATGCCTTATTCTACAACTGTGTGTATTCATGCATACCTAAAAAGGACATAGCCTGAAACTGGAGTCCAAACTACAGTGGCTCAAATCCCTCCTCGTCACTACTTCTCTAACCTTTTTATACAAGCTGCTTAACCTCTCTGGGCCTCAGTTTCCTCATCTGTAAAATGAAGGCTTTTACTCTATGATCTCTAAAGTCCCTTCAATTCTAAATCTATGATCTTGTGATCCTATGGCTATCTGTAATATCTACCTCACAGGGTATTCACTTCACCATGCAAGCCTTAACACACTATATAAGTGTCAGCTATTACTATTAAAGATTTTAAAAACCAAATGGCGTTTTATAACATAATCAGAAAAAAAGCAGTCTTTAATGCCTTCTTCCAACTCAATTTACCTTAGTGCTATACCCTCTGATATCATTTCCAGTGTATTCTGTATATATCTGATTTAGAATGTTGGTCAAACACTGCCTCTCCCATTAGATTGTGAGTTCCTCAAGGCAGGAACTGTTTTTTGCCTTTCTTTGTATCCATGGAGCTTAGCACAATTGCTAGGAACACAGTAGGTACTTACTTAATAAAATATAGATAAAAAGGCTTTACTTCAGTCAGTAAAACTTAAGCTTCGTGAGGGCAAGGACTATTGTGGATCCCTGTGGATCCCCAAAACCTTTTCCATAGATCCCTACAGTTAAAATTATATTTGAAATAATACTAAGATGTTTTAATTTCTAATACAATAAACATTGATAGGTATAATCAACATTAATGGTTTGTTTGAGGGGGAGAGGTATTTCTCAATACTTCTAATAAGTATTGAGAGTATTAAACAATTCTAAAACTAAAAAGTTGGAGAACCTCTGCTGTTAGGGAGGCAAGCAAGCAGTCCTAAACCAAGAATCCCCAAATCCTATTAGAAAATATTTACTTTCAATTTAAAAAAAATTGTTTTAAGGTCATCTTCCTTGTTTACAAGTAATGGGTCCTGTAGCTTCTATTTGACAGGAGATCCTTTTAAATTCAGACGGGAAAAGAGGCAGTGATTATTGGGATTCCCACTTCCTCCAGCTTGTCTTTTCATTTGCAAAAGAAGCTATGGGTCAGTCAAAGTGAAAACAAAAGGAAGCATATTTCCAACTAAGAGCAAAGATCCCTAGGAATTAGGCAGTTAAAAAGCACCTCTCAAAAGAAGCTTCCCAAGAACTCGGAGCTCCTTCTGATTTCCTCACAAATTCCTTCCTCTTTTAAAATCTAATTGCCAATGAACAATCTATAAAATTATAATAATGTAAATGAAAATTACTAAAAATTACTTTTTAAAAAATGTATTATGCTGTCTTAAAGATAGCTGGGTAATTTTGCTTTACTGTTTTTTGTTATAAATGAAATGGACCATTATGGAAATGACAGAAGTATAAAAACTAAAAATAATTAATAAAAATGGTTTAAATCCTATAGCCACTTTCTTCATCCACTGAGATCAATCAAACAAGCAACTATTAAGCTCCTACTATGTGCCCATCACTCTACTGGGTGCTAAGAATATAAGGGTAAAAGTGAAACAATTCTTGATTACATTTTAACTAAGAGAGGCTAAATGTGTACATATATGTAAACAATATCATTACAAAGTAACTTGGGTGAAAGTGGTATTTGTGCTAAGCCTTCAAAGACAGGAAGGACTCACTCACTAAAAGACTGGTGGGTGGGTGGGGGGGGGAGGGATAAATTGCCCTCTTTGAGGTACAGTGAAAGTAGACCCAAATGTGAAGGGTATCAGTAAGGCTGGAAAGATAGGTTGGGTTAGATTTTAAATGCCGATCAGAAAGTTTATATTTTATTCTCGCTGTAAATTCTAGCCACAGGAGCAAGGGGGCAGTGACGTGGTCCGACCTCGGCATTAAAATCATTTTGACAGCTATTTGGGGGATGGATTAGAAGGGAGATCCATAAGGAAACTACACCAATAGTCAAGCCCAAAGGTGACGAGGGCATGAATTAAAATAGCGGCTCTGAATTAAAGAAAAGAAAACAGATGCTAAAGATAACGTAGAAATATATTTAGTTGTGTTCAATAGTATCTGACTCTTTGTGGCTCTCCTTGAAGTTTTCTTGACAAAGATACTAGAGTGGTTTGGCATTTCCCTCTCCAGCTCATTTTACAGTTGAGGAAACTGAGGCAAACAGGGTCAAGTGATTTGCTCAGGGTCACACAGCTAGTGTCTGAGGCCAGACTTGAACTCCGGTCTTCCTGACTCCAGGCCTAGCACTCTATCCCCTGTATCTGATGGGGATGGGATCTGAATCCCCAAAAGGAAAAGGCCATGCCTTTGGGATCTGGATCCCCAAAAGGAAAAGCTCTGGACTTTCCCAAGTGGTTCAGGTTCCTGGCTTTCACCTGGGGCAACTGGCCTTTCCTAGTTAATTAACTGCCCTTTCATTGCCTTCTCCATTACTACAGTCTTCCATATAAAAGATCCATCCTGCCTCCATGAAAGTGCTCAAATACCTTAAAAGTCTAGGCAAGGCTCAGATTCCTTAAGAGTCTGGCCACTATGGTGGATTTCTAGAATCCTGCCCACCTTCTATCGGTGTTTTAATAAACTGTCTTTGGCTGAAAAAAGGCTTGGGTCAATTTCCTTGGGGCAGGATCTGCATGTTGCTCTTTCTGAGTTCCCAGCATCCCTAAACCTCAACATACCAATTAGAAATTGCTTGGCTCTGTAGGGCCAAAGTGAAGAATCAAAAGATAATTCTGAGGTTGGGAATCTATATAACTCAATAGTACCATGAAAAAAACAGGGGAGTTTGAGAGAGGGATAAGTTTGAGGTGGTGGTAATGATGAGGGCAGAGTCTCTGGCAACCCCCTTGAATCTGGAATACAGTCTCTGGGAGCCTCCTTGAACTGTCCTTGAATCTTCCAACTAGATCTGGCCTTCCCCTAAGGCCATAAGCCTTACATTATCATTAGGCCCAAATCTCTACCTAGCCGGGCCCTTTACTGTCCAGCTACTTCCCACCCTTGATACTATCAGTATCCATGCCTTCAGCTACTTCCCACCATTAATCCCATTCTCTTGGTTGCTGGACTCTGACCTCATCTTGTCCTCCTTAGACTCCTCCTCAGGACCCTCCCTAAAGCCCTCCTCTAGTCAGCCCAGACCACCCCTCAATCCCTCCTACAATCTTTGTGTATATAATCTCCATCTTGCCTCCATGAAGGCGCTCAGGTTCAATCTAACTCAGCTTAGATTGAATCTAGCCCGCTTGTGAAAACAGGCATCACAAAGTGTGGGATTTCTTAAGACAACGCATTATGGTGAATCCCTAATAAACTTTAAGTCTTTTCCCTTGGCTGAGAAGGCTTGAGTCGAATTCTTTCAGCAGCACCCAGTGTGTCGGTATTTTGGGGTCATGAGCACCCCTAGGAACCTATGGTTCCCCTACCATCATCATTTTTACTTTAACCTCTTCAGTAAGATAATGAATTTGTGAAGGAAGAGACCTCGGAAATGTTCATTCATCACCTATTTTTTTTCTTCTAAGTGAGGAAGACAAGGCTCAGAGAGGACTACAGACTTGCCCAAGATCACACAGGCAGCAAACCAACAGAGCTGAGAACAGAGCCTCTCTTGGTCCTTGGATGCCAGACACAGCACACTGTTTCCTCTCTCTTTTGTGGCATCATGCCATGCCTCATACCTTAGTTACTCATGTAAATATCTTATTTCCTCCTATAACACAGTTTGGCAAGTTCTTGAACAATAGGAATTGAGTCTAATTCGTTTTTGTATTCCTCTACACATAGATGGTACTGAAATATTATTTGTTACTAAAAGTAAAAGGCAGCCTGATACAGTGGAAAGAGAACAGAATTTAGATACAGAGGACCTGAGTTCAAATCCTTCTTTAATCATTCCCTACCTTGTGACCTTGGGCAAGTCATTTAACCTCTTTGGACCTCAGTTCCTTCTCTGTAAAATGAGGGGGCTAGAGTAGACAGCCTTTCAAGCAAGCTCCAAAAAAGGAACCCTAGAACCTTGTACTAATGAAGAACACCTCTTCAAAAAACACCAATTTGTTCATATTCTTTTAATATCTACCATGGCAAGGGTACTCACTAAGGAAGCTGGGATGCTTCTTGTTGTTGTTTAAGGGCTGCTCTTAACATTGATATTTCCTTTGCCTGGAAGATCCGAAGAGGGAAAAACCTAAAATACTAGTCAGATGTCAAGGGAAAAAGAGAAGGAAGGGGAGGGGAAAAAAATGAGAGCTGTCTCCAAAGCATGTTAAAATCAAGAGCACCAAGGACAGTGCTCACCGAGTGAAACTGTACCAATAATTTCAGCTAGTTTTCCACCTCTAGACACTAATTGGTCCCCTTCTACCTTGCAAGTCATGTCCAAATGGTTCCAATCCATAAAGTGGTTTGAAATCTAATTGTTCAATGAATCTATATATGGCTCCTTAGGGACTCTTGGTTTGGAACATATAGAGGGGAAAAAGCACTAGATTTGGCTGCAAATCCCCTTCTTCTACAACTGGTTTTTCATCTGAAAAAAATGACAGGATTGGACAATATCTTTTAAAGTCACCTCCAATTGTGAATCCTATGACAACTGTCTTACTTTTAAATTTATCTAACCTCTTTTCTACTCAAGCTATCTATTTTTTAATTGAGGGAGAAGCAAATAAAAAACATTAGAGAAATTTTGCTAAAAGGTGGAAGGGACCTTAGAAATCATTTAATACCACCTTGTCCACCCTACCTCCCAATCTGTAAGTCCTCACAATATATTGGTCAAAGGAAGAAATAAGAATGTTAATAATACTATACTAGGTATAATTTAAGAAACTCGAAACCCCAAAATATTATTGTCTCAGTAACTCTCAAATCATAACATACTTCTGCTGGACCATAAAATACTTCATAGCTCTTGTCTTATAAATGTAACACATTCAAAAAATAAGAGAAGCAAAGTCAGTCATGTGCCCCAGGGTCTCAGAATGAGGAGAGAAAAGGACAGTTGAATAAAGAGAGGCAATAGATATCTCCATTTCCTACCTTCCTCTACTGATCACTAGCCTCACTGATGAAGTAAGTTGGCAAGGAGGAAGAACAGGAGAAGTTGATTATACAGGCCTCAAATGTACAGGCTAAATTGAAGCCCTCCATAAAAAGTAAATTCCATCTACTTCAAGCCCTGTTTGGACAAATATAATGCAAAGAATATATATCCCTGTTCCCCTAACAGCTTTTGGATTATTCTCTTCATTTTCCCTACTCATCACCACCCATGAAGATACCTTTAAAACATTAATCCAAATACGGCAGTTATCTGAGCTCTCCTAAATTCCCCTCCAAACAACTCTAAAATAACACCTCAAAATGAATGCTGGAGCAGCAGAACAAATGAAAGGAAGGGAAATAAAATGATTTTTCAGACCAAGATAACTTAGGTTGGCAGGAAAGGCCTGTCTCATTGGGGTGAGAGTGGAGTACAATCCAATGCAGGCTGTGCCCTGGCAAGCCAGCAGCAGGCCTTGGGGGCAACTGAATCAGCAGCACCAGTTTCTGGAGCTCTCAGCAAACAGACAATAAGGAGGTCAGACAACTAACTGGTCAGTAGGAGATTACAGGGGTCTCTTTGCTGGCACCAAGTACAGGATTTTGTTGCATTGCACGGATGTGGTTCTGTTTCTAATCCCTGGGTGAGAACAAGCACCAATACACTATATAATGTGACTGAAGAAGGGGAACCCTAGTGACAGTTCCAAGGCAGAAAAGAGTGCTAGTGGTTGCTCATGGACAAGAGAGCATAGGCCAGGAAAGCAGTGACCACATCTCTCCTTTAGATCATATCACCTTAGAAGAAATGAAAACTTACAGACCCTCAGAACAAGCCCTGAAAACAGCGGCACAAAAAAAAATCTGAAGATTGGGACAGTGTCCCCTCCACCCCAGGGGCAGAGCCCAACCTTAACTTAAAGTTAAAGATAAAGAAATAGACTGGAAAATGAGCAAATAGCAACAACAAAAAAAGAACCTGACTATAGAAGGTTACTATTGTGAGAGTGAAGCTCAAAACAAACTCAGATGAAGATGTTAAAACAGCTACATGCGAAGCCTAAAAGAAAAATATCAATTGGTTTCAGCCCCCAGCTCAAAAAAAAATTTTAGAAGAACAAAGGATTATTAAAAATCGAATAAGAGAGGTAGGGGAAAAATGGGGAAAAGAAATGACAGTGATGCAAGAAAATCCTGAAAAAAGAGTCAACAGCTTGGTAAAGGAGGCACAAAAAAACACTGAAGAAAATAACACCTTAAAAAACAGAATAGACCAAATGGAAAAGGAGGCACAAAAGATCAATGAAGAAAATATTCCTTAAGAATCAGAATTGGGCAAGTAGAAGCCAAGGACTCCACCAGACATCAAGAAACAATAAAACAATATAAAAAGAATGAAAAACAAATAGAAGAAAACGTTGAAATATCTCACTGACCTGGAAAATATATCAAGGAGAGATAAGAATTATTGGACTACCTTAAAGACGTAATCAAAAAAGAACCTAGACATTATCTTTCAAGAAATTATCAAGGAAACCTGCCCAGATAACCTAGAACTAAAGGGTAAAACAGAAATGGACAGAATCCACCAATCACCTCCTGAAAGAGATCCCAAAATGAAAACTCCCAGGAACAGTATAGCAAAATTCCAGAGCTCCCAGGTGAAGGAGAAAATAGTGCAAGCAGCCGGAAAGAAATAATTCAAATACTGTGGAGCCACAATAAGCATAACACAAAATTTAGCAGCTTCTATATTAAAGAATTGAAGGGCTTGGAATATGATATTCCAGAGGGCAAAGGAACTAGGATTACAACCAGGAATCACCTACCCCACAAAACTGAGTTATTTCAACACAAACCCCCTTCAGGGGACTGGGGAGGCATGGTGGGGAACTGACATTTGATGAAACGGAGGATTTTTAGAAGAACAGACTGCAGTTGAATAGGAAATATGACTTTCAAATATAAGACTCAAGAGAAGCATAAAATGGTAAAAATAGGAAAGAGAAATTCTAAGGGATTCAATAAGGTTAAACTGTTTACATTCCTACATGGGAAAATGATTCTTGTAACTCCTAAGAACATTATCATTATTAGGACACTTAGAAGGAGCACACAGAGACAGAAGGCATGGGTGTGAGTTGATAATGATGGGATGATATCCAAAAAATAAAATAAATTTAAGAAGTGAGGAAGAGGGATCCACTGGGAGAAGAGAGAAGGAAAAGGTAGAATGGGGTAAATTATCTCATATAAAAGAGGCAAGAAAGAGCATTTACATTGGAGGGGGAAATGGTGGGAGGAGTCATGGCAGGCAATGCTTGAACCTTATTTTCATCAGAATTGGCTCAAAGAGGGAATAACATACACACTTACTTGGGTATAAAAATCTATCTGACCTTACAGGGAAATAGGAGGGGAGGGGAATAAGAGAAGCAGTGGAACTGACAGAAGAGAGGGCAGACTGGGGGAAGCAATGGTCAGAAGCAAAACACTTTTGAGGAGGAACAAAGTGAAAGGAAAGAGAGAAGGATATACAGGGAGGAAAAGTGGGATGGATGGCAATATACATTAAGTAGTCATAATTGTGAATATGAATGGGATGAAGTCATGCATAAAACAGAAGCAGATAGCAGACTGGATTAAAAACCAGAATCCTACAATAGGTTGTTTACAAGAAATGTACTTGAAGAAGAGAGATATACATAGAGTAAAGGTTAAAAGCTATAGCAGAATACATTATGCTTCAGCTGAAGTAAAAAAAAAAGCAGGAATAGCAATCATGATCTCAGACAAAGAAAAAGCAAAAACAGATCTAAACAGAGATAAACAGGGAAAAGATATTTTGCTGAAAGGTGCCACAGACAATGAAATAATAGCAATACTAAACATATATGCAAATAGTATACCATTCAAATTTTATTATATGACAAAAGTTTTGTACAAACAAAACAAATGTAGCCAAGATTAGAAGGAAAGCAAGAAAACTGGGGAAAATTTTTTTTCCAGCAAATATCTCTGATAAAGACCTTATTTCTCAAAAATATAGAGCACTCAGTGAAATTTGAAAGAACACAAGTCATTTTCCAATTGATAAATGGTCAAAGGATATGAACAGGTAATTTTCAGAAGAAATCAAAGCTATCCATACTTATGTGAAAAGTGCTCTAAATCACTATTGATTAGAGAAATGCAAATTAAAACAACTCTAAGATACCATCTAGCACATATCAGATTGACTAAAATGAAAGAAAAGGAAAATGACAAATATTGAAGGAAATGTGGGAAAAATTGGCACTAACATACTTTTGGTGGAGTTGTGAACTGATCTACCCATTCTGGAGAATTGGAACCATGCCCAAAGGGCTATAAAACAGTGCATACCCTTTGACCCAACAATACCACTACCAGGTCTGTCTGTATCCCAAAGAGATTTTTTTAAAGGGAAAAAGCTCTATATGTTCAAAAATTTTATAGCACTTCTTTTTTGTGGTGACAAAGAATTGGACATTGAGGAAATACTCATCAACTGGGAAATGGCTGAACAAGTTGTGGTATATGATTGTGAAGGAATATGATTGTGCTATAAGAAAAGATAAGCAGGGCGCTTTCTGAAAAACCTGGAAAGATTTATATCAACTGATGCAAAGTGAAGTGAACAGAAGCAGAACACTGTAAGTAGTAACAGCAACACTGTATGATAATCAACTGTGAACAACTTAGCTATTCTCAGCAATATGTTGTTCAGTCATGTCCGACCTTTTGTGACCCCATTTGGGGTTTTCATGGCAAAGATACTGAAATGGTTTGCCATTTCCTTCTCCAGCTCATTTCACATATAAGGAAACTGAGGCAAAGAGGGTTAAGTGATTTGCCCAGGGTCACATGGAGAATAAGTGTCTGAGGCTAGATTTGAATTTAGGAAGATAAGTCTTCTTGACTCCAGGCCCAGCATTCTATCCACTGTGCCATGTAGCTAGTCCCAACATTCTTAGCAATATTGATCTAAGACAAATAAAGGACTTAGGAAGAAAAATGCTAACCACCTCCAGAGAAAGAACTGATAGAGTCTAAATAGATATTGAAGTATATATTTTTTTGATTTTCTTTACTTTTCTTGTTTCTTCTAGCATTTCTTTTCATAGCACTGAATAAATACATTAATTGGTCTGTGTTTTCTTTCGCGATATGACCAATATGCAAATTTGCTTTGCAAGACTGAACAGGGATAACCTATACCAAATTGCTTGCCTTCTCAATGAGGGAGAAGAGGAATGAAGAGAATTTGGAACTCCAAAATTAAAAAAAAAAGAATGTTAACATTTTGTTTTTTCATGTAATTGAAAAAATAAAATATTTTTTAAAAAAGCACATTAATCCAGGTCACAAGAAAGTTATAGATGTGATAGAGGACCTGAGAGGAGGTTCTCAAGGACCCACAAAATTCTTTGAGATTTATACTTTGTGTAACATTGTTAGAAAGTTGTCATAGTTCAAAGGCAGACTATGTACTATTTATTTTTTTCTGAGAACATCCAAAGAATTAAAAAAGGTTTTCCAAGATTAAAAGTGTATTTTAGCCAACTGCCATATTCTAATAATGAAAATTACTTATTTTTCATCTTACATATATTAGGAGGTGGCAGAAGACTAAGCTAAAGAATATACATTGAAAATAGATTAAATCTCACAATCAGTTCAACAGGTTGGAGTCTTTGCTCATGTTCCTAGTCAAGGAACAATTGCTGCTGTGAGAACTGGTCTGAGCAGTACTCTGGAGAAACATGAAAGAGGAGGCGAAAAGCCCAGAAGTGGCAGCAACAAGAGCCAATGTCTTCTCTCTCCTAGTACCAGAAAAGCAATAGGAAAGATATCCATGAGAAGGAAAATATCTGCCCCTGGGTTCTGGTGGCTTGAGCTACAGATCAAGAAGAAATACTGAACTGTCCATCTCTGAGTAATGGAAATACAGCCACAAAGCCTTTCCATCTTTTGTTTCTGGTTATGATCTAAAGGTTCTTTTTTGTTATCCTGGTTATCTTTTTTTCCTTAATTTTTTGGTGGGGGAGGGGGAGGAGATCAGGGTTAAGTGACTTGCCCAGGGTCATGCAGCTATTGTGTCTGAGGCTAGATTTGAACTCAGGTCCTCCTGACTCCAGGGCCAGTGCTCTATCCACTGTACCACCGTGCTGTCCCTCTGGTTATCTTTCACATAAACATTTGAGTTCAACGAAGATAACATATAAATCTGAAGTCAGAATTTAAGTGTGACAGCCGCTCTGTAGTTTCATAGGATGTAAATACTATGAAAGTTCCTCATCTAAGCTATGTTAGTTTATTTTGTATTTTATTATGAATTCCCCTAAAAGAGCAAAGAAAAATAAACCATATCAATCTGGAGCCATTGCTTCTGGTCAGAAGCACCATGTCAGTTATTTCAGTTAGTCAATCAATAAACATTTAGTATTACCTACTATGTGCCAGGCACTATATTCCAGTATTTCCTGGAGATACAAAAAGAGGCAAAAGACAGTCCCTGCCCTAAAGGAGCTTACAATCTAATGTGCAAACAAATATGTACAAACAAGTCATATACTAGATAAATAAGGAAGCAATTAAAAGGGGGATGGCACTAGAATTAAGGGGCTGGGGAAGGCTTCCAATAAAAGAAGAGATTTTAGTTGGGCTTTAAAGGAAACCAGGCAGGTGAGTAGGCAGATATGAGGAGGGGGACAGCCAGAGAAAATACCAGAAGTAGAAAGATAGTGTCTTGTTTGTAGAAAAGCAAGGAGGTCAGTGTTACTGGATCAGAGTACTTTTTGGAGACAAAGGCATCAAGAGACTTTGCAAAGATGTCATCAACAGGCCTTACGAACAGATTGGTTATGGGGGTAAGAGATAGTGAGGGTTCTAGGATGATGCCCAAGCCTGACCTCAATAGTAACAGGGAAGACAGGAGGTGGAAATGGTTTAAGGAGAAAGATGAGTTGTTTTGGACACGTTTACTGGATATCTATCTAGCTCAAGACACCAGAAAGGCAACTGGAGATACAAGATTGGAGGTCAGCAGAGATTTGGGCAGGAAAGGTAGATCTGAGAATCATCAGTATAGAGATGAAAATTAAATCCATGGGGGCTGATGAGACCATCGAGGGAAGTAGGTATGATGGGAGAAGAGAAGAGGGCCTAGTGCAGACCCCTACGAGACCACCTTTGATTAGAGGAAGGGATCTCCATGAGGATCCAGCAAAGAAAACTGAAAAGGAACAATCAGATAGGTCATACAAACACAAGATGAAAGTGGTATCCCAAAAACCTGGAGAGAAGAGAGTGCCAAGGGTAGGATGAGCAAAGGCTGCAGAACGGTTGAAGAGAATGAGGACTGACACTATTAACTAGAGAAATGCAAATCAAAAGAACTCTTAGGTACCACATCTCTCCTGTCAGATTAGCTAAAGTGACAAAACAAGAGAATGGAACAACAAAAACAAAAAATGGAACAACAAAACTGGAGATGATGTGGGAAAATTGGAACATTGTTACATTGTTGGTGGAGTTGTGAACTGAACCAGCCATTCTGGAGAGCAATTTGGAACTATACCCAAAGGGCTATAAAAATGTATATACCCTTTGACCCAGCAATACCACTTCTAGGGCTGTATCACAAAGAAATCATAGAAGCGGGAAAAGGACCCGTTGTGTTCAAAAATATTTATAGCAGTTCTTTTTGTGGTGACAAGGAATTGGAAATGAAGGGGATGCCCATCAATTGGGCAGTGGCTAAACAAGTTGTGGTATATGAATGTAATGGAGTACTATTGTGATATAAGAAATGAGGAGTTTATAACAACCTGGAATCTTATATGATCTGATGCCGAGTGAGCGGAGCAGAACCAGGAGAGCATTATACACAATTACAGCTACATTGTATCTGTGATGACTAACTTTGAAAAGACTTGGCTTTTCTCAGCAATGCAAGGTTCTAAGACAGCGCCAGAAGACTCATGACGGAAAAAGCTATCCACATCCAGAGAAAGAATTAAGAAGTCTGAATGCAGGTTGAAGCTAACTATTTTCTCTTTTGTTTTGTTTTGTTTTTGTTTGTTGTTTCTTCTTTCTCGTGGTTCATTCCATTGGTTAAATTCTTCTTTACAACGTGACTACTGTGAAAATATGTTTAGTGTGAAAGAACCTATATCAGATTGCATGCAGTCTTGGGTGGGGAGGAGGGAGGAAAGAGAGGGGGAGAAAATTTGAAACTCAAAAACTTGAGGAACTGAATGTTTTAAACTAAAAATAAATAATTTTTTAAAAAAAGAATGAGGATTGAGAAAAGGCCATTGAATTTGGCAATTATAAGATCATCAATACTTTGGAGAGAGGAAATTCAGTGGAACGATGAGGTCAAAACCCAGACTGTATGCTATAACAGCAATATTGTTTTAAGAACAACTTTGAGCAAATAAGTCATTTTGAATATTATAAACACCCAAATTAAGTACAAAGGACATATGAAAGAAAATGCCATCTGTATGCAGAGAAAGAACTGATAAATAGAAGTATGTTTAGAATGATTTTACATTATATATATATGTATATATATGTGTGTGTATATATATATGTGTGTATATATATATATATACACACACACACATATACACACATACATATTTGTATCTAGTGGTAGCCATCTCTGAGTGGGAGGGGGAAGGGAAAAAATTTATGATAACTTTATTATATATTTAAAAGGAATAGTAAATTGTCATAATAGATTTGCAGTTTTGTGCGCAATCATTTTTTAAATTATACTGTTACAGAAATGCTTGTTTTATTCCATAAATTAAAAATAAAATAAATGAAACTAAAAAAATAAAAATAAGTAAATAAAAAGTGCTATTATTTTAAATAAGCCAGATTTTAAGGGGTTAAGATAAGAATGAAAAGAGAGAATGCGGAAGCATGATATTTTCAAGAACTTTAGTCACAAAGGGCAAAAGAAATACAGGAAGATAGCAGGGGGTGGAAGGATCAAATGAGTTTTTTTGAGGATACGGAAGACATGAGCATTTTTATAAGTAGCAGGGAAGGAGCCAGGAGCCAGGGATAGATTGAAAATAAGTGATAGAATGGGGATGACAGAGGGAGCAATCTGTTGGAGGAGACGGGATGGCATGAGATCACTTAGCCTTGGTAAGGAATGAGGCCACTTCATCAGG
Source organism: Trichosurus vulpecula (assembly GCF_011100635.1). NCBI lineage: Eukaryota > Metazoa > Chordata > Mammalia > Diprotodontia > Phalangeridae > Trichosurus > Trichosurus vulpecula. The sequence continues at coordinate 69,648,191 of NC_050578.1, forward strand.
TGAGATAGAGATGGAGGTGAGAGTAGCAGAAAGCACGAGTGATAGAAGATGAGGAAGAGAGGAGAAGAGAGAGCTCATGGTGAATGACAATTTTTTTCTGTAAAATATGAGGCAAGGTTCTTAGCTCAGAGGGTGGGGTGGGGGGAGGAGGAGGCATGGGAGGTTTAAGAAGAGATGAAAAGGCTTGAAAGAGTTACTATGGAGAATGGGATAATGAGTTGATGAGGGAGGTATAGTAGGACTGCCTAGCTGCAGAAGAGGTCATGTAACATAAATTTGTAGTGGACCCAATCAGAACCATGGCACAATTTCCTCCACCTTGGTTCAGTAACACATACATAGTAGCAGCAAGTGATCCAAGGCTGAGATTTGGCAGGGTTCCATCAGCAAAATGATGAGGTGGCTAGGAACTCAAGAAAGAAGACAGTGTGGATCTAAATTGGTTCCCCAACAAGTCAAGATCAGGGGGAAAAATAAAGATATGGCTAGTTGTAAGAAAAATGGCTTGGGAGAGAACTGAGGGATCAAGGGGTAGGTCACAGTGTGGACAAATTAAGTAAGTAAGGGAAGGCAGATGGTGAGGTAGAAAATCAACAGACTGTGGTCAGAGACGGGGAATTCAGAATTCTTGAAGATGGAAGTGGTATATTTGTGGGTGAGGGGAAGATCAAGAGTCCCATCATCTTTTGTGTGGCTGAGGTGGGGTAGAGGTGGGTCATGGAAAGTGAGTAGGTTGAGCAAATGAGTGGTTAGCGTAGTTGAGGGAAGAGTGATGTATGAAGGAAGGAGTTAGGGAGGAGAGAAAAACTGTGACCCATGTACAGAATATACTAAGTGAGGAAGGATGGAAAGTGACCTGGGTCTACAGAAAATAGTTTCCAGGATTTTAACTGGGTGGCAGAACAAGTAGCATGAAACCAAGGAGTGGCTCACTCCAGATTTCCAGACAAATGTTTCCACCCTAACTCTAAGGAAGGGAGGGAAATCTGAAGAGAAAACAATAGCCAAAAGGGAAGGCCCAGTCCAGAGTCAGTCCCAGTAGGGGGGAAATAGGTGTGGTCTGGGAGCATTCCTGTCCAGCCTTTTTCTGGTTGGGAGGGAAAGTAAGAAGCATCTCCAGCAAGCCAACTTTGCCCTTCACAGAGATATTCAGTAAATTACACAGGCATTACTACATAACTTTTTTCTGAAGTTCTAAATTCCTCATATAGTAAAAAGAGCTTTAGATTGACAGTCAGAAAACCACTCTGATCCCCATCCCAGTCCCAGCTAGGCTGCAAGGCCTTGGGCTAATCACTCGCCCCTGAGCCTCTGAGTATAAAAGAAAATCAGTCTTCTCCCCAGGACAGCAGAGGGTGATGATAGATAAGGTGATTCCAGGAAAGTGCTCAAAATTAAATTTAAATACTTCCTGCCTTTAGGCCTCCTCCTGGACAGGACCCGGGACATACATCAAGCTTCCTAGTCTCTTAAAAGCTTTCTCCATAGTAAAAGTTTCCAGACTAAACAGAAATGAGGAAGCCACCCTGTCTCCCATACCTTAACAGTTTTGCATTTTTAGGTATTTAATATATGTCCCCAAATTTTGGTTGTAGGGGGAAATCTTGGAACATCAGTACAAGAAAAAAGTAATGGAGGTGTTGAGGTTTAGGGGTGCTGGGACCCCAAAAAGCAACATGTAGGTACTGCACGAATGAATTTGACCCAAGCCTCCTTTCAGCCAAAGGAAAACAAGATTTATTAAGAATCCGCCATATTGGCCAGACTCTTAAGGAATCAGCATTGGCTATACTCTTAAGGAATATGAGCATTTGTAACACTTAGGTAAGCAGGCCAGATTGAATCTGAGCACCTTAACGGAGCCTTATATTTTATATACAGAAAGACTGTGGCAGGTATCTAGGGTTGGCCAAGGAGTCTGGAGGAGGGGTCTAGGGAGGATCTTGATGGGAATGGCCAGTAGTCTGGGGTGATTGGAGGAAGGTTTCAAAGAGGATCTTGATGGGAGTGGCCTGCAGGCTGGGGTGACTAGAGGTCCCACAGCAGGAACCAAGAGAATGGGGTTTTGATAGGATCAAGGGTGGGAAGTAGCCAGAGGCAATCCAGAGGTAACAGACAATGAAGGCCTGGGCTAGGTTAAGGGTAACAGAGAATTGGGCTTAGTGATAATGAAAGGCCAGTTGAGGGGAATAATAGACTCAGGCAAATGCCAAATCAAGTGGGAAGATTCAGGGAAAGTTCAGGGGGTTTCCAGAGTCTGTACCTCATCAGAGGCAGTAAGAGACATTACAAAGTAGAAACAATCATTTAAAGAAAATGGAACAACCTAAGAAACTAAATTCCAAGTCTTATTATCCTAAGGCAATAAATTTTGTTGTTCAGTTATTTAGCCATATCGGATTCTTTGTGATCCCATGGACCATAATGTCCATGGGGTTTTTCTTGGCAAGAATGCTGGAATGGAGCAGTTTGCCATTTCCTTCTCCAGTGGATTAAGGCAAAAAGAGGTCAAGTGACTTGCCCAAAGTCACACAGCTAGTAAGTATCTGAAGCCAAATTTGAACTTGGGTCTTCCTGACTCCACAGCACTCTTTCCACTGCACCTGTTAGCTGCCTCATGAATTCTAGGCATTTCTAGCAGTGATACAAAGGAACTCTGAGGCAATCCCATCAAACCCTCACTTTACAGACAAGGAAAAATAGGCCCAAAGAGGGTAAGTAAAATAGCCAGTGTCAAACAAATAATAAGTAGCTGGCCTGAGAACAGAACTCAGGTCTTTTGATTCCAAACCACACTTTGCATGACAAGGCTATTCACAGAGATGTATGTAGAACACAAAGAATCTGCCTAAGAGTCAACTGTGGGTAAAACTGTTGGTTTCAACCACAACCAGAACCAATATCAAACCCAAAACAAAAATTCAGGAACCAACAAAGGTTTATTGAGTTCACCCATAAGGGACCCCCACTGCCCCCCATCAACCCACATAGGCAGAGACTAGCCAAAGGAACAAAGGGACAAAGCTTATACAGGTTTCAATTTAAGTGGGAGATGAATTGGGTATGGGGTACCTAAGGATTGGACAAGGCTGGTTGCTAAGGGCTTGCAGGGTTGGAATAAGGGATGTGGTATCCCTTGATTGGATGGGGCCTACTGCAGGATTATTAACAAGAAAGGCTCTTCTTCAGCAGTAAGGGAGGTCATAGACAGGGTGGGGAGGGTCAGGGGCAAAACAGAGAGACTAAAGACAAAATGGAGCTGCTTGAGCTTTCTTGGCTACCTACACAACCATCTGGGAAATGGGAAAAATTTTCCTAATCCCCATCCCATTATTCAAAGTTTAGAACATTCACAAATGCCTATCACCAGACCAGTAGACCAAGGCTAGGAGATAACTCATAATCAAAGAGTATTTATTAAGCACCAGTATCATCATGTCTAGTGCTAAGCACTAGAATGTGAGCTAAGGATACAAAAACAAAAATGAATCAGCTCCTACCCTAAAGGAATTTACATTTCTACTGAAACTATTAAACTCTAGTCTTTCCTTTAGGAGTTAATACCAGAAGGTTATTGTAGCAGGCAATACTGAGCTCTTTCTAATAAACACATTTTCCTTTGGTACACAACTGAATACAATTCTAAAATGGTATATTTTAGAATCATAGAATTTAAATTGGAAGGAATTTCAGCAGCCCTATCAAAAAAAAACAAAAAAAAAGAATCCCCACCATAACACAGCCCACGAGTGGTCATTCAACCTCTGCCTGAAGACCTCTAAGGAAAGTCAGCTTACCACTTTGAGAGGTAAGACCCACTCCCACATTTGGATAGCTCAAACTGTTAGGAAGCTTATCTCCATATGGAGATTAAACTGAAATCTTTAATATTTCTACTTTGTTCTGTTACCTAGAGCCAAACAGAACAAGTCCGATTCCTCCACATGATAGATAGCCTTCCAAATACTTGAAAACAGTTATCATTCCCAATCTCCTCTTCAGCAGGCTAAACATGTCAAATTCTTCCAATCAAACTTCCTATGTCATGGCCTCAAGGCCCTTCCCTCTTCTTGATCGCCCTCTTCTGGACACTCTCCAGCTTATCAATCAGAACTGAACACAGTATTCCAGATGAGTTCTGACAAGGGCAAAATACAGTGGGATTATCACCTCCCTATTCCTGGCCACTCTTCCTCTTTCTAATGCAGCCCAAGATTACATTAGATGCTTTGGCTGCCACATCATCCTGCTGACTCATATTTTGATTGCAGTGTTCTAAAAATCCCAGAACAAAGACTGTTATCCATGCCTTCCCCCACTAAAAGGGGCCATTCCTTGGCTCATTTCTCAACTAGCCTTAATCACTGAATGGGCGTTGCCTCAATCAAAATGAGAACTGGAAAGATGTTAGCTTAAAAAGGCCAAGGTCTCCCCCTGCATCCAGGGCCATCTCCAGTCATCCTGACCTATATTGTGCCACTGGATCCAGATGGCTCTGGAGGAGAAAGGGAGGTTGGTGACCTTGCAACAGCCCTCCTTTACTTAAATCCAATTCACCAATGTCATGGTACTCTTTGAGAACAAAGGACAAATAACAACAACAATTTGTGGAGTAGATTTTTGATATCAAAGCGCAAGATTTTGTGTTTATCCATACTGAATTTCATCTTTAATTAGATTCAACCAATGCTTGTGAAAAACCTTTTTGGATCCTCCAGCCAGTGTTAGGTCTCCCCGAGTTTTGTGTTATATAAAAATTTGCTAAGCATATCTGCTATTCCTGACAAAAATGTTAAACAGCAGTGCTCCAAACACAGATCCCTGGGGTGCTCCACTGGAGCCCTCCCCATGCTGAAGGGAGGTAAGGATGCAGACCATTAACAACCACTCTTTGAATCTGGGCATCCAGCCAGGTGTGAATCCATCTGATTATATCATCGTCTAGTTCACATCTTTCCATCTCTTCCACAGGACTATTATGAGATATTATTACTTCAGCAAAAGCTTTGTTAAAAACCCAGGTAAACTACATCCAAAATATCCATCTCATTTACAAGCTTAATGATTCTGTCAAAAAGGGAAATGAGGTTATTTTAGCATGGTTTGTCCCTGAGGAAGCTAGGCTCCTTGAAATTATGCCTTTCCTTTCTAGATGTCTGCCACATAACTCTTTAATGACCCTTTCTAAGTTTTCGCAAGAATCAAAGTCATACTCTCTGGCCAGTTTACAGATCTACCCTCTGACTACTTTTTTTTTTTAACTGGAACATTTGCCCTTCTCCAATGTTGGGATATCTCTCCTATTTTCTTTGATCTTTCAAATGTCACCATGAGTGGCTCAGCAGTTAGACCTGACAGATCTAGGTGAAGGAGGGAGGCACAAAAAATACTGAAGAAAATAACACTTTAAAAAACAGAATTAAGTAACTGGATTAGATTATATAACATAAATGTGGGGTCATTAAGGTGTCGCTTGATAAGGTATCTGAAATAATGGTAAGAAAGAGGTAGGAAAAAATCTCCAACCTTATTACAATGGAAAGACCATTAGCAACTGCTGACCTATACACCTAATACCCCAGAGATATGTGTGTGTATGTATGCATGTGTATACATGTATGGATATATGTGTGTGTATATGTATATATGTGTGTATATGTGTCTGTATGTATACGTACGCATGTGTGTATGTATGTATATGTATATATGTGTGTATATGTGTCTGTATGTATACGTACGTACATATGTATGTATGTGTGTGTGTGTGTATATAACATTTTTATGCAAACATCTCCATATGCATCAAGGACATTCCCAATTAAAGCATTAGTAGAGAACAGGTAGGCTTTCCCAACTGATATTTCATAATAAACCACACCTTTACCACCTGAGAATTAAACTAGAGAATACAAGATTCTTCTGTGTTTTTGTTTGTTGATTAAATAAAAATTGTTATTTAATACAACCAAATAATGCTTTAAAGGGTCTCTCTGACCAAGAGAAACACCCCCATCCATATATCGAAATTATTTAAGATTAGTTGAATAATTTAGCAATAGAAAACCATCTGATCATTAAAATGTCAGGAAAGGCATGAAATAAATGTTTTTAGGCATTGGAATCCAATATAGAATACAAATGTATATTGAAGTTTCCCAGATAAGCCTGTTTGCAAATGGCATCCTATTGGTTACCTCAACCCCTCAGACATTACAGATACAACTAAGAGGGAGTCATAATCAAATCAGCAAGCATTTATTAAGCACCTGCTCTAAGCCAGGCATTGATTCTAGGCATATGGGATGTAAAAGCCAAAAGTTAAATTATCTTTATTGTTAAGTCACTTAAATTCTACTGAAGTAAAGACTACACAAAAAAAGTAAGTGTACACGAGTTAGATTCAAAAGAAAGGAGGTAATTTTTTTGAAGGAGAAGAGAGAAAATAGCAAAAGGGATTGGGAAGAGGGAGTCAGGAAAGGCTTCAAGTAGTAGGTATCACATGAGTAATTTTATAGGAAACTAGGAATCCTAAAAGTAAAGTGAAAGGTCATGGGAGACCACCAATACAAAAACTCAGAAGTGGAATATGGAGTATCAGAAACAGCAAGAAAGTCAGTCTGATTGGACTTAAGACTGTGGGAGGGGACTAATAAATAATAAAAATTGGGAAGGTGGGTCAGGGCCAGGTCATAAAAGGTTTCCAAGTGAAATGGAGGAGGTAATGTTTGATTCTAGAGGCATCAGAGAGCCAATGCAGTTTAGTTGGTAAGGAGAGAGTCATGGTTAAACCTGTCCTTTAAGAAAACCACTTAGGCAGCTGTAGTGTAGGAAGGAGAGACCTGAGGCAGAAAAATCAGCAAGGAGCAGAAGTGTAGGTCACATATAATGAGAGTCTGAAACAGAAGAGTGGCTTTGTAAGTGGAGAAGGGACAGATGCTCGAGATTTTGTAGAAGTAGAAATGACAAGATTGGCTATGTGTGAGGAGGAAGAGTTAAGAAATGAAATGTCTGTGGTAACTGAAGAATGGTGGTGCCCATAAGAGAAATAGGGAAATTCTTAAGTAGGAAGAACTGGGGTGAGGGGATGAGGAGAAGAGATAGTGAGTTCAGATTTGGACACATTGGGTTTGAGATTCCTACAGGATGCGGCTCCCTTTTCCCCAACACTCTCAGCTGAGAATCTTGGCTCATATTTTGTAAAAAAAATTGATGCCATCCACCACGAACTCTCTCTTCTTCATTTCCTACTACTTAGATGGCTTCTGATACTCTCTCCTCCTTTACCTCTGTATCACGTGATGAAGGGGGCTTACTAAAGGCTAACTCTAAGCGATCTCATTTTATCCTGTCTTTTCCAACAGATTGCCCACTCTGTAATGCCCATTCTTTCACAAATTTTCAATCCTTCCCTTTCCACTGGTTTATTTCCTACTGCCTACAAACATGCCCACGACTCCCCTATCCTGAAAAATTCCTCAACTGATTCTTCCATCCTTACTATCTTCCTGTATCAATTCTGTGCTATGTAGCTAAACTCCTCAAAAAGGCTATGTATATCCAATATTTGCCTCCACTTTCTTTCCTCTTGCTTTCTCCTTATCCCCTTACAATCTGGCTCCCGACATTATCACTCCTGCAAAACTGCTCTCTCTAAAGTTTCTAATGATTTCTTAGTGGCCAAATCCAATGGCCTTTTCTCAATCCTCATTCTCCTTGACATATCTGCAGCCTTTGACACTGTTAAACACTCCCCTCCTTGATACTCTCTTTTCTCTAGGTTTTTGGGACACCATTCTCTCCTGCTTTTCCTCCTATCTACCTGATATCACCTTCTCTGTCTCTACTGCTGGATCCTTTCCCAGATCATGCCCTCGAACTATAGGTGGCCTTTCCTCATACCAGGAGGTGAGCAGCACAGACCTTAAAAAAGGCTGCTCAGACAGTCAGGAGGCTGCTGAATCCTACTGATGCTTCAGTCCAACAAGATGATGACCCTGGGCCACCTATGTGCAGGGTTGTGACTACAGCTCCCATTGTATCCTCACCTGCTGCTTTGTCACTTGCCTGTTGCTACAGGACTTCAAGGTAGATAACAATGGTAAAATGGTATGGGTTATGTCTTGATTTGCACATAAATTGGATTTAAGTAAGGCATAATTGTGTGAAGTCATCACTCTCACTCTCTCTTCCAGAGTAATCAAAGTCAAGATGACTGGTGATGGCTTAGGACACAGTGGATGATTCTGGCATCGCTGATGTCTCACCAAGTTCTGAACGCTCCACAGTGCCTGCTTCCATCACCTTCATGGCCCGTTGGAACAAAGTGTTAACATGCACCTATTCCACAGGGAAAATTGTCACATATTTAGGGTAGACACCTCACTCATTCACTAACAAGTTTGAGTTCTGTTACCCTCAACCTGGTTTAGCTGGTCTGCCAAAATAGTTTTACCGGAGTGTGACTGCTGCATGTGCCACAGCTTCTTGGAGCCACAGGTAAGAGGTGGATGGCAGGTGGACATCAAAGGTGGAAAGCAGCCCTGAAAAGAGCTCAGCAACCAGAGATAGTAGACTTCCCTTAATATCCTGTATACTTCTCCAAAACTATATGAAAGCTAGTAAGCGCTGGTCTTTTGGCTGACTGAGAAGCTGAGATCCATTTTGTTGGTAACTGCTAGCCTTATCAATAAGCTGAATGTACTCAGAACTCTGTGCCAGTTTGCCTTAATTTTAATCTGACAAAGGAAAGGGAAGCCAGTAAACAGCCACCAAAATCTTGATTGGGTATTGTATATATGGCTCAAGTGAACCTCAAAGAAGTGGTTGCTAAATGACGGTGGTACAGGGAGAGACTGGAATTGTCACTGGGGAGGAAGGAGTGTTCCCACTCCCCTACAAAGACAAATGAGTGAGGGAGTATTAGTGAAAATACACCCAGTTCTGGAAAAGGTGGCCAGGGAAGCTGTATTATCAGGAGAGAGCCAGGTCTCAATACGTACAAGAAGGAGGGAACAAGAAAGAAAATGATTTGAAATGAAAACTTGTTTGTTACCTAAGGAACAGGCATTTCAGAGAGCACGATGGAAAGAGGGAAAGGGTGGCTAGCTTTAGAGTAGGACATCGAGGAAGCTGGGTTGAAGAGGATAGAACTATGAGATAAGGGGATAGAGAATAGGGTACTAATCATCACAGCTCAGTGTTCAGAATTTCTGGGATGAGAAGAATATGATGGGGTGAGAATATGTTAATCATTGAGGAATGAGTTCAGGTAGGTGATCATGGTCCATAGAAGTCCCAGAGTAGAGTTGACTAAGTGTGTCAGGCAACTGTAAAGAGAGAGAAGGGAGCTGCATCTGGGAGAGGGTACATGGAGGGTGATGAAAATTAGATGACTGCTCAGAAAGGCTAAGAAGTTCACTCCTTCCCAGGAAGGCACAGGTAGGAGGTTTGAGGGGGAGCCTGGAGCAACAGACTCACCCAGCTAGTAAGTGTCTGAAGGAATCAGATCCTCCTGACTACAAGTCCAACACTCCATCCATTATACCACCTCACTGCTTATGGTGAGAATGCAGGCTTCCACATCAGGAAGACCTGGGTTTAAGTCTCCACCTACATATACTGACTGTGACCCTGGGTAAGTTGCTTAAACTTTCAGTGCCCCAGGGCTCTAAGTTATAGATTGCAAGACAAAGGATGACCTGCATAGGCAAAGTGGTTTCCTACTCCAAACAAATCAAAGGTCTAGTGATTCTCCTCACCTCCAACCAAAAAATGGTATTACATATACACTTTATGGGCAATTTTAAAGCTTTTCAACAGTAATTCTGACTACATAAAAAGTCATTATATTTAATAAGATCAAACTCTTACCCCGACTGATTCAAATGCCATTCTTACCCATTGCCACTGCTACTGATTTGGTCCTTAGATTGCATCATGACCAGTCAATGGAAAGAGGGAAATCTGCACATCTGGAAGAAAAAAGAGGATTTTAAACTGTAATTTACAAAGTACCTGAATATAGATATGAAATACATAATATTGAACTTCAACCCATAGGCCCAAATAGTTCTTGCTTACAGAATGTGAAAACTGATCCACATTTCTATCCTAGCTTGCTTTCCCACACATCTCCCATTGTGTGGGCAGATGATAAATAAATATTTGTGGAATGAATGGATGACATCACATAACCATGGGCCCTCAGAAATTCCCATGACATAATCTAGGAAAACCTTACCAAAAACTATATTCAAGGCTTTCTACCCCATAGAGCAGGGGTGGGGAACCTGTGGCTTCCAGGACACATGTGGCCCTCTAGATCCTCAAGTAGAGCCCTTTGGCTGAATCCAAACTTCATGAAACAAATCCCCTTAATTAAAGGATCTGTTCTGTAAAACCTAGACTCAGTCAAAAAGCTGTACCCAAGGACCTAGAAGGCCACACGTGACCTCTGGATACCACAGGTTCCCCACCCCTGCCATAGAGCCTACTTTAGGCAAACTAAGACAAAAAAACAAACAACAAAAAAGCAGCCATTTCTTCAAAGAGTTTCTCTCCTACTGAGGGAATACAACATGTAAGCAGAAAAATCAGAAAAGGCTTCCTGTAAGAGGTCAGAGTGCAATTTAGCCTTAAAGGACAATTGAGTGATGCAAGACTATTCTAGACTCACTAGAAAAAGGAGAAGGGAATGGAATGTGTTCCTAAGAGTGGTGAAGCTCAGGATACAGCCCAGAGCGGCTAATCCTACACATCTAATGTTAACCATACAGGACAAAAGATGGACATTCAATAATAAAAAAAGAATTTGTAACATTTTTAGAAAGAAAACCAGACCCGAAGAAATTATTTGCTTCTTGAGGACCCCAAACAACAGAATTGCAGGAGGAATGAATACAGACCAGTAAGAGCACCAGAAGGACAAGAGAAAAAGACCAGTAAGAAACTTTTCTCTATTCTTATTTTTTAATCTTTTTAAAATTTTATTTTACTCTAAACTTAAGAAATAAAACAAACATTTTCATAACATAGAAGAGAAAAAAAATATTCCCCAATTGATAAATGGTCAAAAGATATGAACTGGCAGTTTTCCAATGAAGAAACCAAAACAATTTATAGTCATATGAAAAAAAAGTTCTAAATTATTGATTAAAGAAATGCAAATTAACACAACCTTGAGATATTTTATATCTATCAGATTGGCTAAAATGATGGAAGGTAAAGTGACAAATGTTGGAGGGGATATGGAAAAATTGGGACATTAAATCACTGTTGGTAGAACTGTGAATTGATCCAGTCATTTTGGAGAACAATGTGGAATTATGCCCAAATGCACACAAGGAGACAGTGGGAAAGGTAGAAATTTAGTAGAAGAGGATGGGGGCATTATGGATAGAACGCGGAGACATCATGCCTAGAGGTAAATGCTTCTTTTGTGAGAATATATTTAAATATATTTAATATGTATTATATATGTATAAATATATTATAATTATATATTAGTGTGATTATATTTTTATATTTATGCATGTTATATTTTATATACACATATATGTAACTTATATGTAATATATAACATATATTATAGAATTTATATTTTTTATATGTTTATATATAAATATATTTAAATATATTACAACATATAGGAAAGGGGAAGAGTGGAAAAACAGGATAAAGGGGAGTGAGTGATGCACAGGGGTCAGATCAAGGGTCTGTGGTCTCAGAAAGACCCTACAAGGGAGTGGATGAGGTCCAGGAAGAGGGAAAGACTGAAAAGGGGAGAAAGGAAGGAGGCCATACTTTGGAGGTAGGAGGGGGTCCCACTGATGAATGCTCTTATGGGTGAAGGGAGTAAGGGTCTTACACTGGACAAGGCCTGAGGGATTTGGTGCCTGAAAAATATACTTGTCCTGGAAGAGGGGAGGTGGTACTCCTGGGGGTGACTAGCACCTGGAGCAGTGACAGAACATAGACATAGTGAAGTGATTTCGAGGCAAATACAGGGAAAAAAAAGAACCAGAAAAAAAAGAGGGTACAGATTGGGAGTGGAGGACCCATACCATTGGGCAGACAGATATTTGCAATAAATGGCACTGTTCAGAGAGTGAGGCACAATAAAAAAGGATAAACTCTACAAGACAGTGGCAGAAAGCACCTAGAGGCTGGAGCCTACTCTGGATACCTTAAAAGCTCTCACTACATAAAGAATACAGAGAAAAGAGAGAGATCAGAAGATTATAGGGCTCATAAAACAGAGAATGGGGGTCTAGAATAAACAGAACAAGAAGACTGAAAATGAAGAAAATAATAGAAATCCTTCTTTGAAAAGGATGCAAAAATGAAATTTAAAAAACTAATGAACAGGGCTAGCTGAAGAGGAAGAAAGGAAAAAAGAGGGGGAGGAAATACATAGCCAGATAAATGAAGAAGAGAACACATGCACAAAATCCAAACAGAAAGAACAGACGGGTGGGGAGGGAGAAAGGCAGGGGAGAGAGAGCCAGTGGGAACAGGGACACCTAAAAAAAAAAAAACTAAAGTAATTGGAGGAACATAATACTATGTTTACAGCAGAAGGAGAAAAAACCTAACTCAGGGGGAAAAAAACAATTTTACAGAGGAAAATATAAACCTAACTCTTGTAACTTTAAATATGAATGGATTAAACAATCCAATAAAACAAGAGTGACATACTGGATAAGAAAACAAAACCCTACAATCTGTGGCTAACCAAAACATTTTTTTTAAACTAAGACTTATACAAAATAAAACTGAAGAAATGGAAAAAAATTTACTATGGATCAAATGAATCCCGAAAATCAGGACTTGCCATCATGCTATCAAACATTCAGAAAATAAAAAGGAACAAATAAGTAAACTATATTATGCTGAAAGGAACCATAGGCAACAAACCAATATGGCATTACCACCCAAATTCATGAAGGAAACATTGAGTTTCATGGATGGTAACATGGTAGTGACAGGAGACTTCAATATCTCTTGTGCAGGAGAAATACCTCTTGATCCAAGAGGTAGCTGGTTCACCAGGAAGTTCAGATAGGGAAGGGAAGAGAGTATAGGCAGAGCAGTGATGGCTTGGGAAAGAACTGAGGAAGGGAGGTCACAGTGAGGATAAAGATCAGTGTTAAGGGTCATAAGGAATAGGGAAAGATGAACATCATCATTAGATAAAAGAATTTTCACAGTTTGCAAATAAAGAAGTGACTATGAGGGTTTTTCTTTTATTGAATTATTTCAGGAAGGACAAATTGTGGGAGTTAAATGTAGAATAAGTTCGATCTTCAGGGTGTAAAATATCTTAGTTTTTTGATGTTAAGCTTCAAGCCAGGTTTTACACTCTCTTTCACCCTCATCAAAAGGCTTTTTAATTCTTCTTCACTTTCTGCCATCATAGTATTGTCTGCATAGCTGAGATTGTTGCTATTTTTCCCAGCAACTTTAATTACGGTTTTTGATTCATCCATCCTGGCCTTACACACGATGAATTCTATATGTAAGTTAAATAAATATGGTGACAACATATAGCCTTGTTGTATTCCTTTCCCAATCTTGAACCAATAACGTGTTCCATGTTTGGTTCTAACTTGTTGTTTCTTGGCCCACATACAGGTTCCTCAGCATACATGTAAGACGAATGGGACTCCCATATCCTTGAGGACTTGCCACATTTTGTTGTGATCTATACAGTCAAAGGATTTAATGTAGTCAATGAAGAAGTATTTGTTTTTCTGGAACATGCTTGTTTTCTCCAAAATCCGGCAAACACTGGCAATTTGGTCTCTAGTTCCTCTGCCTCTTCGAAAACCAGCCTGTACCTCTGATAATTCTCGGTTCACATATTGCTGAATTCAAGCTTGCAGAATTTTAAGCAATAATTTTGCTGGTGTGTGAAATGAGTGCAATTGTTTAGTAATTCGAACATTCTTTGGCATTGCCTTTCTTTGGGATTCGGATGTAAACTGTTCTTTTCTAATCCAGGGGCTATTGTGTTTTCCAAATTTGCTGCCATGTTGAGTGTAGCACTTTAACAGCATCATCTGTTAAACAGATCTATCAGCTGGAATTCCATTGCCTCCAATAGCCTTATTGTTAGCAGTGCTTCCTAAGGCCCACCTCCAAGATGTCTGGCTCCAGATCAGAAACCATACCATCATGGTCATCAGTGATGTTAAGATCTGTCTTGTATAGTTCTTCTATGTATTCTTGCCACCTAGAAATCTCTTCCATTTCTATTAAGTCCCTACCATTTTTGTCTTTTATCATGCCCATTTTTCCATGAAATATTCCCTTGATGTCTCTAATTTTCTTGAAGGGGTCTCTTGTCTTTCCCATTCTATTGCTTTTTTCTATTTCTTTTCATTGTTCATTTAAGAAAACTTTCTTATTTCTCCTTGCTATTCCCTGGAATTCTTCATTCAGTTGGGTATTTTTCCCTATCTCATTTCTCTTGCCCTTTCTGTCTTTCCTCAGCTATCTGGAAAGCCTCATCAGACACCCATTTTGCTTTCTTGCTCTTCTTTTTCTTTGGAAATTTTTTTTTTGGTCGTTGAACTAGTAGAAGAAAGTAAAAACAAAAATGGGGAATATTTGAACTGAAGAAAAACACTTAGAATTTATTTGAATAAGAAAGGAATCCTGGAAGACTACTTAGAACAATTAATCAATACCTGAGTAGGGGCAGGCCCTAGATTTTAGGACAGTGAATTTGGTGAGGTGGGGCTCTTCTTTACAATGAGGAGGATAACTGTTGAAAGGGGGTATATTGGCCTTGCAGGCAGGAATTCTTGGGTTTTTATATGTACTGTTGTTGTTATTCAATTATTTCAGTCATGTCTGACCCATCATGACACCATTTGAGATTTTCTTTACAAAGATATTGGAGTGATTTGCCATTTCCTTCTCCAGCTCATTTTACAGATGAGGAAATTGAGGCAAATGGGGTTAAGTGACTTGTCCAGGGTCATATAGCTAGTGTCTGAGGCCAGATTTGAACTCAAGGCTTCCTGACCCTAGGCCCACTGCCATCTAGCCACCAGTTCATAGGCATACAATGAACCTATTTTAAATGGAATATTAGAGTAAATATTTCTGAGTCATTTGTGATTAACTTGGAATTCTGACACACTAGACCCAAGGGTTCTTATCTTGTGTTCTAGATCCCTTTGACAGTGTCTGGAGAAGCCTATGGACCACTTCTCAGAATCATGTTTTTAAATATGTAAAATAAAATATCTAGAATTATAAAGGAAACTAATTACATGGAAATGCAGTTACTCAAAACAAAACAAAGTGAAAAAAACACAATACCACCAGGTTCAGGACCTCCAGTTAAGAATCCCTAACTAGAAGACAACGTGTTCAATTATAACACACATAATCATCTCACAGAGTCTGAATCTGTGGTGGAAAACATAATTGCTGCTTTAAAACATAATTTGCCAGACTAATTTTTATCTGTTGTGTGTACGTATACTATATGTATATAGTAATATGTGTGTGTGTATATGTAGATGTACATACACACACACACACACACACACACACACACAGACAGGGTGGGGGGGGGGGGAGAGAGAGAGGGTGCTACCTGTGACCATATAAACTATGAGACAGTAGATGTTTTCTATACTTGAGGCTTTTCTGGCTATATTTTTATTTGTTAACATTTTGATTTTAATTGCTTCCTGACTTTACATCTTCCTCCTCATTTCAGCGTAGGCCCCTTGAGGGTTCCTTTTGTCTTTGTATCCCCAGTCCTTACCACCCAGAACATAGCAAGTACTTAATAAATATTTGTTAATCGTTGCTGCTATTCCTTTCACAAATGAAATCCAGAGGAAGTTCTTGGTGAGTCTAGGAGATAGAACTTCAAGGCTTTTTATCTTTGTAGAATCAGACTGAAAATGAACATTGAGACTTCAGATAAGAGCACAGATTTAGAGCTGGGAAGAATCTTAAAAGCAATCTAGTGCATCTTCCCACCCTCATTTTAGAGATGATGCAACTGAGGTCCAGAGAGGCAGCTGAATGGCTGGTGAAGGTCACACAGCTCATCTATGGCAAAGTGTGTTTATAGTCAATAGGGGAAAATCAATTAAAAAGAGTGTTGATTGCAGAAGGGTCAATGTGCCAAAGAAGATAGGACTGAATGAGATAATTTGTCCTTGTAGAGTGGTTTGCCTTGGTAAGAAGGGCCACTAGATAAGGAGGAAACAGGTATCTGAGTGAGGTGGAATGAGGGGAAAAGGACTAAAGGGAGCACCCAGCAAATGAAACATGAGATAAGGTTCTCAGCTGAAAGGGTGGGATAGAAAGTACCATGGGAAACCTAAGGGGGAATGAAAAGATTTGGAAAAGGCACTGTGGTGAGTGGGATAGTGAACTGATTAGAGGTATGAAATTGCCTTGCTTCAGTGAGGGTCCAGTTGAGATTATGCAACAAAAATCTGTAGAGGTTCCAGTCAGCATGTTTGGGTGATTCTTCTCTAGCTTCCTTCTGCAGCACATGAATTGGAGGGAAGGCAGTGGATGGTGAACGTAGCAAAAGGCGAGGCATGGCAGAAGGCCAGAAGACAAAGTACTCGAGGACAGTGTAGAACTGAACTGGTTTATCAAGGGTTCAAGACAGAGAAGTAAGGACAGTGCCAACACTGCAAGGGTGACTGCCTGGGCAAGAAATTGGGGTAGTGGGACCAGGGCTTCTAGCAAAGATGTAGAACAAGTTAGGTAGTGTTAGGCAGAAGGAAACATGGAATGACAACATATGAGGACTTCCTGGTCACATGACAAAGCCGATCAGGGGCTAGATATTGTCTACTATCATTAAGACCTCTCAAACCTCTCCAAAATAGGAATTGTACACAAAAATAAAGAAATTTCAGGTGTATCCAGGGTCTAGAATTGCACTGGTAACTAAGGTGGGACTTTCTTACTGTTTTAGAATGATAGATTAATTAAGTGTCTTTGATTGAGCCTTACTAGGTGCAAAACCCCACACCCAAACCTCTATCTACTAGGTACTAAACCAATGTGGGCGTGAAGCCCTCAGGGCCCTAAGGGGAGTTGCTAAGACCAGAGCCCACAGTAGGCACCTAAGTTCTGATGGCTCAGATGATCCAAAGACTCTATAAAAAAGAGAGAACAGAACGATTTGCTGGGGGCTCTGAGCCACAGGAGGAGTAGTGAGTGACTCTGGGCCAGCCATTGTTATGAGCTCCCTGGCTCATTGGTTTCTTGGTAACTATGAATTGTATTTGGTCTATTTATAATGTATGTTTGTAATTTGTTTGTATTTGCTCAGGATGCTGGCTTTTTCCCCAGAACTAAGTGAAATGATATATTTGTATGTTGGATTGAATTAAGATTGTTAACCCCTTAACACTACTTTCCTTAGTAAAGCAGATCAAAAGAATCTGTGCCGGCAGCATTCTTGTTGTTGGGCTTGTGTTGGTTTTCACCCCACCCCCCCACTGAATTGTTGCAACAAGAATACAAAAAACCCTAAAGAGGTTAACACTTTAAGAAACTAACAGTAGAAAAGACTAATCCTTTACTCCTAACACCCTTTCAATACTTTGTCCTTTGCCACCTCCTGTGGCAGCAGGGTTGCCCAAGCTAAGGCATCAATTTACAACCCGAACTCAACTCTACCCTGCCCCCTTGTCCTAGGGCTACAGAAAGTGAAAACGCAGATGCTTGCTCAGACTAGAACAGAGGAAACTAAGACAGAACATATTGGGGGGGGGGAGCTATGTGACAGTCCATTAAGTCTGAGAGAGAGTGCAGTATGCTAACCAGCTGGGGACAATTCTGACCCTCTAAAGTCACTTAGGACAGAGGTTAAGAGGCCTGCGAAACGTTAATTTTCCAGTGAAAGAGGCTAAGATAGTTCAGAGGTCCAGCCTCCAACGAAACCACTATCAAAATGTAGAGAGTCCAAAAGTGACCAATAGGAGAAAAGAAGGAAAAGAAAAAGACTGAAATTATCAAGGATCTCAGAAGGAAAAATCCTCAATTAAAGACCTTGAGCATAAGCAGATACACAAGGAAATGAATAATAACAGAAGGGACTGCAGCCCGCAGATCATGTAAAATAGCCTGGAAATCTATGGATAAATATTGTAAGACAAAGGAAAATAAATCAACAGCTGATGAGGCGGAAGACGGTATGGTTTTTAAAGAAATCACAGAATCTTAGCATGCAGTTCCTAAATGGTTTAAAAGAGAATGAAGAATTTTGCCACAGCAGAAATAATTAGGAGAATAGAAAAACTTGGGGGCAGCTAGGTGGTATAGTGGATAGAGCACCAGCCCTGGAGTCAAGAGGACCTGAGTTCAAATTCAGCTTCTGACACTTGACACTTATTAGCTTTGTGACCCTGGGCAAGTCACTTAAACTTGATTGCCTCACCAAAAAAAAAAAACCCCAAAACTTGAATCCAAGGTGGCAAGTTGAGAAAGAGAGAGAGAGAGACAGAGAAAGAGAATTTGCCAATTGATTGTGAATGCAAATAACATGGAAGCAAAGAATAATTTGGAAGAGAAACAAAAAGCAGTAACATTGAAAGAAAGCTTGATCTCCATACAAGCAAAACATTGACCTCTACAGGATATGTAGAAACAACTTAAGAATTACAAAGAGACAACTTATAGTTTCCCAGGAAGAACATAACAAGTCAAAAAATCTGAACAACATGATGTGAAAAATAATACAAGAAAACTGCCCAGAATTTCTAAACACAGAAAACACAGTGCCAATCAAAAAGAGCCTATAGACTGCCTCCAGAAAAGGGGGAAAAAAACCTATGCTGCAAACATATAGTGATTTAATTTTAAAATTCCAATGATGAACAACAAAAAACAGCAAATAACCCAGAGAAAAACTTTCAAAATACAAGGGAAAGGAATTTCAAATAACACAAAACTATTCTGTGCCCACCAGAAACCACGAGAAGGAATTAGGAATAACTTGTTATGAAAAGCAAAGATACTTTCTCAAGATATAACCCAAAGCAACATACCCTGCAAATGAGAAAAGATAGATGTTCAATATAAAAGCATTAAAGCCTTCCTAGAAAGAAAACTAGACCTAAACAAATAATTTGCATTTTAAATGTCCCCGACTGACATAAAAGGCAAACCTACATCAAACAAGAACCACATCAACAAAGTAACAACTGAGCACATTAAAAGATTTCTTTTTAAAAAACACAGTCAATTCTGCTGTAACAAATGTTTTGAAAATGTGACATTGTTCCAATACAATTGATGTATTAGGGAACAATATGAGCTTAACTCCAAATTGGTGTTTGCTTATGCTCCATTTCCTCCTCAATAAACAGCAAGAATGCAGAAAACTGCACCATTTCACAATGTCTCACAAGTTACAATTCTTCCAATGGCCACTTCCACTAGTAAACTTCAGGTCTTTTTCAAGGTAAAGTGCCATATTTATTTTAAATCTTCTGGTGCAATACAAAGGAAGTCCAGTTCCCACTCATGCACTGCCACCCCACCTTGGCCCACTCCACCTGCCTGCCTGGCATTTGCCTTCCACTTTGCCAGCCCAGGTCCAGTGAGAATCTTGAGAGGGAAGAAAAGAGGAAGACAGAGGGAAATATGTCATGCAGCCTAATCAAGTCAAAGGCTAACAGTAGAGAGAAAATAATTCTTGTAATCTCTCAGAAAAAAAGAGAGCCTACAAGAAATGGGTGAGGAGGCAAGAAAAGGGAGGGACTGAAAAGACAGGAAAGAAAGGGGGAAAATTTTGTTTCAATGGGAGAATTTTGTAAAGGGAGATGGGGACCTTACAATGGGTATATAAACTGTGGGGATTTGGTTCTTACAGAGACCACTCATCCAGTCTTAGGAGTGGAAAGGAAAAGTGGGAGGGCATGGAACTAAGGAGATTTCCAAGCAAATGATGTAAAAATGATCATGGGGAGGGCGAATGTCAATACTGAACTGTATAATCAGAGACAGGAAAATTCATATCGTGGAGCAATATCCTCTCTATCACTTGCAAAAATCAAAAAGGGGGCAAGATCCCCAAAATAATTAACATAGAAACTAAAAGAAACCCCCAAAGAAGCATCTTCTAGATAGCAAAAGACTAAATATGTATAAGGGCCATAAATCAAAAAATAAAAGTCTAGAGTAGACAGAAAGGGAAGATAAATAATGAAGACAATGAAACAAAGAAATCCTTTTTAGAAAAAGATAGAGAAAATGAAATTTTAAAAACAAAACAAGTTGAAGGGGAAGAGAGGAATGGAAATTTTATCTGAGAGGAAAAAAGAGGGGAAGATTCAATAACTAGGAAGGAAGGAAGAAAAAGCAACTAGTATGTTAAGCAAAGTTTCCAAACTGGGGGGAATATAAGGGTTTAAGGGTGAGGAAATGAGAGCTGGCGGGAAGTACATTTTGTGTGACGGCAAGGTCAAGGCTATGACTCAGTGTAGCTGAGGTGAAGCTAGGAATATATCATGGGCAATGAAAACGGTGAGGAATTATGGAAATGCTTGTTTTGTTCCCTGAATTGAAAATAAAATAAATAAATATTTAAAAAACGAAGGAAAACAAACCAGGACTTTTTGAGGGACTATCACTGCATATACTGAAGACTTCTAGTATGAGAGGAGTTGGAAAGGAAAGAAAAACATATTTAAGCCGTTAGATACATACATATAAAAGTGCATATGGATATATACACACATGTATGTATGTATGTGTGTATGTATGTAAGCGCTAGTTACGCAAGTCCTAAGTACAATTAGTATACTGCCTTTTTAACCTTGCTGACCTGGAGATCTCCCCTCCCCAACTATATTTAATACGGCACAGGGAGAATATACACACACAAAGTAATGAAGTCTGAATCCAAATGCTCTCCCTTGATTTCACCGGACCCTAGGATATTTCTAGAAGAGCTGAGTCTCTGCAGGTAATACAAACTTTTCTTGGTTCCTTTGCTACCCTCGGCCTCTCCCCGGACAGGAAACTTGCCCTCCACTCCAAATGCCTTCTGCATTAACCATCTAGATGGCTGCATTTCTCTGCCAATTTGTTTTCACTAGCGGGGTCTGAGTACGGGAGAAAAGATGAGAAATGGAGGTTGGAGGTAGGAAAAAGTTGGAGAGGGAAGAAAGGCGAAGCCAAAAGTGTTACCTCCCCCATCCCACCGGAGTTTTATCCTTTTTCCACCATAAACTTCTGAGTATATTCCTTTGCGCCCAATCACAATCTCTCACAGGAAAAAACTGAGAAAATACGAACTAACGTTTGTCTATTTCGGAGGCAAGGTAGTCTGCTTGCCCCCACCCCCCACCCCCAGCTGTTTCGCTGGCTTTTTCCTCCCAGAATTTTGTTCTGACCTCCCCACCCCCTTGCCCGCAAAGGGCAAGAAGGATGACAGTCAGCTATTTCAGTCCGAGGAGAAGGAAGGTAATTGAGCTAGATTAAAACCCATGGAAGGGGCAGAGAGCTTACCTTCAACACTTTAGCGGTAGTCCTGCTCCCTTTAACGCCCCCCACCCCCCCCCCCCCCACTCCCTTGACTTGGTCAAGTCCAAAGGAGAAGAAGACACGGGGAGAAATGAGCAGAGACACTAGTTCAGCGGTGGCCCTGAGGCTTCTGGCTTCAGATGATGCAAAGAACCTGCAAAGAAAGTGTGGAAGCCAAGAGGGCCCGAAAAGACGCGAAAGCAAGCTCGCAGCTCTGCTCCCCAGCGAACGGAGAACGCCCGGAGCTTCCTAACCACGCCCTTCCCTGGAGGAGGGCCTGCCCCACACTTGCCCCGCCCTCCCTTCCCCTTCCCCAATCCTACCACTTACTCTCTACTACTCAGTTCAAGCTCCCTCCTTTCTCTCCACCGCAATGGTCAGGAGCAAGCCTCCCCCTCTGCCAAGTCCAACCAGAAAAGGCCAAAGTATAAAGGAGATTGCTGTTCGCCCATAGAGAAGATTTGGTGAAAATGTACCTCCCATCTTTGCAGTCAGGAGAGGAGGTCAATGGGTGAGGAGTATTGCATGCATTATCAGACACAATTGATGTCCTGATTGGTTTGACCGAATTGGGTTTTTTTTTTAATAACCGTTATTACACAGGAAAGGGGAGAAATCTATTCAAAAATGAAGTTAAAGCAAAATATATCAGAAATATATTCGTATTAAAGTGTTAACAGGGGTAGCATCAGAGCATACAGAGATTCCCACTTTGGGCAGTTTGAGAATGACTAATCAATTCCCTAGCTACTTCTGGCCATGTGATAGGTCAGTACTGAAAGCAATTGGAAAATCGGAAAAATTTGAAAAAACAAACAAACAAACCCTGAATGGTCCTTTGATCTTTCCCCCACACCATGACAATAACTCACTCTTTGCTTTCCCTCTCCTACCCCCCTACTCCCATCCACCATCCCACAGTGAGCACTCCTCTGCTAAAGTACCTGCCATGATTAGAGAATCCTGAGCCGGGGTCTTGGGCTGCTTCTTATGAATCTTCTCTTCCCAGTCTTTGGTAAATAGGTATCTATGAGATGAATATGTCCAGGTTTATGACCCAGAGAGTATGGGTATTTTTTTAGTCAAAGCTGGCTGTCAGCTTAGGCAGGAGTCCTTTGCAACTATTTCAGTAATCCTGGAGAACACAACTACAACAAGAAGTTGCCACTAAGACTAGCCCATTTCACCAGAAAATATGGACTAAGAGTTGTATGGACAGTGCAGAGCCAAGGTGAAATGTAAAATGCCTCATAAGCCATTCTGCAAACTATGTTTTGAAGTCTGAATATCAGCCGTCTGGGAGAGTATTATAGTACATAAAAGTTAAATTACTGAATTCTGTTTTAAGATTTTATGTCAACGCGTGCTGTGAGTCTTTTGTGTTATTTAGCATTTATTTTGTGTTTAAGAAGTAAGTACTTATCCACACTTGATTACTCTCTACCACATTTAATACCTTTTTACTGTACTCCACCTCTACTTATAGGCATTGACCTAAGCTATTGTTAATTGTCCTGTTAGTAGAAGTATGAGAAAAAGGAGCCTTTCACTGCCCCCCTCGTTAGAAGATAGAGTCCCCCAGGGCTGAATCTAGTTGAGAACAATGTAAGAGTGCAGAGCAGGTGAATCTCCTAGGGAAACAGAAGGGGTACATTGTTTCAAACACAGTGGGCCCAGAAGTGGTCTTAATTCATAGAAAAAGAAAATAAAAAGGCTAGAAGGAGAACATAAAAAGATAAAAGATAGAGTGCCTACAATACTAGCTATAACCATAAGGCTGATCCTGCCTACTTTCAATGAGTAGGGTAAAGAATTGTTTTGTTTAAACTAAGATTAAGCCCAAAGCCAAATTTTATTTAAAAAAAAACCACTGTGAAATGTAATAATCAGTCAATCTTTATATATATATATATGAAGAAAGGCAAAAGACATTCTCTACTCTCATAGTCTAATTTAGGGATGGGGAACCTACGGCCTTGAGGTCACATATGGCCCTCTGGGTCTTCAAGTGCTACCCTTTGAATAATCCAAACTTCACAGAATAAATTCTTTTATTAAGGGGATTTGTTCTATGAAGCTTGGATTCAGTCAAAGGGCTGCACTTAAGGACTCAGAGGGCCACATGTGGCCTTGAGGCCAAAGGTTCCCCACCACTGGTCTAATGGAAGAGACAATATACAAACAACTATGTAGAAATGAGCTATATACAGTATAAGTTGTACAAACAAGCTATATACAGGATAAATTGGATTGTTGTTCATCCTTAGTTCTTGAAAAGGACCAATGACTTCTGGAAGGTGATGTCTTGACTTGCAAGAAAATTGGATATAAGTGAGGCAGAGTTGGGCAGAGTTATTACCCTCACTCTTTCCTCCAGAATGCTTGAAGTCCAGTGGCAAAACAAGTCAAGACAACTAGTGATGGCCCAGATAAATTGGAAATAATCAGTAGAGGGAAGACCCTAGAATTAAGGAGCATTGGGAAAGGCTTACTGTAGAAGGTGGGGTTTTAGATGGAATGTATAAGAAGCGAAGGAATCCAGAAAGTAGAGATGTGGAAGGAGAGCATTCCAGGCAAGGGATACAGCCAATGAAAATGCCCAGAGTCTGGAGATGGAGTGTCTTGTTACAGTAATGACAGAGAGCAGCATCTATGGATGTGGGGGCATTTAGGTAATATATAATAAGAATGGAAAGGGGGGCATAGCTTATAAAAGCTTTAAACAGCAGAGGATTTTATCTTTGATCCTGGAGGCAGTGGAGGGCCACTGGAGTGTATTGAGTACGGAGTGGCCATGGTCATATCTGAGCTTCAGAAGGATCATTCTGATAGCAGAGAAGGGGATGAACTGGAGTGGGAAGACACTTGTAGCAAGGAGACCAACCAGCAGACTACTGCAGTAATCTTGCCATAAAGTGATAAAGGCCCACACAAGGGCAGTATCAGAGGAAACAAAAGGACTTATGCAAGAGTTATTGCAAAGGCAAAATAGACAGGTCTTGGCAGGAAAGGAGTCAAGTATGATATATATAGAGTGTGTCATCTGGGGATTTGGAAGGATGGGGGCACCCTTGGTTGGTTGATTGTTTAGTTGTCGTCCTTTGTTCTTGAAGAGGACCATAATGACATCACTATGCTAGAGTCAAGTTTCAACGTGTCTGACTGTGGCTGATCAGACAGATACAAGCTCAGAATGCTCTACCACAGGTGGGGCACCAATAGTCCCTGTGAACATTTGGGGTGCATTCTCTAAATTTGCATATCCTGTGTTTCCTTTGAGGTGTTTCAATTCTGCTTTGCTCAGAGAGCACAGCACCTTCTCTGATGTGGGCACACCATACTGAGCAGTCCTGTGCTAGTGTCTCCCGTATCGCACAATCAATTCCACAGTCCTTAAGAGAGACCTTACCCTTGACACTAACAGGGAAGTTGAGAAGGGAGAAGGCTTAGGGGAAAGATAATGAATTCAGTTTGGCTCTTGTTGAGTCTTTACAGGACATCCAATTCAAGATGTCTAATTGGTAGTTGGAGATGCAAGACTGGAAGTCAGCAGAATGGTTAGTTAGAAAGGTCCGAACTGCCAAGCGATCCCCAAAACTTGACCTGCGAAATGGCCACAGAAAACAACAAAGTTCTGAGTGGGAAAGCCAAGAAAAAGTCACAGTGAAATTTAAAAAAAAAAAGTCACAGTGAGTCATTTTTCCCACCCAGGGCAGCTTAGGAGGACAGAAAGAGAAGTCAGTGGACACTGGGGTGGGAGCTGTCCAGGAGTGCAAAATAGCAGAAGTGGAACACAGTAGAAGTGTCACTGGCTGTGGGCTGCAGCAGTATGCAGGGATAATAAGGGGGATTGAACACTTGGTCATAAAGAGAACTCACTCCCATACTAGAACTAGAAACAGGATCAGTTGACATTTGACAGTTCCATTGCCTATTACACTGTTTTAGATTGCAATTCCAGGGCTGAGAGGAGTAGTCACAGTCACCAGGGAACAGGGGCCTTACCTATGAAAAAAACAGAATAGAGAATAGAAGCCCTTGGGCATGTCACTTAACCCCAATTGCCCTGCCTTCCCCCCTCCAAAAAAAAAAAAGAGAATAGAAGGGCAGTGAATAGACCTGTCTTTGGATCACACCAAAACCTGCAGAAGAAGGACATAAAACACATAAGCTTAGGTTAGTCATCTCGCTCCAAGGTGAGCAGAGCCCAACTACAATGTAAAGTCCAAAGTCAAGAAGCAGACTGGAACAATGGGCAAACACCAAAAATAGAATCTGACCACAGGGAAGCTTAAGACATAAACTCAGAAGAAGACAATGATTTGAAAATATCTACTTTGCTTCAAAGAAAAAATATGGATTGGATATAAGCCAAGCAAGAGCTAAAGAGATTTTTTTTTAAAAATAAAAAAAATTATTTTAAGCATCAAATAAGACTGGGAAAGGAAAAGTTGGGAACAGGACTGAGAGCTATATGAGAAAGTTATGAAAAGAAAATTAATAGCATAATAAAAGAGGCACAAAAAAATTGAAGGAAATAATTCCTTAAAAATCAGAATTAGCCAAATGGTGAAAAGAGGTACAAAAAAAATACTTAAGAATGTAACTCATTAAAAATCAGAATTGGCCAAAAGACAAAAGAGAGACAAAAACCTCACTACTTAACTACTAGTTAACTACATAACTAATTAAAATTTAGAATTGGTCAAGTGGAAGTTAATGACTTCATAAGGCATAAACAATGAAAGTCAAAAATCTGAAAAAATAGAAGAAAATGTGAAAGATCTCATAGGAGAAACAACTGACTTGAAAATAGATCAAGGAGAGATAATTAAAGAATTATTGGACTATCTGAAAGACTATGATAGAGAAAGGGGGGTCTTTAACATCATATTTCAAGAAATTATAAAGGAAAACTTCCCAGATACCTTAAAAATCTCAGTAGAAATTGAAAGAATAAACCCATCACCTATGAAAAGAAATACCAAAATAAAAACTCACAGAAATATTATAGTCAAAATCCAGAGTGCCAGGGTCAAGGAGAAAATACTAAAAGCAACCAGAAAGAAATAATTCAAATTCCTGACTGTGGAGGCACAGTCAGAATCACAAAAAATGTAGTAGCTTCATAAAGGAGCAGAGGGCTTATAATGTGATTTTCCAGAATGCAAAGGAGTTAGGATTTCAACTAAGTATAACCTACCCAGCAAAGATGAGTATGATGCTATAGGGGGAAAATTGATATTTAATGAAATAGAGGATTTTCAAATATTTTGATGAAAAGACCAGAGCTGAATAGAAAATTTAACATTCAAACACAAGAATCAAAAGGAGCATAAAAAGGTAAACATGAGTGAGAAATCATCAGAGATTTAACAAAATTAAACTTTTCATTCATATATGGAAAGATGATATATGAGTACAAGAATATTATCATTAAGGCTGTTAGAAGGAGTCTACTTAGAGGGAATGCGAGTGAGTCTATTATAATGGGATAATCTCAAAAGAAGAATGGAAGGCTGGGGCAGCTAGGTGGCTCAGTGGGTAGAGCACCAGCCCTGGAATCAGGAGGACCTGAGATCAATTCCAGCCTCAGACACTTGACACACTTACTAGCTGTGTGACCTTGGGCAGGTCACCTAACCTTAATTGCCCGGCCTTCCCCCTCAAAAAAAAGAAAAGAAAAACAAAAGACAGAGAAAAAGGGATGCACTGGGAGAAGAGAGAAGAAGAATGAAGAAAAGTATCTCATATAAAAGATGTATACAAGGAAGAGTTTTCACAATGCAAAGGGGAAAAAAAGTGGGGGGAAATGGGCAATGATTGAATTTCACTCTTATCAGAATTTTCAGTTCAAGGCAAGAAGAAAAGTGTACTTGAAACATCTACAAAGAAAGCTTCAAAGAAATTGCACATTGGACACAAGTCCAACAAGAATTCCTAGAAAAGCTAAAGAAAGAAGTTTTCTAAAAAGAGCAAAAAATTATTTTAAAAATCAAATAATAGCAGTAGTGGAAAAATTGGGAAAAGAAATAAGGATTATGTAAGAAAATTATGAAAAAAATTAATATCTTGCAAAAGAGGCACAAAAATACTAGAAAAAAGCTCCTTGAACATAAGAATTGGAGAAATAGAAAGGAATATGCCTTTTTCTCAGTGATATATCGCATGTTTACAAAATTAGCCATATATCAGGGCATAAAAACTTTTTAGTCAAGTACAAAAAAGCAGAAATATTAAATGCATCCTTTTCAGAAAATGCGGTAAAAATTACATTTACTTCAGGACCAAGGAAACAGATAAAAATTAATTAGAGACTAAATAATCTAATCTTAAATAATGAGCGGTTCAAATAAAAAAATCGTAGAAACAATAAATAATTTTATTAAAGAGAATGATAAAAATGGCAATGATAATAATGAGACAACATACCAAAATTATGGGATTCAGTAATCAGAGAAAAATTTATATTTCTAAATGCTTACATCAATAAAGTAAAGAGCAAATCAATAAATTGGATATGCAATTTTAAAAACTAGGAAAAGAACAACTTAAAAATCCCTAATTAAACACCAAATTGGAAGTCCTAAAATTAAAAATGAGATTAATAAAATTGAATGTAAGAAAACCATTGACTTAAGAAGCAAAACTAGGAGCTGGTTTTATGGGGAAAAAAACAATAAAATAGATGAACCATTGGTTAATATAAATATTAAAAAGAGAGAAAACCAAATCACTAATATCAAAAATGAAAAGGATGAAAACACTACTAATGAAGATGAAACTAATTACTAGGAATTACTTTCCCTAGTTATATGCCAATAAGTTTAACAATTTCAGTTAAATGGAAGAATAACTATAAAAATATAAACTACTCAGATTAACAGAAGAGGAAATAGAGTGTCTAAATAAGCCTATTTTATTTATTTTTTTTAAAGTAAGCCTATTTTAGAAAAAGAAATTGATCAGGCCAGAAATAAGCTTTCTAAGAAAAAAAGCATCAGGATCAGATGGATTTACAAGTGAATTCTACCAAACCTTTGAAGATCAATTAATTCCAATATTAAATAAATTATTTTGGGGCAGCTAGGTGGCACAGCGAGTAGAACACCGGCCCTGGAGTCAGGAGAACCCCAGTTCAAATCCAGCCTCAGACACTTGACACGCTCACTAGCTGTGTGACCTTGGGCAAGTCACTTACCCTCACTTGCCCTGCAATAATAGGCAAAGGGGTCCTAACAAACTCCTTTTATGGTATTGGTACCTAATATGATATTGATGCCTAATATCGGTACCTAACATGGTATTAATACCTAAACCGGGAAGAGCAAGAACAGAAAAAGAAAATAATAGAACAATTTTACTAATGAATATTGGTATAAAAATTCTAAGTAAAATATTAGCTAGGAAACTACAGCAATCTATCACAAAGATTATAAACATTGTGACTAAGTGGGATTTATACCAGGAATGAAGGACTGGTTCAATATAAGGAAAACTATTAACATATTTGAGTATATCAATAACAAAAAGCAACAAAAATCATATGATTATATCAGTAGATGCAGAAAAAGATTTTGCTAAAATACAACATTCATGCCTATTAAATATACCTGAAAGCATAGGTATAAATCCGGCCTGCCCCTGTATGTTTTTCACAGGCCACTGGAAATCCTTTGGCATGCCCCGAGAGGCCTATAAGCCTATGAGGACTTTCCAAATGGTACACAAGCTAATCTTAAACCTAAAGGCAGGATGCATTTAATGACTGGGTAATTTCCCAATCAGCAAATGAAGAAAACGGAAAACTGTTAGACCAACTGTTAGAAACCCACCCAGTTTGAGGTCACTATGGAGGGTTACCATCATGCCATTGACATTGGTACAAAGAGCATGAATACAAAGAAATACTATGCTATTCCATCCTCTCTTGCCCTCTGGATGTTGGCAAAGAACAATAGAGATATAGCAAGGATCTGGGATTTAACACTCTGTTGTAACTCCATTTTTCATTGATTATCTCTTCACTCAACCTATGCATTTCCTTTTAACCCCCATCTCTCCACACTGTGGAGAGCTAATATACTGTGTATATCGAAAAGACATCAGATGACTAAGAGTGGAGAAGGTCATAATGTGTTATACCCAAGAGAATTTTTAGGCAAGTGAAAAAGTAATCAGTAGGGTAGGATAGGATAGGTAGGTAGGATAGGCCTGTGGGGTCTTTTGTTAAGCTAATGCGGTCTATGGGATAAGAATATTTTTCTACTACATTGGCCAAAAATTGCTAGTTCTTGATATTAAAAATGTTTGTTGGTTTAAGTTTCTGTTATTTCAGGCACTATGATTTTAATTTCTCCTTTTCGTAAGATTATTTGGAAAAGTCTAAGGCAATAAGAATGAAGACGAAAAGTTTTCTGTACTTTAAGATCTCAGTTATTAATATAGTAGATAATAGATATTTATTTGTAGAATAAACCCTGATTCAGGCCAGTCTGGTGTTTGAGGCTTGGAACAAGAATTAAATGAGATACTCATAGATTATCATAACAATTAACAAAAGGAAGTTCACCTTCTAATAACATAGCAAAGATATTTAATAAGGATACAACATTGATAGTTGAGCATAGTTTCCCTGCTGGTGAAAGCCTTCCTAACTAACCCCTCTTTGATTGATTTTTGTACTTAAGGCTCCAGGAAGCTATGTCAATGACTTGAGTCTCAATAACCCAAGTTAATTAAGCCTTGAAGACAGCTTCATTACCTTTTTTTTTAAATCAGCAAAAAATTAATCAATGAAAATCCACCTTCATTTTCTCTGCCTTCTCCCCCACATTTTACCTCATGTGATCTTCTCTGTCTCTTTTTGGGTCTTGAACTCTTCCCTTATTCATATATCTGACAGGTAATTTCTTCCATGTTCTGCCAATTTGCTTATGATATTCCCTTTTATGTCTAAGTTATGTACTATTTTGAGCTTATTTTAGCATGTACTGTGAAATGTTGGTCTATACTTAGTTTCTGCCAAACTACTTCCCAATCCAATTGCCTTCCAAAATGTTTGTACTAATTCCCAGACCTGCCAACATTAGTGTATGAAGGAATTGTGGGAATTGAGTGAACCACATTGACTCCATCTTGTTATATATGTTGCAAGCTAGAGACTAAATTTGTGAACTGAAAAGTAATCTGTTTACCAGGCATTCTCTAAAATTATGATGAAAATGTGGTTTCAATTTTTTTAAATAAATGCTGAAATATCCTAGTGGGTGTTTGAAGTGACAGCTCCCTAGGACTTAAAAAGAAACTGTGAAATTTTCACACAAACAACTTACTCTATCATTCTCTTCCTTAGAGAGTGACAGAAAATGCTCAGTTCTTAAACAAAGCTGAAGCCAGTTTCTAGTGAGTTCAAAGAGAATTTAGAAGGAATTTTCCTGGAGGATTCTCCATAAAACAGAAAAAAAGGGAAAAAAAAACCCTGTTTTTGCAATTTTTAAACCTTTTCTGGTGCTTAAGAACCACTTATCTCTTCTCTTCATCCTGGAAAAAGGATCATTTAAATCAAGAATTAGCAAAATTTAATTTTAGGAGAATTTTACCTTACCACTGTGTTTCTTCTCTAAACGATTTAAGTATTAGAAGCGTAATCACGTAAAAGGAGTTGGCATAGATGTTGTATTTGTAAGCTTTTAAGAACTCAAGCTGGGAAAGTGGGTGGGGAGGGGTGGGAGGTGGGGTGGGGAGAGATGGATTTAGGAGTTGTGGAGATCAGGTGCCAGGTGCTAATTAATGCTATTAGAATACTCGAAGTAGGTGGGACTTCTCTGTTTGGAAGGTAGTGAGCTCCTTGTATAACTTGCATTTGGCAGCCATCTTTTCATTTCCCATCCAGCTGCACTCTTTTGGACCTCTACAACATCATACTATCCCTGCCCCCACACCTTTTCAACTCCCTTTTGTGTGTTATCTTTCCCCATTAGATTGTAAGCTCCTTGAGGCTAGGGAGTATCTTTCTTTTTGGTATTTGTATTCTCAGAATTTAGCATTGTGCCTGATACTTAGTAGGTGCTTAATAAATGTTTATCGACTTTCAAAAAAAAAGAATATCTAAGTGGGGCAAGAAATCTCTTAATGCAGTAGAGACCTCCTTCTAGATAGAATCTGTGGATTTATCCAGGTGAATAAAATGAAGACTGAAGACAGTCTTAGCAAATTTCTGTTTCTGGAGAGGCAGATATTTTCCCCAAACTCATGGAAGTTTGATCCCCATTTTGATCAGGAAAAGTATAAGTTTTGTAATTAATTGGAATTGTATAAGAATACTTGTGATAATTTGCGAAGGAGAGACTCAGTACAATGAAGAAAACTAGTTCTGACGGTAGACTTGGGACATGATTGTGTAATAATAAGACATGCAGGATTAAGAAAGTATGAGGAACTTTTGAATCTCCTTAAGAAAAAAGAACAGGAAAGGAGTAAGGAAATAAATGCTTTGTAATTTCCACCTTGAGATTAGAAGTGATTTTGGACACTTTTACAAACATGCTAAGCCCTTCCTCAATGCAAACATAGCCAAAGTGGGGCATGACAGTTTGTTTATATTACAGAAGTGATTTATATGATAAATTGCCTGACTATTGATTATGAAAATTATGAAATTGTATCTGGAATAATATGTATTGAAGTTATATCTTTGACCCAACTTAGCATTAACAGGCCTCAGTTTAAAGGATTTTTCTTTAGGGGTTACTATGCAGTGACTTAAGACATCTAGGCTGACAGTAGCTAGTGTTTTTTCTGGGTTATGATGAAACTATCGTATATTCACATTCGATATAAAGTTCCAGAATGTAAATATTTTTCTTAATTTCTTCTTAATTGATTTGTGCATCAAGATATAGGTTTAAACGGGTCCCATTGTTTCTGCCTTTGAAACATCTCTCATCTATTCCCCCTTCTCTCCTCTGACACTGCTCCCACCCTGGTGGAGGCCCTCTTTACCTCAAATCTAGACTATTGCAACAGTGTGCTGGTTGGTCTCCCTTCCTAAGCTGCTTGCTCACCACTCCAGTCCTTTCTCTACTCAACCAGCAAAACAATCTTCCTAAAGTACAGGCTTGGCTTGTCAACCTCTCCACCTCCCTCTTTCCCCCACCTCATTCAATAAACTCTAGTAGCTCTCTGTCATGTTCAGAATCAAATATAAAATTCCCTATTTCAATTTTAAAGTCCTTCCTACCCTTCCAGTCTTCTTAAACTTTACTCCCTTCCATGAAGTCTACAATCCAATGACATTGGCTTCTTTCCTGTTTTTCACACAAGACACTCGATCTCCCTGCATTATGCCTTTTCACTAGCTGTCCCTCATGCCTGGAATGCTCTCCTTGCCTCCTGGCTATCCTGGCTTTCATCGAATCACAGCTCAAGTACCATCTTTGGTGTTTCCTGGTCTCCCTCAATGCTGATACCTTTCCTCTGAGATTACCTATAATTACACACACACACACACACACACACAGACTGAACATGTACACTTGTGTATGCGTGCATAATATATTTGTATATATGTGTAATATATGTGTGTATACCTAATATATGTACAATATACTATAGTAACATGGAATGTTGCTGTTTAATAAATATGGAATGTTAATATGTGTAAAATATCATCTATAATACAATAATACATGTAGATATACATACATACACACATTCATAAATATTTGTTGACATGTTGTTTCCTACTTTTGAATGTGAACTTTTGGAGGACAGGGACTATTTTTGCCTTACTTCTGTATCTTCTGCAATAAATATAATATGTAATATTATGTTACACAATAAGGGCTTTAATAAATGCTTGTTGACTTGACTAAACAGAACATTTACAAGTATTTGAAAGAAACAAACAAAAAAAGGATATAATCACTCATGACTACTGCTATAACCTACTACTTTTAAAGTTTCAATTATTGATATTGTGGAAAATATTATACTATTTTATATCATTTTTGTAATTTCAATAAGACTCAGGGCCTGAACTACTTAACCAGAAGAAAAGCCTGATCCTAACAGTCTCTTTGTTCTCTGAGTAAGCTCAGAGATATCTCTATCTTATATCAACAAAATCCAGATGGAGCATTCCTTGCTCTGTCCATGGCCATTAAGGGTGAAAACCTTGACCCCAGACACTATCTTGAATTATGTGACTTTTCCTTATCTTAACATTTTATGGGCATATACTATGTTGTGGAATGTTAATGGCAAATTAAACACAGAGATCCTGGGGTAGTAATTCCAATTGACACTCTCTCAACTATCTAATTTGTTGTATTTACAATCTATTCCATTAAGGAAAATCCTCTTCTTGTATCGTGGTTAAACATACATGGGGGTCATAAAAATGAGGTCATACAGGCTTGCTAGCTCTGCTAAAATAACGTATATAAGTTTTCTCATTGCTTTGTTCAGGCAGCCAGAGTTTATACTCTGACTCCTTGTACGTACAAGTAAGCTAGCTCCGCTATGCTTTAAGGGAAAATAATAAACAACATGGATTTTTCTATCACCTAGCTCTGTTGTTTCCTTCAACCAAATTTTCAGGTTTAACAATATTCAGTCAATTAAGTATTTATTTAGTATCTGTTTTGTGCCAGGCACCATTTTAGTCACTTGGGATATAAGTATAAAGAATAAAATACCGCAAAACAGTCATAGGAAGAGAACCATGAGACAGCAGTGTCATAAAAACCTAGAGAGAAGAGAGTATTAAGAGGAAAAAAACGACAGACATTGTCAAAGGCTACAGAAATCAAGAACTATAAGAACTGAGAAAAGACCACTGAATTTGCAAATTAGGAAATCATTGATAAGATTGAAGAAAACAGCTTCACTTGAATGATGAAGTTGGAATAATGAGGGTTGATATGCTTCTAACAGAGTTGAACTTTAAAGCCAAGATTACAAACTTGAGAAACTGGAAGGAGAGTGATTTATTTGACAGAAATAGGGAAGTTTGGAAGAGGGGAATATTTAGGGGAAAAGATAATAAGTTCAGCTTTGGACATGTTGAACTTAACATGTCTCTGATATATCAAGTTTAAAATGTTTAATAGTCAATCGGTGAGATGGGACTCAAGGTCAGGGAAGACACTGGGGTTGAATATATAGATCTCAGGATCAACTACGTAGAAGTAATAGTTAAACTCATCAGAGCTGATGAGGTCATCATGAGAATATAGAGGGAGAAAGAGACAGGGGCCTAGAAGAGAGTTTTAGGAAGTACTCATCATTAGAAGTATGACCTGGGGGCAGCTAGATGGCAAAGGGAGTAGAGTACTGGCCCTGGAGTCAGGAGGACCTGAGTTCAAATCCAGCCTCTGACACTTGACACACTTACTAGCTCTGTGACCGTGGGCAAATCACTTAACCCCAATTGCCCTGGTTTCTCCCTTCAAAAAAAAAAAAAGAGAAGTGTGGCCTTGATAAAGATTCAGCAAAGGAGACTGAGAAGACTGAGACAAGAGAAAGATTTTTTGAAAATCTACAGAGGAGAGAGCATATCCAAGAGGTTGTGATGAACTGTCAAATATAGCAGATAGATTTGAGAAGCAGGAGAACTGAAAGAATACCATAACATTCTAACAATTAAAAGATCTTTAGTAACCTTGAAGAGAGAAGTTTCAGTTGAATGATGAGTTCAGAAACCAAATTACAAAGGCTTGAAGAGTGAATGAGAGGAGAGGAAGGAGGAGGAAATGAATGTAGATAACTTTTTCTAGGAGTTTGGTTGAAAAAGGGAGAAGAGAGATAGGCTGACAATTTGACTTGTCTAGTGAAAGGTTTGGGTTTTTTTTTTTAAGCATGGAGACACTTGGACATGTTTGAAGGCAGTAAGGAGGGAACCAGAGTAGATAGGGAGAGGTTAGAGATTCAAGGGAATTGGTGCTGATTGAGGCTACAATCTGCTTGAGAAGATGGAAGTATAGGGGATCAAAGGTACATGTAGGGGGTTTAGATTTGGCAAGTAAAAAGAGTAAGTCATTCAATGTGACAATTAAAGAATCACTAGTGACATTTGGAAAGAGGAGTTTGGGTTGAATATTAAGGTCAGAAGCCATATTATATAGGATTTGGTAGAGTGGAAGAGGAGAGAAAGTGGAGGCATTGAGGATAAATGGCTTTCTTCAAGGAATTTAGCCACAAAGAGAAGAGATAAAGATGATAGCTAGCAAGGATGATTGGACCAAGTGAGATTCAACCTTTTTTTTCTTTTTTTTAAGTGTGGGATTTATAGGTGGCAGGTGTTTATAGGTGGCAGGTAAGCAGCCAGTAGATAGTGAGAGACTGAAGATTTGTGAGAGACCTGGAATGATTGTCAATGGGACAAAGGGTCAAGGGATTTGAATGCAGAGAATAGGATAAAGTTGAATTGTTTCATCAGGTAAGGAGATAGGGAAGGGAAGAGATTGTGGCTAGTGCAGGGGAGATGGCCTGGTAACCAACCGAGGGGTGGAGGGATTGAGGCCATAGTGAAGATGAAGAAAAGGTAGAGGGAAAGATAGAATGATAAAAGATTATGATCAGGAATTGTGGAATTAATGAACATGGAAGTAAAACCCTTGTGCATGATAGCAAGATCAAAGATAGGTCTATTTCTGTGTGTAGTTGTGGTGGAGTAGAAGTCATAGTTAGGATATTTGAGGAACTGGGAAGTTAGGATATTTGAGGAAATGTTGGTAGATGGTATGCATTAGATTTTTATTCAGAGATATTTGGTGAAAAGCTTTTTTCTCCAATCTGTATTTTTTCTTTTGATTCTGTTGATTTAATTTCTGCAAATGCCTTTATATTTTGGATAATTAAAATTGCTTTGTATTTTATTATGTCTTTTTAAAGGCATCATGACAGTGGATTCAGAGGCAGGAGAACCTGGGTTCAAGTCTCTTTCACTGACTAATTATCACAAGTCACTTTGAGAAATTTCTCAATGCCCCCCGGACAACTCTCTCAGACGGTAAATTTTTTTTTTATTTTTTTATTTTTATTTATTTTTATTTTTTTAAAATTTATTTATTTATTTTTAGTTTACCATACACGGTTCTACATGATTTTGAGTTCCAGATTTTCTCCCCTCCCTCCCCCCTCCCTTCCCAAGACGGCATGGAATCTCATATAGCTACCATGTATAACTTCGCATTGAATTAATTTATACACTAGTCAAGTTGTGGAGAAGAATTATGACCAATGGAATGAATCATGAGAAAGAAGAAACAGAACCAAAAAAAAACCAAACCCAAAAACAAAAACAAAAGAGAAGCAAAAAAGGCAAGCATGTAGTACGCCTCAATCTGTATTCAAACTTCACAGTTCTTTCTCTGGATGAAGATAGCATTGTCCATCGTGAGTCCCCTGGAGTTGTCCTTGCACCTTAGGTTGCTGAGAAGAGCGAAGTATGTCAGGGTTGGTCCTTACGGAATCCATATATCTGTGGCTGTGCACAACGTTCTCCTGGCTCTTCTCTGCTCACTCAGCATTATTCAGACAGTAAATTGAAGAACAGATAGCTATCTTCATTATTAGAAGGAATTTCCTCACTGGACGTTTTCTATGCTAATGAAATCTCAAGTCTGGTTTAAAAATATGGTCCTTTTAATCTCTTGCTTGATTATGAATTTTCCCTCTATTTGTAAGTAAGCTTTGCCTTCCTTTTTCCTCTATTTTTTATGGTTACTTTTAATATTTTGATCTATTATCCATTTAGAATTAATAATGGTAGAAGGTATGTTTTTGTTTTTTCTTTTTAATTAAAAAAGTATAAATATTTTTGACTGCACTTTTATAAACATTATCAAACATGAGCATTTCCATGTACACAGAAGAGAATAAAATCATGACTCTCTTATATGTTACATTTTTTAGAAAGGGATGTTAGTTTCAAAGTTGTACTGCTTGTCTGTCTCCTGAACTTAAAAGTCTCTTTGGGCTTTTCTGGTCATTTAAAGTGTGACAGTGGCCCTTTTTGCTTTCTTTTCTTCATTTTTTGGGGAGAAGGCAGCCATATTTCTAGTTCCCCTCTCCTTCCCTTATTTCAAGCTCCTCTATCACCAATAAAACCCTCTTATGGAACAAATATGCGCAGTTAAGTAAAACAAATGCACATGTTAGCTATGTTCAAAAATGTATATTTCAATTTGCTCTTTCATAGCCCTGCCTCTCTGTCAAGTAGTGGGTAACATGCTTCATCATCACCCTTGTAGAGCAATGGTTAGTCATTACATCAATCAGAGTTATTAAGTCTTATTTTTAAAAATTTATTTTTAATAGTATTTTATTTTTTCCAATTACATGTAAAGATAGTTCTCAACATTCATTTTTATAAGAGTTTGAGCTCCAAATTTTTCTCCCTCTCTACCCTACTCCCCCCAAGACAGCAAGCCAATCTGATATAGGTTATACATGTGCAATCATATTAAACATATTTCCATATTAGTCATGTTGTGAAAGAAGAATCAGAACAAAAAGGAAAAACCACAGGAAAGAAAAAACAAACAAAAAAAAAGAAGTGAAAATACTATGCTTTCATCTGCAGACTCTATAGTTCTTTCTCTGGATGTGGATAGCATTTTCCATCATGAGTCTTTTGGAATTGTCTTGGATCATTGTATTGCTAAGAAGAGCTAAGTCAATCATAGTTGTTCATCTTACAATGTTACTATTACTATATACAATCTTCTCCTGGTTCTGCTCACTTCATTCAATATCAGTTCATATAAGTCTTTCCAGGTTTTTCTGAAATCTACCTGCTTGCTCATCATTTCTTATAGCACAGTAGTATTCCATTACACTCATAAACCACTTGTTCAGCCATTCCCCAATTGATGGGCATCCCCTCTATTTCCAATTCTTGGCCACCACAAAAAGAGCTGCTATACATATTTTTGTACAAGTAGGTCCTTTTCCCTTTTTTTATGATCTCCTTGGGGCACAGACCTAGTTGTGGTACCTTAGTAGTGGGCACCAATCCTACTAGCTGGATCAAAGGGTATGCACAGTTTTATCACCCTTTCAGCAAAGTTCCAAATTGCTCTCCAGAATAGTTGGATCAGTTTACAACTCCACCAACAATGCATTAGATTTCCAATTTTCCCACATCTTCTCCAGCATTCATCATCTTCCTTTTTCTTAAGTCTTTCAAAGATTTTTTTTTACAATGTTATAGTTGTACTTCTAGTTGATTTTAGTAGTTATGTTTTCTTCTCTCTGTAACAATTCACGTCTTCCCAAAATTCTTCAAATTTTACCTTCTGTGATCCTCTTTATCCCTTGTTTGTTCATGGATTCTTCATTCATAGTTTGTAAAGGTATCTCCTTCTCTGAACCTTTCATTGGCTAGTGATGTAGCCTTTTATAAACAGGACATGTCTCCTTTTGGACTCTGTTGTGTAAGATGTGTTAAATGGTTTCTGCCAGATCTTTTATCATTCCTTTTGGCAAAATAATATTAAATTACATTCACATATCGAAATGTATTCAGCCATTTCCTAATTAACTGGCACCCCTTTTAGAGTGCCATGACAAAAAGTACTGCTATAAATACTTTTGTACATTTGGAATCTTTCCCTTTTTCTTTCATCTCATTGGTGTATAAGCCAAGTAGTAAGATCACTGGGTCAAAGAGTATGCACAATTATGATTGGATCAATTCACAGCTCCTCTAATAATGCCCTAACGTCAATCCCCACAATAATTACCACTTTCATTTTTTAGTTATCGTTTCCAATCTGGTATGTATGAAGTAGAAATCTCAATGGTTTTAATTTGAATTTTTCTAATTTATAGTGATCTGGAAAATTTTTGATATATGTAACCTGAACCAAAAAACCCATTGGTGTGGGACTCTCTCCTCATTGGTGGCAATCAATGCTATGACTATAGGAAGGGTAGGCAGAATTAATGACAGTAGGAGAGAGGAGATCCAATTTTTTAAGCAGCTTCTGCCTCTTCAATCTCTTTAGTGTTTGTGGCTTCCAGCTTTGAGAGAGATTTGTTCAATGCCAATCCTACTTCAAAGTTACTGAAGGTAGGAAAAGACTCTGGGAAAAGGCCAACATGGAGAGGAGCTAGAAGTCTCGATTATGTCCCTGTCCCTAGCTTGCTACACTAGAGACTTCAGGGAATTTCCTTTTTGGGTGAGATCTGGAAATTTCTCTCTGCTGAACTGAGTTATCTCATTCCCAGTGTGAAAGCTCTTTTACTTTGAATTGTCTGATATATGTTCTCATCTGTATAGTCTCTCAGATTTTAATTTTGCTACCAATTTGGATAAGTGGGTTTCAAGCCTTGGATGTAAAGCTTGGGGGTATTCCTTTCCCCAATAAAGAATAGCAATCAGGAGTTTAGCTTGAACCTGAAAATGATATCCCCTAGACTAACACTATTTAAGGGAATAGATAGATATCATTCAAATCTGGTACCCCCTCTTTCTGAGGAGAGCAGAGTGGTCAAGTTTCTGGCTCCAACCTCCTGCTTGCCTCCCTGGCAGGAATTAAAGTCTCCCTTGGAGAAGGCTAGGGTGAGGAGATACTAGATGTGTGTCTATTTTGGCCTCCCTATAAGCCACATCAAAAAATCTGTACTACGTGTGGGGAGACTGCCTTGTTACACATAGGATTGGTGATTGGATTTCTTCCTTTGAGAACTGCTGTTTGTATGCTTTGACCACTTATTGGGGAATAGCTCTTAGTGTTATGAATTATCTGGATAAAATTTTGGATATCAGATTTTTATCTGAGAAACTTGTTGGAAAAATATTTCTTTCTAATTTAAAATGAATTCATTTTGTTCATGCAAACGTTTTTCAATTTTATGAAGCCCAAATTATATATGTTATCTTCTGTGACTTTTGCTATCCTTTGTTCATGAATTTTTTTCATAATCCATAGTTGAGAAAGTTATCTCCTTCTTTGATCTTTTAATTTGCTTGTTTTGTGGTCTTTTATATATAAATATATCCTTTTGAACTGTTGTGCAAGATGTTGGTCTTTACAGTTTCTGCCAGACTGCTTTCTAGTTTTCCCATTTGGGGGTCTCAGGTTCATTGAACATTATGCTACTTTGTTCATTTCCTTTTGTTTGTGCTGTAACTTAACTGTAACACTGATTGACTTTTCTATTCTTAAACAGTACCAAATAACTTTTTTTTTGGAAGCAATTGAGGTTAAGTGATTTGCCCAGGGTCACAAAGCTAGTAAGTGTTTGAGGCCAGATTTGAATTCAGGTCTCTCCTGACTCTAGGACTGGTGCTCTATCCACTGCCCCACTTAGCTGCACTATCTAGCTGTCCCTTCAAATAGTTGTTTTAAAAAACAGAACTGAGCAAATGCTACACAAAATGAACATTTCCATATACATAAAACAGAAAAAGATGATTATATGGGCAACTGTAAATTTCTACCACATACAGCTTGCTTTTTGAAAAGAAGCATATAAAAACTGCAACCTTTATTTTCAAAAGTGTTTATTCTGTTCTTTTATGCATTTAAAAAAATTCTTCAATCACCATATTTTATTTCTTTTCTGTCTTTTTTGACAGTACTACCTATTGGTCTTCTGTCCCCTCTCAAGTACTCCCTAAATTGGAAAAAAAAATCATAACAAATAGGCAGAGTCAAGCAAAATAATTTTGCACTGGCCATATTCAAAGACATATCTCACTGTGCAACACATCACCTCTCTACCAGGAATCGGATAGCTTCCTTCGTCACTGGCCCTCTGGTGGTTTGATGGGGGATTGCATCGATCAAAATTATTAGATCTTTCAGAATTATTTTGCATTTGTGGGAAGCATGTTAAAAGCTACCTTTTTAGTAAAATTGAAAACAATAAGAAATAATA
Source organism: Trichosurus vulpecula (assembly GCF_011100635.1). Taxonomy (NCBI): domain Eukaryota; kingdom Metazoa; phylum Chordata; class Mammalia; order Diprotodontia; family Phalangeridae; genus Trichosurus; species Trichosurus vulpecula. Next base: position 69,689,612 of record NC_050578.1, read on the forward strand.
TTTTCTCCAGCCTAAAGCCTTTTCCAGACCTTTTCAGTTAGGACAAAAGCTAAGATTTTTTTTTTGGACAAGTGGATAAAGGGTGATAACCAAAGTTGACAATTGTCTAAATAATTGCCTCCTCACCCTCTTGAAGTGATTGGCATCAGGGGAATGTCCAAGAAAGAACTGGATGGTGATAATTCTGGAATGTTAATACAAACTGTATTTTAACATATTATATCCTTTTCCTTGTTTAAGATTCTTATAAATTACCTCAATAATCTTGGGGTAGAGAAACATGTCAGGGGGCCTGGGAGAACTATGCCAATTTGGACATTATTCTCTCCAAGCTAAAAATAACTTGGATATAGAATAATGTTAAATAAAATAAAATTGTTTCAGGGAGATTTGTGCCTAAAATACAGGATATAGTATTCATATTTTTTTTCCTTCAACACTTTTTGTTTTTGTTCTTGTTCTGTTCACTTCATCAATTCAAGTTTTCCCAGGTTTCTCTAAAATCATCTCTTTCATAATTTTTTTTGGAGGGGGGAGGCAAGGTAGTTGGGGTTAAATGACTCGCCCAAGGTCACACAGCTAGTGTCAAGTGTCTGAGGTGGGATTTGAACTCACATCCTCCTGACTCCAGGGCCAGTACTCTAAGCTTCAGCTTCAGCATTTGTCCTTCCAGCGAATAGCCTGAATTAATTTCTTTAAATATTGACTGATTTGATCTCGTTGCTCTCTCCCAGGGACTCCCAAAAGTCTTCTCTAGCATCACAATTCAAAAGCATCTATTTTGTGGTGCTCAGCTTTCCTTATAGTCCAACTCTCACAGCCCTACATTACTACTGGAAAAAACATAGCTTTGACTATGGCAAGGTGATATCTCTGAAGTCACCATCTGCAGTGATCTTTGAGCTCAAGAATACAAAATCTGACAGTGCTTCCACTCCTTCTCCCTCTATTTGCTAGGAAGTGATGGGACCAATTGCCATGATCTTTCTTTTTTTTAATGTTAAAACTTCAAGTAAGCTTTTAAATTCTCCTCTTTCACCTTTACCAAGAAGCCTCTTAATATTTCTTCATTTTCTGCCATTGAAGTGGTACGTGTTTGTTAGTATTTCTTCCGGCAACCTTAATTCTGATTTTTGGTTAGTCCAGGCTGGCAATTTGCATTTTGTTTTTTTTTTTTCATTGTTACCAATATTCAAGTTTATTAAACAAATAAAAAATTTATATTTAGAAAACTTTTAACTGTCATCTGCTTCAAGGTTTATGTTGCTCCCAAATTTTGCATATAACTGAACTTTCAAATCAGCTAACACCCGTTGGATTGATTCAACTCTGGATTCTAATGCTTCAATTTCATCTTGCAAATTTTTCTTAGCTTCTTCCAACATTTCTTGAGTTTCATCTTGAGAGTGGCTAATAAAAACATCACCAATTTGGTAGGGAATCATTAAAGAATCTTCATCCATCATCATTACATCATCACAAGCATCCTCTAAATTTTGAAGCTGTTTCTTTTTAACGTCTATTTCTTCCTTCAGTTCTGTGATTCTACTAGTATTCCGTGCAAATTTGTTAATCTTTTGTTGGTCTTCAAAAGTAACATTGACATCTTCTGCAGCCGCCTTCTTCATGGTGGCGGCCATCTTGGGACTCGCAATTTGCATTTTGAATGTAAGTTAAATAAATAAGGTGATGATATGCTGCCTTGTTGTATTCCTTTCCCAATTTTAAACCAATCAGTTGTTCCACGTTTAGTTCTAACTGTTGCTTCTTGGCCCTGCATACAGGTTCCTTGGGAGACAAGTTAGATGATCTGGTACTCTCATCTCTTTGAGGACTTGCCACAATTTGTTGTGATCTACATAGTCGAAGGTTTTATTGTAGTCAATGAAATAGAAGTAGATGATTTTCTGGAATTCCCTTGTTTCCTCCATAATCCAGCAAATGTTGGCAATTTGGTCTCTAGTTCCTCGGTCTCTTTGAAAACCAGCCTGTTCTGGTAATTCTCAGTTTATGTATTGCTGAATTCTAGCTTGCAGAATCTTAAGCAATAACCTTGCTGGTGTGTGAAATGTATGTAACTCTTTGGTAATTTGAACACTGTTTGGCATTGTCTTTCTTTAGGATTGGGGCATAGAGAAAAAGGCTACGGGGGGGGGGCGGAGCCAAGATGGCAGCTGGAAAGCAGGGACTAGCGTGAGCTCCCTGCCAAGTGCCTCCAAAAACCTATAAAAAATGGCTCTGAACCAATTCTAGAACTGCAGAACCCACAAAATAGCGGACGGAAGCAGGGCTCCAGCCCAGGACAGCCTGGATGGTCTCTGGGTGAGGTCTATCCCGAATGGAGCTGGGAGCGGAGCAGAGCCCCGCGTGGGTGGTGCGAACCAACCAGACCAGGAGCTGGGTGGAGTGGGCCCTAGCGCCCTGAATCAGTGAGCTGCAGCAGTTACCAGACTTCTCAACCCACAAACACCAAAGACAACAGAGAAGGTTAGTGGGAAAAGCTGCAGGAGTGGAACGAGTTCCCGGTTCAGCTACCACCCCAGGGGCAGCGGAGGTGGGGCAGCTACAGAACTACAGCTGCAGTTGCTTCCAGCCCCAGGCCCACCTGGTGGGAGGAATTAAGTGGTGGATCAGAGCAGGAGTGAAGAGCCTGCTGAAGATCTAAGTCCAGTCCAGGTTGGGGGTTTTTGGGGAAGGAGGAGTGCTGGTGTGGCAGAGCTGGCACATCCCCCCAAGCTTGGAACATAGTTCTCTTAACTCTACATGCAGTGATACCCTGCTGAAAAACTCAAGGGTCAAGTAAGTTGGCTGGGAACATGGCCAGGCAGCGAAAACATACCCAGGTTCAGACTCAGACTTTGGATTCTTTCTCTGGTGACAAAGAAGACCAAAACATACAGCCAGAAGAAGTCAATAAAGTCAAAGAGCCTACAACAAAAGCCTCCAAGAAAAACATGAACTGGTCTCAGGCCACGGAAGAGCTCAAAAAGGATTTGGAAAAGCAAATTAGAGAAGTAGAGGAAAAATTGGGACGAGAAATGAGAATGATGCGAGAAAATCATGAAAAACAAGTCAATGACTTGCTAAAAGAGACCCAAAAAAATACTGAAAAATACACTGAAGAAAACAACACCTTAAAAAATAGACTAACTCAAATGGCAAAAGAGCTCCAAAAAGCCAATGAGGAGAAGGATGCCTTGAAAGGCAGAATTGCCCAAATGGAAAAGGAGGTCCAAAAGACCACTGAAGAAAATATGACCTTAAAAATGAGAATGGAGCAAGTGGAAGCTAGTGACTTGATGAGAAATCAAGATATTATAAAACAGAACCAAATGAATGAAAAAATGGAAGACAATGTGAAATATCTCATTGGAAAAACCACTGACCTGGAAAATAGATCCAGGAGAGATAATTTAAAAATTATTGGACTAGTCAAAATTCTTCTCCACAACTTGACTAGAGCATAAATTAATTCAATGCGAAGTTATACATGACAGTTATATGAGACTTCATGCCGTCTTGGGGAGAGAGGGGGGAGGGAGGGGAGAAAAACTGGAACTCAAAACTATGTAGAACCGTGTGTGGTAAACTAAAAATAAATAAAGGAGAAAAAAAAAAGAAAAAAAAATTATTGGACTACCTGAAAGCCATGATCAAAAAAAGAGCCTAGATATCATCTTTCAAGAAATTATCAAGGAGAACTGCCCTGATATTCTAGAGCCACAGGGCAAAATAGAAATTGAAAGAATCCACCAATCACCTCCTGAAAAAGATCCCAAAAAGAAAACTCCTAGGAATATTGTCACCAAATTCCAGAGCTCCCAGATCAAGGAGAAAATATTGCAAGCAGCCAGAAAGAAACAATTTGAGTATTGTGGAAACATAATCAGAACAATACAAGATCTAGCAGCTTCTACATTAAAAGATCAAAGGGCTTGGAATACGATATTCCAGAGGTCAATAGAGCTAGGATTAAAACCAAGAATCACCTACCCAGCAAAACTGAGTATCATGCTCCAAGGCAAAATATGGATTTTCAATAAAATAGAGGACCTTCAAGCTTTCTCAGTGAAAAGACCAGAGCTGAATAGAAAATTTGACTTTCAAACACAAGAATCAAGAGAAGCATGAAAAGGTAATCAAGAAAAAGAACAAGAAAAAGAAACTGCAAGGGACTTACTAAAGTTGAACTGTTTTGTTTACATTCCTACATGGAAAGATGATGTGTATGATTCATGACCGAAGGGGGGGCTGACTGGGGAACAGGGCAACCATAATATACGCCATCTTGGAGTGGGGGGGGAGGGTAGAAATGGGGAGAAAATTTGTAATTCAAACTCTTGTGAAAATCGATGCTGAAAACTCAATATATTAAATAAATAAAAAAAAGTAAAAAAAAAGGATTGGGGCATAAACTGATCTTTTCTAATCCAGTGCCCATTGTTGTGTTTTCCAAATTTGCTGGCAAATTGAGTGCAGCACTTTAACAGCATCATCTTTTAGGGTTTTAAATAACTCAGCTGGAATTCTATCACTTCACTAGCCATACTGTTAGTATACCTTCCATTCTCCAGGATGTCTGGCTCTAGATCAGTGACCACAACATCATGGTTACCAGTGATATTAAGATCTTTCTTGTATAGTTCTTCTGTATATTCTTTCCACTTAGAAATCTTTTCTATTTCTATTAAGTCTCTACAATTTTTGTCTTTTATCATGCCCAGTTTGCATGAAATGTTTCCTTGATATTTCTAATTTTCTTGAAGAGATCTATTGTCTTTTCCATTCTATTGTTTTCTTCTATTTCTTTGCATTGTTCATTTAAAAACCTTATTATCTCTCCTTGCTGTTCTCTGGAATTCCGTATCCAGTTGTGTATATCTTTCCCTTTCTCCTTTACTTCTCACTTTCCTTATCTATTCGTAAAATCTCATCAGACACCCATTTTACTTTCTGTCTCTTCTTTTTCTTTGGAATGTTTCTTGTTGCTGTCCCCTGTAAAATATTATGAACCTCTGTCCATAGTTCTTCATGCACTTTACCTACCAGATCTAATCCCTTAAATCAGTTTATCAACTGTACTTCATATTCATGAGGGATGTTATTTGGGTCATGCCAAAATGGTCTGATGGGTTTCCCTATTTTCTTCAATTTGAGTCTGAATTTTGCAATAAGAAGCTCATGATCTGAGTGACAGTCAGCTCCAGGTCTTTTCTTAACTGACTATATAGAGCTTCTTCACCTTTGGCTGCAAAATATGTAATCAGCCTGATTTTATTATTGATCATCTGGTGATGTCCATGTGTAAAGTCATCTTTTGGGTTTTTGAAAAGAGTGTTTGTTATGACCAGCCAGCTATCTTGACAAAACTCTATTAGTCTCTTTCCTGCTTCATTTTGTATTCCAAGGGCAAACTTGCTTATTGTTCAATTATCTTTTAACTTACAACTTTAGCGTTCCAATCCTCTATGATGAATGTGACATCCCTTTTTGATGTTACTTCTAAAAGATGTTGTAGGTCTTCATAGAACTGATCAACTTTGGCCTCTTCAGCATCAGTGGTTGGAGCATAGACTTGTATTACTGTGATGTTGATTAGTTTGCCTTGGATTCAAACAGGTATCCTTCTATCATTTTGGAGATTATGCCCCAGTACTGCATTTCTTACCCTTTTATTGATTTTTTTATTTTCCCTAAGGGATTCTTTTCCACAGTACTATAAGTAATGATCACCTGAATTAAATTCACCCATTTGCCATCCATTTAAGTTTACTAATACCCAAGAAGTTAACTTTTCCATCAAGGGCACCTAGATGGCACCATAGTGCATAGAGTGATGGGCCTGGAATCAAGAAGACTCATCTTCCTAAGTTCAAATCTGGCCTTAGACACTTATTAGCTGTATGTCCCTGGGCAAGTCATCTTACCTTGTTTGCCTTCATTTTCCACATCTGTAAAATGAGCTGGAGCAGGAAATGGCAAATCACCCCAGTATCTTATCCAAGAAAACTCTAAATGACAGTGGAGGGGCCTCGAGTGTTATGGTCCACAGGGTCACAAAAAGTTGGACACAACTAATGACTGAACAACAACAACTAGACCCTTATTTTGATTTGTATGAATCTTTATGTTTCAAGTATTTTTAAAAAATATGTATGTATATATGTACACACACACATATATTGTTGTTGTTATTAAATTCTGCTTCCTAATACATTCTGCTATCTTCTGTTTTCCAGGTGAGTTCACATTTATGGTTGTGTTAATTGTTTATTTACCTCCATTGTGTTCATTTGAAATTTCCCTTTTGTTATCATCTCTCCCATTTTATGATTGAAAACAGCTGTGAAAAAGGACCTTGATAAATACTAATGATCCATAATCTATGTGACCTGCTTATATTCCTTTTCCCATCCTCTCTTCCGCCTTCCCAGATTAAAATTATTACTTCATGTGCCTTTTTTCCTCCAATTCCACCATCATGATACACTTTCTAAAGCTGAAATTCATTTTGTTCATGACTATTCCTTCCCTGATACTATCCTCCTTCTTGAACATAGCTCTCTACTCTTCTTGTCTCCATGTCTTCCTGTTGAATTTAATGTACCTTTATAATTGTGTATGTTTGTGTGTGTTTTTATTCAACCCTACTTCGCTTGGTTCAAATAAGAGGTTGATGTAGTGCCTCTTCTCTGTGTCTCTTCCTCTATACCCATAAACTTTTCTTGTGTACCCAATTATAAGAAATAATAAGCTTCCTCATTTTCCTTCTTCCTCCCATAGAGTATTACTTTTCCTTCCTCTTTTTTCCCTCTTAAAACCATCAGCACAGGAAATATCAACTCATATATCCCCTGCTTCACTTATTCTCTCTACAATCCTTATAGTTATTAAAGTTCAGAAAGGACACTATCTTCTTTTTTTACTAGAATACACTTCATCATTGTATAGCCCCTTCCATTTGCTTAAATCCTTTTACCTTTCTAGATTGCTCTTGACATCAGTTTGCATTTCAAAATTTCTACTCAGCTTTGGTCTTTTCATCAGAAATGCTTAAGGGGCAGGTAGGTGGTACAGTGAGTAGAGCACTGGCCCTGGAGTATGGAGGACCTGAGTTCAAATCTGGCCCCAGACACCTGACACATTTAGTAGCTGTTTGACCTTGGGCAAGTCACTTAACCCCAATTGCCCTGCCTTTCCCCCCTTCAAAAAAAAAAAAGAAATGCTTGAAAGTCCTCTATTTCATTAAAAATCCATTTTTCTTTTACAGGATTATCCTTAGTTTTGCAGGGTTATTTTTGCACGGTTATTCTTGGTTGCAAGTTTTTATATTTTTGCCCTTTAAAATATGGTTATGTTAATTGACCTATACTTATTAGCGATAGTACTGAATGTTGTATTTTTGTTACTGTAGCTAGAGAATTAGAGAATGAAACATGATATGTATAGGTAACAATGGTTTGCTTTCCTCTGGTTAATTCAAATCTTTGGAAACTAAAGTTATTTTTTTAAATTAAAAAAATTCAGATTATTTTTCCATTATCAAGCATTCATTTTTTTCCTCTCAGTTCCATCCAGCAATACAGAACTTTTGTATTAGATAAACACAATTAGGCAATCTTATTCTCATATTGGTTACCTCTAAAAATGAATTTCTTAACTCTGTATATTGGTTCATTATCTCTTTCATGGAATCAGTAGCGCTCTTCTTTACCAGTCTCTGAAGTAATGGCTGATCATTTAGTGGATCAGACTACTTAAATCTTTCAAAATTATTGATTTAATATAATCAATATAGAGTTGAACTGGTTATTTATGAGGCTGAAATTTGGGAGGGAGGAAAGAAAAGTTGGAGTAGAGGTGATAGGAAGAGTACTGAGAGGGTGGTGTGATCAGAGATGCTGGTGAAGTTGAAGAATAGGTTAAGGAAGAATAAAGCCTAGATAAAAATATAATAGTAGGAGTTTATGATCTTATAAAGGGATGTTGGAGGTGTTTTTTGTAATCAGAGAGGTAGAAATTTATTGGGTGATCAAGGGCACAATCCCTATATCCCTATATGTATTGTAGATGGAATGGAGTTAGTCACAGGCATTGAAGAGAATGAGGAATTGAGAGTTCCTTGCCAGGAGCTGGGGTGGAGAGGAAGACTATGAGACATTATTTGACAGGAGGAGGAATGACCTGGAAACTAGCAGATAATAGCCAGGTTCAGGTTCAGGGGTTAAATTTAAATTGAAGGGAAATTGAAATGATGCCCATCAATTGGGGAATGGCTGAAGAAGTTGTTGTATATGAATGTAATGAAATACTATTGTGCTATAAGAAATGAGGAACAGGAAGAGTTTGGAAAAACCTGGAAAGACTTACATGAACTCATGCTGAGTGAAATGAGCAGAACCAGAACATTGTACATGGTGACATTGTGCAGTTATTAACCGTGATAGACTTAGCTCTTCTCAGCAATACAATAATTTTAAGACAATTCCAAAAGACTCATCTTGGAAAATGCCATCCACATCCAGAGAGTGAATGGTGGAGTCTGAATGCAGATCAAAGCATACTATTCTTTCTCTGTTTTTTCTTTCTTGTGGTTTTTCCCTTTTGTTCTGATTCTTCTTTCACAACATGACAAATGTAGAAATATGTTTAATATGATTGTACATATATAGCCTATATTAGATTGCTTGCCATCTCGGGGAGGGAGGGAGAAGAAAAATTGGAACTCAAAATCTTATGAAAGTGAGTGTTGAAAACTATCTTTACATGTAATTGGCAAAAACAAAATACTCTTAAGTGGAAAAAAAATTAAAAAATAAATTTAAATTGAGGAATCATCAAAGGAAAAGTTGCTGAGTGATTGTGGGAAAGGGAAAGTCCAGAGGTGGCAATGGAGAACAAGGAATATTTCCACTCCCCCTTCAAGACCTGTATGTCAGGGTATATGAGAGAATGTACAGCAAGTGCTAGAAGAGGATTCCCAGGCATCTGTGGGAAGTCAAATCTCTGTGAGTACTAGAAGACCAAAAGAACATGAAAAAGTCTAAAATGAAAGACTTGTTAATGAACAGGAATTTCAGAGGGGACAATGAAAGGCTTAGAACTGAAGAAAAAAGAATTATTCTTATAGGATTTGGTTTAAATGTACTAAATATGGGAGCCAAAGTTGTATTGTAGTGCTGTTATGGTAATTAGGGTGGAACTTTTTGGTTTACTCTTTTAGAATGCTAAGGTTATCAAGCATTTTTGATGAGTCTTGCCTTTCAAATGTAATGGCAAACAAAGAGGATTTTTTGTTGTCTTTTGTTTCTTTGGTTGAATCAAGAGTCTTTGACCTGCTTAAGAAATAAGAAAGCCTAGTTCACATAGGTTGGTGTTGCCCTTTGACCCTGAAGAAGTATATATAAACTCAGAGGTTAGCATTTTGCTTTGGGGGCACACTCATTGAAAGGGTGTTGGTGACGAGAGATTCTGGGTAGCCACTGTTAAGGAGCAGCCCCGGCTTTGAAAACCCAGATGTTGGTGCTTCTCTCTGGTAACTATGTATTGCTACGGATAGACTGATTTGTGTTTATTTGCTCTGTCTATATAATGTATGCCTGTAACTTCTGTTTGTATTCTCTCTGAAGTTCAGGATGCTGGCTTTTCCCCCTGAACCAAGTGAATGATATATGATGTTTAATTAAGGTGAGATTGTTAACCCCTTAAAGTTGCTTTTCTTAGAAAACCAGATCAAAGGACCTGTGTTATCGGCCTTCCTGTGTGCTGGTGTTGCTTGTCTTACACAGCTACAGTAGCAGCAAGCAACATTATTGTTACAAGTGCAAAAAAGTTTGTAATGCTATGTGATGGTGGTGTAGTCAAATCAAAAAGTATGTATTAAACACCTACTATATGCCAGGCACTGTGCAATATAATTAAAATAAAAGGAAGGGTAATATATGAACCCCAGTTATACATATTTCTCATGAAAGTTCAATTTTAAGGGAATATTGTTAAGATTTGAAAAAATCATTGCTAAAAACATATGAAGTAGCAATATCACAAAAATATAGACTAAATCTGTAGGCTTTAGCTTAAAAACCATTTTTTTTGAAAAAGATGAACTTTTAATAACCACTTTTATCAACCTGTTAAGTCATATAGTTACAAAGTAATTAGGAAAAACCCCATGAAATTTCTGTGATTTTTTTCTGTTAAAAAATGGGGGAGAGAGAGAATTCTTTCACTATATAAATAATATCTGCCACTTCATTGGGGCTCTAGACAAAAGGCCTTCCCCAAATAACCCCAAAGAAATGAACCTGTCCAAAACAAAACAAAACCACCAGCTCTGATCCAATTTTGTGTTAAGGGCCACTTTGTTTGGCTTGATTATATTCACAATATGAGGTCTCTAAATAAAGAGATAATGGAAAGATTTCCAGAGACCAAGTCATTGGCCAATATTTATAGCCCCCAGGTAGGGTCCAAATGACAAGGCCAAAATTGTTTCTGGTTAGACTTCATATTTTGAGTCATTTTTCAATGAGGCACCATAATATCTAACAACCTGAGATCTGATCAGATCTCAAAGCAAAACAAACCAAAAAAAACACACTTAATTTTTATTATGATTAAGAGGTTACTAAATTTGCTGGAGTATGTCAGGATTTATATAGCAAAGTTCAGAACATTTTTAAATGTTAAAGGAAAAACAAACCCCATTCATCAGTCAAGTAATAAAGAGGAGGACTTGACTATTATGAACTAGACTTTAGTTCTTGTTGGATAACTGTACAGTTGATAAACTATAAACAATACTGTTCTTTTCAGGTTATAAAAATACTAGCTTCTTTTCTCCACATTTATAGGCACCTCACTGCTTGAGTCAAGGTTAGGTTTGATAAATGATTAAAGGCAATTCTATTACAGCAACATTTTTTTTTTCTTAAAAAGGGAGGGAAATGTTGACTAAAGAGAAACAGTGTATAATTCCGCAACACGTCAAATGAAGGTATTTTGCTGATGTAAAGTAACAATCTAACTCCCTGCAGGATGGCCATTCTATCTTCTGACAGTGATGCTAGTGATAATAAAGCCCTCTGGAAAGTCTCAAGCAAGTTACAGTATTCACTAAAATTGCAGTGAGTGTGGTGACTTGCTGACACGAGCCACCAGACACTCACCTGCTGTAGTAGATGACTCCTAAGGTGGGGAGGCAGCCTCAAGAGCAGAGCTGCATGTCCATGTGAAGAAGGGGTTTTACTGAGCAGCAAAATACACCAAATTGCCCTCAACTGAGCGAACTACTTATTGTTAGACCCGTGAATCTGAGGCTAAAGAAAAAAAATTAAAGACTAATTTGAACTGAGACTGTTTGGGAAGTGTCCACTACAGTAAATCATGAGGGAAAAGGTATTTCTGTGGTTACATGTAAACTTGTGACAGACTGGAAGAGGATGAAGAGGTGGTGGGGAAGAGAGAATGCCACGGGAGTCAGCACCATTGACTCGCTTATGCGATGGTCAAACCAGCTTCATTATACACTTTGAAGATTTTCTTGATTGCGTTAACATAAGCAGCAGTTCTCAAGTCCAGCCCCAGGTTATACTTGATAGCGGTCTGCATAATTTGCCCAGCAGACTGCTCCATCGTATATGCTAACCCGGAGTGTACGATGTCCTTCTCAGAAGCTCCTGATATCCTGTCTTGGAATTCTGCTGTGGGTACAATTGGAAAAGCACCACCATGCCTGCCAAATTTTCTTTCTAAACTTTCTTGAACAGACATGAGCAGGTGGTAGTTAGAATCCCTGTTATATTTGAAAGTCAAACGGCCACAGCTGACATGGCTGAGATTTTTCAGCCATTCAAAGTAAGACACCATCACACCTCCAGCATTCAAGAAGAGATCGGGCAAAACCAGAATATTCCTCTCCAGGAAAATCTTGTCTGCCTCAGGGGTTGTGGGTCCATTGGCACCTTCAGCAATGATCTTTGCTTTGATTTTGGGTGCATTAGACTTAGTCAATTGCTTCTCACTGGAAGCAGGGATAAGTATGTCGCATTCTGCTTCCAAAATACTTCCCTTGTAGGGCTTTGCCTTGGGGAAGCCAATAATCCTCTAGCTCCTTGGGGTTGATGCTATCTGGATTTCATATGCTGCCCTCAGATTCACCAATACCAACACATTTAGCACCAAAACAATGTAAATATCTCATTGAATGAAGGCCTACATTACCAAATCCCTGAATAACAAATGTTTTACCTCCAAATCTTGGAGTCATTCCCAAAAGGCTCATGTAAGAAGCCTCATTGATGAAGTTTCAATTCCATGGAAGATACCACGACCAGTGGCAGAGATACGCCCATGGATACCGCCTTGACTGATGGGCTTACCAGTGACACAAGCATGTGCATTAATATCATAATGCCCCATGGTATTGGCATAGGCGTCTGCGATCCAAGACATCTCTCTTTCACCTGCGCTCATTTCAGGAGCAGGAACGTCAACACCTGGTCCAATAAAGCCCTTTTTTGCTAGTTCTATAGTAAACCCTCTCGTGATCTTTTCTTCGTTATCTGAATACCGTTTGGGATTGATTTTAAGGCTCGCTTTGGCTCCTCCAAAGGGCATGTCAACCACGGTGCAGTTGTAAGTCATCAGAGACGCCAAAGCTTTGATTTCATCTACGCTGACACGGGGGGCTGTAGCAGATGCCCCCCTTGGAGGGGGTACGGTGCTGGCTGTGTGGCCCACGGTAGCCCTTGATCACCTCCCAAGACCCATCGTCTCACTTGATGGGGAAGGCAACACTCAGCACGTGGTTGCAGGGCTTGATGATGCGCAGGATGCTTCGCACTCGCTGGTGCCTCTACTCCTCGCTCTTGGGAGTCTTCAGGTCCTGTACCAGCTGGTCCCCCACGATGCTCGCGCCGCGGTCGAAGAAGCCTTTCACCATCTCCAAGAAGTTGGGATTGTCGTCCCTGGCCCTGGCCGCCTCGCTGGACTGGCGTCGAGGGGCCCGTAGGAGCAGGACTGAGGCCCCAGTCCGGGACAGCTGCAGCCCTTCCCCAAGGTACCCAAACATGGCAGCGACCAGAGCTGCTTCTTTTAACGGTGGAGCTCACGGGGTGCGGGGTTGGAGAAGAGAAGGAAGGGCGAGGGCGCCTGAGCCCCCAGTGATTTCTAAGAAATCACTAATTATTGGCTGATTCAACCTTTCCCCCTTGTTTGAACAGATCACAGATAGTGACCCCAAAGAGAAATAGTAGTACAGGTCTATTCAGTGAGTTAAGGAAAAGGTAAACTTTGTGCAAGCAAAGTGGGACTTTTTACTGTTTTTTCTTTTGGAGTGCTTCTCAGCACTAAAACATCAAGTGCCTTTGATTGAGTCTTGCCTTTTTAGGAATGCCCACACCCTTTTGCTAATTAGGTCATGAGAGGTGTGCTGCCCTCCAGAGGTGTGGAGTCCTTGAGAGGTATGAAGCCCTGAGGCCCTGAAAAAGGGTACATATACCCATAGGATAGCCATTGAACTCAGAATGGAGAATCGAGAACTCTCAGGACTGTGGGAGGAGAGGTTTTGCTTTGAGGTCTCACTCATCCAAAGAGCAATTTGGCCAGATGAGACTCTGCGTAGCCTTGAAAACCCAGATGTTCGTGCTTCTCTCTCTGGTAACTATGTATGTAATGCCTTGGTCAGACAGCTAGAAGCCTCTCTGTTGATTTGTGTTATTTTGCTCTGTTTATGTAATTTCTGTTTGCCGTTTTCTCTGAAGTTCAGGGTGCTTACTCCTCCCCCCCCAACTAAGTGAATTATATATTTTTATGTGTGTGTGTGTGTGTGTGTGTGTGTGTGTTTAATTAATGTGAGACTATGAACCCCTTAAAGTTGCTTTCCTTAGAAAAGCAGATCAAAGAACCTCTGCTATCTGCTAGCAGCCCTCCTGTGTGCTGGTGTCATTGGTCCTTACACAGCCAGGGTAGTGGCAAGTAGCATTGTTGTTACAATGTTTAAAAACTAAAAACATTATCATCACAGTCTAAAATATAGGCCAGTACACAAAGAATTGTCTTTGCTATTCATGAAAACTATTAATAGCAAAGAACTAAGGCTTGGCAATAAAACAGGGAAAATTCTGTGGTTGCTAGTTTAATAGCTACCCTTTTTCACGTTTTTAATGATCCTGAGGGGATAGTGAGTGAGGACATACTAAGAAGGAACATAAGCACTCAGAGGATCAAAAACCAGGCAGTCTATTACTCACAGGCATTTAAGTTTGTATGATGCCTTCAACCCTCAGTCCCATGGGTACACATCAGTGGGTGTCTCAGGAATACAGAGTTCAGATCTCTTGGGTCTCTGCCCTTGTATGTGACTGTTGATGGGGGGTAGATTCACATGGACTGAGTGGGAGGGGAACCTAGGAGCAGTCAATCTGCTGATGGTCTGCACAGTGATTCCCCTTATCAACCACAAGGACACTGTAACTAGTCAAGTTTGACAGCCTTACACGCCTGGATTAGATGAATTTTGCTAACCTGACAGTTTGCTAACCTTGCATTCCTAACCTTAAATGAGGTTGACCAAGCTAGTTGTTGGGTTGATCAGTGGGCAAACATATGGTCACTTCTGTTATCTAGGGCCCAGCAATAGACTGATCCTCACAATGTCACTGACATAATACCACACCAATCGTCTCAATCATGGGAACAGAGCAGATGAAAGTCAAACTCATATAAATTAGTGCAAGGAACAAAGTGGAAAAGAATGGGAAAATAAAGGAAATGAGAAGAGGGAAAAATTAGTAGGTCTCTAAACCCACAGGCTACCACTCAAAAATACTTGGTCCATGCCCTGAGCTGCAGGCAAGTATCTTATTCTAGAGTAGACTTCCATTTCATGGGAGGATAGAGTAGGTCTCATCCTCAGGTGGCCCTCTAGGTCCTTAAGTGCCACCCTTTGATGGAATCCAAACTTCACAGAACAAATCCCCTTAATAAAAGGGGCTCTGTAAAACTTGGACTCAGACAAAAGACCTCATTCAAGGACCTAGAAAGCCACATGTGGGAAGCCACAGGTTCCCCATCCCTGGAATAATTTAGAATATTCAACGGCATTCAAAGCCCTGTCCTGGAAGCTACATTCAAAAATGTTGACTCATGAAAATTTGCCCAAGTGATTTACTCTAACTGCAAAGGTGTCACACCAAACTAGTTGAGACAGCTTAGGGTTTGTTTTTTCATCTGTTTGTTTTTTTTACTCACATTTTGTTGGTTTAAAAATGATTATAAATACACATTTTTTTTTTCAAGAAATCTTCATTGGAACCTTTTTTTCTTTAAGGAAGAAATTCTCCGGGAATTTTACCAGGGAAAACACAGGGAACTAAATTTCTTAATTAAAAATGTGGCAAAACTGCTTCATCTGTGACACTAAACTCCTAGCAGGAAACCAACACGTGAGAAATTATATATTAGCTCATTCTAAGCACCTGTCTTGAGCTGCTTGAGATCAACATGTAATCATGGCATGACCACCATCTTTCCAGCAAGTATGATTCTGCCACAGAATAACTAGGTTATGGTGGATACAGCACTTCAGATGGTGCTCCACAAGCAGAACTCTTCTTTATTCATTTTATTTTCATTTATGTGCCATTTAAAGTATGTCTGGAAAAAAGATAATTAGGGCATTGTAAGTACATGAGATATACTTTCCATTCATAGATTTAACATTAAATATAAGTAAAAGAATAACTAAAATCTTACTTCCTCTGGACAGAAGTTAAAATAATCAAGACTCCCACCCCCCACCCCAGCTTTTTAAGTGAAAGCATGTCGTGTATGCCTACTCTCTTCATTTTCAAAAGTTATAATCTTCATACCACTGGGCCACCCATCTCAACATACTTTGTAAATTAGGATTAGGGAGTTAGGGAATAAGACTTATGTATGGTTAACATTGGTTTATTTTGGGGTTGCTTAAAGCCAAATCTTTGGAAACTGGTTTAAAATTTTTTTAAAGTTATTTTTCAGTTACCAAGATTTCTGCCCCCCCCTCCCTCATTCCCTGAACAAAATTACAGGACCCCTATATTACATAAACACAGTTGATTAGAACATATTCCCATATTGGTTACCTCCTCTAAAAATCAATTTCTTACACTATACTATTGAGATGGATAACATGCTTTTTTCTCAGTCCTCTGAAATTATTGGTGATCATAATTTCAACCTTACAAATGATGGCTTATATAATTTCTCTGAGTTATTAAATCTTTCAAAATTGTTCATTTATATAATACTAATGTTATAATTTAAATTATTCCTTTGGTTCTGCTCACTTCACTCTAACTCAGTTCATAAGAGTCTATCCATATCCTTTGGAAGTCATCTTTTTCCTTTTTTCTCACACAAATATTGTGATGAATTCCATTTGACTGAATAACACAATATGTTGTCATTCCCCAATTGATAAGTATCCTTTTGATATCCAAATATTTTTGTACATATAGGACTTTTTTCTTCTTTCTTTGATCCCTTTGGGATATAGGCCTAACATTGGTATAGTTTTTCTGGATAAGTTATTTTTGGTTGTAGACCTCTATTTTTTGCCTTTTGATATATTTTATTCCACGTATGCTGCTCCTCTATAGGGTAGTTGGTAAAGTTCATGTAATTCCTGGCTGTGGTTCCTTGATATTTGCATTTCTTCTTTCTAGCTGCTTATATCAGTTTTTCCTCTTATGTGGAAGCTCTGGAATTTGGGTATGTTATTTCCTGGGAGTTTTCATTTGGGGGTTTCCTTTTAGGAGGTAATTAATGGGGTCTTCTATTTTGACATTGTGTTCTATTATTAAAATAAGAGCACAATGTGAAAATAGATAAAAATCTACCTCCTGAAACTCCAAAAAGACAATCCCCAATGATTCTCATTATATTGTGATCTATTTTCCAAATACATTACATTTTCCTTTATTTTCTCAATTTTGGACTTTCTTCTAATAATTTTTTTGTCTCCTAGAATCATTAGCTTTCATTTGGTCCGTTTTAATGTTTAGGGAATGACTAAGGTTCGATTTCGTATTTCTTGTGTTAAGCTGTTGATCCTCCCCCCAACCCCAACTCCAAGTTTCTCCACCATAGTTCTCATTTCTTTTATAACACTTCTTAAAAACTCTTATAAAGGGGCAGCTAGGTGGCGCAGTGAGTAGAGCACCAGCCCTGGAGTCAGAAGGACCTGAGTTCAAATCTGACCTCAGATACTTGACACATTTACTAGCTGTGTGACCTTGGGCAAGTCACTTAACCCCAATTGCCCTGCTTTCCCCTCTGCAAAAAAAACAAACAACAACAACAACAAAAAAACTCTTATAAAGTTGTGCTTCATTTCTTCTAGGAGTTTTAATTAATCTTGATTGTGGTATTTTGGGGTTACTCTTGTGTTTTTCTTGGTCATCCCTGGCATCATACAAATCATTTATTGATTCATTTATTTTTATTCATTTTTGGTGTGGAGGCCCCAGGAGGTGAATTCTTTTCTACTCCCAGGATCAGTCTATGTTGAAGCCCTTTCCTTTGTGCTTTGCCTAGACAGCCTCTTCCTTCAGACTAAGTTAGGACCCCTTCCTTCCACCTGACCCCTTTCTTTCATCCCAGACACTGAGGTTCCTCCCTCCTTCTGGGATTGGCCTTAATTGAAGCCCTTTCCTTGGGAGGAAAGAGGAAGAAGGCAAGGCCTTTTCTTTAAACCTTGGTTAAATCTGAGGTTGCCTTTCCTCTGATCGAAAGAGCCTAGTTTCAACTAGGCCTTTTCCAGGGGAGGGGGACCTTCTAATTTTTGTTTAAATCACCCTTTTGAGGTCCTTTTCTTCCACAGCAAGCTAACCGAAGTCTTTTACTTTTGTCCCCCTGGGGATGCACCCTATCTACTGCTTTTCAAGAGAGGCAAGTTGTATTGTGTGATGATCAACTTTGATAGACTTGGCTCTTCACAGCAATACAATAACCTAAGACAATTCAAAAGACTCATGATGTAAAATGCTATCCACATCCAGAGAACGAACTATGAAATCTGAATGCAGATCAAAGCCTACTATTTCTACTTTTTTTGTTTTTCTTTCTAGTGGTTTTTCCCTTTTGTTTTGTCTTCTTTCACAACATGACTAATGTGGAAATATGATTATGTGATTGCACATATGTAGCCTATATCAGATTGCTTACATTCTTGGGGAGAGGAGAAGGAAGAAGGGAGAAAAAAATTGCAACTCAAAATCTTATAAAAGTGAATGTTGAAAACTAAAAATAAAAAACTTTTTTAAAAAGGAGAAGTGAATTGTATGGTAGTCAGTTTAGTGGCCTGGCAGAGCTGAGCTGGCATGTTTCTTTCTACTCTGCTATCAAGTGTTGTTAAAATACAATTTTCTCAATTTATGCTGTCTTTGTAGTAGCAAAAATAATGGGAGGCCAAACAAGTGCTCATCAGTTGGGGAATGGGCTGAACAAATTGTGGTGTATAAATGTAATGGTATATTTAATTACACCTTAAGAAATGAAGAGTATGACAGATTCAAAGAAATATGGAGAGACTTATACAAATAGAAGCAGTGAAATGGGCAGGATCAGGAGAACAATTTATACTGTGACAACATTAATATGAAGAAAACCAACCTTGAAAGACCTCAGAACCCTAATCAAAGCATCAAACAATTGTGGCAGAAAGGTAATGGAGATGTGCATTTTTAGAGATGCAGGATGAGGTGTACATTCTCAGACATCTCCAATGTGTTGATTTATTTCTGCTAGATAATACTTGTTACAAGGGAAGGAAATGTGGGGATAGTAGGTTGATGGGCCATGATGGGCTGAATTTGTGATTTCATTGATAAATAGGACTCCTAGGTGATTGCTATTTCTTATACAAATGAAGATCCTGGGCACTTTTTTTTTGTTTGTTTTTGGCAGGGCAATTGGGGTTAAGTGACTTGCCCAAGGTCACACAGCTAGTACACGTGTCAAGTGTCTGAGGCCGGATTTGAACTCAGGTCCTCCTGACTCCAGGGCCGGTGCTCTACTCACTGCGCCACCTAGCTGCCCCGATCCTGGGCACTTTTAATGCAACTTATAGTATTAGTCACCCAGAACACTGAAGGATTAAATGATTTGTCCAGCACCCTACTAAGTACCAAGCACTGAGCTAAGTGTTGAGGATACAAAAAGGCAAAATACTGTTCCTGCCCTCAAGAAGCTCACAGTCTAATGGCAGAGACAACAAGCAAACAAATATTTAAAAACTACATATGGGAAATAATGAACAGAAAGAAGGCACCAGAATGAAGAGGCATTGGAAAATGCTTCCAGTATAGGTGGGATTTTAGCTGGAAGTCAGGGAATACAGGAGTCAGAGATGAAGAGGATGAACTGTCTAGGCATTGGGGACAGCCAGAGAAAATGCCCAGAGCCAAGAGATGGAGTGTCTTGTTCATGGAACGGCCAGGAGGCCAGTGTCACTGGATTGAAAAGTATGTGGTGGGGAGTAAGGTGTAAGAAGACTGGAAAGGTAGGAGGGGGCTAGAGAGTGAAGGGCTTTGAAAGCCAAACAGAGCATTTTGTATTTGATTCTAAAGGCAACAGAAGCCACTAGAATTTATTGAGTAGAAAGGTGACATGATCAGGCCTGGATTTTAGGAAAATCACTTTGACGTTAGAGTGGACAATAAATTGGATTGGACCTACCAGCAGAAATGAGGTGATGAGGGCCTGCACCAAGGTGGGGGCAGTGTCAGGAGAGAAAGAGGC
Source organism: Trichosurus vulpecula (assembly GCF_011100635.1). Taxonomy (NCBI): domain Eukaryota; kingdom Metazoa; phylum Chordata; class Mammalia; order Diprotodontia; family Phalangeridae; genus Trichosurus; species Trichosurus vulpecula. The sequence goes on from NC_050578.1 coordinate 69,709,397, forward strand.
ATATTTGAGAGAAGTTACAAAAGTGAAATCGACAGGTCTTGGCAACAGCTTGGCTATGAGGGACGAGATAGTGAGGAATCCAAAATGGCACTTGGGTTAGGAGCCTCAGGGACTGGGAGGGTTGTGGTGCCTTCAAACAAATGATCAAAAGGTATGTGGCAGGCTGAGGCTAGTTCTCTCTCCACTATACTAAGTTGCCTCATATGTGCAAAAAATTCAAAACTGCATTAATTAAAAAAATTTTCAAATGCCCAGAAGAAAACAAAAAAGTATAGAAGGGGACAAAAACAAATAGAATACTTTTGTTAGTACTCTGTTATATCCATCCATCCAGCTATCTATCTATGGATATATAATACACACACATACACAAGAAGAGCTCAGTTTTTAAATAAAAATTTCTTTTTTTTCTTTCCCTATGTTTTAACATGACTATTAAATTCACACATTAAATTACCATAAGACCAATTAATTTTAATATTTTAAAACTGCTTCAGTCACTTTCATTCTACTACCAACACTTCTTTTCAGTGTCTCTTGGGTTGAAATCCCTTTTCCAGGAGTATGTAAACAAGGGACAAACTTTCAACCTCAGTGTTATCTCAAGTTACTATCCTTCACTTCTATCTTTTCTGCCTTTTTAAAAAACGGATCTATCTGGGCATCTAGTGCAGTGGATAGACTACCAGTCCTGGAGCTGGGAGGACCTGAGACATAAATCCATCCTCAGACACTTAATAGCTGTGTGACCCTAGCCAAGTCACTTAACCCCGATTGCCTCCAAGAAAGAAAGAAACAAAGAGCAAGCCAACCAGACTGTGAATTGAAGAAACTCCCTGTGCTGATGCAGACAGACCTAGTTTGGCCAGGCTCACTCAGTAGGTCTGACTCTGAGGCTATGACTTTATTATTACACTTTGCCCCACGCTGACTCTTTCCCACTAAACAATCACTATTGCTGACACACAACTTAACGGTGTTGGAGGCTGAGAGCCCAAAGAAAAGATTCAGCGCGGGGATGGTGCAGACGGTGCATTAGGTCACCAGATGAAGTATCTTCAGGGAAGCTTGTTCACCCACCAAGATAATGTTCTTATTGTCTGCACCAAGTGGTGTGTCATAAGGTGAATGGTCTGGATCCCCTCATCCCCTTCGGATATGGAGACAAAGGACATGCCTCTAAACGATAAAGTGATTTTCACTTCTTGGGTGGAAGAGGTCTTCTTAAACCAATTTTCTTGTCTTTTAGCAAAGACTGAACTTGCTCCGCCGCATTTTTCTGAAGTTCAATTTCGTTTAAGCGCTTTAGTTCATACGCCCTTTCAGTTTCTATCGCTAAAGATAAAAATCAAAATGTCAAATATTTATTAAGTAGCTACTGGGCTAGAGGTTGTTCCTACAAAGATAAAAATAAAACAGTTCCTGAAGTGAAGGAGCTTGTACTCAAACAAAGGCACATAGATGAATACATGTTAAATATATACAAAGTAATTTGGGGAAGGGCGGGGCACTAGCAGCTGAGCGGATTGGCAAAATCTTCACTCTCCATATGAATTTTGAAGGAAGCTAGAGAGGCAAAGGAGTGAAAAGAAATGGAACATCATGTGTGCAAAAAACAATTTGGTTGGGCTGAGGAGTGTGTAAGGGGGAATAATGTGTGAAAAGCCTGGAAAGATGGGCAGAAGGCAGTCTGTAAAGGGTCTTAAATGCCACATTATGGAGTTTGTACTTGATCCCAGGGCAATGGGAAACTCCCAGGGTTTATCAAGCAGTGGAGTGAGATGGTCTGACCTGAGCCTTAGAGATGATAATTTGGTAGCTGTATGGAGGATGGATTGGAGAGCAGAGAGGTTGTTATTGTTTGTCCTTTGTTCTCAAAGAGGACCAATGACATCAGGAAGGTGATGTCTTGGCTTGTGAGTGAATTGGATTTAAGTGAAGCAGAGCTGTGCAAAGTCACTGGCCTCACTCTCCTTCAGAGTCGTGGGAGTTCTGTAGCAAGGCATAGTCAGGACAACTGACTATGGTCCACAAAGGAGAGAGGATTTGAGGCAGGGAGACCAATTAGGAGGTAATTGTAATTGTCTAGGTGAGATGCGATGAGAGACTGAACTAGATTGGTGGTTGTATGAGTAATGAGAAGGGAAGAGATGTGGTAAATAGGAAATAGACACAGTTTGACTTTTTCATCAGGCATAACTTGGTATAAAACAGATTTTTTTTTTTTTACTCTAAGACAGTCACATCCTGAAAACTTAATATAAAGATGTTTCATCTTCATGAGCCACCAGTATGTGCTGAGCACTCAGCCAGAGAACAGTAGAGTGTGTATGCGAATGTAAATCCATTTAATCATTTTTTGTTAGAGACTATCTGGATTAAGTTAAAGACATTTTAACCAACAAGAAAAATGTGACAAAATTTACAATTTAGAAGTGTTTAAAGAACTTACTTTCTGCTGTGGGGAGTAGTACATCCTCTGTTTTTTTCCCAAGATTCATTTTAAAAGGAGTGCCATAAATAATATCTTCAAAAAGTGGCACTCCAATACTTGCAATGTTGCTGTACAAAGCTTTCGTAAGCAAAGCCAGCTCCCAGGGCTCCTGACTGTGACAGAAATAAGTGGATACGGTGAATTAGTCAAAATACAAAAATATAAAAAGCTACAATAAATATATGCCAGACACTCGGGCTATTCTGAGGCTTCCCAAGGTTGCTAATCGGGTTAATTGAGGGCATGCTATGTGTAATAATAATACAGAAGTGCATCTGTATGCTGCTCGGTCAGAAGAATACTGGGGTGAGCAGGCTCCTCCTGCAATGAGATAGGGGAGGACGGTTGTTTGGTTCTGCCCTTGAATAGAGCTGCTTTTCAGCTGCCTACCAGCTTCGCTAAGTATGGCCCCTTTGCCTCTGTAATTCATAGGTAAATAGAAAACAAAATCTAATGGCTTTAGCTTCCCACCAGGTTGTTTTTTGAATCATTGTCCTTGAATGATCACCAACCTTAGGTCATAGAATTATGGGATTTCAGAGGGACCTCAGTTACTATCTAGTCCAATTTATACCTGACAAAGAATCCTCTATCACACATTTAACAAGCGGTCATCTGGTCTTTGCTGAAAACTCCTCAAGTAAAAGAGTCACGCTACCTCCTCCAACGCAGCCCATCCACTTTTGGATAATTCCAATTATTTGGAAACATTTCCTGACATTAAGCCCTTTTGCCTCTTTGCAATTTCTACCTCTTGGTCCTAGTTGGGCTCTCCAGATCAAGCAGAATGAGTCTTAATTCTGCTTTCACAATGTTGGCATTATGTTCTCTCCAAGCTTCTTTTGTCCAGGCTAACCAAATACATTTGTAACATTTGCATCAGAGAAGGATTTTGGTTAATTTTGGGAGTGGTAACACTTTTATTGCCTAAAGCCTCTTTTAGAAACCTGGGAAAATTTCAACATTGACACAAATTCTACACTTAGGAGCATACTGGCCTTACTACGTAAAAGAGGATGTTTTATATTGTTAAAAGGAAGATCTTAGCATAAACTATATATTGTGATAAATCATATTCTTAGTCAATAGGATTCAGTCTAGCTCCTCTCTAGATTCCCCCAAGGAAAAAGAAGTGCTTTGAACTCATTTGGGAGAAAAAAGGAAGATGTCACTTCTTACTTATCACATCTACCTTTTCATCATCCCGAATCTTTAATTTTTAGTTTTTAGTTTTTATGGGTAGTTTGAGATGAGAAGGACTGGGGGTCAGGAGGCCTGTGTTCATATCCTACCATTGACATTGAGTTGGAACAAGTAATTTCTAAACCTCATTTTTCTTATCTGTTCATGCTTTGTAAACCTGGAAGTACCATAGAAATATTAGCTAACTAAAATAAAGGTAAAAGGCTCTGCTCAATTCTGTATCCATGGGTGTTTAATTCCAGGGTATTTATGGAACACAAGTCATTGTAATCAGATCGACAAAGCACTGTTGCAATTGAATCAGTTTTCAAGTCATAGAAATACTTCTGTTAGAATGAATTTTCCTTTGTAACGGTGCTTCTTATAGTGAAATTTCATCTGTCATTCAAATTAAGGCCCATACGTACCTGCAACTTCAAGAAAGCCACCTCAGCCACCTTAAATACTGAGTTACTCTAAATTTTTCTAAAGTCATGTTTTCATGGCATTTCAAGGGCATCTCTACTTATTTTAAGGGCAAATGTTTAAATGTTCCAAATATAAATATAAAATATAAATATATGTTACAGGATTACGAGTAGATGACAGAAAAACATGAAGCAAATAGGATATAAAAATCCACAAAGATTGCAAACTTAGTATTGCCTATATTCTTTTAAAATTTAGTCTTCATACGACAGGTATGATGTGTAATGTATGACATGTGACAGGTCAACGTGTAATATCCGAATAATCCCCAAATGTGAACTTCACAAAGACATGCTACAACTGGGGATAGAACAGTGTCGTTGTTGTTGTTCAGTTGTTCCAGTCTTGCGTGACTCTTTGTGACACCATTTGGGGTTTTCTTGGCCAAGATACTAGAGTGGTTTGCCATTTCCTTCTCCAGCTCATTTTACAGATGAGGAAACCAAGGCAAACAGGGTTAAGTGACTCACCCAGGACAACACATCTAGTAAGTGCCTGAGGCCAGATTTGAATTCAGGAAGATGAGTCTTCCTGATTCCAGGCTTGGCACTCTATCCACCGCACCATCTAGTACTCATAAGAATCCAGATCATTGAGTTCCTGAGGTTTTATTTCCTTTCTGATTGATCTTCCTTTGAAAGGTAGTCTCCTTCTGGCCTGGAGTCCTTTCTTCTCAGGATTTGAATAGGGTGGTTCTCACAAACAAAAGATATTTTAGAGACACAATTATAGCCTATACCAGAAAGTAGTTGGCCATTTTCTCAGTGGCCTGAAAGTAAAGAGGGACCAGCAACTTGTTTTTTCTCTACAGTAGATATGGATAAAGAAGTGAGAAATGTGCTGACAGATGCCACTAGAAAGATGACTGTATTAACAAACTTCATTTTTACCATGAATATCCTATCAATACTTACACGTTGTAACAACTTCTACGCAAAATTGATTTCACTGTGTGCTTTCTTGGCAAACCATATGCCATAGCGAATAATTACAATTTGACCTCTTTCGATGTAAAAATAAGATCTTCTTTTATCACCCTTTGTCTGAAATGTTCACAACAGAGAGGATTAATGCTAATGTTTTTCATTTGAAAATTTATTCTAAACAAAAAAAAATACATAAACATTCAGGATAAACCCTGAAAGACTTAACCCTCTTCTAGAAGATGCTACAGGCTACATTTTTCAGTGTTTACTCTCGATATTACTTGATTATCTTTTTTTTGCTACCATTTAAATCATTCCTTCCCCTCAAACAAGATGTCACAATTGATGAGGAGGGTGGATGATCAAACTATGATTTACTTGCTGGCTAATCTCAGAATCAGAGTTGGAAAGGACCTCAGCAGCAGCCATCTTGTCCAGTCCACACCTGAGTCTCCTCCACAATATTTCTGAGAAATGGCTGTCTTCTAGTGTTTTCGTCATTACTTTCCCAAGCAAGTTCGCTTAATTTTTGGACAAGTGGGTTAGGAAGTTTTCCCTTACATCTTCTACACCCTGCTCTTAGGTGTAACTTGTTAGGGCCATACAGAACAAGGCTTCCACATTATAGTCCATATACCGGAGGACAGGCAAATTATGAGCCTGCCCCCATCTTCTCTTTTCCAGGCTAAACATTTCTAGTTCTTTCCAATGGTCCTTGTATAGCACAGTCTTCAGTCCTCATCCTCCCAACATTCTGATCTCTCCCCTGTTTTATCAATGTCCTTTCTAAAATGTGGTACCCAGGATTAAACACAATATTCCAGTTGTACTCTGACAGGGGTAGCCCAATGGTTTCCAATTCTGTTCAGTCGTTTCAGTTGTATCCAACTCTTCATGACCCCATTTGGGGTTTTCTTGGGAAAGATACTGGAGTGGTTTTGCCATTTCCTTCTCCAGCTCATTTTACAGATGAGGAAACTGAGGCAAACAGGGTTAAGAGGCTTGCCTAGGGTCACACAGCTAGTAAGTGTTTGATGCTGGATTTTTACTCAGAAAGATGAGTCTTCTTGATTCCCAGCCCAGTACTCTGTGCCACCTAACTGCCCCATTTTCATTATCACACTGTGTTTGTGACCATGATAATGGCGTGCCAGAGATGGAATGTGACTTTTACAAGAAAGATAACTTTTACAGGGGGTTATCTTTCTTTCTTTTTACCCCCACCCATAAAAAAAATAAAATAAAAGTATAAACCAGATGGCTCTTCTTCTTCTTCTTCTCCTCCTCCTCCTCCTTCTCCTCCTCCTCCTCCTCCTCCTCCTCCTCCTCCTCCTCCTCCTCCTCCTCCTCCTCCTCCTCCTCCTCCTCCCCCTCCTTCTTCTCCTCCTCCTCCTCCTTTCTTTGAGGCAACCAGAGTTAAGAGACTTGCCCAGGGTCACACAACTAGTAAGCGTGAGGTAGCATTTGAACTCAGGTCTCTGTGCACTGTGCTGCCCAGCTGTTTCTTAATGTAAAAACTGAGCTTTTTGGAAAAATCACAAGTCTCCAATTTTTAAGAGTTTCATCACGTTTATTTTCTATGACACTCAGACAAATGATGTGATCTTCTTAAGGAGCACTAGTGTACCTTCCAAAGCAGCTCATCTCTCTTTTGGGAAAATTCTAATTCTGAGGAAAATTTCCCATATACAGAAAACTGTTCAATTTCTACCCGTTGCTCACAGATCTGACTTGAAAGGGATATACTTTCTAGAACCCAGTCTTCTTCCTTCTTAAGGAAATTTACTAAATGATGTTTTCTTGAATTGTTTTTGTTTGCTTTGGAGGCAGGATCTTTACCCGAATAAAAGCAATTGTGACCTTACAGCTCCTGAAACCCTTAGCCCCACCCCTCTCTCCTTTGCGGCTCGCATCCTTCTGCCCCGCAGAAGTTCCACGATACACCTCTCTTCCCCTTCACCCTGCACTTGTGTGCACGTGCGTGCGCGAGCGCGCGCGCGCGCGCGCACACACACACACACACACACACACACACACACACACACACACACACACACACACACACACACACACACACACACACACACACACACACCCCACCGACACACGCACGCACCCCTGAACCAGCCCGCCCCACCAGCTTCCCTACCGATGTTCGCCTTCTCGGAGGTCTCCTTCCGAGGGGATGGCCCGGTCCTCAGCGCCAGGCAGGCGGAGGCATCAGGCCGGTTCTGTTCAGCCCTGGTGCCCGCACCCTTCTCAGAACAAGTTCTGCTGGGACAGCTCCTCCAGCCGGGTCCCTTCCCGGAGCGCTGCCCGGGGTCCTGCCCAGGCGCTGACGCAGGTAGCCCACAATAAAGGGGCTTTGTGGCCAACCCCCGCATCTGGCAGCCAGTGTCAGGCCCGCAGTGCCCAGGAGTTGGCTCCAAAGCTTACAATGTCGGGCGACAGCTTATCAATGGAAAGAGCCCAGAGCTGGAGAGTCCCAGGATATGAGTTAGAATTCCCAATTTTTCCACCAGGTTCTAGGGTAGAGTCACTGACTCGGTTTCTTCATACGTAAAACGAGGTGAACTATGCTCCTTTTTACCGAGATGGACGACTATGGATGTGGAATGTTTCATTTGCTTTTAGATATGATGGATGTAGGTAGGATGTAAGGAGGAATATATTAAGAAGTGAAGATAAAAACACAGAGTATCAATAAAAATACAGAAAAAGAAAAATTGTGGCCATCTCTGGTTTTTTTTTCCATTTTCTGTATTTCCATTAATAATACTGAACACCCAAAATGAAAGCCACCCTTTTCTCTCTGGTCATATTTTAAGTCATTAGAAAGAATAGTACAAGATTTGGATCGAAGGAGAGAAGGAAGGGAGAAGTCTCACAATAACAGAAAAAAAAATTAGGAAGTCAGAGAAATAGAACACATTTTTGGAAGTACTGTGTGCACAGCAGTATCCCAAGGCCCTTGGGGGGATAGAAAGTTTATCAGCAGTGACCTGGTAAATGTATGACACACTTTTAAGATTAATCTGTATGATAGATGTGCAGTTTCATGTATAATCATCTTGTTTTTCCCCTATTTTACTATGTTATGGAAATGCTTGTTTTATTTCTTAAGTTCAGAATAAAATAAACAAAATTTTTTGAAAGTTTAGTATGCACTATTAACATTTTCCACAAAACTTTCTTAAGTCTAGACAATCAACAAAACAATAATTTGAGTCATGATTTGTAGTGTTTGTGGATTTTTGAGCTGTAAGTGCTCACACTGAAAATTTAATACATATCTCTGGAGCTTTTGAAACTGACTCAACAAGAGCATTAGAGAGTCACAAAACCAAGTGGGATGGGAAATATGAAGGGGACGAAATGTTCTAGAGGTACAGTTGATGGTACCGGATGGACAACAAGCAGTGATGCAGAGGAAAAAATTAAAGACAAACCCAATTCAGTCGGCCAATCAAGCATTTATTCAGGACTTATTATGTGCCAGGCATTGGAAACCATGTGAGTGGTGGTGATGGCTAGAAATTATGAAATCAAATATGGAAGTACATTTTACATAAGTATACCTGTATAATCAATATCATATAGCTTGTCTTCTCAATGAGGGGGGAGGAGGGGGAGGAAAGGAGAGAATTTGGAACTCAAAATTTAAAAAAAAGTTAAAAATTGTTTTTATTTGTAATTGGAAAAGAGGAAATATTTTTTAAAAAGAAATCATGGAGTCAAAAAGAGGAGCAGTTGAAAGGAAAAATAAAGAATTTAGGTTTTTTAATTTAATTTTTCACCTAACAAGCATTTATTTTTTTTCCACCACCCTCTTTGAAAATAAAAGTGAAACACTTTTAAATAGGTATACATCGTCAAGCAAAACAAATTCCTGCAATGTTCATTTCCAAAACTATATGACTTATTCTGCATCTTGCATTCACCACTTTTTTGTCAGGAGGTAGTCTACAATCATGGCTGGTCATTAAACTGATCAGAGATCTTGTCTTTAAAGTTGTTTTTTAAACAACGGTATTATTGTATAAATTGTTCTCCTGGTTCTGTTCACTTCACTATGTATTAGTTGATATGTTTTCCCCTAGTTTCTCTAAAATGATACATTTGAATACACTAATAAATAATAGCTATTATTTATTTATGTAGCACTTTAAGGTTTGTAAAGAGCTTTATATATTATTTCATTTGATCCTCAAAACAGCACTGAGAGCCAGGAAACAAGCATTTACATAATGTCAGCTATATGCCAGATATTGTGCTAAGTGCTCAAAAAATATTATCTCACTTGATTGTAATAACAACTCTATAAGTTCTGTTGTCATCTCCACTATACAATTTAGGAAACAGAAGCAAATAGAGGTTAAGCAATTTGCCCCAAGGTCATGCAGCTAGTAAGTGTCTGAGGTTGGATTTAAATGTAGGTCTTTTTGACTCCAGATCTAGTGCTCTGTTCAGCCAATCTATTCATATGACATAATTTGTTCATTCATTTCCCTAACTGATGGGCATCCCCGTAGTAGAATGTACATTAATACGCCTGTCTTCACACAGCCCCTTCAATAATTTTCATTTGCCTTTTTTGCCAATTTTGTCCATTTGATGGAAACCTCAGACCCTCAGAGTTGCTTTAGTTTTCCTTTCTCTAATTATTAGTGACCTAAAGCATTTTCCATGTGGCTGTTGATAGCTTATGTTGTGGTTTCATGGTGTGTTGTGGGGTCATCTTGAAAAAATTTACTGACTCTGACCATTTCCAACCCAAGCAAAGGCATTTATTGAGAGTAATGTCTTCAGGAAGTAGACTGAGTTCCGAGAAGGAAACCTGCAGCTTAGTGAAAGCAAGACAGGGACTTTTATATGGCAAAAGATACAAATACGTCATTATAGAATATATGAATATTATATGGATATTAAAATATAGGAGGGCTTTGATAAGGGATTAGGCAGTAGGGGAGGGGTACTAGCCTTGGTGGAACTGCACATGTGATGACCCATGATGCATACCGAAAAACCCTTCGGGGCGGGGGTATTGCTATATGATAATGATATCATAATAAGCCTCTCTATGTTATAAGTTCATCTAAAGGATAGCTTTTGCTATTACTGTGCAGGTGCCTACTTAAGGAAAGTCCCTTCAATTGTTTTGGGGTCCACATCCTGCTTGGGCATCCTGGTGGTGCTGCTTTCTGATTGGGTGGCTGTTGTGGTCCTATATGAGATTAGATGGTTGTGGTTGAGTGCATGGACACACCTGCTGTTTCTGTAGGAAATATGAGAATTGGGTCTGGGAGCAGTGGCTAGGATTCCATCACACGGACATGCATGCCTGCTGTTCTAGTGAGGCACATTTGAGATATTGGGTCTGGGGGCCTGTGGTATGGTTAAAGCCAGATTGTAGGGTCAAATCAAGTCATGTCTGCTGTTCAGTGCTAGGCCCATAAGGAAGTTAGAATACTGGGGCTGGGGGCAGCTTTATTAGGATTCCATCAGCTTAGATTTCTTCATTCAAGAACTGTGTTCATATCTTTTAACCATTTTTCAATTAGGTAATGGCTCTTATTCTTATAAATTTAAATCAGTTCCTTATATATCAAAGTAACAAAGCCTTTTAGTTTCGGACAGCTTGAATTTGAGGTATCAGTAAGACATCCAGGAGCGTGTGTGTATAATAAGGAGAATAGAAGGATTGGCGAGCCTGAGCATGTTTGTAATAATAATAGCATTTATATAGCACTTTGAGGTTTAAAAAGCACTTTACAGATATCTCATTTGATCCTTAAAATGACACTCTGAGTTAGGTGCTATTACTATCCTCACTGAAGTTGAAAGAGTTTAAAAGGACATAGCAAATAAGTTTTAAGGAAATATTCAAACTCAGATCCCTGCACTCAAGGAAATCATATTCTAATGGAGAGAGACAGGTGTAAACAATTGTGTACATTTAAGGTGTGTGTGTGTGTGTGTGTGTATACACACATATATATATACACACACACACACACACACACACAGTTTAAATGGGAGGTAGGTGCAATTATTATCCCCTTTTTACAGATGAGGAAACTGAGGCTGAGAGGTTGTGACTTGACCAGGATCACATAGTCACTATTAAGTATCTAAGGTGGGATTTGAACTCAGGTCTTCCTGACTGCTAGTCTACTGCTGGATCCACTATCCCACCTAGCTTTCTATGCTCGTGTTTACTTGCATTCAGCCTAAGAGGAGAATTCGAAGACATTGTTTCCTGAACCCCAATCTTCTGCACAGAATGATTCAGGAAGATAAAGGTTGCTTAGAGCCTAGAGCTGTGATCCTGCCCCTTGGGGATGGAAGAAGATCATCAGTGCGACCACTGCGAAGTGCCTACCTAGATCACAAAAGCCACCAAGGATTCCAGATGGAATCAATGGGGCAGCTAGGTGGCACAGTGAGTAGAGCACCGGCCCTGGAGTCAGGAGGACTTGAGTTCAATATCTGACCTCAGATGCTTGACACGTTTACTAGCTGGGTGACCTTGGGCAAGTCACTTAACTCCAATTGCCCTGCCTTCCCCCCTGCAAAAGCAAAAAAAAAAAAAAAGACAGTAACTGTAAGAGATGAAGAACAGAGCCAACCAATGACTAGCAGTGTTGAGTGGAGACTACAGGAACAAGATGGAGAGGAGATCAAAGGCCTTTTATCCCTGCAAGACTGAAGGCTTAAAAGGCCCTTCCCCCCCCATCCCCATGCCTTCCCCTCAGTCTTCTTCGTGGGGGCACACCATAATTTCCAACTAAGTTTGACATCTACTTTTATCAGTTTGTCAGAAACTTTGTCTTTTAAAAAGTCATCAGTCTCAAAAGAAAAATCATCAGCCTCCAAAAATGTGACCAATGCACTTTTTTTTTTGAGGGGGGGAAGGCAGGGCAATTGGGGTTAAGTGACCTGCCCAAGGTCACACAGCTAGTAAGTGTGTCAAGTGTGTGAGGCCGAATCTGAACTCAGGTCCTCCTGACTCCAGGGCCAGTGCTCTACCCACTGTACCACCTAGCTGCCCCCTACGCACTTTTTAAAATCAGCCTTTTTCATCCTTTTCTGAAACATAGCATTGGTATATCTGTTTAATGGTGGCATTAAACATTTGAATAACTATGAATCGTATTTAAAATTTTATCCTAATTCTTACTGACCCACATGGGAGTAATTTCTTTCCACCCTTGGGCCTATGCTAATTTACATTGTTATTCTGATGAACTGTGAAATTTATCAAATATAAATGTACACAGTTGAAAGAAAAGTCTCACAAAAGTGAAAAGAATTGAACAAAAGAATATGCATAAAGTACCAGAGAGGCCGAGGAGAGAAGAGAGACGACCCCTTACTTTGTAGATTAAGAAAATGAGGTGTAGGCACTTAAGGTGATTTCCTCCAAGTCACGTAGGACCAGAAGGAGAACTCAGGTGTGCTCACTCCAGGCCCTTCAGATTCTGCCTTCTTCTCCATACAGCCTCTCATTTTCTTGTATGTGCATAAAGATAATTCATATTACTTTACACTTATACTTTGTAGTTTGATTTTTGAGGGCCCTCCTATAAACATTTCAGGAAACTTGATAAACACCAAATAAAATTTTATCATTGCTTACTTACAAAGTAAACTGCAGTACAGAAATCAGCCCCCACTCACAACAAACTCAGTACTATGGGTAACTAAAGATCTCCAATCTTATGATAGGAATAAATACAAAGATAGGATTTTCTTTGTAGAAATGGGAAATTTTACTGTAGTTTATATATTCCATTCAGCACATGTCAGAGATTTTTATTTTAGTAATTAGAAGGACACTGTTGCCACCTAGTGGTATTTAGAGAATGCAAATGGAATGTGCAGTAGTGTATTATATTGTGCTAAAAATTAAATCTAAAATATTTTAATAATATTTCAATATGGACAATTCCAAAAGAGAAATATATAAAATTTTAAAATCTACAGTTAAAAAATTAATATTCTGAGATCTCACTGCCAGACATATAGCCCAAGGAGGTCAGCAACACTCTGGGTGGTCTGCTCTCAATTCAGGTACGAAACTCCTTTGAGTATAGAGAACACTGAGGAAAAGAATATCTACCTGCAGCACACATCCCTTTTACTCTGTGGCCAAACCTGACAGGTCAAGAGGCTTACAGGTGCAAGAGAAAATTAAGGAAAAAAAGGAAGTGGAAGCAATTAAGAGCAGGTTTGGGGCCATGGAGAGCAAAATGGAGTTTGAGAGTGGTCAGGAGGAGATTGAAGGGCAAATAATGTCCCTGGAGACAGCTGCACTGTGGTGCCATCTTGGGTTGTAACAAGAGAGCCAATGGTACTTCTCCTCTTTCCCTTCTGAGTTCTCTGGAAGGGTGAGATGTATTGTAGGTTATCTGTTGTTTATTCATTTAGTCATGTGGGGTTTTCTTGGCAAAGATACTGGAGTGGTGGGTTATTTACTCACTTTACACTCCCTGTTTTTCTCTGGTTTTGAGAATAGATGTAGTAGAATGATATTGGAGATGCAGCTCTAACACCAGCACCCTCTTAGTCCAGTTTTAGTATAAGGACCAAATGGGACACTCATAAGTGATTGAACATTTAATAAAGGAGGTTTACTTTGCCCTAACACAGAGAGAATATACAACAAGGATACAGTGGGACTTAGCCTCTCTGGACTTGGCCCCCTTTGTCTCCATCTGGAAATGCATCTAGTCGGTGGGTCATTAAAGTATGGCTCGTGGTCTCAGGTACTCACCAAGTCTGAGAGGCCCAGACTCCAAGTGAGTAGGACGTTTTTTGCTTCTAGCTGATGAGGAAGCCTGTGCCAGGGAAGTTGAGACCAGTCAGATCTCAGGGCAGTTTTGTCCTACTACATACCACCCCTTGGTGGCAAGGTGAGGGCCTTCTATCATTTAAATGCATATAGGTCTTTTACTGGGCAGTCTTCCCAGCATAGGAACCCTATAGGGTTAGAGTTGGAGTTGGAGGCATTTAGGGTTAGAGTTGGATTGTTTTGTAAAGTTTGGATTCAGTCAAAGGGCCGCACTTGAGGACCTAGAGGGCCACATGTGGCCTCAAGGCTGCAGGTTCCCCACTCTTGGCTCTGGTCCCTGTGATGAGTGATGCCACATCCTTGTAGATCACAGTAGGTCCCCGAATTCAAGGTGATGATTGTGAACTAGAGTAGCCTTGAAAACATCAGAGCCGCAGCATAGATGTCTCCTCCTGATGTGAGGTGGTGATAATGAGCAGGAGCTCTAAGGCCTCTGAACCAATACTTTGGTCAATAATCCTTCATTTTTTTGTGAGAGTCATCTGTACTAAAGTAACTAAGATGTGATAATCATCTTCATGCAATCTATCCTGGAATCTAAGTTGAAACCAAGACTCTTCTTAACACCATCCATTCAGCATTCCCTGGCCCACTTACCAAAACCTCCCCTTCCCCAAGAGAACCGCATAAGGGGCATGACACAGAATCTTTTCCCCTTTAGAGGCCTTTACAGAGGGGCTACTTCTTTCTTCTATGGTGACTAAATGAGGACTCTCCCTCACCCTCGTCAGTGACTCAGAATTACTACCAAGTCAGCTAAGGGATCCCTTCTTTTTGAGGTAAATACACACCCAACATAGTAATTATACCTTCCCTATGCTATTAGAAAGCAAGATGCCTCCCCACAATCCCACCCATTGGTTCCCCAAGCAATTTCTGGGAAGGAGTTTCCTGAACTATCCCAGAGGAAAGGAAGTCCGCAAATTAAGGGGTTCCTGAGCTACTTCTCCAAGATGTATGGAACCCTCTGAGGGGCCAAGGACCTTGAGGGCAACGCAGGTCTGTGATGGAGACCCTCTGTCATCTGTTCAGTAGTAACTAGGGCCCAATAAATGACAAGCAAGTATTTTTCAAAAACAATGTAGTTGAGTGGCTGCTCTGGAGAATTGGAGCTTCAGACTCCTAATTGTGATATCCTGGCAACCCCTTGGTACCTTCCAAAGGCACTTTGGAAGTAGGTACTCTACTTATCCTGGTCTCTAGGAACAGAGACCTCCAGAAACATGGGCCTTATAGGACTCATAAGGGTCCAAAGTGAGATAGCCTGCCTTATTTTGCAGGGCTGCAGCTTGTTCTGGGCCCCACATGAAAGATAAAGACTTTTGGGTGACTCGGTAAATAGGGGCCATCAGGGGCCATCCCCTGGTGGGGAATGTGGGTTCTCCAAAACCTGAAGAACCTTCCTTCTTAGATCTCAGGGAAGCAAATATCAGTAGCTTATTCTGGACTGTGCCTGGACTCCTCTGGGTTTTCCTTACCTACTGTGTTTCCCAAAGCTTGACTGAGCAGGCTGAGCTCTGGATTTTCTTAGGACAGATTTCCCAACCCTTGTCTCCTCTATGAACCACTGTCTGATCCAGGACCTCTGCCACCATGGCCTCATTTGGCCTGATCAACAGCAGGTAGGGGGTAACCTGGTAAGTGACAGATAGCTGGTAATTTCAAGGTTGCAGACTGGATGACCTCCCCCAACACTGATTAATCAGGAGTGGGAACAATGTCAGCTTAACTTTCCACAGTGCCACCTGCTTAGGGTGGTTCAGGTAACATTCCTAGGGGTTGCTGAAAGGGCCTGAACAAATTCTGAGCACATTGCACCTCTTTCCTCCAGGAACTGCCCCACCTGGACCCTCCCCTGAATGATTCTGATGGGACCTAGGCTTTGCAGGATACCTCAGGCTTGGGTAGGGCTGAAGCCGGTGCTTAGTTTCCCTGTACAATTTTATTAGCAACCCCGTTGCTTTGTTTCCTTTTTTTTTTTCTGGTGAGGAAATTGGGGTTAAGTGACTTGCCCAGGGTCACACAGCTAATAAGTGTCTGAGGCCAGATTTGAGCTCAGGTTCTCACCACCTAGCTGTCCCTCCATCATTGCTTTCTAATCAACCCTACAGCATTTTGTTAGTAGAAACTTTTATTCATATTCTAACATGTTTCCAGAAAAAAAATGACAGCAAAAAAATTTTTTTTTCTTCCCAAATACACACTGGTAGGAGGTTCAAAAGGAAGGAGTAGGGGCAGGCCTGTCTATCCAGCCTGCCTTCTCTCCCCCTTGGGGAAGTTTTGGCAGGAACAAGTGGGTGGGGAATGGCCCAGAAAACAAAGGTGTGGGAAATGGTGCAGAAGCCTAGAGGAAGGATGGGGGCAGGGAGGGTCAGTGTTGAGAACTGAGGAGGAGGAATCTGATGAAGATATGGGATTTGGTCTCTGATTAGCCCATAGGAAACAACTATTTCATATGTGAAATTTAAGAAAATTTGTGAAGCAAAGAAATAAAAGTGCTCATTATCTAAAAAACAAATACCCCCAAGTTATCCCCAAAGCTCCCTCCTGAGGATGGTATCATCTCCCTCTGCCTACCTAACAGGGCAGTAGTCAGCTCTGTGACTTTTTCCCCCACTCCCACAATGTCTATTTGCACTGACAGTAGCTGCCCAAGCTACAAATATCTTGACCTCAAATTCAAAATCACCATTTGATCAGCCCATACGCTTGCCAAGAAGACTGTTATATGGAGAACTCAAACAGGGCAAGCATTCACACTGTAGTCAGAAGAATCGATACAGGAACACTCTCAACTTTGGAATTGATTGTGTGACATGGGAGACATTGGCACAGGACTGCTCAGCATGGCATGCCCTCATCAGAGAAGGTGCCGTGCTCTGTGAGCAAAGAAGAATTGAAACAGCTCAAAGGAAACACAGGATGCACAAGTTTGGAGTATCCACCCCAAATGTTCACACAGACTATTTGTGTCCGACCTGTGGTAGAACATTCTGAGCTTGTGTTGGTTTGATCAGGCATAGTTGGTCACACTGTTACTTGACTCTGGCACAGTGACGTCATTTTGGTCCTCTTTGAGAACGAAGGACAACAACCACCCAACCAATCTATATAGTTGTGTTGTCTGGGAAGATGGGTAGCTAAAGTCTGAAGCCATTTAGGAGAGGCTCAGCCCAGAATGCAGGACCTAATTGTCCCAGGCTGGGCATAGGGTGTGGCAGGCCTTAATATGTTTCTGTGGGGGGGGTTCCCCATTCCCCACATAAATCTCTCTTCTTGGGACTCTTAAAAAGTCCTAAGAGAGATTCCCTGGGCTAGAGAGCTTTCAGCTTTGGCTCCATTAAACCACACCCTTAGGCACCCGGGGTCCCAGGAATCCCAGGGTAGAAGGTCTGCCGTACCCCTGCAACCTCCAAGCAGGGATTTGCTATCTTCTTCTTTTTCTTGAAGGGCAGCTAAGTAGAGGAGTAGAGAGGGTGGTGGGCCTGGAGTCAAGTTCTAATCTGTTCTCATACTTAGAAGCTGTGTGACCCTGGGCAAGTCACTTAACCCTGCTTGCCTCAGTTTCCTCATCTGTAAAATGAGCTGGAGAAGGAAATGGCAGAGCACTCTGGTATCTTTGCCAAGAAAATCCCAAATGGGGTCATGAAGAATCGGACACGACTAAAACAACATCTTCCCCTTGCAGTACTAGAATTAAGTGTGAGCTTTTCAACCCTAGGGGAGTTTCCTACCAATGGGCTTCAAGGCTGCTCTCCTTCAGTTTCAAGGCTCTCATCTCAGCAGGAATTGGAAACTCTGAGTCAGCAGCCGTAGGGTGGTGTCCTGGTGACAATGATGCTTCGAGGCTTACCCCCATTAGGAGACATTTGCATCATTGGTCCTACATGGCAGTCCAAGGTATGAAGCACAATCCACAACAGCCTCAGCACTTTCTCTACCCTCTAGGGCAGCCTCCTCCAGCATCTGTCAAACTAATCTTTCTGGGAACAGCTAGGTGGTGCAGGGGATGGAGCACTGGCCCTGGAGTCAGGAGGACCTGAGTTCGATCTGACCTCAGACATTTGACACTTACTAGCTGTGTAACCTTGGGCAAGTCACTTAACTCCAATTGCCTCCCTAAAAAAAAAAAAAACCAAAGAAAAAAAAACTATCTGAGCAGGAATCTGCAGGATCAGGAGGGTTCTGTCCATAGCAAGCCAGACGATGTCTCATCATCCACTTATGCCATCCTCTTTAAGGCCCTTTATTTTCAGGGTTCTTCCGCCTGACTCACCCACAATGGAAGTCATAAGGCTAGATGCCAAAGATTAGAAGCCAGGCTGTCACAATGCTGAGAGGAAATGAGGCATTCACAAGGCAAGTCATCGAACATGTCACAAAGGTTTTCTGGCAGCTGGTGGGGCAATGGGAGAGAGCTCTGGGCCTGGAATCAGGAAGAACTGAGTTCACAATTGGATTCTGACACTTACTAGCTGTGTGACTCTGGGCAAGTCACTTAACATCTGTCTGCCTCAGTTTCCTCAGCTGTAAAGTGGAGATAATAATAGCACCTACCTCATAGTATTGTATTGTTATGAGGATTGAATGGGATTTTATATATGTATATATATATATATATATAAAATGTACATATACGCATATAAAATATACAGACACATGCATATGTAAATATATAATATACATACACATATATGTATATGTGTGTATGTTTATATGTGTGTGTGTGTGTATATATATATATATACATATATATATATATATATACATATATATATATATATAAAATTTATTTAAAAGCACTTAGCATAGTGCCTGGAACATAGCAGGCATTATGCAAATGCATACTCTTTTCCCTTCTCTGGTCTTTCAAATGTTAAACTGGTAACTGTGGTAAAACTATTGATAAATAGAAATCTGTTTAGTTCTTTGTTGTATTTTAGTTAAAGCTTACTTTAAAGAGCAGGAGTGAAAGAGGCAGATTCTTCTTTCCTGAGATGAAGACAATGCTGTCTTCTTGACTCCAGGCCCAGAACTCTATGCTCTATGGTGCCACCTTGCTGCCAGCACCTATCATTAGCTTGAATTAATTAACAGTGCTCCAATAATTATCAATTAATTAATTAGAGGCAGATGGGTGTCCAGCTAGGTGGCCCAGTGGATAGAGGACTGGGCTTGGAATCAGGAAGACCCATTCTCATGAATTCAAATGCCACCTTAGACACTTACTAGCTCTGTGACCCTGGGCAAGCCACTTAATCCTGCTTGCCTCAGTTTCCTCATCTGTAAAATGAGATGGAGAATAAAATGGCAAAACACTCCAATATCTTTGCCAAGAAAACCCCAGATGAGGTCATGAAGAGTTGGATATTACTGAAAAAACTCAACAACAACAATGGATGAGAGTCCAAGTTGTTAACTGCACTTGACTCCATGTCCTTCCCTCTTCTCCCATCCCTCCCCCTTTTTTCATGCCCTTCCTCTTAACCTAAAGTGTCTTCTCAGGCTCCAATCTGGGTCTTCTTTTCTTCTCTCTATATTCTCTCTTGATAATCCACAAATTCATTTGGGTTTGTTATGGTTTCTTTATAGATCACTTTCAGGTCTCTAATTTAACTCTATCCTCTACCCAGAATTCTAGTCCCATGTGACATCTCCAAATAGATATCCCATTGCTATCTCTAAAACAACGCATCCAAAATAGAACTCATCTGCCCAAACCCACCCCTCCTTCAAACCCCACCCTTTTTTTTTGTTGAGGGTAACCCCACCCTTCCAGTCACTAGACAGTTTTGCAAGTTTCTAGTCAATCTCAACTTTTCCTTCTCTCTCACCTTCCTTATCAAATCAGTTGTTTGCTTTCATAGATTCTACCTGGGCAACATGCTTCACATCCTTACTTTTCTCTCCATTCATGTGATCACCACCCTAGTTCTTCATCTCCTTTATCTAGACTTTATCTGGACTCATTGGATATCTAATCTCTCCTCTCTCTAGTCCATTCTCTACTACCAAAAGAATTTTCCCAAATCATAAATAATTCTGATCATTTCATCCCCATGTTAAGAATGTTCAATGGTTCCCTACTGACTCTAGGATAAAATATATACTCTGTATTTAAAACCCTCCACAATATGGCTGCATCCCTTCACACACTTGACATTCTAGAGTCTAGGATTTGCCTAGAATCTAGACCAACCAGCCTATTTGCTGCTCTCCAAATTTAGCACTCCGCCTCCCAGTTTCTCCTTACCTCTTCCTCTTGGAATCTCAAGCTGTTTTCAAGGCTTAGCTCATGACTCACATAGTTCTTAGTCATCCCTCCTTCCTCAAATGATTATGCATTTACTTTTGTGTTTAAGTGTTGCATCTCCTGAGTAGTATGTAAATTCCTTAGAAGTGGAGAGTATTTTCTTTCTCCAGGTACCTGGCATATAGTAGGCACTTAATAAAGCTTATTGGATTGGAGTGGGTTGGAAGCCACCACATGTTCCAACGTTTGTTGTGTGACCCTGCGCAAGTCACTTAACTTCTGTTTGCCTTAATTCACTGGAGAAGGAAATGGCAATCACTTCAATATCTTTGCCAAGAAAACCCCATGGACAACATTGGCATGGTATAGCCCACAGGGTCTTGAAGAATCAAACATGACTGAACAACAACAAAACAACAACAATATATATAGAAATGTTTTTTTTTCCTTCTTTGATATTTAACTTCAGGATAAAAAAAGAAAAGGAAAAAAAAAGAAATCCTGAAAGTGAGGTGTTAGGGTTAGGTTGAAACCACCATATTTAGCTCTGATATCTTGATTAGTCAAGAACACTTTTTGACTTAATCGAACGAACAGAGCATGTTGGAAGCTATTGTGTGAGAATGTTTGGTCAAGCCCTGAGCAATTTGTTTAAGAGGGAGAAGCTATCTTAGAACCCCTGGAGAAGGGACTGTTAGGGTCTGGATTTGGGAGGTTAGAGCAAGCACACTATTTCTAGCACATCTTTGAGGAACAGAAGGACTGAGCTGTGGCAGAAGAAGAGAGTATTACCAGGAGTGCATTCTTGTTTTCCCTGATAGATCGAAGACTGTGGTTGGTAGATAAGTTGAGCTCAGGAGATCTCAGCTGCATTTGGGTATCCTCAGTGAAGCCTGAACCAGCATGGTGAGTTTTGATGGGAAAGGTTGGGGAGTAGCTTAATGAGGGATGGGATGGGGGGCTGAGGACCAGGCTACCTAAGGAACTTCAAACTGGCCCAGGTCAGAAATGTAGCCAGTCAAAGCTCCCATGCTGACCATCAGTGGGACTGGGCTCTTAAGTAACCTCTTGATTTCTAGAGTGGGAGAGATAGGGAGACCGGGACAAAAATAAATAAATGAATAAACAAACAAACAAAGAGGATAGATAAAGAAAAGAAGAAAGGAAGAAAAAGAAGGGAAATAGCAAGAAGAGTCATAAATAGTATTGTGATATGTGCAGCTCAAATTAGACTATTCTGTTTGTCTTTGTTCACTAGATTCTTGATTTCCCTCCTTCCACTTTTGTCTGCCTTAAAGGCACAATAGATGCCATTTCAGAGGACACCTATCCTCTGCTTTGCTCCTCTGTCATAAAATGGTTTGAGTATGCCCTCTCTTCTCCTGAGCTACTCTCTCCTATTGTTGTCTATGGAATTCCTACTTTTCTACCTTCCATCTTCTCATTTATTTTTCTTGACCATCTCTTGACTGTCAGCTTTGCAGTAACTCTCAAACCTCAATCCTGCATGCATGTTCCAGCACAGAAGGAAGAAACATCTGTCAAGTGATTCAGTATACCCAATATTCTGTCTATTACAATGTCATCACGGTTACCCTACAAGGTACTGTTCTCAAAGATCAAGGAAGGGCGAGTATGTTGGAGATACAATCCAAATAGCCCAAACTTGTCCTTAATCATAATTAAGAGATTAATTTTCAGGAATTCATTTAAACTTTTCTTCTTTAAGAACTTATAGTGCTTAGATTTTCAATCCAGATAATTTCTTACAAATTGGCAGAGGCAGTTGTCCAGGGCATGTAGTTAAGCAAAGCAGATTGTGGAAGTTGCAACCTTCTAGCAATGTTGTACAAACACTGAGTGCCTGCAGGAACAGAGATGAGGAAGCTGTGGGTGGTACCTACCCACAAGCCACCATTCCACTCATGCCACTGGGGTGTTCCTCGACTGATATTGCTAGTTTGTCTATGTGGGGAGAAGACTAATTGTTTTGGAGATGAGGAAGGAAGATTTGCTGAAACTTGGAGATGAATCTCATTTCTATTTATTCTGGGCTGGGCCTGATTCAGTCTTAAGATTAATATTAGAACAAAATGAGAAATTCATAGATCCTTCAATAGTTAACGAAAGGAGATTTACTTAACCATAGCAGGAGAAGGATATTCCATGAGGATAAGCAACAAGCATACCTTGAGTTGATTTAGCTGAGGGAAGCTCCCTTGTTTGAGCTGCCCATCTTGATCCACCCACCAGCCTATCAGAGATGGGGCCTGGAGGTCCTTGTGGCTGTTTTGTACTCAGGCAACTAGGAAGTGGAGTCCACAACCTGAGCCTTTTAGTCTCCTGAGTCTACTAAGTCTTGAGTATGGTCTCAATACTTTTATTTTTTTTGAGACATTTGGGATTAAGTGACTTTCCCAGGGTCACATAGCTGGTAAGTATCTAAGGCCATATTTGAACTAAGATCCTCCTAACTCCAGGGTTGGTGGTCTATCCACTGTGCCACCTGACTGCCCCTGGTCTCAATACTTTTAGGAAAGCTAGCTTAGCTTTGTGGGGGAAGAAGTCAGGATATTGTTTCTTCCCAAGTCCTGCCCTCATGTTAGGAGACTTCAACATACATGTTTCATGATCCCCCAAACACTCTAACTTCCCAGTTCTTCAACTTTCACATGACCTACCCAGTCATACAGAAATGGCCAGATGGCTCAGTGGATAGAGCACTGGGTCCAGAGTCAGGAAGACCTGGTTTCAAATCTGGCCTCAGACACTTACT
The DNA here is from genome assembly GCF_011100635.1 of Trichosurus vulpecula. Lineage (NCBI taxonomy): Eukaryota > Metazoa > Chordata > Mammalia > Diprotodontia > Phalangeridae > Trichosurus > Trichosurus vulpecula. The sequence continues at coordinate 69,732,371 of NC_050578.1, forward strand.
AGTTGTGTGACCCTGGGAAAGTCACTTAACCTCTGTTTGTCTTAATCCATTGGAAAAGGAAATGGGAAACCACTCCAGTATCTTTGCCAAGAAAAATGCATGAGCGAACAACAACAAACTCAGCCACACAGATGGTCGTACTCTTAATTTTGCCATCACCCACAAATGCTCCAATTCCATGTTTGTGAACTCTGAAATTCCTTTATTTGATTACAATCTACTGTCATTCCCTCTGCCTTTCAACCCCAAATACTGTTTTTTAGTCTACATTGTAACTTCTAAATCCTTGGCGTCTCAGTTCTTTCCCAGACCATCACCCCTGTGCCACCTCCCCTCTCCTCCTTTCCCCATCTTGACACATTGGTAAAACACATCAGCTCTGCACAGTCCTCTTCTCCTGACTTCTTTGTTCCCTTATGGGATTGCCAATCCTGCCTTGCTAAGCCTCGGTCTTAGATCACTCCCCCTATCTACTGCCTTTCATGTGGGAACATACATGTTTCTGAATGAAGTTGGAGGGAATTATGAAATCACTAAAATTTATGCTGTGTAACCTTAACTGGGCCCTCATTCCTACTAGGCAGTGTGTTCACGACTCTCCAACCCTCTCACTATCCCGTAAACCACAATGGCTCTTCCAAAGCTTTTCATTCAACCTCAAACCTCCCATGGCATCCCCTTTCCCCACCCTCTCAGCTGAGAACCTTGTCCCAAATTTTACTGAAAAAAATTGACGTCTTTGGCCAGGAGCTCCCTCTTCTCCCCTCTTCTTCTTGCATCACTCAGATGCCTTCTGCCACTAACTCCTCCTTCACCCCTGTTTCACAAGATGAGGTGGCCTTATTCCTTACCAAGGCACACCTCTCTACAAGAGCAAGTGATCTCATTGCATCCTGTCTTCCCCAGCAGATTACCCAATCTAGCATTCCTGTCCTCTTACTTCATCTTGTCCCTTCCTGTCTATTCACTGCTTTACTACTTGTAAATGTGTCAATGTCTCCCTCATCCTCAAAAAACCCTCATTTAATTCTTCCATCCCCACTATTGTCCTATAGCTCTCCTCCCTTTAGTGACTCAACTCCTAGAGAAGGATGTCTACAATAGATGTCTCTCACTCTCACTTAAAGAGTTAACTCTACAATCTGGTTTCTGACTTCATCATTCCAGTGTCACTGCTCTCTCCACAGTCACTAATTGTCAGATCTAATGGCCTTTTCTCTGTCCTCATCCGTAACCTTTGATATTGTCAATCATCCTATTCTCCTTGATACTCTTTCTTCTCTTTAGGTTTTCAGGATATTATTCTCTCCCTGATGTTTGAGTGTTCCTTCTCAGTCTCCTTTGCTGAATCTTCATCCAGATCATGTCCACTAACTGTAGGTGTCCCCTAGGTTTTGTCCTGGTCCCTATTCTCTTTTCCCATTTCACTATTTCACTTGGTGATCTCATCACTTCTCATTAATTAAATTATCTCTATACCCATGATTCTCACTTCCACTTATTCACTATAAACCTCTCTTCAAACCTCTAGTCTTGCATCTCCAACTGCCTATTGGACATTTTGAACTGGATGCCTCATCTTAAACTCAGCATGTCCAAAACCAAATTCATCATCTTTTCCCCCAAACCCTGAGAGCTCCACCATGCTCTCAGTCCCCCAGGCTGGCAAGTTTCTGGGTAATTAATCATTTTATTAATCATGCTAGCATATAATTAAGAAAAGGGTCAGTGGCACTCTCGAATACCTAAGACCCCTCACAGAAACCCCACTCAAGGCTTATATGCTCTTGGAAGAGCAGGTGTTCTTGGTGGTTGACAATTTAATGGGAAGAATGAATATTATAAGGAGAGGGAGACCTAGTCTAATAAGGTGTTGAGGGACTTGACTCTGATCATTCAGTCTTGGTCAAAGAGACTTATCTAATCCAGTATGTAGCTGATTGGCTCAGAATGAATGTAAATAACAATTATTTCTGTTTTCACCAGAAACCCTGAGCATCTTCTCCTCCCAGATCTATTTTTTTTAAAAGAGGCCATTCTTCACCTCATTTTTATTATGCCTCAATCCCCAAATGGACTCTGCCTCAGTCAAAGTGAAACTTGTTAAAGGCCTTAGCTTGAAAAGGCCAAAGTCCTCCACTGCATCCTGGGCTGTCTCCAGTTGTCCTAATCTATATCTGGCTACTGGACCCAGATGACTCTGGAAGAGAAAGTGAGGCTGGTGACTTTGCACAGCCCTTCCTCACTTAAATCCAATTCACTCGCAGGTCATGGCATCACCTTCCTGATATCATGGTTCTCTTTTAAGAAGGACAAACAGTAGCAGCAGACAAAATGGAGAATCCACTTTTCCCCAGACTTGTCTAAGTAAAACGCAATGGGCCAGAATCCATTAATTCACCTAAACTAAACTTTTTTTGCCTTTTGAACAGATCTGAGTTATCCCTCTCATTATCAAACCTTCACTCCAAAGGCTGCCTGAATAACCTACAGGAGCTGATTTCTGAATGAGGAGGTAGAAAAGGGGAAAAACCTTAGTCTTAATTCAATAATTGGTGATTAATACCATTCCTCTCATATCCTTGACTCCTCACTCTCTTTTACCTCTCACAATATCCAATTTGTTGCTAAGATTTTTCAATTTTATCTTTGCATAGGCCCATATCACCTCATACCTGGCCTATGGCAATAGCCTTCTGATTGGTTTCTCCCATTCCTGTTCAACTGTCTAAGTGATCTTTTTCAAGCACAGGTCTGACCACCTCACCTCTTCCTTCCTCCCTCCCCCCTCCCCCAATAAACTCCAATGGCCCCCTATCACCTCCAGGATAAAATATAAAATCCTCCAGAGTTTCCCCCCACAATATTATCAGTCTTCTTACACCTTCCCTCAAATGCTTTGCATTCCAATGACACTGGCTTCCTGCCGGTCTTCAAGCAAGACACTCCATCTTCCAGCTTCTGGCATTTTTCCTGGCTGTCCTCCATCCCTGGAATGTTCTTTCCTCATCTCCACTTCTGGTTTCCCTGTATTCCTTCAAGTCCAGCTAAAACTCCACCTACAGGAAGGCTTTCTCATTCTCCTTCATATAATTAGTTTGTAAATAGTTGTTCACAAGTTGCTGCCCTATAAACTGTAAACTGGCCACTGGACCCAGATGGCTCCAGAGGAGACTTTGCATTGCCTTCCCTCACTTAAATCCAATTCACTTGCAGGTCATGGCTTCACCTTCCTGATGTCATGGTCCTCTTGGATGAAGGGCAAACAGCAGCAGCAGACAAAAGCTCCTTGAGAGTAGAGATTGGCTTTAGCCAAACCTGAACGCTTAGCACAATGCCTAACATGTACTAAGGGTGCTTAATAAAGTTTATTGACTAACTAGTTAACTGACTCTTAAGGTGGTACAGTGGAGAGGATTACAGGCCTGGAATTAGAAAGACTTGAGTTCAAATGTGACCTCAGATACTCACTACCAGTGTGACCCTGGGCAAGTCATTTAACCTGTTTCCTCAAGTATAAAATGGGGAAAATAAAAATATCTACTTCTCAGGATTGCTGTGAGGATTAAATGAGATAATATTTTTTCTTTATTTACTTATTTTTAAGATAGTATTTTTAAAAACAGCACGGTGCCTGGCATATAATCACTTAATAAATGGTTGTTTCCTTCATTAATAATTTTAATAAATATATTTATAATTATATATAATAAATATATTTTATTATAATAAATATATTTTATATTCAAATTTTTTTTCTTGTAGAGAGAGGGCTAAAAGTATTTAAGTTTCAGAGGTTTCCAGAGAGAAACTCCAGGTAGGGGTGAACATGAGCCATGCTGGGGCTGTCACAGGAAAGGGTTTTTTCCTGTGCCAAGATGGGATGCTAGTGCATTTGTTGAGGGTACTGGGGACTATGCTCCTCCTTTGACATTTGGGGTTCAGATGTAGAAACACTTTTATTTCTTATAAAACTGTATTCTTTAAGCTTTTAGGAATTTCTAGAGGGAGGCATCATCATCTGATGACGATATGATAATAATAATAATATTTCTATAGCACCTTAAGGTTTGTACCACATTTTACATATATGATGTCTTCAAATCCTTAGAACTATCTTGTCTCCCTCCTCATCTCTACTTCTGCCTTCCCTGGCTTCCTTCAAGTCAAAGTAAACTTCACCCATAGGAAGGCTTTTCCCATCCTCCTTAATTCCAGACCCTCCCCTGTTTTCACCAGAAACCCTGAGCATCTTCTCCTCCCAGATCTATTTTTTTTAAAAGAGGCCATTCTTCACCTCATTTTTATTATGCCTCAATCCCCAAATGGACTCTGCCTCAGTCAAAGTGAAACTTGTTAAAGGCCTTAGCTTGAAAAGGCCAAAGTCCTCCACTGCATCCTGGGCTGTCTCCAGTTGTCCTAATCTATATCTGGCTACTGGACCCAGATGACTCTGGAAGAGAAAGTGAGGCTGGTGACTTTGCACAGCCCTTCCTCACTTAAATCCAATTCACTCGCAGGTCATGGCATCACCTTCCTGATATCATGGTTCTCTTTTAAGAAGGACAAACAGTAGCAGCAGACAAAATGGAGAATCCACTTTTCCCCAGACTTGTCTAAGTAAAACGCAATGGGCCAGAATCCATTAATTCACCTAAACTAAACTTTTTTTGCCTTTTGAACAGATCTGAGTTATCCCTCTCATTATCAAACCTTCACTCCAAAGGCTGCCTGAATAACCTACAGGAGCTGATTTCTGAATGAGGAGGTAGAAAAGGGGAAAAACCTTAGTCTTAATTCAATAATTGGTGATTAATACCATTCCTCTCATATCCTTGACTCCTCACTCTCTTTTACCTCTCACAATATCCAATTTGTTGCTAAGATTTTTCAATTTTATCTTTTTTTTATTATTGTTCTTGTTGTTTTTTTATTATTGTTCTTGATTATTTCTAATTTCTCCTGAATACAGCTTTTTTTTTAAATGAAAAGTTTTATTTGTCAATACAAAAGTAAGGCACACAAAGCCCTCTCCCAGGACTCAAGAGGTGATGGTGGTCTAACTCTTCAATAGAGTTGGGGTCACTCTTTCCCTGTGTCTTTCTTTCTCTCTTCCTTGGTGGGATGTCCGGGCCCCAGAAGCCCAATGACTGTGTTGAAGATATTGATGGGAGTGGAGCCACCTGTATTTAGGGATGATTTCAGTCTAAACCCTGGAGCAGGTCAGGCTCAGGCAACGCAAGGTCCCAGAGAGGGCGGCAGCCAGATCCCAGGGTCTCTGCCATCTCCTTGAGCTTCCTAACCTTCACTGCTGCCATCTTCTCCACCTTGTTCAACTCCAGCTCTATTTGGGATGTGGGGTAGGTGAGCTCCTGATCCTGGGCTTTCTGCCCCGATCTGCTAACTCTGCTCATGTTGGTCTGATCAGCCACAGTCGGATACATTGAATCTTGACTCAAGCACAGTGATGTCATTTTGATCCTCTTCAAGAAGGAAGGAGAACAACCAACCAACCAACTCTGCCTCCATTTCTGTGGCCAAGGCCTCTACTCAACTTGGCCAGGGACTGGCCCCTTCTCCCCCACCCAGAGCAGCCTTGGCTGAGGATTCCAGTTCTGCCTTAGCACCCCAAGTACTCTCCACTCCAACTAGGAGCAGCTACTTTTGGGCTTCCTCAGCTTCTGCTTGGTCCAAGATCTGCCTCCTGCTCCAGGTTCTGAGCCTTGTGTTTGGCTGTAGCTTCTTGGGTACTGGTGGTGATTTCAATGGCCATCTGGACGCTTTGCTACGAGGCATCCCGGGTCTGCTGGTCCACAGATTCTTATATACCGTTATACTGATGGGGAAGCTGGAGCTGAGAGAGGCCGAGGACTTGCTAAGGTTACACAGCTGAGAAGTGGCCCATTCTCCAGCCCTCCATCCACTCTGCCGGCTGGCCAGCCCAGCCCACAGAATCAGGTGACCCAGGTTCCAATTTTTTTATCTTTGACGTTTACTAATCACATGACCTTGGGAAAGTCACTTCCCATCCTTAGGCCTCCTTTTTTCATTTCTAAATTGAGGGGGATGGGATTAAATGGCTATCTGTGTGACATTAGGCAAATTACTTCACATCCCTAGGTCTCAGAGTTTTCACTTGTAAAATTAAAAAGTTGGTCTAAAGAACCCCAAGGTTCCTTTTAACTTACTTAAATTCCTTTTAACTTACTCTTATATTCAGGGATTTGTTGAGCATGCTTTGCAAATCTTAAAGTGCTATATAAATGCTAGCTATTATTATAATTTATTAATAACATTGTGAAGATAAACAATTTTTAAAAGCTTAAGAACTTTGATCAATGCAAAAACCGACTGTACTTCCAGAGGATTCATGTTGAAACGTGTTACCCACCTCCTGACAGAGAGGTGATGGACCCACGGTGCAGACTGAGATGTTTTATTTACATGGCCAAGGACAGAATATGTTCTATTCAACTATGCATATTTGTTGCAAGGGTTTTGTTTTTCTTTCAAAAGAAAACAAATAGGGGGTGGGGGAGAAGGTGGGAGGGAGAGAATGTAGATTTTCATTCTTTGAAAAAAATAAAATTAAATAAACCACAGATTGCCTCAGCCCCTGTCTCCTTTTTCCCCCCCATGGGGGAATCATGTAACCCTGGGGGGAGTGATTTTTCTCCAACCCATGTCCACAGATGCCATGGGGTAGTCAGTGGAACTCTTTCGGCTTGATGAGCTTGAGCCTAGTCCCCTGGATGCCTCTAGTTTTCTTTCCTTGATTGAATGTGACTGAACCCTGATTTTGGAATAGACGTTGGAGGCAACCTTGTAGTGAGTTTAAGAGGTCAGGAGGTCCTGGGTCTCTCAATCCATGTACTTCAGGCAACATCTCTAGTGAACTTTGTGCATTCCTACACACCTGGATCAGAGGAAAGGAGAGGAGAGGAGGAGAAGAGAGGAGAGGAGAAGAGAAGAGGGAGAAGAGAAGAGGGGAGAGGAGGGGAGGGGAGGGGAGAAGAGAGGAGGGAAAGGGAGGGGAGGGAAAGGGAGAGAAAAGGAGGGGAGATGGCTAGGGATAGGGTGCAGGGAGCTAGCCTCCCTGGCCCCAGAAGCAGTTATAATTGTTAAACTTAACATCTCTGGGCTTCCGTAAAATCTGTAAAATTAAGGGGTTACCTTTGTCAACCCCTAATGCAATCAGATGATCTCTGAGGTTCCATCCAGCTTTAAATCTAGGAGGCTAGGACTCTTAAAAACCAAAACTCTTTTCCAAGGAGTTGTCCTTAATAAAAAGGCATGTCTGTCTAGTGCCAAACATTGCTCTATAAACACAAAACATTCTGCTGCCAAGAAGGAAGGGTGTGGTGACCACTTTTGGAAGATGAGTGTCACAGGACCACATCTTTCCTGGTCTGGCTTCAAACAGGTGCCTGACTAGAGCACTAATGTAAATCCCTGGAGCAGAACTGTCATTTGAGATATTTCCGAAATTCCTGGTTGAAAGTGTTTATTACATTTCAGCAAAGTGTCTGGACTTAGACACCAGACATAGAGTCGGGAAGATGTGAGTTCAAATTTTGCCTCAGACATTGACTAACTGTTTGACTCTGCGCTTCAGTAAACGAGAATAACCATAGTACCTGCCTCTCAGAGTTGTTGTGAGGATAACATGGGATAATATTTGTCATGTGCTCTTGCAAACCTTAAAGCTACATAAATGCTATTAATAATAATAATTATTATTATAGTTTAATGATATCAGTAATGTTAATTATTATTATTTCTTATGGATTCCCATGCCTCATTTGTCAAATCTGTCATTGTTTTCTCAAAACGGGATTTATTCTACAAAGGAGAAAAATTTCCTTTCATTATTGTGAGTAAAAAAATTTCCCCCTATTTTGTGAAATGGAATAATGTCCATTTTATTACGTGTTTAATACTGAATTACCACAGGTATCCAACCATTATTCTTAATTGCTCTCTTTCATAACATTCTGGAATCCAAGCTATAGAAAACCAAAAGACTATTTGGCCTATATTTCAAAATCTCAAGTATCTTGAAGTTAATGTTCATCTCCACTGTTTGTATCAGTCTTAGTTTTATCGGTATCTTGCTTTTACATTTTCTTTATTACTCTCTCTTCCTTTCCTGAGCTTGTAACAAAGATTAAAAAGAAAGAGAAAAAAAAACAGTTCAGAAAAACCAAGCGGCACAATCCCTGATGGCATATTAATATACATTGGTCTTCATTTTCCAAATGCTGGTGTTGCTGTTAGGTGTGGTTTTGGCATAGTTTCCCTTGTACTTCAAAAGTTAATTTTCCATACCAAAAAAAAAATATTAATAATTCACCCTGTTCTCTCTGGAACAGCTTTAGAAGTGGGCGGAATTTTGAACAGGAGGCTGTCCTACTTTTCCAGGAACGCAACTCAGTACAATGCTAACAGCATGACTAACTCATTCCATGACACAATTCTTCTTTTTACCACTTGCTCGTGTGGTGTTTCACTTATTTCTGAGAGGGAGAACTCAACGCAAACCTACATTTTGTTTTTCAACCTGTTTATGATTATTTTCATCATGCCATTTGTGAAGAAATCGATCAGCTCAAGATGACACTCTTAAGTGTTACAAGTACTAGCCAGTAGTTAACAGGAACATCATTCCATGATTGGCTATTGGGTTATTCATCCAGTAGGATGAACCTGTTCTGCCATCGGTCAAATCTGTTCATAAAACTTTGAAGTAAGACTCATGAGAAGATAAAGATGTTAAACTGTTCCAGCACTTTGGCATGTCCTCACAATTTGACAGAGGAGGAGTTAAAAAAAGGTTTGGACGATGATGGGAACCTGAAGCTTATTTTCTCGGTGGTTTTGGCTGTAATGATGATCCTGGTGATGTTTTCTCTGGGGTGCACTGTGGACATCAAGAAGTTATGGTCACATATCAGAAGACCCTGGGGGATTGCTGTAGGTCTACTATGCCAGTATGGGCTGATGCCTCTCCTAGCCTACCTCTTGGCCATTAGCTTCTCTTTGCCACCAATTCAAGCTGTCACAGTTCTCATCCTGGGTTGCAGCCCTGGTGGAACAATCTCTAACCTTTTCACCTACTGGGCTGATGGAGATATAGACCTCAGGTAAGGCTATATATAAGGTAGTGTTTTGATGCAAATTATTTAACTGGGAATTAGGATTAATTTCTACATGTAACATAACATATCTAATTTATGAGTATCGATCTTCTTTGTACGGTGACTTAGATCAGTGGGGTCAGACACACTGTCTGTGGCCCATATGGGGTCAGCAATATTCCCAAGTTTGGGCCTGAACCAGATTAAAATGCCATTGGAAAATATTTAACAAAATAAATAAAAATACAATGAAACAAATAATTATACATTTTGAAACTGTCAATATGCTGGCAGCAGGGATCTTCACATATGGAATAGTTGGCCCCATTTCTACTTGAATTTGACACTCCTGGTGTACAACTTACTCAAATACTAGTTCCAGTACTTACTAGCTGTGTGACTACAGGCCAACCTCCTAATATCTCTGAAATGGAATGATATTTCTTGCACTATTGATTTCAATAGAACTGTGTTGGAAAAAAGTAATTTGGATACCTTCAAGTAGTATTTAAATATGCTAGATTATTAAGTTCTCTTTTAGAACATTTGCATAGGTTTGTTTAGCTCAGGAGAGAAAGTATTAACATGAAGGCTTGAATTAAGGCACAAAATAGCCTTTCCTAGCATGGTCATATGTCATAATACTTTATTAGCCTCTGTTATTAAGTGAAGTTTGTATATACATGGGAGAGGAGGCAAAACTTCACTTTGTCTGGGCCACAGTGTCCAGCTCCAGAATTTCAGTGGCCAGTGAATCCTAGTACTATGAGCAAGGTGGGTGGAACAGACTCTCATCAGGCCCTCATTAAAAATGACTTAGCTCTCTTGTAAAACAGAAGTAAGTTTCTGGTTCCCAGTGTTGAACCAGGAAATGAAAATTTCATTTTTCATTTTAATTAATCTGAGCTAATATATCTGTATATGTCCAGGGGAACTAAAAAAAATTCTTTGAACCATCCCAATGACTCTCTTTTTTTTAATTGTACCTAAGTTTTTAATTAATATCTTTTGTTTTTACATTATTTTCATTTCGAAATATATCCCTCCCCCTTCTCTATCTAGAGAGCCATTCCTTAAAAGAAACAAAACAAAAGAAAGAGAACAAAAAGTAGGTCAGTAAACCTAAGTGACAGTAACTAAGTCTAACAGTAGATGTAGTATGTCACACCCAGAGCCCCCTAATTCTGCAAAGATAAGAGGAAGGTTCACATGCTTTGTTTTTTTATAATTTTCTTTTTTTTAAAATTAACAAGCATTTGTTTTCTTTCCTTCACATCTCTCCCTGCTTCTATCAACTGGAAAAAAAATAAAATAAAAACAAAACACTTGCAACAAATATGCATAGTGAAACAACAAATTCCCACGTTGGTCAAATCCAAAAATATATTTCTTTTATGGATCTCAAATCCCTCACCTCTCTGTCAGGAGGTGGATGACATGCTTCATTACTGGTTCTCTGGAGTCGTGGTTGACTGGTTCACTGATTGGTGTTAAGTCTCTCAAAATTGTTTTTACAACGCTGTTATTATTGACACGATTCTTTTATTTTCCCTCCACTTCATTCTGCACATCTGCTTTGTAAGTGGATAGGGGAGTTAAATGCTACATACATCTCAGTTACATTCCTGAAGTGATGATTCTTGAGTCATGTTTCCTATGCACTTTCAGTAATTCTTATCCCTTATTAAAGAAACTTTGTTAGGTCAAAGAGAAAATAATAGGCAAAATGACACGGGGCATGAAATTAAGACAAATATTCTGGGTTTTTGCTAGTGGCTTTTTTAAATATTGACTGTAAGCAACTGTTTTCAGGATAAGAAGTTATACAAACATTTACTTAAAAATATCTTGTACTAAAACCTGGAAAGACTTAAATGAACTGATGCATGGCGAAGTGAATAGAACCAAGAGAACATTGTACACAGTAGCAGCAATATTGTTCGATGAAGAACTTCATCTTTGATGAAGAACTTAGCTGTTCTCAGCAATACAGTGATCTAAGACAATCCCAAAGGATGAATGATGAAGTGTATCATCTGCCTCCAGAGAAAGAACTGATATTGATTGAATACAGACTGGAGCATGCTATTTTTCAATTTATTTCTTTTCTTTTATTCAAATCTTCTCGTACAAAATGACTAATATGGAAATGTTTTACATAATTGTACATGTATAACATATATATGATTGCTTACCATCTCAGGGAGGGGGTAGAGGAGGGAGAGATAGAATTGGGAATTCAAAACTTTAAATAAAATTAAAAATTGGGGAAAAAAGAATATCTTGGACTTCTAAAATATGCTTTCAAATTTACATACTGTTCCTCAAAAAGTTTTTTAAAAAATGTTTTGTTCTACAAATATCGAACTGTGTACTCATATACATACTGTTCATTTGAACTTTTTACTGGATTGGGGCAATCATTGCTAAATTTATTCTTTTTTTAATAAATAGTGTTTGTGATAATAAAAAAATCAGATCACTTGTAAAATGGTAGCTCAATACTGTTAATCACTGAGTGTTTGCTGAGTACCTACTGTGTTCTAGGTATATATATGTGTGTATATATATATATACGTATATATATACACATATATATTTCATCTGAAATTACAAATTTACCATAAAATGCTCATTTGAGGACTTTGAGAATGTCTGTTGTACAGTACTGGGTGATTTGGGGGCAAAATTTCAGGCTGAGAAGGAAGATCTCCTTGTACATACGTATTCCATGTGCCTAAGACTCCTCTCCTGCTGGCTTTCTGATCCTTCAGATTCCGGTTTCTGGTACTTAATCCAAAGATCTTCTTCCAGTTTTCTCTTCTATTAAGTACTACTAATAACTTTGAGAAACTGAGACTTTCTTCCTATGTGAGCAAGTTACTTGACCTCATCAGTAAAATGAGGAGGTTAGACCAGGTTCCCAACAACTCTGAATCTATGATACTAAGATCTTCAACTGTCATTTGCACCTCAGTGTAAATGAGTTACTCCCTTCTTTTAAAGATAATAGGTTTGGTGCTGGAAAGAGTGGAGAGAATGTGATGACACTGAGGTGGGAAAAATGGAAAGAGAAAAGGAGCATCCTCTGTGAGGGAGTGGGAAGGAAAGATGAGCAAAGAGAGAACCAAAAGGGTAGCTAAGGGCATTGACAATTCTTTGGTTATATGAAAAAACAAAAACAAACCCAACAACAAAACCCCCAAAAAACCAAACCAAAACAAAAAATACTTCTTGTATAACAGAAGAAGAAGAAGAACCCAATGGGTTCTAAAAGATTTATCCAATGCTTAGAGTTCTCATAAAATTAATAAATCAAGGTCCTGATTGCATTGATGAGTCTTGGATGTTAGCCAGAGGTAATCACCATTTGGCCAGATGTGTGAATGTGGCATGATTGATCAGTTACTAATGATAGATTGTGGATAGGCTTTCGCCATGTCAACCTAATGGACATACATGGTCATGTGGCAATGACCACTGGTTATCGGGGTGAGAACAACTCATATCTTAGTTAACTAGTAACCATCTAATATTATGTTTTACTAATTTTAGTTCAGCATGGTTGCTCTTTGACATATCATTGAGGGGATGATGAATATTCTTTAAAGTGTTACATGTGCTGAATGGTCACTCCTTATGTTATACTATAAATCTTGGGACTCCAATCTGTGGGAAAGTGTATTATTTATCATCTGTCCTTTGGGACCGAGATGGTCATGGCTTTCCATTTTAGTTCATATCCCTATTTTAGCATAATGCTGCCGAATTTCCCTATACCATTACTTTCCACTTATAGTTTGGGGACAATCATGACCCTTTTACTAGTACAAGTGTTGTCTTGTTGGAGTCATTTTGAACAAAAATTCCACTATGGTTAAACAATGTAGCCACCTGGTTGGCTGCATTCTCTGATGTTTATGCAATACTGGAATTTCTTGTCAGAGATATTAAGTAATCTCTGACTTCTCACGCTCTTCACAGAAGTTCATTGTGTAGTTTTTCTGTCTATGTTAATATTTATAACAGCTGGCACCACATTGGGATTATCCAATCTTATTTAATAATTTAAAAAGAATTTGAAATGCTCAAACTATTGATTTTATGAAAATTTCAGATTATGCCCATGCCATCGTTTTTGTGCCATTGGTCTAATTGAAAGCCTACGCAATGTCTCTCCCAAATTGTGATTCTTCCTGTTCAGTAAGTTTATTCTGCTCCTTGAACCAGAGAAGGAAGAAAATTTTGGGGGGTGCTGCCAATGTAGCTCCTTTGATCTGCTGGAAGTTAGAAATTTAAAAAGCATTGAATGGAGGTTGTGGGGGGAAGGTGGGATGGAAAACCAAGGTGTGTAGTCTTGTCAGGCTCAAGAATACATAGACACAGCCTTATTACTTGCACTCTAGCAGGCATTGGGAAAGTGGACACTCATGAATCCCCTCTTTCTTATTCTTTCCCTCTATCCAGTCATTTGGCCTTTGTAGTTACTATACTGTCATTCTCTGAGTGATCTGACTCTTTAAGGAAGTGTAATAATCATAATCATAATAATAGTAATAACTACTATTGTAAAATACTTTTTAAAAATAGAGGTCTAGCTGAAATTAAAACCCAGTCAGAATAGAATAAATTATCCATCATCCTCTCTGCTATCAGAGTTGTCCCAAAGATGCTTTGAGCTCCTGTCATGAGATGAGCCAGTAAATCCCAATACTTTCATTCAATTACAAAAGGCAGTTACTTTATCTATGGGTGTAGTAGTCCGCAGAAGGTTACATATTTTAAAAAAATAGTGGATGTTCTTGGCTGAGCCTGACTCAGGCCAGTCCCCTGGGAGTTTAGGTGGTCATTGGTCACTCAGTGAACAAAAGGGGTAAATCACTATAGTAAGAGAAGGGTGTTCAACAGGGATGAACACTGAGGACAATTCGAGTTGATTCAGCTGAGTGAAATTCCTTGCCTGAGTTGTCCATTGTGATCCACAAGCCAAGAATCAGGCACATCCTAGAGCTCCTTGTGGCTGCTTTCTATGTCCTGAGGATGGTCTTAATACATTCTAAGGACCAACTAGCCTCATCGGTATAGAGGTAGGGGTAAGGAGAGAATTCTTATCACAGTATGATATAGTGATTTATTACCGGATTGTTTCTATCTGAAATCCTTTGAAAAATACGAGAAAAATGAGGTGAATGATGATGATGATGTTTTTGAGGATGAGGATGATGATGATGAAAGACAGCATGTTGTACTAAGCTGGCCTTGGAATCCTAACCCTAATTTTTCCTAGATCTTGGACTTGTCCAGTTGATTTTTTTTTAAACACAAAGGATTTTACATTTATCCCCATTCAATTTTATCTCCTTAGATTTTGCCTGTCTTCCTAGTTTGCCAGGAAATTTCTTTGTTGTTCCCAATTCCATCATGTACTGTTAGCTTTCCTTCTTTCATGCCATATTTGCAATTTCATGAAAATTTCATAGATAACTCTGATCTGTGCCTTTATTCACCCAAATCACTGTTAACAGTGTTGAAAAGGATAGTATCAAGAAAGCAGCCATGTATCATGCCACTGCAGACCTCTTTCCAGATTTCATTACTTGTTTGTGTTTGTTTTTGTGGGGGGAAGGCAGGACAATTGGGGTTAAGTGACTTGCCCAAGGTCACACAGCTAGTGAGTGTGTCAAGTGTCTGAGGCCAGATTTGAACTCAGGTCCTCCTGACTCCAGGGCCGGTGCTCTACTCACTGAGTCACCTAGCTGCCCCTCATCTGTTGATTAAAATGCTATGGGCCTAACTGTGCATTCAAATTCTGGATTCACCTAGAATGAACTATCATCTTCCCCATATCTCAAATGAATTTTGTAGTGAAAGTGAAAACACTCCTCAAGTGCTTTGCTGGAATCCAGGGAAATCATGTTTATTGTATTTGCCTGGTTTGATTACCTGTCTGATTGGTTTCCAGTCTTTAATAAAAAAGGAAATGATTTTAGTCTACTCTGACTTGTTCCCAGAGTCATAACTAGCCATTTTGGTACCCGTGGGCAGTCACTGTTTTGTGGAAAGAGGAAGATAGAAACCTTGGAACACCTGCCTCTGCCCCTCATGCCTAAGGCTGCTTCTGAGGAGTCAGGAGTGGTGGGGTAGGACCCGTGAAGACATTCATTCCTCAGGGTGTGTATGTGTGCGAGGTGTGGAAGTGCTTAAGAATATACAACATATTTCAACTTCATTGTCAATCATACTGCATGGTCTGACGCCACGCAAACTATCATTTTTTCCCCTTTACTCCCCAAATCATACCTTCTATTACAGTGAAGTCGATTTTATAACTATCTCCTGAATACTTGATGTTTTCTCTCACCGACTTTCCTTTACTGATGTCATTTCTCCGATGTAGAATATCCTTTCTTCTTGTTTCTGTCTACCCAAAGTCAAGGTCCAGCTCAGGGCCTGTCTCCTCCTATGAAGCCTTACTTCATTACTCTAACCAATGCTAATCTCTTCCTTCTCTGAGCTTCTTATAGGTAGGCAGGATCATATTGTTAAATATTTGTTTCGTGAGTTAGTTGCATCCCCTCTAACTAAATTATAAGCCCCTTGAGGGCAGAGACCATGTCCTGTACTTTTGTACCCTCAACAGTACAGTTCTAGTCATGTAATGGTCATCCGTAATTGACCAGTTGATTGCTTAATGACAGAATCCAACTTCTAGAAACCTTTCCTAGACCACAAATAAAGCCTTCTGTCCACAATTTGTAACATTTAAAAGAACGTCAGGTAATTTACCCCATGTGGTCCACAAGAAAGTAGTTCATAAGTTAATTTAAGACTAAATTTTAATTTCCAATTTGCCCTCCTGAGCATCATTTTTATTTTACTTGCAGCATTAGTATGACAACTTGTTCCTCGGTAATTGCCATCGGAATGATGCCACTCTGCCTTTATCTCTACACTCGATCCTGGGATCTTGAACAGAATCTCACCGTGCCTTATCATACCATAGGTATTGTACTAAGCTTAGGAAGTAGATATCAGCTTTAAATAAATTTTATATTGATTTCTCTGGAGAATGGAAAAAGTCAAAGGACTAATGAAAAGACTAGGGTTAGTTTTGCCTATTTTAAATTTTAAATCACTGGACTGGAAAGTTTATTGGACAATTAATGTGTGATTTAATGAATCATCTATTATCTGGGTTAAAAAAAATGATCACAGTGTCAAATCCAAGTCAGATCTCAGCTTCCATAGCTTCATCTTCCATCATGCCCATTAGACTATAAGCTTACTTCTTGGGGATGGAATACAAAAGATCCATAATTGCTGACCCAAACCCTTCCTTCAGCCTTTCCTGTATCTTCTGTGGGCATGGCAATCCTATTAGTCACCCATGTTAGTAATCACAAGATCATCTCTGAATCTTTGGGTGACCTCACCTCCCGTATCACAGTGATCAAATCTTAGTGATTCTGTCTACTATTTGCATTTATCCCACAGATTTATAATGGTTACGATTACAGTTCAAGCCATCATTGCACCCCATCTGGATTAGTTGTTCCTTGTCTCCAGACACTTTCTCCCTTGACCAACTTTCACATGGATGCCAAAATAACCTTGTATATTATGACCACATCATCCCCCTGCTCAAAACTTCTCAGCCTGGCATTGAAGTTACTCCATAATCTGATTTTCACCTACCTTTCCAGACAAACTATATATTATTTCCCTTCACAAACTCTACATTCCAGCCAAAGTGGGTGAGGTTGCCATTTCATGTCTCACCTATGATATCATTGGTCGAACAACAACAAACGATGCATTCACCGGGCCTTCCATCCCCCATTCTTTATCTCTGACTTTCAGAATCCTTTCCTTTCTGTAAGATTTAAGCTCTGGTACTATATCCTTGGGGAAGCATTCTCTGATCTTCCTCGTTAATGCTCCCTCCCCCCTCAATTTACTTTGCATTTACTTATCTGTGTACTTGTTGCTTCCCCTTATAAATTCTCTGAAGTCTTTTTGCTTTTGAAATTGTACCTCATGTCTTGAATATAAAAGATGCTTAAAAAAAAGTCTGCAGAAGTGAATAACTTTTTTTTTCAAGGACAGACTTTTAAAGTTCACCTGTATTCTGCAATCATGGGATGATATTTCTTGATATCATCCATTCCCACCTCCAACTCCCACCCCCACACAGACTCTTTTTCTTTCTCTGTGATTATTCACTTATATCTCTTTTCTCCCTGCTGACCTCTCTGTGGAAGCAAGAGATGTGGTAGGGTTTTCTCCTCATTATTGTGTGATCATAGCTTTGGAACAAGTCATTGAAACCTTATCCCCTAGGCCCACTGAAACTTGTATCTTTAGGAGTTAAATAAACTATAAACCACTTAATATCTGGGACTGGTTTGATCCAAATCCTATAAGCCAGTCCAGTGCTATTTGTCTTGTATTCACTCCATAAATGTTTAATCATGTGGGTGGTTGTGGTTGATAAAGCTTTGGATCTGGAGAACTGAAAAGTGGAAAAAGTAACTTTAAAAATATGACTTAAAAATGTTCTTATCAGTTATCATGCAGTCCTAATGAGTGATCTAGACTTGCAATACAGTAGAAAGAGCCCTGGATTTAGAGACAGAAGACTAGAGTTCCAATATCAGCTCTGCAGCAAGGATAGTGGATTCCAATGGGTTCTTCAATCCCTTAAAAACTACACAGTAAATATGTTCATTTCCTTGATTATGCTGAAAGAAATTGCCTCTTAAAGATTTTTTGTTTATCTAGTTAAATAGATATTGAGGAAAGAGAAGTCAAGTTTTCAGAAATTGTTTGGTCTGATATATTTTCCATTTCTTCAGGAATTACTCTTTTATGCTTAATTGTACCTGTGGCTTTTGGCGTCTTTGTGAATTTCAAGTGGCCGAAACAATCTAAAATCATCCTAAGAGTAAGTTACCCCCTTTGTTGAGACTTGGAAGTCCTCAGTAAATGACACATGACAGAGATAAAGGAAAAATCATGGTATAGACCAGCTTTTTCATTAAAAGCCCCCAATCTTTTAACCTGCCAAAACAAAAATTTTTATTTGAACTGCAAACTTAACCAAAGTTCCCCACCCCGACCAAATAGGGAACTCTTCTTTGGTTTAATACTTAAATAAATATATTGAGGTATTGAACTGGAAAACTGAGGGAAACTTGGGAATTGATGGAATGCAAGAAGCCTAGATCAGCTCATTTATTTTTTTAAAAAATATTTATTTTTAGTTTTGAACATTCACTTTTATAAGATTTTGAGTTTTAAATTTTCTTTCCCTTCCCTCTCCCCAAGATGGTGTGCGAACTGATATAGACTATGCATGTACAATCATATCAGACATATTTCCAGATTAGTCACGCTGTAAAGAAAAATTAGAAAAAAAAAAGAACCAAGGGAAAAACCACGAGAAAGAAGAAACAAAACAAAAAAAAAAAAAGGAAGAAAACAGAATGCTTTGATCTGCATTCAGACTCCATAGTTCTTTCTCTGGATGTGGAGAGCATTTTCCATCATGAGTCTTTTGGAATTGTCTTATAGGTCAGCTCATTTAGCTCAAGCCTTCCTTAAGCCTGCCTATACAAAGATGGCATATCAATGCAAAAATTTTCTGGTGAATGCATGCAATACCTGAATTTCCCACCAGGTGGTGGTCTACTCAGGTGCTGGGTCCAGTAGATTTGTCACTTTCTCCCTGGTGCAAATGTGAGGTAGCTTTCTTAAAAGGTCCTTGTTGGCCAGTGTAGGGTGCAGGCTATAGACTATATAGTCTACTGTTTAGGAGTATGTACTATTTACTAGTACTATATACTACTACTATAGTCTATAGACACCTGGACTGCTCCCCCCACCCCCAAGCCTGAGACTTCAACAGTGACACTAGACCAGGGTGGAGAACCTGCAGCCTTGAGGCCACATGTAGCTTTGGAGGTCCTTGGGTGTGGCCTTTTGACTGAATCCAAGTTTTATAGAACAAATCCTTTTATTAAGAGTATTTATTCTGTGAAGTTTGGATTCAGTCAAAGGGCCCCACTTGAGGACCTAGAGGATTTGTTCTGTGAGGTTTGGATTCCATCAAAGGGTCGCACTTGAGGAATTAGAGGGCCACATGTGCCCTTGAGGCTGCAGGTTCCCCACCCCTGGCCTAGACCATTTGGATCAACTCTTGTTGGATGGGTCTAAAATGCAATCTAAGAGATGAAATGGAATATTACTTAGAATATTAAAATATAACACTTGAAGTCTGTACATAACATTCTTCCTTTCTAGTCCTGACTGCCTACATTTACAAATTCAGAAATTTAACAAATTGCATTCCTGTGACTTACAGTGCACAGTGTAAAGCAAAAAGGAAAAAGGTCAAACATTTCCATTGAAGATACCTGCCTACAACCATCTCTGAAGCCTCTTCCTGTTTGTCCTCCTAGATCTCTAGGTATGGCCAGAGGAGATTGCTGGCTACATATGCCTGCGGCTCATGGAAAAGAATACCGGAACAAGATATTTGCTCACAATCTCAGAATCGAAGGAGTCTAGGAGCAGCTGAAAGCAATTAGAGTATGCTCTCTTCCATCCGCTCACCAGCCCAGGGGATTTTAGAACAGCTGTCAGTTTTGCAAGACAAGATCTTTCTTCCCATTCCTATCCTTGTCTCTTCTCACCACCCTGCTCTGGCCTCTTGTTTCACTTTGTGGACACCTCGGCAATAGGGAAGGACCCTTCCTGGTCTTGGCGCTTTCCCCATCCACTGGCCACTTCCCTGATCTCTGTAGGCTACATGCAAGCCAAAATCTAAGGAAAGAGGCAAGAAGAGAGGAAGAAACACTGTTTTTCTTATAGCTGTTATTCTCTTTTTTGTACTTCTGGTGGTTTGTCTCCAATTCTGTAGAAACTTTCTGGGCTCTTGGTTCTTCAAGAACACATTATGGAAATGCCTGCTACAAACATAATATCAAAATGGTCTCCATACTAAACCTGACCAAATTGAAATTTCAGTTGGCTCAAGTGCCTGAAAAATACTCAATGCAGATTTTGAAGACTATCACAGGGACAATGTTAATATTCTGAATTTGCTGAGACAGATCCCCTTTGCTTCCATTTTACTCACTTCTATTCAAATGACATCTTTTTGTCCCCTAGGTTTAGGAGTGTGGTGGTTAAATGTCTAACAGCAGGGCTAGAGTCAGGGAGAGGAATGCATGCAAACATACTTTTAAGTTTAATCTGCATTATTAACACTTTCTTAAGCCTAGATAATTAACACAACTTCCAAGGAGTTAATGCTCAAACTGAAAATTTAACAACGAGGTCTTTCAAGCAGGATAGAGGGAACTGCATCGCACCCCTGGCTGGATGCCATACACAGAGACTCCTGCTACATGAAGAACTAGGTCTCTTACACTATTAGGAGATGAAGGAACCTGTGTATAGAGACAACATCTAATAGTTCCTATCACTGTTCACTGGGCTCTTGACTTGATCATTACCTTACTCCCAGGACTAGCTTTCTGTTGTTGTTCCAACTCTTTAGTGACCCCATTTGGATTCTTCTTGGCAAAGATACTGGAGTGGTTCCCATTTCCTTCTCCAGTTCATTTTATAGATGAGGGAATTAAGCCAAACAAAAATAAATGATTTGCACAGGGTCACACAGCTAATAAGAATCTGAGGTCATATTTGAACTCAGGTCTTCTTGATTCCAGGTGGGGAACTCTATCCACCACACCACCTAGTTACCTTATGCTCTAAGCATAGTCTCTAGCTCCCTATGTATTGATAAAACTGAAACAAGAGTGTTTTGGGAAAAGCAGAACCCCATGAAGTTCAGTGTTGTCTTTCATAACTATATCTAAGATGGCTCTGAATTTCATTTTAAAATAAAAATGTCTCCTCCACCAAGCTTTTGATTTACTTAACTGCCAACCTGGTTAGAAATCATCCAGAAAAGTTTCAGGCCATTGGCAACAGCACTGTGTAGCTATAGGATTTTGGATTTGGATTTGAGAGTTGTTCTGTTGAAGCTGGCCATAACTTGTAGGGTCATCTCGGTTTTCCTGCAGTAGTTCCTGGAGTTCTTCTGGCTGGGCATTTCTACCTTTCTGTTTCAGCCTTCATTGAACCTTTACCCCAGAGGCTGCTTGGAAATGTCTATTGGGCTGCTGACCCAGGGCTGACAACAACTGCAGATAAAGAAATTTAAGCACAGAGCATGACTTGCCAACAGTCACACAGCTAGTAACTGTCTGAAGCTGAATCTGAATTCAGGGTGGTTGTGAGGATCAAATGAGATAATGATTGAAAGAACTTTGCCAACCTCAAATCCCTGCATAAATGCCAGTTATTATTATTAGCCATATCTAGAAAAAATACATCTTCTGTGTTGTAAGTTCATCACTTCCCTCTCAGGAGAAGAGTGTGTGTTTTATCTTCATTCTTTTGGACTCATGGATTATTATTGCCTTTATCAGTTTTAAAGTGTTTTTTAAAGTTATTTTTCTCTATAATGTTGTAAATTCTTTTCCTAGTTCTGCTCACTTTGCTCTGCATCAGTTCATAAAGCTCTTCTCATTTTCTGCTGAAATTAGCCGTTTCATCATTTCTTGTGGTAAAATAACATTCCATTACATTCATATACTGCCATTTACTTATCTATTCCCCAATAAGAGAACACCCCTTGTAGTCTCCAATTTTTTGGCTTCAACAAAAGAGCTGCTTAAATATTTTGGCACATATAGATCCTTTTGTTCTTTCTTTGATTTTTGTGGTACACATACATAGCTGGATCAAGGGGCCCATATGCACAGTTTGATATTCTTCTAAGTATGGTTCTAAATTGTTTTCTAGAGTGGCTGAACAATTTCAAAGCTCCACGAACACTAGGCCAGGGTGCTTGTTTTCCCATAACTCCTAAACCATTCATCATTTTAGTCTTTGCTAGTCTGATAGGTGTAAAGTAGAACTTCAAAGTTTCTTGAGTTTGCATTTCTCTAATTATTAAGTATTTAAAACATTTTAAAAAATATGATTGTTGATAGCTTCTATTTCTTCCTATGAAAACTGCCTATTCAGGAGAACACTGAACACAGTAACAGTAATATTGTAATGATAATCAGTTATGAAACACTTAGCTACTCTGATCAATATAATGATCCATGACAATTCCAGAAGGCTCATGATGAGAAATCCTCTCCACCTCCAGAGAGAGAACAGATGGATTCTGAGTACAGATAAAAGCATATTCTTTTCCTTCTTCCTTTTTTTTGTACCATAGTTAATGTGGAAATATGTTTTACATGACTTCATATGTATAATGGGTATCATAATTCTTGTCTTCTTGATGGATGGAATGAGAGAGAAAATTTGAACTGAAAATACCACATCAGGAACAGGCCTCTGCTTTAAGGAAGGCTTAAGTCAAATCTTTCCTCTTTGTTGCCTTCACTCCCATTCATATGCTGCTAAATAGTTAAAGTCAAGAAATTGTGCTGACTCAGTCCAATAAAAATTTATATTATATACTCTCAAATGGGCCCTCACTGTAGCAAGGCAATTCTTTTACACTGCCCTAATTGATTCATTCTCCTACTCAGGAATTAGCAATTTCAAATATTTTCACATAAATCTCCCATTCCACTCCCCCTCCTCTTTGGATGAAGACCTTTACTCATATATCATTGAAAAAAATGATGCCATTTGTTTGGTGCTCTCTCATCTTCCTTCCTCATTACCTTACATCACTTAGTCATCTTCCCCATTATCTCTTCCTTCACCTTGTCTCTCAGGAACATGTCTCTTTTGCTAAGGCAAATCCCACTACACATATCCTTGATCACAACCGGTTTGGTTTACCCTCTCTGTTATCTCCATGCTCTCTCAACTCTTCAAATCTGCCCCTTTCTACTGGCTTCTTCCCAACTCCCTACAAATATGCCATGAATCTCCATCCTTAAAACACCCTCACTCAATCCTACCATACTTGCTACCATTCTCTTCCCTTTCTTGGGTAAACAACATGATAAAACCATCTACACTCAATGCCTTGTCCTTTCCTCCTTTTTCCTTTCACTCACTTCTAAACCTTCTCTGATCTGGCTTCCAGAGTCATTGTTTAACTGAAACTGGTTTCTCCAAAGTTACCAATGATCTTTTAACTGCTAAATCTAAAGGTCTTATCTTTCGTGACCTTTCTGCAACATCTAATACTGTTGATTATTCTTTTCTCTTGGACACCCTCTCCTTTCTAGATTTTTGTAACACTTGTCTCTCCTGATTCTCTTCCTACCTACCCAACTGACCATACCTTCTTAGTCTCTTTTGTTGGGTCTTCATCCTGTTGTTATTATTGTTTAGTTGTTTCAATCATGTCTGACTCTTTGTGACCCCATTTAGGATTTTCTTGGCAAAGATATTGGAGGGTTTGCCATTTCCTTCTTCAGCTCATTTTACAGATGAGGAAACTGAGGCAAACAGTATGAAGTGGCTTGGCCAGGGTCACACAGCTAGTAAAATATCTGAGGCCAGATTTGAACTCGGGAAGATGGGTCTTCCTGACTCCAGACCTGCCATTCTATACACTATGCCACCAAGCTACACACTATCTTTATCCTGGTCACATCTATTGATTATATATATTCCTCTAAAGTTCTGTCATGGGCCCTTTTCTCTTTTCACTCTATAATATCTTGCTTGGTGATTTCAGATTCCAAGAGTTTAATTATCATGTCTATATAGATGATTTCTAGATTTATTTATCCAGCCTTAGTCTGGAAGTAATAGAGCCATCGGAGTTTATTGATTAGGGAGAGGAAATGATCATTCTTGTACTTTAGGAAGATCACTTTGACAGCTTAGTGAAGGATGTACTGGAGTGGGGAGAGATTTGTGGCAGAGACCAACCATCAGGCTACTGTCATAATCTAGGCATAAGGTGATAAGTGTGGGCAGCTAGGTGGCATGTTGGATAGAGTGCTGGGCTGGAATGAGGTAGATTCAAGCTGTGTGACCATGGGCAAATCTCTTAACCCTGTTTGCCTCAGCTGTAAAATGAGCTGGAGAAGGAAACAGCCAACCACTCCAATATCTTTCTAGTTTTTTTGGGGGGGGGAAGGGGGAAGGCAGGGCAATTGGGATTAAGTGACTTGCCCAAGGTCACATAGCTAGTAAGTGTGTCAAGTGTCTGAGGTCAGATTTGGACTCAGGTCCTGACTCCAGGGCAGGTGCTCTACTCACTGTGCTGCCTAGCTGCCCTCCCCAATCTGATCTTTGCCAAGAAAACCCCAAGTGGGGTCACAAAGAGTCAGATACCACTGAAAGGACTGGATAACAATAACGAACTGATAGGTGCCTATGATAAGGTAGTGGCAGTGTCAGAGGAGAGAAGTGGGCATTAGATAGAGATGTAATGAAGGTAAAATCCATAGGCTTTTACAACAGATTGGATATGGAGTAGGGACCAGAGGAAGAGAGGAATAATATATTAAAATCATTCAAGATTGCTTGAATGAACAGAAACAACTTTGATGACTTTCTGATGATTGATATCCAACAAGGCACAAAATGAGGAAACATTTGCTTTCCAAAGGTGTTTGTTATTGTCACTGAGGACATCTAGCACTGAGCCAAAGGGATAGAGGGTTCCCCTGATTGTGAGTTCCTCTAAGATGCTCCTATTTGCAGATGATGTGATCCTGATCACATCAAGTCCTGGAACAATTTAGTGCCTCCTAAAGGAGATCCACTCAAAATCCAAAATCCTTTGGCCTATCAACATAAAAAAAGGGGGCCAAAGAAAGGCTATTGACCAGGCTCTGATAGGAAATTGGATGGACAACTTATAGGACAACTCATCTTGGAAAAATACTGTGGATGATGACTTCAGAGGACTAATGATGAAGCTTACTTCCCCACCTCTTGACAGGCAGGGGATGGTTTCAAGGTGCAGAAGGAGACATACATTTTTGGACATGGCCAATATGAAGAGTTGTTTTGTTGGACTATGCATGTTAGTTACAAAGATTCTGTTTTTCTTTCTTTTTTTTTAATGATTTGGGAGCGAGTTGGGGACAGCAGGGTTGTTGAGGAGAGTAGTGTTGTCAAAAAAAGAATAGGGTTATTGAATAACTAAAAATATACAGAAGTGAACAGAAGGAATTTCAGAAGGGAACACAGATGAGCAGGACAGACTTAAAAGTAACATTGAATTGATCACATATTTATGCAAACCTTGTTACAATAATTAATTTAAGTCAAGGAACAATATAATGGTGCATGTGACTCCCTCCTCTGATTCTTTAGATAATTTTTTTTTTTTTACAAAAAGTTATGAATGCAATCACAATTACTTTGAGCCCCCAGTCAGAACTGAGATGCCTGTGTAGCCAGTTCTTGGTATCTCCCTTCTCTGCCACAGATCAGTGTACCTTCTCTTTCTCTTTGCACAGGTTGCTCTGGGCTACTGGTTTTTTCTGAATCAGTTCTGTGTGATCCTGCTCTTTTCTTTGTGTGCCCAGACCCTCAGAATCTCCATCTGGTTTTGAGCCAGCTCTTCCTTTTTATATAAGTTCCTTAGGGCTTGAACAAATCTTTCATTGAAAGGATTTGATTGATTTGAGGAGGTATACAGGCCCTACTCACAACCCAGTTCTAATTGATGCAATTAAAAAACTCTCATCTAATAATGTTAATTACTTCTAAGTGGAATGGGATAATCAATGAAGGCCCACCCTTACACTTAAAAAGAAAAGCAAGGTATACCTAACAAAGATTCAATTTCACTGTCTTTACTATCTGCACTATTTGGTTTATGAAAATACTCATTTTATTTAGTGTTTGATAAATTCAGAATGAAAAAATTAAAAAAAAATGTTTAAAAAGAAAGATACTATGGATGGAAAATGATTAGGGCCCAGCCTGGAAGTGGAGGATGAGAGGGCATAAATAGGTGTGTGATATACACATATCATTGAGATCAAAGATTCATTGAAATTCCAAAGTATAGATTAGATTCCGCTTAAATCATGTGAGGAATCTAGTTTGTTTTGCAGTCTAAATAAAAATAATTTTAATTTGAAACCTAGCAAATTGGTTAAAAAATCAAGTTTAGTTTGTCTTTGGCATTTTGTCCAACCCTAAAAACTACACACCAGCCTTAAAGTTAGGAGGCCTTTTTCCTACCCATCCTGAACACATGTTTGAAGTTGAGACTATATCTGCTTTTATGGCCTGCAATCAAAGCAGTGTGGTAGAGGGGAAAGAAGGCTATACCTAGAATCAAGGTTCAAATCCTGGCTCTGTCATTTACTACCTGTGTGACCAAGAGCAAATTACTGCTCATTTCTAAATCTTGGTTGCCACTTACATAAAGAGAGTATTAGACTCAATGTTCTCTATAATCCTTAACAATGCTAAATCTATGCCAGATGATGAAAGCACTGCTTTGTTCGTGTTTACACATGTTCCTCAGCTTACTGCTCATAAAGTGGTTAGAGAATGAGGAGAGAAGGTGCCACAGGGAGGAAAAAGAGTTTGTTAGAGAGCTGGATCAGAAGGCAAACAAGAACCACGTTAGTTCATTTGGCCATTCATTTGACACAGGGAGGCAGTATCGGGGAGCTAAAAGCATGTGCTTAGGATCAGAGGAATTGGATTCTGAATACCAGCTCTTCCACTAGATTGCTATGTGAATGTCAGGCAGTCTTTTTAATTGTTCTGAGACTCATTTTTCTCAACTAGAACATGGAGATAATAAGACTTATATTTTGAGCTGTGCCTGATGCAGAGCACTTCCCTGGTGGTTTAGGTTCAATATTGGAACAAAATGAGACATTTATAGGTCATTCAGATTGTTCTTTGTTCTTCTTAAAGAGGACCAATGACATCATGAGGGTGGTGTCTTGACTTGCTCATGAATTGGATTTAAGTGAGACGTGCTGTGCAAAGTCATCAGCCTCACTCTCTCTTCGAGAATCGTCGGAGTCCAGTTGCAAGACATAGGTCAAGATGACTGGCAACGGCCCAGGATGCAGTTGGGAGACCTTGGCCTTTTTAAACTAAAGTTTTGCCCATGTCTCAGTTTGTCTGAGGCAATGCCCACTTGGTGATTAAAGGTTAGGTAAGAATGGAGACAAGAGATGGCCTAGTTTGCCATAACAAAAAATCAGTCTGGGAGGGGAAGACCCTCAGAGTTTCTGGCCACGACCAAAAACAATTTTTATTTACACTCACTCTGAGTCATCAAACTTATTATTGGCCATTCAATGAAACCCAGAGTGATTTGGGTTTAAAGGCATACACAAGTAGCTCTATTTGAATCACAATGGGCCTTTTCAAAGCCTGTTTTTCTAGACATGTATTTCAACTAATCATGAATGAAAACTGCAAGACAAAGAGCTAATTGTTCCAGCTTTTTGAAAAAAAAAAGATAAAATAAATAGGGAAGGAAAAAAAATCTAGCCCCCAAACCCTAAGATATCTTACAAAATATAAGCAACCAAAATTATATTCCTTTGGACAGAACATATAAGATTATGACTCCCCGTATGGACAGAGGGACCATATGGGTGAAGGAAGAAGAAAAAGAAGGAGGAGGAGGAAGAGGAGGAAAAGAAGGAGAAGAATTGCCTAACTTGAACTGGCAGGTTGGGTCCCCAGAGGGCATCTACTACTACTCAGAGATTGTTGTTCATCCTTCATTCTTGAAGAGGCCCAATGACATCATGAGGGTGGTGTCTTGACTTGCTCATGAATTGGATTTAAGTGAGGCAGAGCTGTGCAAAGTTATCAGCCTCACTCTTTCCTCTAGAATCATCTGGAGTCCAGTGGCAAGACAAAAGTCAAGATGACTGGTGATCGCGCCTAGGTCATTCAACAGTTAAACAAAGAGTTTGCTTAGCAAAAGGAGAAGAATATTGATAAGGATAGGCATTGAGAGACAAGTAAGTTGAATTAGCTGAGTGAAGCTCCTGTCAGAGAGTCTCTCCAGCTACTCATGGCTTATCTGCACTCAGGCAATGAGGAAGTAACATCAACAACCTGAGCCTTGAGTCAACCAAGTTTCCATGAAGGTCTCACTATGTTTTCAAGAGGAACTAGCGTACCCTGCATGGGGAAGGTAGGGCTATTGCTCCTACCACTACCTGCATTATTTATCTTTTAGGGTTGCTATGAGGAAAGTGCTTTGTTAACCTTAAGGTGTTACATAAATGTGAGATAGCATCATTTAAGTGTGTTCATAGAATCAATATCTTATCTTTTCCCATTCTTAATATTGCCATTTCTTTCAGGGAGGCAGAGAAGTAACATGGTATAGCCAAAAGAACATTGCATTCATAGTGAGAAGAAACTCCCCTGTTCTATGAAGTCCTGGGTCACTTCCATGGCTCTTGTGGGCTCTCACCGAAGGACTTGGCTGTTTGGGATAGACACAGTCATCCCTTGGAATTTGTGATGTCAGTAGAAGGAAAGGGCCAGAGGAAGGATGTGGAAACTGTAGACCTCTCAAACTTATGAGGTTTCCTCCAAGGCTGAAAATGTCTACCTCTTAAACCATGTTTGGTTACCTAGATCCAAGGAGAGAAATACTCATCAGAAAAGGCAAAGGTCCAAGTCCAAGTTTAGAATCACACAGGCAGTGCATGTGCTCGCTGACATGTAAGAACAGCTACTATTGTAGCTAGAGGGGATAGGAGCCCCCTCTCCTCTTCTCCAGGGTGAGAGGGAGAGATACAAATTTGATAAGACAGGTTGACAGAGAGAGACACAGACATAAAGAGACACACTGCAGAGATAGAGAAACAGAGAGACACACACAGAGTCAAAGTCATAGTCGGTGACAGTTCTATGCCATACGCATTTTGTTGCTGCTGTTTGTTCTTTGTTCTCAAAGAGGACCATGGCATCAGAGAGGTGATGTCTTGACTTTCAAGTGAATTGGATTTAAGTGAGGAAAGGCTGTGCAAAGTCACCAGCCTCACTTGCACCCTTGGAGCCATCTAGGTGCAGTGGCCAGATGTGGATCAGGATGAGTGGAGATGGCCCAGCATGTTAAGGTCTTTAACAGGTCTCGGTTTGACTGAGGACACATTTTGTAAGCAAAGAAAGAGAGCAGTTGCTATCTTCCTTCCCCTTTAACTTTTGTTAGCTTAGTGGCCAGCCCTCTTTTGAGGCATCTAACTCTCCCTGCTGACCACACAGGGATTCTGTGTCATCCCAAAGTTGCAATTTCTTCATCACTGAGCCAGAACCAAAAGAGTCCACTTGAAGTGGTCCAGTTCCATAGATCAGGGCTTATCTGTTTACCCTCATTACAGTATATTAGCTGTTTGAGGAGGATGAGCTATAAGATGGAAAAATTTCAGTGAAGGAATCATGATAGCAATAGAGTGGAGGGAAAAGTGTGAAGATGCTGGGTCAGGGTTGGTATGTCCTAGAACAACAGAGTTTTATGAGATGGTGCTGAGGGAGAGGAAATACCAAATATGAATTCGGACTACTTAAAAATTTTGTCTAGATTCACCCCTATCCAAAATTGGGGGGATATATTAAGGCAAACACTACTTTCTAATTTTCTGACCAACTTCTATCTTCCCTCGCAACTAATATCTATTTACTTTTAGAGTGTTATTACGTTGATTAACTGTGTTTTGTTGCAAAGTGATCTCATTATTTACGTTCTGTTTTGTTTTTCCCTTTTCCTTTGTTTTTAGGTTGGGAGCATTGCTGGGGTGGCCCTCTTGCTGGTGGTCATGGTAGCTGGTGGAATATTAATGAAAGGATCTTTGAATTCAGATATTCCCTTCCTGGTCGTCACTTTCATGTTTCCCTTATTGGGACATGTCTTTGGTTTCCTTTTGGCTCTTCTTACCCACCAGCCTTGGGAGAGGTAATCTTTGCTAAGTGTGACCCTATCTCTTAGATAGCTTATGCGTTCTATTACTAGTTTGTGGATAGATATTTGTGCCAACCTGGATATGTGAAGAGGTGATTCAAGTGGTGGAACAATGTGAAGCAGACTAAGTGTCCTGCATAAGGATCAGGGGGACATTTCCATTAATTATTTAATTAGAGAAAGTTAAGTATCAGACTTGAGGAACCATTTTGTTCAAATTTCAAACTTGATCTACCAACCTGGCCTGAGCTGGATCTGGCTCATTACAATTGGTGACAATCCAGCAGAACTGAAAAGTAATGAAATGACCTGGGTCAACAGTTAACAAATCAATGTTTACTTAGAACGTTTACACACACACACACACACACACACACACACGTATGTATGTATGTATACATATATATATATACACATATATGTATTAGATAGATTCAAGGGTGCTAAAGACGAGTATGACTATAGCAGGGTAATTTTCCTAATTTCTGAAATTATTTATATGACAGACTTATATCCCACTTTATACTTTTTTTAGAAGTATGATAAATTATTAAAGTTTAAAAAAAATAGAATATTTAACAAGGCTATAGCACTTTATTCAACTCCTCTTCATTTGGCAGGGTGGGGTCAAATCTGAAGGGTCCTATCTCCATTTGGATTGCTCTCAGGTGACTGGGAAGCCACAACCTTTTGAGTCTGTAAAGTTTCAGGGACAACTTTGTCTTTTAGAGAAAGAACTAGCCTAATCTATGTGGAGGAGTACCCTGGTACCCTATCTTATATCGGTGTCTGATACCTTGTGTATCAGCATATATGTGACCAACAAATATGTGTCAAAAATGGGATTCAAACCCAGGTCTCTGTTGACTTCAAGTATAGCATTACATGGTCATGATCATTTCATAGATGACAGAGCTATACATAACGATGATAACGATGATGATGATGATGATGATGGTGATGGTAATGGTGATGGATTATAGACTAGTGGTATCAAAGAAATTAAGGTTGTTCTGAAGAAAACCAGACTAAAACAAGTAAAATTTAAAATAAAAATGTTTACACACATGATCCACCATTTATCATGACACTCAAAAATCAACC
Organism: Trichosurus vulpecula; assembly: GCF_011100635.1. Lineage (NCBI taxonomy): Eukaryota > Metazoa > Chordata > Mammalia > Diprotodontia > Phalangeridae > Trichosurus > Trichosurus vulpecula. The sequence goes on from NC_050578.1 coordinate 69,763,529, forward strand.
ATAAATTACCATGAGTCAAGCACTGTACTAAGTGCTGCGGACACAAAAGTGGAACAGTTCCTGCCCTCAAAGAACTTACATTCTATGGGAAAGACCATCATGCACATCAATGAAGGAATTAAAAGGCAATTATTATGCGCAAAGCACTGTGCTAAGGGCTGTGGATATAGTTAGAAAAGATAGTCCCTGTTCTCAAGGAGTGCACATTTTAAAAGACACAGGCAAGAGTTCAGCTATCTGTGTTTTATGTTGAACCTTTCGATGTTGCTTGCACTTTGGGAGTGAAAGCTTGCTTTTTTTTTTACAGCCTTCAGTAGGTGTGGCTAATGGGGAGGTGGGGGCTATAGGACACATAGGTCACATCTTCACAAGGGTTGATTATTTGGAAGAAGGCTGGATGTAGGGTTGGGGGAGGAACTGGGCTGGAAGGAGGGCTGGCCATCTCCAGGGCTTTGCTATTCTTGAGGCCCTTAGGAGCAGAGTCCTGGACTGGCTCCTTCTGGATCTGAGAGGAGGTGGTAGTTCAAGTTGCCTGGGATGTACTGCATCTGCTCTCTCCCTCAGTGGGCCTGCCTATTTTAGTATAAGGTAATTTTGAGGCAGGGAGCATTAGCATCTGTTAGGATCAGGAAATGTCTTATGCAGGAGATGGCATTTATGCTTAGCTCTGAGGTGGAGATGAGGCTATGAGAATATATTTAAGGAATGGGGGTGTCTTGTGCAAAGGACCGAGATAACAGATGGGCTGTCATGTTTAAGGAGCAGCAAATAAGCCATTTTGGTCAGAATATAGAATGCAAGACGGGAAATAATACATACCGTATCTGGAGATCTATTCTGGAGACAGATTTCAGAGGCAAAGAGAGGCATTTCTATTTATCCACAGAAGAATATGGTCAGATCTGACTTTAGGATTAGCAGCTATATTTGGATTACATGGATTGGATGAAGATGGATTTGAAAAGGGAGAAATTTGGCTCTTACAATGGTCCAGGGGAGGGTCTGAAGTAGGGTTCAAAGTAAAAAGAGGTTAGTAAAAAGAAGGGGAGGAATGTGAGATGTGTCATGGGGGTAGAAATGACTAACTGGCAGCTAGGTGGCATGGTGCCCTTCCTGGAGTCACTAAGGCACATTTTCCTGAGTTCAAATCTAGCCTCAGACACTTATTAGCTGTGTGACCCGGGGCAAGTCACTTAACCCTGTTTACCTCAGTTTCCTTATCTGTAAAATGAGCTGGAGAAGGAAGTGGCAAACCACTCCAGTTTCTCTGCCAAGAAAACCCCAAGTGGGGTCAGGAAGAGTCAGACATGACTGAATAACAACAATTGGATATGGGGTGAAGAAGCGTGGGAAATCAAGGATTACATGGAAATTGGCATCTGGGTGGTTGGAAGGTGTCAGAAGCAGAAATTCAATGCAGGTATTCCTTACTCCAAACACGGCCCTCTATCCGCTATGCTGTGTTGTCTCTTATAAACAATCTATTCTTGTTGACAGAATTTGACTTAGATCGTATTTTCATTGGCAGGTGTAGGACCATTTCAATGGAAACAGGAGCTCAGAATGTACAAATGTGTTCCACTATGCTTCAGTTATCTTTCAGTTCCGAACAAGTGGCCCAGGTATTTACCTTCCCTTTGAACTATGGATTTTTCCAGACGCTGAATGGATTTTTCATTATTTCAGGTTGGTGCACCCTAAGAATAACACTTATAAATTTTTAATACTTGGATTGGGATGGGAAGAGGCAGATGCCATTTTACTTCTTTTTTTTTTTAAAACTTTGACTTTTTTTGATCATCTAACTATATAGGTCTTTTTATATTTCAGTTAGCTTTTTAAAATTTTATTTTTAATTTATGGAATAAAACAAGCATTTCCATAACATATTACAATAAAAAAGATAGTTGTACATGAAACTGTAAGTCTGCTATGCACAATTTGCTTTCCTTTCAAATATACAATGAAATTGCAGAGTAGGTCAGAAATTTTCAGGCTCTCCAGATTCCCTCCACAAACAGACAGAAAACTGCCACAAAATGAACACAGGGAAGCAAAAATAAAGGGGTAAAGCAGTTGTCCTCCTAAGACATCTCGAGAGGACCTCAGAGAAGATGTCAGAGGCTGAGGTTTGGTCTGAGTGAGGTGTGAACTCCTCCAGGTCACTCCACTGAACCAACAAACAGTAGGCCCTGAGGGAAGCAGACTAGGCCTCAAAAAATTTCATCTCATGAACTTTGAAAAAAAGTGGACATTTTACTACTTTGTTTGCATAATTTCAACTTGTTTTACAGAGTGGTCATACTAATTCACAGATCCACCAACAATGCATTAGTGTAGTTACAATCAGTCTTTCGTCCTACTGCAAACATATAAACACCATTCAAAGAATCAGAGGATTAAAGATTTAAATCTAGAAGGGCCATTGGATCAGAGATCACACAACATGACAATTTTATTTTTTTTTAAAGTTTAATATGCATTTTTGGGTAAATTTTTTAAAACTTAAATACAAAATGAGAAAAGATAAAAAAAAATTGCCATGTACACAGCAGACCATGAGAGAGTATTCAATTTAAAACACTAAATTTCCATTTCAAGGAAACCTATATAATAAATACTACACATTGTTTTCAAAGCTGCCCAGCTTTTCTTTTCTTCCTTGTTGGTTTTTTTTCCTCTCCTGTGCACTTTTTACTTCCCCCTCTCCATCCCCCCATCTCCCTAAAGAAGGCTACAATTAAGCATGGATCTATATACATACACATACAGACATCTATAAAAATATGCATATGTGCACATAGAAACATATGTAATACAGTACTATGCTTATTTCCATCCATCATCTGCTTCTCTGAAGATGAATAGAATTTTTCTTCACAAGTCCAAGTCTTTCCATGTTTTTCTAAATCAACCAGATCATCATTTCCTATACCACAGCAATATGCCAATGTAATCATATCTTATCTGAGAGATTGTCTATGAAAGTTTTTTCCCAATTTTCTGCATTCCTTCTATTCTTAGCTATAGGTTTTATTTATACAAGAAAATTTTAATTTAAAATAATAGAAATTATGCTTCATACACTTCAACAATGCTCTCACCCTATAATATAGTTTAAGGTCTGATACTGCTGAATCTACTTCCTTTACACCTTTTTTCCCCTTGCTTTTTTGATGTTTCTGAACTTTTGTTATTTTTTTCTAACAATAAAACAACATTTTAGTAATTTAATTGAGATGACATTGAAGAAAGAGATTGGTTAGGTAAAATGGTCATTTAAAAATTATATTGGCTTTTCCTAACCATGAGCAATAAATATTATTTCAATTATTTAGAACTGAGCTTATTTGTATAAAAAGTGTTTTATGTTTATGTTCATATAGTTCCTGTGTCTGTTTTGGCAAGGTATATGCTCAGGTATTTCATAGTGTTCAGGCATTTTAAATGGTCTAAAATTATATTGAATAGTATTGCTGACATATAGTGTAGTTTCTCTGTTTTTCACTTTTGATTAAGTCTATTTTAACTTTAACATGATTACTATCCCTGCTTTTTTTACATACTAAATTCTATTCCTGCCTTTATTTTATCTTTGTGTATATCTCTCATTTTTATAATGTTTCCTGAAAGCAACATATTGTTGAATTCAAATTTTTAATCTGCTATACATTTCCATTTTATGGGTAAATTTGTCCCATTCACATGCTAAGCTACAATTATTTGTTGTGTATTTTCCTCCTTCCTATTTTTCCTCACTATTCTCACTCTCTTCCTATCCCCTCTTCACTCCTCTGCTTTACTGCTACCCGCTACCTTTCCTTCCTATTCTTCAACCTACCCACCCCTCTAAGAGTCCCTCCCTTATCCTCTCCCCCTACCCTATCCCCTCGCCCTCTTATTTCTTTCTGAATTTAGAAGATTTTTATACCTTTCTGGATATAGATGTCATTCCCTCTTTACTCCATACCCTCCAGATTTAGAGAGCCCAAAATTTTCTGACCTACTCCGCCATCTTCCCAGAAGCTTTTCTTCAGGAACTTTTACATCACAGCCTCAAGAATTTTCATTTTACTTCTTTTCATGAGGGCCTGAACATATCTTAATATTACTTAGCTGGCTTACCAGAAGGGACTGTGCTCATGGGTCACACTTTCCCTCCTTTCAAGCATTAACTTTAACAGCACCTTGGTGTACTTCCAGTCTGATATTTCTGGGGAAAGCAAAAAACATAAAACAGGTTCTTTAGAACAAGGTTTATAGGTAGATAAGCAAGCCAATTGATGAGAAGATTAAAAGTATAAGCATATGCACCTCAAACAAACCAAGGTACTTTCAGAAGTTATGTTTCAGGCTCCATTATTTAGAGTTTCCCATGAGTAACTATTAAGTAAGTAGAGTAATAATAGGGAGTTAGGAGGGGGGACAAGGATTTTATTTGAACATTGTCAAAGGAGATGAGCAATTTACATTAAAATAGACTTTTTGGGGTTGTGTCTCTCCAAGAACACTGGCCCTCATGATCTGATTTCAAATACCAGCTGATTTCACAAGGTTCCTGCAAAGAATCAGACTCTCAGACAATCAATAGTAAAATAATTCATGAATGCCAAGTGCTCTATAAAGGCATATTAGAGACTTGCCCATAGAACAGAACTGGCCCAAGAAATTGCGGAGAAATACATACGATTAATCTTGTTGGTCATCCAATTTATTTATCCAATTAGCATGTAACTGGTCCCTATAACTCTGTTCAGGTAAATTGGATTGGGTTATTATCGGTGGAGTAATAGTAAGAATATAATGTTAAATAAGAAAAATCATAGCAGAATGAAACTCACATTAGTTTCCAGTGTTCTTATGTTGGTTTTTGGTTTTGTCCAGGCTCTTTTGCTCATGTGACAAATGACTCTTGGCTTTGAATAAAACAAACTTAAAACTGTAGAATCATACATACATACGTACATACATATATATGTATATAGAGAACTGGAAGGGATCTTAGAAGCCATCAAATCCAAACCCCTCATTTTACAAAAGACTAAACAGTCCCAGAGAGGTTCAGTCATTTGCCCAAGGTCACACAGCCAAGAAACGGCTGTGCTAGAATTGGAAGTCCTGAAGGTCTTTCTGACTCCAAGTCCAGTGATCCTGCTCTACCATTCTTAGGAGGTTGTTTTAAACTCCGCTTTCTTTATTAGTATTCTCCCTCCTCTTCCTTCGCTACAGGTTTATTTTTAAAATCCAAAACCCTGAATTGCAATTAGTTGACTGCAATAAAAATAATTTTATTATTATCCCTATCAAATGACTTATAGCTGTCATGTATTTGTCTTCCCTGAAGTTTATCAGACATACAAGAGACTCTGTAAGAAAAAGCATGAAGAAAAGGACCATGATTGCAACGAAGTCTCCGGACTGAAGGAAAGAGCTGCCAGGAGTGAGGCCACTTCTTTTCTGGAAAGGGACGAGGAGGCCAATGGGACCCCACAGTGGTCAGTACAACAGGCCTCAGTGGAGCATTATGCCGAGTAATGGCCCTCCCTTCATCAAAACTGTAGCAACTTTTGGCCAACAGGTCAATCCATCTGCTTCAGATGCTATTACTGAATTGTGTGGACAGAGTTTATTTGATTATTTAAATGTCATTTGTCAGTGTATGAATTGTAATGTGATCCCTTTGGGGAAAATATCTTGTTCCCTTTTGGGGGGAAATTAATTTGGTATTTTAATAGTCTTGTCTAAGTAGTATTCCATTGTATGGATACTTTAAAAATAACAATATACTTGCATGTCATTTTATAACTCTTCTTTTGCAGTTGATGGCACCTAGATTGGGTCATGAATCATCCTTTTTTTTGTTTAGTTTTTTTTTTTTGGAGGGGGGAAGGGCAGGACAATTGGGGTTAAGTGATTTGCCCAAGGTCACACAGCTTGTGTGTGTCAAGTGTCTGAGGCTGCATTTGAACTCAGGTCCTCCTGCCTCCAGGGCTGGTGCTCTACTCATTGCACCACCTAGCTGCCCCCATGGATCATCCTTACTGCCTATAGGACTCATTGACCTGCCTGCTTATTTCAATTAAATACAGGGGCCTCTAGGTGGTCCAGCAGATAGAGCACTGTCACAGGGGTCAGGAGTACCCCTGAGTTCAAATCCAGCCTCAGACACTTACCAGCTATGTGACCCTGGGCAAGTTATTTAACCCCAACTGGCTCCCCCCCCGCAAAAAAAATCAATCCAACTTGATAAACATTTTTCAAATTCTTACTTTGTTCCAAGTACTTCACTAGGAAAGATACAAATTTTAGATAACATTGAATCCTGCCATCGTGGACCATATAGTGTTGTGGGCTAGAAGTTCTTGAAGCTATGCTGATTGGGGTATCTATTCAGCACAGGACGCATAGTAGATGCTTAATAAATGCTTGCTCAGTGCTAAGTGACTCTTTCACTGCCTGGTCTAATATAGTAAATTTTGGACAGCTGGAAGGGAACAAAAGAGAGGTGGTTGTGTGATGTAGTAGGCAGAGTGATGGACTTGTCCTGAAGTTAAACTGGGACTCTGATCACATACTTACCAGTTGTGTGATCTTAGGCAAGTCACTTAACTTAATGTTTCAGTCTTATCTATAAAAAGAGAAAAACAACACTTATACACAGATGCCAATCGACTGGGGAATAGTTATGCAAATTATGGTAATGAATTTCTTGTGCTGTAAAACAAAATAAAATAATTATGAAGAATTCAGAAGAGTATGAGAAGATTTAGGAAGAATGGAACAGGTTCAGAATTTTTTAAAAAAAGAATTGAATGCTATGCAGTTATAATGACCAACCTTGGCCCTTGAGAAGAGTCGAGAAAATGCCTCTTTACAGAGGCAGGTTTAGAGTACTGTGGATATGGAATACTGTGAATCTTGTCAGACTTGGCAATGTCATTGATTTTGCTGAAGTAATTTTTTTTCCCCTTTTAAAATATCTTTGTTACAGAGGAAGGCACTTTGGGTAGGAGAAGGGGAAAGGCTATATTTGGAAATGTAATTTATGTAAAACAAAAGGAATCAATAAAAATAAGAAAAATAAATATCGTACAACATTTGCAAAGTAAGATAATGAATGTATGTAAAGCACATTAAACGTATGTAGCTCCAACTCCATATCGGCTGTGACTCCCCTCTACTCTATTCGAAATTCTTCCCTGTCCTCTTACACCCACTATACTAGCTGTGTGAGCTTGGGTAAAGTTGCTCTCTCAAGCCTCCCTGTGTAGAATGAGGGAGAAAACTTCTAAAATCCCTTCCAGCTCTGAATCTCTGATTCCATGTACCTGTGACCTTCCTTCCCTTTCTTTGTGTCTTCTGGATTTTGGCGACTAACTTCTTCCCCTCTGATCATTCTTTAATCCTGTTTCCCCCCAGTACAGATTTTCTCTAGATTATTTATTCCTAACCATTCTCTAATTATTTCCAGCAGATTGTGGCCACCCTGGAGGAAGGAACACATCCCTTACCAGACCCATAGAGTTGGCATAAAATGGTGTCCAATTCAAAGACGACCCATTTCCTGACACAGTTTGAGGCTAGTTGGTCACCAGAGCACACTCCCTTTTTTTCTTCAGGCTGCCTATTAACTACAGCCTTTAGTTCAAGGGGTAGAATTAGGTCCTAAAATCTCAAAGTCTTCAGTACTGCTAAGATTCTTAGCTTACAATGAAATAGGATAAATTAGAGATGAGACACTCTAGTCTATCTATAGCATCCTTGATGGTGTCCAGGTTTGGTGTTATACAATGGATTCACAAAGGGAATCCTCAGCTCTTAAAGCCCTTCCTCCTCAGGTCTTCTGGAAGTGAATTATTAGGGATCCACAAAGTTTCATTTATTTAGAAGGCGTCCTAGGATTTCATTTTATCTTTTCAAAGTATGATTCATTTCATTTCAGAAATTCTTTTTATTTTTATTTTATAAATATACCCTAAGCCTTACGAGTTTTAATACAACAATGATGATGTTCAATTTTCTTTTCTTTGGAATTGAGAAAATGCATCTCTCTCCTATCTTAATAGAGGTAGGACACGATGGGCATAGAATATTACACGTAGATAGGATCAATGTCTGTCAGTCAACAAGCATTTATTAAGTGACTTTTAAGTTCCAGGTACTGGGGTAAATGCTAGAGATGCAAAGAAAAGAGAGATTAAAACAAACATCGTTTGCTCTCAAGTTTACATTCTATTGGGAGAGAAAACATGCAAATAACTATAGGATATACATATGAGATATATATAGATATAAACCCAAGGGTTGCTAGGTTAGGATCATAGCCTAATGAAGCAGATTTAAATGCCCTGGTTCATAGTGATTCTGCCGTTGGAAGTGTAATTTATGAAACATGAATGGCTCATGATTATGCTTCCAGTTAAGGAGATAAAATTTTCTTAACAGCATAACGGGGAGGGGGCGGGGCAGAGCCAAGATGGTGGCTGGAAAGTAGGGACTTGCATGAGCTCTCCTCCCAGGTCCCTCCAAACACCTATAAAAAATGGCTCTGAACAAATTATAGGGGGAGGAAAAAATAAAAAACAAACACTTTTGAAAAGGGACAGGGTCAAGGGAGAAAATTGAATAAAGGGGCATAGGACAGGAAAGAGCAAAATATAGTTAGTCTTTCACAACATAAGTATTGTGGAAGGGTTTTACATAATGATATGCATGTGACCTATATTGAATTGCTTGCCTTCTTAGAGAGGGTGGGTGGGGAGGGAAGAGGGGAGAGAATTTGGAACTCAAAGTTTTAAAAACAGATGTTCAAAAAAAAGTTTTTGCATGCAACTAGGAAATAAGATACACAGGCAATGGGGCATAAACATCTATCTTGCCCTACAAGAAAGTAAGGGAAAAGGGGATGGGGGGGAGTGGGGTGACAGAAGGGAGGGCTGACTGGGGAACGGGGCAATCAGAATATATGCCATCTTTGAGTGGGGGGGAAGGTAGAAATGGGGAGAAAATTTGTAATTCAAACTCTTGTGAAAATTAATGCTGAAAACTGAAAATATTAAATAAACAAACAATGATTTAAAAGATAAAAGAAAGAAAGTACATTCCAGAAGAAAGGGCACTTTCCCCAAAACATTGTTGGGGTACTTCCTCCATACAAAGTAGAAATCAAACCACCACAAGACAATAATATCCATTCCTACAGAGTTTTAAGGTTAGTGTCAAAAGAAAACTCCATTAACTTTAGATACCAGAATTTATCAAATAAGAAGAACCATATGAAGCCTAAACCATTGGTAGTAGGAGCCATCTCAAGAGGCATGAGTGTGGCTGAATTTTGCTCACCTGGCAGTTTTCAGTGATGCAGCTTTTTCAGTACAAAAGAATTTATGTTTTGAAATGATGAAAAGTATGCTTATTGGTCCCTTAGTCTTAGAACAAGGGCAAAAGGGTTTCCTTTTTGAAAGGGGATTGGCCACTGATCTAGGAAGGACCACTCATTCCATAAACTTTAAAGAGAGAAACAACTTTTGCTCTCATTCTTTTCTTCATCTCTGTGGATTATGTAGCATGGAACTCTCTGAGACTTCTTATGAAGGGGGAAAAATTCAGTCTTTTGGCACAGGATAGCATGTACATGTGCCTAGGTGATCTAGATCCTGGACCTTAGGACCTTTGCTGCTTCTTATGTTTATGGTTCTTTCCCTGAATATAAATGATTCAACAGAAATAGGTTGTTCAGAACTGAAAGATCAGAAAGGTGGATGTTTCCATCATTAGAGGCAACCTCATGAGTTCATGGGGTTGAGAAGTATTGGGTACTGCAGTCGGAGGTAACTGATAGGAGGAGGAGTTTTTGAAACTAAATCCTTCACTGAGAAGATGACCACAAGGTGATGATGATCCTTGGCCCTTGGACAGGAAGCACAAACCTTGAAGGAACTGTCAAGACAGTAGAGAGACAAGATGAAGGTTCAATGCCTATGCAACAGTCACATTAAGTACTCCATGTTTTAATAGTGTAAGTATCAACTTCCCAGGAGTAAAATAGAAATTATGTGTTACTATATCATTCTTTAAGTCAGTGTCAGTGGCTCTTTATGAGGCTTATTTCTTTTGTTTGTGGAAAATCAATTACTGTTCTGTACCTGAAAAAAAGCTAGCATAACAGCAATATTGTTTTAAGGATGACTTTGAGCTAATAAGTAATTTTGACTAACATAAATACCCAAATTAACTACAAAGAACATATGAAGAAAGATACTATCTGCATCCAGAGAAAAAACTGATAAATAGAAGCATGTGTATTTTATACACAATTTTATACACACACACTCATATATACATTATATATATGTATATATACACATTATATGTGTGTGTGCATATATATATGTGTGTGTGTGTATATATATATATATATATATATATACACATATACATACGTACTATTTGTGTCTAATGGTAGCTATCTCCTAGAGTGGGGTTGGGGGAGGGAAGAAATAAAAGGAGAAACAAATTTATTAAATATAAATTATATGCATTTATTATATATGTGAATGGAATAGCAAGTTGAACATAATTTTTTTTTTTAAAAAAGGTTTGTATTCTCAGAATGTAGATTCTGATCTATTAAAATGGTTCATCATTGAGCATCCCAAGTGTGGCGAAAATTGCTATTCTAAACAATTTGTTCCAAACCAAATCAAACAAAACTAAACAAAAAAACAAACAGTGGGCAGCTAATTAGGTTCCCAGTCCTTTCCTAGGAAAGAAAGGTTCCTTTCTCCCATGTGGATACCAGAGTTTTCTCAGGACCTCAAGTCACAAACAAAGGGTCCTAGGAAATGCAAAATACAAACCTGACTATAGTATTTATGAAAAATAAGATTAGATTAGTTAGATGTAGTCTTTAACAGACAAAAAGGACTCACTTAGAAATAAATTCCAAGAGACTTTTAAAGAAGGCTTTTTTGTAGGGAGAGGTTGGGTCAAGATGGTAATGTGAGAGTCAGCATTTTTGCCCAGCACACCCAGCACATCTCCTCCACAACAAACTAGAACAAACCAAATTCCGACTGGGAAAGCCAACAGCCCCTCACCTCCACCCCCCGACAAAACAAAACAAATCAAATCACTAGGAGTCATTTTTCTAGCCCAGGATAGTCTAGGAAGATGGAGGAGAGGTCTGCACACACTGTGAGGGGTTAGGGGAGGGAGGAGTGGCCAGGAGCTCTTCATAGTGGCAGCAGTGCCGCACAGGGACAGTGGGGCATCGAGAGGAAGAACACCAAGGCAGGAAGCACCTAGGCTGAAAGAAATCCCAGTGAGCTTCTGAACTAGCTCTGTCATCCATTATTCCATTGTGAGTCGCAGTTTAAAAAAGTTTTTTTAAAAGCTTAAATACTAAAACCTAAATACGCAATCAGAAAAGAAAAAGAAACATAAACTTAAAAACAAAATAAGAAAAGGAAAAAAAAAAGCATTGTTATGTGCACAGCAGAATGTGAGAGGATTCAAAATATAAAACAAAAAATTTCCATTTCAAGAAAGCCTATATAATAAGTACTACACATTGTGTTCAGAGCTGTCTTTGCTTTGTTGTAAGTTTTCTTTCCTTCTCGGCTGTGCACTTTTTACTTTGTTCTCTTTCCCCTTCCTCCTCCCCTCCCCCAAGAAGGTTACAATTAAGTATGGATATATTCCTGTGTATACACACATATATGTTCATATACATACAAACATACATACATACATACAAAGCTATATATTCATACATATACTTACATATCTAGAATCATATTCATATATAGACATATACATTCATATGCATCTATTTAAGATCATACTATATTTATTTATCCTCTCTCTCTGAGGGTGGATAACCTTTTCCTTTATAAGTCTGAGTCTCTTTGTATTTTTCTAAGTCCACCAACTCATCATTTACTACACCACAGCAATATTCCAACCCTATTCTGTCTAGTTATTTTTAATAGTTTAAAACAATATTGATTAATATGACTGACATATAGTGTAGTTTCCCTATTTTTCTCTTTTGATTAAATCTATTTTAGCTTTAACTTTGTTTGAGGTCATGATTATTACCCCTGCTTTTTTCCCCTAATAAATTCTACTCCTGATCTTTATTTTATGTTTGGGTGTATTTATTTCCTGTCCCTTCTGACTACTTTACTTCCACCTGCTACCTTGCCCTCCTATTACTTAACCTACCTCCCCTCCAAGGATACTTCCTTATCCTTCTGCTCCCATTAATCCAAGTACCCTTCTAAACTACCCCCTTATCCTATTCCCTCATTCTGCCCTCTAAAAATCCCTTCCTTATCCTCTCCCCCTCCCTATCCCCTTAGCCTTTTCTTTCTGAATTCAGAAGACTTTTATACCCTTCCATATATATAGTTTCCTCTTTCCGTCTTTAACCCATTCCGTATGAAAGTAGGGTGTCAGAACTACCAGCCCTCCTCCCTCATCTAATTCCTTTGTGTCAGTTCTTCCTCTCACACTGCATTTGTGTGAAATAATTACTCTTTTTACCTTTTCCTAAATGATTTACTTTTTAGAATCCTATCATATTCCAGTCTACTCCAACCTTTCTTTTGAACTACCCAACTACTAATAACAATCTTAGACATAGTTTTTATATTTCCTCATATAAAAATTAAACACTCTGTCCTTACTGATTATTGTCCTTATCATTAGTCTTTGATATGTGCCTTATGTTTCTCTTGGATCTTATATGTCAGATCTTCTATTTTCAGGTTTTTTTTAAAACAAAATCCAGAAAGTTCGGCAATTCATTAAATGTTCATTTTTTTTTCCATTCAGGATCATGCATAACTTTGCTGGGTATGATATTTTCGGCCATAACCCTAGTTTTTTTGCTCTTCAATATATAGTGTTCCAAGACCCATGGTCTTTTAGTATTGCCACTGCTAGGTATTGTGTGATTCTAATTGTGTCACCACCATATTTAAATTATTTTTTTCTTATTGCTCATAATATTTTCTCTTTGAGCTGGGGGGTTTCAGAATTTTACTATGATTTTCTAGTAGGTTTTCCTTGTAAGCTCTCTTTCAAGTGGTGATAGGTGGATTTTTTTCTATTTTTATTTTCTTCTCTAGTTATGATATTTCAGGACAATTTTTTTTTTGTTGGGGGAAGGCAGGGCAATTGGGGTTAAGTGACTTGCCCAAGGTCACACAGCTAGTAAGCATGTCAAGTGTCTGAGGTTGGATTTGAACTCAGGTCCTCCTGACTCCAGGGCCAGTGCGCTATTCACTGTGCCACCTAGCTGCCCCTACAAATTTCTTTAATTATTTCTTCTATTATTATACCAAGATTTTTTTTTTTGGTTATAGCTCTCAGGTAGGCTGATCATTCTTATGTATTTTTTTTCTTGATCTCTTCTTCTGAACAGTTGTTTTTCTTTTTTTTTTTTTAATTTTGGAAGGGCAATTGGGGTTAAGTGACTTGCCCAAGGTCACACAGCTAGTACATGTGTCAAGTGTCTGAGGCTGGATTTGAACTCAGGTCCTCCTGACTCCAGGGCCAGTGCTCTACTCACTGTGCCACCTAGCTGCCCCCAATTGTTTTTCTTCGTTTCACATTCTTTTCTATTTTTTCATTATTTATGTTTTATTATTTCTCATTCTCCTATAACTTTGCTGGCTTCCCCTTGCCCAATTCTAATTTTCAAGGAGTCATTTTCTTCCTTAAGATTCTGAATCTCCTCTTCTAATTGGTTGACTTTCTTTTCATAATCTTTTCTTGGATTGTCCTTATTTTTTTTTTAAATTTCCTCAATCTCTCTCATTTGATTTTTAAAGTTTTTAAAAAGTTCTTCTTTGAATTCTTGCTGGGCAAGTGACCATTTGATGTTACTCTTTCAAGGAGGAGAGGCTTTTTTTGATGAAGATGAATGCTGGTCTTTTCTATTCCCATAGTAACTTTCTATGGTTGGATTCTTTCTCCTTTGCCTGCTCATTTTTTTTTCATTTGTAGCAGCTTATTTTCAATAATTACCTTTAGTTCTGGGGCATAGGGGTGGTGGTGCCTCTGGCCTCAGAAACTCCTTCAGTTCTCCCCTCTGGCCTGGAATGAAAACCAAGAATTCCACCATCCTGTAAGTGCCCACAGCCATTGGCATGCCTCACCCCACTGCTTCTTCACTCACCAGGCATGTGCTGGTTCTTTTTCACCCAGAGCTGCCTCTCGGCAGCACAACTGGGTCTGGCATTCTTCATCAGCAGAGGTTCCCTCAATGTTCCCTGGCTTGTACATGAACTCCCAATAGTACCTGGGAAGTGAAAGTTCCTGTGGCTATGGCAGAAGCTATCTCCCAACCCAGCTAGCCCCTTGCAGTTTTAGTGGAGTGAGCCTGGAGGTTTTTACTCTTCACAGGGACCTGGGATTTACTCTGTACTTTACTCTTCATTCTTACACTTCGCTTCGGTTTACTTTTTAAGTAACGAGTCTTGGGTTTTTCTTTGGGTCTTCCCCCAGTTGTCCCAGGAGGACCACTGTTCTACCCCGACTCTTGTTTATTTTTACCACTGGATACTCTCCCTAAGGAGCTATTTTATCTTGTTTATGGGGGAAATCTGAAGAGCTTGGAATTTTCTGACTTACTCTGCCATCTTCCCAGAATCCTCTCTAGACTTTTTTTTAAATTGTCAGAGTTCTAAGGTAGAGAGGAAAGGTCATAAATGAGAGGGGTCCAAGTTATGTACAAAGCAAAGAATGAATTCAAACAACTCAGTGGTATGGTTTTGAATCAGAGAGTAGAATGCATACCCAGTTCTAACCTTCAGTCACTCTGAACCTGAAAAACTGCCTAGTGGACTAACCAGGACTGAGTCCAACAGCAGTCTACTAACATTCAACCTCATACAATCCAACAAATCCAAACCTGGGTTGAGAACTTGAAGAAGCCAGAGGAAGAGGAAAATGACCAGACCACTCTCCAGACCACCCTGCTTCAGAAGCAATGAAGACTTCTTGTTGTTATTCAATTATTTCAGTCATGTCTTCATGATCCCATTTGGGGTTTTCTTGGCAGAGATATTGGAGTAGTTTGCCATTTCCTCTCCAGCTTGTTTTTCAGATGAGGAAACTGAGGTAAACAGGATTAAGTGACTTGCCCAGAGTTACAGAGCTAGTAAGTATCTGAGGCCAGATTTGAACTCAGGTCTTTCTGATTCCAGTTCTGTCCACTGTGCAACCTAGCTGCTGAAACCTGCAGGGCCCCAAAACTGAGCTGTGAGAACAGCAGGGATACATAGAAAGACAGAAGCTCAGGCTAGACGTCCTCCTCAGAAGTGAGCAGAGCCAAACACTAACATACATTCCAAAGTCAAGACGGAGGCTGGAAGAATGAGCAAACAAAAAAAGAATCAGGCCATAAAGAGCTGCAATGGTGACAGGGAAGCTTCCTGCACAAAAAGAAGACAATGTCTTGAAAATATCTACAAAGCCCCAAAGAAAAATAATTGGACATAAGCTCTATGTGAATTCTTAAAGTAGTTAATGAATAGTTTTAAAAAGAGCAAAAATGATTTCAAAAAACCAAATAAGAGCAGTAAAGGAAGAAGATTGAAAAAGAAATGAGTGTTAAACAAGAAAATTTTGTTAAAATTTGTTAAACAAGAAAAATTTTCATGAAAAGAAAATTAATAGTTGGTAAAAGAGATACAAAATATTCCTGAAGAAAATAACTCCTTAAAAACTAGAATTGACCAAATGGAAGCTAATGACTCCATGAGTTGTCAAGAAATGATAAAATAAAGTCAAAAGACTTAAAAATAAGAAGAGAATGTGAAATATGTCATAGCAAAAACAAGTGACCTAGAAAACAGATTAAGAAGAGATAATTTAAGAATCATTGGACTATCCAAAAGTCATGGACAAAAAGAAAAGTCTAGACATACTGTTTCAAGAAATTGTAAAGAAAAATTGCCCAGATACCTTAGAACCAGAGAACAAAGTAGAAATTAAAAGGATCCACTGGTCACCTCCTGAAAGAAACTCCTAAATGAAAACTCCTAGGAATATTATAATCAAAATCCAGAGCTCCTAGGTCAAGGAGAAAATATTCCAAGCAGCCAGAAAGAATTCAAGTACCAAACAGATAAAGTGAGGATCACATATGACCCAACACAATTCCAAAGGACTGAAACTTGCTATTCACCTCCAGATAGAGAACTGATGAATTTAGAGTACAGATTGAAGCATTGTTTTCTTTTTTATGAACATAGCTAATGTGGAAATTTGTGGGAAAAGTCTCTGTGCTTTTTTTATTAAAGAAGAATGTGAAAAAATAAATTAATTCCAGTTCAGCTGAAATATAGAAAAAGATGGATAATCAGAACCACCTGTTCCTCCATGTTTCCTTCCAGGCATCTATTTGTTCTCTAAAGTCTGGCCCTCAGAGCCAGAAGCCCTAAAACATTTCCTCTAATTTGATGCTTGTACTTTAATTTGGAACTGATGTCCCCATCATTGAGGCTCTTTTGTTGTGAGTAGTGCTGGTTTTTTGTATGTGTGGAAGGAAATTCTGCCATCTTTATCTTCATCATCATCATTTTTATTATTTGATCCACAGTCCAAGGAGGTGATTAAAAAACTCTCCAAATCACAAAAGTCTATACAGGTCTGGGTCATTCTTACCTGTGGTATGGCAAAGGATAGATAGAAGGTAATCTCGGAGGTGAGACACTGGGGTGTGGGGTAGGACTGGTGGTGAAAAAGACCAGAAAAAACTTCCTGTAGAAGGTGGAATTTTAGCTAAATCTTGAAGGAAGCTAGGGGAAAGAGAATAGCATGGTCAGGAGTTGGAGTGCATTGCTGGAAGAACAGTAAATGTACTTAGCATCCAGTTGCTTGGTTTTTTAGAACTGTTTTTTTTTCTCTTCTAAAATAAAATTTTATTGATACCTTTATTTCTTTCCTAAAATTTCCCTTCTGTCCTTCTCCCTCCAACCTCCCAGAAAGTCATCCCATATAACAAAGAATACTTTTTTTAAGGAAGAGAAAAAAAAATAAGTAAAACCAATCATTTAAAATATGTGAAAAATAAATGCAATGTTCCACACTGTGGACCTCCAGTCTGGTAAATGAGTGGAGAGAGATTTTCTCATATATATTCTTTGGAGCTATACTTGTTCTTTGTAATTTTGCAACATTCTCTTTCTGTTGCTCAGACAGCTTGAACCCCAGTAGAAACAAAGGAAATGGAACCAGTGAGAAGTATATGATCTGCTTTTCTCCTTGGATTTTTGCATTATGTTTAATATTAAGGTTGCTTATCTATTTAAAATGTTTTGTGGAATACAGTGTAAGGTGTTGGTCTAATCTAATTTATGCCAGACTGCTATCTAGTTTTCATGGCAGTTTTTATCAGATAAGGAGTTTTTCCCTAGGTAATTTATGTTTTCCACTTTATCACTTCATCTCTCAGCTGAAGGAATGGCCCCATGCCATGAAACGCTCTCCATCTTCTGCTTTGGCTTAATACTGACCTCCCTGGCTTCCATTGGTTCCAAATAAATCCCGGCTTCCTCAGGAAGTCCTCCCTAACCACACTTAGTTCCAGTGTTTTCTCTTTTATCTCCCAGTTATCCTGTATATAGTTTACTTCATATGTATTTATTTACATGTTGTCACCCCCATTAGATTGTTAGTTTCTTGAGGTCAGGGGCTGTCTTTTGCCTTTAGCACAGTGCCTGCCACCTAGTAGGAGCTTAATAAATGTTTATCAATTAATCATCAAATATTGAATTGAGTTCCATTGTTTCTGATCCTTCTTTGTCTCCTCTGTTCCACTGATCTATTTCTAAACCAATACAGATGGGTTTATGGCTGCTTCATAATATAGTTTGAAGTCTGGAAGTGCTATTTCTCCTTCATCCCTATTTCTTGTCACCATTTCCATCAATATCATAGATATTTTCAGTTTCCAAATATTATTTTATCAATTTCTATAAAGCATAGCCAAAAAAAAAGGTGTAAATTAACTTTGGTAGTATGGTCATTTTTATCATTTTGGTACACACGTGAGCATTGAATATTCCTCCAGTTACTGAATCTATACAAATTTTTTGTGTGCTTTTGTAGGTGGATGCCCAGATATTCCATGTATTTTGTAGATATTTTGAATGGGATTTCCCTTTCTATTATTGCTTCTTGGGTTTTGTTATTATTAAACAGAAATGCTATTTGGAGAGGGGGAAGATTTAGGGGAAAAGATAATGTTGAATATAAGATGTCTACTAGACATCTGGTTCAAGGTGTCCAACGGGCAGTTGGTGATGCAAGACTGGGGGTTTTCTGAGAGGTTAGGGCTGGAATAAGTAGATCCAAAAATCGTCAGCATAGAGATGATAATGTAATCCATGAAAGCTGATGAGAAGTCCAAATGAAGTGGTATAGAGGAGAGGTAGAGTCAAGATGGTAGAGTGATTGGAAGCAATGCAGTGAATTCTTCTCTAACAAATAAAGTTCTCCCAACAGATAAAGAAAAATGCAGCAGACCTTCCTGATGAGGAAATCCAGGAAGTCACAGTCCTTTGTCCAGCCCCAATTGGCATAGGGAGACAGAAAGGGAGGTCTGTGGACACTGGGAATGGATTAGCCAGGAGTATGCTGCTCAGAGCCCTCTAGCACCCAGGAAGAAACTAAAAACTGGGGCAAGTGGACATAATAGTTTTTTTGCACACACTGATTCATCAGCCCACTGGGTTGGGCCATAGAAAAGGGGTGCCAAAGACTGAGTGGTTTAACACCACACTGGTGGTGTGGATTGGAAGACCTGTGTAAGGAAATCAAGTCTGGTATGAATATGCTGATCAAGATGGAGAGTAGTAAGTTAGTAGTAGCAGGAAGGTGTTGAGATGGCCTGGGTAGACTGCTGGATGGGATGTGAAGCCAAAGCATGGTGCCTAGTATCTCCCCAAAACGGAGTAGAAAGCTACTGAATATACAGTGCAGATCAGGTATAAGACAGCTATTAATTCCTCCACACAACAGGAATGCTAAATACACAAAAGACTCATTTGTTCACAACAAAATTGTAAACATGTAGCAATAAATTTCAAGTGATTTAACTGATACCTAAAATATCAGAATGAGACAATTTGTAAAATTGCTCTTTCCCTCAAGGTCCATGGCTTCTGGCAAGCCAGGCAAGGGTGGGGGGTGTTCTTCTTCTTATCACCTTTTTCATGAAATGCTATAGTAGTTGTATGGAACACCTCCTATAATGCAGCTAGTAAAAACCGAGGCACCCAGGAGTTCCCAACATTTCAAAACTTTATACTCCCTGCCCCAAACCTCTGAACTCACACAGATTGGATCTAATCTTAGGAGCTGAGTTCTAAAGGCTCATCATACTCCCAACCCTAAGTTTTCTACAAGGAAACATTCAATATTGCTTAATTAATTTTACTTCTCTCTAGGTTTTCCCAAATATGGATAAAAGAATCCTTGTCATACAAGTGCTTAAGGCAATAAATGGATATTCAGTAAAAGATTCACAAGAGGCCATGTATTCCCCCAGGGAGATAATCTTATGTTAGGATGACTGAACTACCAACAGTCATTCTCTTGGACTTGCATTGTCCAGATGACTCCCTGTAATAGAAGGGTTTAGCAAGATGCATATTCCTTGTATCTCAAAGTCTCAGGTGGTTTTGTTTCCTTCTCTAGTTGTGGGGCCACATGGTGAACCTTCTTTCCCCAAGAAGCATGTTATTCAGGAAATCTTTCTTCCCTGACTACATGGCTAATTTGGCGGAATCATGATGACTAGGATACAATCTCACTCTTCCACATAGGAGGATGAGTTTCAGGAAAATGAGAGTAGGCACACTGACATATGCTGCTTCTATACATTTCTGGGGGAAATTCTTGAGTGCCCCAGTTATTGCTGTCTCTAATCTCAGGATCTCTTCTCTAAGCCTACACAGTTGTGAGAAATGAGTATTTCTCTCTTATATTTAATAACTAATTATTATATTAGGACCAAGGTTTTTCCCCTTTTCTACTTCCTTATCCAAAAACCAACCAGTGTGTGAAATCTCTTTTAGAGATATCTAATCAGACAGCAACAGAAATTCTAAGTTTTGGCTAATGGGTATATACCTGTTCATTGTGTTTGCTCAGACAGGTCTGGGGAAAGGCTGATTCTCCCTTGTTTGTCCTTCATTCTCAAAGACGACCATGACATCATTGAGGTGATGCCATGATATGCAAGTGAATGGAAGTGAAATATGGCTTTACAGAGTCACTAACTTCACTTTCTCCTCCAGGGCCATCTGAGTCCAGCGGCAAGATACAAATCAGAATGACTGGATGCAATTTTTTAAGCTAAGGTCTTGTGATGCCAATCAGTGATTAAAGATCTGCCTGCCCCCTCCCCCCCCCTTCAATAGGCCTCATGTAGGGCCAACAAAGGGAGCTTTATTAGAGGCAGGCCCACACCTTTGTGATACCAATCAGTGATTAAAGACCTTTCCCACCCACTCAATAGATCCTCAGGTGAGGAAGCTTGTTTAGAGGTTTGTTTGTAGGCAGGCTTACTCCCTTTACTTACTAGGCACTAAGCCTCAGGCCCACACCCTTTTGCTGGTTGGGCATGAAGCCTTCTGGCCCTAAAAAGAATATATACATCCAGAAGGTAGCCATTGAGAACTGAGAGTTCAGAAGTCAGAAGCGAGAAATTCAGAATCCAGCACAAGGAGAAGTAAGAACTCCCAGATGACAGAGGGGCAGAAAGAGGGTGGAGCAGAGAGTGGAGTGGAAACCAGGGAGCTTCAGAGACCAGAGAACTGAGGGAAAAGAGAATATAGGCAAGCAGACAGGATTCCTGAGTGTTTATGGGGAGGCCCCAGCAGGGAGAAAGGTTACAGGATTACTTGCTACATTGAGGTGGGCTTACTGGTTTTGGAATATATTTATTGTTATATCGAATTGGAGTTATTGGTCTTGGGATTTGATCCTCCGGTGTCTACAATAAACGTTATACTTCTTCTGCCTTTTACCTAGAGAGTTTTTCATACTTTGCAATTCCAAACCATAAAGGCATGTTCATGGTCATCCTCGAAGGTCATGAATCTTGTCTTACTGATACAAGTCTATTACCAAGACAGGTGATATGGAAATGGACATCACTCTCTTTGCCCAAGATTTGAGTGACCTAAGTCACCTACTCTAAGACCTTCATTTTAATATAGCCCACAGGTGTTACTGTGTTAAGCTATCCTAGTTGATTGCCATCCTTCAGGAACATCTCTTTGAAGGGTATAAACTATGACCCCACCACCATTAGGTCTTTAGTCTAAGAGAGATGGCCAAATGACCATTAACAATTTGCTGGCTTTATTAAGGAAATAATTAATTAAATTACCCAGAAACTATGTCTCTTCAACATCACACAGTTAAACTTATTCTATTCTTAAATGCTTCTGCCCCAAGGCATTTATACTAGTTCCTGGTGGAGATCAGACCTGAAATGAATAGCTCTCCCCAAACTCATGAAAACAGGTTTACTTTACTGTATGGTTCTGTTCTGTCCTCTGAAAAGGGAAAAGGCATAAATGGTGAAAAAGACAAAATGAGACATCTGGGTCACATGACCAACAAAATGGAGACATTTTATTCCAATCCCCACCAGCTCTCAAAAAACCAAATCAAAACAAGCAACCCAAGAGAAGAATTACATGCAAGAGGTAGAGGAATTAGATGTCTCCACAGATAGGAAACAATAATGCCGACGAGGTAACAGCTTTATGGATTAACAGTGCAGAACGCTCATTCATAAAACTGATTTAGCAACTTGCCTCCATTAGTCTCCATGCTCTGGCAAGATGAAAAAAAAACAAACAACCCACCAGCTTGTGCTTTGGGATCAACTCAGCAAGAATTTTCCTCTTGAGACACAGTCTCTGTTAATACACACCACCTGTGGCCTCACTCCAGCATTCTGTTGCAACATGCAGTGGATCTCAAAAAATGCCCAGCTAGGTGTGTAGAGGAGGAAGGGATTATACTCTGCCTGGGGTCGTTCCCTAGGTTAGAGAACCCCAAGGCAGCAGCAACTGCCCTGAACACTTACTCCACCCTCCCTGAAGCCTACAAAGAGCCTCCATCCCTGACCCAGGTAACTTCTGTGAGATACAGCACTGACTATAACTGAGTATTAGTCTCCTTTCCTTTTAGCCCAGCACAGTCCCTCCCTCACGCTGGCACTCCCTGGTTCTCTGTTCTGTCATTCTCTGGCTGGATGAATCAGTATCTACTGTTCTTTGTAGGCTGGTGGTCTGAATTCTTCAATTGGGAAAGCTTTAAGGTCTAGCCCAGAGGGGAAAGAATCAGAAAGTGAGAAACAGGACAATGTAAGAAAAAGACTAAAACCAGTAACATTTTAGAAGAAGAAAACTCAGTTTAAATACCTGGAGTATGAACATACAAATCAACAGAAGCTACTGAGATCAAAAGGAAGATGAGTATCACAACATATAAAAGATTGCAAATGTCTCTGATTAAATACTGGAAGATGAAGGAAATTAAACCAACACCAGTGAAGGAAGCATAGAATTCTGCAGATTCTCAAGATTACACAGAACCACAACAGAATGTACCAGAATGTTTAAGAGAAATAAGAATTTTAAAAGAAGAATTTAGATGGGGATAATTGATAGAATTCATGACTTGCACAATTGAAACGATTAACAAAACAGAAAAAATTAGTCCAGATTGACAAGTCTTTCCAAAAGAGCAAAAGAGAAAACAACAAATACAATGAAGTGAAGGACAATTTGAAAGAGAAGCAAAGAGAAATACTAAAAGACCATAGGATCTCTACACAAGAAAAATAAACTGTTGATTTCAAAGACAGGATGTATAAAGACAATTTAAAGAGCATAGGCTTTCCAGAAAAACATCTACAATTCAAAAAACCAGAACACCAGAATGTAAGAAATAATAAAAGTAAACCACCCTGAACTCTCCAATATAGAAAACAAAACACCAATTGAAAGAATCCAGATATTTGTAGGGAATAAAAAAGGCTTTACTTTGAATTGCGAGATACATATATATATATATATATAAACTCCAAAGAAAATTTCTATAGGTAATCAAAATAAAGATATTTAGATATAACGAAAAGGAAATTTGAGCAACATGGGACTTTTCTGTACCCATCAGAAATTAAAGAAGGGAATGGAATAATATATTTCAAAAAGCAAAGGTGCCAAAGATGCAACTCCAAACATGCAAACTGAGCCTAATCATCTGGGGGGGGGGGGAATATGTATCTTCAATAAAAGAGAGGCACTTGAAGTATTTCTATAAGGCTCACCCATCCCCCAAATAAGTAGATTATTTGATTTGCAAGCTTCCCAAATATCCAAAAAGTACACAATGGGGATAAAAGTGAAAGTAGAATTTACACAAATAGGATAAGTGATGGTGGAGGAACAAGCCTGAACACCATGACTAACCCTAACCCCTCTAATATTCTTACAGATGAATCAATTTATTTTGTGGGACTAAATAGAAGAATGGGAGATGCATTAAAGTAGAAAAGGGGAACTGGATAGAGGAAACATGCAGTGTACCTTAATCAAGTTCATGGCAAACAATGAAAGGAAACTAACTCCCATAGTCTCCCAGCAAGAAGAGGAAAATCACACTCTTCATTTCCTTCAGCACAATAGTATTCTATCATATGTATATACCATGACTTAATCAGCCATTCCCAAATTGATGGACACCCTTCAGTTTCCAATTCCTTGACACTGGAAGAAGAGCTATAATTAGAGTAATTAGAATATAATTACAATTATTGTTTTCTTAGCAAAGATACTGAAGGGGCTTGCCATTTCCTTTTCAGTTCATTTTACAGAAACAGAAAGAAGATTAAATGACTCACCCAGGATCATACAGGTAGTATCTGAGACCAGATTTGAGCTCGGGTCTTCCTGGCTCTGGGCTCAGCACTGTACCACCAAGCTGCCCTCTTAATCTATCCTCCCTGTTGGGAGAAATGTATTCCTGGACCCAGCTGTTTGTGTACTTCCTTTTTTTTTTGACCAGTTCAAATGAGAATGAGATTCAATTGTCAGCCTCTCCCCTCCCACCCTGTCACAATGATAGCTTTATGATGGGATTCTTTTTTTCTTGCCTGTTTATTCTTCTAATTCATTTCTTGCCTTCAGATTTTAGGTTAGGGCCAGACTCTGCAAACTTATGGAGGGAACATCTGAGCTAATCCTGCTGTAGTTTTCTTGGGTACTAAATGTTATGTTATTTCAGGCTCTCAGGGACAGCTCAGGCTTATTTCAATGCTCTCAAAGTGGTCTGATCCAGGACAAATTTGATGGCTGTCCTCCATGGTCTGTGTTCTGCAAGTTCCTGACATGGATTTGGGGCTGAGCAATATAGGTGTGGGCTTGCCTCCTTTAGAGTTTCAGTGGACTAAATGTTTAAATAACTAGCTCTCTGAAAAAGAAAATTACATATGTTATACTTTTAAATTTAATCTGAATTATTAAAATTTTTCTCCATCATTTTCTTAAGTCTAGATTCAATGAAGTAACAAATCAAGCCCTGAAATTTAATAATTTGTTCTTGCTAGGCAGCATAAGCTGGCTCCAGTACTTGCTATTGCCTGCCTCTGTTTGTTAGTCAGGTAAGAAGCTGTCTTGGTTCAAAGTGATAGAACTGTAGGCTTCTCTGTGGTCCATGGTTTCTGCCCTGGTAACTGAGACCCTGCTCTGCCCTTGAGGTCAGAGTCACACAGCTTCTGTTTTGCTCCTCAGTAGAGTCAGAGAAAACTCCCTATCCTGGAGTAGGTCCCCTCCTCATTCTACCCTAAATCTCTGACCCAGGACTTGGCAGTGAGCAATGAAGCTGCTAGCTGGCATTGGTTCCTGAATGTTGTATGATGTTGAGTGCCATTTTGGGTCTGGGACCTCATCTTGCATTAGTGCAGAGGCTTGGTCCTCTTTTAGTTCCTTGGTGCAGGAATGGTCCATATAGCAAGCTCCAGATCCCATCTCCAGCATCCACAGAACTCTCTGCTGACCTAGGCTGCAAAAATGACCCGCTGTGATTTTTCCTGGATTCTCCCATCAGGATTCAGGCTGTTGCATTTTCTAAAACTGCTTGGATGCATTTTATGGTAATTCTTCCAGATACTTGGTTACTTTGGCTCGGCCTCTCAACAATGAATATTTACAATAGGAAATAATTTAATTAAGTTATATAAAGGTAATCCTTTTAGCTAAGTTAGCTAATATTTACCTGTTAATCTTAGAACAAGGTAAAGAAATCCTTTTTAGTAACAAGTGAAGAAAATGATAAAAAAAATTCTAACAAACAAAAGAAATTGGAGGAAGAAGAATTTGAATTAATTACTCAACTTAGAGGTGAAAAAAAGAGAATTAGATAACTAAATAAAAGGAAAAAAGAAAAAAGAATAAGGTAACTAAAACTCCAAAACCAGAAAAAGTGCTAACAAATGGGAAGGAGTAGCATTGAGGACAAGAGAAAGAGTCCGTTAGAATACAACTGCCTTAAGTTAGAAACTGTAGAGTCAAATGGAGAAAAATGTAAACTGAATCCTTATAATTTAAATGTTAATGGATTAAATAATCCCATAAAATGAAAAAAGAGTAACATACTGGATAAGAAAATAAACCCCACAATCTGTTGCTTACAAAAAATACATACAAAAGAAAAGCTAAGGCAGGTAGGTGGCAAAGTGAATAGAGCACCAGCCCTGCAGTCAGGAGGACCTTAGTTCAAATCCAGCCAGACACTTGACACTTACTAGCTGTGTGACCTTGGGAAGTCACTTTACCTCAATTGCCTTACCCTTTCCCCTCCAAAATAAAAAAAAGTAAAGTCCTATACCTAATAGAAACAAGGGAAAAGAATGAAATTTACTATGCATCAGGTGAATCCAAGAAAAGGAGTTGTAATCATGCTGTCAGACATCGGAAAAATACCCCCCACCCCCATGAACATGGATTTTAAAAAAGGAAATTATGCTAAAAGGAATAAATTAAAAACCAATATAAACATTACACTTATGTTACAAATGCCATAGCATTTAAATTGACAATAGCAAAATGAATTGAATTGCAAGAAGATACATACAGCAATATAATAATAGAATACTTTAATGACCCTCTATGAATTGGACAAATCTAATAGAGAAAACAAAAAGAAAATATAAATTTGAACTAATTGCTAGGGAGATTAGAGTCAAAAGAGTTATACTGCCTTCTAAATGGGACTGCTTAAAAAGATATAGTTTTCTTAGCATTGCATGTAAACTTTACAAAAACTAATCACTTATTGGGACAGAAGTATTGGAAATAAAGGTCAAAAGGCAGAAACAGTAAACATTTCCTTTGCAGACTACACTGCAATAAAACTAGTAATCCACTCACATGCACAAACAAAAGACAGAACTAAATGGACTCAACAATGTAATCCTCAATGAGAGTGGGTCAAAGAACAAGTCATAGAAACAATTACAATTATGTGAAAGATGATGAAAATGATAAAACAGTATACTAAAATTTCTGAGATGGAGTTAAGCATTCCACATGGGAAAAATTATATTCCTAATAACATATATGGACAAAAATAGAAGGGAGTTAAAGAATTGAATATGCATTTAAAAAAATAAAAAAAACCCTCAAAAAATAAGCCCACAATTAGCATAAAAGATGATACTAAAAATAATAGGAGAAATAAATTAGAAACAAAAAAGGGTATATAACTGATAAAACTAGAATCTGGTTCATTGAAAATACTTCCAAATTTGATAAACCTTGGAACAACCTGATTAAAAGGAGGGCAGAAAAATCAAATCAACAAAATGGCAAATGAACAAGGTGCAATCACAAACAAGCCAGAAGAAACAAAAAGAATGATCAGAATCTGCAATGCACAATTATATGCCAACAAAATTGAGTACACAAAAGAAACAGAGGAATACCTTAAACAAACATAAGGGTCTTAAACTAAAAGAATACCAAATAGAGATCTTAAGTAATAAAATACAGAGAAGGAAACCAAAGTAGTTCTAAAGGAACTACCAAAGGGGAGAAAAAGCTCTTGGTCCTGATGGATTTACAGATGAACTGTATCAAACTTTTAAGGAACAATTAAGACTAATGCTATCAATTTATTCTCAAAGACAGGGAAAGAAAGCACTCTACCAACCTCCTTTTAATAGCTAAATCTTGTTCTAATTACTTAACAAGGAAATGATAACACAAAGAATTATAGAACAATATCACGAATGAACAATTAAAAAATTTTAAACAAAGTCCTATCAGACTAATTACAGCCATTTATCTAAGACACAAGTAGGCCTTTTGGTCCAAACCAAATGAAAATGTAATTGGGAGATCCTTAACAAAATAAATAAAAATACAACACAACGTAAATGATGTTAATTTGTAGTTTTGGTTTCCTAAGTCAGTATTGGCCCCTAGAGATCCCTTTCTATTTGAGCTTATCACTGCTGATTTAAGACATCATTATGGCCAAGTTGGATTTATAGCAGAGATGAAGGGAGGGTTCAACATTAGGAAAATAATCAACATAATTAATCATTAAAAACAAAAATACCCCAAATCACGATCTGAATTGATACAATAAAAGCTTTTGACAAGGCACAGCAATCAATTGGGCTAAAAAACAAAGTAAACAAGTGAACCAAAAAGGATCTTTTTAAGAAATATCATAAAAAGCCTCTTTCTAACACCAAAAGCAAGCATCATATATAATGACAATACACTAGAAGATTTTGCAACAAATACAGGGATACAGTAAGGATATCCACTCTTCCAAATGATTTTAGAAATAGCAGCAATAGTAATAAGACCAGAGAAAGAAATTAAAAGTATAAAGAAAGTTAAAAAGGAGATAAAACTATCTATTTGCTTATGACATTATGGCTTACTTAAAAAAATACAACTTAGGGGTCAGCAAAGAAACTGAGACAACAGCTTCAAAATAAACTCTCAAAAACAACACCATTTCTATATAATAATGAAAAAAATCCAAGAATCAATAGTAGGAAGGGAAATCCCATTCACATGGCTATAAAATGAACAAAAGATTTTGGAATCACTCTACTAAAGCACACTCCATATTTGTATAGATTCAATTACAAAGTGTTCTTGAAAGAAATAAAGAACTTAAACAGCTGGAGGAATACTCAGTGCTTATGGCTGGGTCATTGGTTCATTCCAATATAATAAAAAAATGCTAATATTACCAAAGTTAGTTTATAGTTTTAATGCTATGATAATCAAACTACCAAAGGAATATGTTACAAAACTGGAAAAAATTAACAACAAAATTGGAGGAACAAAAGACTTAGGATATCAAAGGAATTAATTTAACTTTTTTAATCAAGAGAATTAACGAAAAAAGAAAAGAATGCAGGAGGAGTAGAACTTTCAGATGTCAAACTTTATTATAAAGTAGCAGTCATAAAAACCATTTGGTATTGGTTATTGAGTAGATAAAAGGAATGGACTAGATGAGACTCAGAAATAATGGAAAAGGTAAAAATGGCCAAGACAGTTTCTCATTCTCCTTTATAGGCTGATGGAAAGGAGTGGAAATCTGAGACAACAGGTGGAAAGTTTCTGTGGCTGAGAAATTAGAGCAGCTGATTTTGTGATAAACTTCTCTGAACTCGGGTATCCTGGTTCTTGGACAACAGATCTATATCTGGTGTCCAAAAGTGCAATTTTAAGACTAAGACTTCTGGGACATTGTAGAGTTGAGCATCAAAACCATTCCAGCCTTACTGGACTTGCCACACTCTATGCTCTGCCAGTACAGCCTTCGATAACCCAGCTTCCCACATCACAATGAGGCATCAGAGGAGACTGTCAGTGGAATTAATTTTTTTAAAAAAATCACATTTGCATAGTTAGTGCTTTAAGTTTAAAAAGTTTTTTTTTCCCCCAAAAGCAACCCTAAAAGGAGGTAGTACCCCTGGCATTCTTCCCATTATCATATAAACAACAAAAACGAAGCTCAAAGAAATCCAGTATAGTTAGTAAAGTATGGTTTCAGGATTTGGGTCAGGTCATGCCTGACTCTGAGCTCAATCTACCTTCCACTCTGCCATCTTGCCTATTTCAAGTTTACTTAACCCAATTTCACATTTTCTCTGACACCTCATGTTTTTCTTTTAGAATGAGACTGACACACAGTGTCCCACTAGATCTGGTTGGTAGTCTCCAGTTTTCTTCCTCTGGAAATCCAGATGATTGAGGATGTGGACATCTCCTTCGATATGTGGGAATGGCTAGAGACTCAAACACTCAGTCCCTGTGACCTCAGGGGCACAGATACTTTTGACAGCAATACTATAAAATCATGCATTAGATCAAAGGTTCAGCTCCTTTGCCATTTCAAAGAAACAATGACATACTGAAACATCTCATTAACACGCAGGCACATCTTGAGCTTACAGAGGCATCACTTTTTAAAGATGTGTCTTTATTTACAAAGTGATGAAGCCTAACCAATTACAAAGAGACATCAGAAAATTTCATTTTTCATGTAATGTATATAAATATGTACAGGATATTTTATAAAGTAAACATTAGAAACCATAACAGTAAACATTTGCTACTTATCCTATGTCAATAGTTATCTCTTAAACTTAAATACTGGTTTCAAGTATCCCTTATAAAATAGTCCTACTTTATTAAAATAATGAAAAAGAACTCTGCTATAAACAATATTGTTTTAAAAATAGACTAAGAAAACATCCCAGTTTACAATGCTTGCCTGGATCAAATACTGCCTTAATTTTCCCTAAGGAATTTAAGCAAAAAAGGCAGTTTAATAACTGCAGTAATAGGTTAGTATTTTTTAATACAACATTTTATTTCAATAATTATCATAGTTTAAAAAAGCTATACAATACAGCTTTATTAGATATTTACTGTTATACAGGACATCCTCTCATTTCAGAGTGAGGAGGGTCTTTATAAAGGTATTTGACTTCTCTTGCCCTTTCCCAAGGCCGATAAACGGCCAGGGCAGATGTCTTGAAAGAAAAGTTTGACATAGCTAACAACAGACATGTATGCACACAAAAGTTTTAAGAATCATTTTAGATGCTGCTGCTTATTTTTCAGCTCTTCTTCAATTTGAAGACGTCTCAATACACAAAGGACAACTTGATAGCAGAAAATATATTGATCCTGGAAAGAAAAAAAATATATAAAATAGGTAACATTTTGTACTAATTAAACAGTTGTTCAATTTTGGGAGTTTATAGTATTTAAAATTCAACATCTGAATCCCGTTTTGGCAAGTAAACTAAGGATGAGATTTTCTAGGTTGGTTTAATCTTGCAAAAATGGCCCTAAGGGGAGGCCTACATAAGTTGGTTAGGCTGAAATTCACACAGGCTTTTTTTGTTTGTTTGTACTTTTGTTATCTCTTACTTTTACATTCCCATCTCTACTTGAAATTCATCTTTATATAGGTATAGGCAACTAATCATGATGCTATGAAGTGATATAAATCCTGAAAGCATGTACAGATTTTTAAATCTCAAATTAGAAAAAAAAATCAAGCAATAAATTTCTTTAAATATTGTGAATAAAAGCAGTTTAAAAATCCAACCATTTAAAAAGTTATATTTCCTTCTCAGTAAGTTTCTTCATAGAGGCAGTATGGTAGAATGGATAGAGAAAGAGAATTAGAAAGACTGGGGGTCAAGAAAGATCAGCCTCTGACATATTTCAGCCATATGATTATGGGCATCCCAACCACTTAGTACTCCCACTCAACTCTTTAATATTCAGTTGCAAATGAATTATTTTTTCTAATTAAGTAAAATAATTTTTGGCAATTTAATTGAGATGGCATTGAACATATATATAGTTTAGGTAAAACGGTCATTTTTATTGTATTGGCCCTGCCTACCCATGAACAATTAATATTTCTCCAAATATTTAAATTTGATTTTATTTGTAAAAAGTTTTTAAAAATAACTTTGTTTATATAGTTCCTGGGTTGGTTTTGGCAGATATATGTATAGAATGATTTTACATATACACATTTATGTCTAATTGTAGCCATCTTTAGGGTGGGAGAAAAAAAGAAAAACAAAAGAAATTTATGTGAAAATTTTATTATATATTTAAAAGGAATTACAAATTGTACATAACAGATTTGCAGTTTGATGTGTAATGATCTTTTAAAAAATTATACTATGTTATGGAAGTGCTTGTTTTATTCCATAAATTAAAAAAATATTAAATTGCAGATATACATTGGTTAAAATAGTTTTCATAGCAGAAAATCTCCATACTGATGAAGTTACATATCCTGACCAAAGAAAAAGTCTTTTTTTTTTTCTTATATCTTATTAGCATACCTAAATTTGAGGAAGCATATCACTGGAAGGTTGGCCACAAGTAATGAATTTCTTTTTCCACTAGGGTAATGAAGACCATTTCTAAATGTGAAGGGGGCTATGCTCTGTACCACTGATCCTTGAAGTACTAAACCATAATTTAAAATACTCCATTATCTCAGTCTTTCAGCCTTCCAAGTGGAATTTTTTTTCATTCTTCTTGGCAAAGTGACAATGGATTTGAAAATATACATTGATGTAATATTCTCCTAGTGCTTAAGTTGCCTTTTATTTGTAAATGACACTGTAACCAAGATTAGGTTTAAGAACATGGTTGGAAAACTGGTGATCACATTACAACGTCATAGCATTAACGGGCTGCATACCTGGGTTTGAGTTCTAGGCAGCAATGTCCAGTGTGGTTTCTATGCTATGAAAATGTCTTTGTGAAAGTCAGCTTAATGTTCAGGAGACTGAGTAGATTTAAAAAAACATGTGGAGTGGAAATAAACATGAAAGGCATTTCTTTTCTGTTTAAAAGGAACAAATTTTTTTTTTAAAAGACCAATGATATCTATAGAGGCAAGGTGTGTGTGTGTGTGTGTGTGTGTGAGAGAGAGAGAGAGAGAGAGAGAGAGAGAGAGAGAGAGAGAGAGAGAGAGAGAGAGAGGGAGAGACTGTCTAGATGGAGATTTCAGGCTGCAAATGGAATTTCCCACAATGGTCTGAGAGTTTAGGAGGGGGAGGCAAAACGATTATACTTTCTAGATGTTCTATAGCTATGCTTTCTAAATCAGAAAACCATTCCAAAAAGAGGAACATGTGGCTAAGAGAAGCTTTTAACATTCTCACCTTAAAGATAATTTCCCACTGTTAAAAAAGAAAGCACCAAAGACATACCTCAGTCTGAATCATCCCATGCCTCTGCAGTCTCATTGTGCGCACCAGGTCAGAGATGTCAAACTGCCAGAGTAAACAACATGTGGACATTTTGGTAAACACAAAGGGCAAAAAAGAGTTCTTCTCTGCCTCCCCCTCCTCCCAAAACATTCTTCTAGATTCAGATTAGCTCTGAGATGGATTGTACATCCTCCTGCCATTTGATCATTTCAACGTTATGCTCTGAGAGGCAGCATCTATACAGCTCAGTACTTGAATTTCAAGTCCAAAGGCTTGTTTCCAAGTCACAGTTGAAACATTTTCTAGATGCTGACTGTTTTTTGCCAGCTATGTGACTATAGGCAAATCACCCCCCCTCTCAGCTTCCATTTCTTCATCTGTGAAATAAGGTGGTAAGACTATCTGATCTCTTAACATTCTCCTTCCAACTCTAAATCATCTCTCTGTCTTTGTCTCTCCTTTCACAAAACCTTAAACCCAGTTCACTCTGAAGCTCATATACTGGACCACAATAGGTCCTTGCCCGAGCTCCACTTAATGGCTGGATTTTGGGCCCTCCTGGCTTAGAGTGAATGTCAATAGTAACTGTTTCTCTTTGAAACAGCAACCCTGAGGGTCTTTCCAGATTGAATTTTTTTTCTTTTTTCTTATTAAAGGGGCCATCCCTTGACTCACTTCTTTTATTTTTGGCAGGGGGGCAGGGCAATAAGTTTTTTGCCCAAGGTCACACAGCTAGTACATGTGTCAAGTATCCGAGGCCGAATTTGAACTCAGGTCCTCCTGACTCCAGGGCAGGTGCTCTACTCACTTTGCCCCTTAGCTGCCCTGCCC
Source organism: Trichosurus vulpecula (assembly GCF_011100635.1). Taxonomy (NCBI): domain Eukaryota; kingdom Metazoa; phylum Chordata; class Mammalia; order Diprotodontia; family Phalangeridae; genus Trichosurus; species Trichosurus vulpecula. The sequence continues at coordinate 69,796,692 of NC_050578.1, forward strand.
CCCTTGACTCACTTCTTAAAGAAGGCTATTTGCTGAATGGGCATTATCTCACTCTAAGTGAGTACATGAAAAGGCCTTAGTCTAAAAAGGCCAGGGTCTCCCATCACATCCGAGGTCATCTCCAGTCATCCTGATGAATATCTGGTCTCTGGATCCAAATGGCTCTGGAGGAGAAAGTGAGGCTGGTGACCTGGCACAGCCTTCCCTCACTCAAATCAAAGCCAAATGCAAGTCATGCCATTGTTTCCCTGATGCCACAGTCCTCTTTGAAAACGAAGGACAAACACAAATTCTATGACCACCATGTTGCCCAAACAAAGACTCCACCCACTGTGGCTATTGCTATTCTGAATCATACAGTAATAATAACAAGTGATATTTATTTAGTATTTTGAGGGGGGCAGTATGCCATGGTAGATAGGGTGCCAGTCTCAAAGTCAGGAGGACCTGGGTGTAAGTCCTGATTGTGCAACCCTTGCCAAGTCACTGAACCTCACTGCAATGTTCTAGGCAATTCTCTAATAATTTAAGTGACAGAGAAAATACTTCCTGCATTGGTACCAGGAGTTTGCTCCCCTGGTTGTGAGGGTTACCTACACCAATGTAAACACAGGTCAAGTCTTTATCTATATTTCATATTTTAAAGTTTATGTCAAAATGCAGATTTATTTGTTATAATTCTCCTTCTCTTCCTCCTGTTCCCCTTTCTCTTGTATTCTCAGGAGGCAGTCACTATAGCAGAACTGGGGTGTAAAGCTTTTTCAAACCCCAGCTCTGTCATTTACCAGAGAGTCACTTACCTTCTCTGAGGTTTGATTACCTCATCCGTAAAACTGGGATAATAAAACAGTGCAACTTGTCTTTAAGAAGGTGTTTGACAACGTAACTGAAAACATCATGCTAAAAAGAATGGAAGCAAGCACACAGCCTTGTTTCACACAGAACAATTGTTCACACAGTGGTCAGAAGAAGCAATACAAGGACATTCTCAAGGCCTCTGTTAAGAACTTTGGAACTGATCGTGTGACATGGGAGACACTGGCACAGGACTGCTCAGCATGGCGTGCCCTCATCAGAGAATGTACCGTGCTCTATGAGCAAAGCAGAATTAAAGTAGCTCAAAAGAAATGCAAGATGTGCAAATTCAGAGAATCTGCCCCAAATGTCAATGGGTTACTCTTTAAGAAGAAGGACAATCATTACAATTGGTGCCAGTAACACATGAAAAAACAATGAAAACATTTCTGAACTCTAATTTCAGAATCATAATCCCTTCTCCAGAGGTTATGGATTCATAGAATTTCAGAGCTGGAAGGCACTTCTGGGGCCAACAAATCTAACCTATCATACCAGACAGGAACCCCCATGACATACTGCCGGTCTGATACTCAAAAGCTTTTCCGTCTCAGCAGAGTCTGCTAATATGCATTAAGAATACTATATATATATATTTTAACATGCTGTGATGTTAAAGTATCAGAACAGGACTTAAAAGATACATGTAGACTTTTTTGCTTTTGTAACAGATCTGTGATCTCATCAGTGTAAGGCAGATATGTCAAATATGTGGCCTGTGGTTTGCAATCCCGAGTGCTGCCAGAACCAGATTAAAATGTAATTGGAAAATATTTAATAAAACAAAAATACAAAGGAATTTGCCTAATGTTGATATGTGGTATTCTAAGTTAATATTTGGTCCACAGGGATCCTTAGCGGCCCCAAGTTTCTATATGAGTTTGACATCACTGGTGTAAGGCACTTAAGGTAAGAAAATGATGTCTGCTAGTATAAACTGGCAACTTCCTGGGGGCACTGAGAGATCAGGTAATGGGCTCAGAGTCACAAATCCAGTATGTATCAGAGATAGGACCTGAACCCCTATCTCCCAGAATCTTTGGCTAGCTAGATTCCCACTATACAATGCTGCTTCGCATATGTATAATGAAAAAACTAAAATATAATATCAGTAAAGTACTTTGAACATAGTGTTTGTAAAACATTCATTTTTACAAATTGAATGTATTCTTTTTGGCTTTAAGTGATATTTACACTTACTATGTATAATGCTACAGCCAAAGTGAATGAAGCTCTATACACATACATTCCATATATAAAGATGCAAAATATGCATTTATATATATGTAGATATATATTTTAAATAAATAAAATATACACATACATACAATTGTATAGTGATGCCAACTATTAAAGCACCCCAAACTCCCAAGGCATTGTCTAAATCTAAGCAACAGAATAGTTATTCTAAATAAATATCAGGATCCAAATAGTATCTGGGTACTTACTTCAAGATCTTGATTGATCAGTCCTAGAACCACATCTATACAAATAAGTGTCCCTGAACGTCCAATCCCAGCACTGCAGTGAATGATGATTGGCCCTGATCTGTGGACATGTCTCATGTATGAGATAAACATGAGTAAGTCATCTGGTTGTGAAGGTGTATCGTGGTCTGGCCAGGCAGTGAAATTCAGATGAGAAACACATCTTACTTCTCCAGTCTGAAAGTTTATGAGAGAATAAGTAAACAAATGCAAAAATGCTTTTATGCAAATAAGTAACATAAACTCTAAACTCTTTTGTCTGGCATCTAAAACTATTCACAACCTGGTCTCTTCCTACCTTTCTAGCCTTCTTATACATTACTCCCCTCTATGCTTTTATAGTCCATTTAAATGACAGAACACTTGGTGTGCCAGACACACAATCAGCCACCTCTTGTGTCTGTGTAATTTTGCCCCGACTGTCCCCTATGCCTGGAATGCTTTCTTGATTTCCTGTAGGTTCTCGAACCCTCTCCCCCACCTCCACCCCAAATGACCTGGGTAAGAACTGTTTCCCTAGGTTCTCCCACAGAAACCACACATACTATCTTGTTGAGGAAAGAGCAGCTTGAAGCCAACAGTTGTAACTATCATTCTAAAAGTCACTTCTCCTTATGGGATCAAGGAGATTTAACACCTGTGTGCGTGTGTTAAATGTGATTTTAGGAGAAGCTATGAGGAACTTATGGGGGAAACAGATGAGAAAGAGAATTCTGGAGTCTGTGAGGAGCTGGGGATTTACATTGTGCTCTGGAGAGATCCCTACCTTCGAGGGCCAAAGGGAGGAGGAATAACAGCTTATTCCTGGAGAGATTAGATTAAACTCTAATCTTGAGAATAAAATGAAGAGGATCTGACAGAGATTCTATCAGTACCTTGAGTGGACTGTATCTTCAGAAAGGCAACTGTGATTATAACAAAGTTTGAGGTTGATTCTGGCCATGATCTTTTCCAAAGGTTAAATACATAATGATATATGTCTTTTCTTTTATTATTGATTTTGTTGCATATAAGAAAATTTCTCTCTTGATATATCTGTACGTGTATACATATGTATGTATCCATGTATATATGTATATGTATGGTTTTGTTTGTTTCATTTATCTTACATACTTGTTTTTGAGAGAGAGAAGGAGGAGGAGGAAGAGGTAGCAGCAGAAGAGAAGGAGGAAGAATATAACTTAATGTGTGTAAAATGAAATATTTACTATAATTGTTCTCATTCACACAGATTATGATGGATTTTTCACTGACCAGATGATTTAAAAAAAATTTGATTTTATTGTTATAAAGATCTGTCTTCTTGACCCCACCCATTCCTTCCCAATAAAAGAGCAAGGAAAACAAAATACCCTGTTACAAACGTGTATGTTCAAGGCAAAATAAATTTCTTCATTGACCACATCCAAAAGTGTGAGTGTGTGTGTATCCCCATCCCCCAATCCATACTCTGAGTCCAATCACCTCTCTATCAGAAGGTCTAGCCAGATGATTTTAACAAGACTCAGCTGAATTACAACATTTGGTTCTACAATGTTTTATGGTATAAGGATGTCACCAACTGAGTAAGGTAAATGAAAACAGATCCACAAAGACACAACTTTCTCCAGTTATGATATTCAAGATCTCCAGTGTAAAGGATCCTCCATGTCTAAAGATTCTGTTATAAAAATTGGCAGTTTCTAATATTCAGCTTTGGAACCAATCTATGGTGCTGAGTAAGGGTTGACAGATGACTGTAAATTAAATCTTATTTGTAAGGAAGCTAACAAAAGAAACCCCCAAAGGTTGGCATCTGTTCCATAGAACAGAAGATGGGCAGGGAAGCTAAGAAGTTATTGAGGTTGATATACGAGTAAATGGATGCAGGCAAGAGAAAAAGCATGTGGTGTCCTTGTTTTTCCGACAGTCATAAGTCACAAGACAAAGAATGATTTTATTCATTTACCTGAATATCCTGGAGCTCCATTGCTCTGACAATAAAGCCTGTTAGCTGCTGCACTCTCACCAGGGCAAGCCGAAGCCTGTCATTTACCATTATGGTTTTGCCCAGGATATCTGGCCAGTACCGCTGGCATTTGATCTTTTCTCCTTCTACCTCCTGGGTCATCATAGCTATCACTGTAGCATTTTGTTCCCAAATCATCTGCCAAAAGTCTGCAACCGTTGTAGGGAGAGGTCCTTGACAGGCGATGTAAACAAATTCTTGGTTGCCCACCGGCATCTTAATGAAGCTGGCGTTGATATAACCCCCTTCATCTCCAAGCGGGACTCTTGTGGCATCATCTGTGATTTACCCACCACAAAACAGTCATCATCTTGACATGTTTATTTTCACATGATTATCTTTCAAATAGCTCGGATAAGGGCTACATGAACATTTTCATTTTAGCAAAAGGGAATAACATTTCAGTAGATTTTGTTTGTTTTTTTGGGCAGGGCAATTGGAGTTAAGTGACTTGCCCAAGGTCACCCAGCTAGTAAAAGTGTCTGAGGCCAAACTTGAACTCAGGTCCTCCTGACTCCAGGGCTGGTGCTCTACTCACTGTACCACCTAGCTGCACCCATTTCAGTAGATTCTGTAAGCAGTAGAGGTGAGTTTCATACATCTCCTCATGTGTCACATATACACTTAGATTGTGAGCACAAGGAGCTTCTTTTATACATGTTTGCTATGTTATTTAGGTATATAATCTATTGGTGCAATGAAAATTAATTACAATGAGTAAATAAACTTATAGCTGTTAAATCAGTACCTAGGGAGATGAAGAACCATAACTGCAGTTATTACTTCCTTGCCTATCATTAAATAATAATAAATGAAAAAGTCACGAAGTTTTCTACTGGAGAACAAAATAACAAGTATCATAAATATATCAGTAAATTACTCATCATCAAGGCTATGGATAAGAGTTAACCTTTCTGCTTACTTTGTTATGCAACATAATATGATTCATGAGTCTTTCTGCTTACTTAGTTATGTGACTTAAAATGATTCATGAGTTAAAAAAAATATGAACTAAAGATGCCCTTGGCACTTTCCCACATGGATTGGCTTTAGAAAAAAAAATAAAACAGGAGACAACATCAAACTGGCTCAGTTTATCTATTAAGTAAAGTTCTTGTCCTATTATCTTGGTTTTGGTATTTTTTTTTGTCTTATTATCTTGGAGCCTCACCCTAACATTTAAAATTTCAAAGACTTTTTCATACTATATTGTCTTAGCTCATAATGTGAATACCGACTTTTTAAAAAAGTAGATACATTTTGTTGTATCATTTGGTATGCCTAAATCTTTAATAATTTTTTCCAACAGAATGATTTTGTGTATAGATTTAGACAGTGTGCCAATCTCTAAAGTTAATGGGTAATTGTCATGTTGATCATATGAGACTTTCTAAAAATGAGTTCTGAATCTTTCTAGCTACTGAACTTCACTAGTTATCTGTCCTCACCTCTTCCAAGATTCTGGTTCATGCTATTTGACCTTAACAAACCTACTCACTTTCCTTGGCTTGTGACTTGCCCTTCTTGCTGTAATGGCAAGCAAAGTGGGACTTTTTGTTTTGCTCTTTTTTCTTTTGGAGTTCTAGTGCATCTCAGCACCAAGGTAATCAAGTGCCTTTGATTGAGCCTTGCCTTTGTTTCAAACAAAAGTCTTTGATTGGATCAAGAGTCTTTGATGACTTTGCTTGAGTCACAAGAAAGCCTAAGTCACATGAATTTGAGTCGCATGGTTATGACGCCCTCTGACCCTGAAGTGTATATATACTCTGGGATTAGCATTTTGCTTTGGGGGCTCATTCATTGGAAGACTGTTCCTGTGATTTGGCAAGATGAGACTCTGGGTAGTGGTTAAGGAGTGCCCCCCTCTCCTGGCTTTAAAAAACCAGATGTTGGTGCTTCTCTCTCTGGTAACTATGTATGTATTGCTATGGACAGATGGTTAGAGGTCCTGTCTGCTGATTTATGTTATTTGCTCTGTTTATATAATTTCTGCTTGTAATTTGTTTGTGTTTTCTCTGAAGTTCAGGGTGCTGACTTTTCCCCCTGAATTAAGTGAATGATATATGTATGTTTAATTAAAGTAAGATTGTAAACCCCTTAAAGTTGCTTTCCTTAGAAAAGCAGATCAAAGAACTAGTAGCCCTCCTGTGTGCTGGTGTTATTGGCCTTACACAGCCACAGTAGCGGTGAGTAGCAACACTGTTGTTACACCTGCTTATGAGCCATTGTCTAGGCCATAATACCTTCCTGAAACAACTTTTATTTCTTCTCTGCTAATTTCTGAGATATAAGCATGCACTGAGAATATTTAACAATCTAGTAGGTTCAGGTTGGCTTCAACACCCCTCTCCCCACTGAGTACTTGTACATAATGATGAAAAGAAACAAATGTCCCTATTCATTACTTCCAGATAGTTAGATAAACAAATAAACCTATTTTGTTAATTGGCTGAGTACATTGTGGTAGAAGACAGAAGTGAAAATAACTCTACTTAGTCTGCTGGAAAAATTTAAGGCAAGTGAGGACCACTACTGTAGCTCCAACTGAAATTTTTTGATGCTTTATATAGAGAAATATTGGGCAATTCCTGAAATATAAAACAGACATAAGGAAGAAATTGCTGATGTTTGTGAAGTATGAACTTGGGAAATTTGCCCATTCAGAAGACAATACAAAGAAGATATTATTTTTAAAAGAATATTGAAAAACTGGTTCTCTGATCCTCAAATATTATACTAGTAAATATTCAGGAAACTGAAGAAATTGTGTTACCTGACCCCCATCTACTCAGTTTTAAATTTACACAGATCTTGCACTAGGAATTCACATCTGAATGCTCAAAAAAAACTAGCTTCCTTATATGAGGGAAATAAAGGAAAGAGCCCTTGAGAGGGAAAAGGGAGAAGGAAGAAGTTGAAAACTGTCTAGAAACTTAAAAAACTTGAAATTTCCATTATAATTTCTCATTAAAATAATACCAAATTTGGAATTAAATAATTAGAACTTACAGGGAAGTATATTCTTATATCTGTTTTTCCTCCTATTTTCCTTCGTTTGTCCGATTAAGCACTGATCCAAAGGTTTTAATTCCTGAAGATTCTGGAAGTATAAATGAAAACAACATCAAATTTCCTGAGACATCCAAAAGGCTACAACTATGATGCTAAATGCCATAAATGTGAAAAGACTGGCAGTTGATCAGAGAAGAATTTAAAAAAATGCTATAGACCTACTTCCCCTTTGACCTAGCAATACTACTTCTAGGTCTGTATCCCAAAGAGATCATACAAATGGGAAAAGGACCCGCATGTACAAAAACATTTATAGCAACAAATTTTGTAGTGGCAAAGAATTGGAAATTGAAGGGATGCCCATCAGTTGGGGAATGGCTGAACAAGTTGTGGTATATGAATGTAATGGAAGACTATTGTTCTATAAGAAATGATGAGCAGGCAGACTTCAGAAAAACCTGGAAATACATATATGAACTGATGCTGAGTGAATTGAGCAGAGCCAGAAGAACATTGTACACAGTAACAGCCACATTGTGTGATGACTAACTTTGAAAGACTTATCTCTTCTTAGCAATGCAAGGATCTAAGGCAACTTCAAAAGACTCATGATGGAAAATGCTGTCCACATCCAGAAAAAGAACTATGGAGTCTTAATGCAGTTCACAGAATATTATTTACTCCCTCACTTTTTTTGTTTGTTTCTTCTTTCTCAGGGTTTCTCCTATTGGTTCTAATTCTTCTTTACAACATGACTAATGTGAAAATAGGTTTAATATGGATGTATATGCAGAGCACACATAAAATTGCATGCCATCTTGAGGGAGGGGAGAGATGGGGAGAAAATTTGGAACTCAAAATCTTATGGAAGTGAATGTTGAAAATGAAAAACAAATAATTTTTTTTATTTAAAAAAGAATAGACCTACTTTTCTAAGCTAGTGTTTTGGGACAAGCAGATTAAATAGGAATAAGAGCAAAACACTTTAGGTAAGCCAGTGCTTACCTAAATTAGGTAAGATTAGGTAAGCTAGTGCTGAACCAAGTTCCTAGATGTGTTTTTTCTTTAACATACTATAGGAAGAAAAGCCTCTTTGGAAATAATTATCAATCTTCTAATAACCAAATTTGATAAGGACTTTTAAAGACAACTCATATAAACCGTTTAACTCTCCCTTAAGATGATGCAATATGCACTTTTGAGGGTCAAGGGCACTTATTTAAAGAACTGATTCAAAATAATGAAATGAACTAGAACTGCAAATTATAAGCTCAGTGGAATCATAAAGCCCTCCTTGCTCCATCCTCTCTCTTGTTTCTGTTGATTAAGTATGCAGGCTGACAGTAAAAATGACTATATTATATCTCTTCACCATCAAAAGGCTTCATCTTTTGCTCATGTCCCTTGTCAACTAGTTTTTCTACCATTGTCCAAATGGTATAGCTTCTGGATCTAATAATCAGTCCATTAAAAAATGTTAAGTGATTGATACCAGTAATAGTACCATTTAGACACTAGTAGGAAGTCAGCTGATAAAAATGGATAATGAAAAAAGGACCACAGGATGAGGGGGGAGAGAAAGAGAGGGAGGGGGAGAGGGAGAAGGAGAGAAAGAGAGAGGGAGAGAAGAGAGAGAGGGAGAGAAAGAGAGGGAGAGAGAGGGGGAGAGAGGGAGAGGGAAAGGGAGAAAGATAGAGTGTGTGAGTGTGTGTGTGTGTGTGTGTGTGTGTGTGTGTGTGTGTGTGTTGGGGGTGGGGCAGGATCACCCACTGCTACTTTGAAATGGGATGGCATACTTGAAAGTCAATTATATTGAAACTACAGTGCAATGCCTGATGTGAATTCTATCTTGTGCCTGGAGTTTATATTTGACATTTTTTTTGGTTCTTTCCTTCCTTCCTCAAGGTTAAAAAGCAAAGAAACCATATCTCCAAGAAAAGTCATTAAGCTTTAAGGTAATAGAGATCTAACTTTGAATCAGTTTTGTAGGGGTTTATTTAGAAAAAATGGTGAGCACTATAGGATGAAGAAAGTTTTGTATTTGGAAATTAAAAGTGTTGGTGTTAAGGCATCTTTTCCATGCAACAAAACATTATCTTTACATTCATAAGAAGCAGCATAAGGAACTCACCTCCAGCTCTTTGGAAGGAATTCCTTGCTCTAGTAGACCACGCAACATTCGGATCACACATTTCAACTTGTTACCAGCATAATTGCCTGAAGGAAGCACTTTGACGACAGGGAGGGCAGAGAGCTCTTTATTTGTTAAAAAGGGGTGATCTATAAAGAAAGACGAAGGGGACCCGTATGTACAGACATATTTATAGTAGCTCTGTTTGCGGGGGCAAAGGACTGGCAACTGATGAGGCGCCCATCAGTTGGGGAATGGCTGAACAACTTATGGTATACGAATATGAAAGAATATTATTGTACTGTAAGAAATAATGAAGGGGATGGTTTCAGAAAAACCTGAGAACTGTATGAACTGATGCAGGATGAAGTGAGCAGAACTGTGAGAACAATTTATACAGTAATAACAATACTGTAAAGATTTAGGAACTCTGATCAATATAATGACTGACCATGATTCCAGGGACTCATGATGAAACTGGCTACCCACCTCCTAATAAGGAGGTGATGATATTAAGATAAATTATTGTTGGACATATCAAGTATGGGAATTTGTTTTGCTTTACTATACATAACTGCAACAAAAGGTTCTTGCTTTCTTAATAAGGGAAAAGTAGGAGGAAAGAGGGAAGGCAGATTATCGCTTAAAATTTTTTTACTAAAAAAAGGAGATGGTATGTAGCAGGAACAGATTAGATTTATCTGTTTTAACCCCTTTTCCTCCTTATTGTGACAACTATTTTTGCCACCCTTACAATGTTCTTATTGTATAAACTGTTGAGCCAGGAGGGATTTGCAACGTGACTAAAAATTTTTTAGGTAGTGCTGTGAGACCAATGAATTGGACAAGGTAATCCTTAACTCAAGAAGCATTTATTAAGTATTTTAAAGAGATCACAGTCTAATGGGTATGCAAACAATTATGCATAAATAAAATACAGGACAAAATGGGAGTAGTTTCAGAGGGAAAGCACCAAGATTAAGTAGAACTGGGAAAGGTTTCTTGCAGAAAGTAGAACTCTAACTAGGACTTGAAGCAAGCCAGGGAAACTGGAAGGCAGAGATGAGGAGAGAAAGAGAGAATTCTAGGTATGGGAGACAGCCAGTGAAAATCTTCAGAGTTGAGAGATGGAATAATGTGTAAGGCATAGCAAGGAGGCCAGGGAGATGGAATTTCTGAGTAGGTTGTGGAGGAGGAGGGAAATACAGTCCCAGAAGATTAGAAGGGTAGGAGAGGGCCAGGTTATGAAGGGCTTTAAATTCCAAACAAAGGATTTCATATTTAATATTGGTCGGGGGAATAACATGGACAGATCTGTGCATGAGGAATATCAGTTTCATAGCTGAGTAGAGCATGGGCTGGAGTGGGGAAGAGAGTTGAGGCAGGCAGATCCACCAGCAGCTATCGCAATATTCTAGGTGTAAAGTGATGAAAGTCTGTACTAGGGTGGAGGCAGTCTAAGAAGAGAAAAGGGGGAGTATGCAAAAGATGTGACAAAAGTAAAATGGACAGGTCTTGGCAACAGACTAGATGGGGGGGAGGGAATGGAGCAGTGAGAGACAGTGAGGAGTTGAGGATGCAGGTTGCAGGCTGAGTGAGTGGGAGGATGCTGGTACCATCTAGAGTGAAAAGGAAATTCAGAAGAGGAGAGAGTTGGGGAAAATGAATTCAGTTTTGGACATGTTGAATTTAAGATGTCTATGGGACATACAGTTTGCGATGTTCTATAAGGCAGACAGATCTGTGACGCTGGAAGTCAGGAGAGAGGTTAAAGGCTGGGCAAATAGATTTGAGAATTATCTGCAAAGGGATGACAATTGGATCCATGGGAGCTGATGGCCTCAGCAAGCAAAATGGTACAGAAAGAGCCTTAGGGGAACACCCCCTGTTAGCAGATGTGAACTGGAGGACACTGAGGAAGGGTGATCTGACAGGCAGGAAAAGAACTAGGAGAACAATGTCACAAAAACCTAGAGAGAAGGGCAGAAGAAGGTGATCAGCAGTGTCAAAGGCTGCAGAGAGGTTGAGAACGATGAGGACTGATGAAAAACTCTTAAATTGGCAAATAAACTGGTAACTTTGGAGAGAGTAGTTACAGCTGAATGATAAAGTTGGAAGCCAGACTGCAGAGGGTTAAGATGGAAGTGCAAGGAAAGGACGTGGAGGCACTGATTGGAGATGCCCTTCTCAAAGGGTTTAGCCACAAAAGGGAGGAGAGATATAGGGTGATAGCCAGCAAGGGTGAATGGGATGGTTTTTGGGGATAGGGGAGATAGAGGCACGCTTTCAGGCAGTAGGGCCAGCAGTGTGTGGATAGCAAGATAAGTGAGACAGTGGAGATAAAAGCAGAGGCAATCTACTAGAGAAGACAAGATGGTATGAGATCACATGGGCAAGAAGAGTCACCTCTCAGGGTGAAGGAGATAGTGGCAGAAGGTGCATGAGTGATGTGAAATAGGAAGGAAAGGATGTTAGCTAATGGCTAACATGCAAACACACACACGTATGTATGCAAACATGCAAACACACACACACACACACACACACACACACACACACACACACACGCGCGAACACACACAAAGAGACCCTGGCTATATTTTCGCAACGTTCAGGTTTAGTGAATCAACTGTTAACTACAACTTACCTTTTGTAGGGTCTTCCTGGTTTATTGTTTCATTTGGCAGCTTGTCACTTCCCCACATTATTTCACCTTCACCGTCTTTCCTCCCCTCGAGCTTTTGAGTTACACTGTAGGAAGCAAAGAAATTTGTGACATTTCTTTTAGTTTCATTTAAACTCAGGCTAATTTTTTTTCCTCTTGGTAATTTTGTAGGAAGCTACTTGACAATCCTATGAAACTAAGGAAAGCCCCTGTGCCCTGAGGGTGAAACAGTGTCAAATGCACCACCAGGTAATTTCCTCTCTTGATTTTCCTTGCCTTCTGTACTTCATGTGGAAGGATCCCTCTCTAGGGGGAGAAGGTGCATCAGTTTTTATGCTTTCTCTTTCAGACAAGGTCACAACAAGTAAATCTTGAAATGCAAACTCCTGCCCTCTTTGGCAAGACAGAGTAAGTTTCCACATGATAGTATTTCAAATACTTGAACATATCCCTCATGTCCTCTGGAGTATTCTCTTTTCCAGTGCCTTCAACAGATCCTCCTGACACAGACTCCAGGTTCTTTACTGTCGTTAATGTCCTCTGGACATTCTTCGGCTAATCAATGTCCTTTTAAAACTGTGGGGCCCATAACTGTACACAATACTCCAGAGGAGTTCTGATAAGGGCCAGGTATAGTGGGACTATTACCATCTTGTTGCTGGAAATGGTAGCTTTCTTAATATGGCCTAGGATCACACCAGCTTTTCAGGCCACTACATCATGCTTCTTACTGACTTCTATTGACCTTGGAGTCCACTAACATCTTCAGAGCTTTTGCAGAATAACTGATATTTAATCAGGTCTCCTCCATTTGTACTCAGGAAGTTGATATGTTATACTCTGATACTTATTGAATTTCACCCTACTAGGTTCAGCCCAATAGCCTGATAAGAACTTCTAGTCCCTGATGGTCATCCAGTGTGTTACCTATCCCCCATGCTTTATGTCAGTTGCAATGCCATCTATGCCCTATGCCTTTATCCAAGTCACTGATAAATATTACAATATACATACATGTACCCAAAACAAACAATATTAACCATCCCAGGGCCAGCTCCCTGGGGATGTTCCACTTAACTAGAGACTGCTCACCACACTGACATGGAACCATCACAGTTCTTGGAGCCTGGCCACTTGCTAGCTTCTCCATAAAAAAGTATGAGACACTTCAATGCAAGTTTTTTGATCAGAAAAAATGACTGGGAGAAAAGTAATGATCAGAGCTCCAACAAGCACATATTCCAGAAAGGTTACCTTAGATGACATAAGTGAATGCCAAAAAAGCACAAGTATGCAAGAAATGCAAAATGTGTCTACTGGCCTGTTATAATTTCTTTCGTGTCAATCAGTTTGTGGGACATTATTTTCTCTGAGTTCTTTATGTGATAATGGGACATGGTGGTTGTCACCTAGAAGTCCAGTATTCAAAAAGTTAATTATTTCCTTTGCAGTGTGATAGTCTGCAATTGGGACAAGCTGGCTCTAGATTATCGGGAACATATTGGTTCTGTGGTTTGTGGTCCAAAATGCATATCGAAAACCAAGAAATGACCCTCTTCTCTAGACCTTTCAATTAAAAGAGTACACCAGAGATAAAAGACTCATTTAAAGAGCAATAAATCGATAAACATTCCTTAAGACTTAAGAGAAATAAACACCCAGATATGACCCATAACTGTTATGGTGCTCAGTTTTTTTCCTTTGTGGTTTCAAAATAATAAATGCCTTCCTTTTTCCTCTCATCTATGTGATTCAGTGTTGTATCTTGAAGTTTTACTGAAAGTTCAAATCCTCCTGTGGCAGGCATCAGAGAGCTAGAAGTAAACGGGACCTCAGAAGCAAAAAAGGCCAAATGCCTACTTTACAGATGAGGAAGCCCAGGCCTGCCCCATGTCATAAAGAGAGCAAAGGCCAGAGGTGAATGTGAACCAAGATCCTCTGACTCCTGAGTTGATACTCTCCCTATGGTATCATACTTTTCTCAAGTGTCGCTGTGAGTTTCCTAGGCTGGGGCCTGACTCTTTCAAAGCTCCCTCTAAATGCTCAGGATCTAACTTCGTGGTCATAGATAGTATATATAAGAAACAGGGGAAAAAGGAAGGCAGAATTTCCTTTCTGGTTACCTGCTTCAAGCTGTTAAATATAGGTAAAATACTGGGCTAAGAAATTGTTTTTATATGGTATATCTCTACATCATTAGGATGAGCCCCTGGAAGGGAATTTTCCCATCTCAAATTTGTCTTTCTAGAAAGAGTATAATGAACTCTGCTTCTTCTTTTTTTCCATAGCTATAATTTCATGTTAACTGAAATGTAAATACAATTATTCTCATGGCAATCAAAAGTATTCCACCAAATTCTAACAACTTAGGGTTACATCGATATCAGTCTCTACCAGAATCTTGTTTTTAAAAGGAAAAAGAACAAATGATTTTAAACCAACATTTAAACAAAAAAACCCAACTGATTTTTGAATAGGGGAATCAGAGTGCTTTCACCACACATAAATTTTAGAGTTGCTTTAGAATTCTTACCTTTCTTTTAATACTTTTTCTTCGCAACAGTCTTCACTGGCATCTGCCTTTGTGGACTAAGAAGGAAATATATAAATTAAGTAACGGTTGCAGCAAAAGATCAGCCAAACTCAAACTTAAATTAAAATGTACTTCAACTTTAGTCATGCTCTTTGAATTATCTACAGATCCTAGTTGTAATACTCCAAAGATCAGGAGACTCTCCAGGGAGGCTGCCCACCAGTCCTTTGTGGCCCCACAAGTCCTTTGTGGCCTTACCAAAGCATCTCATGGTCCCCAATCTTCCTCAACCTTGGTTCTATATTTCTCATAAAAGGGAAGATACCTCTGAGGTTATCTTTTAGCTTTAAATTTGTGATATATGGGGAGAAATTGAGAATGGAAAAAGGAATCTGAGTAACCTCAGGATACTTCAAAACAAACTTGTACATTGCCCCTGAATGGATTATAACTCCATATATGAGTACGGATTGGGGTTGTGATTTTATTAGTATCAGGAACTTCCAGATGAAGAAATTCCCTCCACCAATGCAGGTCATACTTTATCTGCAACTTAAAGGGGAGATGATTAGAGAGATCACAAGGAGGGTAAGTGACTTGCTCAGGGGGACTCAGGTGTGCCTGGCTCCAAGGTCAACTCTCTACCTACTATACCTTTCTGCCTTTTAATATAGAATTGAGTGAATAGATCATTGTACAAATGCATATACTTTATTATTTTACCAACTCCTATAGTCAGTCTATATCTTTTAAAAATATTACTTGGCATCTCTAATTGTTACAGTGAGAGGGAATAAAAGGAATTCTGGTCAATCATTTGACAATTTAGCTGGCCACGGTGCCTGCAAGACTGGAATCTTGCGGTAAAGACAGGCTAGCTGGGAAAGAGGAGAATAAGGAAATCTGCATTTCTATGTCATTTTCTGCCAAGAAGATGCAGTGCTTTATGGTATTCTAGCCAACGGGAAAGTCATTTAATTCTCTTACTTACATAATGAAAATGGTATAATTTGTATGTTCATTTAGTGATGGACCTTTATAGTGGAGGAGTAAAATAGACAGTTGGGTCAAAGCTTGAAATACCATGGGTTGTTCATTGAAAAAAAAATCAGCTGATGACTTGGCTATTCTGCAAACAAAACCCTCCTTCATCTGAGGTAAAGGAACCCCAATTCTTTCAGCCCTTTGTCAACAAAAAGAGAAATTTCCTGGATCTGATCTCTTTTCAGATTCAGTCCATTTTAAATTCTATGTAAATTTTTTTCTTCTACTATAATTTTAGGCTAATAAGACATGTGGGTAATTACATAGATAATTCTTATACAATATACAGTTTAAATACTTTTATTTCTATCACTTATTTTTAGTCATTTTGGTTGTCATTTTTCAGGAGCCAAATTAGATGAAAGTGATAGTTTTAATTCATGAGATGATTTCTACCAATTGGTCTAATTTTGATTTAGGCAGTTAATTCTCTAAGGCAGTAAGTACACATCATTGGCAAATGTCTTCGACATTTTGCAACACCTCTTACTTCTGGGAAATCTTCAGGTAGAGAGGAGCCATCACAATCTGTGTCTTCTGCTTTTTCTTCTGTCAAATTCCTAAAGGTCTCCAGCATGTCTGTAGGGTAAGCATATTGGAATACCAAAAGTAAACCAGTTGAACCACAGAGGCAGGGAAATATTTTCATTCACATAGCAAAAGGATCCATCCAAACCAAAAATACATAATAGAGTGTTAAAGTTCTTATCTGAAGTAAAAATAATAATGAAATAAAATGAAAAAATATATGTTGAATCATTATCCCCCTCCACAATCCATCAGCTGGAACTGTATTACTCAAGAGGGACGCCTGAAATTAAACCAAAATAAAACTGTGGTTTTGACTGGGGACAACGTTTGGGCAAAACATTTTTAAAATAAAATAACGATGATATTAATAAAACATTCTTGGACTTCAATAAGAAAAATTGTCGTAGATTTAATGGAGAAGATTGAGAAGATAATAATTAACGTTTTGCTAGCCATAGCTCAATGATGGAGGGAAAATTCAAGGGGCCTCAAACTAACTTGACTCTGTTCTCTCAAAATAAGGCAGCCGTGCATCAGTCATGGTGCCCATTTGCGTAAAACAGCTTTGTCCATATGGTACACCATCACCTGCTATTGTGTGATTGCAGTTCAATAGGTTCTGGGCTTCTTCGTCCACAACATCCAACAAAGACTGGATGACTTCATCTTCCTGGGGATCATCATCATAACTGGCATCTTCTTGCCCTTCAGTTTCTTGAAAAACAAATTCATAGGAAGCATTACTGTAAGAAACTAAGTACAGATGTAGATGAAAGGTACTGTATTACCTCCACCTCCCTACATATTTGCTATTTGATACCTTGAAACTAACTTCAATGTTCAAGGTACTTTACAGTGGTTTTCAGTCTTCATGTAGGGGTGTGGTCATACCTCCATCCCAACTTATCAATTCATCAACAGTTTAAACTAGGTTTTAAGGAATTTTTCTAAAATCTCGTTACAATGAACCCCTAATTAATTTGAAACAATCATAGGACTTTGGGGCACTGGGTGAGAGGCAGATAAAAATAGCTGAAATAATCAGATACATCTCTGAGCCTCTGGTATTAAATAAAACAGAAAGCCAGTTTGGAGTTATTGGCCAAGTGACAAACCTGAGCGATAAAGTCGAGCCTCTGAGAGGTAATTACCCTTATGGAGAAGAGACAGTTTCTTTCTCTGTCTCACCTACCCTGTCTCTCTGGACCATGTCATTAGAGAGTCAGTAGGAGGCAACACAGCTAACCAGAAGCAGGGACATATTAAGGATACAATGATGTCAGACACAGACACACTGGGATATAGAATAATAGCCACTCCATGGAGGAAGCAGCACCTGGAAGTGAGACCCTTCATGGTAGAGAGAATACTGGCTGTGAATTCTTCAAAAGCACTGAGGCTTGGAACTTAGCAGATCTAAGTGAAACTTCATGAAAATGACTTCCAGTAAACAGGAGCTGTGAGTTTTCTACACATACATGCTGCTACTATTATATTTTAAGTTCAAGCTGATGCTTGCCCTGACTCTGTGTGTATTTATGCAAGAGTGTGTCTTGGGCTTTTTTTAGGGAATGGGCAGATTTTGTAACAACTGTTCTTGCTATACCATCTTAGTAAATTCCTTTTCTAAAAGCTAAAGGAGTTCAACTGGTTGATTGATAACGAGCAGCACACTGTTGGGGGCTCATTAGCAACAGCACCAGAAACGTGTCTACCATTTGAGGACTCAGTCAGTTAATCCAAGTGAGTTGGGGGCTTCATGTGGGATGGTTTTGAGGCTTTTTGCATTTGAAAGGTTCCAATGCATCCATGATGCAAGATCCTGGATTCTATATTCAAGACTCTTGTTTTTGGATACCCTAGCTTGCAGAAATTTGCATTTTTCCTCCTCTTTTGAACTGTAATTAGTTTGTTTTCTGGAATATTTCCTTAAAATCAGTTATTTTCTTTAAGATAACTTTTGCTTGTTTAAGTATTCAAGAACTGATAATCTATTGTACCACTTAACTTGTTTGTTCAAGATCATGTTACTATATAGTCACATGTGGGTCATAAATTTTTTTCTTTTCAATGGTTGGACACAAATCCAGACAGTTTGTATGAGGTCATCATGGACTGCAGGATCATAGGATAACATTTGCCTGCTGCTCTGGAAATGCTGACCAATTGACCCCAAGTGCTTAATCCCTTTGGGGAGCCTCATAACTATCCAGAGTTTGAGTTTATTTTCCTTTTAAGTTAAGTTTTAGTGAGGGGCAAATTACAAAATCCATTTAGGTTGCCCTGTGCATTGAGAGGGATCCTTTGGAAAAATTTTAGCACTCCCAAATTACCCAGAAGTCATTTTAATCTGGACTTCTAGCAGCATCAACTTATGTGTGAAAGTGATTCCTTGAGACATTGGCTATGCCTTGAATTAGTCACTGAAAAAGGATTTACTAAGCACTTACTAATTTATTAAGTAATTATTAATATTAACTAACATTAATATTAAGCACTTATTAATTTATTAAGCACTTAGGCATTGAGGTGGTATAGTAGGTAGAGCATGGGGTCTAGAGTCAGAAGACTCGAGTTCAAATCTGACCTCAGACACTTACTGGCTTTGTGATCCTGAGCAAGTTGCCTAATCTCAGTTTGCCTCAGTTTTATCAACTGTAAAATGGGGATAATAATAGTACTTACCTCCCACAGTTCTCATGAGTATAAAATGAGATAATATTTGTAAAGCACTTAGCAGAGTTTCCAGGCACATAGTAGGTACTTAATAACTGCTCAGTTACTTTCCCTTCTTCTACTATGTGCCAAGCATTGTACTTAGCACTGGACATAGAGTAAGGGTAAGATTGTCCCTATTCTAAAGGAGCTCATATTCTAATTCAGGGAGACAAAAATTGTAAAGTTTAGCCATAGAGTGGCTGGAAAAGTCTAGAATTCCAAAGGGAGCATATGAAGTGTGGATGGAAAGGCTCAGGGGTCTTTAAGCTATGCCACTGGGTCGTATGACCATGTTGGCGGGGGGAGGTTTATAAGGCAAATGGTTAGTTTTAGGAAGTCCTTAGCAGGCAGTGGCTCAGCAAATAGCAAGGCTTGGTGATCCTCCATCTCGTTAGAGGGAACAGAGTTGGCTGTCACCTAATATCACTATGTATTTGGAAGCACAGAATAATGTTAGTTTCCCATTTGTTTACGAACTGTGCCACATGGGTTCTTCTGAGGCACTTCAGTACAAGGCATCGGCGAAAGCACTGGAAAAGGACAATGCCTGAACCTCCACAAATCGTCAGAGAGCTAATCGGTATCTGAGACTTTATATAAACTTTGCCAAAAGCAGTGCAGTTGATTTGCTGAGGCCAGTCAATGTCTAATTATGGTTCCTGTCCCACCCACCCTAATTAAATAATCAATAATAAACAGACTAAATGAAGCATTAAGTGATTTTCCTATAATATCACACACTGTGGACAGTTTTTTAATGAACTTTAAAGGATCACAAGTGTTTGAGCCATGGGATGAAAGGCAGATGACAGCACACAGGAAACATCCTGTGACTGGCTGAGAAGATCCAGTCATACTTCTTGGGCTACAATTGAAACAGCAAGCCAGTTTGGAGTTGGGGTCTGCTGGTCTGGTGGAGTTCTAGCCAAGCCCTAAGAGAGAATCACTCAGAGGGGAAAGAGACTCTTCTCCTCTCTTTTTCTCTGTCTTCTTCAGGTGACTGCAACCTCAGGAGATACAGTAGCAAACACAGTCCATGGCAGAGACACCTTATGGTCACACGTCCTCTACAAATATTTCACCATCACTGAAATGTTTGAGACCACTTTCCCCAGGAGATCATGTATGTGCAGGAGGAGAAGTCACCACTGGTCTGAAGGGAATGTTTGTACAGAATTACCTTAGCAAGTACAAGGACCCTTTTCTAAAAGCTTAATGATATTCTACCCTTCTCTCTCTTGCGCTCGCTCTCTCTCTCTCTCTCCTTCCTTCCTTCCTATTATAGAAATGTTTTACTTGATTGCACATATTGCTTACCATGTCAGGGATGGAAGGAAGGATAGAATTTAGAACTCGAAACTTAAAAAAAAATGTTAAAAAAATTTTTAACATGTGATTATGGAAAAAAAATACAATATTTTTTTAAAAAAGCTTAATGACTGATAATGGAGAACACACTAGTGGGGGCTTGGAAATGACTACTAGAAACCCAGTTCATCGAAGTTATACCTAGAATCTTGAAGGTAGTAGTAGTTACCCTTTGGGAACTTGGCCTTCTAGTTTAAGTGCTCAGTTGGGGAAATGGTTAAAGATGAAATGCTACATTTAAATTCATATGTTATTTGTAATTTCTGAAAGTTGTAACCTTTCTCATGAAGACAGAATGATACTTATTAATATTAACTCCTGTATAATTTGTATTAGTAATTGAATTAAATTGAAAAACCAACACCTACTATGTGCCAGCTACCATGTTTGGTGCTTAGGGATACATGATTCAATTATTCTACCCTTTCCCAACTGCTATCACAGAACAAACAAAAAAAAGAACTCATTAACTTTTGATGGGGTGCCAATGAACCAGCGTTGATTAATTCAACACAGAAACATAATTTTGAAAGATTTTCAAATGACAAAGATTAATACTATCACACTGTAGCCTGATGGCACCATAGTGAGTTCTCTTGGTGATGGTATCTATGACTCATTGTAGAAACACTGCTTCACAGAACAAAAGAAACATGACCTACACCCAAATAAATACTTATTTTTACAACTATTTCCTTTGATATACCGATGTCAAATGTAGGGCCAGATGCTTGGATCATATTGAACTAAACAGAGTCCACAAAAATCCTTGTGTTTTACATCTTTTTTTTTTTCCCTTCTAAGTCTCATTCCTAAGATACACATCTATTTCAGCCAAATATTTTGAGGACAAGTCATTAATTCTTCTTACCTGGGGTGTTATTGTACTTGGAATAACTGGATGACTGATTGATAAAGCAACCTATAGGCGTCTCTCTGGGCATGATCAAGTTCACTGAACTCTGGGTCTGAGAAATACAATTTGTTGCCTCAAGAAAAGAATCGTCTGTTACTTTTTCCCCATTTGTCTGAAATGTCAAAACAGAAACAAGTAAATTAATTTTCTATTTTACAGATTTCTAAAGAACATTATCCCTTTGAATGAATATCAGTCCAATTTACGAGACCAGGGCAACAGAAACGTCAGTATCTCTGTCTACTTACCTAGGAGTCCAGGATTAAACCTTTACATGGTAATATATAGAAGTTTGAAACATTCCCTCTATCATTGATAAAATGGAAATGAGTCACTGGAGATACTGAGATTTTCAAGTATTTTTTAAAACATTTGGACATTCTAATCAACAGAAGTCCAGTGAGGACAAATTTCCTCTGGGACAATGTTGCATACTGTCTCTTGAAGACAGTAAGACATTAAATGCAATCCAAAAAGCTACTACCTGCCATCACTGGGCTAGGTACTGGGGAGAAGCAAACAAAACAGTAAGCGTCCTCCAGGATTAGTGAGAGTAAAAAAGCAGGCAAGGGGTATAGCACCAAAATCTGAACATTCCTGATAAAGTTTGATAAAGTCCTGATAAAGAGGAATGGACATGGTGAATCTCAAACCGGTGTTTGTAAGAACAGAGAGCAAGTAAGGGAAAAGGGGATGGGTGTGGAGTGGAGTGACAGAAGGGAGGGCTGACTGGGAAACAGGGCAATCAGAATAGATGCCATCTTGCAGGGGGTGGGGGAGGGTAGAAATGGGGAGAAGATTTGTAATTCAAAATCTTGTGGAAATCAATGCTGAAAACTAAAAATATGAAATAAATTAAAAAAACCTTAAAAAAAGAATAGAGAGCAAGTTTCAAACAAAGCAAATTCCATTTGAATGCAAGAAATTTTCATAAAGGGCCATCTCTTTCCTCCTCTAGATCGGGAGAACTACTGAAGATTCCGCTAGAGCTGCCTCCCAGATGCTCTGTCTCTGAGTTCAGACCCAAAGCTGAGTAAGGTGAGCACAGAAACATGAAGAAAAAGGCACAGCCATGTCAAGGAGGGGCTGGGAAAAATATGAGGGAAAAACTGTTTGAAACTGGTGGGGGAGAGGGAAGGAAGAGAGAAACAAAGAGAACTGCATGGAGAAGGTGGCTGGATTGGACTCGAAAAGAAGGTGTCAACTTCAACAAATGGGGATCAGGGGAGTAGGTTCCAGACAGTCCATGCGTTCCAAGCATGATGAATGGACAGGGTGGCATGAGAATGGTTGGGACAAGAATATGTAAATGGTAGCTCTAGGGAACAGGCTGAAAAGATGGGGCCTGGCTAGACTGGGAAGGAAGGGCTCTGCATGTTGGGAATGAGAACACATACTTTTATTGATGGGTAATGGGGAATGACTGAAGGTTTATCAGAAGAAAGATAAGACAACAGAGATACAATATGAAGCAATGGTGGGCAGGCTGGACTGGAATGTGGTCAGGCTGATGGCAGAAAGATTAGTGAGGAGGCTAACCCTCAATTGGCCCTTTTTATTACCTGACTTTATCCTTCTTGGTTTGGAATCTAGAAAAGGATCAGAAGAAGGCAGCAAATGAAAATATCTATCTAACTTCTAGCGAGATGGGACTTTGCTGAAGACAGAATGAGAATTATAGGATGATGGATTTAGAGCAGGGAAGGGACAGTGCCATCAGGCTACAGTCTGACAGCACTAATCTTTGTCATACGAAAATCTTTTGAAATTTTGTTTCTGTCCTGAATTAATCAAAGCTGCTTCATTGGCACCCTATCAAAAGTTAATGAGCTCTTTTTTCGGTTTGTTTTGTGATGGCAGTTGGGAAGGGGTAGAATAATTGAATCATGTATCTCTTTTTACAGAGGAAGAAACCAAGTCCAAGGTAAGCAAATAACTTGTCCAGTGTCACATAAGAAGTATGCAGTAGAGCTGGAATCTGAATCCTGACTCTCAATACAGCATTCTTTCAATTAACTAAATCTGATATGAATTAAAGTACAACACTACATATTTACAAATGATGACAGAGAGAGATTTTATTTCTCAATCTGAAACTCAATTAGATGACAGAATAGCTATTGCTAAAGAATGGAGTCAAAAGATGAAAAAAAAAAAAGATTTTCAACCAAAACAGGTGTAGAAAGCTATCTCTATATTATCTCCTGAGAGTCCATTAGGTATGCAAGATGAAAACTTGTGTACCATGGTATGAATAAAAATACTGCTATATCTTCTGAAATAGCTCAGGTCTAAGAGAGGTGCAGTGGAGATAATGGCTCTTTTTGGTGACTGCTTTACCAAGAATAAGATATCTTCCCAGTGTGCAGTACCGATTCATGGCTCTTTTGGCAGACACTTTGACAGACTTGGAGATATCCCCTGGCTCTGCTCCTGCAATTTCAACAGGGAGGAGGTCCTGGTGTGCAAACTCCCTTTGTGGAATTTGACTGATCACTTTTTATAGCTTACATTTGTATCTGAGGAAATGACCTGAACCTGATCTCAATGACTCCAAGAGTGTTCCTCCACCTATTATATCATTTGGTCTCTGACAGATGTTAATGATGTTATAAAAGAAATAAAAGAAAAGCACGGTCACTACTTTATATCTACTTTACAATCTGTAGGTACAGCTCACATAACATTTCCCAGACTAATACTTCATTTTTGCAATAATGGCACTGATACATTTTAAGTATATTGGACTGTGGAACCCTACTGTCCTCTGGTTGATCAATTTAGACACTAAGAAATACATATCACATCACATCTCACACACGCACACACACACACACACACACAGAGTCAGCTTGTTGTATGCAAATTTAAGACACTTCTATTACAGGTGTATATAGGAATAAATGCACACACACACACATAGAAATATACCGATTCAATTGTTGTAATACAATTGTTTGTCTGACTCTTGTGACCCCATTTGGGGCTTTCTTCGCAAAGATATTGGAGTGATTTGCCATTTTCTTCTCCAGCTCATTTTACAGATGAGGAAACTGAGGCAAACAGGGTTAAGTGGCTTGGCAGGATCACACACCTAGTAAGTGTCTGAGGTTAGATTTGAACTCACAAAGATGAGTCTTCCTGACTCTATTCACTGCACCCCCTAGATATTTCTTTCTTTTTCTTCCTTCCTTCCTATCTATCTATCTATCTATCTATCTACTTACCTACCTACCTACCTAGTTCTTTACAGGACATCATTTCTACTATGATTCCATATTCAAAACTTTTCACCCTCACCCATATTTCCATTTTCTTTTATACTAGCACATGTACACATTTTCTCCTAATACCCCAAGCTCAACTCCCCTCAAAGACCTCCAGATACACATCCTCATCTTTGGCACCCGTCTCCCTTGTACCTGCTTCTTGTCCTGAACTAAAAATCTAGGAAAGCTTAGCAGCCAAATCATAAACACTGCTCTAACAGAACATCATAAAATCTCTATAAAAATTGGGAATCATTATCCTTGTCAGTTCCGAATGAAGAAACAAACTCATTTACTAGCTTTCATTACTAACGAAGAGTACTCACTAGGAAAGCTCTCTCCTGCCATCTAGGGCACTAATTTGGTGCTTCATGGCTGCTATTTACATCTTGAACTACTCAAAATTTCAAAGTTGTAGAGAAAGCAAACCAAGGAAGGGGCGATCAAGGAAAGAATCCACATTTTATATGAATTGTTGAAGAGTGAAGAAAGCGGACACCAGGCATATATATAATGACAACAACAAACATATGACAGCAGCACAACAAACCTGGACCAGAATGTTCCATAATTAGGTTTAAGCTTGTCATGAAAAATGTCCTCCCTTTCTTCTTTTGCAGAGGTGGGGACTCTAAAAACTGCATATACTGTCAAACTCAGTTTATATGTGGGTTACTTTTTTTTTTTTGGAGCGGGGAAGGCAGGGCAATTGGGGCTAAGTGACTTGCCCAAGGTCACATAGCTAGTAAGTGAATGAAGTGTCTGAGGTCGGATTTGAACTCAGGTCCTCCTGACTCCAGGGCTGATGCTCTATTCACTGCACCACCTAGCTGCCCCTATGTGGGTTAGTCTTGCTGAACTACTTTTATTCTTTGTTACAAGGCATAGCCTTCTGTGTGTGGGGAAAGGTACAGAATATATTTGGTAAGGTAAGAACAAAAGATACTGATAAAATTTTAAAAAAGCATTTTGAAGCTGCTGCCTAAACACAGCTGCAACTCACTGATACTTTGCTCAGTCAACTACAATTCTCAGTTTTCTAGAGTGTTTTTTTCAAGTTGAATACAAACTTCATTTAAATTTAGGGATTAATCAACAGCAAGGACTTTTTAACAATTTTTGAATAAAATCTCGAATACTGCTTAATTTTTCAGTTTAATTATAGTTGCTGCAATAACTTCAAAGGATAGGAGTTTGTTGAAAGAAAAATGATTTTATCAAAAATCCAAAGTTAAACCACCACTGTTAAGTTGTAAATGTTCCAAGGATAACATTGTTTTCATTAAGGTCAAAATAAATTTGGTAGCTGTCATAAAAAAAAGTTTTATTCCATTGTAAGATTCCACTTCTCATGAGGAAGTCACAGTGTAATCATTGGCATTCAAAGACAAAACAGAGTTGAGGGCTCCTCCGGGAAGGCTATGATTACATTAAAAAACGTGGGCAGCTTTGGACGGGAAAAATGTCTCATGAGAGTTATGTTAAACCGAAGAGAAATTCCCCCTTTCTCCCTCCCAGCAGGGATGCTGACATTTAGAAAGAAACAGACTCTGCTCAGCAGGAATAAACCCTGAACTCATGAAAGTTTATTTGCTTAAACTCTGTGAAAGCAGAGAACTGCTGAATGGACAGAAGAAAGTGAACATTCTTGCCATTTCTCAAGACGTGAGACAAGAAGCAGTTTTTGAGTGGGAGGCTCAGGTGCTTGTCGCTTATTATTTCCAGGCTTCATTAATTGCCCATGTTTAACTTGGTCTAAGGGAGTGAGAGACCCACCTGAGATAACATGGCACATTTCAATCATCAAATTCATACCTGCCTCCCATGGAAATCATATCCTTTTTCTTTTTTTTTAAGCAGGAAGGGATCTTAGGAGTCACTTTATAAAGGAAGAACCAGGAGGCTAAGGTAGTGGAGTGTAGTAGAAAGGGGACGAAGATGGGAATCCAAAGACCTTGACTATACTCTTAGACTATCTGAGTATCAATTTACTGATTTAAAAATGGTTCTAGTTATACTCATACAACTTACCTTGTGAGAAACAAATGAGATATGCATGTGCTCTATACAATACAGGTATATGTAAAACCTGTATTTTTCATAGTGGGGGTTTGGGGCTAGAACCTACATTGCCCTGTTCAGATAGTAACCTCTGCAGATGGCTACAAGGGAGGGCAACTCCCTGCACTCTGTACAGGCCAAAAACATTTAATTTGTGAGCTTCAAAATGACATTAATAAAGTGCATACGACGTGACTGAAGCTTTCCTCTAGAACAGCAAAGGGGACAAACTAAACAGTCACAGCTGTTACCATTTAAGAAACACTCATCATATGCTCTAATCTTGTAAAGCTTTATTAGGAGCTTTTTATATAGATTTAAAATCAGAAATGGGCAGAAAGAATGAAAACAGGATTTAGGGAAATGTTTAAAATATTCTTTGCAAAATCTGCCCTCATTTCTCCCTCATTCACCAAAATAAGTCTTTTTTCTCCCATGTGTATATTTTTTTT
Source organism: Trichosurus vulpecula (assembly GCF_011100635.1). Taxonomy (NCBI): domain Eukaryota; kingdom Metazoa; phylum Chordata; class Mammalia; order Diprotodontia; family Phalangeridae; genus Trichosurus; species Trichosurus vulpecula. The sequence goes on from NC_050578.1 coordinate 69,823,742, forward strand.
TAAAATTAAATTTTGAAAAAACGATCAAAAATCTACTTTTTCTCTTTCCTATTCATCCCCTTCCCACTGGAAACGAAAAAGAAGAAAATTCTTTGTAATACACAAACTTAGTCAAGTAAGACAAATTCCTACATTGGCCAAGTCTAAAAAATACATATCTCATTCTGCACTCTGATTTGATTACCCCACTGTCAGAAAGTAGGTAGCATGCAAAACAATTCTTAAGCTTGTTTTTTTGTTAAACATCATTCCTTAGTGATGAAATTCCTGCGCCTTTAGGGAGTATACTGGCTATTGCCACAAGTGATCTCTTGGAAGCGAGGTTTGACATTTGAAGGTCAGGGCTGGTGAACACAAAGCTGATACAGCAATTCTGCTAACCACATCCTCTTCTGGTGTTCCACACTGGGGCCAACTACACATAATTCTGCATGTGAGCCAAGTACTCCCAGAAACAAAATGATCCAGTTAAGTAATTCAGCTCAGTCAATAATAACTAAGCATCTGCCTAAAACTTTGAGTCTATGAATGTGGTATTTTCCCTTGGTGATCCATTAAACAAAGTGAAATTATATGCCTAAAAAGGACAAACAAATCCTTAACTTACTGGAATAAAATACAAAACCTGAATATTTCACTTAGCTTGAGTATGACAGGAATGAGTAAACAGGGATTTCTACTTACCTTAGGGTAAGAATTATCTGGGGTTATAGCTGGTTGGCCACATGGACTGCCATGGTGATGACCTACAAGGAATGGAGAAAAGTGATGACAATGTAGCAGAAAAACATCACAACCAGGTGAATTCCAAATAAGCCGATGCAATATATTCTAGTACCATAATGGCATAATATCAAAAGACTTGTACCAAAGATTTAGATTCAATTGAATAGTAGACAAAAGGTCACAGAATCATGGAATGTTGGACCTGGAAGAAACTTTAGAGATTATCTAGTCAAAGCCTGTTATTTTACAGGCAGCCCAAGAAAAGCTACTCACATTATACTGTTCTTTTTTCTTTTTAGAAGCCCACTTTTTAGATATTCCCAATGAATAGCTCAGTGTGGGATGCTGTATCACATTTCTGTTGTCGGTGTGAACATTCCTGAAGATTTTTACATTGTTAGAATGCAATGGAACGTTAATGATACTAGGAAATGGCTAAACGATGATACATGAATGTAAGAAAGACAAAGACAGAGAATTAAGAGGAGCATGGGAAGACGTAAGTGAATTGATGCAGAGTGAAGTCATCAGAACCAGGAAAAAAAAATATACAGAAAAACTACAGTCGTGAAAATGGAAAGAACAAAATCTCCTGAACAGAGTGCCAAGCAATTCTAAAGACTAAGGTTGGCCCCAGAGAAGAGATGATAAAGACAGATTCTTTTCCTTCTTTGTGGGTGTGGATCTATGCGTCTGGAAAGCTACCTAGAATGCCAGACTTGGTGGTGTTGTTGGTTAAGTTTGCTGAATGACAGTTTTCCTCTTTTTTTGTTCTTTGTTAGAAGTGACAGCCTCCTGGGTAGGGAAGTGGGAGGGATATATTCAGAAATTAATGTGATCTAAACAAGACTGGTTGTGCTTAAATAAAATCTAGTCCGTTCAAACTCATTTTACAGCTAAAGAAACAGGCCCAGAATTGACCACTTTTGGCATAGTTATAGAAGCATGGGCTACTGATTATATACAGTTGCCCCTTCCACGTCACAGGAGTGAGGGGTACAGTGCTCCCATGATCTGAAAAATCCATGTAAAATTTTTTTGGCCCTCCCTTTGTACAAGATAAGTCTGAATTATTATGGTACTAAAAGATAAAATATGTTGTTATTTTATAATACTATACATTTATTTTATGCATTTCTGAGTTTCTAAACTTTGTATCACCTGCTGGTCTTCATATGTCATTTTTTTTTGTACCTTCTACAAAACTCTCAAAAAATTCCCATTTAATTTCTTATGTCAACTTGCAATGTATTGAAACTGCAACGGGGAAAGTTGCGATGTGGAAAGGATAACTATGTTGGACAAAATCTCCTTAACTGCCTTCTAGTTTTTAGGTTTAAAGTACTTTATTACTTCTGATCAGCTTTAACTGCTCTTGACTCAAGTATAGAATAAATTTCCTATGCCTAACTTTAGTACTTGAACTGAGAAACTCTGAAAAAAAAGATGGTTATGTAATAAGATTGTTAAATCTTCAAATGAATGTGTTGACTGACTAAATGAGTTAGAGATGCTTTTTCATTCATTTGAAGAGTACAAAATGACTTTGAGAAGGGTTCAGAGAAAGGTGGTCAAGAGTTTCCATCCAAGGACTTTCATGTGAGGACAAACTATAAAAATTTAAGATTTGTCGTCCTGGAAAGACAGGGGCTCACAGGAGAAATGCTCAAAGTCATAAGATCATAATGTAAATATGATTTTTTCCCCACCAAATTCTTTACCACTAGAGTTAGAGGATCCCTATAAAAATTTGAAAGAAAGACTCCATCTGGGGTGTTACATTTATTACTAGGTATCACATTTATAAGCTAGGTGGGTTACCAGGATGGTTGAGGGGATTTGGAGCTATGCCATATGCAGACAGCTGAAGGAATCTAACCTAGACAAAAGAAAACTCAATCATGATCTTCTAAGATCTGAAGGGAGATCAACATTTTGCTCAGACTTAAAAACAGGGGCAAAGCCTCAGAAAGGCAGACTGGCTCAATTGTAAGGAAAAACATGCCAAATAATTAAAGTTGGCTTCAAGTGCCTTGGGTCATTATCATCTTCATTCCCCTCCAGGATTCACCCTTCTGGACATCTCCTTCATGTCCTCAAGTATTCTTCTCTCCCTTCCTCCAGCAGTTTCCCATTAGAACGTAAGCTCCCTGAGGGGAGGGTTTCTTTTTGCTTGTATTTATATCCTCAAGGCTTAGTATAGTGCCTAGTGCACACAATGTGCTTCGGAAATGCTTGTTGATTGATGGACTGGAAGGTCTTCTAGCAGAACTTTCATTACTACTTTTTGAGAAGTGGATCCGTGTGTGTGTGTGTGTGTGTGTGTGTGTGTGTGTGTGTGTGTGTGTACTCATTAGCTTAGAAGAAAGCCAGAATTGTGCATTGGATAAAATATTGGACTTGGAGTCAGAAGACCTGGGTTTGAATCCTGCCTCAGGTATTAGTAGTGTGATTGCAGGCAAATTTTTAATTTCTTAAAGCCTTAGCCTCCTCATCTGTAAAATGGAGATAATATATATACAACATGAACTTGTGAAGAAAGTGATTTACAAAAGTGCAGATTATCTATATGCTATCATGACCTCTAAGATCCCTTCCATTACAGATATTCTGTGACAGTATGATTTTTCATTCACCTCAGTGTCTAAAAGTGTTTAAGTATTATACTCTCTACTAAATCCTGGTCATGTCAATGTTGGAATTCATTTTGTCTGCTACAGGAATTCAACAAATATTTCTGAAGATGAAAACACTGTAGTGACATTATTTTAATGATGAGATAATTTAAACAACCTATTTCCTAAAGTATTATCCTTACCATTAGCATTAGTCGACCTTGCATTTGACTTGGGAACCACTGGATGGCCATCTCTGTGATACAAAGAAAAAGACATCTGTAAATTATTTGGGAAATCCATTATTCAGACACTTCAAAATATTAGCTGTTCACTGTGGTACTTAACCTTTTTTTATACAATTTTGCTGTGGGCTCTATTTAAATACAAGATAATATATTCCTACCCTCTGTCCCAATACTGCAATATACTCAATACTCAAAAGTTCTCTCTTACTTACATCAATATGGAAATATAAAGAGGTGACAATGATAATTTTCACTGGCTGGGGGTGGTGGTGGAATGGAGGGGATGGTTCTAGTGATAAAATCAGAATTTAGCAATGATTGTTGTGTTGGGCACAGTCCTGAGTTCAGTGTTGCTAGACACCATTTCAATATTAATAAGACACCGAGAGGAAAGGTACAGAATAAGAATAACCTCTTACTTGCCCATGCAACCAGTATTAGCACTGGTAACAATCAGTGTTCATTCCTATGCCACTGATGGGTACCAGGTATACAAAACAATAGTAAAGAAAAGGTTCTGGTTATTGCTGCCTTCAATACAAATCCCCCCATTTTCCATTTTATAATGGTGGTAAAGGATTCCTGGGATATAAAAGCAATTCACGGGAACTGGAAAAGATATTGATTTCTACAAAAATATTTTTAGGTTGTTCAACACCCTCTCACCAATTATTGAAAGCCTCACTGGGCAAGTGCTTCTTTGCCAATCTAATCTTTAGGAAGATCTAAGAAATCAGGTTAGTAATTCCCCGCTGGGGAAAAGGGAAAGTATACACAGTGCTAAAGGAATTAATACTATTAGCTAAAGCTCTAACAAATTGACTAAAAAAGTAATAAAATCCCACATTTGAAAGAGAAGCTATGTAACCCTCACAGACAATATGCTAAGTTTCTCTGGCATTTATTTGTCCTTGATCTGGCTGTGTATCTCACCAGATGCCTTCACTTTCTCATTCTGTGTCTCCATTTACCACAATCTACCACCCCAGTCCTTACCCACTCTTAGCTGCCTTTTGTGTCTTCCTTTAGAATGTAACCTCCCTGAAAGCAGAGATTGTCTTTCCTTTTTGCTTGCGTTTATATATTCCCAGTCCTAAGCATAGTGCTAAAAAAATGCTTACTGTCTTAACTTTATGACTGAGTCTGAAAACAAGGGATGTGAGTGTGAAATGTGCTAAGAAACCAGCAAATACCTTGTTGCTTTCAGCACCACTGAAGGAAGTGACATTTCCAGTATTCTTTGAGCCTCCTTCAGAGTCATTCCCTGTGTACTGATTCCATTCACATAATGGATTATGTCTAATGGCTGGAGATCACCCTCAATGGCGGCAGTTGACTTTGGATTGATATCACTAATATAGATCACCTGGTAAATGCTGTCATGTCCTCCAGATAAAGATAGGCCTTCAAAGGAAAGGAAAATGCACTCAGTAATTTTTTGTTTGGCTTGGTGACAAAAGGAAACTATTTAATTGTGATCTATAAAATATTTCAATCAAAATTTTAATTTCGCATTACCCAATTCCTTTTTAAGGCACATTAGTGTAATATCAGGTAGCAGATGAGGCAAAACTGGGATCTTAGGTAACTCCAGAATCCGTCCGAGAACTAATCTGACTGTCTTTGGTGCAGCTCGAAGCAAGGTCACTGCATCTGTATGAGTCATGTTAGTGACATCTGTGTCATTAACCTGAAAAGAAGTAAAAGGAAGATGAAAATTTATGGCAATGGTGTCAAACTCAAAAAGAAATTGTGGCCACTAATCTGTCACTAAGGATCCCTGTGGGCAGCATGGTGACAGCTTTAAAATGTAATTATCTATGTTTTATTGTGTTTTTTATTTATTTTGTTAAATATTCCTTAATTACATTTTAATCTGGATCAGGTGACATGTGGGACTGTCGCCAACCATATATGTAGTTTGTGGGCTAAATGTTTGGCACCTATGATTTATGGGACATGAGTCAGGGCCAAGGAAATTATATTAATGCATCTAACCTGTTTAAAACATATCTTGGCCAACATCAGAGGCATAATGAATAGTGGCCTCTTTGATTAACTGAATATTCTATTTCTATTCACCTATAAATAAAATGAAAATGGGAAATACAGATAACATAAATTTAATACAACATATCTCACTAAATTCAAGAATCAAAATCTGCTGTCAAACTCTATCGTTTATTGAAAAGGGTAAGTTAAACCTAGTTATTTCTTAAATGGTTCAAAAGGCTGGTAGTAGTTTTAAAAGTAGCCTTTTTTTTAGAAGAAACACAGAAACACACGCATCTTACTATTCTGCTCCTACTGGCCCTGGTCTACTCTTTTTCCAATGTTATGCATTTCCCACATTTCTCTTATCTGTCTCACTTTTATGAGTCGGTCCCCAGGTCTGAGTCTCCCATCACTTTTGGCTGGATCTTGAATGACATCATGGACATAACAGCCAACACTCTCAGCGCCTTTGGTAACTGTAAAGCCTAGGCTGCCTTTGTCTGATTTTGTCAGGACGATATGGAGTTCCACTTCCTAAGGAAAGAAAATGGCCATGTTTTACCATGTAGTCAGAGAGAGAAAGAGGGACCTGCAGAAGCAAGGTTAAAACACAACCTTTTCTTTTTGCCTAGAAAAAGCCAAAAGAGCATTTCCTATGGGCATCACACCTATAATTTCAGCATGAATAGAGATATGATAGGTGGGTCTACCTCTAAAACTTAACAAAGAGATTTCTTTCTTTTTGGGGGGGGAGGGGTTTGGCAGGGCAATTGGGGTTAAGTGACTTGCCCAAGGTCACACAGCTAGTACATGTGTCAAGCGTCTGAGGCCGGATTTGAACTCAGGTCCTCCTGACTCCAGGGCCAGTGCTCTACTCACTGCTCCACCTAGCTGCCCCAACAAAGAGATTTCTAAGATAACAACATAACTGCAAAAAAGTTAGGTCCCATAGGAAAATTTTCTGTAGAACTTGTATGAGGGTTCTATAGAAGTCTGTATGAGTTTAAGGAAGCTACAGGGCCAGGTTTGTTAGGGAGGGCAAAGAAGGATGAAGCTAATATCAGAATCCTATTGTCACAGTGCTCAAAGTCAAATCCTAAAAAGCAGGAGCATGACAGCAGTGTTCATATAACAAGCTCATTAAGAAGAAATGTTATACCAAAGGGTCTGATTTGCAGGCCACGGAGACATTACTATATATTTTAAAAGCTGTTTATAAAGTCAAGCAGATGATAATGTGAAGCGTCTCTTTTGTACACGAAAAATGGCCATCACAGGGTGAGGGAAAAATATATTTTAGTTCAATTAAAAAGTGTAAAAAAATTTGTAATTAGATTTAGAGGGACAATATATTAGCAAGGGACATTATATATTGGTATTACTTATTTGCATTACGAAGCTACTAAAAAAACAAACCTTACTCTTTATTCCTGTGAAAAATACATCCTTTTAAACAGAATTGAGAAAAGATTTTTAATTTAGGGGATAGAGACTTTACCGGCTCAAAGTCTTCAAGTTCTTTTTCCAGGCTATTCTCCAGACATGTCATGTTTTCTTGGGTAGTAAGCTCTGAAGTGTGATGCATGTAATTGTTATCCACTGAATTGGAGGAGACATTTTCCAGCTGTAGTCTGCAACCCTGAAGAGGCGCAATGTCCACTGGCAAAGGAGAGGGAGGGTTGCTACACAGAGATGACACAAACAGAAATCTTTTCAAACACCTTACCTCGACCCGAGGTGTGAATCCAATGAAGAGCGTGCCCCAGAACCCATGAGCAAAGGTATTTAATAAAATCAAGTATCTGATGGATTGTTAAATAGAAGAGAGCTAGATCAGAATTGTTTTGCTTTCCTCTAGGGGAATAAACTAGGTGCAGCTTGTAAAATATGCAGATAGATTCTGACTCAATATGATTAAAACATTTATGCTGGATTCCTTCCTGACCACTGGAGGTCTTAAAGCAGAGTCTGAATGAAGAACATGCTGGTCAAGAATACTGGAGTGGGGAAGTCCTCTTCAGGTACTGGTCGGACGAGATAAACTCGGAGCCTCATCCAACTCTGGGATTCTATGAAATATCTGGGATTAATTTTTTAAATTTATTTTTAATTTTTAGTTTACAACACTCAGTTCCACAAGTTTTTGAGTTTCAAATTTTCTCCCCGTCCCTCTCCTCCCCACTGGGATTAATTTTTGATGGAGAAGATGCCTACCTCTCTTTCGTTCCTATTTAAGGTTGTTTGCATGCTAAAAACACCATCACAATTGTGTCATTTTTATTCCTCAGTGGATACCACTGAGTCACGACCTTCTGATCCCAGTGCTTCTGAACCCCCTCCCCCACTGCTGTCATTTTCCAAATCCTGTTTTCTGGTATCCTGCAGTCTGCTCCCTTGTTCCTGGTGTTGTTGTCTGGTGGCTGTTGTCTACCAACCTCCACTTCTCTCCTCAAGGAGTTTTATACTTCATTCAAGTCTCTGTCCTCCCTAACTCCTGTCCTAACTTAGGGGTTTCAACATACATTTAGAGGGCTGGTCCTGAAGTTGGGAAGACTTGAGTTCAAACCTAGCCTCACCGGCTGTGTGACCTTGGGCAAGTCACTGAACCTGTGGCATTTACATAACACCTTAAAGTTTGCAAAGCACTTTACAAATATTATCTCATTTTATCCTCAACAACTTTGAAAAGTGGCTACTATTATTTTCTCAATTTACAGCTGAGGAAACTGAGGCACACAGTAGTTATGTGTCCTGCCTAAGGTTACACAGCTAAGTGTCTAAGGCCAGATTTCAACTCAGATCCTACTTCTTCTCGATCCAGTACTCTAGCCACTGGACCACCTAGCTGCTCACGTGAAGAAGTGGCCTTTCCTCTTCCCAAGGGAAATCCTCCTACATGTCTAAGTATCCTATTCCTTTCTGTCTTCTACAGCAGATTGATCTTAGGGCCTTCCCTCTGAGACTACTCCCAATTTATCTTGTACATAGTTTGTTTATACCTAGTTGTTTTCATGATGTCTCCTCCAATACACTGAGATCTCCTTGGGACAGGGACTGTATCCCCAGCATCGAGGATAGTGCCTGGCATATAATAGAAACTTGTTGACTCAATTATTTATATTTTTAAAACGTTTCATCCTTTATAAATCCTCTAAAGATTATTTATAGCTAACTTAGACTAACTTTGCCATATATATGTGTGTGTATATATATATGTATATGTACATATATATGTATATATACACACACACACGTGTGTGTGTGTGTGTGTGTGTGTGTGTGTGTATACCTTTCAAGGTATATATATTCGCCTTTTGATAATATTTAAATTGTAGATGTTCCCAAGAAGCCAAAGCTCCAGTTCATACTGGAGTGTGAAAAGAAAGATAAGAGTAAAGGAAGAAAAAAGTGAGAGTCCATGATAGAGGTTTTATGCAGTATTCCATAATAGGGCTGAAAAAGTGAAAGTTTTGTTATTTTGTGCCTCCATAAATACATTCTGGTTCTATGGGTTGAGCTGGAAGGAACATATTCACCAGGAAATTCATCCAAGTGGTGGACAGAACTTCAGATAAGAGTGGTTTAAAGAGATTACTGCTTTGTTGTTCAAACAATAAGACCAGAAAGGCAGGTGGTAACCAACCATGCAGTACAGAGAGACACATTTCATTCTTAGAAACACGGAAGTAATATTTCTCTGCTTGTTAATGGTAATGAGAATAAAATGCTCTGAGCATTTTGCAAAAATATCAACCATACCTGTCCTCATAGTTTGGCCTACTGGGGGGTTCCTGAGGGTAATAAAACATGGTAGAGGCAACTTCTTCCTGGCCACTTGTTTCATATCGACTGTTCACTGGTGATACCACATTATTCAGAGTCTGATGAGAGGCTGAGTTCCAGTTAGTGTTTGTTATCTGGGTGGGAGTGATTGCTAAGTCTTCCTCCCCACTTCCACTGCTGTAACCATAGCTATCTCTCCTAGAAAGGGAGTGAAATAGCTTTTTGCTTTTGTCAGACATTTCGTTTTCATCTGAGCTGGTGCCATGATCTCCATGGGGCGGTTGATGGGCTTCTTTCCTGCTGTCTGGGAATATCTGCACTGGGGAGTGGAGTGGAGTCTACAACAGAGAAAGCAGATTGTCATCTATTACAATCAGTACTTATTTATCGGATGAATTGCTGTGAAGTTTATTCAACACTTTGCCCAATGACACTGATTGCCAATGTCACCGTACTCCCTTAAAATGCTATTTATGACATTATCTATCATAGATACATCCCAAGTGGCATTCCTGGAACAAAAACACTGTCATATCATGCTAGTAATTTTGAATATTTAAGAATTAAAGTTTTAGGCATCATATTTATCATATTTGGCTGCATATCCTTTTCTAATCCTATGGCTTTATTTCAATGTGATAGAAGAATATTCAATTTAAATTGAGAACAGAATCAAGTGCCAGGTTATGTTGACTTGGGTAATTATAATCTCTCTGAGCCTCAGTTTTTCATCTATAAAATGGGTGATAATAATAACTGACTACATACCTCACCTTAGTTAATATTTCGAAGACCTAAAATTTTTATTTCTAATGATTTTTGATAATAATATTTCTAAGATCTGACAGTGCATTCTCCTATACAAAAATCTTCAGTAGCTTTCTATTTACTTGTAGGTAAATGCAAACTCCACAGCTGGCCATTTAACAAAAATCATTTCCTATTCTTAACACCAACAAAAGGAGCATAGCAGAACAGCTACGGGCAGCTAGGTGGTGCAGTGGCTAGAGTGTTACGTCGGGAGACAGGAAGACTCATTTTTCTGAGTTCAAATCTGGTCTCTGACACTAGCTATGTGACCCTGGGCAAGTCACTTAACTCTGTTTGCCTCGGTTTCCTCATCTGGAAAATGAGCTGGAGAAGGAAATGGCAAACCATTCCAGTATCTTTGTCAAGAAAACCCCAAATGGAGTCATGAAGAGTTAGACATGACTGAAATGACTGAACGACAACAAAACAACAGCTCACAAAAAGAGGACTGTATATAGAACTGCGAATGTACTTCATTATTACTTTCCCCTCCAAAATATGTAATTAATTCCACATATTACTTTGAAAACTGTCCTCCTGTGCTTTTCTTTGTTCTCTTCTGTGTATGAACGACCTTTTCAATGACTTTTTTTCCTGGTATTAGTATTGCTGGCCCCTCTGCAATTTTTAGCCCTGCTCCCCTGCCACCCTTTAAAAACTGAGAGAAAGAAAAATATTTGTAACAAATAATCACAGTGAAGCAAAATGAATCTGCACAGTAACCATGCTCCCCAAAACGTAGGATTTCAATGGAATCCACCTCTTTGTCTGGAGGTGAGTAAGTACATTAAAGGTATACAGGGGACATGGCTGGTCATCACATTCATCAAAGTGTTTAAGACTTTCAAAGTTATCTTTTCTTTACAATGTTGTTACCTTAATGGCTCTCCAGGTCTGCTGACTTTACTCTGTAACAGGTCATACTATCTAGGATTCTCCACAAAGAGAAAGTCTCTTTCCTCATTTCTGATGATGCAATAATATTCCATTAGTCTCAGAAGTTCACCTAACCATTTCTCGATTGGTGGGCATTCCTCTTCATCAGCCTTTCAGGATCTGGAAATTTGTTTTGCTTGTGATATTCCCTTCCCTCTTACCACACATTCCCCCATCCCAATTTGTTTTTCTGTTGAGTTGATGTATTTCTACACCAAACTCCGTGTGTGTTTGTATATGAGTGTGTGTTCAACCTTCCTCTGTTTCAGATAAGAACGAAGTTCATTTGATAACTGTTCCCTCCATGTCTTCTTCCATGCTGGTATCTGATTCTCACATATCCCAATTATGAAAAATAGAAATTCCACCCCCTTATTCTTTTATTCCCCAAACTAGCTTATTTCTTTTACTTTACCTCCTCTTTTCCCTTTAAGAGCCTCAGAGCAGAACCAATCCACTCTCAAGTTCTGTTTTTCTTATTAAACTTCCTCAAAATGCTTTGAAAAACATCAAAGTCCTGAAGGGAGGCTTGTTTGTTCCCCCCTTTAGAATGTTAGTGCTGCATCATCATATAATCTCCTCCCAAGTGCTCAAATAAATTTACCTGTCTAGGTTTTTCTGTACTCTTGTGTTTGTACTTCAAAGTTCTTATTCAGTTCTGGATTTTTCATAACACATAGTTTTCTATTCCATTAAGTATCCATTTTCTACCTGAAGAATAACACTCAGATTTGCAAGGAAAATCAATCTTGGTTGTAAGACTATTGGTATTCAATCATTTTGTGTCATGTCTGACTCTTCATGACCCCATTTGGGTTTTCTTGGCGAAGATACCAGAATGGTTTGTCATTTCCTTTTCTAGATCATTTTATAGATGGGGAAACTGAGGCAAACAGGGTTAAGTGATTTGCCTAAGGCCACACAACTAATAAGTGTCTGAGGCCAGATTTGAACTCAGGAAGATGAGTCTTCCCAACTCCAGGCATGGCACTCTATCCATTGTTAAGTGTATAAGAATTAGTATATTTTATTCCAAGATCTCCTTTCAATTTTAAATGTGATTTCTTATGTGATTCTGACTCTCGATTCCTTGGTACTTGAATTGCTTCTTTCTGGATGCCTTTGTATTACTTCTTCATTGGAATAAGATTCTTCTTCAGATTTTGGCTACGAGTTCTTAGGATTTTTTCCTTTCTGTGATTCCCTTAAGGAAGTCATTGGTAAATTCTTTCTAACTTTGCTTTGCCCTCTGGTTCCAACATATCTTTGAAGTTTTCATTTAAAATTATAGTTTTCTTTTGTGTGTTTTTGCATGTGTGTATGTGTGTAAATCATGGTTTTTAGGGAACCCAATAACTCTCACATTGCCTCTTTGTGACATGTTTTCTAGATCGGTTAAAAAAAAAATCAGATACCTTACATTTCCTTCTACTTTTCTTATCTTCTGACTTTGTTCTATTTTTTCTTTTTTGCTGTCTCATAGAGTCAGTGATTATTGTTTGGTCTATTCTGGTTTTCAGGGATTCTAAAGCTTGGGTGTAGTTTATCGCTTCTTCTTGTAAGCTAACTCTTACAAGAATTCTTTCCTCCAGATCTTTTATCTCATTTTTAAGGTTTTGCTTTATTTCCTCTGGTTGTTGTGGAAAACCCATCTTTTCTTTTGAAACTCTGATCAAAGTTGTTATGGGACTGTTCTCTTTTTTGAGGGATGTTTAGACCTGCAATATTTTTATACTAGTTGGTCTCTTTGGTTCATTCAATATGTCATGTGCCAACACCAGGTTGCACCCTGCGCTGTTCTTTTGGGGTGGTGGGCCTTGTTTAGTCTTTTCTTAGGTCTCCTGAACTATCACTTCCCTGATATAGGCTCTTCCTGGATTTTTGAGGTTCAGAGCACTGGATTTTAAGGGCTTTCTATGGTGTCTCAGAACGAGATGCTAGAGAGTTCAGAGCCCTGAGGTATCCTGGTCCAAGCTTGACTTGCATTGGCCTCAGTTGCTCCCTAGGGCTTCCAAAGTTCCTACTGTGGGTTTATAATCCCCTTGGACCTTTATTGGGGGAGCCCTCCATTCTTGCTAGCTCAAAGTAAAATGTCCTGCAGGCTAGACATCTCTGTTCCTTCTTGTAGTCGGAGGCTGTGGGCTTGTTTGCCTTTACTGGTGTTATTGCCAGTGTATCACTAAGCTGAATTCTTCTGTAGTTCTGGGGTGGAAGAAGTCACTCCCTGTAGGGGAGTTGGATGGTCTGCCTCTGCTCAGGTATCCACCTTGGCTGGAATGTAGCTAGGCATTTCAACCCTTCCCAATTTGGCTCCCATCTGCTTTCCCAAAATTAATTCCTATCCTTTCTCTTTACACACCATTTTGCAGATGAACTAGCTCACTAGCTGCTCCCTAAACTTGGCAAGATGCTTTTTGGCTCTGATTTTGCCCAGGCTGTTACTGCTGCATATTGCCTCCTCCTTTGCTGTCTCTCTTAGAAGACCTCATTCCCTTCCAGGCCCATCTCAGTGGCCAGGTCCTATAGGAAGTCTTCCCTATTGCTTATATAACCTCCCCACCACCCTAGAGCTATTAGATTTCTCCTTGAAATCCCAGGCTGTATTTCCTTTATCCCTCCACCCCCTTCCAAAGTACAAGATCCTTGAAGGCAGGGATTGTCTCGTCTTTTTCTTTCCTTTTATCCTTAACCTAAGTACAGAACCTTGCACATAGTATGAACTTAAATGTTATCGGAATCAAATCCACGTTTAAACAAATGAGTCAAAGCTAGGCTTCTGATAGCTCATTTACGGCTATGTGGATTAATAGCAATCAATGCCAAATTCACAATTCTGTTTCCAGAGACCCTTAAAAATATAAGTTGTGACAATAAACATGTTTAGTGCCTAGAGGCAAGAAACAGGATGAGATGATGTCCATCATTTCTAATTCTGAGATTCTTATTGATAAGACAGAACCAAACAAACACTCTTCAGTAATAAATAACAGTGAGAAACAATTAGTCAAATACAAATACTGATAAAGTAGAGCTTTAAATTTTTGATACTAGAATTTCATGTCCATCTTATATATTCCTGAGACCTCAAAGCTCATTTAGTAGAACCTCCAATTTTTTACAGACGAAGAAACCCAAGGCCATAGATTGGCTCATGGTAGATAAAACCAACCCACTTGAACTATAGTTAATTGCTACATTTAAACTTCCTTAAAAATGAAAAAATATCATCTCATAGGCCTTACCAAGACAGATGCATCAATTTCTGGCAGTATACCAGGTGGGGGTCGACAAAGGAGTAAAGAGACTTCTGGGGACGTTCCCCTGAGAACAGAGATGACGTCCTAAAGGTAACATTGATTAAAAATTAAAATATAGTTCTACTAGAATTGTGTTACCATTCTGAAATGCCAATCTCTCTTCCCTCTAATGCACGCAAGGGCCACATGTTCACCACTTACCTGTTGGGAGAGCCCCTTCAGAGAAGCCCCGTTTACTTTCATGATGACATCTCCAACATCAATTTTTCCACTTTCTGCTGCTGGCTGACCAGGAAACAGCTTTTTAACCCTTACGATGCTGGCATTCATTTGCTCTGGAATGAGGTTGTCTTCACGGGAAAAACTAAAACCTAGCCCTGAGCTATTTTTTAGTAATTTTACCTCAAACGTGTTTTCTGCAAGAGAAAAAAATAAAGAGGCTACTTTTCATGTATTTGACATGTTTAAAAAATCTCCAAGTGTACTGCTATTTTACTAGTCTATCTCCCCTTCACTGAGGTAGAGTCCTTCCCTACCAAGTATGGGCCCAATGCTCCCCCAGATTCTAATTCTATCCCCATGTTAAGAGAAACAAGTGAATATTTATACACTTCCAAAGGTCATCTGGAAATGTAGTGGCTATGGAGGTCTAATAAACAGTTAGGAAAACAAAATTCTGGAAAAGAAGAGAGAAAGGATGAGGTATTTTTCAAAACTATGTGTTTTGTGCCAAGTCAACAAGCATGTCTTCACTGCCTCCTATGTGTCAGGCCCTCGGCTAAGTCCTCTGAAGGAAAAGGTTTTGGAAGGAAGAAAAAGGAGAAGGGAAAACCAATAAAGGGAAGAAAAAGGCAGAGGATGGTGAAGAAGAACATGAACCAGTTATGGAATAAGGATTAAGGAACGTAAGTTTATATTTTGGAATTCCAATCTGATAAAATTAAGTAATTAAAGTTCTACTGGTAAAACAAGTGAAACTACAGAACAATAAAATAACCAGGAAAGCAGTGAAATGAGGCTAAATATTCATGTAAATAAAATATTAATTGTTTTATGGTAGCAAAAGGCTAGAAAAAAATGGGTACCAACTGTTTGGGTATTGATTAAAAAAATATAAATGCTTCCTGTAAGCTTGTGATCTTTTCAAAAGAGAGGTGATGAGCTATGGGACAGTCTGTTATATACGTAATTTGTAACCTTTTTTTCAACTGAACTACTTTTTTTAAAATAGTTTTTTTTCCAATTACACGTAAAGAAAGTTTTCAACTTTCATTTTTATAAGATTCTGAGTTCTAAATTTTTTTCTCCCTCCTCCATCCCCAAGATGGCAAGCAATCTAATGTAGGTTATAAATGTACAATCATATTAAACATATTTCTACACTGGTCATGTTGTGAAAGAAGAATCAGAACAAAAGGGAAAGACCACAAGAAAGAAAAAACAAAACAAAGCAAAAGGTGAAAATCCGCATTCAGACTCCATACTTCTTTCTCTGATGTGGATGGCACTTTCCATCATGACTCTTTTGGAATTGTCTTAGGCCACTGCCTTGCTGAGAAGAGCTAAGTCTATCAAAGTTGATCATCGCACAACGCTGTTATCACTGTGTACAATGTTCTCCTGGTTCTGCTCATTTCACTCAGTATCTTTATCTTCTTTGTTATAAGGAGGGTTTTGGGGGTACTGAGGGAGGGATTCACTGAGAAACCAGAATGGTGTGAAGAAATAACAATGAAACATTGAAAAAAGAATGAGGTGGTGAAGTAGCTGGCAGTCTTGTACTCCTAACCAGTAAGCTGCTGAAATAAGAAAGAGTTAATACTTTCTTATAGTCTAGATTTCATGAAACTTAAGGGAATGTTAAATCCAATAGCCAAATGTCCAGGCTAGAGAGACAAGTGGAAGTAAAATGAACAGAACACTGTATTTAAAGTAAGAAGACGTAGGTTCAAATCCAAAGTCTGCCACTAAACAGATGATGCCATGAACCCATTCTCACTGCCCACAACTAATTACACCCATGACTTTTTCTTCACTAAATCTCACTGAGAATCTTAAAATACATGAGTGAAAGCTTTAAGTATGTTAGCTAGATAAATTTAATATATAACTTCATATAATGGCTTCATCAGGGAATTGGTTGAACACTCTAACTTGTACAGAGGCTCCTCAATTTCTTTTTTGCACTAAACTTAGGATTCCATCAGTGTAGGAAATATCTAGTGAGGAAATTCCCTTTTTCAACAGAGATTGGCTTTTTGACCTACAATATCAGAGGGGTAGGTGTATTTCTCTTACCCTCCCCATGTCCTGCCAATATTGGAAGGGTAGGTGCCTGGGCCACTGAGAGGTTAAGTCCTTTTCACAGGATGGGGCAGAGGCAGGCCCTCTGGCCACTCCACAGGGCCCCTTTCCCATACTATAATTATGTGTGGTGAAGTGAAAATGACAAGAGCTATACTTACATATACACATATAGCAAGATAAGTGTGTACATGTATATATTTATATTTATACACAAATAACACGATTCAAAACCAATGTAAAGGGGAAAGGAGATAATAACTCTTGTAGGCCTGACCTTCAGTAACAAAATCATAGTCTTTGGTGTTGTTAGTTTTTTTCATGGGTTTTTCCAGGGTAGCCTGTTCTAGAAGAGTTCCCTGTGGAGTCACTGGTGCATGTACTTTGGCTGTTGGAGGCTGTCCTTTTTCTAACAACAGATGGACCACCTAGGAAAAAAAATGTAGCATTTTGGTGAGTTAAGACTAAAGACAAGAAAACATTTTTTTCCAATGGCTTTTTGGGAATGATAGTTTAAAAGTCACTTGATGTTACTCACTTACTTTACTGATACTTTAACTGTCTATGAATCAAGTAACCTGGATATTCTTTTCACTCTCCAGTGATTAGGCTAAAATTCTTCTATGCTTTAGAAAAATATTTCTTTGAAATGCTATGGCCAAAAATTTGATCACTCTGTAGTCAACCTAGTAATGAGTCTCTCCAAACTGGACTTCAGTCAGTGGACATGCAACTGAGCAGAGGCTGGAAGAGGTTGTAGGTCACAGGCATAGCTTTGGAAAATCCAGGGTCATTTTCATTACGTGGCATTTCAAGTGAGCACCAAAAAGATGGAGGCAGAAAATGAACAATAAGGAAGGCCAATACTGACATTTTAAAGATTGGTGCCCCATTCTGCTTTTTATGATGACTTGCTAGGAAGCCTCAGACAAACAATTCAATTCTCTGTCTAGTGTTTTTCATCAAAATATATGTGTGTAAAAATCTCAGGTATATGGTAGATGCCACAAAAGCATAGAAATACTTAATGTTACAACAGCCCAAGCTTCCTAATAGCTGCTTTTTAAAAGACTATCTCTACATTGCTGTCCATGCTAAATATAACTGAAAATTGACAGACTGTATGTTTGTATTTTCAATTTCTTCCTGAAGCTCTAAGTTTTGGGTTAAGGTGAAAATAACAACAGTAGCACTCCACTCCACAATTCAAAATCCATAATTATCATGTTTGACCATAAGCTAGAAGAAGAAACAAATGGAAAAAAAATGAGAATGATCGTCTGCCAGATTCGCTGACAAATTATACAATCTCACAGAGCTTGGTTTCTCTTTATTGTATTTTACTGGTAAATTGGTAAATAGAGAAAGCGTCTATTACCTGCCCTGTATTTCTTAATGCTTCCACAGCCTGTTTATGCGTAGTTCCTTCCAAACTAACTCCATTAACAGACAGAACACGGTCACCTTAAAATAAGAAAGTGATTTGGTAAAAATTGAGAAAATTTGTATCTTCTACATATGGTAGCCTTTCTAAAGTATTACAAGAATTTTTTTTTTCAAGAAAACCCTAACTAAAAAAGGAAAAATAAGAAAACCATTAACTACAAGATCACCCAGCTTATTGTCACTAAAATATCTTTAAAGCAATTAGCTGCATATTTTTCATAATTAGGGCAGATAGGTGGTGTAGTAGATAGAGCACTGGGCTTAAAATCAGGAAGACTCATCTTTGTTAATTTAAAACGGGCATAGCTATGTGACCCTGGGCAAGTCAGTTAACCCTATTTGCCTCAGTTTCCTCCTCTATAAAATGACCTGCAGTAGGACATGGCAAACCACTCCAGGATCCTTACCAAGAAAACTCCAAATGGGGTCATGTAGAGTCGGACACCACTGAAAAACAGCTGAACAACAACCAAAAAACTCACATAACTAGGTTGGTGGGAAACATGGCCCTAGCTAGAACCTGACAAACAGTGACTGAAGCACTGGTCCATACCATGTGGAGAGACCACATACAGCCAAAACACAGTTATTAGTTATTAGGAGAGGAGATTTGAAATGCTTCCTGGTGAAAATATCCTTGATATTTGGCCAGTGTTGGTACAAAGTTCCAATCTCTGTGCACTTCCGTGAAACTGAATCAGAGCCATTAGCTGCATGAAAAATTCAAAACTTAAAATCGAAATGTCCTGTAATTAGACTTTAAGCTGGAATTGAGATTTCCAGAATGGCAACAATATTGTTTCCAATTCTGCTCTTACCTTTTAGCACACTTTCTCTCCTCTAAGTTGTAGTGAATTAAAAGGTATATATCAATTCTATTGTTTCATTTCTTACATTATGTGATGGACAGAGAAAAAGCAATATAACTCACCTTTGTGAATTCTACCATCAGACTCAGCGGCTCCCTTGGGAATCACAGCCTTCACATAAATGCCACCATGTCTAACGCCGGTATTTACTCCTCCCTAAGTGGAAAGAAGCATGAAAATAAGAATTCAGCACATACAGTGAATTACAGACCAATGAAAATGACCAAGCCCAAATCCTCTGACACGTTGATAATGTGGAGTTTCTAATTAGGCAAAATTCTGTATTCAAACCAGAATATTCTAAGCCTCCTGTTGCATATTTCTGCATGGGCATTGCTTTTTTGGATGTTTATATCATGCATTAGGAACCAGATTATAGAGGAATGCAGTCAGAAACACATTCATGCAAGATTAGGTTCTGCCTGTGACTATCTGAAAGTATTCTCAAAAACAATATACTTTTTCCATCATAAGGGATTGGATTAAATGTAAGATTTCATTGGTACAGGGAACTCCCAGTGAAGAAACTGCACTCTTGCTAAAACTTACAGACTTAAAGAGTTGCCTTAAAGAGTCGCACAGCCAATATATGGCGGGCTCCCTCTGCCATGTTGTCACCATGGTGAATTGGAGTGCTGGGCCTAGAGTCAGGAAGACCTGCTTGCTAGCTGTGTGACCTTGGGCAAGACACTAGACCTCTGCCTGTCTCAGTTTCCTCATCTGTAAACTGGGAATAATAATCACGATAACCCTCCCAGGGTTATGGTGAGGATCAAATGAAATAATATTTGTAAAGCGCCTTGCAAACCTTAGGTGCCATATAAATGCTGCTATTATTATTTTATTATTCTTGTTGCTATATTCAGGTCAAACATCCTAACTTGAAAGTAAACACTGAGTTGTTCATTTTGAATGGCTATGACTGAGAAGCTTTCATATAGTGCAAGTGAAATTAATCTAATTAATTCATTTTACTTTAATAAGACGTGTGGCTTTTGCTTCCACAACACAGATAGATAATTCAATGTAAGGGAAGGGGGAATGTAAATGGACAGAGTCAGTTTAAATATGGCTAAACATGCTATTAAGTAAGGTTTCTTCTTCTTCTGATAAAAATGTTTTACTATTGGCTTGCCAGTATCGCTTATGCGATATTTTCAAATTATTTTAAAATTAATTTTCATATATTTGGAGCTGTATTAAATAACTACCCTATAAATGTTAAAATTACCCATATTTTATCATACTTACGGAGCTTTAAAATAATTTTGTGTCAGTTTAGATACAAATGTGAACTGCTTATTTAAAAATTAAATACTTATTATAGCAAATCTCCTTTACATTCTAATGCTGTGAGCATACATTTATAGGTTCGTTTTTGCATACACGAGATTTAAACAAATAAATAGCCCAGTTTGCTTCCTATACAATCCTAAGCATGCACAGAAGCAAGTATACATGGAAATCAGTCATTTATGATTTGTCACATAAGGAAAAGAATGTTTTCTGTAGTACTTTGCTTTTGCAAGAAATGGTCCAACTCTGGGAAGTGGCTATCATTAGTGATTTGGGGGCATCATTTGGCTAAGCAAATCTGAATTTGATTCCCTGTAAAACCTTGGGAAAAAAGGAGTATTTTTCCAGATTGGTTCTTGGGGTAGTGGGGAACAAAAAAGGGACCACAGAAAATAAGAGGCTCTCCCCCTCCTTCCCCACCCAGGGTTTTGAGTACGCCTCTGCTTAATAGAACTGGGAAGCCTCAGTAAGTGGGTCGGAATAAATGTGGCCCCACTATAACTTAACCTACTGCTAGAAATGGAAAACAAAAGAAAACATGTGAAAACCTTTTCAAACAGTACCGTGACACTTATTCCCAAGCTGTTATCATTTTTAGACAGTTCAACTTCAAAGATATCTCCAGGCTTAGGAGGTGCTGAAGAATTTTTTTTTAAATTCATTTTGGTGGATGTACTCATTGAAGAAGGTTCCTTAATAAAGAAAAAACAAACAAAAAACAAGGGATTTTCTGTGTCAAAAAGAATGATTTATTGGAGGAGTCCAGTGTTGTTGTTTTTTTGGGGGCAGGGGGAAAATTAGCCAAAAAAAGAGATATAAAGGGATACAGTAGATTCACAGAACATCAGCACTGGTCATACAGTCCCATCATTTAACAGATGAGGAAACGGAGGCGTGCGGTGACTTGGCTTGAGTCATAATTCTGGCAGACAGTGAGACTGGCACCTGAATGTAGATCTTTGACATCAAGCCAGGGCCCATTCCACTATTGCCCTTCTGTTCTCAGTTTGGAAGATGTTTGCAAAATGTTTTAAATGATTTTAAAATTGGTCAGGCCCTGGTTTTTAATTTGTCTTTATGTCTAAACTCTGATGGTTTCTCTGATTCTTATAAATATCTGGATTTTATCTACTCCATATAAAATACACAGGATGAAGATATTTATATTTTGTTGATTAAAAACATTCTTTTCATTTGGGCACATGCTGTTATTCTTCCAGTAAAATTTTGTGCTGTCTTACCTCCTCTGCAAATTGAATTGCCAAAAAAAATTATAAAACTGAATTTTATCCTTTCTGTCCTCCTTAGCTTTCTCATCCATTGACATAAGCATGCAGCTCATTGCAAGCCTTTTAGGATCAGGTAGGCTCTAGAGTTAGTGCTCAAAGCCTACTTCTCTCAGTTAGCAAACAACACAGTAGCAGTTAGTGGGTAATGGTCTAAGGGTCACAGATAGAGCTGTGTCAATACAGATCAGTGACAAAAACCCCCTCCTTTGGCAGATGTGGAAACTGAAGCTGAAGGGGGTTAATGGACTTGTACACGGTTGCCACAAAACAGAATTCAAATCTAAGTTCTCTGCTTCCAAACCCCACTCCTTCATTAACCGCCTGCCCTACATCATATTGTCTCTCTAGTAGAAATGCACACTAATCCCCATTTCCAGACCACAGAAGTAGCTAACACAAGACAGCTCTACTAGAAGCAGTAAGTGCTCCCTGACCAAACCACAGGACATTGGATTTAGGAGCTGAAAGGGACATTGGAGAGGGGGAAGGGTTCAGGAAGGCAGTGGTTAACAGAAAGGAGGCTGGGAAACAGCTTATACCTTTTTAGTTTGATGATCCTGACTGCTTGAATAAGTGGCTTCATCCATGTCTGAATCCCCACGGTCAGAATAATCCATGGTTTCTGAAATGCCTAACTTTTTAGCTTTGCTTTGGTTGTGGTCATTTAAGGTCTGTTTTTTCTCTGATGCTTTAGACATAGCCAAGGAAGAAGGGCTGGAATGCTGGAATTCAGGGGCACCCAAATGGTTTACCAAGAAGCCATTTAAATGGCTCTGGGACAGGCTGGCACTCTCAGTCCTAGAATCCTGAGAACTCAGGCTTCCCTCCTTTTGGCCCACTGACAGGGCAGAAGAACAAAGTGAGATACGCCGGTGATAATGTGTCTGATGGTGGTCCTCTAAAGAAGGTTCTAGGTCATTGTCTTTAATGGAGGAAGGCCTGGGAACATAATTTGTCATCCTATTGGAAAGATATGTAGGTGTAGAAGGTGCTGAAAATAAAAATTGAGCAAGTGAGAATGATATATTTATTCATAGAGCAAAAATTTCATTCGATCAGGAGACAAGTAAATGGCATTGTAAATTAAAAATTGAATGTATTTTTTCTGTCCCTTTTTTTATAAGAAATAGAAAAATGAGAAGGAAACAAGCTAATATGAGAATTTTTTTTTGAAAACTCCAGACAACCCAGAGTAAAACAACTAAAGTAAATCTTACGTGGTCTGTTTTAGTTTGCCCAGTGAAAACTAGTAATTATAAACATAGTCCAAAGTGTAGGGTCATTATTAAATAACCTAAATAGTAAATTTATAATGCTATATTCATTATGGAAGCAAAGGTCTCTAGTATATTTTGGAAATGACAGTACTTTTTTTTAATAAAAATGGTTTTCTGACTTGGGAAGTTTTATTTCAAATGATGCAGTACAAAGTAAGTAGGCCCTGGAGAACAATATTCGTGAAGACGATAAAAATGTAAGGGAAAACAATGCTAAAAGGCATGTGAGCTCAGAGATCAGAATTCAATGACCAATTGACTCCAGATTCTGAAACATACTTGTGTTCTCTCACTAGAGGTGTCAGAATAAAGTGCAAAATGGAGCATTTGCGGACAGATGTAGTAAATGTAGAGATTTGTTTTGCATAACTATTTCTTTCTTATAAGGGAGAGTTAAATTAAAGGTGAGGTATTGGGAAGTCATTAAAATCAACAAAACATCAAAACAATTGAAGAGAACTAAAAAAAAAAATTCCAGGTTTTTTTTTTGGGGTTAAAACACCAATACTTCCATCCCACTAAGTAAATAACTATTTGAGATCTAAACATGTTTTTTGATGTCTTGTTATGCAGAGACACCAAAAAATGGTGGATGTAGTTGCTGTTCTCAAAGAACTTACAATCTAGTTTCAGAATCCATTGTTAAAGTAATTGGTGGTGGAGAAGACTGTCTCGCACAATTATAGTTACAGAAACTCTTCTCCTATAGAGGATGACTGGAATCCACAAAAAGGGATCCAGGTTTCAGGAAAGTTCCCTAAGTAATGGACCTTCACAGAATTATGTCTAAAAGGTATATGATATCTTCCCTGTGGGTCAATCTAACCCCAAACACCATCGCATGGTATAAAATTAAAAAAACATAATATACAATAAATAGCAATATAATAATGTAAATTTTATATTTACATAGCAATTTATAGAGATTATTTCACTTCTCCTCACAAAAATACTGTGACATGGGTAGTACAATAATTTTTTTAACCCACTCTAACCCATCCTCCATTCAAATGCCTAAGTGATCTTCCTAAAGCACAGGTCTGACTATGTCTTTCCTTCCCTTTTCCCTGCCACCTACCCAACTTGATAAACTCAAATTTCCTCCACAATCAAGTATAATATTGTTAGGCACTTATAAAATGAAAGCATATCCAAAAATATTGCTAGTCCTAAGTAACTCATAGCATACCATATTTTTTGTACAAAAGGGAACTTTCTCTGTTTTGATCTTTGGATATATGTCTAGTAGAGCTATCACTGGGTCAAACAGTATGCATAGTTTAGGAAACTTTGGGCATAGTTTCAGATTACTTTCCAGAATGGAGAGACTAATTCACAGCTCAGCTGCCCGTGCATTAGTGTGCCTGTCTTTTCACACACCTTCCAACACCGGCCATTTTGTTTTATTTGTCATTGTTTCCAACTTGATGTATGTAAGGTGGAATCTCAGAGTTCTTTTAATTGGTATTTTTCTTATTAGTTGTAGTTTAATTTTTTCATATGGTTGTGATAGCTTGGATTTTTCTCCTTGATAACTGCCTGTGCACTCCATTTGACCATTTATGTATTAGGGAATGGTTATTCTTCTGTAGTTGAACCAGTTTCTTATCTATCTTTGATATTAGACCTCTATGAGAGAAACTTACTACAAAACTTTCCCAATTTAATGGTTTCCCTTCAAATTTTAATCACTGATTTTGTGTGTGTAGAAATCTCTCAATTTTATGTAACTGAAATGGTCTATTCCTTCTCCTATGATTCCTTCTCTTTTATTTAGTGAAGAGTCTTGTATCCATCTTGTATCCACCTAGAACTTATTGTGGTCTATGATATGAAATGTTGGTCTACACCTAATTTCTATCAGATTGTTTTTTTTACCTTTCCTGGTAGTTTTAGTCACATAGTGAGTCTTTATCCCAGAAGTTGGGATTTAGCAAACACTCTTGGGTTTATCAAAACCTACACTGCTGTATCTGCCTGTTTCTGTATGTTGTGTATCTAATCTGTTTCACTGATAAACTTTCATACTTTTAACTAGTGCCAAATGATTTTGCTGATTACTCTTTTTAGTATAGTTTCAGATCTGGTATTACTAACTCACCTTTCTTCCCAATTTTAAAAATTATTTTCCTTTATATTCTAGACATTTTGTTCTTCTGGATGAAAAGCTAGTTGTATAAGTAACTCTCAGTCAGTCAACAATATAAGTGCTTACTATGTACCAGACAATGCGCTAAGAGTGAAGGATACAAAGGAGGACAAAAACATCTCGTCCTCTTTTGTTTTGGAGGGGGGAAGGCAGGGTAATTGGGGTTAAGTGACTTGCCCAAGGTCACACAGCTAGTAAGCATGTCAAGTATCTGAGGCCGGATTTGAACTCAGGTCCTCCTGACTCTAGGGCCGGTGCTCTACTCACTGCGTCACCTGGCTGCCCCTGCCTTTTTGTATTCTAATGGAAGACAACATGTAAAAGTAACTATGTACTGTGTGTGTGTGTGTGTGTGTGTGTGTGTGTGTGTGTAAAGTAGAGAAGACAACTCCACTAATAGTGGGAGAAACCAGGGAATGCCACGTGAAGGGTAGTAATTTTGGGTAGAATTGCCATTTTTATGACATTGTCATGGCATAATCATGAATAATTACTATATCTCCAATTACCCAGATTGGCATTTATTTTTGTAGACAGCGTTTTGTAGTTGTATTCACGTAGTTCTTGTGCATTCTTGGTAGGGGGACTCTCAGATATTTTATACATTCTGTAGTTATTCTGAATGGAATTTCTCTTTCTAGCTTTTCCTTATGGATTTCTGTTGGTAACGTACAGAAAAGCTGACAAGTTATGTGAGTTTATTATATATCCTGTTATGGTAATTGTTTTAATTCAATTTTAATTGGATCTCCAGGATTCTCTAAGCAGATCATCATGCCATCTCCAAAAACTCTTAAATTCAGTATACTGATTTAATACAATGAAACTTGTAAATTTAATGAAACAACATATAATTAATAGTCATTCATTAAATTACCTTTAGAAATCTTCTCTTTTGGCTTAGAGATAACAAGTGTCACATCCTCAGGAGCATTCTGCAAAATTTCTAATGCTGCATTGTAGCCAACACCTTCTAGACTCATGCTATTCACAGATATTAAACGATCTCCTGTATAAAGAAATGTGTATAGCTATCACCAGCCTGGCACTTTTGGCAACGAGGAATTTGAATCATAAATTTATCACTGCCCCGCCGAGATTTTGAGTTTTGACTAAACTCCTTTCGTCCAATATAGGCACCACAGAAAATCCCATAAAAATGCACAGTGGTACCATTGGTTATATTTCTCATCGAGGTAAAATGATCACTAAAAAGTACCTGGCTTTAGGGAGCCATCCAAATCAGCAGGTCCCCCAGGAGTTACTGAACTGATAAAAACACCCAGATCCAGTCTTCCTGTCTTCTCTCCACCAACAATCTGAAATCCTAGGAAAAAAAACATTTTCAAAGAATCCTTTCAGTATTGTTCCAGCTTCTAATGACTAATGTTTAGCTACTTGAAACTCAGAATTCTGGACGCTCTCCGTATCAAATATGAATGGCTTCTAAGTCTACTTTACAGACTCTTCCTGACAGATGGAAAATGTCAAATGGAAATATCTTCTGTATTTACTTTGGTATTCATGACATTTTCTGTAGAAAACTAGCTTTTGCCAAAGACAAGCTGAGGCTTCAATGCCTTTGGGATTGTTCATGAAATTCTCCCCAGCTTTTCATTCCTATACCAGCAGTGACTTACCCAAGTCATATTTGTTATCCTTTTTCAAATTCACCAAGGTGATCTCCCTTTCTGGTGAAGACACAATGCTCCATCTTTTTTGCAGAACATCTATTGGAAATCACATTTAAAAACAAATATACAGAATGAAGGAAAGTAACAAGGGTGCATTTGTAAATTTCTTCCAACTTAACTAACTTTTAAAATGATTTGAGAACTGATCAATCATTCAGTTACTTATAAAGGACTCTTGTCAAAATGTATTACTGGTTCTGATTAGATTTCCATGCAACTTTTTGAACAGTCTTATAGTTTTTAGCAGTATACGTACATAAGCACACATACATGTCTGTAGCTTTTACTGGTAATTTGAAAACCAGAATTGTTATTTTTAAAGACATGGGTCTATAAGTAAAATACTCATCTACAAAAGGGGAGGGTTGAATTAGATGATCTTTGAGGTACCTTTCAGCCCTATGTAAGTCAATGCACCTAAATTCAGTTTTGTTTATTGTTTGTTCTTTTCATTTATATGACTGTCATGGTGGAGATTATTTCCTTGGCTCTAATTATTTCACTTTGTATCAGTTCGTGTAAGTTTTCCCATGCTTTTCTAAAATCTTCATACTCATTAGTTCTTACTGTGTTCTTACTATTCCATACCAGACAAGTTCCACAACTTGTTTAGCCATCCCCAAACTGACAGGCATCTGTTTGTTTCCAGTTCTTGTTACTTCCAAAAATGCTGCTATCAGTATTTTGTTGTATATGGGACCTTTCTTTTTATTCTTGACCTGTGTGGTGTATATGCCTAGCAATGGGATATCTGGGTCAAGGGATATGGATATTTTAGTCACTTTCTTAGCATAATTCCAAATTAGAAAGTGACAGTTTGTATTTGTCAATTGCTTTTCATTTTCTCAATGCACTTATACACATTTCATTTTACTATAGGAAGATAGGACAATGATTACTTCCATTTACTTTCCATTTAGTACAGGGAAGGTAAGGGATACCCAGAGTCACAGAGCTTCTTAGTATCAGAGCCAAGATGATGATTTAAATTTGTTAATTTTCTACCTATGTTCTTTCAGCTAGATATTAAATACGTTAAACTAAATACTGCACAGAAAACCAAACCCAGAAATGTGTCTATTAATAAAGTATCACTAACAAAGTTATCTACTTAGAAACATAAACACATATTTTTAATTCAATTACTTCCATCCCTAATGATTGTCCTGTATCTCTTCTGCCCTTTACAGCTGAACTCCCAAAGGTCATCTACACTAGGTGCCTCCAATTTCTCTCCTCCTTCTTTAATTCCTGAAATGTTATCCAACCATTATCATTCCACCAAAACTGCTCTCTAAAGAGATTCCAATGATTTCTTAGTTGCCAAATCCAGGGGTGGGGAACTTGTGGCCTCAAGGCCAAATCCAAAGGCCTTTCCTCACTGTTCATTCTCTTTAATCTCTCTGTAGCCTTTTATCCTCATGATCATCACAGACACCTCCCTCCACTCTTCTCACTAGATTTCTGAGACACTATTCTCTCTTAATTCTCCTCCTCAGTCTCCTTTGCTTGACCCTTATCTAGATCACACCTTTTAACCTTAGGTGTCCCTTAGGGTTCTGTCCTGGGTCGTCTTCTCTTCTTTCTTTATACCACTGCACTTGGTGAGCTCATTAGCTCTTGTAGAATCAATTATTTACCATCCCTATGCCAATGCCATATCCACTTATCCTGACCTAACCCCTCTGCTGACCTTCAATCTTGCACCTCCAACTGCCTTTGAAACATCTCAAACTGGATTCCAGCAGACATGTCCAAAACTGAACTCATTATCGTTCCCCTAAAATCCCTCCTATCTCCTTTATTATTGTGGAAAGTAACATCATCCTCCCATTCCCTCAGGCTCACAACCTAGGAGTCATGCTGGTTTGTTCACTATCTCTTACCTCCCATATCCAGTGTGTTGCCAAAGCATATTGATTTCACCTTTGCGACTTCTCTCCGATAAGCCCCCTTCTATTCTCTGATACTGCTGCTACTCTAGTGGTACCTCATGCCTGGACTATTGCAATAGCCTGATGGTCAGTCTGCTTGCCTTAAGTCTCTCTCCACTCCAATCCATCTTCCATCCTCCACCAAAGTGATTTTCCTCAAGTGCAGGTCCAACAATGTCACCTCCATACTTAGTAAATTCCATTCTTCAGGATCAAATACAAAATTTTATGTTTGGTATTCAAAGCCCTTCCTAACCTAGTCCCCTTTTACCTTTCAAGTCTTCTTAAACCTTGTTCCCCAACATGATCCAGAGATACTGACCCCTTGGTGGTTCTACAAAGAAGACACTCATCTCTTGGCTGTTTGCATTTTCTCTTGCTGTCCTATGCCTGAAATGTTTTCTCTCCTTAGTATTCTGACTACTGATCTCTCTTGCTTCCTTTAAGTCTCAACTAAAACCCCACCTCCTACATGAAGCCTTTTCCAGCCTCTCTTAATTCCAGTGCCTTCTCTTTCTTAGTCATTTCCTTTTTATCCTGTATAAAGCCTTTTTGTATATATTTATTTGTCCCCCCACTCAATTGTAAGAGCCTTGAGGCCAACAACTGCCTTTTGCCTCTTTTTGTATCCTCAGCACTTAGTATAGTGCCTGACACATAGATGATACTAAATAAATGATTACTGATAGACAAATTATAATTTTATAAAAATCTTTGGATTGAAATAATGGCACACAAAAGTGCAATTACTAGCTTTTCCCTGGTGAAGACCAAAGGATGTGTCTTTGATAATAACAATAACTTACAATCAGTAACTATAAAGAGTATGATGTCTTTGCTATGTTATTTGATGAATATTTTTAAAAGCTATAGGAAATTTCACTCTCTGTGGGTTTTAAATATCCAATAACTTAAACAATCCTCAAAAAGGGCAATAATCACATTTATTTCCTCCTTTCCCTTTGACATTTATTTTAATAGGAAGGATAGGTTAGGTTATATGAGCCTGTAGGATAATTCATTTTGGAGGAAAGAAAGGTATTTTATAACATAGATAATAGGTGAAAATATCAGTGAGTATGGTGCCAAGGGAGGCAGTGTTAAAAAAAAAAAGCGCTGGATTTTATAGTGAAAGGATTTGGGTTAGAATTCCATGTCTGGAAAGGCTTGCACAGTAATTAAATGGTATCGATTAAGACAAGAAGAAAAAAGAACAATATTCACAAGGAATAATGTGATGATACACAACTTTAAAAGGCAGCCAAATGCAGGTTTACTGCAATGACTGATCTTGGGATGAGGGAAGAGATAATGAAACACATTTCCTTGCTCTTGAGAGACATGTTTTGAGACTAGGGCTGTGTAATGTTTCACACACTAAAAGCTGCAGGCATTTTGTCAGCTGGTTTGGCTTAATCTGTTTTCATTCTTACAAAAGGCATCAATAAAACTTCAAAATCTCTTGGCTCCGCCACTAGGCCTCAATTTATCTGTAAACTTAAATGAAGACACTAGATTTTCCATCTCTAAATCTAAGTCTATAATCCTGTGTGAGAGTATAGGGGTG
Source organism: Trichosurus vulpecula (assembly GCF_011100635.1). Lineage (NCBI taxonomy): Eukaryota > Metazoa > Chordata > Mammalia > Diprotodontia > Phalangeridae > Trichosurus > Trichosurus vulpecula. The sequence goes on from NC_050578.1 coordinate 69,853,937, forward strand.
GGACCACAAGATGGTCTTTATGAGGCATTTGCATTAATGGTGGGGAATGGCTGAATTTTGATAAACGGAAATAAGGGGGAGGGCAGCAGCAGATAAGGCCACAGCACATTTAAGTGGGTGAGTGGACAGAGTGTGGCCTTAGAATCCAGAAGACTTGAGTTTGAGACCGGCCTTGGTTGCTTACTGGCTAGCTGCGTGACCCAAATGAGACACTTAATTCACAGGGTCATTGTGAGGATCGAATAAAATAACATATGTAAAACACTGTGCTAATGTTAAAGCACTATAGAGCAAAGAACCAGTTTGGGTGAATATTGGTAGTTAATGCTACAGTATGTTAAAGCATTATTTATCTTTTTTGCAATAAACATTAGTTGGTGGTAACAGTAGTAATGTGGCACCTAGTCTAGTGAAGGTTCTAAAATAATGCCTTAACTACAGGATTTGGGGAAAATTTTTTTTAGCAAAAACACTGACCTATTTGTATGGTGCATTCCACCTCATGGAATCACAAAGCCACAGACGTTATGAGTTCTAGAACAATTTGAATGGAATCTTCCCTCTAGTGTATCATACAGCCCTATAAATGGTCATCCAGCCTCTCCTACCTTCCTGCCTCCACAGACCATCCCCTTCCTCTCCTTCTCTCTCCCCCAAGCATGAAATGTTCTTCTTCTTCGACTCGGTCTCTTGGAATCCCTAACTTCCTTTCAGGCTGTTTGATTCCCTCTAGGTGTTAGAGTGTACATTGGTGTTCCCTCACTCCCTGTAAATTCCTTAACAGTAGGGACAATATCATTAGTATTTCGGTATCCCTACTGCCTAGCAGAGCACCTGCTGCTTAATAAGTGAACTGAATTGAAAGGTAGTTTGAGGTCAGAGTATGAATAACTTTCAATTCTTCTCCTTTCCAGTAATGACTCTTCAAAAAAAAACAAAACAACTTCAGCTCCAAAAGTATAGAGACATGTGCAAAGGTGAGAAGGGTGATGGGCTGTCCTGCACACTATTAAACTATCATATTCTATACATGTTCTTCCAATGTGGGGTGTTTTACCATAGGTGGCTAGAGGGACAGGAAGCAGAAGGAAGCAAGCAGTAAAAGCTAGTAGTTAAATAATCATTCTCTAAACATATTCTGTAAGTTCAAGATTCATTTGGATTAAGGACTTCCTCTCTGGATATCCAAGCACTTCCTAGAGGAAATGAGTCATTTACATTTTATTATAAATCATTTTAATCAGAGCAACACTTAGCTGAGACCTGCTAAATGAATTTTGATGGTTGGGATGGAAAAGGGTAAGGAGAAAAAAAATGGAGGAAGAGAAGATATTTATCATTGGTAGTCTTCTTTTATCCTCATACGAACTTTCTCTACTGGGCTTCCTCACAATTCCTTCCTCTTTATCTGGATTTGGCAATCTATTCAAATGTATTTCTGGGGCCTATCTTGTTCCCAAGGCTGAAGGAGAATCTTCTTGTAGCTCCCACAATGCTAATTTACCAGCTAGTGGCACAGTAAATAGACCACTGGGTCAGGAGTCAGGAAGACCTGAGTTCAAATCCAATGTCAGACATTTAACAGTCATATGACTTGGACAAGTCACTTTCTGTTTGCCTCAGTTTTCTACCTCAATGATTTGTTGTGCAGATCAAAGGAAATGTTTGTAAAAAGCACTTAGAACTGTGCTTAACACATGGAAAGCACTACATAAATGCTTACTTCCTTCCCTTGTTATTCCTTACCACAGTCTTGCCTATAGAAATAATAATGATGTGTGTGTGAGTGTGTGTGAGTATCAGTTCAAGGTTTACAACATGATTTACACATCTTATCTCATTTGATCATCTTATTTAATATTATCATCCCATTTTGCTGATGAAAATATCAAGGCTAAGATAGGTTAAGGCTTGTCATCACATAGCTCTTAAGTATGTGAAGAGAACCCAGTTCTTTCTTCTCTTGTTGCTCACTAAAGAAGAATGTGTAAGAGAAAAATTAAACTGGGAAGAGAATCATTAGCTAAGAAGGTGGTATCTGAGAATGGAAGTTGGATTTTTAGACCACAGCTTAAAATAAATGTGAGGGTGACAGAGTCCTGGCCAAAGATGAAAGAAACCTAACAAAGGCTGTGGATTTGCCAGATGTCTCACAAATTCAATCAAAAGGGCTTTAAATTTAAAAAGTTATGGGAGGGAGTAGAAAATGCACCCCCCCTCCAATTACATACTGTAGGGAATAGCTACAAATAAAGAAAAAGAACAGTGGCTGAGACACCCAGAAATTCATGAGAAACAGTCTAAGAAAGAGAACCAGTGGTAAAAATCTATGGGCTAAAACACATATATAAAGATGTCCAAAAGCTTAGGCAACAACCAAAAAGAATCAGAGGTCCTAACATAAGGAGGCAAGTCTAATCTCACAGTTATCAGTGAGACTTGGTGAGATAAAGTCCATGGGAGGACTATGGCTCTGGATGGGTACACCTTATTCAAAAGAAGTAAGTTAGGTAAAAGGGTGTGGGGTAGCAGTATATCTTAAAAAGGCATCCTCACAGGAGCAATCCAGGAACCAGAAGGAGGAAGCATGACAAAGTGTTTGGGTGAAGGTCAAAGGGTGGAGAAACAGAAATGGTTTTGCCGCCAGAGTATACTACAGACCACGTGGTCAGAAAGAGATAACAGACAAAGGAATCAGAGAAATGGATTCCAAATTTGGCAAAGAGGAATGATATAAAAGTGATGGGGGGGGGATCAAATAATCCAGAAATCAGTGGAGGCTTTCTCTCTGTCAAATGCAGAATATCTCCTTGACTTGCCTTAGTGATAATTTCATCATCAATCATAAAAAGACTAGGGGTTAACTAGAAATCGATGTTAGGTATTTTCCCAACTGGAGGCTTGGAGCAATTGTTACTGAACTCAGAACTTATCACCTAAAATAAAGTCCCTAAAGCAGAAGAGGCAGGAAATAAGTGGACCTTACGAGACATTATATTATTTCCCAGACTTAAAAATGAGCTTTTCCCCCCACTTTAAACAGGGCATGGAGGACAGATAGCACAAAAGAACAGAAATGGGGAGGGTGGAAGAGGCAATAGTGTCCAACAAGGCTAGAGAGATAGTTTGGGGCCAGGTTGTGTGGGGCTTCAAAAGCTAAACAGAAGAGTTTATATATTATCCTGAATAAAGGAGTCACATGTCATTTGCACTACTTGAGGAAAACTATTTTGGCAGTAGGGAATAGGATGGATTAGGATTTTGAGAGATTTGAGGCAGAAAGAACACTTAGGAGGCTGTTGTAATAATCTAGATGAAGTGTGTTTAGGGTCTTAACTCACATGGTTGCTGTGAGAGTAGAGACAGGGCCAGATATGAGAGAGGTTGTGAAGGTACAAGTCCAAGATTAGACCATCATTGGATATATGGAGTGAGAGACATGAGGAGTCTAGGGTAATGCTGAGATAATGAGTCTGGAAAGAATGTCGTTCCTTGATAGAAATGGAGAAGCTTAGAAGAGATGATGGTTTCAGGGGAAAGATGATGAGTTCAGTTTTAGATATGTTGACTTTAAGAAATATCTATAATATTAAGTTTAAAGTACACAATTGGCAATTGCGGAATTAATTGCGGAATTGGGATTAAAGCTCAGGGGAGAGACTGGGGCTGGGTATAAAGATGTGTGAGTCCTCTGCATTGAAAGGAGTTCAATCCATGGCAGCTGATAAGGTTACCAAGGAAGAGAGGAAAGAGGGAGAAAAGGGTCTAGGAAAGAACCTTGGAGAAGACCCACAGTTTGGAAGGATGATGTGGATGATGACCAAGAAGAAGCAGTCAGGTAGCAGGCAAACAAGGAAGAATAGTGTCAGGAAAACCCAGAGAGGAAGAGAGGGTAACCAGCAGGTTGAATTCAGCACATAGGATGGAGAGGAAGAGGACTGAAAAAAGACTTATCAGAATTGGCAATTAGGAGATCACTGGTAACTCTGGAGAAAGCAGTGATGAGGTTGAAGGCCAGAACACAAAGGGTTGAGGAGAGGAGCCAAAAACACTACTATGATTTTGGGTCACATTAAGATGGCCATAACTTTTAGAAAGAAGATGATAGTCCCACTAGACTCCTTCCTTATAAGACCTCACCTAGCGTATTATGTTCAATTTTGAGGATGCTGGATTAAAAATGATATTGATTAAGCTGGAGAGTGTCCAGAGAAGGTCAACCAGGAGGGTAAAAGGCCTTAAGTCCCTGTCAGAATAGGACCAGAGGAAGGAATCAGGCATGATTAACATGGTGGTAGGGAAGGGCATGATTAGACTTGTCCTGTTTGGACCCAGAAGACATAACCAAGAGCAATAGGTGGAATTCTCAAGCAAGCCACTTTAAGCTTGATGTCAGGAAAAATGTCCTAATAATCAGAGCTGGGCCTCTCCTCCTTGGAGGTCTTCAAGCACACATTGTACCATCTTGTTGAGGATGCCTTTTGTATATGGGTTGGAACGGATGGCTGCTGAGGTCCCTTCAAACTCCCTTTTTGTAAAAAAAAAAAAAAAGAAAAAGAAAAAAAAGAAAAAAAAGAATTCCAACTCTCAGAGCTAACTACAAGCAGACTGGACTGCCTTAGGAGATATGGAGATTCTCCCTAATTGGAGACTTCAAAGGATCCATCATCCTTTGGGGGTATTGTAGAAGGATTGGATTCATTGAAGAGTTGGGTTGGACTAGGTGGCTTTCAAGTCCATGCACGCACTGAGATCCCGTAATTTTTTCAAGTCCAGTCACTTATTCATTATGCTCTTTAGTAGGTACCGCATTATGCACTGATTGATTTAGGGAATGAAAAGGATAGGATTGGGAGGAATACATGATAATAGAAAAAAATCAATAAAGTTAATTTTGGTACATGTCAATAAAATTAAAAGTTGATTGATAATGGACTACCTAGTCTAAAATATACAGGAACTAATTGCTAATATTTTAATATTAAATGTTAAAACATTAATTTAATGTAAAATGTAAGGGCATATTAGATATTTAAAATATCCTTTTTTCTTGAAAATAGATGCTATGATGATTTAGTTTTTTTAAAAAATGAACTCTGGTTTGCAAAAAGTAATTGAAATAATACTTTGAAACCATTCTACTTGAGGTATTTTGCTTTTATATCTCCCAATACTGTAATACTACATACTAGAATATATGTTATTTCTGTCATGGACTTCTTTGAGACTCTGGTGAAGACTATGGTTCTTTCTCACAAGGATATTTTTAAATATATAAAATAAAATTGATAGCATTACAAAGGAAACTATGTTGCAATATTTATCAAAATACATTTTAGAAAATCAAGTTCATGCACCTCAGATTTACAACTCTTACTAGAAAGCGTTCATATTCAACACTTTAATATGTACTTTATTTTTACAAAGCATCCTCATTAATAAATTGATGTTAAATAAAGGGCCACTAAATATACTGATGACAGAATCATATACTCATTGACCTAGAGCTAGAAGGGAATTCAGAGAGCATGTAATCCAACCAGCCCATTTTACAGATGATGAAACGAAGGCCTAAGTGACATGCCCAGAGTCACACAGATAATAATCATCAGAGGGAAAATTTGAACCCAGGTCCTCTGATTCTATACACATTGTGCTTTCCACTGTACCATATCTGGAAGATATCTTAGGAAAGGTAATTTGATAAATTATTACATGCGTAACCCACCTAACATGATGTTAAGGTAAACAATTTTGTAGGGCTCAGTTGGTTATAAGAACTTACTAGACGGGAAACTTTATGACAGCCACTAGTTAGCATCTTAAAAATTTCTGCATTTTATTCAATGCCCTAACACAACTGATACCTTAAATGTTTGTTGAATTGAGTTTCACAAATATGGTGAATTTATAGAAGAGACTAGCTATATGGTATTATTGATGGTATTAAAAATGACTTTGGTCATGGCAATAACATGCATGTCTGGCTGTGTAATTTAAAATACATATGTTAATAAAAAATATTCAGCCATTAGTTGGAGATAATGGCTGGTAGATTACATGACAAGAAAAAAGGTAGCAATAATTTTTGCAAACCCACCATTTTCTTTCAAGGATGCTTGGGATAATCCATTTCCAGAGCTAATTCCTATGGCATAAATCAATGATTAGACATTAGTCAAAAGATTAAAAATCGATTATTTCCTCAATTTTAATGTATAAAACATTAAGCTTATAAATGAAGAAATATTTACTAAAAACCCTCCCAAAGTGGTCATAATGGCATACTAAAGTTTCAAGTTATTTACTCATTAAGGTTGCTTTGCAGAAAATGTTTAATCAGAATTAATGTTTTTGAGACAAATGTTAAACCATCAAAATTATATTAAATTTTTAAAAAGTCATACAATGTGAACAAAATAAATGAAGAAATACATGCAAAAAATAAGATCTTTTTATAAGTTAATTTCCTTTTATCCTACATAGATTCCTTGGGTTCATATGTAATCTTCAGACTTATTTTTGAAAAATAAGACACACTGCATTCTTTTTGTGGTTGTTCAGTCATTTCAGACTCTTCATGATCCCTTTTGGGATTTTCTTGGCAGAAATACTGCAGTGGTTTGCCATTTCCTTTTCCAGCTTATTTTACAGATGGGGAACTGAGGCAAACAAGGTTAAATGACTTGCCCAGGGTGATACAGCTCACTAGTAAGTGTCTGAGATCGTATTTGAACTCAGGAAGATGAGTCTTCCTGACTCCAGGGCCAGCACTTCATCCACTGCACCTCCTAACTGTCCCACACATTACATATGGAGATTATTTTTCAAATGTTGGAAATTAAAAAAAAAACCACAATTCTAAATTCTCATAAATTCTAAATATAACATCTCAATCTGTTTTTAAAAATCTATAAAAAATTGGGTCAATGGTTTCTTTTTTCTTTTTGGGGGGAGAGGGGAGGAAGATTGTGAGGTAGGAAGGGGAATAATGATTATATTGATACGAATAGCTCATATTTATATAATGCTTTGAAGTGTATAAAATACTTTTCATACAATTTCATTTGAAAAGACAGCAGGGGCAAAGGGGGAGGACTGGGAGGAAGGGAAATGGAATGAAGAGCTTTTTGCTTCTCTTCTGTCTTACATATTCTCTTTTCTGGGTAATAGTCTAGACCTCTGTATTACCACTTACCCAATGGTTGAGAGACTTGCCTCTGCATGTTTTTCTTGTTTGAAGCAACAAGGAAAACCAATAATTTTGTTTCAGAAGGCAAGAATTATTGAGTAATATTTGTTTGAAATTACAGTTAAAATAATAATTTGATGTTTTTCAAATATGTGATTTTTCCTGATGGTAAACCAACAAGGCAATATTCTATGTGCTTAGTCAACTGAAGACTCAATAAAAAGACCACAGGTTAGACAGAAAGTTATTTGATGAAAATAATTGACGATTTGCATCAACAGATTATATAAAATAAGCTATAAATATCATAAGGATGATTTAAGAATTCATTGGAAACAATTTACCTCATGTCATATTGAAAGCATCTGAAATAAACTTTCTTCAAAGAAAGCTACAATCAACACAGTTCATCAAAAGCAACAAGAACAATAGAGGAAAATCCAAAGGGAAAGAGCAGTATACCAAAGAGACCAGAAAACAACTGTCTCAATTTTCTGCTAGTGAGCTTGCGGATGACCGAAGCCAAAAAAAAAAAAAAAAAAAAAAAAAGGGAAGTAAATGTCTGTGTCAAGAAGCAATCAAGCAAATCGTTTTGATGTTAGGTTACTGAACAGATCTGGTGCATTTTAATCAGCGAGGGCATTTTAATTTATGAAAACATTTTGATTAGAAGCAAAGATCATTGGCAACAGTGTCACAAACCAGCACAAATAATGACCAGGTAACCAACATTAGTTTGTTTACTTTTAAATATGAATTTTTACATAGGGGAGAAAAAAGGGAAGCTTGATTATGCTGACCTACAACATATGCGTGACCAGTGTCTTCAACCGATGAGGAGTCTGATTCATGCTTTCTCCTTTCAGGGCTTCTACTTAAACTTGCAACAGACTTTGAACTAAAGTGGTAGGGGAAGGAAGGTAGGAGGAGGAAGAGTCAATTAAAAAAACTGGCAAAAATAATAACTGAAATGTCAAAAACAACAAACAAAAATGTACAGATATATATACATGTAATGTGTATATATCCATATATATATGTATATATGAAATTCACAAAAAGGAGTCTGGGTAACTTAACAATGATTCTTACTTATTGAGTTTCCTGAATCCTGCCACACACTCTGTCTCTGGCCGCGCAATCTGCTGAGATGGTTTTCCCACCAGCTCCTCATTGGCTTGTGGTGGGGAGTCAACGTTGTCAATAACACTTTTTTGATGAGGATAGAGAGAGACCTGACTGAGATCATGGTAGGATTTGCTCATTCCGCTGGGCCTTTCCTCCCATGATGTTTTTTCACTCCTTTCTTTTGAACTGCCTTGCAGTGGCTGGTACAGGGACAACTCCGAGCAGGACAGTCTCTTCAGAATCTCGGCTTGAACGGACAAAGGCCGAACAGCCAGTTTGTTCAGCGTGCTGCTGGCCAGGCTGCCGGTGCTGACTGCACGCCCCATAGTGTATCCTCTAACAGAATCTCCTTGGAAGTTCAGACTCCTAAACGAAGCTCTCTCTACAAGGAAATAGGATGGCTTTACCAGACTGCAATGTGAAAATAATTTTACTTGAAGACACCTTAACTGATGAAGTAAACGTGTGCACACAGACAATTGGTAACTTTTTGGTTGCCGGCCTAAGGACATGGCTGAGCAAGAAAAGATTTTAACCATGGTTCTCAGGGTCCTGGCTTTAATTCCAACCCATTTGGCTTAACTCACCTACATCTCCTCATGGAGCATCTCTCAGCCCTAACACCTACAGGAATTATTATCCCTCATTCCAGATAGCTCCCAAAGATGGGATACTTCCTTAATTTGAGATGGCTGAGAATAGCACGGTACATGTTTTGGGAAGTTTTCATCCTTGAAGCTACTTGGTATTTTCACCAAAGTTTATGAATTCATACTTATGTTATTTAACATAGTGCATAAGATGGCAAGAAATCTACAGAAGTTGTTCAGTCAATTGACTGTGAAGCCTGTAAAGTCCATTCTGTGTATCCAAGCCATGAGGCTCCTGTTGTCAGATCAAGCATTGGCTCTGGAGTCGACTGAACACATAAGAATCTGTTGTAGAAAACCGATTACTGTATTCCCTTCACAAGAATAGCCTTATAGGTGTGGACCATTGCTTAGTCTTTTTAAATGTACCTAGAGATGATTCAGCAGGCACATGGGAGATTTTAGAATCCTAAGACATCAGAATAAAGCAAAAGTGGTCAGGTTTTCTTTGGACAGTGTGTTCTCAATATTATTTTTGTTTTAACATCTAGAAAAGGGGTCAATTTCTCATTTCAGTTTTTAGATGAAATATCTGGGGGGTAATAAGTCATTTGCCTATGAACTCTGGGAAAAGTTGTAGTTTTGTTGAAATACTATACCTTTGCCTAATCTAATTTTTGCACTTATTGTGTTTTAGTGTATTTATAAGTGGTGAACTCAGTTTCTGAAATTAAGCATTTCATCTGCAATTAAAATTTTTTTTCAGTCTTGTTAGAATTTCTATTATCTATACAAAATAAGACAGGGAGGCAATGATTCCGGAGAAAGACACAGTGGTAAACATATACACAGAAAAAGATATGTTTTGAGGTCTGCTTCTACACAAAAAAAGAACTTCAATGTCCTCTTTTAACAACAGAAACCCAAGTTTGTATTTCTTACAGTCCACATTTCTTTAAGCTAATAGCTCCTGCCACACTGATGACTTCATGGCTGGATTTGGATGGGTCACTTCCAGCAAAGTGAAATGTCAGACAGTCTCTCAGTGTTTTTATTTATGTACATGATCTGGGAATCTCGTTATGTCCAAGCTTTCATAGAGGATCCTTTTATTTTAGCATATTAATCCAATGCCTGTAAGACGTGGAGCAGAGAGAAACTTTTAGGAACTTTTCTAAGCATTTGCTAGCCTGATGAACGAAGCAGTGTCACTTGCTATTTGAATTTGGGGCCATTAAGAGTAATCAATACTCTCCCATGTAAATGAAAAACAAACACGGAAAGGAATAGCAGATTTCGCCTTCTGAAGCATTACCGACCTTCATCTCTATTCAAAGGCAGGAAAAAGGTCAGGAGAAAGATTAGCGGCTTCTATCTCTCTCTCAAACCTCATGTGGGTTCAGCATGAGGTAGGAAGCAGCATACCACATCTGCTAAATTAGATAGTATTTTGGAGCCTATTTTGACATCAAGATATTATATTTCCCTAAAGCCTCATCTTATGGATCAGCTGGAAGGGATGTAAGTTACATAGGAAGCCCGAAAGTTGATGATGAGGGCTTTTCAACTTCCACCAGCCAAAAGAAAGCAAGAGGGATGCCATTTATTATGCATGGATAGAACCTTCCTGCTCCCATTAAAATCATAAAAGTAAAATAACAGAGCCACTAAATAGTGCTTTTTAAAAAAAATCAAAATTTATTTTACAATCTAGATTTTTTTTTCTATTCTCCAAATGAAGGGCTGAGTTGCAGAATGAAGACATAAAAATGAGTTGGCATATATTTAGTAACATTTTAGAAGAAAGAGAACCTTTTGCATTTCCAATTTTATCTCTGTATGCCAAAATATCTTTTAAATATAATGCTATTATATGTCATCTTTCCTGACAACTTATCCATATGTAGATTATTTCAGATGATGGGCTCAAGGTTGAATTTTTATCTATTTCAACACAATCATAGGATAAAGTGTATTCCTAACTCCACCCAGCCTTGCCCTCTGGAATGGTTTTTTCCATAAGCAACAAACTTCCCTTCATCTGAAATCTTTTCCTCTTCTACTCCTTCCATCTACAGGCTCTTACTGAAACTTGGCTTCCCCTTGATGACACAGCCTCTCTGGACATGTTTTCTAGTACTGGCTGCACCTTTACTCATTCCCCTCAGCATACTGGTCAAGGAGGGGGAGCTGGAATACTCCCTGTTCTCCACTGCCACTTTCAGGTTCTCCTCCTTTCCCCATCACTCGGTAATCTCTCTTCCTTTGAGGCTCATGCTGTTTACATCTACCACCCAATCAAAATCCAGGTAGCTGTTGTCTATAGAACCCCAGATCGTGCCAACTAACTGTAGGTGTCCCTCAGGATTCTGTCGTGGGCACTCTTCCCTTCTCCCTCTATACCACTCTACAATCAGCTTCCATGGATTTAATTACCATCTCTATGCTGATGATTCTCAAATCTACACATCCTACCTCAAACTCTTCGCTGACCTCCAATCTCACATCTCCAATGTCCTTTCATACTTCTCAAATTTTATGTTCAGTAGACAGCTTAATCTCAACATGTCAAAAATGGAACTCATTATCTTTCTACCTACACCTTAGCTCCCTCTTATCTTCCCAGTTACAGAGGAGGGCAACATCATCCTCCTAGTTCCTCAAGCTCACAAGCTAGAAGTCACCCTGGATTCCTCACTATCTCATACCCAATCTGTGGCTAAAGTCTATCAATTATATCTTTGCAATATCTCTTGAATATGCTCCCTTCTCTCCTCTGACACTGCCACCATTCTAGTGCAGGTTCCCATCACCTCACACTTGGATTATTTTACAGCAGCTCGCTGGTGGATTTGCTTTCCTCAAGTCTCTCCCCATGCCAAACCATCCTATATTCAGCCACAAAAATGAGTTTCTTAGAGTGCAGGTCCAACCATGTCACACCTCCCACCCCGCCCCCTCCCCACATTCAACAAATTCTAGTAGCCTCCTTTGTCCTCTATGCTCCAAAGGCTATGTTTGGCATTCAAAGCCCCTCATAACCTAGTACCCTCCTATCTTTCCAGTCTTCTTACACCTTACTCCCCAATATGTACTTTTCATTCCAGTGACATTGGTCTCTTGGCTGTTCCACAAACATAGCACTCCATCTCTTAGCTCTGAGCATTCTCCCTGCTGTGCTCCATGCCTGCAATGCTCTCCCTCCTCCACTCTATTGACCTCTCTGGCTTCCTTGAAGTCCCAACTAAACTCCCACCTTACACAGGAAAGCCTTCCCCAAGCCCTCTAAATTCCAGTGCCTTCCCTCTGTTAATTATTTCCTATTTATCTGTTTATATCTATTTATTATTCCTATTTATTTATAGCTTGTTTTGTATGCATTTTTTTTTTCGCATTGGACTGTAAACTTCTTGAGTCCAGGGAATGTCTTTTGCCTCTTTTTGTATCCCCAATGCTTAGTACAGTGCCTAGCCTGAGGTAGGTGCTTAAAAAATGTTTCCTGATTGATTACAGATTAAGAGTTGGAAGGGACTTTCTATGTAATGGAGTCCAAACCTATATTTACATAGATGAAAGGAAGTTAATTGACTTGAACAAGGTCAGATGTGGCGGAGCCAAGATTGGAACCCAAACCCTGTGCTCTTTCCACCCCGGTAAATCCCTGAAATTCCAACACTTTTCTGAAAGTTCTAGGAATCTCTTTAAAAAAAATCAGAACATATCAAAGTAACTGAATTTTACTCTTGACTACAAAAGCCCAGAAACAGATTTATCTATCCTTCAGGTAAGTTGATTTGTCCTATTTGCAAGAATCAGTATGTTCTCAGAATCTGACTTGTGGAATTCTGCACAATCAAGCTTTGCTCCATCAGGGGATTACATGATGACAGATCTAGAACTGAAAGGCACTAGACTAACCCTAAAAAGCACTAGAATTAGACCACGTATTCTAACCCTCTCATTTTAAAAATGGGAACAATGAAGCCCAGTGTTCTTTCCAACATGCCATCAGGTCTCTGAATTAGAGCTTTCAATTCAAAGTCAACTCTTTTCTACTTAACGACCTTCAAACATTTTTATAAACATGCAACCAAAAGATAAAAATAACTTCCCTTGATGACAATGAAAATTTTATATTCAGTATTTTCCTTTGTCTGAGTAAAAAGGGGACAAATGAAGTCCTAGAATGATTTTAATCTTATAATATTCTATAATGTTTACCAAAAGAAATTATATCATCTGGTTTTGTTTTTCTTTTACCATAAATGTAGCCTGAGCTAATCCTCATACTTATAATATGCATGGTACCTCATTAAGAGCAGGCCTCTGACTTTAGTATTTTATATAGTCATATCACCATATCCACTTCAGATCAGGAAGTTGGCACTTAAGGTGGCACTGGGTCAGAGAGAGGCGGGAATACAAGACCAGCACTATTGCCAGTATGTCCCATTGCCTCTAGTAGACCCTAGCTATTAGGAACAGCCTCCAAAAACACCAATATACTTCTCAAACCTGAAAAAAAGTGTTAGACACACAGTAAACCGAGGCAGAGAAGGACAAATTCACTTAGGCTACTGCTTTCATTGCTCTTTAAAAAGCCCATCTTTAGTGTGAGTAGGAAGCAAGGGAGAACACTATCAAGCTGATTCAAAGCAACAATTATTTTTCAGAGGAGGTTAAAAAAAGTGTGTTTGTGTGTGTGTGTGTGTAAATTTTTTCATGATTTGCTTTGAAAAGTGTTAGAAAGTAGAGACCAGATAATGAATAGAGTTCTCAGCTTCCCTCTTAAAAAGTAGATTACTGGGACAGAACACAGCATACGTTGTTAGACAAAGATCCCGGGTGCGTTGTTTTTGCTATAAGGTTTTCTTTGCTAAAAAGGCAGGGTTCAATTTGGAGAAAGAATGAAGGAAGAAAACAAGAAATAGAAAATAAAAGTGTAAGAGAATAGAGAAGAAATAGAGATTCCAAAATTTCATGAAACAGCAAAGAGGACCGTATTCCATCTAAGTCGGAAGTTTTGCTACTTGTAAAAAAGCGGTAAAAATTTACCATCTCATCAAATCTCATGTAGATGATACCAATGCCAGTTCTAACAGTCATAATTTTATTTTTAAGAACCTTTTAGCATTTTGTCTACACAAGGCAATCTTTACTTTGACTTTTCACATTTTGTTTGTGTGTATAACAAGTTTGTAGGAGATGAGACAGGCATAGTATTCCACTGCCGCCCTCCCCCAAAGATTTTGTTATAAATAATGTTTCAGCCTTAAGAATTTTATTTTGGATTATTTACAATGGGATATTTGTCCAAGCAGGTAAATGGATAAATATAACAAGACTAATACATAATAATATAATTACAGTACACACGGAATGTGGAAAGCAGGAAAGGATAAATTTCTAGTATGGTTATCCACCCATATGATCCTGGAGGCAAAATCTTGACTTGGCGAATTCAGAATGGGGAGAAGGAGATAAAGATTCCTGGATGTTCTTTTAGGATCTTTGTTTGGATTGATTCAAAATAATCCCAACTTTATAATGTTTCATTTCAAAATAGAACCTAGTATATAAGAACTTCATGACTTTTTTTTTGTCGTCATTTTGCTTCCGTAGAGGACAATACACAATAGGGGTTTAATTGCGATTTTCTTATCTTTGACATAGAAATAATAACACTTGTAGCATTTACTTCGCAGAGTTGTTATGAGGAAAGGGCTAGAATTTGAGTAATTGTTATTACTTCTGAACAATATCATTTTTTATTCTGAAAAAAATTCAGATTTTTGAAGCCATTTCTACTTTCCTGGTTCACTACCTATTTCTGGGAAGTAGAATAGCTGCTTTAATAATTTACACTAAGGGAGATCGGTCTCATGTTATCTTAGTCCTGAAACAGTCACTCGTAAAATTATAGATCTATCAGTGTAGGTCAGTTAATGTCCACCTACAAAACTGATACAGCATATTAAGTTCTGGTCCCACCAACATACCACTTCCACTCCTAACATTTAGACCTTGCATATGCCCCCATACGTGGAATGTCTTCTTCCTTAAAACATATCCAAATCCTACATATTCTTCAAGGCTTCACAAAGATTCCCTTGATGCAATTCTATCATTTTTTTTTTGAGGGGGAAGGCAGGGCAATTGGAGTTAAGTAGCTTGCCCAGGGTCATACAGCTAGTAAGTATGCCAAGTGTCTGAGGCCAAATTTGAACTCAGGTCCTCCTGACTCCAGGGCCGGGGCTCTACTCACTGTGCCACCTAGCCACCCCCCTTGACATACTTCTAAGACTTAATGATTTCCTTTCTCTTCTTTATTTTATAGTTTTTATGGTATATGACTGTACAATTTAGGTTTCAATTGCATACTATCTTCATATATATGTGATATATATGTGTGTGTATATATATATGTATATGTGTATATCTATATCTATATATACACACATATCTCCATAAATATATAAATAAATATACACACACACTCACTTACAGGTATTTTAGTCTTATCTCTACTTAGACTATTAAGAGTACTTGGAGTTAGGTAGCCCCTCTCCTTGTCCCCTCCAGAAAAACACACACGCGCACGCGCACGCGCGCACACACACACATACACAAAATGAATGATAATGATGCCACACAAGAGACACATCACAAAGACACATTACCCCCTAGACAAATTCCTTTTGATTGATCTGAGATACAGTCCAATGCTCAAGGCTGGAGAAATACAACAGGAGATGAATATAGAGTCAAATTCTTAGCTTCATTTATGATTCTGTTTTTTAAATTTGACTAGGTAAGATTCTATGTACATCAGTTTCTCTACTTCTTAGGTGGTCATTTGAAAAAATCTTCCCCCTAAAAGAAATATATGCATAGATATGATTATCTTGTAAAATCTTCTAGGTCTTACCGATATCTAGGGCATCTTGGTTACTTTGTCTTGTTCTCATTTGCAGCTGGAATTTGTGCTGGGAAGAACAGAGATGTAGGAGGTACTGACAAACTTTACTGTTATTGGTCTGGAACGTATGCTTTATTTCATCAGATGTATTCTGCAGGGTGATTTTCTTTTTCTACAACATTAAACAGAATGATTAATCATAAGGATATTTTGATATTTCAAAGGAAAGTTAATCTCATAATCTTATAACATGGCCTTTAAAGATGGAAACATGGTTTTTTAGGGGGAGAAGGGAAAAAAAGGGGTCTGTGATGTTCATTAACTCCCTTGCATTTGGTGCAGGTTGGCAACTCCTTTGTAATGTACAGATAGCCTCAGTTTCTTGGGTCATTAAAGAGGTTAAGTGACTTTCCCATGGTAGCAGACACTTTCCTGACTGAGGTCACCCTTTTATCTACTATGACGTTGCCTCTCTTATGTTTTATTATTTATAGCTGTTTTTTTTGACTGTTGTGAATACTTATAGATGACGTAGTTTATCACTTTTAGGGGGAGTGGCTGAAGCTTGTGTCTAAGAGCTCCAGTCTACTATCTAACTTTTAAGAATTGTACTTATTTCACATTTCGAAGAATGCATGTCTTTAAAAATACTGCTTCAGTTAATGTAACAAACTATGATCCTACATTAGGAGTCATTTTAAGCCACAAATTAAATCAATATTGACTAGCACTTAAAAGCACAATCATCTAAATCAGGTATCAAGACAGGAAGAGATCTCATGATGAGCGTCCTGAAGTCTATGGAAGGAGTTTCTTCAACAACAAAATTTGTTGGAAAAGGAATGATAAGGGGTCTTTGTTGCCCTGTTTGTGAAATGCCAGGCAAAGAGCCCAATTCATTATTGGTGACTGAGGGGAGGGGGGCTCAGTGCCATTGGGGCAACATTAAAGTGACCCTGCCAGAGGACAAGGCTGGTGAGGGGCAAACAGGCAGGGCTCTGCTGGTACAAGCCCAAAAGATGTACTGGTGATGACCTAGACAATGGAATGTACTCTGCCAAGTTCAGAAAAAGGACAGCCCCAAGTTCATATTCTACCTTACTTTTCAATGCTTTTCCTTTTGTAGGATTTACAAGAGAAATTTATTACAAAAAAGAAAAACAGCCAAAGTCTTTGCCAGAGAGTATCATCACCAAGAGATTTACTTTGATCAAATGATGAAGGGTATCAATGCTGTTATATCGTTCTAGGTTCTGCTACTTTGTTTTATACGTTCTATATTTTAAGTTTAAAAATTCTGGCATGTGGTCTTTGATGTTTTGGTCTGCCTGAGGACTGGGCTAAGGTACCCTGAGATGGAGATGTATAATGTGCTGCAGGTGAGTGGTTGGCAGGGGTTCATGAGTCAGGAACATGGGCAGAAAGAACCACACTGGTTCTGGGATCCTGGTCCAAGGCTGAATCTTCTCTGAAAGGCAGCCCTCAGAACACCTAGCTATCTTATTCTTTGCAGCTAGTTCCTGGCAGACCTGACTCTTCCTAGGCTTATACACACACATCAAACTTCACCCAAGGGTGAAGCTGCACTGATGGTATGGAGTCACTCAGTGTGACAGACACGTGCAGGAGAGTCCAGAGTGGAATTCTTACGTCCATCTTCAGGCATAATATCAAACTGAAGCAGAAGAGCACCACCCTTGACTTGATAGGTGTACAAACATCTTTGGGCTGGGCACACATCTGGGTCCTACAGAAACCCTCATTATAGAAGCCAGGTTGATCAGGGATGAGCTTGCCATCTGTTGTTTCTTTTTCCTTTTTCTTCTTCTTGGATTTCTTCCCAAATGGCTCTTCATCCAGTGCTGGGCGCAGGTCCAGCTCCCTGAATGGACACCAGAGAGATGTGTAAAATAAGTCAAGGCCGGTTAAGATGTCCTTCAGTCTGGGTCTCCCTATTAGTTCAAATCTGCAGCTGGGCTAACTTTTTCAGGAGTTATTTTCATTCTTCTTTTGTTATGACAAACTCCTCCAGGTAGACAATTGCATCACAAATATCCACATAGCAGTCATGGCTGCCTCAGGTGGCCTGAAGAACTTCAGCCAACACTTCTTGTTCTGACTCTTCTTTGGGGGCTTCTTCATCCTGGGCTTGCTCACTTGCTAGGAGAGGTAAAGCTGCCGGGGAGGTTCATGAGTCAACAGAGAATTAGAGTCAGCAAACACTTATTAAGTGCCTACTATGTGCCAAGTACCATGTTCAATGCTGGGGATCTAACAGTTTGGGCTCTAAAGATTACACTTTGATTGGGGAAGACTACACATACAGAATCTTGCAGCCAGGGTGGGAAATGATCTGAGGAGGTGTGCATTACAGAGTTGATTTCATCTTGCAAGATGAGTTTCTGGAGATCGTGAGATCCAGGAGAAGAGCCAGGTAGGAAATAGTCTGGCCAAGATGTCCCTGCCTGGACTCCAGGCATCAGCTCTTGCTCCCAGGAGCGGGATAAGAGAACAATTCATTGGCTCCCGGTCAGGAGGCCTCGGGTGGCTGCCCAGTTGGCTATCTAGTACACTTGTGGGTCCTCTTTCCTGAATTTTCCAGATGGGGAAATCAGGAATGAGGGAAAGATACAAAGGCAATCCAGTTAGTAAATGAGAAAGTGAATGGAAGGAAGCTGTAGAGAATTTTGCTTTTTCCAGTGCCTAGTAGTCAGTAAGTCTGGTAGTTGAGTCTGCTAGCAGCACAGTTACTTTCTGATGGAACATCATTCCAAATTTAGCTTCCTTAATTTTATTCCTTCTTTCGCTCTACTTACCTTTAAAGCACAAATTAACTTATTGGTCCTCACAACCACTGTGGGAAGTAGGAAGTAGAGATCAGAGGGGTCTTAGAGGTTTTCTATGCCAATCCCCCTGTGCAGGTGGGACTATTTACATAGTAAATACCACCAGTCACAAAGGCTAAGGTAGGTCTTTTTCTTTAAATCAGACCTAATTAGCTCACGGGACTGAAAGTCCAGTTCTCTAACGGAGCTTCCTGGCTACATGGGTACAGAAAAACGGGCACAGGGAACCTGAGCTGTTCTTTCTAACTGGTATGACAAAATACCACATGGAAACTGAGCAACACAATCGAGGCAGTACCTTACTGATTCTCCCTTCCCTGCTCTCAATGTCCTTGCCCTGCTGGGGCTAAGGAAACTGCTATTTGCTAATTGGATATTCTACAAGGATCTCATTTTTTTTCCAGGTTCAAACTCAGGCCCCAGACCGAACTGCTATGGCCCTCATTTTACAGACAAGGAATTAGAGGGATGATGAAGGTGAGGTGACTTCCCAAAGGTCACATAGGGAGTAAGTGGCAGAGCTTTCCAGGCCTTCTGACTACAAAGTCCCACTTTCTACTGCCTTCTCTCATTTTTTTTTACAGACGATGAAATCGAGGTGCATCCAGGATAAGTGACTTGCTCACGGCTTCTAGTCTAGTTCAGTTTAGGAATAAAGTGCTTACTTAGTGCACTGATTGGTATAACATAGGTGCTAAATAAATGTTTGTTGACAAGCTCTGATTGGAGCAAGAAATCTGAATTCTAAAGTTGTGAATTTCCCTGGCTGAAGTATTCACATTTGCAGTAACGGGTTTAAAGTGTAACGCACTGGTGTATAGCAGCACACCAAAGGGCTAGACAGCATTTGCTGCAAAATAGCTCCATATAAGGGAGAAACTGGAAACTGTAATCATTTTGCTAAGTCAAATCACAGTTGTTTCCATAAAGAAGTAGACCTGATGTGACCTAAAATTGGTTTCACTTTATTTGTCCATTTTGAGAGAAGTCTTTCATTACCTCTAGTGGTAATGAAATTGTATTTTAAACAAATACTACTCAAGCCCTTGTCCCTTTTGGTGATGACTTTTCTATTTCCCTGTGAGCAGTGGTGGAATTATAAAGAATAACCCACTGACATTTACATAGGGTCTTAAAGTTTGTAAAGGGTTTTGCATACATTACCTCATTTGGAGTAAAAATAAGCTTAGATTGTATCAAGAGCTTAAGGCAAGAGACAAAAGACTTTAGGATAAGTGAGCCCCTTTAAACTCAGGATGAAATTACCAGGGGGAAGTTATAGATTCTGTTTCAGGAAATTTTAAAGGACAGGTTGGTTCCGGGCTGGTCCTAAATCATGAGACTATGACAGACTCAGCTAGAGACCAACACCAGAATGACTGGGCTATGTTCAGCTTCTGATAAGCTCCACATAGGAAGAAGGCTTACCATCTTCTGTGGGTAGGGCCTAAAGTCTTGACTCATATCAGATCATTTCTAGTCCTAAAGACTTTGGAAAGATGATTCTAGCAAAGCACCCTGAAGGCAGAAATTATTTCATTTTTGTTTTTGTATCATCAACAAGCACTACAGCTACAGCACAATGTTTGACACATAGCAGGTACCTAATTAATGTCTGCTGACTAATTTCTGGAACATTTAGATCACTGCTCTAATAATACTTGGAGGAGTGATGTTAATTCCATGATTTTTAGAGGAAATTAATTCCCTTCCTTCTCCCTTCCCCCTCAAAAAACCCACTCACTGTACACAGAGTATATTGAATCTTTTACAATGAATCCCAAAATGATTAGTTTCAACAGGTTCTTATAACCTGGGAAGTTCTCCAGGGCCTACCTGAAAGTCTAAGGCCAAAAGCAAATGGAAGACTATTTCCTGATAGGACTCATTGCCACTAACAAGTTGTATTCAATTAGAATGGTATCTACCTTTGGCAACAAAACGAACTGAACTTTCTGACCCTTGTCCAATTCCAAATTTATTTCTATTCCACGTGTAATCAGGAGGCTAGTCAAAAATTTTCCCATCTTCACTAAATTCTGCCAATAGAAGGGTTTTGGGCTACAAACTCTGATTTATACAAAATGTTAGTGTTAGTTAACCAAACAATCTGACAATTAATTAAGAATTTCTATGATTGATCTCCTAAAATATTTTGGTAGGAAAAAAGAAAACATCCCAACAGCATCAGACCTTAAGCATGAATAAGTTCTTAGAGGTCATATCGTCATCCTCAGCAGTGAAGATCTAACTCCGCTCAATTCAACAATGATTATGTGTACTACATGCAATAAATTACATTAATACATTTCACTAAAAGTTTCCAATAAACATGGCAAAAAATATACAAAACTGGAAGTTAAGTCGACATACAGAAAAAGAAATCTTCCTGGTCTCTCTCCATGGGAAGCGAAGCACCAGGGTTCTGGTCCCATTGTGCACCTCAAACACAAGGACGCCTTTAGAACAGATGCCAAGAAGTATTCCTGTTTGAGACTTCTTTTCTGGGTGCACACGATGAAAATGAACGCCATACTCTGTCAGTCTTTGGCAGACCTATAAAAGAAAGGCAATTAATTCCATAGACATAAAAAGGAAATAAGTGGAAAAACAAAACTATAATATTCACAAGAGTCTCTAAACTAGTAAAGATACTGAACTAACTAGATCTAACCCCAACCCACCTCTCCAACTCCCCATCTCATCCCCCACTGTCAACTCTATTCCTCTCATATTGAATTTAAGATCTGCCTGTTCCTATCACTCTGCCCACCAGGACTTCAGTTCCATAATTAATTAATTTTCTTTTATTTTACACTTCTTCCTCTTGTGTGATTTCCTTCTGTTTCCTTCTGTTGGCAATGACAAAGAGACCTGGTCCCCACAGATGACACTACCTCCATGAGGACATTTTCCAGTACTTACTGCCCCTCTTCTATCTCCTGACTCACAAATCCCAGAAGAGGAGTCAGAATACCTTTTTCTCCCTGTTGCTACTTCAGGTTGCCTCTGTCTTCACTGACAAACTCTATCCAAATTTATCAAAAAATTGTTATCATCAATTGTTATCATCAGCCCCAGGTAATTCATTCTCAATTTCCATGGAATCCAGTGCCTGGGTTAGTCTTTTCCTCTATACCCAAGGTCCCTCAAACATTATTACTTTTTGGTTCCTCAATCTACTCTACTGACCTCTTCTTGAACTTTGAATCCAGTGCCTGGGTTAGTCTTTTCCTCTATACCCAAGGTCCCTCAAACATTATTACTTTTTGGTTCCTCAATCTACTCTACTGACCTCTTCTTGAACTTCACCTCCCCTATCCACAGGAATCATAACATTCTTTTTTCTTTTTGTTTTTTTGGCAGGGCAATTGGGGTTAAGTGACTTGCCCAAGGTCACACAGCTAGGACATGTGTCTGGTGTCTGAGGCTGGATTTGAACTCAGGTCCTCCTGACTCCAGGGCCGGTGCTCTACTCACTGCACCACCTAGCTGCCCCAAATCATCACAATCTTGATCCTGCTACTACTCACAAGTGTTCTATTTCTTAGGCTTAAGAACTCTTCAATTTAATTCCTGAAGTACATTCTTGCCTCTAATACCACTAATCTCCCATCCCTCTCAGCTGAGGACTCATACTTTAGAGAAAAGTCTAGGACATTTGCCATGAGCTCACTTCTCTCCCTTTCTCTAATTATCACAGACCTTTGTCAAAATCTTCTACTCTTTCTTCCTTCAATCTAGTCTCTAACAGTGGCCCTTCTTTTCTTCAAGGCCTTCCATATGAACCCTTCATACCATCCTCTTCTAATTTCCCCAAGAGATTGCCTCTAGAATAATCTCTACTTCTTCTAATATTCAAATCTCCCTATTAACGGGTTCCTTCCTCACCACCTATAAACATATCCAAGTCTCACTCATCCTTAAAAAAAAAACCAACAACTTTCATTAGATCCTACCATTCCTTCAAACTTTCATATGATTTCTCTTTGCCCCTTTTCAACCAAACTCCCAGAAAAAGCTATCTGTATTAACTGCCTCCATTTCATTTCCTCATCTTACTCACTCATCAACCCCTTGTTACTGAGAATCTAACTGCAGAACACAATGAATATTGATCTTTGCAAAGTTACCAATGACTTCTTGTTTACTAATGTCAATGGCTCCCCTTGGTTTTTTAAAAGCCAAAAATAATGTTTTTTATTGTCTGCTCTACTAGCACTGTTTGTGCTTTTGGGGGAAGGAGTGGAAGAAAGATAAAAATTGTGGACTAGGGTGTGGCTGAAAATACCACCAGATTCTCTATTTCAAGTGCACTTGGTCAGCTTTTGATCAATGTTAATGGTAATCATAGATAATAGAGGTGAATAAAGACTCAGATGGGTGTTAACTGAGCCAGGTAGGGTGAGTCTGGAAAAGCATCAAGGAAGGTAGATGGATTGCAATTTGCAAAGGAAGGCAGAATCGCCTAAAGCCGCATGGTTCTCCCAAGAAGCTCACTGAACACTGCTAGGCTATCGTACTCAAAATGTTAGGAAATCTTCCTTCTATTTAACTGAAATCTGTTTCTCTGTTGTTGGCCTTGATATATATATATGTCACTATGGGCATAAATTATAACAAATAATCACCCTACATCTTTATTATCTAGATAGAGGTGAAATGAAACCTCTTTAACTATTTACAAAGGGTGGAGAAACTTGACTCTCCCTAAAGGCAGAAGAGAAGGAAGAAATACTTTTGTGCCCTAAGGAGCTAGTTCAAACAAAAGTATGGGATGCTTTATCTCTCCTTTTTTTTTTTTGAGTGTGATAAAACTCTTACAATGAATACATAGCATCTTTTATTTTCCTGGTGACTTGCCAATAGTCACACAGCTAATAAATATTTCATGTGCAAGTCATCCTGACTCTAAGTGCAAAAAACAGTATACTCAGACACACTGTCTATCTTATGTTTGCATCTGAACTCAATTTAAAATCTTTCTGTGGAAGGATGAACATGGGAACCATGGAACCTACTATAAGCCTTGGGGCCTGATATAGTTTGACTTACCTTTAAAAACTCCATTTCTGTTTCTTTTTCAGAAGCCCCTATATAGGTACTGTGCAATTTAGGTAACTCTTCTTTCACATAGGATAAATCCATTTTCTCTGTCACTCTAGCTGGCAAGTAATGTTCCAGTCTAAAGTAAGACATACCATGAACCTAGGAGGGAAAGAGAGAGAGAAAGAGAGGGAGATAGAGAGAAAGGGAGAGTGAGAGAGAGAGAAACATGTTTCTGTAAACCACTAAAGCACACCAGAAGCAGTTTCCTTGAACTTTAATACTACGTCAACTTCAAAAAGCCATGACCAGACTTCAAAGAGAAATTTTTTTTACTTTGTTTTGTAAATAGTATTTTGTTTTTTCCAATTACATGTAAAGATAGCTTTCAACATTCATTTTTTCTACTTAACAACATTTTTTTTCAATTACATGTAAAGATAGTTTCCAACATTCATTTTTTAATAAGATTTTGAGTTCCACATTTTTCTCCCTCCCTCCCCTCTCCAAGACAGCAAGCAATCTGATATAGGTTATATATGCATAATCATGTTAAACAGATTTCCATATTAGTCATGTTGTGAAAGAAGAATCAGAACAAAAGGGAAAAAAATATCAGAAAGAAAAAAAACACCCCCCAAAAGTGAAAATAGTGGGCTTTGATCTGCATTAATATTCCATAGTGGATGTAGATAGTATTTTCCAACATGAGTCTTTTGGAACTGTCTTGGATCACTATATTGCTGAGAAGAGCTAGTCTATCATATCTGATCATAACACAATATTACTGTTACTTTGTACAATGTTCAAAGAGAAATTCTTGAAAGCTATAGTTTTACAGCTTTTACACTGGTTAGGGCAGGCCTAACAGTAACACAGAAATGGCCTCTGCTAGTATATGAAAGAAGGAAATCCTACCTCTGGCTGGTAATCTCCATACTCGGCTTGAAGGGCCAAAGAGGCTAGCAGTAGGGAAGTTTCATCATCACAGTGCATCCTCTCCTCCAAGATATCTTTACGCAGTTGGAGATAATATTGGTGACAGGTCAAAGTATGTCTGAGAAAAGACAGAAATTTTATGTTTAGCCATTTAGTCTCGAATCCTTGGGTGATTTTATCACCTTACAATTTGGTGGAACAGTTTATATAACAAAATTAAATCTTTCCCATTGGTTATTACAAATATAATATTGGGAATTCGATCTAAATTGAGCTATTAGAGAAAAACAAATATTAGAAAGTTATAGAGCTGAAATGGAAATATGCTTCACATGATTGCACATATATAACCTATATCAAATTGCTTACTGTTGTATGGAGGAGGAGGGGAGAAAGAGAAAATTTGGAGTTCAAATTTAAAAAAAAAATGAATGTCAGAAAATTATAGAGTTGAAAGGATAAGAAAGCTTAAAAAAGAACAGAAATCTTCTATGTACTCACTGTATTAGACTGACATCATCTAGGAAAAATTTAATTCGTAGGAACAAAGTAAAATCAATAGTTGTTTTGTTCTTTTTCTTTGGTTCTTCTTTCCATCCCTCTGGGGCCACTTTAGTTAGTTTCAGATCAGGATCAACAAAGAAATACTCATTATCTAAAAAGGATAAGAAAAATATCCAGGTCAAATATTGGTACTTGATAATATCTTAGGAGGGCACAGTCCCCTTTTAAAAATGTTTCTTCTTTTTATTTTTAACAAGGAAGTTAATGTGAAGCTTCACTGCCAACTGAAAGTAGATCAGCAATTTACTTCTTATTCATGTCATCACTGATAATTCAGTATCCCACAGGAGCAAGTATTATAATTAAACACATCCAAAATACAATAGATTTCCTCCCTCCTTTATCCCCCAACCCACTCATCCTTAAAAGCTGACTATTTCTGTTTAGGGAACTACAATCCTGCCAGTCCCCAGTGTTTACCACATCAGGGATATAGCTGGTTCTCCACTCTAGCTTGCTCCCCATATTTAATCAACTGCTACATCTTGTACAGTCTACCTTGCCAAGGGTCACCCCTCCATAGTCTATCACATTCTCAGGGTCAACACCCTAACTCTAACTCAAGTCTTCATCATCTCTTAACTTGGTCTTCCTAAATTTAATTCTCCCTTCTCCAATCCATCCTCCACAAAACTGATAAACAAACTAACCTTAAAGCACAGGTCTGCCCTTAGTGGCTACTGATTTTGTCTTAGATTAAGTATAAACACAAGGGCCTAGCACTTAATTTGTCTGCACAATCTGGACACCTACCCAGCTGTAATTCATCTAAGTCTTTATTCATCCTGTGATCTTGCCAAATTACTCTTTTGAGCATTCCATCTCCTGTCTTGAAGTCTTTCCACAGGCAATCCCACTGAACCTTAACTGAACTCACTATGCTTAGCCTCTCAGGCTCCTTAGATTTCATCAAGCTTCAATTCAGTTCTAATGACTCTTCACACCCCTCCTGATGCCCCCATGTTGGCCCAATTGTTAAAAGCTTCCTCTCTCCCCAAATAAACTCATATTTACTTGGCTATGAATAAACTGTTTCCCTCCTACTTGGCTCTAGACTCCTGGAGGGAAGGAACAAATTCATTTTCATCTCTGTACCTCCAATATTTCTAGCCCAGGGCCCAGCACACAGTTGGTGCTTAATAAATGCTTGTTGCATTATTTGGCAAACTCCTATTGGTCCAGAATACTCAGGAGAGTTTTGGGCAATTTGCATAATATTTTGTTTACACATATTGCTAATATTTAAAGAATTAGAAATCAATAAATGGACTAAAATTATACTTGACATAATCTGATATTTCTTCAGCTCATTACTGCATGGCAGTTTAGCTTTTAAAATTATAACAAATTTATTCTGAACATAACAAAGAGCAAGTAAGGTGAGCAATCTGATCTATGAAAGAGAGCAGCCCTGACTGGCCTGCAGCATACACAGCTTAGTTCTCCCTCTTAGTCTACAAAAATCAGTGTTACTATTATTGAAGCTGTTCTGCTTGTATCCCTTTCCAAGTGACCTTCCTTTATCCCTTCAAGGAATTTTAAAGAGCAGTTTATGAACCCTAAAATACTAGGTACATGTGAGTGGATCTACTAGACCTCTGATTTTGTTTGTATGGGGGAACGCCCTTCCCTGATACAGATTAGCAATTCCTTTGTGACTGGAGGCCCTTGGTTCATAACTAACGATAGAAACAGGATGTGTTTCTTCCTGGCTAGTCTACCTCACCTTCTATCACTGAAGCCAATTTAAAGCATATAGAAATATTCTCGGGCCTTGGCACAGTTGAATATATTACCAAGACTGGGTAAGCTGAGTGATGTGGTCCAGCCAGTATTAAGGAAACGCAGGCATAATCTTAATTTCTGCTCTCCTACCTGTGGGCAAGAACTCATTTTTTGGTTGTGGAATTTAATCTCAGTCAATCAACAAGCATTTAAATGCCTACTATGTGCCAGGTTTTGTGCTAAACCAAGAGGATGAAAAGAAGGGCAAAAGATAGTCCCTGTTTTCAAGGAACTCACAATCTACAGGGGGAAGAACCAGAAACAAGACAGATTGTAGAAGGGAAGATTTTAGCTGGGTCTTGAAGGAAGCCAGGGAAGCCAGGACGTGGAGATGAGGAAGAGTGTTTTAGGAATGTGGGACAGTAGGAGAAAATGCCAAGAGCCAAGAGACGGAGTGTCTTGTTTGAGGAACAGCAAGGCCAGCATCAACGGATCAGAGTAAGTGGAAGAGTGGAAGCTGTAAGAAGGCTGGAAAGGTCAGTGGGGAGGAGTTAAGTTTATGACAGGCTCTGAATGTCAAACAGAGAATTTTGAGTTTGATCCTGGAGGTAAAAGGAGCCACTGGAGTTTACTAGGCAGCTAGGTGGTGAAGTTGATAGAGTGCCAGGCATAGAGTCAGGATGACTCATTTTTCTGAGTTCAAATCTGGCCTGAGATTCTTCTAGCTAGGTGATTCACTTAATTAACTGTGTCTGCCTCAGCTTCCTTATTGGTAAAATGAACTGGAGTAGTCTCTTTGCCAAAAAATCCCAAATGGGGTCATGAAGAGCTGGACATGAAAACAACAGGAGTTTATTGAGTTAAGGGCGTGATATGGTCAGACATGCGCCTTATGAAAATCACTTTGGCAGTTGAATGGAGGATGGACTGGAGTGGGGAGAGACTTGTGGCAGGTAGACCAACCAACAGGCTACAGCAATTGTCCAGTCATGAAGTGATGAGGGCCCAGGACAGTTGGGAGTTGAGAGAAGTGAGCATTAGGAAGGTGTTGCAAATGTAGGTCTTGGCAAAAGATTGGATATGAGGGTGAGGGTGAGAGTGAGGAGTTGAGGATAATATTAGGCTGTGAGCCTGGGCAACTAGAAGGTGGTGATTCCCTCAACAGTAATAGTGAAGTCTGGAGGGGAGGGAAGTTTGGGGGGGGGAGTCAGTAAGTTCCATTTTTGACATGCTGAGTTTAAGATATCTATAGGACATCTGTTTTAAGATGATTAATAGGCAGTTGGAGATGGGATTAGCAGATAGATTATGGATTAAGTAGATCTGAGAATCATCAGCACAGAGATGATAATTAAATCCATGGGAGCTGATGAGATCACCAATAAAAGTAGTATAGGGGGAGAAGAGAAGAGGCCCCAGGACAGAACCCTGTGGGACAGCTAGGATTAGTGGGCATGACCTAGATAAAGACCCATCAAAGGAGACTAAAAAAGACCAGTCAGACAGGCAGGAGAGCCAAGAGGGAGCAGTGTCTCAAAAACCTAGAGAGAAGAGAGTATTGAGGAGAAAACTGTGATTGACAGTGACCACGTCTACAGAAAGATCAAAAAGGATGGGGATTAAGAAAAGGCCAGAGGATTTAGTAAAGAAGAAATCATTTATAACTTTGGATATGGCAGTTTGGGTTGAATAGGACTTACTTTTTTTATAGCTAAAAGTTTTTCCTTGGAATATGCCTATGAAAACTCATTTTAAGTAAAGTTGTCCTTATTTGTTTAACTAATCTCTACTGGAGCAAGGGTCAGGCAGGGCAGCAGTTATGGGCACCCAAAATTGTCAACACATCCCAATGGGGACAATGTGAAAATGTAGTTGTTTTCTTCACTGCCCAGAGAACTTGGAAAACTTCTTTGTACCTTTAAGACTAGCTAAGGCAAATAAGTGATGTTCCACCAAGCCAATATGGGCCACAACCATGTCAAACACATCTTTACAGAGGGTTTTGATATCACAGGTCAGCTCCAATCGCTGTCCACTCAGAAGCATGATGTTTATTTTTCTCCGGGTATCTTCATTCTTCCCTTTCTTGGTCTGCAATTCGAAGAATATAGTATTGTTACAGGAAAACAACAGCGGAACTTTGGCTATCTAGTCATAAGGCTTTTGAACTTATTTTCTTGGAATAACGCAAATTGCATTTTTTATTACTTACAAGTATAGATTTTGGCAGATCCAAAGATATAAATGGTTCAACTGTCATCTTTACAAATTCAGGTCCAAAGAAATTCTGTAAATCATATAAATCAAGTCATGTCAACAAGTATTTATTCAGCAGTGAACAATATAGCAAGAAATGAGGCTCTTGCAAAAGGCATAGAAATAATATCCATAATTCATCCTCAAGCATATCGCTTGTCTTGCATAGCTCATTTTCTTCCAGGATGTACACTGTCACATTTCTCATAATGGTTCTTGGCACAAGTAATAAAATTCACTTAAAAAAACCCTTTTAATATCAAATTCATATTTGATAAAGATTTATTACAGTCTATAGATGATATACATAATCCTTAAGCCTTTCCTTGCATTCTACGTGCTAATTTTTAAGTTGTAAACCAGACAAAAAAAAATTTAAGGTACAAATCATAACTAATTTCTGGATTTTGCTCACAAAATAACCCCATGAAAGTTCTGACAAATTTCTGCTACTTGGCAAAAATGAAAACTCTGGAAGATACATAAAAGAAATGTTGTCAGCCTTTTAATGTGTTGAATGTTAAAAGAATTTAATTCCTTTGGAATACATTTTAAAATGAGGTTTCATTCTTTTTTATTGTAAATTTTATTTTCACTTCCAAATTTTCTCCCTCCCTCCTAGTTTTATTCTTTAGAAGAGGAAAGATTTCTGTCTAATCTAGTGCTTTATTAATGGCTAAATGAAAAATAAATTCAAGAACTTTCACAGTTAAGAGATGAAAACTTCACTTTAAGGTGAATTTCAACAAGCTAGATTATAAAGGAGTGGAAAACAATATGTACAAAGGCTACAACAATGTAAACTGCAAATAAAAGATCCCATTAAACAGAACACTATGCAGTTATAATTGCAACAAAGCCTAGTCCCAAATAATAGATGAGAAAATGCATCTTCCTATTTTTTTTAAAAAACAGAGATGGGGGATCTTGGTGTTGAAACTTGTATAGATGGTTAGACTTGGTTGATGTACTGGCTAGTTTTCCTGAATTGAATTTTTATTTTCTCCTTTTTATTTTTTGTTCAAAGGATGGTGCTTTGGGAAGGAGTTCTTTCCATATATTTTGAACTGAGGGTGATTTAAAAACAAAAAGGTTTCAATTTTAAAAAAAGAAAAATTAAACATAATTTCATTTTCTCCACATGACAATCCTATGAGGTAGATGCTATACAAACGTACATGTGTTTGATCCATTTAAGTAGTATTGTATTTTCTTTGGGGTCAAAATGGATTATTACATCTTCACAATATTCACTTTCCATTTTTGTTATTCTTCCCATTTCCACTGCTATAGTCATGAAAAGGCAAAATTTCTTTAAACATGTCACAACTTGTTTAGCCATTCCCCAACTAATGGATATTTATTTTGATCCTAGTTTGTCTCTTCTACCAAAAGTGATACTATAAATATTCTGGCAAACATAAGGTCTTTCTTTTTGTCACTGACCTTTTTGAGGCAGACCAGTTCAAAACAACATGGTAGTCTCTCTGGCACTCCTCCTCCTCCTCCCACCTGAATTTGAACTCCCATGGGGTCCTAGGCTCTGACAGATGAGCTTTTACCTTATCTTACCCAGAACCAGGCCACCAAACCACTTCCCAGAGAGCTCCAAACCATGCTATGGCATGTAAACACCTGTCTGATTGACTTGCTTGTATCTATATCCCCAGAGTGCCTGACGTATCATAAACAATTAATAAATGCTTTTCAAAAAATTCGTTCATTCAGAGAAATCATAAGGGACTTACTAAAGTGGGACTGTTTTGCTTACATTCCTATATGAAAAGATGATGTGTGTAATTCATGAGACCTTTCTCAGTATTAGGATAGTTGAAGGGAATACACATACATATACATATACATACATACACACACACAGAAAGGGGGGGGAGAGGGAGGGAGGAAGGGCACAGGGTAAGTTGAATATGAAGGGATGATATAAAAAAAATAAAATAAAATTAAGGGATAAGAGAGGAATATATTGAGAGAGGGAGAAAGGGAGAGATAGAATGGGGTAAATTATCTCACATAAAAGTGGCAAGAAAAAGCAGTTCACTGGAAGGAGGGAGGAGGCAGGTGAGGGGGAATGAGTGAATCTTGCTCTCATCGGATTTGACTTGAGGAGGGAATAACATATACACTCAATCCGGTATCTTACCCCACATGAAAGTAGGGGGAAAGGAATAAGAAAGGGGGGGACAATGGAAGGGAGGGCAGATGGGGGAAGAAGTAATCAAAAGAAAACACTTTTGAAAAGGGACAGGGTCAAGGAAGAAAACTGAATAAAGGGGGACAGGATAGGATGGAGGGAACAAAACATGACTATTTATGGGAATGTTTTGCATAATGATGCATGTATGGCCTATGTCGCATTGCTTGCCTTCTTAGGGAGGGTGGGTGGGGAGGGAAGAGAGGAGAGAATTTAGAACTCAAAGTTTTAAAATCAGATGCTCAAAAAAAAAGTTGTTTTTGCATGCAACTGGGAAATAGGATATGCAGGCAATGAGGCATAGAATCTATCTTACCCTACAAGAAAGTAAGGGGGAAAGGCATGGGGAGGAAGGGGAGGGGGGTGACAGAAGGGAGGGCTGACTGGGCAATGGGACAATCAGAATATATGCCACCTTAGAGTAGGGGGAGGGTAGAAATGGGGAGAAAATTTGTAACTCAAAATCTTGTGGAAATCAATGCTGAAAACTAAAAAATACTAAATAATAAAATATGGAAAAAAATTCGTTCATTCATTTATTCTTATCCCTAATGGTGGGATCTCTCGGTCAAAGGGTATGGACACTTCAGCTAATTTCTTTGTAGAATTCTAAACTGTTTTACAGAATAGTTTGATGAATTTATAACGTGATATTTCCAAGGCTCAGGGGATTTGCTCAGGTCACTGTATAACTTAGGCAAAAAGAAGAGTGGATAGGGCTAGAAACCTGAATGGAGACTAGCAAGAGAGACCTGGGTATGCTGATAGACAAAAGAGTGAGGTTAGGAATTGTAGTTACTGCTCAAAATGTCTTGTGAAGGGTAGGCATTCAAGAGAAGCCTGGTGAAATGACCTAAACTTATGAATGACAGCAACTGACTGGGACACTCGCTTAGTGTAAGCAAAAGTATCTTCCTTAACCTTACATATCCCCAGAATTTTGATATTCATATTCCTACATGAAATAATGTTCTACTTTATATTATTTTCAAAAGATGATCTACAAAAACACTATTGCTCTCTGATTAGCAAGTTCAGCTTCTTCAGAAACATTTAAAGTATGTTATAACCATAAAATAATCTGGTCTTAATTTTTATTAACCACTGAAGACTACAAACACAGAATCAGATTTAATTTTGATGTTAGTAGGTAATTCTTTACATTTAGATTTATAAAAAAAAAAAGTAATGGGTGACTATGTGTAATGGTTTACTTCTAGGGATCTTTAAGACAAGGCTGGAAATACTCACTTATTGAGAATATTATAGAGATCATGTTCAGGCATAGATTAGATTAGATAATGTTGAAAATCCCTTACAATTCTGTGATTAAAGATTTTTTTCTTTTTAAAGAATCATTCTTTTGTGAAATGATCAAACTAATCTTATTAGAGAATAATAAACATTTTTGTCCTAATAAGGGTAATATAGTTAACTGTATTGCCTGGGGTTTGCTTGGGTTTCTTTGGACTTAACAGACATGTATTCAACATTCTTTACTATGTGAGGGGAAGGAATATTTATTTTCAACAATGAACATTTATTTCAATACTTTTAGGATGGCTGTGGTTCAAAATTTTGAGAGTTGCTATGATTGCCCCTACAGCCAACTTGGGGATGTAATTTTTCATATCTGGCTTGGCTAGACTTTGGGTAACAGATGTACAATCTTGGATTGGACTATGGCCTATTGGCATATTTTTTGATAACTCGGGGTCACTTTAATGCCAAGGTAAGTCTTTAGAGAAGGACTTTAAGGAGGAAAAACAAAGCATTAGCATTGTTCTCTTTGCCTTGAAAAAAGGAAGACTTCACTGAGATAGCTGGATTGTAGCAAACATGGTGGAAATGGGGCAAAAGGAAAGAAAATAGAAACAATGAAAGGGGGGTTGGTGCTAAAACCTTCTACTCTTTAAACCTACTTATTCCTTTAATATTCAAAGCAAGATTGATTCTAGTCGGGAGCCAGGATGAGAAAAGAAATAGGGCTGGATGTGAAATGAATGCAAGGAATACCAAATACAGTCCTACTGTAGACTGAAAACAGGGTTAATATTGCTCACCCCCTAGAGGATTGAGGATTATTAGGATTTTATCATTTTTCTTTCTTCTGTGCTATACAGCACATTCAATGGTATGGTCTGGGAATTTATATTCAACCACACAAGTGTGAACCATGACATAAGACTGTGAGCATGACATAAAGTTCTTACTTTATGTTTTAAGTTTATAGTAAACTAATGTCACGTATTTTGAAAAACAGAAAGAACAAATAAGGATGGTTTCCCAATGAATAAATAAAACTGAAAAGAGGTCAAAGGTAACAGGGTAGGGTTAAGGAAAAACAAGTCTGCAGCAAAATGAAAAAGTAAAGAAAAAAGTTTTAGTTATTTATGGAAAGGTTATTAAGAGAAATTTTATATGCAAAATATTTTCATAATGTTCACAAATTTTTTTCTCTTAATGTTATTTCATCCAAAAGGCATGAGTAGAACAAAAGTACTTAGTTTCATTCCTCCTAAAAATCATTTGGCTTGATTTGCTCATTAAAAATATATAGAAATAAACACTTTCTTCTTTTTACACTTTCAGATGGTACATATCCAAAGCTAATTTACTTCTCAGAAAGTTATTCATATATCATATTGATCTAAATATAGACTGCATGTCTAAAATGATGGATACTTAGAAGGAAAATACATAATATACACTGAAAAATATAACAAGTTCTCCACAAGCCATATTTAAAAACATTTGTGGTTTGTGAATAGATCAACATGACAAATTATCTGGTCAAAGAATGTGTTTGTTTTTAAGTAGACTGGGAAACTTACAGGCTTTTAATAAGATTGTTAAGATATATCCCTCAAGAAGCAGTATGCCATTCCTGGAGTCAGACATGGTGGAACTTGAAATCTGGAAGACTTGCATTCTTGTTATGGGTCTGACTCTCTCACCAGCCACAGACAACGGGCATTTAACCTCTTAGTATCCCAGACAAACAGGGGCCAGGGAATGAATTGACAGACAGAAAGGCCAAAATTTATTATTAACCATTCTGGGTATGTTTAATTGCAGAATATAATTCTATTGCATCTTAATGATCAAAGGGACAGTTTCAGAGAAACCTGGGAAGATGTATATAAACTGATGCAGAGGTAAATGAGCAGAACCAGAAGAGTTTACACAATAACAACAACACTGTAAAGACAAACAACTTATAAAGACTTAAGAAGTCTGATCAATGAAATAGCCAATTCTGGAGGACCTATGGGACACTAAGAAAGTTGCTTCTTTCACTGGGTTTTAGTTCTTTATCTATAAGCATGACACCTACCTCCTGATGGACTCTGGATACACAATCAAACATTGATGTGTTTTGGAGATGGTCAATGCAGGAATATATTTTGCTTGACTATGCATATGTTATAAGGGTTTTGCTTTTCTTTATTCTTCAATGGGGGCGGGTAGGTTGAAAAGAGAGAAAATAGATTTTGCTAATTAAAAAATTTTTAAAAAGAAAATGAAGAATGAGCTGATGTACTAGTGGAAGAACTGAATCATATACTGACACAAAAAAAGGTTCAGTTAAATATGGACTGCTCACAGGCCTTCCATGGAAAGGCAAATAAAGGACTTGGCAAAACTGGCTTCATGTGATAGTCACGCTGTTATTTTGCCTTAGTGTGGTCATAAGAAATGTAAGCAAACAAACCACCATGAAAATAATCACAGCTTGTGTACCATCCACTACAGCAGATTAAGGACTGAAGAATTTCTGAGCAATTCAAAAAGTCTTCCAAGCTATGTAAACATATTTTGAGGCAAAGTAGCATAAGTGCAAAAGTACCTTGGAGGAAGATGGTAAAAACTATTGGAAAATATGGTTTGGGATCAAGAAATGGAAAACATCAAAGGCTTGTAGACCACTCAGAAACCTTTTGCTTATACATTATAAATATTTTCTTCAAGAAGAGTTAGTAGTTTCTGGATTTAATGAAACCAAACAAAATTAAAATTGAACTGATGCTAGCTTGGTGGAAAGGACACAAAACTTGTTAAAATGGAGCCAATTTCAGAACCAGCTCTTTTTATGTATTCCAATCAATTAGTTAGAAAAGAATTTGTTTAAAAAAAATGCCAACTTACAAGATGGTGGAGTAAGCAGTAAATCACTGTAACTTTTCCATATTCACCTCCAAACAATCACAAAATAGTGCCCCTGGAACAGCACAACCAGCAAAAAGATGGGGTGAAACAATCTTTTTGCCCAAAAAACTTGAAAGATTGGTAGGAAAGGTCTGTCTCACTCAAGTGAAAAGGAAATGCAGTCCAGCACAGGAAATGTCCCAGCAAACCAGCAGCAAACCCACCTCAGCAAGTCAGCTGGAGATCCTGAACCCCAGTGCGGTGAAGCAGGCAAACACCAACACCAGAACTTCCAGTGTATCTCAGGATAGCCATGGGAATGGACAGATTCTGGCTCCCAGAACCATCTCATGCTTCAGCATAGCCCTGGGCAAAAAGGAAGCCACCAGGGGCCAGACCATCATATTCATGCTTCAGTGTAGCCTCAAAGAAACGAGGATATAGTCCACCAGTCTCAGCACATGCCAGACACCAACACTAAGACCCTGGCTTACCACCAGGTGAGCTGCCAGACCCTTACAGCCTCCAGCAGCACCAACCATCCCCTACACTACCCTCTCAGCAAAGCACTAAACACAAGGTTCCCCTGCGCGCCTCAGGGTGACATCAGTGCAGCACCAGGTAAACAGCTGGGGCCTACAGCTCCTGGTACAAGAAGCCTGAGATGGTCCCTCTTCCACCCCAGATGCAGAGTTCAAATTTAAAAAAGCCAAAAAAAAAAAAGATGATCAAAAAACAACTAAAAAAGAATCTGAACTTAGAAAGTTATTATGATGACAGGTAAGACCAAGACACAGATTCAGAAGAGGACAATGATGTCAAAACACCTATGGGCAAAACCCCAAAGAAAAAACGGAAGTGGTCTTAAGCCAAGAAAGAGCTCAAAAAGGAGCTTAAAATCATATAAGAGAGAGAGAAGAAAAATTTGGAAAAGAAATGAGAGTGATGCAAGAGAATTATGAAAATAGAGTCGACAGCTTGGAAAAAGAAAATAACTGTGTAAAAAGCAGAATTGGTCAAATGGAAAAGGAGATACAAAAATCCATGGAAGTAAACAACTCTTTAAAAAGTACAACTGGCCAAATGGAAAAGGAAGTACAAAAACTAACTGAGGAAAACAACTTCTTAA
Organism: Trichosurus vulpecula; assembly: GCF_011100635.1. Taxonomy (NCBI): domain Eukaryota; kingdom Metazoa; phylum Chordata; class Mammalia; order Diprotodontia; family Phalangeridae; genus Trichosurus; species Trichosurus vulpecula. The sequence continues at coordinate 69,890,629 of NC_050578.1, forward strand.
AAGTTAGAACTGGGCAAGTGAAACTAATGACTCTATGAGACGTCAGGAATCAATCAAATTGAAAAGTGCTGTGTTAAGAAGGCCTGAGTTCAACCCTCATCTCAAAGACTTACTAGCTAGTGACTCTGGACAAGTCACTTAACTGCTGACTGCCTCAGTTTCTTAAAATGTAAAATGAAGTTTATATTAGCATTTACCTCAGAGGACTGTTGTGAGGATAAAATGAGATGATAATTACAAAGCACTTAAGCATAGAGTAGGTACTTAATAAATACTCATTCCCTTCTCTTCCCACCTTATCTAGTCTAGTGAGAAATCCAGCTAATCCCAAGAGAATACAAATAGAAGACAACAGAACAAAGCTTCCAGCCTAGTTACAGGATTGATTTTCATCAGTGACAATAGTTAAATCTCTATATTTGTCTCATCTGGATTTAATACATACATTGGGAAGCTGTAATAGAGTTGAGACAATTTCAATGGTACTTGGGGATGGGTTTTTAAGATATTAAAATTCCAGAATCCTACAAGAGATCATAAATGGCTCTATATTCTACACATGGAGATTAAGAGCACAACAATTACTATCACAAGAGGCAAAACGAACAATTAACACATAGGGAAATGGAAGGATGAATAGTGGGGATAAGACTGCAGCTTACTCCCAATGATAGCTTACACTTTAGAAGTAGTGGGAAAAATAAACAAACATGTGTAACCAGGTGGGTTAATGACCAGTTAAGGCAGAAGCAAAGATGCTGCACCTTTACCCTTAAAAGAATAAAAGTACCAGGAAGTCTCTCATATTAGAAGTAAAAAGCACTCCAAGGCACTTAGAATATGAATATTTTGATATTTCAAAAGAATAATTCTGAGCCTACATTTTAGCAGTAATCAGTGGGATCAGAGCTCTCCTTTTTTGGAACTAAAATGGAATTTTCACTTGGTCAAACAATACCTTGAGGTTACTTGTAGCTCTAAAAAGACTCTATTTTACCTGGCTTTAGGAGTAAGCAATTCCATAGTAGGAAGCAATTTACCCTCAGTTTTCTTTGGGTCATAGCTGTTTCTAATGCCATTTCTCTCAGGGGATCTCTGGTGACATCAAGCATAGAGGCTTTGATGGTGTCTCCTGGAAAAAGGCTTAACCGAGATTGTCTAAGAGCCATCCTAGTCTGGAGCTGCATCAATTCTTCCTCCTGACGTTTCAGCATGATCTCTTGGCTAATCAGGTTGCCTTCAAATGATTTTTCAAATTGTCTGCTGCATTGAAGAGAAAGGAAAATGTTTTTAATAAAATCAAGACAAATCCAGAAAAGCACTATCATATAGACTAATTAAATTTTAAAATAGCTTCAAATTCACCCCTCCCCCAAATGTGGACGTCCACATTGCCAGTTACAAATAAACAAATATATAGCTAAAATGAGGGGCTAGAAGAAAGTCAATTACGTTTGAGCTGAACTAAAAGAAGCAGGGTTGGATATAATAAAGAAATAAGCAGGGAAATTATATTAAGCATTAGCTTAAAAGCATCATATACAACAAATCAATATCAATGCTTAATGTATAGGTAGCATTGTACATAAATATTTGAAGAAACTGATAATCAAGTTAAAAAGAGAAATAGATAGTAAAACTATACTAGTGGAAGATATTATTGTATTCCTTTCAGATCCCCACAAATCTACCCAAAAAATAAACAAGAAAGAAGTTATGGACCTAAGAACTTAAAAAAAAACTATATGTGATAGATTTCTGGCTATTTCTGAAAGGGAATAGAAAGGAGCTGTACAAAGCACCTCTAAAAATTGACCATGTATTGGTATATAAAGACATCTCCCCTCAAAATAGATTAGAAGTGCTAAAGATATTATTTACTGATTATGAGTTATATTGAATAAAGGGCCTTTAAGAGACTAAATAATACAATTCTAAACAAACTGCGGTTCAAAGAACAAATTATGGAAACAACAGAAAGTTTATTCAAAGAAAATGACAATAATGAGTCAGCATACCAAACACTTTTGGCTAAGGTACTTGTTAAGACAAAATTTTCGACTCCAAACACTTTCAAAAATAAATCAATGAATTGGGCTCGCAACTAAAAGGAATTTTAACAAAAAATTCCTATTTAAGCAGAAACCCTAAAAATTGAAGAGATTAATGAAATTGAAAGCAAAATGACCATTAAATGCATAAATAAAAGTAGGAGGTTTTTTTTGGGGGGGGGGAGGGACCAGGAGACAAATAAAATGAATAAACAGCTAGTTGATGAGTTTTTAAAAGAAAGGAAAAGCTAATTATTCATATCAAAAATGAAAAAGAACTCAAATTACTAGAAACTATTTTGCCTAATTCTATGGGGGAAAAAAACCTGGTAACTTATTGAAAATGGATAAATGCTTAGAAAAATATAAAAAACCCTAAGAAATAGACTACTTAAATAAACCATTATCAGAAAAATAAAATGAATAAGCCACATATGAACTCCTAAAGGTGGTGAGGGACCTCTAGGACTAGAGGTATTTGCAAGTGAATTATATTGAGCAAATAACAATTTGTTCCAATGCATAAACTATTTGCAAAAAAAAAAAAGGCACCTTTCCAATCTCTTTCTACAATACAGATAATGGCCTTGATATTTAAATCAAAGAGAGACAAAAAAGAGAAAGAAAACTACTAGTATCCCTAATAAATATTGATGTAAAATTTTAAATCAAATATTAGTAAGTGGCCCAAAACAGCATATTACTGGTTTGGGTTTATACCAGTAACAGAGGATTGACTCAATATGAGATTATAAATGTAACAAATCATGTTAATGAGATAAATAATAAAAACCATATGATTACATGAAGATGCTGAAAAGGCTTTTGATAAAATCCAACATCTGCTTCTATTTTAAAATGCAGAAATATAGTAATAAATGGAGTTTTCCTTAATAGAGTAAATAACATCTATCTGAATGTAGGGGCAAACATATTAAAGTCTCTAATTTTTCTCCATTCGTGTGTGTGTGTGTGTGCGCATGCACGCACATACACGCTCTTCAGAACACAGTCCATTCTAATCTGTTGTTTCTGGTGGGCACAGAATAGTATTGTGCTGTTTGAATTTCCTTTCCCTTCTCTTTTATGGCCTGTCTTTTGAATGCTTACACACTTTTCCCTTTCATATAGGAGTTTATGTCTGTGACTTAAGAGTTTAATGCATAAGGTTTTATTTGTTTGGTTGTTTTTTTTTGGGGGGGGGGATGTATTCTAAGGATTTTTTGATTGACACTTTGTTTATTGAGTTCAAAAGTTCTGGATCTATTCTAGGGATTCTTTTGACTGGCACTGCGTTTACTGAGATCAGGGAAAAGCAAGAATCCCATTACCACCAATACTATTTAAAACAGTGCTAGGAATGTTACCTGTAGCAATAAAACAAGAAGGAGAAATTGCAGGAATAAGCACAGGCAAAGAGAAAACAAAATTATCATTTTTTTGGAGATGATTTGATGATTTCCCTAAAAAGCCCTAAAAGTCAATAAAATTTAAAAGAAACAACAAATTCAAAGTTATGGGATATGAAATAAATCCAAATACATCACTGACCTTCCTGTATCTTAGTAACAAAACAGCAGACAGAACTACAAAGAAAAATTCCATTTAAATAACTATAGAAACTACAAAATATTTGGGAGAATATCTATCAAGATGCACCAAGAACCATAAGGTATATGAACCTAAATAAAAAATACTTTGCAGAAATAAAAACTGATCCAAAAAACTGGAGAAACTTTTTCATAAATCACAAAAATTTCTTCCAGTACCCTGCCCTCCTCCCTCCCCAAAATGCCATCCTTTATAACAAATAATATTTCTGAGTCATCCCATATAACCAACAATATTTTAAAAGAAAAAAAATCAGCCAAACTCCGTAATAGTCAATAGAGAATAAACATTTATTAAGTGTCAACTATGTATCTTGGACTGTGCTAAGCACTAGGGATACAAATATGAAAAAGAAAGACAATCTCTACCCTTAATGAGTTTACAATCTAATGGGAGCATAGGATATATTTTAACAAAAAGTTAAAAAGTGGAGGATGCAGGATGGGATGTATGGAGCTCAAAGGCAAGGTGGAAAAGTGAAAGAAGTCCAAAAGAAGTGCAGTGAGGTGGGAAATCAAGTTGTGTAAGGATATATGATCAATAATTCAAAAAAAATCTGAATACATGTTATATCTGTGAACCTCTCACCTCAACAAAGGAGTGACGTATGGGTGTTTTTAATTTCTATTTTGGGGGGTATGGTAGTTCTGTGGTGGGTCTATGTTTTTCATTTGTGCTACCTCAATAAGTTACTATTTTAATTGTGTCTGGAAAGAATGTATTTTCTATCTTTCTACAATTATTTGTATTATCTCTGGGCATGGTCAGTTTTTTTTAAATAGTTCCAAATGGTACTAAGAAGGACATGTATTGTTTAACAGGACCTCTCAGTAAATGCCATAAGTCTTGTAGTTTCAGTTTCTCCAACAATTTGTTCAATTCTATCCATTTTCCATCTCTTTTGTCTGTTAGATTTGACCAACACTGAGAAAGGGTCATTAAAGTCTCCTGTTATTGTCCTGTTACTCTTTATTCCTCTTGTAATTTAGTTAATTTTTGCTTTATGAATTTGGATGCTAAGGCATTTGCAGTATGTAAGTTTAATAAGAATTTTGGTTTATTGTCTACGGTTCCTTTCAGTACAATACAGTTTCCTTGTTTATCTCTTTTTGTGTTGTCAATTTTTCTTTTTTGGCTTGTCTGATAGCATGATTTCAATTCCTGCTTTTGGAGTTTACCCAACAGACAGTAAATTTTGTTCTAGCCTCTCATTTTTGAATTTGTCTTTGCTTTTTAGGTATATTCTTTACAAGCAACAGATTGTGAGGTTTTGGTTTCTTATCCAATTTCACTTTGTTTCATTTTATTGGGTTTTACTCATTTACATTTAAAGTTGAGTCAGGTTTATAATTTGCTCCATTTTCTCTAATTTTTTCTGAATTAAGATTTTATTGTTGCTGTTCTTGCCCCCCTTCCATCTCAGTTAAACAGTCAAGTAAAATCCCCCTTCTTTCTCCCTTTTCAACTTGTCTTATTACTTTTTTCTTTCATTTTCAGCACCGTTTCGAAAAAAGATTTTTCACTTGTTCTCTTCATTCTCTTTTATTTCTGCCTATTCTACTATTTATTTTTTTGATTCATGCTCTTTATACTTATTTCCTTAATCTTTGTATTCCTTATGGAATTTAAGCTTCTAAGATATCTACTTTTAATTTCCTTTTTAAAACAGTTTCTGCATTATCACTTAGTACATTTGTACTCTCTTCACCTTTTGTTTTTCCTGTTGTATCTTACTCTTAGAAATGTTCATTCCTGGGGCAGCTAGGTGGTGCAGTGAGTAGAGCACCAGCCCTGGAGTCAGGAGGACCTGAGTTCAAATCTGGCCTCAGATATTTGGCACATTCACTAGCTGTGTGGCCTTGGGCAAGTCACTTAACCCCAATTGCCCTGCCTTCCCCCCTCCAAAAATAAAATAAAATGCAAAAAAAAAAAAAAGAAATGTTCATTCCCAGAGGAAAGAGGATAAATATATTGCCTCATGGAAGAAATTTTCCTGGGGCCCTAATTGTACAGCTCATCACTACCCTTTTTTCTCCACGTCCTTTCTTCATTTTGATTCCCCTTCTCTTGAGTCAGTATGCTGTCATGAAGGCACAATACTCTTTCAGTGGCAGTGGTCTCTCTAAGCCAGGGGGCAGCAAACTAATGCTCACTGAGCAAATATAGCCCTGTGCCTGTTTTTGTATGGCTGGTCAGTTCAAAATGATTTTTACGTTTTCATTTTGGTTTTTGGGGTACTGTTTGTCAACCCCTGCCCTAAACAATAAATCCCTGTCAATTATTCCCATCCTTGGGCCCCCAATATCTCCCATAATAAAATATTTCTCTTCCCCAATTGGAAAGTTTTTTAGTGGGACCCATTTCCAGCACTAAATTGAGATTTCCCTCTTTATTTCTCCCTCTTTCTATCTCTTTGTTTATCACTTCACTGGTTCTGCTGGCCTTCTTCTTCCAGAAACTACAGGAATTATTTTCATTATTTGGCATTAACTTGCTTAGGGTCCATCACACATTCTCCTCCATCTTCTTCCTCTTCTCTCCTCTTTTATGAACCCTCCCATTCTGTAGCTTAGTTCCCAAAAACACAGAAACAAACACTGATTTACTTGTAGGCATGGTGGTGTGAAGTTCAATCCATGATGTTTCATGTTGGTTCCGCCACCATTAGTACTTTTATTTAAATACTACTTTTACCCTTTCCTGTGTGTATTTTTATTTTTTTTCAGTAAACATTTCTGTTTAATATACATAAGAACTAAACTGCACATATTAAAGTTAGATTTTTCTTCAGTAAATACATACACTCAAAGCCAAGCAGGTCAACCTCAATTTGAAAATCTCTTATATTACTTTCAGAATGTGGAAAAATGCATGTAATTTTATGAAAACATTCAATTAATAAGTTTTAGAATCTTAGCTAATCAAGTGCTTTCCATATAACAGTTCAACATTTTAAAAGTGTTCAATTAAAATTCAAGCATACCACTTTATTCAGTTCTTTCCTAGACATTAACATAACTTGGCACAAACTTTTAAACTAAATATTGAAAAATCGTATAAAAAGTCTTCCATAAACCCTATCCAGACTATACTTCAATTTCTGATTGTTTCTCATGCCTTAGATATTAGTCTCTGTTGCTTTCTTTGTTCCTGGATTGAAAAATTTAAAAAAAAAAAGGTTCTAATTAGATTTTTAAAATGACAGCCCAATCACTTTCTTTAAATGATTTTAAATAATCTATTTTATGAATAAATGCTTTTCAGATTAACATGACCATGGTCCATTCCTGTCATATATCAATCCTTCACTAATGTTTTGTCCCTAACTATCTTGTTTCAGTTTTCCTGTTAACAAAATTCCAATAATTCAAAAAATATTTTAGTAGTATTGAAACAGATGTTTAATGACTTTAAAAAAGTATACATCATAGATATTTGACATTGATTATAATGGCCATTTCCACTGGTTGGCTGGTGGTTCTTCCACTAACGGCTCCCAGGGTTTCCATGTCAACATTTTTCTCACCAGTGATAATTCATTTTCAGCCTGAAGAATCACTTCTTCTAGCTGGCCATCCTGAAGCTTATCCTCTAGTTTCTGAAGATCTGTTTCCTCTTTCACCATATTCAGTCTTTCATTTGCAATCTGTTCTGTGTACTTTCTATATGCCACATTTGAAGGCATAAACTCAAGAGCATCAAGAATCTTTGAATATAATAATCTTAGCCTCTCCCATGGGGTCTCACACACTGCCAGTCCAACAAGACCTGTGATCTTCTTCAGCACCCCGGCCATGACAGCAATCCCTCTGTGTGTATTTTTAGAAAGAAATCTCTTAATGGTCACCCTTATTATTCTGACAGATATGTCTTTCCCTTTCTATTTTAAACTCCTTTTTTCCCTGTGGTAATTTATTTTGCTGCTTTGTGCTTTGTTAGGTTGCTTTTTTTCCTTTCTTGTATTTCTCTTGTCTGGAATGTTTACAAAAGCAAATAATCTGCTCACACCTGGTTTTCATCATAGGAATTCTTCCAATGCCTCATTTATCAAATATCCATTTTTTCATTGATGGAATTAGGGCTCAGTCTGGCAGCGTATGTCACCCCTGAGCTCCTTTGCACAGTCCATTCTACTCTGCAATTTCTGCTGGGCACAGAATAGTTCTGTGATATTCGAATTTCCCTTCCCCTCTATTTTATGGCCTTTCTCTTCAATACTTACAGAATTTGTCCTTTCTTACAGGAGTTCTTGCAAAGCTTTCTTGGTTTTTATTTTTTTCTGTATGATTCTAAGGATTTTTGTGATTGACACTTTGTTTACTGAGTTCAGAAGTTCTGGGCAGCTTTCTTGCAGTAGAGTATTCAGATACGTTTGTTTGTTTAACTTGTATTTTTGCAACCTGTCTTTGAGAGCAATGTTTTGTTTATTTAGAGATTCTGTTTAAGTTATTGCTTTTTGCTATTCTCTTTCCTTCACTCCATGTATTTGCATTCACAATCAGTTGTTCTGTTTTCTCTCTTGAGATGTGGCATCATAGATTTAAGCTTTCCTTTTTTGCTATGTAAACCACAAATTCTGCTTTCATTATTCTTATTTTTCTCTTGAACAATTTGGGAACATCTTCTTCTTGTTCCATGCTTTCTTGAAAATCCTTTCCCTTATCAGGTATTGATTGGTGTTCCTTTGTCCTGCAGTATTTATTTTGAGATTTTTGAATTCAGTTGTCTATGAAGACACATGCCCTTCTGTTATTATCTTCCCTATTGGTTTATGTGCTTGTGCTCAAGATTTTAAATTAAATCTTTTTCTTCCCGAGATCTTTGGTAAGTTCAGCCTTTTTTCACTCATATTGTGACTCCTTCCCATTGGATGATGGATGCTCCAAGGACTGTTCCTCAAAGTTGTTTCAGTCTCCTCCCACACTGAGAAATTCACTTTTCACCACCCCCAGTCTCCATCATTTCAGGCTGCCTTTTTCAAGAGGGAGACCACACCTCATGCTTGGCAATCTGTCCCTTAGTTTTGGGGATGACTAACAAACTGTTGCCCTATGTAGACCAAGCTTCCTGCTTCCTAGAGGTCCACCTCCTCCTCACAGACGACAGGAGAACTATGCTCTGCTGCTTGTGGCCTCAAAATGGCGGAAAGAGGATGGGGTGGCCAGCAGAGCCTGCAGCAGCAAGAGAATGGCTGAGTGGATCCCATGGGCCCAATTGCGCAGTCTGCCCGAGCTGGTGGGGGCTCATGAGGAATGAAGGTTCATCCAGCTGTTAGCTTGTTGGGGTTCTTGGTGCCTTATACAATGGAGAAAGCTGAAATTCCTTTCCCTCTTGTACCTAATTCTTATTTTGGAGAAATGTGAGGTTGTGAAGATGAGAGAAAATGTCTAGTCCTCTATCTTGTTGCTCTCATGATCTGAAAGTCTACACTTAAATTCTTTTTAAAAAATGCAAAGCCGTAAAATGAGGGCAGTAACAGTGCCTACCTCATAAGGTGATGTTATAAGGATAAAATGAAAGTGCATATTTATATGGATGGCTTTGTTTGTCCAGACAACTATTGGGGCCGCCTCAATTACCTGCTCAAATTTTACTGATTTCCCCAGGTGAGTATGGTGACCTGACAGGGAAGTTCCACAGGCAAAAGTAAGATTTAACTGCACCTGAGAATGTGGGTCATAGAGGTATAAGAGGTGATAGAGAGGAGGCCACAATACAAACAGCTTATAAAAATGATAGCTCCTTCATTGTTGCCCCCTACCAAGAAACCAAAATGAGAGGAAATTCATTGTTCTGGGCCAAGCATGCAGATATGCCAACTTTAGCCAATTAAAAAGGGATAAGGGCAATCTCTGTGTGTGGGAGGGAACCTTCAAACTGCTTCAACTGACTTTTTAAGAGGAAATCTTCGATAAACTCTCCAAATCTATGAAAACTATGCAACTGACAAAAACTTTAGAGTTGAATTAATTTAGACCAGAGGTGTCAAACATGAGGCCTGTGGGTCCACAATAAATCCATAAACACTTATTAAGTGCATGGTATATGCCAAGCACTGTGCTAAGCTCTAGGGATCCAAAACAAACAAACAAACAAACAAAAGTTCCTCTCCTCAAGAAGCTTAAAACACTCTCAAGTGTGACCTGAACCAGGTTGAGATGTAGTTGGGATATATTTCATGAAATAAATAAAAATACAGAAAACATAGATATTAAATAATTTTAAACTAAGTTAATACATGAACTTCAAGGATCTTTACGTATGGTTTGGCAGCCTCCATTTCTACTTGAGGTTGAGAATACTGCATTAGACTATACTTTCATTATACATTTCATTCTCATGATTCACTGGCTAGCTATGAATTCTAATTTATCTTCTCTTGCATGTGCCCAACTTCCTTGGTGGTAAAAGTGTGCCCATCCTGTCTCCACTATGGAAAAAGTCATTCCTAGCTAGGAAAGAATAAGCCTGAGACTCCTTTACCATCATACCTGGTTTTCAATGATCATTATCACTCTAACTCCTATTCTCTGCTCATATAATCCTAATCTTGGCAGGATTTAAATCATTGTGCAAAATCCCTGGGTTGGAAGTTATATTGCCTATCTGCAGCCCTAAGCCCATTAGCAATACCCTTTATACCTATGCTATTTCTAGATCTATATGTTGCTCCTCTGCCTTTAAGGCACAGACCTTAAAGATCAAAAGCTACTTTACCTCCACCTTAAGTGGCCTAATATTCAAAGGCAGTTTATCTTTATTTTCCTTAGTGTGGAGATCCAGCTTTTCTAAAGCCACAAAAAGAGTCAAGGAATACTTGATTTTGCTATTTTTCTAACATTCTGGGTTAAAATCCTTAAACATCTAAAGAGCCAACCACACAGAGTCAGTTTTTTTCAGTAAATTAGAGCCACAGTCTTCACTTGAGAGAGAGGGAAGGAGGAAAGGAGGAGGAGGGAAGAGGGTAGGGAGGGGGAGGGGAAGGGAGAGGGGGAGAGAGAGAGAGGGAGAGAGAATGAGTGTAGGAAGAGGAGATATGAGAGCCTGAAGAAAGAAGGTCTGGAATAGCTTTTGTGTGAAGTGAGAGAAGGAATCAATTGGGAGGAATAAAAGAACTGCCTTATTGGAGTGAGAGTGGACAACATGCATTTAGAATGTCCCTAATCAGCATAGCTATCTGACTTCCTCCAGCTTGCTTCAGTCCCCTGTGAATTGGGGTAAGGATCTGTCAGCCAATCAACAAGCACTTATGGAGTAATTATTATGTGCCAGGCACTGTGCTAAGCAATGGGGATACAAAGAAAGGCAAAAACATTGTCGCTGACCTTAAGGGGCTCACATTCTAATAGAGGACACAACCTATTAAAAAAACTGTATAAAAAGGTTTGTACATAATATATGGAAGGTAATCTCAGTAAGAAGGTACCAAAAGCAGGGAGTGAGGGTGGGGTTGGAAGGTGGAGAAGGGCCTTCTGCAGAAGGTGAAATTTGAGCTGGGCCTTGAAGGAAGCTAAGAGATGTATGTAGCAGGGAAAGTATTTCAGGAATGGGAGAGAGCCAGTCCATAAAAAAAAGCAATAATAGCATTTCAAATCAATAATATTAGCTTATATTTATTTAATCCTTTATGGTTAACAAAGCACTTTTCTCACAACATACCTGTGTGGTAAAAAGTGGACATATAATCCATTTTAAAATGAGGAAAGTGAGGCACAGATAGAAAAAATAACCAAACACAAATCAATTTGATTAATAGATTCAAAAACAGAAAAGGTAATGATTAGCTAAATTTTATATAACCTTAACAGACCCATAAGAGGAGACAGACAGATTGTATGTTGTCTTGGGGAGGAATGGGGAAAATTTAGAACTTCAATTATAAAAGTGAATGTTGAAAACTAAAAACAAATTAATTTTTTTTGAAAAGGAGATAGAAAAGAAGATGAAGGAAAGAAAGCAGAGACAGAAGTGAAGAGAGGAGGGAAAAAAATTCCTTGCTCAGTGGAATAACTAGTAAATATGAACACAAAAAAATTATTCACTGGAATTTATTATCATTAGTTAATATTTTACATACTTTGGTCTCTGTGACTGTCCATGGCATGAGGTTTCATCAACCCCTTGGAGTCCACTGCTGGAGTCAAATGCTTTTGAAGCTTCGCTCCTCTTCACTAATATAGGAACAAAATTAATAGTTACAGAAGTGATTAAAAACATAAAGATAACTCTATTTAACAGTAAAGATTTAAAGAGCAAAAATATTTTAAGGGATTCAGATTTACATGCACCATACAAAGCTATTATTGTATTAAGAAATACTTTAAAGGAAATGAAGCTGTTTTTAAAAACAATATACGATTTTTTCCAAAATAAAAATAACCATGTGGTCCTTTAAGGAAACATGGCACTGGAGTCTTAGAAAAAAAATTTTTAAATGGAAACTTCATAAGAATTTTCTTAAAAATTCCTCTATTTCCTCCAGTATCATAGCATCAACCTAGAGTTAGTGAGTAGGCATTCCAGATGCCAACTAGTTCAACTCATTCATTAAGGCCCATGGAGGTCTAGCCCAAGGTCACATAGGCAGTGGCTATCACAGGCAGGATTTGAGCCCAGGTTTTCTGACTCCAGAGCCAATGATCTTTCTACTGTATCTCCATGCTTGGTGTCATTTCTATTTTTGACAAGTACCATCTCAATCTAATACACTCTGTATATGTGTGGTGTGCACGTGTGCTAGGGGTGGACTGGACATGATATCAGCAGAGATCTAGGCTCTAATTCAAATTCAGACACTTAGTCAACGTTTGACACCAGTCCCAGTTTTCCCATCTGTAAAATGGGAATAAAAATAATATTCACACTATCTTACAGGGTTGTTGTAAAGAATGTTCTTTGTAAACCTTTACTGAGCCACATAAAGTGAGTTATTAGTCATTAGACCTTTTGGATCTGTGATAAAATTGTATTTAATGTTTCTTACCTTGTCGGAAATCTGGCTCAGAAGAAATAATAGATGGACTTTCACTGGAAGTACTATAGATATCGGTCTGGTAAGGTTTGTATCTTCGAATTGGTTCTAAAAAGATACAAAACAAAGTGTGATAGCATCAGGACATGACCTCTCTATTCAAACCATTGCCATTCTAAGATCCAGTGGAAGATGAATCTAAAACTACAGAGTGAGCAATTCAGGATGTGAGAACATTTGAGAACCATAATAATGATAATGGATAGGGAACTCAGAGGCCAATGAGTCCAACTCTCTCATTTTACAGATGAGGGAGCTGTCCAAGGTCACAAAAGTGGTGAGCATCTGCTATAAGACCCATACCTAGGCCCTCTGCTCACGGTACCATGCTGCCTCCCTTCTAATGATAATAGCTGACATTTATACACCTATGTATATACAAATATATGCATATTTATGTGTGTATATATATACATACACAATATACAATATATACAAATATATGTATATGCGATATATATCTCACTTTAGGGTTTACAAATAACTTTAAATATATTATTTCACTTGATACTCCCAACAGTCTTGTGAGGCGTTACTGCCATTTTTCAAAAGAGGCTGAGAAATGTGAAAACAAGTCAGTTATTATCTGAGACATTATTTAAGCCTGTTCTACCCACTGGGCCACCTTGCCTGAAGAAGTCATCATACCTTTAACCTAACTTGGATAAACTTTTTGAATAAGCACCATTTTAATGAAGTATATAGAGAGACTATAAGACACACATAGACTGACAGATTTGGTATAAACGTTGACTAGATTTGATGAACTGCTATTTTCATCTCTTTTTAAAAATTATCTGTTTTAAAGATGGCTTGCTGGGCCGGGGAGGAAGGAATAATATATCCAGATAAGAAAGTGATTTAAAAACAAAAGATGGCCATATAATTTTGAAAATTATGCATAATATAACTGCATTGAACACATTCCCTAATAATTTAGAAATTAGAATGATAATAAGGAATCTCAAAAATAAAAATTCTGTTGATTTCTATTTAGCTCAAAAATCTTTTAAGCATTGAAACACATGTTCTTATTTCATTATTTTTTTTCATAAAAAGGAGACTGTTAAAAATTTTTTTAAAAAGAAAAAAAAGGAGATTGTTCTCTCAAATGACCTGTCAGGTACAAAGAAACAGTGGGGTTATTTATTTTTGGTCTTTCTCATTAAGGTAACCACACTACAGTGGTGCTACCGTGAGATATAACATAGGTAAAATACCAAACATTGCCATAATGATAATCACTTCATATTTCTATAATGCTTAATAGTTTATAAGGCACTTAAACACTGTCTCATTTGATCCTAACCACCACCTTTGCGAGTCAGAAGAAACAGACATGCCCATTTTAATATTAGGAAAATTAGTTAATTTGACCAATATCATGCCACTAGTAAGGGGGTAGTAGTCAGGAAGACTCAAAGGATGTGAATTAATGAGTCATCATCTGACTTCTTATCCACCAAGTTTCCTACTTTATCATACTGCTCCTTTCCCCCTTCTACATTTATTTTTTAATTTTTTAAAAAATTTATTATTATTATTATTTTTTTGAGGGGGTAAGGCAGGGCAATTGGAGCTAAGTGACTTGCCCAAGGTCACACAGCTAGTAAGTGTCAAGTGTCTGAGACCAGATTTGAACTCTGGTCCTCCTGACTGCAAGGCTGGTGCTCTACTCACTGAGCCATCTAGCTGCCCCACCCTTCTACATTTATAACATTGTTTTCAGAATCTAAATAAAAATGGCAATCAATAATGCTCTGTGCCAAACAACAAAGCTACAAAGGAAAGCAAGAACACAAGCCCTCTTTGAAAACAACATGTAAGATTTATCGCATAGGTTTTGTATTTAAGTTTAAAATGAATAAAAAATAAAACACAATCTTTGCCCTCAAGGAGCTAACATTCCGTCAGGCAGACAACACATAAAAAGCAAGGCATAGACAAGGTATGGATATATACAGTGTATACAGAAAGGAATCTCACAGGGAATGCACCCAAACTGGCTGCAGGACTAGCCCTCCTACCAGTGGCTGCCCTGCCCTTAACTTAGGACAGAATGGGGTGAGTCAGGCTAGAGGGGGCGCCAGCTACAGAAAAAAGGCTTCCTGAGATTGGAACAGAGTCTTATGGGACAGGAATCAAGTGAGAAGAGGGGACAGCCAGTGAAAAGGCTCACGATCAGAGGCAAGCACTTCTGTATCTTATCAAATAGGCCAAAAGCAGAATTCCACTGACGCCACGTCAAAAAGGTACCAATTTCAAACAAAAAGAATGGAGCATAGTAAGGTGATTCATCGATCTGAAGAAGGAACCATTAATGATCCTAATATTGTCATCTCTTAGCAGTAACTCTGTTTCACATATATGAACATGTGAATGTTAAACAAAAATATGACTTGTATAATGTTATACGTATATGAGAATATATGTATCTATGCATACATATATACATCTGTATATATATCCACATATATGAAATATGAATTCTAGCATCATAAACTAGTCCTTTCCCTGACAGTTAGTGCCCTAGAGCAAGGCCCTAATGACATGATTATCAAAGCCACTTAAGGGATCAACCCAACTCCAGTCTTTTCCTTTTGTATTACAACCTACAGCAAGTTGCCAAGTTGATATTCACAAAGCACAGGTGTGATCACATAATTTCACTGTTCTCAAGACATTTCGGTGGTTACCTATTGCCTCTAGGTTAAAGTATAAACTCCTCCATTTGGCATTTAAAACCCTTTACCAATGGGTACCAACCATATTCCAGATTGATTTCTCACACCCCTTCCCCCAGTCTCTACATGCTTATGCATTTTATTCTGCAGACAAACCCACCTTATTTGCTGTTCTCTGTACATGTTACAATACTTTCAGTCTGCATAGTTTTGCACAGGCAGGCCCCCATGCCTACAATGTTTTCTCTGTTTAATCTATGATCTTAGAATTCTTTCAAGTTCCATCTCCTGTCGAAGGCCTTCCCTCATTTCCCTAATAGGTAGGGACCTTCCTGCCACCCACTCCCAGTAGAATATAATCTTCTTAAAGGCAAGGAATATTTTATTTTTTGTTTTTTAATTGCTTAACAGAGTGCCTTGAATTTGAATATAACCAGTGCTTATGAGTACTTGTTGAATAAATGTGTACATAATATGTACCATGCATTTAAGTGTATATACAAGGCCCCACTGAAACTTGTCTCTTCCTTCCTCCTTATAATTAACCAAATTCTCTTCCTTATAGCATAACAGCTTTAATCAGAATAAAGCTCTCAAAGAGTTAAAGAATCATATAACCTCTGAGTACTCCAAGATTCTTCATGGTCAGTTCATGCCTGGGAAATCCTATTCTACCTATCTCTACTTTGATCTTCCCTAGTATTTGAAAATGCCTTTTAACACCACCCCGCCCCCCCCCCCCAAAAAAAACTTAGACATGCCATAAACTGGTCAAAGTGAATTTCTGATCCTAGCTATGAAAGCAAATGGAATAACTACGAAACTACTGAAAACTCAAAACTCAAATGACAGCAACACGCTTTTTAGAATTGTTAGAGGAGAACAAATGTCAGGAACAGTCCCTCTCTTGTGCGTTTTGTCTCTCTTCCTTCTATCTTCCTATCATTTCTCTTGCTTTCTCCTACAACTAAAATGGACTCTCTGTTTTTCCACATTCCACCCCCCTGCAATGATCCCTGTTTACCTGTAAAAGTGGCTCTACCTTCTTTTAAAACCAATTAAGGTATCATCTCTTCCATGAAGACTTTCCAGATCTCCTCCCAAGGGATCCCTCCTCCAATATCACCTGGTTGTTCTTTTTTTCCCCTTTAATTTAATCATATTATCCATTGTTATTATAGTTGTTTCTCTCCTATTAAAATGTAAACTTCTTGAAAATGAGAGAGGCTATGTCATATCAACTTTTTATCCACAATACCTAGCACACTGAGTTAAACATTGGTGATGCTTAACAAATGGTTGTTGGCTTGAACTTAAAAGGTTATCCAAGTCAAAGTTCTTCTTCCAGCAAAGGGAAAGACTAGAAAAGACAGAAAGAACGGAGTCCACCACCTTTTTCAGTGCTTAATTATCTTGACAATGAAGAAATTCTTCCTTTTATCTAGCCACATCTTCTCTTGCTGAAATTTAAAGGCGTTTCTCTTATTTGACCTCTGTGGAAGTGGAATATGACAAGTCTGTTTGCTCATGAAAACCCCCTCTGATATATGAACACAGTTGACATGCTTTGAAATTTCCTAATAGAATCTATTTGGTATTTTCTTTATAATTACTATAATTATAATTTATCTGGATCATATGTCATTTTTTCTGGTTTTTTTTTAACATGGAGAACAAAATAATCATTAAACACAATATTCTTAGAAGAGTTTAATCAAAACAGGGTGGGTAATTTGAGAATTACTTCATGGTCTCTATATAACACACTTCTATTAATATTAACAAATAACATCTTTGTGTTAAAAAATAATGTTAGCACCTTTTTGTGATATTTAATCATTCAACTTGTGAGTATGATTCCTATGCCATGCTCTTACTTTTTTTAAGTTGAATAAATTTCAGTTATCTATGTCTACACGATTGCATCATATTCTACTATAATGGGCTATAACTTGAAAAAAAGAGACAAAAATGGCTAATAGGGAGTTGATGACCAATATAAGAGAGCACCAAATTGTCATAATCAGTCAAGTCACTTAGCCCAAATGAACTGCATCATTTCGCATGGAAAAAATTGGCAGACATAAATGCTGAACTGCTTTTAGTAATAACTGAAAGACTATGAGTGGGAAATGTACTGAAGGACTAGAGAAGGACAAATATTGACATGATTTCCAAGGAAGGTAAGAGAGTATATAAATTATGTTAGTGAGTTTGACTTTGATTGTTGAAAAAATTCTAAAATGGATGATTAAAGGGATGGTTGATGAAGACCTAGGAGAGGAGGTAGTGTCTACAGAGTCACTATGGTTTTATGAACAATAGGCCGTGACACATTAAGATTATTAATTTTTTTTGACAGGACTCTTGAATTGGTAGATAAGTGGAATTCCATAAAGTTTATCTAGATTTGATAAACTTTTGATAAAGTATCTCATACTATTTTTATGGAGGAGATGAAAAGACATAGACCGCAGCCTCAAGGCCACATGTGGTTGTCTAGGTCCTCAAGTGTGGGCCTTTGACAAAACTCAAACTTCACAGAACAACTCAAAGGGCTGCACTTGCGGACCTAGAGGGCCACATGTAGCCTTGAGATAGCAGGTTCCCCACCCCTGGACTGGATGATAGCACAAATCACATGGATTAGAAAATGGTAGAATGTTAAAAATCAAAGAGAAATCATTAATGATTCAATATCAACTATGCAAGATGTATCTAGTGGATTACTCCAGCTGTCTGTTCTTGGTTCTCTACTGTTTAACATTTTAAGAATGACTTGAAAAGAAAAAGGATTAGATGCCATGCTTACTAAAATTTGCAAATGACACAAAGCTGAGAGATGTATGTAACACACTGGATGACAGGATCCAAAAAAACTTGCTTGACTACATCATTGGGTTAAATTGGAAAAGGTAAATTTCAATAGAGAGAAATGTAAACTCTGGAACTTGGCTTCAAAAAATCAACTGCAAAAGTACAGGATGAAAGAGGCAAGGTTAGGAAGAATTTTGTCTGAAAATGTTCTGGAGATTGAAGTTGATGCAAGGTCAATGAGCCAGCAATATGATAATGGTAGCCAAAAAAGTTAATGCAATCTTGGATTGCATTAGGAGAGGCTTAGTTTCCAGGAACAGGGAAGTGACTGTAATTTTGTACTCTGCCCTTATCAGACCTCAGCTGGAGCACTGTATTCAGTTTTGGGCCACACAGTTTAAATAGAACCTGTAAGCAGCAAAGAGGCAAATTCTGGCTTCAAAACAGGAAAGATGATCTAACAATGGGAGCTGTCCAAAAGTGCAATGGGCTGCTTCCCTTTGGAAGTCTTCAAATAGAGACTGTTGAGTACATCATAGTGCATATACCTTTTGGGATATGGATTGGACTAAATGGTCACTGAGGTCCATTCCAGACAAGAAAATCTGTATGTACCATTTCTCTAAAATAAGCCAAATAATAAAATATGTAGAGACAGTCTGACATAATGGTTAGAATCCTGGGCTTAGAATTTCAAAGACCTATTTTCAAATCCCACTTTTGCCACTTATTGTCCGACCTGAGGTGAGTCCGTTAATCTCTGTGTTCTTAAGACACTTTAAGAGTTATCGACTAAATCAGAGATGGATTGTAACTTGAAGTTTCCATATTAGGAGTTTCCATATTAGCAGCTTCCCCAAGCTGGTGGAATAATTGACTCTTTCCATATTCACATTAACCAAAAATAATCTGAATTCCATCAATTCAATATATAGTATATATACTGTACATAGTAGTATATATAGTATACAGTCTATAGTAGACAAATGATAAATATGTTTTGATTTATTGGCTAGGATAACAATACATGTAGCAATGTTATTCAAAAATACCATACATAAAATAAATGTATATTTTATTTAACATACTTAATATGCATATACAGCATCTGACCTCATTTAGATAACTGAAATCGCTGCTTATGACTTTAAAAAAAATCCCTGTGAAAGATCAAACTGGAAACATAAAAAAGAAAAATTATTTTGTCAAAAATTTGTTGTGAGATATCATTCCACATTATATTAATCATCATTTTTTGATATTGAAAAAGAAATATGGATTGAAGTTAGTGTCAATTTTTAATAAAAAATGATGAGCATAAGGCTTATAAAATTCCATTTCATCCATAGGATTTCTCTTTTAGATATTGCACTGATAAGTTTTGCCCTTTATTCATAGTCTGATGTTTTCCTAGTTTAATGACAAATATATGTAACTTTCAAGATGAATGTACTAAAGAGAATGAAAGACAAAGGAGTGGCTGATTACATAATGCAGTTGCATAACACAGATTTTAAACTTTTCATAGGAAGGAGCAAATTTGGGCAATAAGAGGAGCTTGCAACATTAACAGAAGAGAGTTAACAGTCTGATTTTCACATAAAATAGACTGCCTCAAAGTCCTCTTTCTCAACGAAGACATCTTGAACTGTCTTTTGTTTTATCAAGGTCTTTGTCCTTTGTCCTCTTGGTATTTATTGTCTTGAGAGTCCGAGGCAATGAAGATCTTCAGAATCACTCCCTATCTACGTCACCCTATCATCAGGAATATACTCTCAGATCTCTAGCCATATAAAGAACAATGGCTAGGGAGATATATTGTAATTACATCACAAGAAAGAGAAGGGAGAATGCTGAAGAAAGTCACTCTGAAAATAAGCAGTTTCTCAGTCACTGATTTAGAAGTGAAGAGAAAAGACATTCTCCCTCCTTTAGGGGAGCATGGAGTAGTTTACCTGACAGATTATATGGATAAAGGAAAAATTTATGATCAAACAAGAGAAAGAGAGCATGATGGGATATAAAATGGATAATTCTGATTATATTAAATTAAAAAGCTTTTACACACACACACACACACACACACACACACACACACACACAAAATCAATGCGGCCAAGATTAGAAGGAAAGCAGAAAATTGGGGATTTTTTTTTTTACAGCAAATGTCTTTGATAAAGCCCTCATTTTCCAAATACACAGAGAACTAGGTCAAATTTACAAGAATACAAGTCATTCCCCAATTGATGAATGGTCAAGGAATGTGAACAGGCAATTCTCAGAAGAAGAAATCAAAGCTATCAGTAGTCATATGAAAAAAATGCTCTAAATCACTATTAATTAAAGAAATGCAAATTAAAATAACTCTGAGATATCACCTCACACCTATTAGATTGGCTAATATGACAGAAAAAAAGATAAGTTGGAGAGGATGTGGGGAAATTGGGACACTAATGCATTGTTGGTGGAGTTGTGAACTGATACAATCATTCTGAATATCAATTTGGAACTATGTTCAAAGTACTATAAAACTGTGCATACCCTTTGACCCAGCAATACCACTACTAGATCCGTATTCCACAGAGATTAAAAAAAAAGACCTATTTGTGCAAAGATATTTATAGCAGCATTTTTTGCGGTAGTAAAGAATTGGAAATCAAGAGCATGCTGATTAATTGGGGAATGACAGAACAAATAGTAGCATATGATTGTAATGGAATACTACTGTGTTATAAGAAATAACAAGGATGCTTTCAGAAAAATCTGGAAAGACTTACATGAACTGATGCAAAGTGAACAGAACCAGGAGAGCATGCTAACAGCAATACTATATTCAACTGTGAATTACTTAGCTATTCTCAGTGACAGAATGATCCAAGACAATTCCAAAGGACTCATGACATAAAATGTTATCCCCTTCCAGATAAAGAACTGATGGAAGTCTGAATGCACACCAAAGCATGCTATTTTTTGACTTCATTTTTTTTGTGGTGGTTTTTTTTTGGGGGGGGGGGGCTGTGTTTTCTTTCACAAAAAGACTAATATGGAAATATATTTTGCAAGACTGCACATGTATAACCTATATCAAACTACCTGCTGTCTGAGGGAAGGGGGAGGGAGAGAATTTGAACCCAAAATTTTAAAAAAATGTTAACATTGTTTTTACGTGTAATTGGGGAAAAAGAAAATTTTTTAAAAAAAAGTTTAGTATCTAACCTACAGTCTTCCTGCTACTCCAACACTTGCCCTTCTACTAAGGGACCTCAACAGACACGTTGATGCTCCCTTGAAATCTCTAGTCACCCAATTCCTCAACGTTGTTAACTCCCATGAATTACTACTTTGTCCTACCTAGGCTACTCACAGGGATGATCATTATCAAAATTTGGAAATTACTTTATTCAATTATAACCTACCCTGTTCTGGGTCATCACCAGTCATCTTGACTCTTGTCTTGCCACTAGACTCCGATGACTCTCGAGGAGAGGGAAGCCGATGACTTTGAGTGGCTCTGCCTCACTTAAATCCAATTCATATACAAGTCAAGACATCACCCTTGCGTTGTCATTGGAGTTCTTCAACAATGAAGGACAAATAAAAACAACACCTATCCTGTCATTCCATCCCTCCTCCTTTATTCTCACTGAGACCTGCAGGCCCTACACCACATAATTCTCTCTCAAGCCCCAGCTCTGGCTTCGCTGTTTTAACCAAGAGTGAACTAGTTCGATGTTGCATCGTCTTGTCCCCTAGCCCTGTGTTACTCAGGGCTTGACAAAACACAGCAATGAATTGTGCTCATGATCCACCTCTCCCTCTCCCATTCAGTGGGCTGCTAATCAGAGTCAGGGGAAGCCTTGTAACTATGCCGAATGAATGAAATTTGCTTAGCTTGTCTCAAATGAGGCTTTGTTTTTCCGAGGCTTTCGTTTCTCTATAACTGCTTCTCTATCTTACCCTCTTTCGTAGAGATTCCAAACTTGTTCTCCATCAGATGGTGAATTCCTTGGGAACAGGAAGTGGGTTTTACCTTTTTTCATATTACAAGGAATTCACAATCTAATAGAGAAGCACAGCATAGGTACTTAATGAATGCTTCTTGACTTGATTCCTCAATCTTCCCACACCACCTCCTCCTTAACTCCCACTTCCACTCTTTCTGCAGAACGCAATGCTTTTTATAATTTATTGAAAAAATAGAGGCAATTTTCTTTGAATGCCCTTTTACACCCTGCTCTAATCTCAATACCCCCGATATCATCCCTCATTATCTCCACTTTCATTCTGGTCTTCTGTGAAGAGTTAGGGCAGTTAATACCATCCTCTGCCTTCTCTCATAACCCATACCCACTTCCTGTTCTCTCAACAATTTTCAATCTCTTTATATCTTACTGGCTTATTCTCTGGTCTCCCCCATGGGGAAAAAATCCCCTTTTGATTTTGCAATCCTCAAGCCATTGTCCTATTTCTCTCCTCTTTCAGAACTAGGGTGTCCCAAGTCTCTGTCCTGGGCCTTCTTCTCTTTTTTTTCCATGCTTTCTCTTGGGACCATCATTAGCTCCCAAGGGTTCAATTATCCAGCTCTAGACTCACACGGCTAACCACCTAGGAGACATTTCTAACCATATATCACCTTGACACCTCAAACTCAACATGTGTGAAAGAGAACTCGTCATCTTCCCCTCCCTCTCCAAAGCTACCTGGTTTCCTCCCTTTCATATTTCTGTTGCGGGCAGCATCACGTTTCCATTCACCCACACATATATTCTCAGCCATCTTCCACTCCTCACTCAACACCATTTATTAAGCAATTACTATGTGCCAGGCATGTGCTGGGAAACCAAAAAAAAAAAAATCAAAGCATTCTTTCCCTTAAGGAATAATTCTATCAGAGAAAACAACACACACACACACACACACACAATGTAATTGTATGGGAGAAACACTAGCAGCTGGGAGGATCATGAAAGGCTCTGCAGAAATAATGCTTGAGATGAGTTTTGAAGAAACTAGGCATTCTAAAAGGCAAAGATAAGAAGGAAGTATACCCCAGGCATGAGGGCCAACCAGTACAAAGAAGAGGAACAATATGAAGGCCTGTTTTCCTGTACTATTGGGTTCATTAAGGGGAATAATATGTAATAAGACTAGAAAGTTAATTACATGAAAGTTATAAAGGGCTTTAATGCCAGAGGAGTTCATATTTGATAAGACATAAGAGATAGTAAGAAATCACCTACTTGCTATTAGTGAGTTCAAGTCACCTGGCCCAGAAGAACTATATCCTTGGATACCAAAAGAAGTATCAGAAATGAATGCTAAGCCACTATCAGAATTATCTGGAATACCATGGAAAAGAGGAAATGTGCCTCAATATTGGAAAAAGGTAAAGATTGTCTCAATTTTCAAATAAGATAAGACAAAAATGCCCGCAAACTATAGGCCAATGAGGTTGACTTGGATTCCTGAGAAAGTTCTGGAAAAAATTTTAATTTTGTTGATTGGTTGAGAAATGTCTCCTTATCTCTCTTAGACTAGAAGTGCAAGCATCATTCATATGGGCCTGATTCTGCTCCTGATTAAAGGGCTGGTTCACTCTTCCTTAGGCAGCCTGGTGGCCCTCTACTCACAAGGGGTCGCCATATTGGTGTCCTTTCCACCTATTGCAATGAAATGGAGAATCGCCCATCTCGTGCAATCCACCAGCCTCACAGCTCCCCCAAATAACAAGCATTATTACAGCAGTGAGCCACCACACCAACTGTCTACAACAGATTTTTAAAAACTGATCCATAATTAAACCTCATTTCCTTTTGGGACAGGGATGAAGGGAATTCTGCATTTTTTTAACCTAGATTTTGGCAAAACTTCCATAATAAAACACATTATACTATTATAATGGAGAAAATTTCAAATTTGAACTAGACTATGATTCAGAACTGATTTGGAGATGCAAACTAAAAAACAGCTGTCGAGAATTCAATGTTAATAACACAGGAGGTCTCTAATCGAGAGGTATGATTAGATGGAAGTTTTCCTGAAAATGGTATGAAAGCCAAAAAAGTTACTGTAATTTTGGTTTGCATTGGAGACACAGTTTCTAGGCATAAGGAAGTGACTGTCTCTCTGTCAGACCTCAACTGGAATACAGTTTAAGAAATCTACCGATAAGGTACACAGTAGCTAGAAAAAAGCCATCAGGATGGTGAAGGACTTCAAGGCCATGTCATCTTAGGATTGATTAAAGGAAGTTAGAGTGTTTAGCCTGGAGAAAAGAGATAGGGGGAGGGGGAGAGAATAGCATAGCTGTCTTCAGGAATTTAATCGGCTGGCATCTGGCAGGGATTTATCTCATTCTGTACAGTCCCAGAGGACTGAAATGAGTGGAATTTGCAAAAAACAATGATTTAGGTTTGATAACAGTAAAAAAAAAAATACTTCCTAAGTACAGTGGCAGAGGCTGCCTGGATGGGCAATGGTTTCAGCCAAGAGCTTTGAACAATAACAAGGTATGTTATGGGTGGGGGGGGGGGGGAGGTCCTTTTCCAGTATGATACATTCTAAACCTCATGTTCTGTGATCTCTGATGTAACAGAGTCACTGAAAGCTATTAAGTGGGTGATAATTGTACTTTAGGAAAATCTCTTTGGCAGCAGTGTGGAGGATTGGCAGGGAGATAGGAGAGCCCTGAGGCAAGGAGACCAATCAAGAGGTTTTTGCAATCATCTCAGGGGGAGGAGATGTAGCCCTGGACTCCAGTGTTAACTTTGTGAGTAGGAGGGAGGGGAGACATGCCGTGGAGACTTATCAACTGGACATGTGGGGTAGGGAAGAATGAAGAGGCAAGGACAATAAAACATCAGCAAAATAACATTAGAAAAATCATACACTATGACCAGAACAGATTTATACCAAGAATGCACACGTGGTTCAACATAAGGAAGACTAAATATAATCATGTTAATTATATAAATAGTAAAAAATATGTGATTATCCTAACAGATGCTAAAAAGGCATCTTATAAAACCCAACACACATTTCTATTTTTGCTGGGCCTTAGCTCTGGGAAACAGAGTATCTCCAAAATGTCTTCACAATACTATAGCTGTCTTCAAATATTTGAAGGATTGTCACATAAAATTAATTTGTTGTCCTTGGCCTCAGAGAGCAGAACTAGGAAAAGAACAGGGGGAGGGAGAAAGTACCAGAAAGGAAAATTTTGCCACAATGTAAGGAAAAATCTTTCTAATAATTAGAGCTAAGTAAAATAAAACATAATGGACTGGCAGAGGGGAACTGGGTAGTTAAGAATCATGAGTTCCTTATTGATGGAGTTCTTTTGTCAGGAATGCTATGGTGTTCATGAGATTCAGACTCAGGCATCTGTTGGGCTTAGAAGGCTTTTAAGATGACTTTCAATTCTGAGATTCGGTATGCTACTAGAAATGTATTCTCTTCTTAAACCTCACCTCCTTCAAACTCTGTCTGGGTGATGAAAAGTGAACTAGCCTAAAGTCAGCAGAGAGTGAAATAAGAGAGAAAATCCCAACTGGCACATTAAGCCCTGGACAATCCAGAGCTGACTGGACAGGAAACTAGAGAGAAATTTAAAGCCTGCTCCCCCATGCCTAAAGCCCATCCCTCTGCTGAATGCCTACAATTCAGGTCCACGTGACTGAGAAACTGGTCTTTCAGAGCACTAATCCTTCTAAAGATCACATGAGTTATCTGAAGTAAATACTTTACATGTCCTAACATATCACCGTAGTTTTATTTTCAAAATTTAGAGGCAGTTCGAAGGACGGGAACGAGCACTGGTTGGAAGTTAGCCTTTAAAGGAAGTCACAGTTTCGCTTGCCTTTCTTTGTCAGTAAAATGAGAAGATTGGAATGAATGATTTCTAGAGTTCTGTTCTGGCTTGAAAGTCCCACATACTCATCGCAGCTCCTAAGAACCAAGGATGCCAATTGTGGAAACTGTCTAGTATATTATTTAATAACTCATGATGCTTTAACACGGAGGTATTTAAAACATAAACAAAGACATACGTACCAGCTAAACATTCATTCCTCTGCTTGATTTTAACACACATAAAAAGCATCTATGAAAATTTCTTTTGATGAGAATCAAGTGAACTAATTTTATATAATCTTTCCCTATTTTGAACCCTAAATTCTTTACTTTAGCAACCTAAGCCTTTATTTGCACAAAGTACACAAATGAACACAACTTACTATGGAAAAGGGCAAGATAGAACAAAACTAATACATTACTCAACTATGTACCTAAAAAATGTGATTCATATCAAATCTCAACTTCAAACACACTACAAAGTATATGTGATTTGAAGAAATGTGAAAATTCCCCTATAACAGTGGTAGAATAATTAAGGTGGTAGTATTTCCATTACAAAGCCAACTTGTTAAACAATGTTTAATTTGGACCTAAAAATACATTCTAGAAAGATAGACCTGTTTTTTTTTTTAATAGAAGTAGTTTTGCACAAATTATTTTCTAGGACCATAAACTTGTCAGTTAAACATAAAAAAGAAAAAAAGATCATTGAAGCACTTTTTTTTAAATACAAAGAGGAGAAGGAAGGTAAGAAAGAAATCAACCTGGAAAGCAGGTCAGCTTTTAAATTACATGATGAATTTATTAAATGTTTCTAAAGAAAGAAAAGCTATACATAATAGAGATTGAGTTTCATGTACAAACCTCCTTCTGTTCTATTCTGTATGTGGAAATCCTCATTTATATTGCATTTATTAAGTTCAAAATTATTTATAAATCAAAATGAAAGGTGATTTCTTACCCTACCCTCTTTGTTGGCATGGAGACATGGGGAATTTGGGGACATCATCAAGTGGGGAACTCCCTTCAATGTGCAGATTATCAGCTTGTCTGTAATTTAATTTTAAGAACAGCCTGGAATATTGAGAGGATCGGTCAAACTGCTAGTATATTTCAGAGGCAGGACTTAAGCCCAGGTATCCCTGATTCCAAGGCCAATCCTCTATCAGTTATGCCATGCTATTCTATTACT
This sequence comes from Trichosurus vulpecula, assembly GCF_011100635.1. Lineage (NCBI taxonomy): Eukaryota > Metazoa > Chordata > Mammalia > Diprotodontia > Phalangeridae > Trichosurus > Trichosurus vulpecula. The sequence goes on from NC_050578.1 coordinate 69,917,869, forward strand.
TCTATTACAAGAGGCTGCCTTGTTTTCCCTTATATCACTTGTACTATTAAACACACATACCTCAAATCTCCAAGTTACGCATTTGGAATGGATAAAACTCATCAAAGAAGATGACAGAGGTTACTTCTCCCATGTGATCTATGGTAGTGGACCACTTTCTGTCCCTATTAGGATGGTGGCTTCTAAAGAAGTGTGTGAGGCAGAAAGGGCTTGAGAAGGAGGACTAGGAGCTGAATAAAAGGGAGAATAAAAACATGAAGGTGTTTTGGAAACCTATGGGTTTGTAAAGAAAGCCCAAGATTGAATGTCCACAGGAGAAATGTGGTAGAATTTGAGAAAAAGTTGAAGAACTACTCAAATAGAAAGAGGAAAGAGGCTCAATATGAAGGAGGAAAAGGACTGAGAACAGCCTGGGGAGAAGGAAGACTGAAGGAGGAGAATGAATTTGGTAGGGCAAGGTGAATGAGAAAAGTACAGAAACAAAAATTGGCAAGACAAGGTTCTTACTGAGAAAGGAAAAGGAAGGAGTCCATGACTGTCAAGCTTTAAGAAGTGACAAAAGCATGGAAAGGAGTAAGGAGATGATAAAAGGGTATAATCATGTTGTTTGTTGTCCTCAGTCCCTATCCCACTCTAACTTACTTTTCTGTCCAACCTTGTGGAAATCCTGTTCTATTGTTAACATACTGCCCTTAATAGGAAAGCTGTGCCCTCCTTCCATGAATTACTTTGTGTATATTTTGTATTTAATTTAAATCGTATTTTTTTTTTACCTCAAAATGTAAGATCCCAGAAGGCAGGGATAGTTTTGTTTTAGTTCCTGGTAGATATGAGACTCTTAAAAAAATATTTGTTCAACTGAGTTGAATTTGCAAAACTCAGGCAAATACACTGTTGTCAACCTTTGTTAGGTTCACTTCTAAACAGGAGCTGGTCACTCTTACATTTTAAATTGTGGTCCATAAATCCAAATCCTCAATGGTGAAGGTTGATGGAAGTTGGTGGAGTCCTAGGGCCTAAACTCTAAACCTCAACCTGGGTCAATTCTTCCTCATGGTTCATTCCAATACTGAGCAGATTTCCTCCCACAGAATGGTAGAGGAAGAGTAAAATTTCAGGTTCTAGATTGTTGGTCTGTGTAAAGGGAGAATGGTGGCAGACAGATGGAGTCACTAGTCAAGACAGGGAGCAGTGGTGCCTTGATAGTTATGGAGTAAAGCAGAAAAGGAAGTTTTAAGTTTTTACCCTCCAAACCTAGCTTGGTCAACTTTACTTCACTCAAGTATTGTGTAAATTGTCTACTTCCTATACTGTGCTGGTGGGAGCTCATGAAATTTAAAATGAGAAAGTAAGTATGAAGAAGGACAGTAGTTGAGGTACTCTGAAGTTCACAAAAGTCAAGAAAGGAGCAAACTATAAAACTACGACTTCAAACATTTATACAAATATGCACAGAGAAAAGGCAACAAGCAAAGTGAATCAGACATTCAAGGAGACAATTTTGACATAATAGTCATTGCTGTAACTTGCCAGGAAGGCCCATGACTAGAATGTGGCTTTGGATCAGTACACCTTTAAAAAAAACTGGATGGGTAAAAGAATGTTGGGGCACCAACCAATTTCCTAATCCTGGCATATTAAGAATGTATACTAGTAAGAGGAAATTCATGAATCATTGTGTGGGAAAGCATTTGGGTAAAGACCAATGGTGAGATAAACACAAGTGATTTTTATCATTGGAATGTACCACAGACCATCTGGACAGAAAAAGGAAATAACAGGTGTCTCTTGAAACTGGACATACACTTTATTAGCACATAATTTTATAACATCTTTTCTTTTTTTCAGAAAATAATAGCACTTACTAACCACCAAAGCGTGCATATGAATTTTAGGGATAGCCATAGTTTTGGGGAGAAAATCTATAGATCAAGAGTCTGAAAACAGATTACAAGCCTGGTAGAGAGGGATGATACATTAATGAAGGGGGACTTGAATTATCCAAATATCTGGCAGATAATTCTATATGCTCTCTCTTCCACTTTTTGGCTAAATTTCTTAAGAATGCCATCTACAATTAGTGTCTCCACTTCTCCCACTCTCCTAAACCTTCTGTAACCTAAGTTTCCAACTTCATCATTCAACTGATACTTGCCTTTCCAAAATTACCAATGATCTCTTGGCCAAATCTAATGATCTTTTCTCAGTCCTAAAATCTTTGGCCTCTCTGTAACATTTGATACTGTTGAACATACTGCCTTCATTTGTTTACCTGTTGTGTACTTCTTTGTTAAAACGGAGGATTCTGTGGGGGTGTGGGCATTTCTGGAGAGTGACAGTGATGGAGAGAGAAAATCAAGAAAACTTTGAATTAAAAAGGGGAAGATATAAATTTGGTTTACGGTTTCAAAACATAAAAAATTGTATGATGCTATCTGTGGACGCAGATAGCCAAAAATTAGTAAGTATTCATTCGAACACCTCCAGCTATAATAATTTCTCATGTTACTGAAAAATCTGAGTGGGGAGAGGGTAGAAGTCAACAAACCAACCAACCAATCAACCAAATATCCAATCATTTGCAAAACTTTGTATTTACTAAAGATGCAATAAAACTGCAGAAAATCTGATAGGGTGAATAGTGACTTGCCTACTTACTCTTAAAAGGTTAGGAAAGGTAGATCGTCATTCAATATAAAATCAGTCCAAATTACACACAAAAAAACCACCCTGGACTTGAAAAATGTGATCCTTGCTTAGCTACTAGCCCTGCCTGACTGCCTTGCCCTCTCTTGAATACCGAAGAACGACATAGATGAAGCTTCTTTCTTTTTTCCTTTCCCTGCCTGCATGATGCCTGAAAATAGACTGCAATGAAAAGGAACAGCTCAAACTCAAATCCTTTGAAAGGTAAAGGAACACTTTGAAATGTATTCCCCAACACCATTCTCCAATTGAATAAGAATGACAAAAATCACTCACCTATAGCATGTTAAAAGTTTACAAAGCACTTGCCTCTTAACTTTGTGAGTCAAGTAGAACAAGATTTATAATTCTCATTTTATGAACAAGGAAATTCAGCCGAAGTGAAAGTAAGTGACCAGCCAATGGACACCCAGAGAAGTGTCAAAATCCTGACTTTCAAACCCAGGTTCCTTCTGACAGGGGTCCCGTGTTCTCTGTGCACTAGACATTGCCTTCCCCAGAAAGAGATGAGCAACTAATGGCTGAGTGATTGGACTCAATTCAGCCACTTTGGTCCAAGACACTCTGCCAGGGAGCACCTAGGTGGCACAGTGAGTACAGCACCAGCTCTGGAGTCAGGAGGACCTGAGTTCAAATCCAGCCTCAGACACTTGACACTTACTAGCTATGTGACCTTAGGGAAGTCACTTTACCCCAATTGCTTTGCTTTCCCCCTCTAAAAAAAAAAAGAAAAGAAACAAAATACCCTGCCATCAGAGTGAATCTATGTACATCTCATACATCCAAAGCAGCTTCTGCTGAAATAAGAATCCCTGCTGCACACACAGGTTTCTCAGGAAGCACCACATTAGGAGTAAAGCAACACTTCTGACTCTAGTAAGTTAGTCAATACCTCCTAAACTCTCATAGTGTATGGAGATCTACACGAGGTGATCAGAAGGGGACAGAAAGGTAATACAAGATATAGCCTCTGACCTCGATATGACTTCACAATAAAAACAGCATAGAAATGAACAAATATGAAAAAGAGAAAACACAAGAACAACTCTTTGGACAAATGTAAACGAACATAATGTAAATCCTGGAATAAATATTGAGGGAATGCTGAGTGACCAGACCTGGAGGCTCATACAGAAAGGCTGCCTGGAAATAATGAGGTTTGACTGAACAGAGAACATGAATTGGCAAAGAAGGGGGAAAGGGATCTTGAGGGGCAAATGACATTTGGAAAGGCTTCCAAGTGGGCACAAGCTTCCAAGGTAAATGCGTTATTTGTCAAATGGTTTAGACTTTCTTCACTATGACACTCGAGGATTATTATTCCACTCTCACTCTCCTTCCAACACACACACAACTACTAACCTTCTATGTTCATGGCCTCCCTCAACACTTGGAGCTTCTTCTGTCTTCCTCGTATCCTATCCAAGGCACTCGATATCGCTGGTGAGGTGGGTAACTCTGGCATATGGCGAACTGGGACCAGTCTCTGAGGACCAAACACATCCAAGGCTAGACTTCCATCTGAGTATCTTGCCTCTTTCTTTCTAGGAGCAGTAGAAACTTGTGTTTTTATCGTCTCAGGGAAACAGTGACGAAGTCTTCCAATCTCTCCAGAGAGCAGGTCTTCGTTGGCTGGGTTGTCAGAGGAGCAGAGCAAATCCAGGGATGAAGCCCAAACCTTCTGCTTATGAAGTACGCTGGGGCCAAGGTTACCTTTTCTTTCTGTGCCATTAGTTTTATAGTGATAAAAGGCACAGGGACCTTCTGAATCATCATATGCAGGGTTGTAATCTGAGGAAAGATCCTTAAAATAATCTTCCTCATTGGGTGTGTCTCTGATGGAGAGAAATCCCATAGACTTACTAAGCCCTTTATTAAGAAAACTCTGCTGAGGCAATGCAGCCTTGGGTACAGCTAGTACATCAGAAGTGGAGCTTCTTCCTGCAATAATAAGAATCTATCATGTATGCACACATTTTTTTCAGACTCTACACTGGCATTAAAATTGCAAGTGACTATGTATTTTTCTAAATATTCTCAAGAGGTGGAATCCAAATAAATTACCAAAGAAATGTTACCCTAGAGCACTTGAAAATGAAAATATACGCATTACCTCATTTATTGTGATGACAGGAATATTTCTGCTACTATCCAATCTATTATAATGTCTATTTCCCGGAAATTGATTGAACATTAGATTATGTAAGTCTTGCTTCCTGCTACCTTCTAGATACAAATCAAATGTTTATTACCTCATAAGCAGCCCTAGTATACTCTAGGAAGTCAAATAAATATTGTTTTAAAAATCTCTGCTTTTTATAAACGGACAAAATTTTGATTCATTGATGCACAAAATTCTACTTTCTATGATTTACTGATACTTACTTTGTGATGAGTAAAATACATGTTATAGTGAATAGTCAAGGGCTCTATAAACTGCAATATACTGGGAATGCAATTTTTAAACCTTGTCTAAAGTACACAAACATGCAGTACTGGCTCTTATTACTGAAACTGACAATTTTTTTTTCTCCATAGAAATAAGGTTCTAAAGAGTAGTTTAATTTCCAGGCTAGTGCAAAAAAGTAGATCAAGAGTAGTATATGTGTAATGAAATATACTAAAAATATTTCTGCAATACTAAAAATCAAACTAAAAATTAAAGAATGAGATTAACATAATGTTAAAAATACATGTAAAATGCTCGTGTTGAAAGGAGAAATACATCCAATTAGAGGAGGAAGAAGAGTGTATCAACAATGCTGCTTGCTGCTACTGTGGCTATGTAAGACCAACAATACCAGCACATAGAAGGGCTCCCAGCACAGGATCTTTAATCTGCTTTTCTAAGGAAAGCAACTTTAAGGGGTTAACAATCTCACTTTAATTAGACTTACATATACCATTCATTTAGTTCAGGGGGAAAAGTCAGCACCCTGAACTTCAGAGAGAATACATACAGAAATTACAAGCATACATTATATAAACAGAGCAAATAAACACGAATCAGCAGACAGGCTTCTATCTGTTGGTCCAAGCAATACACAAACAGTTACTAGAGAGAGAAGCACCAACATCTGGGTTTTCAAAGCTGGGGGGGGGGGAGTTCCTATGGCTACCCAGAGTGTTGTCTGGCCAAATCACCAAAACTCTTCCAATGAGTGTGCCCCCAAAACAAAACGCCAACCTCAGATCTTATAGAGGAGTCTCAGGGCCCTGGGACACTTGATTACCTCAATGCTGAGAAGCACTCAAACAAAAAAAATTGCAGCAAAAAGTCCCATTTTCTTTGCCATTACATTTGAAAGGCAAGGTATTTGATGGCCTTCCCATTCCAAAAGAGAAGACAACAAAAAAGTCCCACCCTAATTACCATAACAAAGAGGTAGATAGAAATACCTACAGATATCTGTGGTGTTCCTGGGCATTTTAAAAGTACTTTAGAGCTTCACAAAACCAACTCCTCCTTGGGTCAAATTTCACTTCTAAATATTAGATTTTTCTCTTTTAAATGCCGGCATAGGGGGGTAGAGCCAAGATGGCGGCTGGAAAGCAGGGACTCCCCTAAAGCTCCCCCCCCCAGAGCCATAAAAAATGGCTCTGAACAAATAATAGAACTGCAGAACCCAAGGAACAGCAGAGGGAAACAGGGCTCCAGCCCAGGACAACCTGGATGGTCGCGGGGTAAGGTCTATTGCATGGAGCTGGGAACAGAGTGGAACAGAGCCCAGCGTGGGCTGTGCCCAGACCAACCAGATGGGGAGCTGGGCGGAACAGGCCCTAGCGCCCTGAATAAGTGAGCTGTGGCAGTTACCAGACTTCTCAATCTACAAACACCAAAGACAACAGAGAAGGTTAGTGGGAAAAAACTGTGGGGGCAGAGTGAAAGGATTTCGTGGTTTGGCCACCACCCCAGGGGCAGTGGAGGTGGTGCAGCTACAGAACTACAGCTGCAGTTGCTTCTGGCCCCAGGCCCACCTGGTGGGAGGAAATAAGTGGCGGATCAGAGCAGGAATGCAGAGCCTGCTGAGATCTGAGTCCAGTCTGGGTTGGCGGTTCTTGGGGGAGGAGTAGCGCTGGTATGGCAGAGCTTGCTATGTAGAAATAGCTCTAAAAACAACAGCACAACCCCTCAAGCTTGGGACAAAGTACTCTTTACTCTACAAACAGTAATACCCCAACAAAAAGCTCAAGGGTCAAGTAGTTGGCTGGGAACATGGCCAGGCAGCAAAAACAGTCTCAGATTCAGACTCAGACTTTGGAATCTTTCTTTGGTGACAAAGAAGACCAAAACATACAGCCAGAAGAAGTCAACAAAGTCAAAGAGCCTACATCAAAAGCCTCCAAGAAAAAACATGAACTCAAAAAGGATTTGGAAAAGCAACTTAGAGAAGCAGAGGAAAAATTGGGAAGATAAATGAGAGTGATATGAGAAAACCATGAAAAACAAGTCAATGACTTTAAAGGAGACCCCCCAAAAAATACTGAAGAAAGTAACACCTTAAAAAATAGACTAATTCAAATGGCAAAAGAGCTCCAAAAAGCCAATGAGGAGAAGAATGCCTTGAAAGGCAGAATTAGCCAAATGGAAAAGGGGGTCCAAAAGACCACTGAAGAAAACACTACCTTAAAAATTAGATTGGAGCAAGTGGAAGCTAGTGACTTTATGAGAAATCAAGATACTATAAAACAGAAACAAAGGAATGAAAAAATGGAAAACAATGTGAGCAAGCCTCAATTTCCTTTTGGAAATTTCTATCATTGGTAGAACTACTTGATTTTGCCCTATATATGTAAAGAAGAAAGATATGGGATTGAGATGGAATTAGCTGAGTTTTTTTTTTTAAAAAAGGGAAAGGGGGGAAGATTGTAGGCATATAATTAATTTGAGGAAAGAGGTAAGAAGGAAGATATATTGGTGGTAGAGAGCCCCCTACGTACATAAAACTATTAAGAATATAGCAGAAACAGTACTATCTTGGAGCTGAAGTACCAAAGTTCAAGTCCAACCTTTGTTGGTCAAGTGAACCCAAAGTCACCTCTTCTCTCTGTGTCTTTCTCTCCTCACTTCCACAATACTTGTACTCCTTCCTTAACAAAATTATAAGGAACACACTTTGCAAGTCTTAAAAGGCTGTATAACTGTGTGCTATTATTATTATTTAAAGTCAGAGGATTTGGATGTGAATCCCAGATCTTAAACACCAATGTGGACCTCAATTTATTCTAATGAAGAAGACTCTAAGTTGGCTTTTAGCACTAAGTCTCATGACTCTGCTATAGGAGCCCACCTTCTAAGGAACAGAGGTGACAAGACAATTCTGTCAAGAGCCCACAAAGGTATGAGACGCACCCTAAGGAAAAAAAAGGATGGGTGACTGAAAGCCAAGATGGCATCCAAAGAATCTCAAAGTCCTGTCATGATTCCCACAGAAATGGAAACTGAAGCTCTATGTTATTATAGTTCTGGTGTCCTTGGGGAACTTAGGTGATTATGGGGGCCATTTCCAATCATCCTGATTCATATTTCACCCCTGGACCCAGATGGCTCCAGAGGAGACAGTGAGGCTGGTAACTGCACAGCCCTCCTCACTTAAATCTAATTCATTTGCAAGTCATGGCATCTCCTTCCTGATGTCATGGTCCTCTTTGAGAACAAAGGTCAAAAAAACAACAGATGATTGTAGTTTCAAAAGTAGTAACTAGCATATAAGTGGAACCATGGTGGTGGTGGTGGGGAGTTTAAAGGAGTGCTTGCCTCAGGCTCTATGGACAAATGTAACTATTCAACCTTCAGGGTGCTATAAGCAATCAATCTCCCATGTATGTACACTGTACCTAGCTTGCATGCACATCATTGTTGGTATGTTGTCTCTCACATTAACACAAGAACTCCTCAAGGGTCTTTGTCTTTCTTTGCACACTGCCTGGCACATAGCAAATGGTTAACAGATGCTTATTAACTTGACTCACCCCAAGCAGCCATAGGATGAGAGAAGCCAGAGAAATGAAAATCTAGAAAGCCATTTGATAGCACTGTCTGTAAGAAGCCATGACAGAAAAACTATTCTAACACCTAAAAGTAATAGGAACCAAGTTCCAAATTGGAGTGGAGTTTACTTTTTGGTTCTTCTCTGTCTACTCCCCCAAATGTTAAATCATCCCTAAGTAATTATTGATGAAATATTTCAAAATAACATTTGAAACTAATAATAGAGTAACCTAATATGATACTATATGCAGCACTCCACATCTGTAACATCCCCCTCTATTAAAAAAATTTTATGGGATGTGGGTACTCTTTTAGGTGAACAAAATGTATCACTATGACACAAAATTTTAGTTTTTTAGATTTCATTCAGGCTCATTGACTAGGCCACAAAAATAATCGCAAAGTACTTTTCCAGACTATTTTCAGTCTATTTCCCTTAATGCATTTTTATGTTTCATACAAACTGGACAATGAAATGTTCTTTAACCTGGCACTTCTTTTTATTTTTAATTTAATTTTACTTGAGCAACAAAAATCAGCATTCTCAACCTCAGTTGAGAAAGAAAAGCAAAATCTTGGGTACAAAGATGCATAGTCAAGTAAGATAAATTACTCCACAGGCCATTAAAAAATCCCAATTTGCACTCTGAATCCATTACCCCATATTCAGGATGTGGGCAGCATATTCCACAATGAGTCCTCTGTAACTGTGTTGATTACTAGTTCTTTCAAAACTATCATTAAAATATTGTTTTCCTAGTTCTGCACACTTATTTCTTTTTTTTTTTAAGTTTTACTGATTTGTTTTGTTTTTACATTACAATGATTTACAGATTGCTTGCACATTTTGAGAGGTCTCTTGCCACAAAGTAAAGCAGCTAAGGAAAACTAATAATAGAGTAACCTAATTTGATAGTACATGCAGCATTTTACATCTGTAACATCCCCCTTTATTAAAAAAAATTACAGGATTTTATTTTCTCTCTCTCCCACCTCCTACCCCATTGGAAAAAAAAAAGAAAAATAATCTTTTGGTAACAAATATGCATAGTCAAAGAAAACAAATACTCAATGGGCACAGACACACACACACACACATACATACATACAAGATGTGTGTGTATCATTATGCACCCTCGATTCATCACCCCTCTGTCATGGATAGCATAGTTCATCATTGGTTCTCCAGAATCATGAATGATCACTTTATCGACCATAATACTCATAGCCTTCAAAACTGTTTCTTTTTACATTGTTGCTGTGAATACACAATTTGTTCTCCTGGTTCTGTTCATTTTGTTCTTCATCAGTTTATAAAAGTACTCATAATTGTTCATTTTTATAATACTGGTGTAACGGTATAAATCATTCTGGTTTTGTTTACTTCACTCAGCATTAGTTCACTTAAGTCTTTAAAAAAACACAACATAAGTTTTTATTAATATTTTGTTTCTTACATCACCATAGTTATCCTAAGTATCCCTCTCCTTCCTCCTACCAGAGAATCATCCAATATAACAAAAGTATTTTTTAGAGAGGAAAAAAAAATCAGCACAACTGATTGATACATTGGAAAAGTCCAAAAAAAATATGCTGTGCAATACCTACAGACCTTCTACCTGCATAAAGGTGTAAATAGAGGGTGTCTCCTCATATCCCTTCATCCCAGGCCTGCTGGACCTTTATAACTTTGTTACATTTACTTTTGATTTTTTTGTGTATCACTGTTCTTTCCCTTTACATCGCTATATAATTACTGTGCATACTGTTTTCTCGGCTTACTTTACTCTACAATCATACAGATCTCCTCACGCATCTCTGGATTCATCACACATGTCATTTCTTACAGCACAGTAATATTCCACTATGTTCATCTGCCAAAATTTGTTTAACCACTCTGCAGCTGATGGGCACCTACTTTGTTTCTAATTCTTAGCTATCACAAAAAGTGCTGCTATGGTTGAAGTATACGGGGACTTTCCTTTGAATGATGGCTTTCTTGGAGTAGAGACCCAGTAATAGAGTCTCCATTTCAAAGGGAATGGACATTTTAGTCATTTCATTTAAATAATTCCAAACTGTTTTCCAAAATGATTACACCATTTCACAGCTCCACTAACAATGTATTAGTGTGTCAATCATTCCACAAACCATCAAACACTGACCACTTGAGATTTTGGGGGTCATTTTTGCCACTCTATGCCTACACCCTGTAAAGTTTTTAGTATAAAGGAGTGTTGTATTAGTTAAAGGTCTTTTCTATATCTATTGAGATGATCGTGTGATTTTGGATGTTTGGGGTTTCAAAATTATTAATTATATTGTTTTCTCAAAATTGAATCATCCTTGCAACCCTGATACAAATTTGGACTTCATGAATAATTTCTTGGGTTAACTACTGTAGTCTGATAATGGGTTGTCATCTATGGTTCATTACAGCATAATATAGTTTACTGGTTTATTCTTTTATATTTTTGAATGGTTAATTTGCTTTATTAGATAGCATGATTACAACCCTGCTTTTTTAGATTCACTTAGTACATAGCAAATTTTTTTCCATCCCCTCATTTTTATTTTGATTTTTAAATGTATTTGTGGTAAGCAACACAGTGCAGGGTTTGTTTTCTTATTCAATTTGTCATTTTTTTTTGTTTTATTGGATTATTCAATTTATTCACATTTAAAGTTACAAATGCTAAGTTTATATTTTCCTCTATCTTTCCCTTTTCTATTGTAAACACAGTATTATATTCCTTCAGTTACTTTACCTTATTCCTTTTAAGGTGGCCCTGTTTCCACTGGTTCTCCTCCCCTTATCTCTGATAACTTTCATTTTTTACCCCTTTCCCTTCACAATTTTTCTTATTGGATCTTTTTTTCTCCTGCTTTTATCTAGTTATATAATTCTTCCTCTCTTTTTTTCCTTCTCAGTCATGTAGTTTCCTCCTTCCTCTCCTCCCTTTCAACCAGTCCCGTTTATTAGTTTTAAAAATTTCATTTTTTTGCACCCTTTTCCAAAAAGGATTTTCCTCCCTCTCTTCACTGTTCTACTCTCTTCTTAACCATACTCTTTTTCTGTCTATAATAGACTCCCAGAAATTAGTCTCATAGTCAGAAAGAACAGATTCCTCAATGGTATCTTTCTACAAAAAGAGTTAAGAGAATCTATGACCTGGGGGAAAAGAGGATCTGAAACTTGCCACACCCTGCCATTACAATGAGTAATTCAAACAGATTTTTTCCAAGGACTGGCTAAGGCTAACAAGGTTGATTACAGCTATTTGGTGATGACTTTTTCAGCCAAGATAATCCATCAAACAAAGAAAAAGAAATGTAAGTCTTTAGGTTGCATTACCTTCTTCACCTTATGGAAGGAAAGTTTCAAAGTACTGGCAGAAGACACTAAGAATGAGAGTTTAGATTACCTATAAACATTAACTTAGTTGTTAGCACCAAGCTGTCAGTACTTTAGTAAATGACAAAAGAATGGAAATAATATTGAGGAAATTAAATTACAGCAATCTTGGTATTGTTGCTATAAATGACACCAAGAGAAGAAGAATGTAGCAGCTTAATATGGTTCACAGTTTCTTACTGGAGACGCTTATAAAGGAAATGGTTTCATCATGCTTAGGGACAACAAAGAACAAAATCTTATGGGATATTTGGTCACCCTGCATTGCATCATTAATGATAAGTGTTTACGAAAAAGCTTCCATGAAAATAATGGCAGCTTTTACATCACTATCTACATTATACCAAAAAAATATCAACTAAAAACTGGTGTCTACTGTCCCATCTCTACAAATTTTTTCTGGCGATAATCTACACAAACATTAAGAGGATACTTGATAAGCTTTTGAGAAAGGATTAAGTAGGCTTTAAAAATGACATTCAATAAGATTATGTCTTTACAGTCACACTACTAACTGAAAAGTATAGTAAACACAAAATCCTACAATGCTTATTGCTTGTTAACTATGAAAAAAAATTGACTTGAAAGCACAATACACAGCCTTGAAGGCTCTCTGCATCAGGGTGTGATTCATAATCACTCACATGAGCTCAACAACCTAAATGTCCGCAGACATAAAACTAAGTGTATGAAGAACAACTAATATCCTATTGTGAAAGAAAGTTGGGAGAGTAACCCATAGACTTGGTCCCTCAGTATATATTTTTTTCAACTGTACATGGAAAATAAGGGGGACCCAGAACTGAAAAGAAGAGAAGAACCTTTGGGAAAATGCCATGTTCTTAATGATGTCATTCTTCTCCCTCAAACAAAGGTACATCTTTTTTTTTTTAATATCAATTCTCTTTTTGGGTTGAGTCATGGAATATTACAGCATCTGAAGAATTAAAAGTTTGAGGTCATCCACAGAGCAATAGAAATGCCCAGGTGGGTGTGAGGAGTTTGTTTGCACTATGTTTGGCAGAACAGATATAGCATAAAGGGAATTCATTACATGTATAACCATAGAAAGAGGAGAGATGGTCATAGAGTGAAAGGAAAAGATAACCAATAAATAGTATCCACATGATGTTAGAGGAGCCAAAGAGCAAGGCACTTTGAAAGTTGGGTCGATTTCATCTCAAGGAGTTAAGGAGAAAAAGAGGAGTACAGAAGAGCAGGCATGGAGAGGAGGCTGATTTGTACTATCGTGAGAAATTTCACACTCAGGTAAGATCAGAGATGTATGGAATACTGAGTTTGATGAAAACAAAATGTGACTGCCAATCTTTTCTAGGCTTTGTAAATATAAAGAAATAATAATTACATGAAACCTATAAAATAGGGCTAAAATCACTAAATATACTCAATATGTGATTTACATCCTATTAGTATATGCAAACAGGCATTTATTAAATGTTCTATCATGTTTTGGACACTGTGCTAGGTATTGGGGATACAAAAAAGAAAATGCAACAGGTCCTGCCTTCAGAGAGTTTACATTCTATCAGGGCAGAGAACACGTATATGGATAGGAACAAATTCAAAACAAATTCAAGATGGTTTTGGGAGAGAGAGCCTTGGAGATTGGGGGAAGATGAAAAATTTCATTTAAAAAGTGGTCCTTGAGCTGTGTCGTGAAGGAAGTATAAGGGTGGAGGTGGATGGGGGGGGTGCATGAGGTGGAGGTGCAGAGGGAGTGCCTTGTGGGCATGGGGGATGAGGCATAGCTAGAGGGCCAACTTGACTGAATCATAGAGTACAGGAGGGGAAGTAATGAATAATGAGGCCTGAAAAGCTAGACTGGAGTCAGGTTGCCACAAGCTTTAAAATCAGAACCCAGTAGTTTATATGGTATCCTAGAGGCAACAGGGAACCAATGGAATGGAAAACAGTGACCTGATGGTTAGACCTGGGCTTAACAAAAGCCCCTGAGGCAGCAAAATGAAAGGGGTTTTAGGGCTGTAACAGAAGCGATGAAGATGGTGGCTGTAAATGAGAAGAATGGGATGGATGTGAGACACAGCAGAGATAGAAAAAATGCTTGGTTATGTGGGGTGAGGGTCAGAAAGGAACATTAGCCTGATTCCAGGCAGAGGTGTCCATATGGGCAGCATTGGAGTTTTCTCACAGAGCTTCAATAAGAGAAACTGCTTTTTGTCACTTAAACAGCTTTGAGATCTTTCAAAACTAAATAAAGTTGTTCTCTAAAAGACAGAAGAGTAGGCCATTCATCAGCAGAATGCCCCTTTGGTATTATACCACTGATGTACCAGGCTCACTACAGAGGATAAATCTAATGACAAATGTGAGACTCTTTCTGCTCTTTTGGCCAGAGGCGAGACATTCTGCTTTTTTTCCTATTCCCTTAAACATTTTCTTTTATCTGTAACTATCAAAGGGGAGTTTTGAAAAATCTCTTAAGAAGAAATAATGAGATGAAGTAAAACCTTGCAGACTAAATTTCAGTATTGCTTATATAAATAAACAGTAAAATCACTGTGTCCAGAACAATGGAGGCGGCCTTGCAAAGGATATGGGGCTGAACATGACATAAAAGAGTGGGAGGTCATGGCCCTATTTTCGGAAATTTAATAAATTAAAAACTGAAAACTGAACTATTAAAGCTTTCCTTATGGAAAGCACTGAGTCAAAAGTCACAAGCTAAAAATAGCAAAAACAGTCCTTTGAAATGCTCTGTGTAAAACTGCTCAGCAACACAAAAAGCCTTGATCCTAGGGACACACTTAGCTTATGCTAACTTCAGGACTGTGAATCAAAATGTAGTGTCACTAAATTGAAATAAGACTCCAAAGAAACAGTTTTTAACCAACAACACTCCCACTTTGTTATCTGTCTACTACATTTACCTTTTCTACGTGAGTGCTATACCTCAGCATGCCTTTAAAAAAAAATCTCACTTCGAAATGTAGTTTATAATTTTTACAAAGTAGCACTAAAAAAGCCGTTCTCATCAAAGGGCATCCCACCTTGACCTTGTGCCAATGGAATCTAAAGAGACCCTCTCCAAGCCACTGTGACTGTGGAATAAGCTACAACTTTTAACTGTGCAAGAAAGGCCTGACTTTGCTCTGCTTGGCACAGGCTATTTTATCAGTAGTAGGGAAGTAACATAAAAAGCTGAAGCACTCTTCCATGCCAATGAACCATTATATATAGCAAACATTTGTCGTAGATTTCTACTTATCTCATTAGGTCTTCCATTTAACATCAATTTCTGTCTTAATGTTCAATATATTCTACCTTTGCTGGCCATGTAGAACGAGGGTTATTTTTAAATTTTATTTCAAAATCATCAACTTCCACAGTCAAAAAATTCACCTCCTAGTGACCAACCTGGTGATGACGTCTCTTTTTACTTCTGCTGGATTGGTTCTCAATAGTAGACAAAGTCTATCATTAAGGAACAGACTTTAGAAGTTTCACAGCTTTTCTAGTTTGAGAGAATTCACCATAGCTTATGCTCTACTGAAGTCTTAGGGAAAGTGGGGTCACCTTCCATTACAATGAGGTAATAGAAAAGTACTTCTATGGAGATTGTTAATGATATTTAATTAAAACAGAATCATTTTTTCCTGTTTCTTAATTTGTATACAATTTTACCTTCAACAACAGTTAGGTTGAATAAGTTGTAGAATCTCATGCAATTAAGTTAGAAGGTATACAGTTTTATAGATGCTAACAGTCTTATGAACAACCAAAATAAAGTTGTATTTACCTAGAATCTAGAAGGCTCAAATAAAATTTTTTAAAAAATCTTGCATGTCATCTAAATGGGACAGTGAGATAAATGATAAACAAGCCGCAACCTAGAAATGTTATTCATCTTAAAGCAACTTCCAGAGTATGCTATAATATATAATAATATGTAATATAATTATACGATATGATATATAATTCATATCATAATAGATATTTATTTAATACAAATGAAGATTCAGCCCAGTCTTCTCCAAAATTTACACCTGCAATATTATCCAATGGAAACTGATGCCCATAATTTTGACCATGACACACTCACAATCCTAAAGTGTCATCTGAATCAACAAAAAAAACCAATTAAATTATATCCTTAATATACTTTTAACACTTTTGCTTTTTTAAGTTTGCTAAAACAAAACCAGTACAATCCAATTCAACAACCATTTATTTAAGTGACTACTATATGGAGTGCTAGGACTATAAAGACAAAAATGAAAAATGGTACCTTCCCTCAACGTGCTGATATTCTAGTAGAGGAACATTTAAATACAGATGATACAATACAATACAATTTGAGAGGAGAGACTAATATTTGTAGGGATTAAGAAAAGCGGAGGAGGGATTCTTTTTGAAAGGCCGAAACTCTGATAGTTTATTGATTTTGATTAACTTTGCACTCCACCATTCATGTATAATATGTTGTGCAAGTGTTAGGAATTCTTTTATTCTTTCTTTCTAGGAATAAGACTATTTCTCAATTACCAAAAGTGAGTCAACAACGCTTCTTTCCCTCTTTTTCCCTGTTTGGTGGAGCACTGGATAGGAAAGGAGGTGGAGGAAAAGAAATACATTTAGAAATTAAGATAATGGAGAGTTCTGAGACGCAGCATAAAGAGGCTTGCCCTTGTGCAGGGTACAGGAACAGATGCTGACAGTTCTGACAACACTAGCCAGCTGTAACATTAATTAAGGTGAGACTTTTTTTTTCCTGTTTTCTCTTTTAGAATGCTAAAGTAGTGGGGGCAGCTAGGTGGTGCAGTAAGTAGAACACTGGCCCTGAAGTCAGGAGGACCTGAGTTCAAATCCAGCCTCAGACACTTGACACATGTACTAGCTGTGTGACCTTGGGCAAGTCACTTAACCCCAATTGCCCTGCCCCCTCCCCCCCAAAAGAAATAGAATGCTAAAGTAATCAAGTGCTTTTGATTAAGTCTTGCTAGGAGCTAAGCCCCAGGCCCAAATCCTTTTGCTGATTAGGTGTGAAGCCTCTGGGGCCCTAAGATGGTTGGCAGAGGTTAACATTTTGTTTGGGGCTCTCACTCACTGGAGGAGTGTCCTGTGATTTGACTAGAGGAGACTCTGGGCAGCCTTTGTTAAGAACCCCCCTGGCTTTGGAAAAACCCAGAGGTTGGTGCTTTTCTGGTAACTATGTATTGCTATGGATAGGCTGGTTTGTGTTGTTTGCTCTGTTTATATAATGTATGTTTGTAATTTCTGTTTGTATTTGCTCTGAAGTTCAGGGTGCTGGCTTTTCCCCCCTGGACTAAGTGAATGATATATGTATATTTGATTAAAGTGAGATCGTAAACCCCTTAAAGTTGTTTTTCTTAGAAAAGAAGATCAAAAGAACCTGTGCTAGCAGCCCTCTTGTGTGCTGGTATTATTGGTCTTACCCAGCCACAGCAGCGGCAAGCAGCATTGTTGTTACACCAGTTCCAAGACACAGACCAAGAGAGCAGTGAGGTGGGAAACCTGTGCCTAATGGTGGTGCCTGAGGGTAAACAACAGCCTTGGACTTTGGGATATGCACTGAGGAACGAGTAAGTTAGAAGCAAGGAGCAGCCATGTGGTTCTGATCCCCAGGAGTGAAGTGGGGTCTCAGTTCCAGCTTTTCACTATTTTAAATGCTTTTGCTCATCTCACATCTGAGTAGAAAACTGTGGAAGCTACATGGCCGAGTGGACAAAGAAGTGACTTCAGGGTCAGGAAAACCTGGTTTCAAGTCCTGCCTGTGAGGTGGGTGACTGTGTGATCCTGGGGAAGTCATTTCAACTTCTCAGTTGCTCATGCAATTCTCTAAGACTATAGGCTGCAGACCACATATTAATTTACAATCTAAGAGGAAGCTTCCTCACTGGGAGTTCTCTACATTGATGAAATTACAGTTGGGCAATGTCCCCAAAAGAATAAATCAAGAAGCAAGAATTTACAGAGTCACCTTACGAAAATACACTGACATATAGATGAGAAAAAACACTTTTCTTATATCATAAAAAGTAAGAGGTATGAAATAAATGAACTGAGGAAAAACAGCTATTCAGGTTATTTAGTCATAAATTAACATTTGTCTTCTAGATTAAATGTCAACAATGCTCAAGGACTCAATAATATATCTATCATTTTTCTTAATATTTAATATTTTTTAGCACAATAGGAAAACCATTATAAACTAAATAAATGTTACTAATGTAATAATAATGACAGTTAAAATGGTAATTGTTTACTCTGGAAAATTTCCATGTATTAACATTAACATATATAACATTATATATAATGTATTAATGTTACATTCAAGTCATGTGAATAATATTAAAGAAATGATTTACCAATTTGTGTGGGAAGACCCAGAATCATGCTCATAATTAATTGATTTCTTCCATTTCTTTATCTAACTTACACCATCTAATCCTATGTAGTCATAACTCACATTTATAATTGCTCCTGATAATCAGAATGTTTTTTTGGCAAGAATACATAAAGTCAGCATGTGACTATTCACGATCATTCTTCTTACCAGTGGGTAGGCCTTTTCCTCTCAATCGGTCCCGAAGGGCTTGGCTTCTATCAGGACGTAGTTTCTGCTCATTGTTACATGGAGGTTGGTCTACCTGTATAAATAATCAGAAGTCAGCAATGGCAAGGACTCCTCTCATCCAAGCCTGAATCTCTCCTTTTAATAGCACAGCAACAATAGTAAGTCACTTAGACGTTTTTCTATAACATCCACAAAGGAACCAGAACCTCCTTCCTGCCTTGAATTCACTTTGCTCTGGTTAGACATGAACATCCCAAGTCTGGCCCATTCACCTTCAGAAAATGAAAATGAAATGCAGATGTCAAAAAGCAAGGTGCTCATTAGTTAATGAAATCAAATCAGTAAGCATTTATTATGTGCCTACTGTGTGCCAGGCATCATACTAAGGGCAAAAATAGTCTCAGCCCTCCATAAGTTCCCAGTCAAATGGGGGAGATAATATCCAAATAATTACATACAAACAAGATACAGTCTGAATAAATTAGCAATAATCATCAGATGGAAGGCATTAGCCTTAAGGAGGATTAGGAAAAGCTTCTTATAGAGAGCAGTTTTTTAGTCAAATCTTGATGGGGTGGGGAGGAGAGAAATCAGTTTATTTTTATTTAATTTGTTTTTATTCTTAGTTTCAAATTCTCTCTCCCCACTCTCCCTCTCATTGACATTACAAATACATGTAGTCATGAAAAGCAAGTTACCATGCTAGCCATGTTCAGAAAAAAAAAAGGCCAGAGAAAGAGCAAAAAAATAGGCTTCAATCTGTACTCTGAGTGTATCCACTTTCTATCTGTAGGTTGATAGCATGTTTCATCCTTTGGAATCATGGTGGGTCACTATGTCGATGAGTACTAAGTCTTATTACAATGTTGCTGTTACTGTGTAAATTGTTCTGGTTCTGCTCACTTCATTTTGCATCAGTTCATACAAGTCTTCCCAGGTTTCCCTAAAACCACCACATTCATCATTACTTATAACACAATAGCATTTCATCACATTCACATACCACAATTTATTTAGCCACTCCCCAACTGATGGGCATTCCCTCAGTTTCTAATTCTTTGACATCACAAAAAGAGCTACTGTTTTTATACAAGAATCCTTTCTTTTTTTCCCTTGTTCTCTTTGGGGTATAGACCTAGTAGCAGTATCTCTGGAGCAAAGAGTATACACAGCTTAATCCTCTTGGAAGTTTAGTTCCAAACTGCTTGCCACGATGGCAGGATTTGTTGACAGCTCCATTAACTATGCATTAGTATACCTTCTTTCCCACAGTCTCTGTAGCATTTGCTGTTTTCTTTTCTGTCAACTTTGCCAATGTTATGGGTGTGATGAAGTGGGACCATAAAATTATTTTTATTTTCATTTCTCTATTTGTTAGTGATTTAGAGCATTTTTTGTATGAATATTGATAGCTTGGTTTTCTTCCTCTGAAAACAGGCTATTCACACACATCCTTTGAACATTTTGTCAATACAAGAATGGCTCTTATTCTTACAAGTATGAATTAGTTCTCTTTATATATCTCAAAAAATGACACCCTTAGCAGATAACCTTGCAATAAATATTTTTCCTATTTGCCTGCTCCTCTCCTGATTTTAGCTGCATTGACTTTATTTCCTCTGAGTTTTATATAATCAAAATTGATTGTTTTATCTTCTGTGATCCTCTTTATCCTCTGAATGGTAATTAACTCTTCCACTAATAACAGACCTGACTGGTAATTTCTTCCTTGCTCTTCTAATTTGTTTATGATATTACTCTTTATGTCTAAGTCATGTATCTACTGGGAGCTTATTTGTGTATATATGGTATGAGTTTGTGTTATATGCCTAGTTTCTGCCTTACTGGGTAAGGTTTGATACAATTCTTTTCCTTCCAAACTCGTTTTCATGTTTTCCTTCTAGTCCTTTCATTTCATTTACATTTTCCACTCTTTTTTCTCCAACACCTTCTCTCCACACTATCTTGTATGTACCAATTTATGTACATTTTGTTTTCCCCAGTAGAACATAAATTCCTTGAAGGCAGGGAATGTTTTTGCTTTTAATTTGTGTCCCCAGAATTTAATAGTATCTGGTACATATAAAGTGCTTAAACAATAATTGACCAACATAACTAGGATAGTGAATAATCAAAATATATCAATCCAATTATAATAATCAATTTTACTTTTTCCTCATAAAAACATTCTCTTAAGAATATCCAAATTCACATTAAAATTTTATAAACTTCATGCATTCCTGAAGAAGATACTAATCAAGAAAACCACCAGCAAAGGGCTGATCCAAAAACTAAATAATAGAAAATGACCTCTAAATACATCTTTGCATAAAACTTATTTTTAATCTTATTGTGCTTCTTAGATTGTGCTACAGTCCACACCAGAAAGCTGTAATCAGCCAAATTAGACATCTTTCTTATTATAGCCCTTAAATTGCCTTGCCTGTCTTTATGACCTCAATTCTGTTTCCTCTTTTCCTAAAATAAGACTTAACTGGAACTGCTCCTAAGGGAATATCATTACTTAAATGAGCTAAGCAGGGACATTATAACTGATTTTATTGTCAATCTACAAAGGTAAGGGGAATAAAATGAATCAACAGGGCTTCCAAGTCTGAGGGACAAGATATCAATGATTCCATTATGTACTAATAATAGCAAGCTCCTAATTGCCTTTCTACCAAGGACCTCAAAGCATGTCATAAGCACTATTTCTATTATTTTCACACCTATTCCGTGAAATGGAACTATTATTCCAACTTTAATTAGAGCCAAACTGAGGAGCAGAAATTTTAAGTAACCTTCTCATGACATTACTTTACATTTTTGAACAATCAAAATTATCTGGTAGTTGGAGACAACCGAGCCTTCTACAAATCTGCAATCAGGGATACCCAAGAGCCCTCCAAGACAAGGGAACAGAGTTTATTCAGCCACAATTAGAAAGGGATCCTTTCTCTTCCACTCTTCCCTGTTGTTTAAATTTCTCTGAATTACACAACATCAAGAATGAATATTTCCAGTAACAGACATAGAGAAAGTATCATTTCTCACAATTGTACTATTAGTTATGTCTAAAGGAATGAAATGCAAAAAGGAAAGGAAGCTTCTTTTTTTAAAATGGATGGCTCTGCAATAAAAGAGAAGGAATGGATATATTTGGAAATGAAGGTAACATTTAAAAAAATACTAGCATTTCTTATTTTATTTTTTTTTTCTCGAGCAAATGAGACTAAGGTATGATGGACTAGGAGGCAGAAGCCCAGGATTCAGGTTCTACTTTTGCCTCCCACTAGCCTATAGAATAAAGGAACTGGATTAGAGGATCTCTAAGGTCTTAGTTCTAACAGTCTTTGATACAATGACATTTTCCAAAATAATGTTACCTGCATTGTTAGATTAAGAAAATTTACTATATCCTCCAAGGGTCAGCAAACTCTGGCCTGAGGGTCATATCTGACCTAAGAACTAAGTCTGGTTCTTGCAGTTTAAAATGTTTTAAATAAACAAATAGAAATTTTCAAGTATAAATACTAGTTGATTTGCAGGTCAAATAGGCAGCAGGCTGACTTTGGCCCTTGGGAGTAGTTTGCCAACCTTTGATGTTGACTACTGAATTATAAGAACTATTTGTAGGGATAGTTAAATGCTACTGTAATATTAAATTCTTAAAACATTTGTTTCTCCCTTTCAGAAGCTATGTCCACTTACCAATATAGATATTTCTTATCTATATCTTTATTGTGTGTAGATATATGTATGCATACCTTATCTTTCCATCTTAGCCCTGATCATTGTTAGGTCCTTGAGGGCCAGGTCTATGCTGATTTTATCTTTGTGTCCTCAGAACCTAACACAGTTTATACATAATAGGTACTTAATAAATATTTCCTGAACTGGTGAACTGAACAAAAAAAATTGCCAAACATTCAAAATTTTAAAATGATTAATTAAGCTAGTTGGAATTATAAAAAAGCCATGAGACAGTTTATTCTTTTGATCTAGTAACCAAAGAAGTCAAAGGACCTCATGGAGGCCAAACACAAAAAGAATGGTCCCACGTATCCCAACACGTATGAAGAAGCAATTTTTGTAATAGCAAGCCACTTAAAGCAATGAACCAGGGAATGGCTAAATAAACTATAGTGTATGAATGGAAATGATTACGTCTGAGCCATAGGATATGATGAATATGAGGAATTCAGACAAACAGAGAAGACCTCTATAAAAATGATGTGGAGTGAAAGCAGAATCAATGTTAAAACAATTACAATTCCTACAAAAATAAAGCAATAAGGCAGCTGAATTCAGAGTAAATGTCATGACCAGGCTTGGTACAGATGAGTGAAAACAAGTATTTCCCTACTTTTAGTAGTGGTGAGAGGAACTATAGGTACACAGCATTGTATCTGATATCAAACAAATGCCTGTAGGTTTTGCTCAGCTGGTTTTCTTTGCTTTAAGGAAGAGTTCAAAGGCAAGATGGGAAAGGCAGAAATGTTGGGAAATTACTGTGACTTTCTTTAAAAAAAAAAAGGGATCAATAAAACTTCTAAAAGTAAAAATAGACATTCATGCAGGCAAACAATTTAAATGTAATCTTCTCACAGAATAGAACTGTGGCTTACCCCAGAAAGGCTTCCAAGAACCAGCTTTACCAACTGTTTTACATAAGAGAAAGAAGGTGCACAGTTGCTATTCCTAATGTGGGCACTGCAAGCATCCAGGACAGTCCGTATAGAAACACGAGCATAAATAACATCCTCACACATGCCAAGCAATATGCTGTTCAGATGGTCTCCAAGCTTGATAGGCTGAGTACAAAGGAGAAAAAAGTCATGTTAAATTCACCTTTATAGCTAATATAATAATAATTTTCATCATACTGTATAAACTTGAGACATACTTCAATGAAATCATCACATAGGTAATCTAAAAAAAAATTCCAACAAAAAAGCCCTCTATAATAAATACCAGGGTAATGGGGATGGAGGAAGAGGCTGTGGTTTAGTGGGATTTTTCTTTTGGTTAATAGGTTGGTAGTCTCTATGTTTAATATACCTAAAATACTTATCCTTTCCCCCTAAATTTTAGCAGCTGAGGTACTAATGTAAATTAAAACAAATCTAAAGTTACACTTCACTCCTATCACACTGGCAAATTTGACAATAAGGGAAAATAACAAATGCTGGAGGAGCTATGGGAAAACAGGGAAATTAATGTACTAATTGGTAGAGCTGTGAACGTACCTAGTCCAGCCATTCTGAAAAGTAATTTGGATCTATGCCAAAAAAGTTACTAAATCATGCATACCCAGCAATGCCATTAATAGGACTATACTCCCAAGGAGATCAAAGAAAGAGGAAAAGATTCTATATGTATAAAAATTTTTATAGTAGCTCTGTTTGTGGCAAAGAACCAGAAAGTAAAGTAACAGCCATCAACCAGGCTTACAAATGTAATAAAAATACAACTGTGACATGAGAAATAAAGAAAGAGAGAGTTTCAGAGAAACAGTGGAAGACCTAGTGAGCAGAACCAAGAGAACATGGCAAAACCAAACAATTTTGTAAGACTTTGATCAATATAATGATCCAACATGGTTTCAGAAGACTAAAATGTAAGCTCCTTAATGGCAAGGCCAGTTTTGTTTCTGTTTTTGTTTTCCCACCACCTATCATCATCATATTTAGCAATAATGGGTGCTTTATGTATCAGATTGGCTAATATGACTAAAAGGGAAAATGATGGATATTGGAGGGGATGTGGGAAAACGGACACTAATGCACTGTTGATAGAGTTGTGAACTGATCCAACTATTCTAGAGAGTAATGTGGAACTATGCCCAAAGGGCTATAAAGCTGTGTATACCCTTTGGTCCAGCAATAACAATAGTGGGTCTGTATTCCAAAGACATAAAAAAGAGGAAAAAACCTATTTTTACAAAAATATTTATAGTAGCTCTTTTTGTAGTGGCTAAGAATTGGAAACCACAGGGATATTCATCAATTGGGGAATGGCTAAACAAACTGTGGTATAGGATTGTAATGGAATCTATTGTGCTATTAGAAATGACAAGCAGGATGATTTCAGAAAAACCTGGACTTACATGAACTAATGCAAAGTGAACAGAACCAGAAGAAGATTATACACAGTAATAGCAATATTGTTTGATGAAGAATTGTAAATGACTTAGCTATTCTCACCAATACAATGATCTGGACCTAGACAATCCCCAAAGGAGTAATTATGAAGCAGACTACCCAACTCCAGAGAAAGAACTGATGCTGTTTAAATACAGACTGAAGCATGCTATTTTTCACTTTCTTTCATTCTTTTTCTTTTATTCGAGTTTTCTTGTACGAAATGACGAATATGGAAATGTTTTACATGATTGCACATGCATAATCTATATCTGATTGCTAACAGTCTCCCTTCTCAGGGAGAAGGGAGAGAAGGACAGAATTTGGAACTCAGAACTTTAAAAAAATTTAAAATTTTGTTTTAAGAGGTAATTGGGAGAAAATAAATATATATTAAAAACACAGGTGCTTAATAAATTCTTCCTTTATGGTGTTGAATGTCATCACTGACTAACACTATATAATACTATATACTATATAATAATAATACTAAGGAAGCAAAGAAGAACAAGTTAATTGACACTCTAGTTGATATCTCTTGGGAAGAAAAGATTTTGCTTTAAACTCTTCTGAGCAGAATAACGGTCTTTAGATTGGTATTGGCTTCAGACTGTAACACTTCACAAATACTGGAGGGTAAGCGATCAATACTCTTGAATAATCTAACAGTAGCTATCACTCCTATTGTGAGATACCGTTTCTATTAAAATATAAGAATCAACATCAGAAGTTATTTTTTCATCAATTTACACAATCCTGTATATGCAATATGCCACAATACTTTGAAATGTATCCATTATAGGTTTTTTGTCATATTTCACACATAGTTAAACTGCATGGTATACTTCTGAGAAATATTTTCTATGGTAATTGAACTTCCCTTTATTATTTTTAAGAATCAGGTATATCCATTATATATGTACATATATATACATATATGTATACACATATACATATACAAACATCACACATGTATCAAACTAAAATGAGAAAAGAGCTTTCAGTGATCCTAAGAAATAAAACTTTAAATTTAAAGAATCTTACATGCATCTTACAATTAAAAAAAACCCAACATTAATTTTGTTTTATCTAGATTCTACATTCTCTCTTAGATACAAAATTACCATAAGAACCATAACAAGAGTGGGATATAGAAAGCATGAAAGGGCAAACTTAATTAAATAAATGATCATAAGCTTGTGGTATTTTTTTCCATTTTAACTGAGTTCCAAGGATTGTCAGAATCAAAATGTAATCAAACAAGCATTTATTAAGAACCCACTACATGATACCAGGCATTGTGGTAGGTGTTGGGATACAATTACAATGAATAAAACAATACTCACTCACACAAGATAGTTACAAAGACTTTTATAATTCCTATCAGCCATTACACTGGAACAATAACAAGAAAAAACAACCTACCAGTTTTTCAGTTCTTATGTAGGAATACTACTACATTTCTCTGCATAAATCTGAGGCTCTATTACCTTAACTATCTTTTACTCTACCTCAGATACCAAAAAGAATTTGTCTGGTGTTTCAATGAGGGTCATTTTGTTCACGGAATACTTTTAAATAGACATTTAAGAGATGCTAACCTATAGGGCTATGCTGCTTCTGAATATATTTTAATTTAGAATTTTCTTTAAAAATGTGAAACCTAAAAATGAAAACAAATGAAAACTGTGACTTACTTGAGTTTGAGGTACTTCATGGTCAGCTCCCCAGTACAATGTCATCCCAAGAGAATAAATATGTATCTAGGAACAAAATGCAAATCCTTAGTTGTGGCAACTTAACTACGGTATAAGAAAAATTATGGGCAAAGTCATAGCAGACTAGAGTATAAGCTCCCTGGAGGCAGGGACTTAACCTATTTTCTCCAATGCCAATCACAGTGTTCTACACAAAACAGGTGCTAAAAAAATGTCTGTTTAATGGAAAGATAGCTAACATTCACAAACAAAAAAAGGTGCCTCCTGCTCCAGAACACTTAAGAGTTCTGGGATAATCATTTTCAATTTTGAATAGAAATATTTAGGGTTTATTAAAAAAACTGGTATGAGAGAGGACATTTATTTTAATAATTAAAATAAAATATTGTCAGCATGAGAATATGCAAAAAATTATCTAATAAGAGTTACTAAAACATTTTCCAAATAAATATTAATGTGGTTCAAAGCAGTTGTTTTAAAAAAGGAAATTTATACATCCTAAATTACATGCTAATATCCCAAGTGGGTTCACTGAGTAAATAAAGATTAAAATCTTGGGGGGGGGGGGCGGAGCCAAGATGGCAGCTGGTAAGCAGGAACTAGTGTGAGCTCCGTACTGAGTCCCTCCAAAAACCTATAAAAAATGGCTCTGAACCAATTCTAGAATGGCAGAACCCACAAAACAGCAGAGGGAAACAGGGCTCCAGCCCAGGACAGCCTGGATGGTCTCTGGGTGAGGTCTATCCCACACGGAGCTGGGAGCTGGGAACGGAGTGGAGCAGAACCCAGCCTCAATGGCGTGGACCATCCAGACCAGAAGCCGGGCGGAGGGGGCCCTAGCACCCTGAATCAGTGAGCTGCGGCAGTTACCAGACTCATTAACCCACAAACACCAAAGACTGCAGAGAAGGTTAGTGGGAAAAGCTGTGGGAGTAGAAGGAGTTCGCTGTTAGGCTTCCAGCCCTGGGGGCAGCGGAGGTGGGGCAGCTACAGCTGTTGTTACTTCCCGCTCCAGGTCCACCTGGTGGGAGGAATTAAGTGGCGGATCAGAGCAGGAGTGCAGTGCTGAAGATCTAAGCCCAGTCCGGGTTGGGGGTTGGGGAAGGAGCAGTGCTGGTGTGGCAGAGCGGGCACCTCCCCCCCAAACGTGGAACATAGAACTCTCTAGTCTACAAGCAGTCATACCCCACTGAAAAACTCAAAGGTCAAGTTAGTTGGCTGGGAATATGGCCAGGCAGCAAAAACGCACCCAGATTCAGTCTCAGACTTTGGATTCTTTCTTTGGTGACAAAGAAGACCAAAACATACAGCCTAAAGAAGTCAATAAAGTGCAAGAGCCTACACCAACAGCCTCCAAGAAAAACATGAACTGGTCCCAGGCCACGGAAGAGCTCAAAAAGGATTTGGAAAAGCAAGTTAGAGAAGTAGAGGAAAAATTGGGAAGAGAAATGAGAAGGATGCGAGAAAACCATGAAAAACAAGTCAATGACATGCTAAAGGAGACCCAAAAAAATACCGAAAAATACACTGAAGAAAACAACACCTTAAAAAACAGACTAACTCAAATGGCAAAAGAGCTCCAAAAAGCCAATGAGGAGAAGAATGCCTTGAAAGGCAGAATTAGTCAAATGGAAAAGGAGGTCCAAAAGACCACTGAAGAAAATACTACTTTAAAAATTAGATTGGAGCAAGTGGAAGCTAGTGATTTTATGAGAAATCAAGATATTATAAAACAGAACCAAAGGAATGAAAAAATGGAAGATAATGTGAAATATCTCATTGGAAAAACCACTGACCTGGAAAATAGATCCAGGAAAGATTAAAATCTTTATTTTTATGAAAGAATAGCTATATGAAACAGATTACCAGATTAATTTTTTAAAAATCAATAATCATTTGACTGCCCTTTCATCACATTTATACACAAATTATGTATATGCACATACATATACATATATACATATTGCTGAAAATGGCGCATAATATGCAAAACAAAAACTATTCTAATAAACTGTAATGTAAATAACACTATATCTGACAACATTTAATGTTATTAACTTTAAAGCTCATATCACTTGAATTCAGTTAAATTCACAAAGGCTATACTTTTCTTTCTCTGTTTTATTCCTCCCTGGTTTGAGTAACAGGGCCATAGGTATTTCACACAAGGAATTTAGTAGCATCTCCTCTTTCCCTATTTCAGTCAGTCACTAAATGTTTATTAAGCAACTTCTATGTGCCAAGCTCCATGCTAAATATTGGGGATACAAATATGAAAAAGACAGTCCCCCTACCTTTAAAGAGCTTACAATCTAATGGGGGAAGACAATACATAAAAGGAAACTGAAAAGCATGGAGAGGAGAGTAGTACCCGGTGCGAGGGTGTAATGGATAAAAGTTCAGGGGAGTATGGTCGGATAGGAAATGCAGAGATTGGACAGCTGGCCAAGCCACTCTCCTTAAAAGACAGGAAGAAGATATTTTCAATCAGTCCTCCAATCAGTAGGGTACCTAGTACTAAGGATACTGATGCGGTCTATTTAGCAAACAATTTATATAATACTAGAATTAACTGGGTTTTTTTAAATGCTTTGAGAAAATATATTTGTAAATCCATCTGATCCTGGGGAGCTGTTTCTTTGGTTGTTCTTCTATGGCTTCAATTTCTGCTTCTAAGATTGAGTTATGTATGTCTCTATTAGTTGTCCCTAGAATGTGACCACACCTCTTACCTGACTATACTATAGATTCATACTCAGGAAGACTATACAGAGACATAGTAATTATGAAGAACCAACATACACAGAAAGATACTGGGAGAAAGGAAGCCCCACTGAAATGGCCACAGCTTGGTAGCATGGAGAACATGTGAAGCATGAATATTCCTGTCAGTTATCTCATCTAGGTGGTCTGAGAGTAATCTGCATCACCTTTCATGAAGCTATCAGCATGTGTCGTGGGATCAATTGCCTCTTTGGACACATACAGAAATCTAACAGCTATATCAGAGAAAAGGGTAAGAATCTCAACTCCCAAAGTTTCTAAGACTGGATATTCTCAAAGGAAAATACATTTGTTAATCTGGATTATTAAGAAATCTCCTGTGAATTCAAGTATGCTATCATAGAAAACTACTTTTGCGAACTTTGAGGCAATCATTACTTTTATTATATTATAATATTCTAGAGGGCAGGGACTGTTGTTTTTCAGCTTTTAGTCACATAGTAAATGTTTGTGACAATGGAATATTTCTGTACTGTCTCCTTTGGATCCAAAATTCCATTTGTACAAAAAATGGGAGGAAAGGGGTTTTTTGGTTTGTTTGTTTTTTTAAAGAAGAGGAAAGTACCCTTCAACCTAGACTTGTTTTATCCTATTCCCTTCTGTGCTAGAGGAGAAAAGAGTTAGCCAGTTGACTCAACTTTTAAGCTTTTATTTACAAGGCAATGAAATAAACTATCTTATTTAATATTCTTTTTTTAAAAAACTTGTTTGTCTTATTGGTTAGGTTGATAAAAGGAATGGCTGTGAGAAAAGAGGTACAATAGTGAACTATTGGTAGAGCTGTGAACTGGTTCAACTATTGTAGAAAGCAATGTAGAACTATGACCAAAAGTTAATTAAACTGTGCATATCCTTTGACCTAGCAATACCATTACTAGGTCTATACTCCAAAGAGATCAAAGAAAGAGAAAGAGGACTCATATATACAAAAATATTTATAGCAGTTCTTTTTGTGGTGGCAAAGAAATAAAAATTGAGGAGGAGCCCATCAACTGAGGAAATGGTCAAACAAGTTATGGTATATAAATGTGATGGAATATTATTGTACAGCAAGAAATCACAAAGGGGATGGTCTTAGGGAAACCTGGGAAGACTTGTATGAATGAAGTGAGCAGAACCAAGAGGACAATTTATACCACTAACAATATCATAAAGACAAATTACTTTGAAAGACTTAGTAAATGATCAACACAATAACCAATCACAATTTCAGGTGACTCATAATGAAACATGCCCCTGCACTTCCAGATAAAGAGTGATGGACTCAGTGCAGATTGAAACATATTTTCTTTTTTTTCTGTATATGGGAATGTTTATGGGAATTTTGGACATGACAAATTGGGAGATGTGCTTTATATGACTATACATACTTGTAATGCATTTTGTTTTTCCTGCTTTCTAAATGTGGAGGGAGAGGAAAAGAATTCAAAACTGAAAATAAAATAAAACTAAAGAGTTTTAAAAATTGCTTATCTTAGAATCAACTGAAATTTGGTGTTAAATTTTGCCTCTGAATATTCTCCTTGCAACTTACTTACATTCAATCATAATTTCTTGGCATAGAAACAATATATTTCAAAATACTTTTAATTCTTTGATGAAAAAAAGTAGATTTTTCCAACAACACTTCTTACCTTGGTCTAGAAAAGACAAGTATGTAAAATTGGTGGGAAAATCCCCTTTTCTTTCTATTTGACAGCTTTGCCTATTCTCATTAATCACTTTAGCCTAGAATTCAGGTCAAATGATAAGAACTCGCTTCACATTTCATAAAACATTTTGTTAAGGGCATGTACAGTCACAACAAGGCATAGAAAATGAAACTGCTGATGTAGGACACTATTCCTGTTTAACCGGTTGCCAGGTGTATGAACCATGTGAGGACAAAGCTGACGGCTGAGTTTAAAAAGAGATGTGTAGGAAAATTGGGCTTTTATTAACTGGCAATTCTGAAGATCCCATAACCCACAGGAAACTGCTGTGTCTTAGCACAGTCCAGTACTATTTGGTAGCACTTAAACATTTCTTAAGTGAATGGAATAATCTTTTAGGAGAAAATATATGAAAGGCATGAAAACTTCAAAAGAAGAAAGAAAAAATATAATGAAATTAAAATTAGTTGAGTTGTGGCTTTTGTTGATCACAAAAAAATTCAATTGAGGGGAAAATACCTAGCTTGAATGTATGTCAAGTCTCAGTCCCTTAGAAGTAATCCAAGTGACTTAAAAAGTCTAAGTCCAGTGATTTGATAGAATTTGGGAAAATTTGAGTGCAATCATATGTTTCACAGTTATACTCATGAAAAATATACCCAGTTAGAATATTTCCGTGCTATAAGAAAGAACAAATATGAAGATGACAGAGAAGCACTGGAAGATTTAACTGATGTAGGGTGAAATAAGACAAATCAAGGATGCAATATTCACAATGACTATAAGAATATACATACATACACACACACACACACACACACACATACACACATACATGTATATAGAAACAATTCTGTGTAATTATGACCAATTTTAGCTCCAGAATTTAAAAATAAATCACATTTCTCCCTCTTTTTTTTTAAAAAAAAAGAGGGTGTCACGAGTATCACTTATGCTGTCAGACATGATCAATGTTCAGGTTAGTTTTTGGTACCCAGCTTTTATTTTCTCATTCTTTAAACACCTTTGTTGTAAGCGATGGCTCACAGGTAGGCATATATATTCCCAAAAGCTAAGGTGACATGAAACCAAAATATACAAATAGCTTAAGATTTTTAAAATGTGTATTGCAAGTGAACTCAATCAAGGTACTTGAGAGGTTTGGAAACTAGTTAATTAGTGGCCCAGTGCAGAAATTTTTCAATCTTTAGGAACCAGAACTGGGAAAAAAAATCCCTGAATGGCACTCAAATGTTTCAATAACAAGTTAATGAAGGAGTTTAAGCAGCACATAAAGGATTTTTATTGTAAAGAAATGTGCTTCCTTAGAGCACATTCAAGTACCTCAGATTAGTTTTAGATTAGATAAAATTTTAACTGCGCCTCTCTTCAATAAATGACAACTTTAAATCTGAGTTCCTGGAAGTGCAATACAAAATGGATTTGTATAGTGGGGGAAGGAAGGGAGAAGGCTACTATTTCTATTCGCATCTTTAAATAAAAAGAGTTGCAGTTACCTTTTCAACATCTGAGAGAGAGTTCAGTGACTGGTTCTGAAGAATCTCGGGCGCAGTGAAGGCTCGAAGGTCTTGATGGGAAACACTCTCATCTGTAAATGACACACTGCCAGATGGTAACAGCAACAGAGACCATGGAGAAATGATAAAGCCAAGGGCAGTAGGGTCTGCTGTGTTCACTAGTTAGATGAGGGGAAGAGGGGAAAAGAAACAATTAAAATGCAAATCTCAATTAGCAAAACTTACTTTGTATCATTTTGATCATTCTTGACATAAGATGACAACATTGGTAAATAGTTTCCTCAAATGCACACACTAGGCTATAAGATGGAGCATTTCTTCCTTGATGCCTCTATATACATGGGATTAAGGACAGAATGAAGAATAAATCAACCCTCAGTACTGACTGCAGCACAGGAGGGGCATATCCCCCGTCCAACTCTAACACTGAAGCAGCATCATGTACTAACAATACCTTAATTTCTGAAAGCTGCAAAAGCATAGAAATCCTACAAGCTGGGAGAGACTTTTGACTCATAACCCTCCATAAAAGGTAAGATTTGGTGGAGGTGTTCCTTGTGAGTTAGAGAAATGAAAAGTAGGTAGACAGCGGAAAAAGTACCAGACCTGGAGTCAGACTTTTGTTTAAATTTGGCCTCAAATACTTCCTAGCTTTGTGACCCCAGGCAACTCTAACTTCTGCAGCCCTTCCACCTATCTTAAAAAGTTACCATAAGGATCAAATAAGGTATCACTTATAAAGCACTTAAGCAGCACACTGCCTGGTACATAGTAGGTACTATGTAAGTGTTAGCTGTAATAAAATGTCACTGAAAATATTCATGAAGCAATATCAGCAACTAGGCTCTAGAGTTGATGGAATTTAGTACCTTCTTAGATTGTAAAGTTCTGTTCAGAGGAATGACTTAGAACACTCTTTGTCATAAATGTAACTAGTTTTTCACCTGTCCAAAGGTGGTTGTTATAAGTTTCACAGTGACTGCTAATCGAGTTAGATATTGGACTTGTGGGGTTAATGGAAAGTCTGTTTTGCCCATCTAGTTAGCTCGGGGCAGACAAAGGCCAATCAGGGGCCAATGCCAGGATTGCCAATTCACCCTGAATAGGCTGTCCTGACATCTCTCCAGGTTAGAGACCAGGGGAATGCTATCATGTAGTATCTACTCTATACAGAACATTTCAGTTCCCCTATTAACAAAAGTAAAACAAGCACTCTCTTTTTAACTTCTGCATAGTCAAGGTATCTTACACAGTGATCCGGCCTCATAGTCGGGAAAACTTGGGTTTAAATTCTACCAGATATGTCAATGTGTCCCCAGGCAAAACACTTAACCTCTTAGTGCCCAGGGCAACTCTCTAAGTAGCCAAGCAGATGCAGACCTGCTTTCATAGTTTACTCCCTGGGAGATCACAGGTCACATAAACAGCAAGAAGTCAAGGTAATGTGAATGATCTCTGTCTATGAAGTAGCACGGCACAGGACACACATGCACTTCTTGATGTGCCACTATGAGCTGGATGACCCTGAGAAGGTTATTTAACCCCTCTTGGCTTCATCTGTAAAATGAAGGGGTATTATTTTTTTCCCTAAAGAACTAGATTTAGAAACATAATATTAGCATCGATTCCACACTATTTCTATTGTGAACAAATAATCCCCAACGACCCAAATCTCTTGCAAGATTTTGCTGGAGCTTATGTTGATACGAGCAGGAAGCAGATTCAAAGAACGCCAATGAGATGCCTTATCAAAAAGCATAGGAGAAAACTGCCAAGCCTCTCTAGGATAAGCTCACCACCAGGAAATGCAGCATCTTGGAAACTGCTCTTAGCATGAGTACACACACCTCATCACTGCCTTCAGTTGCTTCTGCCCCTCTGGAGAGCTAGACAGCAGAGCTAAAACATATTTATAGCAGCAAAGAGCTAGAAACAAATTGGATGCCCGTCAGTTGGGGAATAGCTGAACAAATGAACGTATGTGCATGTAACAGAATATTATTGATCCCTGTGAAATGACAAAAGGGGTGGATTCAGAGAAGCCAAGGAGGACTTGACTGTAGGAACTGATGCAGTGAGACGAAGTAAAGAACAACAATTTGTACAATGATGACTATACTGTAAAGGAAGACATCTGCCATGGGTCTGTGTTCAAAGCTCTTTTGAGCTTGGAAAAATCACAACCTCCCTAGGTCTCAGTTTCTTCATCTATAAAATGGGGTCAGGCTGGATGGCCTCTGCAATCCTTTCACTTGTCATCCCACTTATGAAGCCTGGAGAGATCTCAAAGGCCTCCCTCCATCAGTCACTGACTCCAAGTCCAGTGCTGTCTTTGTTTCATCACAACTGCCTCTGTGAGCTGACCTGGAAGACTCCAGCCAAAGTCACTGAGTTGCAATGCAACTAGGGCCTGCCAGGGTCAGGCTGATCTAATAGACACTGTCCCATAGGCCTCCCGGGGAAACCACCTGGATTAAAGGGAAGAAACTATAAATCCAGATTCAATTCAGCATGAATGAAGAGAAAAATATGTGATAATGTTTCACAGCATTTCCTTTCATTTAAAAAAATTTTTTCCCAAAAAAGTAATTAAAAGAAATAATTTAAGAAATGCAAGTCTACCTGACTTTCTTTCCAGTTCTCTGCTTAGTCCTTTCTATCCCCTCCTCATCTCTCCAGGGCCTAGGACCCAACGAAAAGCTATCTACTGTCAGAGCCACGCTTCATCACCACTACTTCTTGATTTTGGGGGAAATCTGGTTTCTGGTGTCCACAAAAAATCACAATGGGCATCTTATTTTTATAATTTTCACAAAGATACCCAGCGTCCAGAACTTAAGATATTTCAAAGTTCCAAGTATACTAAAATTAGAATCCAAAAGGTCCTTTGGGAGATCCAGTCTGAGACACTTACTAGCTGTGTGACCCTGGGCAAGTCACTTAACCCTGTCTGCCTCAGTTTCCTCATCTGTAAAATGATCTGGCAAAGGAAATGGCAAATCACTCCAGTATTTTTGCCAAAGAAACCCCAAACGGGGTCATGAAGAGTTCGTCACAATTGAAACATCAACTTTACAATCTAATCAACCAGTTTTACTGAGTGCTTGCTTTATACTCAGGACCGTACACACATGTATGTATGCACAGTTGGTAGAATGCCTAGGTGCTTAATAAAGTGCTTGTTGACTGACTGACAAATCTATCCCCCACATATAAGACACTGGAGATTAAGTATTTAAGGGGAGTATTTCTCAGATTTCTAGTTTAAAAGTTCATAAGACAACTGCTATTTTTACCGTGAGATTTCTGGTTATTAGAATTCTTATTCTTAGAATATGAAATATAGTAAAACATAATTTGATGAGGTAAAAGCCACATATATTTTTTCTTTTTTAATTTTAACACCATTCTCAATTTGTTTCCAAGTTTTTTACTTGTTCAATTCTAAGGAATTTTTCACAGCAACGAGCAAAATGCTACTTAAATCTTCTTTTACTCTGTCCGAAAAAGAGAACAATCCTGACATCTAAACATATCCAAGGGGGGGCGGAGCCAAGATGGCGGCTGGTAAGCAGGGAATAGTGTGAGCTCTGTACCGAGACCCTCCAAAAACTTATAAAAAATGGCTCTGAACCAATTCTAGAACGGCAGAACCCACAAAACAGCAGAGGGAAACAGGGCTCCAGCCCAGGACAGCCTGGATGGTCTCTGGGTGAGGTCTATCCCACACGGAGCTGGGAGCTGGGAACGTAGTGGAGCAGAGCCCAGCCTGAGCGGCATGGACCATCCAGACCAGAAGCCGGGCGGAGGGGGCCCTAGCGCCCTGAATCAGTGAGCTGCGGCAGTTACCAGACTTCTCAACCCACAAACACCAAAGACTTCGGAGAAGGTTAGTGGGAAAAGCTGCGGGAGTGGAAGGAGTTCACGGTTCGGCTTCCAGCCCCGGGGGCAGCTACAGCTGTTGTTACTTCTGGCTCCAGGCCCACCTGGTGGGAGGAATTAAGTGGCGGATCAGAGCAGGGGTGCACAGCCTGCCGAAGATCTAAGCCCAGTTCGGGTTGGGGGTTCTTGGGGAAGGAGCAGTGCTGGTGTGGCAGAGCGGGCACCTCCCCCCCAAACGTGGAACATAGAACTCTGTAATCTACAAGCAGTCATACCCCACTGAAAAACTCAAGGGTCAAGTTAGTTGGCTGGGAATATGGCCAGGCAGCGAAAACGCGCCCAGATTCAGTCTCAGACTTTGGATTCTTTCTTTGGTGACAAAGAAGACCAAAACATACAGACAGAAGAAATTAATAAAGTCAAAGAGCCTACAACAGAAATCTCCAAGAAAAACAGGAACTGGTCCCAGGCCATGGAAGAGCTCAAAAAGGATTTGGAAAAGCAAGTTAGAGAAGTAGAGGAAAAATTGGGAAGAGAAATGAGAAGGATGCGAGAAAACCATGAAAAACAAGTCAATGACTTGCTAAAGGAGACCCAAAAAAATACTGAAAAATACACTGAAGAAAACAACACCTTAAAAAACAGACTAACTCAAATGGCAAAAGAGCTCCAAAAAGCCAATGAGGAGAAGAATGCCTTGAAAGGCAGAATTAGTCAAATAGAAAAGGAGGTCCAAAAGACCACTGAAGAAAATACTACTTTAAAAGTTAGACTGGAGCAAGTGGAAGCTAGTGACTTTATGAGAAATCAGGATATTATAAAACAGAACCAAAGGAGTGAAAAAATGGAAGACAATGTGAAATATCTCCTTGGAAAAACCACTGACCTGGAAAATAGATCCAGGAGAGATAATTTAAAAATTATTGGACTACCTGAAAGCCATGATCAAAAAAAGAGCCTAGATACCATCTTTCAAGACATTATCAAGGAGAACTGCCCTGATATTCTAGAGCCACAGGGCAAAATAGAAATTGAAAGAATCCATCTGTCACCTCCTCAAATAGATCCCAAAA
This sequence comes from Trichosurus vulpecula, assembly GCF_011100635.1. NCBI lineage: Eukaryota > Metazoa > Chordata > Mammalia > Diprotodontia > Phalangeridae > Trichosurus > Trichosurus vulpecula. The sequence continues at coordinate 69,955,349 of NC_050578.1, forward strand.
AGAAATCTCCTAGGAATATTGTCATCAAATTCCAGAGCTCCCAGATCAAGGAGAAAATACTGCAAGCTGCCAGAAAGAAACAATTTGAGTATTGTGGAAACCCAATCAGAATAACCCAAGATCTGGCAGCTTCTACATTAAGAGATCGAAGGGCTTGGAATGCAAATGCGATATTCCGGAGGTCAATGGAGCTAGGATTAAAACCTAGAATCACCTACCCAGCAAAACTGAGTATCATGTTCCAAGGCAAAATATGGATTTTCAATAAAATAGAGGACTTTAAAGCTTTCTCAGTGAAAAGACCAGAACTGAATAGAAAATTTGACTTTCAAACACAAGAATCAAGAGAAGCATGAAAAGGAGTTCCAGAAAATCCAGAAACCCTGAACACTGAACCGCACTTTGAGTTTTCCAGATTGGAGAAAGAAGCAGTAATAGCAGCAGTTTCGATACCACCCCTGGTGGCATGTTCCTGCCCCTTTGTGGATTGGAATCACAGCTTTAACTTAAAAAGAAATGACAGAAGTATTTTAAGGTAAGGCAATATTCAGACATCCATTTTGTTTTAGTGAGGGAAAATGAACTTGCCTGACCAAGTATGCCTGCTTCAGTGAGTGATGTGGTTGAACTGAAATTGTTTATCAAATTGAAGCAGACTCAGCTGTAAACATTTGAATATTTAAAGGGAATTAGAAGTACACAAAGAGAAAAAAGGATCTACCTCACATACGTGGGCAGAAGAGCTGGGGTCAATGTGGACCAAACTGAGTTAGTAAGAAGATCATTCTTGGACACCTTTGTAAGACTGTGGAAATGGGTATGGTACCACAAGACTGGAAAAGGGCAAATGTTAATCTGATTTTCAAAAAAGGGAAGAGAATACGGTTCGCAAATAATGGACCATTGAACTTGGCTTTGATTCTTGACAAAATTCTAGAAAATACTATTAATGTGATGGTTAATGAATATCTCTCTAGGTAAAGAAAGCAGTGATAACAAAGAGCTAGGATGGAGTCATCAAGAACAGGTCATACTATTGTGTAAATAAGTTTAATGCTAAGGTTTATGTGGAATCTATATCAGACTGCACGCTGTCTTGGGGGAGGAGGGGGGAGGAGAGGAAGGGAAGAAAACTTGAAACTCAAGAACATGTAAAACTAAGTGTTGTAAACTAAAAATAAAAAATCTAATTAAAAATAAACATATCCAAGCAATACTTCAAAACCACTGGAATTCTGTAATGGCTTCAGATCAGTGAGGCATCTAGTAGTTTTTATTTTATTGTGTTAACTACCAGACTCCTGAAGAAATTCCAGACCGTACAGCTTATAACAAAACCCTTGTTTTGTTGGCAAACAACGCTGACAAATGCAAACAATGTGCTTCAGAAAAACTGATTCTTAAGGGGAAAGGACAGCATGAGGGAATGTGGAGCTTTTCGGACAGAGACAATTTGATGATCTTTGAGTATTTCTCTTGTAACTAATCTCTCGTAAGCCAATGGACCCTGGCAGCTGGGATCAGGGAGGGGAGAACAACAGCATTTTCAATGGAATGAAAATTAAAAAAAAAAAAAAAAGAGATTTGTTTCTTTTTCCCCACTCATCTTAGGTCCCTCCTCACAGAACTCTTCAGATGTGTACACACATTCAATGCTTTGATATATTAAACCTCTAGGTTACTCCTAAAAGGTTTGATTTGTTGTTGTTAGTTTTTTTGGGGGGAGGGAGGGGAGAATCTCTTTTAATCTTCTTTTCCATCCTGTTTCTACAAAGAATATCAAAAACAGAATGAGCCAAAATGTTATAGTGGGTCTACATTTTCCTAAAGGGCAGATACAATGAAATTCTTTAAGTTACTTCCAGTATCCATTACATTAGAAAAGCTTTCTACACTTACAGGCACCTCCCCCTCCCACCAGCAGATCTCAATTCCCACGGGTTTGCAGATGACTCCATATCTGGATATCTGGCCCCAGTCTCCCTCCTAGTCCTAGTAAGCACCTATATAGCTCTTTAACTTAGGCAAAAACACTAGACAAATGTAATCAAGTTTGATCCTCACAACCTGGGAGGTAGGTGCAATTATTCCACCCACTTTGCAGATAAGGAAACTGAGACTGGTTAATCCACTTGCCCTGGGGGTCAGCTGAAGACTCTGTTAGTGTCCAAATTTGGAATCCAGATCAGTTGACAAGCAGTGTCCATTCTATCTTCCCTTGCTCAATAGCTTCCTAATTGGTCTCCATGACACAAATCTCTCCTCATCCCAATCCATCTTCTACATGGCTGCCAAAATAGTTTGCTTAAAGTACAAGTCTTATATCGATGCCCTATTTAAACTCCAATAGTTTTCCACTACCTCCAGGATCAAATACAAACATCCCTGTTTGGGCATTTAAGGCCCCTGTGATAATCTCACACCTCTTATTTCTTTCTCCTTATGCTTTCTATGGCTATGCTTCCTTACGCTCCCCACCAACATAGATTCCTATTACCTCAAAGGCAAACAAAGCTTTCCCCTCGAAGTGAATGGCCCCTTCCTTCCTTGATTCAGCTTCTACAAACCTTCTGCTTCTAAGGATAATGCTTCTTGGTCACCCAAAGGCATAAAAAGTCACACCTACATGGAGTCCAGGTTCCTCTGACTTGGTAGATGTCCAAAGACCTGCCCTGCTGATCACATATTATGAAGAAAGGGGCTATGTATATGGAAGCTAAGCGCCACCATATTCTTACTGCAGAGCCTTGTTATATTAGGGCTAAGGAAAATTTTGTTAACAGTTCAATCACTTAAGAGTGCCTCATTAAAGGGAAGAGGGGGCAGGAGAAAAGGAATGAGCAAATCTTGCTCTCAATGGAGTTGGCTTAAGGAATAACATACACACTCAACTGGGTATCTGACCCTACAAGAAAGTAGAGGGGAAGGGTATAAGAGAGGGGGGGATGATAGAAGGGAGGTCAGATCAGGGGAGGAGGTTATCAAAAGCAAACACTTTTGAAAAGGGACAGGGTCAAGGGAGAAAACTGAATAAAGGGGGACGGTATAGGTTGGAGGGAAATATATTTAGTCTTTTACAACATGACTGTTATGTAAGTGTTTCACATAATGATACATGTGTGGCCTATGCTGAATTGCTTGCCTTAAAAAAAAGTTGTTTTTTACATGCAACTGGGAAATGAGATATACAAGCCATGGGGTATAGAAATACATCTTGCCTTACAAGAAAATAAGGGGATTGGGAAGGGAGTGGGGTGACAGAAGGGAGAGCAAATTGGGGAAAGGGGCAATCAGAATATATGCCATCTTGGGGTGGGGGTGGGAGGTAGAAATGGGGAGAAAATTTGTAACTCAAAATCTTATGGAAATCGATGTTGAAAATTTAAAAAAATATTAAATGATAAAACAATTTTTAAAAAAAGAAAAAAAAAGTGCCTCATTAAAATCAAAACTGAACTTGATCTGAGAGGGTACCAGCACCACACTCAACCTTAAAATTTGGCATTGGGAGGAGATGGCCTCATGGTTCACATCATGGTTAGAGTGGAGGAAGGACATCATAAATGTGGAGGGTGAAGCAACTGGATGACCAGATACTGCATGCTGGCACCTAGTCATATATGAAGAGTTTTCTCCACATGGAATAGCTATCCCAGAAGGTCCTGGAGGACAATGCCTGGGAGGGTGAAGAAAACCCCAAGTCCAGCATTCCCTGGTCACTGATGACTATCCTGGAGAAGGTAGACAACCAACATAACACTACAAGTGAATAGGCTTGGTTCATTTAGCAGCTGGAGAGAGATCTTTAGTTTCAGGACCTTGAAATGACAGCCTAGGGGAAGCTACTGGTGCTGATGGACACCCAAGTGAAAGGATCTCTCCTGATGGGAGACAGGTTGCAAGCAAGAGCCTTATGACCACAAATTCACTTTCCTACAGAATACCCTGATTCACGATAAAGAATTGTTGACTGTGACCTTGACATTCCTGGGATCCCTCCTCATCATTACTGCCTTACATCAGTAGAAGAAGCCTGTGATCATGCTGCAGATGTCATCATCTATGCTATATACTGGTACTTCTAGTGCTTCTCTGATATTTCTGGTGTTTCTCTAACTCACTGGCTGTCACTACTTTTCATTAAGAAACCTACAGTGAATTGCAGAGATATGGCATCAACCCACACATGGACTTGATTGTTAAGATGTGAGACTCAGCAGGTGGATTTCAGAAAAGCCTGGAAAGACTTATATGAACTGATGCTGAATGAAGTGAGCAGAACCAGAAAAACATTGTACACAGTAACAGCAACATTGTGTGAGGATCAACTATGACTGACTTAGCTCTTCTCAGCAATGCAATGATCTAAGACAATTCCAAAAGACTCATGATGGAAAACACTATTCATATCCAGAGAAAGAACTATGGTGTCTGAACACAAATCATTTTTTTTGCTTTTCATGGTTTTTCCCTTTTGTTCTGTTTCTTCTTTCATAACATGACTACGCTGAAATATGTTTAACGTGGTTGCACATGTATAACCTATATCAGATTGCATGCTGTCTTGGGGAGGGGGGATGGAAGAGAGGGAAGGAGAAATATCTTATAAAAAATAGAAGTTGAAAACTAAAAAAAAAGATATGAGGCTTAGGTTTTCCAAAGTGGGGAGAAGAAAGCAAAGATTTTGGCAGGGGGCAATGGGTTCCCCTTAGTATTACTTGTGCCAACAAGGTGGTGTAGTAAAAGCCCTGTAAGCAATTAAATGATAGGGGCCCTCTCTAAGTCCTCAGTTATTCATGGAACTGGTCTATTCCCGCATTTCTTCTAATGGGGATTAGTTTTCCCTGAAAGGCAACAAAGCTGTCCCTGGGCCTTGACTGACCCTTGCCTTCCTTAACAAAGCTTCCTGTTCACCTAAAGAGTATAAAAAGTCCCTCCCACATGAAGTTAGGGCCCCTCTAACTTAGTAGATTTCTGAAGACTACGTATATCACCATTATCTGCTCTGCTGACCAGACCTGTTTCCATATGGTGATGGGGGGGAAGGCCACTGAATCCTGGTAGCATATTCTTGCTCAGTTAGGGCAGTTAACTTCCTCTTGTTAACTGCCCAATGACTTGTGAGCACACCTCACTTCATTTCAGCATCCAATTAATCAGAGGACTGGTATTAAGTCAGCACCTAATAAGCTTCATAAACCAGAGGTCCTGACAGAATTATGCAACTCTAATTTTATAGGTATCATTGAAACATGGTAGGACAGGACCTATAATAGGAATACAGCTCTGTATGTATATATATTTTCTTCAAAACAAACAGAAAAGGTAAAAGGGAGAACGGTGTGGCATTTTAAAAATATGATCATGTGAGGAAATCCAAGAATCTGAGACAAAAAGGATCGTGGAAATCATCTCAGTAAAGATGAGAGGAGGAAGAAATAGAAGTCATTTTGTCATTGAAATGCTCATACAGGTGATTAACTCGGAAAACAGATCACAAGCCTATCAAAAAGGTAGGATACAAGCATGATGGGGGGTGGGGGTGGGGGTGGAGGGTTGATGATCCAATCCTCTGCTATAGCTGTGTACCTGTCAACAGAGGGTATCTTATGACTTCCTGACTCATCTTAATTAAAATTTCCTCTTTCAAAAAGCAGAAAAACCGAGAGCCGGTAATTCTATTTTGGATCTCATTATCACCAAATTGGAAAAACTGTTGCTAGGATAAAAATGCCAAAAACTTTGGGTGGTAAAGACCATTCTCTCTCCGAGTTTATAATAGAGAAAGTGGAAATAAGAGGATAAGAATTTTAGATTCTTGGAGAACGGTTTTTCCAAGGTCAGGAAGGAAGATAAGTAGGATCCAATGATCTAAAATTCTTTGTTGTTGTTGTTGTTGAGTCATTCAGTCATGTCCGACTCTTCTTGACCTCATGAACCACAGCACGCCAGGCCCTTCTATCCTCCACTAACTCCTGATGTCTATCCAGGCTGATGTTCGTTATTTCTGGAACATTATCTATCCAACTCCTCCTCTGCTGTCCCCTTTTCTTTTTGCCTTCAATCTTTCCCAACATCGGGGTCTTTTCCAATGAGTCTTGTCTTCTCATCATGTGGCCAAAGTATTCAGCTTCAGGCTCAGTATTTGTCTTTCCAATTGACTGATTTTATATCCTTGCTGTGCAGGGGACTTTCTTTTTATATATAAATATAAAGATATAAATATATATATCTTTACATATAAAGTCCTTTCTTTTTATATTCTAAATTTAGCACACATTAAAATGGGAATTTTCTAGAAATCATTGTTACCAATGATCTCTTAACTATAAAATACAATGGTATTTTCACAGTCCTCATTCTATTTGACTTCTCTGACACTGACTCTGACACTGTTACTCCACCCATCCACTTTGATTATCTCTCTTCCTTTGACTTCTCCCTCCACCAGCTCTGGCTTGGTTCCCCTCCTCTATATCTGATCACTTGACAGTCTCCATTGCAAGATCATCTTCCATCTTACCCATCAAGCACAAGAATCCATCATGGCTTTGTTCTAGCCCCTCGTCTCTTCTCTGTCTATACTCTTTCTCAGTGATCTCATCAGTTCTCATGGGTTTAAATTATCATCCTTATATGAATGATTCCCATATCTAATTATTTTTTTTAACTCTATTCTCAATTCAGTTGTTTTCTTTTTATATCACCAGTACATAGACCAGTGCCTTACATGTAGTACAGATACTTTAAAATAAATAATTGGCAAAATGAATTGAACATTTACTGGATCTTCTTTCAAGTTTGGGGGAAGCCTCAATCCTTCCCAGAACCTGTTTCCTATTTCTATGAGAATCAAAATTTACGATGTACATGAAAACTCTTGGTAAACAATAAAGCACTATCTAATATACAATAAGGCATTATCAGCTCTGGGTATAGGCCCTTATGTATATCTACTCTGACCCCAAGTCATACTGTATTTTCACTTTGCTGCCACTTTTGGGTCCTGAGTATGCTACACTGGTTAAAGAAGATAGTGTTCTATTTGGCCTGAAAGATTGATCCCTGAGACCTCATGGTCTAGGATCTACCAACATGGAGATCACCATTGCTCTGAACTGCAGGAAGTCCTGGACTAACTACTTATTGATCTGTTCAATTAACATCATCTTCACAAGTTAGTTCTAGTCTTGATGAATCTTGGCATTTAAAAAAGTGTCTATCCTATGCTAGCATCTAGACCTAGTTGTCTCGTATGCCAAACTTACGTGGCATCCTTCAGCATTGCATTTAGCATCTTAGGAAGCCCTGTTTTTTGCTTCCAAGGCTATGTTTCTTATTGAGATTTTCCATCACACTCATGTATATATGGGAACATTAAGCATAAAAAGCCTTCCAGAGAGGCAGCTAGGAGGCACAGTAGATAGAATGCTGGATCTAGAGTCAGAAAGACAATTTTAAATTCAGCCTCTGACACTTACTAGACTATGTGACCCAGAGCAAATCACTTACTCTCTGTCTGCCTCAATCAACGAGTCAACTAGCATTTATTAGGTACCTCTTATGTGCTATGTACACGACAGAAACACAAAGAGGAAAAAACAAAACCAGTTTTCTCATGTGTAAAATACAGATAATAATAATACCCACTTCTCAAGGTTATTGCAAAGCACTTCAAAAATCTAAAAGAGTTAGATAAAGGCCAAATTTTTTCCGTGATCCAGGACTTTTCCAATGCAAATCTATAGAGGTTGGGTTATATATTTTTAGAGTAATAAGAATGACTAATCCTTGGTTTCATAATTGTTCTTTAAATTATTTACAAAAAAATATGCTTGATGTGGAAAAACTTTTATGAACTGATGCCAAGTAAAGTAAGAAGAACCAAGAAAGCAACATTCACCATGAATATAACAATGTAAACAGAAAGATAAAACAGAACAAAATTGAATTCTGAGTAATAGCTAAGATTGGCCCCAGAAGAAAATATAGAGTTTCTCATGCTTTTTGTAGAGATAAAAGATAATTGAGGTGGAAAATTGTATATATTTTCACACATGAAGTGTGTTGGTTAGTTTTGCTGAACTGTGGGTGTTTTCTTTTTTAATCTCTTTTAGAAGGAATGACTTGCTGGGTAGAAGGGAAGGCATGTATTTGGAAATGAATATGATGCAATAAAACTCCAAAATATCATCAATAGCAAGAGAAACAAATTATGTTTGATAAATTATTAAACTCACTTGCCTCCTTTAAATAGAACACTGAAGGCTAAAGGTTGTTGTCTAAGCTATCCAACCTAGTTATTTTGTCAGATGGCTTTGCTCTACCATTTTTATTTGTCACAATTCAGCGTTCAGTTGGATAAGAAAGAAATGACAGTGGAATAAAAAAACAAAAGGCAGCAACAAAACAATGACATTTGATAAATAAAGAATACCTTTTCTGAATAATTCTTGAAGACTTTCTGCACTTTGACTTAATACGGCCCATATCTCTTCCTCTTGCAGTGGTCCTCCCCGAACCTCCAAGGCCTCAGCTAATGACACATGCATATTATCTAGGGAAAAAAAATAGAGAATCTTCACAATTGCCATTCAATTGCATTATCTTTTTATAAGTCAAAGCTCTATAAAGTAAGCCATTGAATCACCAAAATTCCAAATCTAATTAAACATCAAAAACCAACATAAAAACATAATGGAAAGTATAATTATACAACTTATGGATCTCCCACAAAAGAGCCTAAAAACCATTTGAAATTTGCCCCAGAAATACCATCAAAAAATAATAAAATAAAAGGCCTCCCCATCATCTTTCTCTTGGTCTTCTCAAGGTTCTCTCTAATTATACCAGAAAAAGTTATCTTTAGCTTCCCTCAATCATTACCATTCTCCTCAAACTAAAAACTGCCATTTCTACAACATCCCATTTGGCTCTTAAAGCTACAGTAACAATAACTATAGCCTCTGTATAATAGGCTTATGAAACAAATGTTACACAGATGGTACAGAGCATCTACTTGAAACCTAGAGCAACACATTACCATTCCCACTGAATTCGTTTTGCTTGGTTATGGGTATTTGTTACTAAGGTTTTGGTTTTTTTCCTTCTTTTTTTAATTTGAAGGAGTAACAGGAAATGAGTTAGCTTTAGGATTACCAAAAAAAAAAAAAAAACAAAAAAAAACCAACAAAAAAACAACCAGAAAATGAAAAAAGAAACATTCAAGTATTTTTGTACTGCAATGAAAAGAGCAGAAAGAAGAAAAGAAGACACAATCAGGAAGGACAGTTTTGAAAGTTATATACTGAACTTACTATATACTTAAAAGGAAAAGTAAACTACATAGTATTCACATTTTCACATACAATCCTTTTTCTAACCTACTTTGTATATAGAAATGCTCTTTTATGTAGTGCTAAGTTACAAATGTTAAAACATGGGGCAGCTAGGTGTTGCAGTCAGAGCACCGGCCCTGGAGTCAGGAGGACCTGAGTTCAAATCCAGCCTCAGACACTTGACCCATGTACTAGCTGTGTGACCTTGGGCAAGTCACTTAACCCCAACTGCCCTGCCAAAAAGCAAAAACAAACAAACAAACAAAAAAACAAATGTTAAAACATAAAAAAAAGAAATGTTCTCATTAAACCAAGGAAAAACAGGATTACATACTTTCAAAGGTTTGAGAATGACTATATAAATGATGAGCTATCAAGGTAACCAAATATGTACCACTAAAATTATAAATAAACACACACATACACACACACACAAACAAAATCAAAATGAAAACCTTGAAATAATGCAAAGCAAACAAAACTAAAAGAACATTGACAATGACAACAAACATTTTTAAAACAAAAAAAAAGTTATGTGTATACACAGAGAAGCAGGTCAAGCAGATCAAAAAGAGAACACAGTAAGCTAAAAGCTTCTTAAGGCACTTTTTACACGCAAATAGTTGTGAGTAAATGGCTATAGTAGTATGGGAATGGTTTTTTCCTTTGTTTTTGGTGAAACAAGATTGATCTCTCTGTGTATACGCACACGTATATATGTGTATATACACATATGTATTTATGTATTTATGTATACACACATACATATATTTTAAGCCACAGTGTGACAAAGAAGAGGACTACAGGATCATAGATCTAGATAGAAGGGGATGTTAGAAGTCCTCTGATCTTACAGATGAAGAAACCAAATCTCAAGAAAGGTAAAAGATTGGCCCAATGATGCAGGAAAATTCTAGGCATTTTATACATGAAGAATTTAGACATAACCTCTTCAAAGTATATTTATCTACTTCCAGCCAAGTTAGCTGACTGAACAAGCTGCCAGCACCTACACACCTACTCCAATGAAAGCCCAAAATCCATACTACAGAGAACAGTGATCAAGAAATCCAAAGAAGAAACAACAATGACTTCTTCTACCCTTAGAACTACCCCCAAAAAGTCATCCAACATCCCACAGCCGATGTGAAACTAGGATACCAACAAAGACAGTGCCAACAAAGGTAAGAGTCCTCAGCTTCCCAGTATGACCTGAAAAGAGCCACAAACATCTATCTGTACAAAATTCAAAGCCTGGAAACCAGTGCAGGCCAGTGTGCAATCAGCAGTAAGAGCAACAAAGTAGTTAACAGCATGTTATCCTAAGACGAATTAGAGTGGGGGGCCTGATGATTCAGTTCTCTGAATCTCAATGATCTTAGGAGGGCCTAACGCTAGCAGAGGGAGATAAGCACAGGAAATTAAGGGACTCTTGAGAGAGAGTAAGGCTAACTACCCCATCCACGAGCACAGCAGAGTGCTGAGCCCAGATCTTGACACAAAGTCACAATTCAGGAAATAAAATTGAAAAGGTGAGTAAATCAAAGAAGAAAGGAACCAGTATAAAAAAAATATTGCAAATCTAAAGAATCTCTTCAAAAAGAGAATCATTCTGTAACAACTGGAAGCCAAGACTCAAAGGAAAAAATATTATTTTCCAAAAAGATAACATGAATAACATGAATACATAGAAGAAAAGAAACCAGAGATAAGAAATGAAATAAAAGCTCTGGAGGAAAGAATTGGAAGCAGAATAAAAAGCCACGTAACAGGCTCCCTGAAAACTAGGATGGGTGGAATTATGATTAATAAGAAATTAGAACTTTTTAATCTTTTGTGATTAAAAAAATTGGAAAAAGTATGAGATCTGATATAAAAAAAAAACTGACCAGGAGAAAAGGTAGAAGAGATACTTTAAGAGATAACAATCATTGGACTATTTGAAAATAATGATTTTTTTTTAAAAATAAGATGCTATTTCAATAAGGTATACATAAAAACTGTCCATAGCTATTAGAATTGGAAGGCAAAATATAGGAAAATATCCACTAATCGCCTCATGAAAGACACCTCAGAAGGTTTCAGAAGTCCAAGAACTATCATAACCCAAATCTAGAGCACCATCTATCCAAGTAAACCAACTATCTAAGAAAAAATTCAATAAGCACTGAGGAAGAAGTAATTCAAGTATTAAAGGATCACAGCCAGGATCATACAAGACCTATAAGCTTCTCTATACAAAAGAGGAGAGTTTGGAACACAATATTCCAAAAGGCAAAAAGAGATGAGCTTGCGAAGGATGGCACCCTGTAAATGTAAGGCTACAAGAAAAGTGGGGGAAACAGATTTTTAATAGAAGACCTTGAAGATGTTTTGATTAGAATACCAGCACTTAACAGTAATTTTGAAATACAAATATAAGAATATTAAAAAAAACTAGAAAAGCAATTTTTAATAACTAGAAGCTATGTGTATATATATATATATATATATATATATATATATATATATACACACATACACACACACACAGACACGTATGTGTGTGTATTTAAAAAAACATTCTCATTGGAGTTGAAGAAAAAAGTATCCTTTCACAACCTTGATGATGTTAAAGGGTATTAAGAGAGTTAAACAAAAAAAATAGGGGTAGATAGGTTCTCTTCCAAGGATCTGAAGAAGGGAAAAGACAGAAAAAGGAATATATCATTGTAGGAAGGACAAAAAAAGGGGGTAGAATTTTCTATGTGTGAATTCTGTGGAAAAAACTGGGTTAAAAGAAGTACATAAACATGGAGGAAGGAATAGGGAGGATAGGGCATCAGATGAACCTTATCTCAAGTGGGCAGGGCCATCTCTAGTCATCCTAATCCATATCTGGGCACTGGACCCAGATGACTCCAGAGGAGAGAGTGAAGCTGGTTTCTTTGCACAGCCCTCCCTCACTTAAATCTAATTCACTTGCAAGTCATGGCATCACCTCCCTGATGTCATGGTCTGTTTTGAAAATGAAGGACAAACAACAATCTGAAGCAGACAAGAAGGATTGGATAGGAAGTGATTATAAATTGGGAATGGCTGAACAAATTGTAGTTGTTGTTGTATTTGTCCTTTGTTTTCGAAGAGAACCATGACATCAGGAAAACAAAGATGTGACTTGCAGTTGACTTTGATTTGAGCAAGGGAGGGCTGGGAAAGATCACCAGCCTCACTTTCTCCTCCAGAGCCATCTGGATCCAGTGGATTGATATTCATCAGGACGAATGGAGATGGCCTAGGAAGTAATAGGAGACCCTGGCCCTTTCAGGCTAGGGCCTTTTAAGGTTCTCACTTTGAGTGAAGTAATGCCCATTCAGTGAATAGGCCTCTTAAATAAGTGAGTCAAGGGATGGCCCCTTTAATTAGAAGAAAGAAAAAAAAATCAAACTGGGAAGGGAAGACCCTCATGGAATACCACCGCACCACAAGAAATGATGAAAGATTAGTATAAAGTGACGCTAAGTGAAATGAGCAGAAGCAAGAGTAAATTTAAAGGCTAACACTATAAAGAAAACTCTGAAAGACTAAAGGTTCTGATCAACATAAAAGACTATCTCCTATTAATAGGATCTAGTATGCGTGTGGGGCAGGGGGGAGGAGATGTCATGGGGGTACCACTATATCAGTATTGAAAGAGAGAGGGAAAGGAGAGAAATGGTTCTCAAAATGTGGTCTACAGATCTCAGGGGTCCAGAGGTCAAATTTGGTTTCCATAATAATACTAAGTTGGTAAAGCTCAGCAGACATAACTCACATAAATACAAAAGCTCTCTGAGGAATCTTCAGTAATTTCCAAGAGTACGAAGGAGTCCTGAGGCCATAAAGTTTGAGAAGCAATCTTAGGGAACGACCAGGTCTCTGACTCAATGTCTTTAGGTAATTCATCCAGTAAACAGGGCCCTGAGCTCACACTGAAGTGTTCAAGAAATGTACAGTGGATGAGGTAATTAATGAAACCCTATCCTTAGACTTATGTACAAGTTTATAGAGAAATGTATACGAAATTGTTGAATTTCTATTTATAGCACTTGGTATTTTTTTTAAATGTATAATAAATTCTACATATTACTTTCAAAACTCTACTTGTCTGTGCTTCCTCCAGAACTATCTTCAGTTATTTTGCAATGTCTGAGGGGTGAAATAAAAGCTATCCTGGATGCAAAAAATCCCCCCCCCAAAGCCCCAAAGGGCACTGTTGGCAGAAACTGAACTCATGATTCTTAATTTCCAATTCTAAGGTGATTCTTTTAACTCAAATATTTATTTTCTTGTCAAATATAAGTGTAGATTTTAAAACAATTCATGCATCAGACAGTTGCTTATTAATTCACAGAAGCAAACAGCATTAATTAAAAAATCCATTCTATAAGCTGTGACCTCAAAAAATATCAAAGATTGTCTTAAAGATTAACTACCTACCTTTATTATTTGAGAAGACCTTTAAAGTTAACACACTATGTGCCAAAATGGCTAGAAGAATAATTTCGTAGGAAAGGACATGAAAGGCCTAAATTAGCAGCAGGGGACAGAATTCGTTCACAGGCATTAACATTTCACATGGGTTTCAAAGCACAGAGAGAGGGCTCATGCCCTCTGTTACAGGCCAAGAGGTAGAAACTCAATAGAAATACTAACAGGTGACTTGCTTCACTGTCCCAGGAACATCCATGATAGCTTAGAAGAAACCTTCAAAAGCATCAAGTCTGTTTTCAGTTTGGAACTGACTCCAAGACAAGTAACCGTATTTTCCCATGTATAAGACACTCCCATGTACAAGACGCACCTTAATTTTGGGGCCCGAAATTTGAAAAAAAAAAATGTATTACATAAAATTATTGAACTCGAGTTTTATTCACTGTAAAATTCATACAACTCCTCATCACTGTCAAAACTTCCATCCATTAGCTTGTCCTCATCTGTGTTTGATGACGAATCACTGTCTTCATATACTGCCTCGTCCACAGTTTCATCCACGGCATTTGAAATGCCACAATTCTTAAATGACTTGACAATGATCTCAATCTTGATATTATCCCAGGATCTTTTCACTCAGGTACAAACTTCTATAGTTGGTTTCTTCACTCTTTCAGCTGGTGTCAAATTGTCCCCAGAAGACTTCATCCATTGGTTCCATTCATCTCTCCTGGCAGCTGTACGAAAATCTTTTCTGAACCATTTCTGGGCAGAATGTGGCAAAATGTAACCTAATATACCGGTAACAAATGTGAAACAATGAGCGCAAAGACAACAAGCGCAAAAAAGCGGGAAATGCAAGTAGAAAAATCTACAACCACTGTGTAAGACACACCTGGTTTTTAGACCCCAAATTTTTCGGCAAAAAAGGTGCATCTTATACATGTGGAAATATGGTAAGTGACTTGCCCACAAGCACACAGGGAGTAAACAGTTGAATCAGGGTTCAAATCCAGACCCTCTGACTCTAAATACATTTGCTATCTTGTGCACACCACCACTATCATGGGTTCCACTGTTCTCTTACTTTTTCAGTGGAAACTGCTTGATTTTAGATTAGAGGCCCCACGTTCAGGTGCCAGCTCTGCCACTTCCTGCCTCTGTGACTTTGGACAAGTCACAGCAGCTCTCTAGGTCTCAGTTTCCTCAAAATGAGGATTGGCAAAGCCATAAGAGTGAAGCAGCAGCAGTGGCAGCAGCAGACACACAGCCCAGTACCCCATACAGCCTCTCCACAAAGATCCAGAAAATGCCCCAGGCTGAGACCTGATCAGGGAATCCAAGGGGAAAAAGACCCAGAGTAAATCTTATGGCTGGGCCAGGTCATCAGAGAGTCTTGTGTGGGTCTGGCCACTGCAGAGCATTTTACCCCACAGAACTTCAAAGAGGTACCAGCTGTACACCAGGACAAGAAGAAACCCCAGACCCCAAAGGAGAACCTGCCCCTGCAGGGTACGAGAAGAGGTGTTACCTGGGAGCTCTGTCACTGACTACATAGATCCTGGGCAGACTGGAGATGGGACTTGTATTTCTGAGGGGTGGTCCAGAGGCAAGAGTGGTCATGGGCCCTCACTTGTTCAGGAACACGTTGAGAAGCAAAGAGGAGCTTTGTTGCTCTGACCTAAGGAGTGAACCAGCCTCTCAGTCCCAGTCTGAAGCCTGCAGTAGAATAACTAGGATGGGAATCACAGACCAAAGGGAATTCTCCAGTTCTGTCAGTCCAGTGGAAGTATGGGGGAGTAGGGAGGGGTGGGAGGGAAATGAGGAACAAACATTAATCAAATGTCTACTATGAGCCAGGTAATTGTGTTAAGCACTTCACAAATATTATCATGATGATCAAACAAGATAAGGTGTTATTATCCACGTTTTACAACTGAGGAAACTGACGAAGACAGTGGTTAAGTGCTTGCACTTGGGACACATGGATACAAGTATCTGAGGCAAGAAGTGAAACTTCCAGCCAGAAGCATGGCTGCAGGAGTTTGTTCAGACTCAAATCCAGGTCAGAAACCTGCAGACCTCAGATGGGTCCTCCTAGTCTGATGAGCAGCCTTTCACTGAATCAGATCACTTTGGAGGCACATAAAGTTCCCAGGTACCCACAGCCAAAGCCGTCCTGGAGATCCTGGGATAATACAGTACTCAATACCCCCAAGAAGCAACAGAAGGATCCAAGAGGACAGATGTTCTCCCCAGAAGTGTATAGAGCCTAACCCAAAGATGAAGTCTTAAGTTAGGAAGTAGGCTATGAGACTGAGCAAACAAACATATCCCAACATAAAGATCCATTATGATGACATGGAACCCAAAGAAACAAACCCAGAAGAGAATAAATCCTACAACACCTACAAGCAAAGTCTCAAAGAAAAACAGAACTTGGGTAAAAGTCCAAACAGAATTCTCAAAAAAAAAAAAAAGATTAAAGCAAGTTTGTTGTTGTTGTTTTTTTTTTTTAATGAGCTGTTGTTGTTGTTTATCCTTCCTTCTAAAAGAGGACCATGACATAGGGGAGGTGATGCCATTACATTCAAATGAATTGGATTTGAGTGAGGGAGGGCTATGCAAGGTCACCAGCCTCACTTTCTCCTCTGGAGCTGAAATTGTTTTAAAAAATCAATGAGAGAAGAAGAAGGAAAATGGGAAAAGCTATGAAAGAAAGAACTAGAAAGAGAACTAACAGGTTAGAACAAGAGGTATAAAATCTTGCCCAAGAAAAAAAAAAACTCCCTGAAAATTGGAATGGACAAATTAGAAGCTAATTATTCCATGGGACAAGAAGAAATATTAAAACAAAATCAAAAGACAGAAAAAAAAGGAAGAAGAAAATGTAAAATTATCCTCATTACAAAAACAACTGACATGAAAAACAAATCAAAAGGCATTAATTTAAGAATCACTGGACTACCTGAAATGCATGTCCAGCAAAAAGAACCTTGACATCCAAATCATTTAAAAAGAAAACCTGCCCAAATCTCTTAGAATCAAAGAGCAAAGTAGAAATAGAAAGAAACTACCAGTCACCTGCTGCCTGCTGAAAGAAACCTCAAAATGAAAACTGAGAGCAACATACTAGTTAAAATCCAGTTTCCAAGTCAAAAGAAAAATGCTACAAGCAGCCAGAAGGTAAGAATTCTAGCATCAATGAGCCACAGTCAGGACCACACATAATTTACGAGGAACCATTACAAAAGAGTGGTTAACTTGGAATACAATGTTCTAGAAGGCAAAAGATACTGGCTTACAGCCAAGAATAACTTGCCCAGAAAAATTTAGTATAATCCAACAGGGAAAAATGTGGACCCTCAATGAAATTCAGGCCTTCCCAGCATTCTTGGTGAAAAGAGCACAGCTGAGTGAAAACTTTGAAACATAAACAAAGGCATTAAGGGAAATATAAAAAGGTAAGCATGAATGATCATAAGGGTCTAAGCAAGGATAAACTGTTTACATTCTAATATGGGAGGATGATACATCTGTCGCGTCAAACTAACATCATCAGGGGTTGTAAAGAGAGTCTAATTAGACACAGGGCTAGGAAGTGGTTTGGTTATGTTTAGATCATCTTAAAAGAAAAATGGAAAGGGAGAAGAATGCAATGGAAGAAGAAAAGAAAAAGGAAGAATGAAAATAATATCTTATATAATTGGGGTACACAAGTAGAAGTCTATAAAAGCAAGGAAGAAGAGGTGGAAGGAGTAATCAATTTTACTTTTATCTAAATTCCTCAAAGGAGGGAAAAAATACATATGCATAGTTAGGTATAAAAATACATGTCAATCAACAAGGAAAGAGAACTGAAAGAAAGGAAGAAAGAGGGAAGGTAGGTTAAGTGAGAGATTAGTGTGAAGTAAAATAAAACCTAACAGAAGAGTGGAATTCAAAGAAGAGCATAAAAGAAAATTTTAAAAGGGTGAGAACCTCTTATTGGGCTCTGAATGAGGAAAAGAGAGACAGGGAAACAAGCAGATCATAGCAAACTTGGAGCATTGGTACTAAACTCACTCACACCTTCTTTCTCACAATCTTCTCTATACAGAAGGGGCAAGAAGCAAAGAGAAAAAAAAAGTGTCAGAGAATAGGATGGAGGGATGTATAACAATCACAACTGTGAATGGGAATGGGAAGAACTAATCCACAAAATGAAAGGGGATAGTAGAATGGATTAGAAACCAGAATCCTTTCAGTAAACACATCTGAAATGGAAAGATATACAAAGCTGGAACAGAATCTTCTGTTTCAGCTAAAGTAGAAGAGGCAGGGGTAGCAATCATGATCTCAGAGAAAGCAAAAACACAGAAGACTTAATCAAAAGAGATAAACAAAGAAACTATATTTTGCTGAAAGGTACCACAAAAAAATGAATTAATATCAATACTTAACATATACGCACCAAACAGCATAGCACCTAAGTAATTAAAGGAAAACTTTAATAAATTATAAGGAGAAATAGACAATAAAACTATATTAGTAAAAGACCTCGATTTAACCCTCTCAGACCTAGATCTAATTAAAAAAAAAAACAGAAAAGAAGGGAAGAATGTGAGTAGAGTTTTAGAAAACTTGGATATGACAGACCTTTGGAAATTACTAAATAGGTACAGAAGGGAGTATACATATTCTTCAGCTGTATGGCACTGTCACCAAAAAAAAGACTATTTATTAGGATATGAATCTTCAAATACAAACACATAAAACCAGGAATAGTATGCATCATTTGCAAACATAATGCAATAAAAATTATATTTAATACAGGGCTGTTTTAGAAAAAAAATGTAAGTTAACTGGAGACTAAAATTTTAAAGAATGGGTGGGTCAAAGATCAAATCAGAGAAAAAAAAATCAATAATTTCATTAAAAATAATAACATTGACATAAATACTAAAAATTTTGGGATTCAACCAAAGCCAGCTTCACAGAAAAGCTTATTTCTCTAATACCTTACAAGTAAAAGAAAGATCAGCTGACTCAAGAATCAACAAATTAAAAAACCCAAATTAAACAGCAAAATAAAATCCTAAAAGTAAAAAAATGAACAAAATTGAAAGCAAACACACACACACATGCACACACACCAGATTAATAGAATAGAAAAGAGAGGACTGAAATAACTATTTAAAAACTTTTCTTCTTCTTTAAAAAGAAAGGGCAAGAAACAAAGAGAAAGAAGTGTCAGAGAATAGATAGAAGGATATATACAAATAATAATCATAACTGGGAATGGGAACGGGAAGAACTAATCCACAAAATGGAAGAGGATAGCAGAATGGATTAGAAACCAGAATCCTTACAGAAAACACATCTGAAATAGAAAGATACACAAAGCTGGGACAGAATCTGCTGTTTCAGCTGAGAAACTGAACAATCTATATATGAACCTCCAAAGAAAAATAATCCCAGGATGGATTTACAAGTCAAATCTATCAGTAGAATTGATTAGGTATACAATATATGGAAACAAGTGAGCACAGTGACCTAGTATTTAACAAATTCAAAGATCCTAGCTATTGAAGCAGGAATTCAATATTTGACAAAAACTATAGGGAAAACTGGAAAACACTCTGGCAGAAACTGGGTATAGACAAATATCTCAAATCCAATAATAAGATAAGCTCCATCTGACTTAGAAATAAATGGAGATAGTATAAACAAATTAGAGGAGCAAAGAAGAAACTACCACATCAATGAATAAGGGAAGAATTCATGACCAAACAGGAGATAAGAGTGGGTCACACAAGGTAAAACAGACAATTCTGATTACATAAAATATGTTTCAGCCAAACAAAATCAAAGCAACTAAAACCAGATAAGAATCAGATAAATCAGGTAAAACAAAACAAAAAGTTTGATAAAGGACTCATTTCTAAGATATATAGGGAATGGATTAAAAATTTTAATAAAAGCCTTTCGCAAATTGAGAGATATGCAAAAGATATGAACAGGCAGTTGTCAGAAGCAGAAATGCAGCTCTCAATTACCTTGAGAAAAAGTTCTATATCACTATTATAGAAATACGCATTAAAACAATTCTGATATGATACTTAGACCCATCACATTGGCAAAGTTGACAGAAAAAAAATGACAAATGCTGGAGGACCTGTAATTAATGAACTCTTGATAGAGAAACAGTCCAGCCATTTTGGATAATAATTTGAAACTATGCTCACAAAGTTATTAAACTGTATATACCATTTGATCCATAGATACCACTGCTAGACCTATGCCACCAAAAGAATAAAAAAAAGATGAAAAAGACTCATATGTGCAAAAATATTTATAGCAGCTCTGCTTCACAATGGCAAAGAATAGAAAAATGAGAGGGTGCCTATTAATTGGGGGAATGTCTGAACTAGCTAAAGTATATGAATGTGAAGGAATATTATAATGCTGTAAGAAATCATGAAGTGGATAGTTTCAGGGAAGAATCTGGGAAGACTTATATGAACTGATGCAAAGTGAAGTGAGAAGAATCAGAACAATTTATACAATAATATTGTAAAACAACAAACTTTTAAAGTCTTGGGAATTCTGATCAACACAATAACCAACCACAATTCCCAAGGACTCATGAAGAAACAGAGATGAAGAGGTGAGGATAAATACAGATTGAAACATATATTTTATACACAACATTTGCTTGGCTTGACCACATCACTGCAGCAGGATTTTGTTTTTCTTGATTTCTCAATGAGGGTGTTGTCGGGAGAGGTGAGAGGAAAAATTCTTCCTTTGAAAGAAAATCAATTTTAAAATTTTAAAAATAAAAAACAACAAGAATTGGACTGGATAATTTTCAAGGTATTTTCCAGCTCTAAATCTATGATCCTTTGAACCTATAAAGCAGATCTCAATTTTAGAATAACAATCACTATATATTTATTATAATAATACATATTATTTAGAATAACAATCATTAATATTTATGGTCTCTACATTTTCTTAATTTAAAAAAATTTTAAAGATCACAAACTAGCAATAATTTAAGGATTTGGGTCAGGTCTACAGCATCATTTTTTTAAATCCAAGGTTTTGTTTATCAGGATTAAAGGCTGAGCTTTAACAAACAGAGTGTTCAAGACAAGGTTGAGCACTGGATAAAATGTGGTCAAAGTTCTTGCATTGTGATTTTGGCCCAGGAGCATCTATGTAATTGAATTTACTTAAAGATTCAGAGCTTCAGAACAAAACTGCATTTCTTATTAATGAATACAAACTGTTTGCTTTTCCAAAGAAGAGTAACTTGTAATGCTTTTCATCAATCTAAAGAGGACATGTATATTTGCCTGATACATAGTTCTTCCTTCAGCAGACCAAATATCAAACCACAACCATAACTGTGTCTTTTGCCAGCCAAAAACAGGTCATCTTACCTAAGAGTTATACTTATAATTAGGAACTTGATGACATCAAATCATTCAATGTCTCCATACCAGAGATAGACTAATCTTGATTTATCATCCAACTGTTTAATTTCTGAAACATTTGTAGTTTAAGCATCATCAACAAATACTATTTTCCTAGGAGTTTTCTGTGTGATACCATTCAAATAAACAAAATAATAACTTTACCTTACCTTACCTTAATAATAACAAAATGCCTATCTCACAAGATTGCTGTGAGGGATAAATGAGATAATGGATATAAAATACTGAAACATTACATCAATTATCATTGCCTTTTAAATTCTGACTTAGAAGAAGCAATATAGGCAAATATACCTTTATATTAACTAGCCCCTTCCTTGCTGTGTCTATAATCTTGTCCAGATCTACCCTTTCCTTGGAAGATCTTTATTTGACCCACCATTTTCTTTTATATTTCTCCTCTCATTCATAGCCAAAGTCTCTCGAAAAAGCTGCAGACATGGCTTTATTTCCTCATTTTCCACTTATTTCTCAACCTCTTGCTACCTGGCTTCTTCAAGTGAAACAGGTTTCTCCAAGAACACCAAGAGCTGTGATTTCATCATGACTAAGTATGCTTGTTAAAAGGGTATTAGTTTTCTTTTTTTTTCCTTTTCCAACAGAGGAAGGTGAGGAGGAAAAATAAACGTTTATTTTTAAATTTTAATTTAATTCTTAAAACATCTGAAAATATTTCTAATTGTATGCACTAATGGGAGAAGAGAAAAAGCATTTATAGAGTGCTCACTACGTACCAAGAATTGTGCTAATCATTTTACAAATATCCCATTTGATCCTCACAAGAACCCTGCAAAGCAGATGCTCTTAGTTTTTTTTAGTATTTTATTATTTCCTAATTATATGTAAAAACAACTTTAACTTTTTTTTTTTTTCAGATTTGGAATTCCAAATTCTCTCTCTCCCTCCTACCCTCCCCCAGTGAGAAGGCAAGCAGTTTGACACAGGTTATACATGCATAGTCATGCAATACACATTTCCATGTAAATCATGTTGTGAGAAAACACAGACAAGAAAAAAGAAAAGTAAAGAAAAAGTATCTTTGATCTGCATTCAGTCTAGAAGTGGACATCACCTTTCATCAAAATTGCAGGTGCTGTTTTTACTCCCATTTTAGAATTGAGGAAAATAAGGCAAATGGGTTTAAGAACTTGCCCCAGTTTATACAACTAGTTAGTGTCTGAGGTTGGATTTGAGTCTTCCTGACTCTAGACCCAGAGCTCTCTGTGCCAGCTGGCTGCCTTAAATGGTGACCAAAGTTAGCAGAACCAGAAGAAGAATTTATACAATAATATAAAGATGATTTGGAAAAACTCTTAGCCACATCCTGGCAAAGAGGTGATGAAGAGAAGCAGAATAAGATGTCCGCAGACAAAGCCACCAAGTTCATTTGTAGGGAAGGGGATAGAATGGGTGAAGAGTGATAATAAAACAAAAACAAAAAAGAACAAGAAAAATACAGAAGGGAAGTTTAGAAGAGAATATACAAGCAGCACAGTTTTTTACTATCATTTTAAGTATCATATACACTTTCAAAAGTGTGCAATGAAGTTCATTTTCACGTAAAATTCTCTTTTCTGAGCTCTGCAATGGTCTCCATTTCTCTTTGAGCACACGATGTGCTAGGGAATAGGGAAATAGTGAGCCAGAAGGTGAGAAAGCTCAAATGTCCTATGAGTCCTAGCAATCAGATATACTGAACCAAGCAGTGACACCAAGGAATTATACCTATTCTCTCTGCTCTTTCATTTAGAATGCCAAGAAGTGATTTATGCCATATCTAAAATTTTGGTCTCAATCACAATGAAAGAAAAGATCTCTTTCTGACCTCTGAAGAAGCAGCCTCTCTTCTGGGTATATTTTTTTAGGGGAGGGCAAGTAGGGGTCCAACATGTAGTGGATAGAGCATGTTAACCTTGGAAATACCAATATTTGATAAAGATGTGATTCATTTAAACCTTTCTCTCTTTTCACACAGTCCAACTAATGCTTAATGCCTTTTGAAAATGTAAACTTAAGCAACACAATTCCTAGGTTGAATACTGTTTTAATAGAGGCCCCAAACAACCCTGGGGCTGGTTTAAAAAAAATTGCAGATTTAAGGAAGTTTAGAAAATACACATGTTAAGCATTCCTTCTCCTCTTTCCCATAGCATCCTCTCACATCTCAGACTAGCAGGAAAAGATACCAACCAGGACAGTCCTCCACCTTCCCTTCACCTCACCCCAGGCTGCAGGATACAGTGGCTATTCCTGTCCCTTGGGTGAGCCAGAAGCTACCACCTACCGTACTTCAGGAGAGATGAGAGACTACCAGGCCTTACATCTGCCCTGACACAGAGTCCTAAGCCTCCTTGGGTCTCATCATTGGCATTGCTGCTACAATGATGTCTATACATTCAGGCACTGCCATCCAACCTATTCATAAACCCTAAGGAATCCTGGATCTTGCCATCAACCCTGTTACAGCATCCTGAGACCCACCAGGATCCCACAACAAGAATTTTTTTTATGTGCTGTTGGAACAAATTGGAGTGGGAGTTCCTCGAGAGCAGAGACTAGCTCATTGCTTGGCACAAATAAGGCCTTAAATGCTTTTAAGTTCATTCATTCATTGTAGACTGAAGCATAGTATTTTTACTTTTTTATTGTATTGGGTTTTTTCCATGGTTTTTTCCCTTTTGTTCTGTTTCTCTTACAACATGACTAATACAGAAATAAACACAGAAATATGTTTAACATGATTGTATATGTATAACTATCAGATTGCTTGCTGTCTTGGGGAGGAAGAAAGGCTGGGAGAAAAATTTAGAAATTAAAATCTTATTTTAAAAAATGAATGTTGAAAACCACTTTACATGTAATTGGAAAAAATAAAATAGTATTCACAGAAATAAATAAATCCATAATAAACATAGTTTTCCCTCCAGTAAGGACAGCTTTGGTTTTAGCATAACAATTTCTTTTCTGATTCTATCTAGAATTTAATTCAACAAACCTTCATATGAGCAGAGCACTAGGTTTAGGTACTGGGAAAAATTCAAAGTTAGATAAGACACATTCTATCCCTTTTCTAAGATTGCAAATTGTTAAATTCTGGGGGAAAGGAAAAACAAAACAAAAGAAAACTTTGCTAGTCCTGATTTCTATCTACTTTGCTTTTATACCTAGGGGAACACTTACATAAGATTCCTTCACACCGAATATTTAATGGTTTATTAAAATTTACTCATACTATTTCATATTATGTAATTATGGCAACAAAATTAGGCTAATGATTATAAAACTGAAATTATGGCACGGCTCATAAATCAAGGTTTAATGTCAAACTTTGAGTCCAGGGTAACTCCCTTATTTTGCAGGCAACTCGACTCCCCTTTTTGGGAAGACTTGTTTCTCAAGAATTAGTGATCACACAACTTTCATTTTAATTATGCAAAGCTCTTGGGTAACTTTGAAAAATAAGTGACTAATATGCAAGAGCATCATTCCATGTTAATGGGATTCAGTGTAATTCATAAAGTGTTTATTAAGTGCCTGGTACATCCAGGCACTGTGCGTAGAAAAGACAAAAAGATCAAGGCCCTAAAAGTTTATATTCTAGTTGAAAATGATGAACTATACCCAGTCCTATCATTTAAACATAAATGAAACTATTTCAGACCAGAATAATTAGAGTAAATGTGCAACCCTGAAACCCAAAATTTGCTCATCCATATTTTGACTCAAATTTGTAACCATCATAAACACTAGCCAAAATGATGGCAAAAAAGTATCCACACTAAACTTTTCTTTCTATGTAATATCTCTATATAAGGACTCAACTATTATCTCTGTATTTATGAGTACAAAGTTTCAATTTCTGGTTCTGCCCTCCAGTGATTAGACTCTGAATTTAATTGGGCTGGTCCACATACAACAAAATAAGGGTCCTTTGTCAAGAACACACTCAAGCCAGGCACGGTTATTTTGGGTTATACGTCAACATTTTTTGCCTTCTGGAAAATCATATTCCAACTTCTCTCCTCCTTTATAGTGGCAGCTGCTAAATCTTTTGGTATCCTAACAGACTCTCCTAGGTATTTGCATTCTTTCTTTCTGACTGCTTGAAATATTTTTTCTTTGGCCTGGAAGCACTGGATTTTGGCCATAATGTTTCTGAGATTTTTTGGACATGTATTTCAAGAAATCATAAAGGAAAACTTCTCAGCTCTCTTAGGACCACAGGGAAGAGTAAAAATCGAAAGAATCCAATAGGCATGTCCGGAAACAAACTCCAAAATAAAAACCCTCTCTCCCTCCCTCTCCCCCCCCCCAAACATACATATATACATCTAGACACATATCTGTATGTATATATATACTCATATACATATTTTCATATATATTTATATATACATTTATAATTTTTATGTATACACACATATAGTTATATATATATAGCTATAGTTACAATATAAATATATATTGGGAACCAACAAACTTTTAAGAGCCATTCCCTAATCAATAAAGAGCCAAAAGATAAGAATAGGCAGTTTTTTGAGGAAGAAATTCTCTAACTATTGAATTCTGTAGAGAATTCAATTCAACAAACCTTTATAGAACTACTACTATATGTACAAGGCATTACATTTGGATATCAGGAAAAAAACAAAATTTAAATAAGACATAATTCATCCCTTCACTGATGCTGTAATTTGCTAAATTCTAGGGGAAAGGAAAAAGAAAACAAAATAAATTGAAACAAAACAAAACTGTGTTAGTCCTGATTTCCTTTTATTTTGCTTTTTTATCTAGAGGACCATTTGCATAAGATTCATTCACACTGAATATTTAATGGCTAATTAAAATCCACTTATACTATTTTACATTACATAATCATAGCAACAAAATTAGATGAATGATTGTGAATTTAAATTTTGGCATGACTCAAAACAAATCATAATTTAATGTCAAACTGCAACTTCAAGGCCACCCACCTATTTAGCTATATATATATAGATCAACAAGGAAGTTGTCTCCCAAACTCAAACTTTGACATTAAATAGATATAAAACTACCTAACTATATATGCATATATAACTACACATATTTTATATATATATATATATATACATAATTACCAATAACCATATGAAAAAGTTCCAAATCACTAATAACTGGAAAATGCAAATTAAAGCAACTCTGACGTTCTCACACTTACTATGTGGCAAAGTTGATTTAAAAAAAGAAAATAATAAACATTAGAGTAACTTTGGAAACACAGATAAATTAATTCATCATTGATAAAGCTGTAAATAGCCACTCTGGAAAGCAGTTTGGAACTAATCCCCAGAAGTTACCCTTTGAGAAAAATGAAAAGGGCCTATAAGCCTAAAAAACATTTATAGGAGCTCTTTTTTGTGGTGGCAAAGAACTAGGAAATAAAGGGGTGTATGTAAATTGGGGAACAGCTAAACAAATTAGGGTATATTCATGCGATGGAGTACTATTGTGCTGTAAGAAATGACAGGGTTCAGAGAAACCCAGGAAGACTTATTTCTAAATAGAAAGAAGACAAGTTATACAGGAAACTACATGACAAGAAATGTATAGGTATCATAAAAATAACATGAAACAGCAAATTTTTCTACTAATTTTTAAACAAAAATTACAACGAGGTTTGAAAAAAGGCAGCAGCAGCATAGTACAAGCATCATTTGCCTGCAGTCAGGTACTGGCAAGAGTTGTCAGTGAAGAGGTGAGCTTTGAATCCTCCCCAGGATTCTGATGGCAAGGATACCATCACTAAGAAAAGACAAAGAGGCTCTCCTGAGGACTGATGGTGCTCACAGTGCTCCAGCTTAGCAAATGAAATGCAATCACAGGAGCCCAGAGATTAGGGCTGGGGGACACACAGAATCACAGCATTAGTCAGGGGTTCTTAATCCAGGGTAACTATTTCAACATAATTGGTTTCCTCTGTAATCCTATACATTTGATCTTATGCATTTAAATTCATTATTCTGAGAAGGGGTACCTGGGCATCATCAGATTGCCAAAACAGTCCAGGACACACAAAAAGAGTAAAAATGCCTGCTTCATACCTCTTTTTGTGGTAGCAAAGAAATAGAAACTGAGGGGATGCCCATCATTTAGGGAATGGCTGAATAAGGTGTGATATACGAAAGTAATGGGATACTATTGTTTTATAAGAAAGGATGAGCTGGCAGATTTCAGAAAAACCTGGAAAGACTTATATAAACTGATGCTGAGTGAAGTGAGCAGAACCAAGAGAACATTGTATACAGTAATAGCAACATGGTGTGATGATCAACTGTAAATGACTTAGCTATTCTCAGCAATACAATGATCCAAGACAAGTCCAAAAGACTCATGACAGAAAATGCTATCCACATTCAGTGAAAGAACTGATGGAGTCTGAATGCACATTGAAGCATATTATTTTCACTTTTTGCTTTTTTCTTTCTTATCGTTTCCCTCTTTTGTCTTGATACTTCTTTCACAACATGACTAATGTGGAAATATGTTTAACATGACTGTATACATATACCCTATATCAGACTGCCTGCTATCTTGGGGAAGAGGAGGGAAAAAAATTTGGAACTCAAAATCTTTACAAAAATAAATGTTGAAAACTATCTTTACATGTAATTGGAAAAAAATTAAATACTATTTATTAAGGGGGAAAAAAGAATGCCTGTTTTAAAGAGCCATTAGACTGTAAGTTCCTTCTGAACAGCAGGGACAAGTTTT
This sequence comes from Trichosurus vulpecula, assembly GCF_011100635.1. Lineage (NCBI taxonomy): Eukaryota > Metazoa > Chordata > Mammalia > Diprotodontia > Phalangeridae > Trichosurus > Trichosurus vulpecula. The sequence continues at coordinate 69,983,376 of NC_050578.1, forward strand.
TTTGTTTTGTTTTGGTTTTATTTTTGTCTTTCATTGTATCCAGCTGTAGCACAGTCCACAGCACAATGTCTGGCACATAGTAGGCACTTAGAAATGCTAGATGACTGGCTGACGGATAAGGGTCATTAGAGCTATTTTGTCAACTGGTCTACATTTTACAGATGAGGACTTATCCAAGCTCACCCCAGTGGCAATGGCCTGGATTTGAAGCTAGGTTCTCTCATCAAATCTAATGCACTTTCCACTATACACTGCTTTGTGAATAAAGATAATTAGTTCATGACTTACCTGTGTCCTCTTCTACCCTCCCCCCAGCCCAAAATGAGGCCATGGATAATTAGAGGCAGCTTAGCATATCAATAGAGCTGGTCTCAGATCCAAGAAGTCCTGAGTTTGAAAACTACCTCAGACACAAGACCCTGAACAAGCTCACTCAACCTCTCAGGGCTCCAGGTAATGATAACGTCGTAAACTGTGGAGAAGGTACCAATGCTCACTGTTAGGGAGAGTACTCTCATCCAGGGGTTCCCTAAATAGGGCCAAATCCCCACCCCAGAAATAATCACAAATAATTAATTAAAAGAGTTAAACTACTATACTTCTTAAGGCAGGTATCCTACATATTATTTTGTTATTACTATTAATAATCATAGCAGCTCTCATTTATAAAGTCTTTAACTGACATCAGAAAAGGCAATATGATGGAATGATGATAATGGATACAGAGCTGTGTTCCAAGTCAGGAAGACCTAGGTTCAAATTGGGAATAACCAGACTTTTGTTTGCTTAAAATGATACAAAGTATCTCTATAAAACAGTCGGCTTAAACACTTGGTGCCACAGACCCCTGTGGCACTCTGACAAAGAGAATAACATTTTTAAAAGCATAAAATACACAGGGTAACAGGAGAAACTAATAGAAACTAATTATATTAAAATACAGTTATTAGGATTTTTTTTTAAAAAGAACAAGCTCACAGACTCCAGGTTAAGAACTCTAAAATCAGGAGCTAGCATTACCTGCCATGAAGAGATGTTAGAGGCTGCTTTAATGAGATTAGAGGTTAAACAGTAATAGCCACAGCCGCCATTTTTGTTTGACAGTGCTCACTATTACAACTATCAGGAGAAAACAACAACAAAAAAAATACACACAGGCAAAAAAAAAAGGCAATTATCACTACTTGTAGATGATCTGGCGGTTTGTTAAGAGAACCCCGGAAATACAACTAAAAAATTAATTGAAACAATAATTTCAGTATAGAAGAATAAAAATAATTGCTAGCTTTACACATATTATCTCATTTAAGCCACACAAGAGCTGTGTAAAGTAGATACTACATTATCCCCATTTCATAGACAAAGAACTGAGAAAGACGTTAAGTGACTTGCTTAGTGTCTGAGGTAAGATTTGAACGAAGCGATTTGGAAGGCTCGGGATATTTAGGTATCTGGAGGTCCACCGCTCTATTAATTATAGATAGATAACAAAAATCATTAAGCATACCTAATGTTTCCAGATCCAATATGAGGGAACTACAGACTGCAGTTACTAGTCTGATTATGTATTTCAATATAATTGGTTTCTCCTGTAAAATATAAGTTGTTTGGTTTCCTACTGACTCTAAGCCTATCCATTTGTAATAGGACCGGCATTTTCTTGACATAGCTTCTGATCTAGGGGCATAAATGCTCTCAGTCCCATATGTCTAGAGGCCTCTCAGACTTAGCGAGTGCCTCACATCACTCAAGTTGAATTACCCTGATGACTTAATGACCAGATACATTTCCAGGCAGAAACCAGGGAGAGAAGCCGCATCCCAAGAGGCTAAGCACTACCGTATTCTTGTGGCATATTTTTGCTGTTAGGGCAAAATAAACCTCCTTTCTTAAGCGTATGGTGCTTTGCAAGTGCCAACACTGAGCCTGAACCCGCAACATCATCTAACCATAAAACTATTTTCGGTACTACTAGGGCAGGGTGGGGGTGGGGGTGGAGAACAAGGGAAAAAAAGGGGGGAGAAAGCTACATGATAACTTTATTATATATTTAAAAGGAATAGCAAGTTATACAGAATAGATTTGCAGTTTCACATGCAATCATCTTTTTTTTCTATTCTACTGTTATAGAAATGTTTGTTTTCTTTAAGTTCAGTAAGCTTTTTAAAAGTTAAGTAATTTTAAATTTTTTTAAAAAATTTTGAAAAACAAAATTATCAAAATGAAAAAAAAACAAGTAAAAAAATAAGAAAGATGCTCAGTTAAAGAGATGAGGTACACAGGACCCTGAAGCATCTGGCAGAATGTTTAATAAACACAAGGATGCCAAAACCCCTGGGTAAAGACTCTATTAAGCGAAAATGTCTGGGAAAACTAGAAAGCATTAAATGTGCTTGCCCTTTGACCCAGAGATACTAGTACTAGGTACATACCCAGAGGAAGGCCAAAGACATCCATACAAAAACATTTATAGCAGTACTTTTTGCCATAGCAAAGAACTGGAAACTAAGTAGGTGCTTATCAATTGGGAAATATTTGGACAAATTGTGATGCACAATGTAATGGAATATAATGTGCCATAAGAAATTCAAAATATGATGAATTCAGAGAAACCTGGAAAGACATGTATAAACTGACACAGACTGAAATACGCAGAACCAGGAAAATAATTTATATGGAGACCAAAATAATGTAAAAGAAAAAGCTGTGGAAATACTACAGAACTTTGATCAATGCAGGGACCTGATCCATTCACAGTGGCTGACATACAGTAATAGTCAATCATCACTTCAGAAGACCAATAAAGCATTCCAGCCACCTCTTAACAGAAAGGTGATGAATTAAAAGTGCAGAATGACTCACACATTTTCAGACATGGCCAATAGGTTAATTTCCTTTGCTTGATTATACTTCTTTATTACAAGGAAAAGTTTCTATTGATTGGGGGAGGGGAAGGAATATATTAGTGGATAATGATAGAAATTCCAAAACAAAAGACTATGAATAAAAGATGTGGAAATATATAGAAAACTAAAAGTTAAGAGGGAAACATAAGATGATTTTGTTATAACTATGTTAAATTTCATATAAACGTACAAAGTAAATTGAATATGAGTTTATAATTGCACATACAATCCTCTTTATATATTTTTGTGTTTAAGTCTTAACATAAAAAAGAACAAAAAAGAAAGAAAATTTAGGAAGCAGATAACACTCTGCTGGGGTGACCAAACATTTTAATGTCTTTGTGCCTCAATTTCCCCACATGAAAAATGGAATGAGGGAGACTATAATGTCCTTTCCATAGTTTTAGGTAGAAATAAAGACCTTGGGTTTAATCCCTATGCAGGTCAATTAGTTTGTTATTTTACATATTCTCAGACTGCCCCCATAACTGTGGCCTACCATCTTGTTAATGTATGCCATTTGTTTCAAAGGACATGGGGGAAACGAATGTATATAAATGTGCACAAAATCACCAGTTACCTGAAAAATGACTCATTTGGTATGGCTTATTGCCAGTGAATAAGTAGTATTATCTTTACATGAGGAGGACCATAACATTGTTTTTTCAAAGAAAAATTTATACCACTATTCAGTCTTCAAATGCCTGTGGAGCTGGAAGATTTTTGTAACATTACTATGTATGTTAAGGAAAAGTCTTATGAAACACTACCCCCAGATTAAAAACACATCTTGTGTCCATGAGTTATTATTGATAAATGGGATCACAATAACATGTGCTTCCTTTCGAAATCACAATGGAAATATACTATCATGCTGCTAATGAGGAATCAGTATGACTCACGGCGAGAGATATACCACAGACTGTCATTATGTATGAAGGATGGAGGATGACACAGACTGAAAGCTGTAGAAATTCCCTGAGGTCATCTAGTTCAACTAATTTTACAAATGGGGAAACTGAGGGCCAGATATACAAAGTAATTGGTCAGTTTCACATGGGCAGTAAAAGTAGCCGAGCTAGGATGCAGACCGAGGTTTCCTGATGCCAAGTCCTGGACTTTTCCTACTTGATATTCTTTATGACAGTCTGTTTATTATACTTACACTTTAAATATTAATCCACTCATTTTTTGTGATTTAAAAAAAATTCTGAACCTCATCCTTCATGTATATGAAGTATCATTCCTCTTATTTATGATTATTGATAATGTTATAGTGATAGTGTTCAGTATTTTCAGTTGTGTCTGACTCTCTGTGACTCCATTCAGGGTTTTCTTGGCCAAGATACTGGAGTAGTTTGCCATTTCCTTCTCCAGCTCATTTTACAGATGAGGAAACTGAGGCAAACAGAGTTAAGTGACTCGCTCAGGTTCACACAACTAGTAAGTGTCTGAGGCCAGATTTGAACTCAGGAAGATGAGTCTTCTTGACTCCAGGCCCAGCATTCTATCCACTGCTCCCCCTAGTCACCCAAAAAAACCACATGTACTTCTTATAAACAGTACTTTAATATCTTTCAATAAACTTCCCAAATGGCCTATCACTTCTTTCATGCAGTATGGCTACATGGTCTATTTCCTTTCTGTCAAAGTGCATGATATTTGACAAACTTAAGTATGACCTGATCTCACAGTTATACAGACAGGTCCATAGTACATCTATCTTAAACAGTCATTGCAAATGGACAATGAATTGGGCCCAGAATTGTAGGAAGAGAGCAAGATGGATTACATTTAGGAGCTTGTCAATACTTTCAACAAAGCCAAGTTTCTCATGGAAAAAAAAATCCTATTTTTAACAGCCATATTCTTCTTATAATGCTATGTGGCTATAAATCATAGAGAACTAGAATTTTTGAAGAATCAAAATCGTGGGCCATTCAAAGGGCAATGGAAAAAAAACCAACATGGCGGCCATACAGAGGCTGCTGCACATGGAGACTGTTGAATCAAGAGCACAAAGCATCAAAGATGTCAGAGAGACATGGCCAGAAAAAGATTGTAGCATAACAGACTTCATGCCAGAAGGGCCTTCGGAGGCCAAATAGTCTAACCCCTTCCTTTTGCAGGTAAGGAAACTGAGGTCCAAAGTCCCACTGGTAGTAAGCGGCAAAGCCAGGATTTGAATCCTCTGACTCCAAATGCAGAATTCTTCAGATACATATAATTTCAGGAAACCTAAAGGAAAACCACTGTACACTCCCAACCCTTGCACAGGATACAACAAAGCATCACACAGGATGAGGAGTGGTTGGATAATGACAAACACTAGCAGAAGGAAAATCTACACTGATGAGGCCACAGACCCATTTATTCTTCTATGCTCCTATGCTCCTTTTATTCCTGGACACATGTATAGAATAACCTTCATAATCAAATTTAGATTACATGAATCTATAAGAAGATATTTTCAATTCACTCCAAAAAACATACTCTCTGACACAAATCAAGAATGTATAAAATCCCTCAGACAATTGACACACTTACTAGCTGTGTGACCTTGGGCAAGTCACTTAATCCCAATTGCCCTGCCTTCCCCCCTCAAAAAAAATGTACAAAAACCACCCAAAGGAGACCAATGTCATTAAATAGGATCAAGAAATCTCTTAAGACATCATCTGATGTATTCCTTTTCATTTAAATAACTGAATCACATATGTCACATTTCTTTCCTTCCACCAGGAGCTAATGCTCTGCCCTTGGAGCTAACATAACTTGCAGAATAATAATTTGTTATTCTATAGGCAGAAAAAGTGTATTTTAAAGAAACAAAGATAATAAGTTCTAAGAAATGTTCATTCTTATAAGGTTTCCATAGAAAGAATTTGCATTAAATTATACTTCCCTGTTGAGCCTTCAAATAGAACCTCTATCCTAAACTGAGTTAAATGTAGTTGCCAGTAGTTATTTATTCTACAAGCTTCCATTTTCATTTAATGAGCATTATAAAGGGCTGTTCAGGCTCACTGAAACAGCACTTTAACATGAGATGATTTCTGCACACTAAACATTCCATAACCCTTCCTTTCACTGAATAACTTCCAATCTGTTATGCTCTCATTTGCCTGGCTGCAATGGATAAGAACACTTTTATAAGATCCTAAGGAAAAAAGTGTCTTAGCTCAAGCAAAATAAGAAAACAGTTCCACTTGAAAAATTTGTATTTTTTCTCCCCCATTTACTCCCAACAGCCCTCTAAAGAAAAGAATAACTTTGATTAAAGGATGTCTGTTTTCTATTAATTATGTGGTGGTAAGAAAATTTTACCAAAATGTTCTTTCAGAGTTAAGCTACTGTGGTTAAAAAGTAGCAAACACCATTAAGATTTACGACACAGAATTAACCATCCGAAACATCTGAATTCCTATCCTAATGCTTGGCTGTCTAGATTAGTGAATGAATGAATGAATGGAAACTTACCTAGCCCACTCTAACTAACCCCAGACTAGACCATGCTCCACATCCCATCTAGTCATCCACACCTAGCCATCTTGCTATCTTCCCTGACCCCAGAGAGGTGTTGTTTCCCCAGCAGCAGTGTGACACATGTTAACCATTTCATAATTTCTTTCTTATTTATTCATTCATTCACTTGGGGAAAGCACAAAGGCATAATAGAAAGATTGCTGGGTTTGGTATTTAGGATCTGGGGTAGAATTCTACCTTTGCCATTTCCCTGGGTAATTGGCAAATCCTTCACCCTACTTAAGTCTTGGATTCTTCATCTGTATAATAAAAGAGGCTAAACTAGATGGCTTTAGAGGTCCCTTCCAGTTCTAAATCCATGGTATTACCTCTAGAAACCTTTTTATTGAAATGGATTTCTTTGTATTGTGAAAAACCTTAATGGCACTTACTCCCAGATTCCTTTGCTAAAATGATGTCTGCTTTTAATAAACTCAGGAATATACCAATTCATAAAAAGGGAGATCTATACTCTCCTCTCCCCAAAAAAGTTTCAAAAAGATCAAGTGGAAAAAAATGTATCATTTTGGAATAGTACTACTGCAGATTCAAGGTCTCTAGGCATCTGTTAACACCTATGTGTTGAAATCAACTATCAAAAGGGGCTTAAAAATAAATGTCACACTGACATTAGGACTTGTAGATAGATATATACAAAGTTCTAATGCCTTCTCTGAGTGTAATGAAAATTTAGGTATTTGAAAGAGGGGAGAAAGCAAACACAGAATATGAAGACCCTGAAGCTGATAAAGCAGCTCCACAGCCTTCTGACAGTAAGTGATCCATCTATACTTGCTTTCTAGAAAAAACAGGCTTAAGAAATCAAGTGAGAGAAATACATGAAATATGCCACAAGCATTTCCTTTGCTAGTAAACAAGGAGGATGTTCTGAGGGAAAACAGCCCTGTAAAAACCCCTGGCCACAACAGACATGCAAAGAGTGTTTGGATTGTGCCAATAATGAAGACGTATGAGACTGCCATCTCTGCCACCACTTAACCTCTTTTAAAAATTGCCTAAATTGCAGACTTGTCCTTTGAGAGCTCCCCAGCTCTGCAACTGAGCACGGCCATCCCTCCTTCCTGCTTCCAAAAGTCTTTCTGATCACCCAATCCAGCAGCAATTCATTCTTCATCCCCTTTAACCTTTCTCTAATTTTTGGCACTGCTGCCTGCCCCTACTCCCTTTCCTTCTGCATAATCTTCCCCATAGGACTGGAGGACCTTCCTTTTGTCCCTTTTGCTTCCCTTTGCCTCTGTCACTGGCTGTCTCCTCATTCTCTTTTAGGACTCTTAAGGACTGTGCAGCAGGGCCCTCTTCTCTTCTCATTTAGTATTCTTTCCCTTTGCAAGCCGATTCACTCCTACAGTTTTGATAGATCAGACAAGGTCTGTGCCTGTCCTTGTGCACAGTACTTGGGGAGACAAGGCTTGAAACAAATAAAATGGTGCCCGCCCTCAAGAAGAAAGCATATACAAATCCAAGTACTGCAAAGTGAATACTGTAGAAGGCAACTTTCAGAGGAAGAAACTGGCACCTGGGTGGGGAATCAGAAGAGGCTGCAATTAGGAAGGGACACTTGGGCTGCTAACTTTTTAAGGTCTAAGGTTAATGGAAGATCTTCCCCACTCATCAATAGGCCTCACGTGGAGCCCATTAAGGGAAGCTTGCCTGCTTGTAGGAAGGCTGACACACCTTTTGTTAATTTCTAATTAGGCACTGAGCCTATTAGCTGAAAGAGTATATATTCTGAGAAGTGAGCTTTTGCTTTGGGGGCTCCCTTATGAGAAAGATGTTGTGATTCCCTGGTCAAGACTCTTAGTGGCTGTATGTTCAGAGCTCCCCGACTGCTGAGAGGTAAAGGCTCTCTTGATTCAGTGGTGGATGTAAAGCTTTGATTCAGGGAGTAGAGGCCCATCTGTTGGTCTTTGTTTCTCTTCTCTGTATTTTTTTCTGTTTAATTAAAGAAGATTGTTGACCCCTGAAACAGCTGTCTTTCCTCAGTAAAGCAGATAAAAGAACCTGCATTAGCAACCATCCTGGGTATGCCAGTGTGGTTACTGTTACTCAAGGAAATAGATTCTAAGAGATGGAGGTGAGGAGGGAGTGAATTCCATGAATGGGGGGCAGACAGCACAAAGACAAGGAGAGAAGGGAAATGGAGTGTCTTGTATGAGAAGCAGCAAGAAGGCAAGATTAGCTGGATCTTAAAGAATGAAAAAATAAGTATAATAAATCTGGAAGGGCAAGTGAGGTATATTGTGAAGGCTTTTTAAAGACTTTCTACTTGATGCATAATAGGGAACCATTGGAGTTTACTGAGGAGGGGACTGACATCATCAGACTCATGACTTAGAAAAATTACTTTGGCAGTTCTGTAAAGGAGGGATTAGAGACTTGAGACAGGGAGGCCAAGATGAAGACTCTTCTAATTATCCAGGTTCTAGGTAATAGCAATGTGGTTCCAGGTTACAGCAACATGAGTGCAGAGAAGGGGATGTTTGCAAGAAAGATTGTAGAGGTATTAAAAAGATTTGACAACTGAGTGGACATGTAGGTAAGGAAGAGCAAAGAGTCAGTGAAAATACAAAGGTTTTCATAACCCCACGATCGGCCACCATCATTTTTTTCAGCCTTCTCTCATACTACTCCCATCCCCAATGTTCTCCATGCTAAAGTAAAACTGGGCTATTTGCTGCCCCATTAAAAGTCCAATGATTTCCTACCTCTAGGCCTCTGCTATACCCAAAATTCCCCACCCTCCTTTGGAATTTCTAACTGATAATTTAATGCCTAACTCAACTGCCACTTCCTCCAAGAAATCTTCCATGATTCTAGCCATGCCTTCTCCATCATTTCACACAGCACTCTACACTTATATTTTGTAATGAATTTGTGTTATATCTCCCTATAGACTATTAATGTCATGAAGGTGAGAATCAGATCATTTCTAGCACTTAGTAAATATTGTTTAACTGAACAACAAAGCCAAGGATATAGTTTAAGGTGAACTGTTCCATTTCCTTTAACTTAAACAGAGATAAATATAAAATCAAGCTTCCAGAGGTGGCACTGGAAAAGAAAAACAGTTCAGCTACCACCTTGAAGATGAGCCATTTTCAATTCCTGAAAGGTTGGTGGGAAAACAGGAACACTAACACACTGGGGTGTCAGTGCAATTGCATTGTTGGTGGAACTGCAGAATGATCCAATCAGTCCAAAAAAACAATTTGGAACTATGTTGAAAGTCAATACACTATACATGCCCCTTGACATGGTAATATGACTATTAAGCACACACCCCAAAGAAGACAGAAGGGCAAAAATATTTATAGCAGCATTTTTTGTTGAAGCAAAGAAAATGAGAAATAGAGTAGGTGCCCATTAAGTCGGGAATGGCTGAGCAAAATAAGAATAAATGGAATGCAATATTGTTTCAGCATCAGAAATGACCATTTCTCTGCAATACAATTAGTGTTCCCTAAAAAGTAACAAAGCTGTCCCCGGGACTTGATTGGCCCTACCTCCCTTAATACAGCTTCCTGGTCAGCAAAAGACATACAAAGTTCCAATCACATGGAGTCAGGGGCCCTCAAAGTCAGGGGATGTCTTAAGATCTGCTGGATCTGCCATGATGACCAAATGTGTTTCTACATGGAGATAAGAGGTCCAGAAAAGCTAAGTGCCACTGTATCCTTCTTCCACAAACACCCTTTTGTTTCAATGACTTGTGAGTGCCTTATTTTGTCCCATCATCTAACTGGGACTAACAAAATAGAGGCTTCAGGCCTCTTCTAACAGAAGCCTATTGAGAGAACCTTGATAAAATTTGTATGACTTCAGCACTCTGATGTACACAGTGATCAATCCTAACTTGTTTGCCCACGATGGTGCTGGCATTGCTGGTGGCCCCTTTTCCTTTTGTCTAAGGACTTCTGACTTTTTTTCAGTTCTACAATTAAAGTCATCCAGTCCATAAACATTTATTAAGTACTTACTATGTGCCAGGCACTATGCTAAGTGCTGTGGATACAAAGAAAGGTAAAAACCAATCCTTATTTCTGTGGAGCTCAGAGTCTGATGGGGAAAAAAACCAATGCAGCTTCTCACTAATGGCTGCCTCTCTTCTTGGCAGAAGAGGAGGTAATGGACTAGACGTGCAAAATGAGTTACATATATACACACATATACATATACAAACACATACATATATATGTGTACACACACATACATATCCAGACTTGGTCAATTATTTACTTGGTTATACTTATTTGTTGGGGGGAAGACAGGAGTTAGTTGGTGGTAAGGTACAAAAAAGAAAGTCAATTAATAAAACACTTAAAAATACACAGAAGAAAAAAGTAGTTCAGAATGGGCCACATACAAGATAATTCATATATGATCCTCTTTCTTATTCTTTATATATTGTACACAGGCAATCACACTTCATGAAACTTACGTGAAAAACTAGGTTTATAACAAAAGAAATGAACCTGAATGTAGAACCCTAAGTGAGTGCAAAGGCAAATTAGGTCAGCTCAGGGGAACTCCATCCTTGACGTGTTCAGGGCCTCCCGCATACTCTGGATCCAGTGTTTCTAAAAAATATGGCAACTCAAAAAGACAAGTTCAGGGGACTCCTGAACCTTCCTTAAGAATATTGAAATGCTTATGTTTCTTAGTTGCTTAGTTCATGATAAACAAAATTTTCCTTTTTAATGAAGTTTCTCTTTCCTCAAAAAGAACAGAACAGTATCGCAGCTCTGGAGTTTAGAAGGGACGGCAAAGACCACCTTAGTCAGGGGTTCTTAACCTTTTTTGTGTCGTGGACTCAGGAAGTCTGGCAAAGTCTACAGAATCCCTGTTGGAGCCATCATATTTATGTAACAGTTATCTATATAGCAAGTTTGCAAAGAAAGCACTTTTTACAAATATCAACCTATTTTATCGTCACAACACTGTGAGTTGGATGCTGTTATTATCCCCACTTTAGAAAACTAAGCAAGACTCTGAGAAAGACAGACGTTAAGTAATTCCCTGAGGTCACATGACTAGTGTCTAAGGTGGGATTCAAAATCCAAGCAGAGTGCTCTATCTACCTTATCACCTAGGGTTACAAGGGAAACCAATTATATTGAAATAATAATAATTATTATTACATTTTGTAAAAGAACAAGTTCAAGGAACCCTGGTTAATAATGCCTGATGTAGTCCTACCCGCTCATTTTTATAGTTGAGGAAACCCATGCTTATGGAGATTAAGTCATTTGCCCATGACCAAGCAGGTAGTAAAATTCACAGGCATGATCTGGCCTTACTTCCTCTCATTCTAGTCAATGCTCCCTCTCCTACTCCAGGAAAGTCCTTGGTCTCTACCTAGCAGACTTCATTCACTGACAGAAACAAACAAGGCAGGACAGGATAGAACAGGATATGTAGTTTGCAGACAACTGGCACTGCACAGATAGGAATCTCCCAGATGTTTTTATTCTCCCCTCAGACCTGGAATGTTGGAATCACTCCACCAGCTACTCCCTCCCCCATTTCTCCCCTCCTACAGACAATACGGTAGATTTGACAGTAACCAAGGAGGTAACAAAGTTTAACTTCATTAAGCGTTCTGTATTAATACTGAACTAACAAAAACATATCTCCTCTATCTGGTTCCTTACTAAAGAGGGAAAATAATTTTTGGCTAATTATAATTTTTTTTTTAATTTTTAGTTTACAACACTCAGTTCCACAAGTTTTTAAGTTCCAAATTTTCTCTCCCTCCTCTCACCCCCAAGATGTCATGTAATCTGACATAGGTTCTACATATACCTTTGCATTAAACTTATTTACATAATAGTCAAGTTGTAAAGAAGAATCATAACCAATGGAATGAATCATGAGAAAGAAGAAAAGAAACCAAAAAAGAAGGAAAAAAAAAGAAAGGGAAAATAATTTTTATTAGTACAAAGGGTGTTTACTCTATGTTCCCAGTGGGACTACTGCTGGGAGAATGGGGAATCTCAAAGTATTTCATCTTCTTCTTCCCACCCTACCTAATCTGACCAACACCCTCTCTGCCTTTGCCCTTTCCCTCTTCCTGCTCTGCTTTGTGCAGGAGGGTGGGTGGGAAGGGAAGAGGGGAGAGAATTTGGAACTCAAAGTTTTAAAAACAGATGTTCAAAAACAAAAAAAAAAGTTTTTGCATGCAACTAGAAAATAAGATACACAGGCAACGGGGCGTAGAAATTTATCTTGCCCTACAAGAAAGAAAGGGAAAAGGGGATGGGAGGGGAGTGGGGTGATAGAGGGGAGGGCTGACTGGGGAACAGGGCAACCAGAATATATGCCATCTTGGAGTGGGGGGGAGGGTAGAAATGGGGAGAAAATTTGTAATTCAAACTCTTGTGAAAATCAATGCTGAAAACTGAGCTCATGCCAGCCACAGAGTTCAATGAGTATGCCCAAGAAACACCAGTTGTCTCATGAGTAGAAAAGGTCCAATTACTACCACTTTAAATCAATCATTGGTTAGATTTTTGCAAACTTCAAAAATGCACTCATTTAAAAATAAGACTTTTCAATGGAAAAATATGGTCAATGGAAACGAATAGGCAGCATTTCTTCCCTCTTAAAAATCCAAGCTACATGCAATATGCTCCAAATCACTAAGAATTAGAAAACTGCAAATTAAAGCAACTCTGAGGTTATCTTCAGATTGGTAAAGGTAACCAACAAAAAGGAGACAGTGTCAGAAGGATTGTGGGAAAACAGGAACACAGATACATGGTGGAGCTGTAAATCAGTCCCATCATTCTGGGGGAAAAAATTAGAACTATGCCCCCACAGTTACTAAACTGTGCAAATCCTATGACCCAGAGATACCACTCCTAGGCCTATACCCCAAAGAGGTCAAAGAGAGGAAAAGATCCTACATGTATAAAAATATTTGTAGTGGTCACTGTTTATAGTGATAAAGAACTGCAAACTAAATGCGTGCCCCTCAACTGAGGAATGGCTGAACTAATTATAGTATATAAATATAAGGAATGTTATAAGAAGTGATCTGTAGGAAATGGAGACAGTTTCAGGGAAGCCTGGGAAACATGTATAAAATAATGCAGAGTGAACAGAACCAAGAGGACATTTTATACTACAGCAGTATAAAAAATGAAGACTTTTGCAAGACTTAAGAACTCTGATCAACACAATAGGCCATGATTCCAGAGGGCTGAAGAATGCAACCCATCTACGGACAAAATTTTTTTTAAAAACGATGGCCCTAATATACAGAATTTTGGACAATGTCAATATAGAACTTTGTTTTGCTTGACTATGCATATCTGTAAGGAGAGTTTGGTTTTTTCTTTGTTTCTTTTTGTTTTTCCCCAGTGAGGGGATATGGTAGGGGAAGAAAAATAAATACTTCGTAATTGAAAAAATGTAATTACAAAATTTTAAATGAGAGGCAATTTTAAAAGCAAGAGTTTTTTTTTTATTGTGGTTTAAATGGTATAATTGGTCATTAAACCAAAACTGGATCAATTTAAATTCCCTTATCCAAAAATATTTACCTTGTGGATCACCTTACACACTAAACCAAACCAAAGAAACAAACTATACCCAAGACATAGCATCTATAGCAGAGGTGCTGAACCTGGGGTCTGTGGACTTGTTTTTTAGTATTTTGATAACCTCATTTCAATACAATTAACTCCCCTTATAATCCTGTGTACTTTACTTTATGCATTGAAAAATATTATTGTGAAAAATGATTCATAGGATTTGCCAGACTGCAAAAGGTGTCCGTGCCATACACAAAAACACTAAGAACCCCTCATCTAAAAGGGTCTCAGATACAGTACATCTTTAACAATGGGAGGAGGCTGAAAAGAATTACTCAGGGTCACTGAAGGGCAGGGTTGAGAGATGCGGCTTCCCCCTCCCACCACATATTTGTACCAGGAACCAGGCAAGAGTTTGATGCCCGGTCTTAACAACTTTCCCTTAGGCTACTGAAAATGGGCTATTTTGCTAAAGAAATTATACCAAATACACCTGAATTTCTAGCAATCTGTTCAAATGGACCAATTGAGGAAAATGGTCCACGAAGGGAAACATACAACAAAGGGCTGGATGAAATTATCTTAAAAGTCCCTTACAGCTTGCTAGCTGTAAATACTGCGTCCCGCTTTCCCTTACCCAACCTCCTGATTTCCTTGAAATCAGGGACTATTTCATTTGTCTTTGTACCTTGAGCACCTTTCCTGACATAAAGCCCGAACTAATTAAGCAAATGTCAAAATTGTGCACAGTCTTGTTTCCATATCATTTCATTTAGCATGGTTTTATCAAATGTTATTTATGAAACTTTGGAAACAGCAAATTGGGAGCACAAGTACAGGATGAGGGAAAGCTAAGCTTAAAACTCGAGCAGAGAAAGTAAAAAAAAAAAAAAACAAAACCACCATCGACAACTCAGTGAATCTACAGAAAAACATGTACATTGTGAAAATAAAACCAGATGTTATAATTTTCCATCACATAACCACTGCAATCTAAGAACGTACCCTCAAACTTCTGGAAATACATCATCAGGAATTTGGGCAATCACAAACGCTTACTGAACTACTTATTTCAGAATGTTTGTTTTTTTTTTTTTACGATAGTTTTGCTCCACCACTTACAACACACCCTAACCTGCATAGATAAAAATAAAAATCCTGGTAATCTGTTCCCAAACCGCCTCAGCCCACTGGTCTTGAAGTCCTACATTTTGTTTAGGTCTCCACCTCGAAAACAAACCCAGTTGCCCCATTTTGTCCCGTAAACAGAACAGAGACTCCTCTGAACCCGAGCTAACTCTGTATGAAGTCACCGCGTTTGTTGTTTCAAACATGCAATTAAAAGAAAATGACACAGACAATCCAGGAGATTAGCTGGCGAAGTGTGGAGGTGTAGATCCTATGGATAACGCCCATGCAGGCGGTATTCCTGCAAGTCTATCCCCCAGCAGGCGATCGGATTTCCAGTCCCATCCCCCTCGGCTCTCCTTCCCCGGCCCCTTCTGCATCCCGATCCAGCAGGGTATCTCTGCGGGAGTTTCGGAACTTGGAGCTAACTCGAAACCCTTTCCCGTTTTCTCTAGTGCCGCAAAATGCCATAAACCCCAGGGAAGGGGAGGAGAGGGGGGTGGGGGGGGGATCCCGCTCTCTTTCGAAGGTCCGAGGCAAAGAAAAAGAAAAAAGGCACTGGGGCGCCGTGGCCGCGTCGTTCTGCCTCTGTCCTCGGCGACCACCTCCTCGGGAGGCCGCTAGTCTGCCACCCCCGCGATCCTTTACGGGAAGCAGAAGTAGCGGGGCCCCCAGGGGTGTAGACCCCGCGCTTCGGGTGCTGGGGGGCTGCGGAAGGCCGGGCCCGGCTCTCCCCGCTCCCCCGCAGCATCCCTGTCCTCCATCGCACAGTCCCCAACTCTATGCCCGTATCTGCTCCAGTGGGATAAGAAACTTGCCATCACCACCACCACCACCACTTCGCCCCACCCCCACCCACGAAAGCCATCCTCCCTTCCCCCCTCGCTTCCCCCTCCTCCATCCCCACCTCTCTCCCCCTTCTCCCCTCAGTTCCGAGGGCCAGGAAAAGTTCCTTCCAGCCGGGCAGCCCAAGGGGCGAATCCTGGCGGCAGAGATGGCCCCGGGAGGAAGGAGGGAGCGGAGAAGGAAAGAGTGGGGGGCTTCTCCTTCCATGCGTAGATGAGGACGCTGAAGCCCAGGAAGTTGGGTAACTTGCCCCAGTTCCGGGATGGGGTGGGGGGGGGATTTAATATCGGTCACTTACCAACGCGTCAAAGGACGCTGTGCAGCGGCCCGAGAGCGGGGAGACCGAGGGCTCCGCCGCCCGGCGGGGAGGGGGCGGTGCGGGCGGGGGGCGGCTGCAGGCGATCAGGAGAGGAGCCCGGGGAGGGGGAGCAGCGGAACAGCATCTCCTTCTCCTCCCCTAAGTGGACGCGGAGGGCGCTGCCCTGGGTCCCGCCGGCCGCTGCTGCTACGGCCCCGCGGTGCAGCGCGGAGCCCAAGCTGGCTGTCCAGGGGCCCCCAGTGCCCGCATCGGGGCCAGCCCCAGGCGCCGCCGCCGCCGCCCTCGACCCCGCCCCGCTGTCACTCAGCCGAGCACGCCCAGACTCTGGGGAGCCCCGCCCCGCCTCCTGGGTCCCAGCCGGGCCCGGCCCTTGCCTCCCTCCCGGGAGTTCCGAGGCGTCCCCTCAGGGGCGCGGGGAGCGCGCTGGAGACCCGGTCCTAGCTTCATGCCTGGGGGGGGGGGGTGCGTAGACCTAGCCCGTGCCTTCCGCCTCCCTCTGGACGGAGCTATGGCCCATCCATCAGGCGGGATGTTCCCTAAAACTCACCTCTGTCCCTCCGCTCACCTGTAAATGGGGGCTCTGGAGCAGCGATCAAGGTCCCTGCGATTCTGTGATCTCCAGGACGAGCCTCCGAGTGCTAGGGGTGGGTGGGACACCCGACATGTCCTGGGGGCGGGCGGCTACTGGGGCACTAGATGGAGCCGTGGGAAGGAGACGCAAAGGACGAGGTAAGGGAAGAAGCTGGAGTTTAAATCTCCACCAAGAAAATCGAGAGACCGAAACAATCCACAAAACATTTATTTAGTACCTGCTAAGTGCCCTCAAAGACCAAAATAAGACCGTCTCCGCTCCCTGGGAAGTTAGTATTCTATCAGGGGGATCCAGCACCTTCCCAGGTAGGTACATACAGGTGTACAGGGGGCATGGAGCATGCTCAGATTGACACTTCCTGGTGGGTTACACAAAGTATGAACAGATATCCCCTGCCTGCTTCCAGTGTGAGTTCTGGGGGCCTGCTTCCGGCCTTGTTTGATCCGGGAGGAGGTTTCATTGAGAGAAGACATAGATCCCCCTCGCTGGGAGCTGAACTGGAATTGCTGATGACTTGGGAAATAAAATAGCTAAAGGACCTCGGCTTCTCTTACTTTCTTGCAAAGCAAGAAGGGGCAATTGCCCTGTCTTCCCACGGACCCCATTGGACAAGAACACACCTCTGATTTGTGTCTTTATTGACTTTAGGCATGAGTATCCCATGGTGTATGTGTTCAAGACTGACAGTCACCTTGTGTGTTCTGAAATTTCTGACAGTCCTGGGAAGCCTTCAGCTGCTGCAGTGGCTGATGACTAGAGCCGCTTATGTATCAAAGAGTGCTGCTGTTAAGAAAGATCAAGCTTTGTTATTTGATTGGATGGAGCTCAGCACAGGTGAAAGGTAAATTGCTTAATAAGTAATATTGTAAAATATTCTTTTTTAAGTATTATCAAGATTTCTACATTACAGAGACTTATATATTATTCCCACTTCGTGAGAGATCTCTTGTAACAAATTATAATAGTTAAGTAAAAGCAGTGACTTCATCTCAAAGTGTGTACATTTCATATCTCCCTCCACCCCACACACAAACCCCTCTATATTTTTTTAAATGAACAGAAATCCATTTTATCTCCTTCCCACTCCCTTCCCCACTGGAGGAAAAAAAAAGAGAGGAAAACAAGTTTTCTTGTAACAAATATGCACAATCAAGCAAAACAAACTCCCAAATGGCTTTATACAAAAATAGATATCTCATTCTGCATCCTAAATCTCTCATCTCTGTTTTGTTATTGGTCATCAGGAATCACGAATGGTCATTGTACTGATCATAGTTCTTACAGCTTTCAAAGTTGTTTGTATTTACAGTGTTATTGTATAAATTGTTCTGGTTCTGTTTATTTCATGCTTCAACAATTTACAAAAGTTCTCAAAATGTTCATTTTTATCTTATATGTGGAGCATTAATGTTATAATATACATTTGTCTACTTCTGCTCACTTTACTATGCATCAGAACATATGTCTTTCTCTGCCTTTTTGAAATCATTAATTTCCTCATTTCTTACAACATGGTACCACTTTCTCACATTCATATATCACACCTTACCCACCCATTCTTCAACTGATGAACATCTCCTTAATATCCAGGTTTTTTTCCACCACAAAAAGAGCTACTATAGTTTTTTTTTTTTAACATAATGGACTTTTTTCTCATTCCTTAGTCTCTTTTGGGTACAGGCCTAGCAGTGGTATAGTTGGGTCAAAAATACATTTTGTGTATAATTTCAAATTACAGTCCAGATTACCTCCCCACGAGAGATGCACCAATAGTGTATCAATATACCTGTTTTCCCACAGGCCTCCAAACTTTATGATTTTCATTTTTTTTTGTAATCTTTGCCACGCTAATGGGTGTAAAGTAGATCTCAGAATGGCTTTCATTTGCATTTCTCTAACTAGTAGTGAGTTAGAACATTTTTTTTTGATATAGCTATGGATAGCCTGGGATTGTTCCCTTGAGAACTGTCCATATCGATTAGGGAATGGCTCTTTTTCTTATGAATTTAAATTAGTTCCTTATATATCTTGCAAATGAGACCTTAAGCAAAGAAACTTTCTGCAAAGATTTCCCCCAGCTAATTCTTTCCGTTTTAATCTTAATTTTGTTAGATTTGTTTTTGTGCAAAAAACTTAATTTTGTATAACCAAGGTTATCCTTTTTATCCTCTGTGACCCTCTATTTCTTGTTCATGGAAATTTTCTCCTGTCCATGGATCTGACCCATAATTTCTGTCTTATAGCCTTATGAGGCTTAAATATTAGCCTCCATGCCAAATGTAACCATAATTATAAGTTATTTGCATTCTGTTAATTGTGTTAATGCTTGATGTGATTCTTCCATTTTTAGCATTTCTGTTTAATAATAAGCTACTTGTCCCATACCTGATGCATATTATACATTGAATGACTTCTTTTACTTCCCCCTTTTATGGAAAATCTTAGACTAGTAAGCCATATAACTGTTACTAAAATTAGCATCAACCCTGGTTCACCTAGGTAAGGTACTTAATGAGCCAAAGAGTTTGAAAATGGCAGCCTTGATCCCCCAATTAGGCTTCCTCAGAACCAAACCTGGTTCACAAATGGAAATGGTTGGGGAGGGCCAGCAGCCAAGACGGTGGAGTAGCTGGAAGAAATCCAGTGAAGTCCTTATGCTTAGCACTGCAGCACAGGGAGAGTCTATGTATCGGGGCAATAAGGTGTCCCAGATTCAGCACAGAGAAACCTAACCTGAGGGAAGGTATGGAGACAACTTTGTCCCTCGGAACCCAGCTCCAGGTCATGGATTCAAGGTGGACTGAGGAGACTTCTGCCTAGGAGTGGCTTTCATGGGTAGGGAGCCGTCAAAGACCCTAGGCTATATAGAAAGGAAAGCAAATAGCAGTGTGTGGCTCAGACCCCAGGAGACCAGTGAGGTCTCAGCTTCAGCCTCCAGCCCACTGTGAAGCCTGCAGAGGAATCACCAGGGTAGGAATCTCAGACCAAAAGGGAACCTGCAATTCTGTCTCTTTGAACCAACAGATCTTCCCAGATGGCTGATGGGGCCAAGGCCAGCAGCATCCATGCAGCCAAACGCAGGTCAGGAACTTGTGGACTGAGTATATAGGCAGAGGAATGGGTATGAGAGAAATTGTAGAAGTAGAAATGACAAAACTTGGCAATTGTTTGGATATGTTCGGTGGAATTAAGGTGACTTGAAAGATGGTGATGCCCTTGAAAGAAGTGGGGAAGTATGGAAGAGAGGTAGGTTTTTTGGGAAATAAAATGAGTTTGTTACGCCCAAGGGGCCACCACATATAAATGTTTATAAGGCTGCTAGGGATTTATGAGACTAGAGTTCAGGAGAGAGGTAAGGGCTAGAACTAAATCAGGGCATCATCATGTTTACATTTTTTGTGCTGAGTAGATCCTTCATGTGGCCCAGAGCAAGCTTTGAGAAATCTTATGAAACTGGAAAAAATTCCAATATGGACCCAGCTATGGACAGTTTTTCAAGAGGCAGGCTGGTTACATTCAGATAGACCCATCACCAGTCACCAGGTGCTGAATCGGAAGGTGAATATGCATATCATTGAGGGCAGCCAGGTGAAGCAGGGTAGAGCGCTGGACTCTATCTAGTCAGCAAGACCTGAGTTCAAATCCAGCCTCAGACATTAGCTGTGTGTCCCTATTTGCCTCAGTTTCCTCATCTGTAAAATAAGCAGGGAGAAGAACATGGCAAACCACTTCAGTATCTTTGCTGAGAAAACCCCAAATGGAATTGAGAACAGTAGGATACAGCTGAAACAGCTGAATAACAAATGCCTATCATTGAGGTCGAGGAAAGTTGGAAGTATTCAAAAAATACCCAAAATATGACTAAAGGATTTCACCTCCCTACTCAAAAATTTTCAGTGACTCCCTATTGCCTGCAGGACAAAATTAAAAACTCCTTATTCTGACATGTAATTGAGGAGAAAGAAAATATTATTTAAAAATTAGTGTTACGCTTTATCATTTAGTAATCATCATTACGTTGTAATCCATCTTGTTCCCCATTTTGACAAACCTAATCTCACGGGCTAGCTCAAAGGACAGACTTTCACAATCCCCTCGGTTAAAAAATGTGCTCACTTCTAGCCCCCCCGGGGCATATACTTGCAAATCTGTCTAACCAGGGACCCTTGTTACCTTTACCTAATAAACAAGAACCAACTGGGCCTGGGCCTCTCCCCCAGGAATGCTTTTGGGTCCTTGCCTTTCCTAGTCAAAGTTTGGCCTGATTTGGTCTCCAAGGGGGAAGCTAATTGGGGGGAACCAGATAGGGGTGGTACTGATTTTCTTGCCAAGATTACTAAAAGCAGGTGAGGCCCATAGAAGCAATTAGCATTCCTTGATTGTCAGAGAGGGGTGTGATCAGCCACACCTGAAGGCCAACCCACTTTCTCCAGCTGCAGCCTGTTGTAAGGCTTTTCAACTACGCCCCCGCACCCCTCTTTGATATCTCAATAAATATGGTTTTTTCTATCTTTTCCTGGTTGCTGACCTAGGTGGGGAGGGTAGTCTGAGCTATTTTATTAACTCACTGCTAATAAACAGTTTTCTTGCCCGGGAGAAAATCATGCCTCAGTTTGCCTATGTGTCATTTCTGTGATAACACAGAAGACTGGATAGGTAGAAAGGGGCCACCTTATAAGGGGCTTTTTAAAAGCCAGCTTTTATGATTTGATTTGATATTATGATTTGATTCAGGAGATAATAGGGAGCCGCTGGTTTTCTTCAGTGCGGTGGTAACATGGTCAGACCTTCATTTTAATCTTTCTCCTGAGCTATAGTCCTCTATCACCACTTGCCATTTGGACATCTCAAACTGGATATCAGGTAGGCATCTCAAACCCAACAGTCATTATCTCTTCCCCCCAAAACCCTCTCCTTTTGCCAAATCCACCATCCTCCTGACTCCTAGCCTTGCTATCAGCCTGAATTCTCACCCTACATCTACAATCTATTGGCTAATCTTGTCATTTCTCCCTTCACTACATCTCTCATACGTGGACCTTTCTCTCCAACCACTTTGCTGCCCCTCATGCAGACCTTCATCACCTCACACTTGGACTCTTTGCCTCAAGTTCCTCCCTACTGCAATCTATCCTCCTCTTAGCTGACTACTTAATAAACTCTATTTTATCTCTAATTCAGTAAACTCCCTGTTACCACTAAGATCAAATAAAAAATGTTCTGTTTGTCTTTTAAAGCTTTTCAAAATCTACTCCGTTCCTACCTTTCCAGTCATCCGCCTGCATGTACTTCTATGATCTTCTATGATTATTTCTCTTGAATGTAGTCATTTCATGTTGTCTTCACCATTAGAATGTCAGTTCCTTGAAGGCAGGGACTGTTTTTGTTTCCTTTCTTTGCATCAGCCCTCTCTCACTTAAATCCAATTCATTTGCGTGCGATGGCATCACCTCCCTGATGTCATGGTCCTCTTGGAGAATGAAGGATAAACAACAATACCACATGGGTCAGCAAAATCTTAAGAAGCCATCTACAATCAATCAAGAAAGCAGCAAGTGCCTATTTATCACTTCCTAGGAGAGGCATCTTGGCACAGTGGATAAAGTGCTGAACTTTGGAATCTGGAAGTGCCCCTGGCTTCTTCTTGCCCCTAGGGTAAAAGGCTAATTCCTCAGTGTGGCATTTAATGTCCTTCATCATCTGAGTCCAGCCTACTTTAATGACCAAACTGACCTACTTTCTCTTCCCTGTGCATGCGGTACCACCTTCATTCTCTGCCTTTTGCCTGGCTGCCTCGAATGCCTGGAATGAACTCCCTCCTCACATTAGTCTCATAGAATCCTGGTTTCCCTCAAGCTTTGGCTCAAGGGCAGAGGAATTCATCCCCACTCCTCACAGAGAAAGCTGCTAGGTCCCACCACCAAAAAAAAATGGCTCTTTACCCTCTCTGTGCTTTATATTTACATATATATGTCTGTGAATGTATATAAGCATATATACACACACGCAGATGTTATTTCCATAGAACATAAACCCTTGAGGCCAGGAACCATTCTTTTTTTGTCTTTGCGTTCCCAGAACCTAGCAAAGTGCCTGGAACATAGCTGACTTGTAATGGATATGTGTCAATTAACTATAATAGCTTCAGTAAAAGCTGTGATTTAATAGTGGCTTGTAGGAGGGAGCCTTCTTGGAGGTGGAGAACACTGGGCAGTATTTGGATGGAAGGAGGAGTGGACTTCAGGTCATAGGAAACAGTGTAAAAAGAATGCCAAAGCGTTATGATATTAGTGTACATATCAAGGCACCAGCCTGACCAGATCAGAAGGTGTATCTTGGGGAGGAAAGGAAAAGGGGAAGGTGGGGGAGGATGATGCCAGATTATGTTGGGCATGGAAAAAAAATTATTTCTCCTAGGCTCCTGAGAAAAATAACATCTGACTTTTATATAGTGTTCTGCAATGCACTAGCTACTTTCATATACATCATTCTCAGTTCCCATCACCACCTGGTGAGGTAAGTAATGTCCATGCTAGTCTTTTACAAATGATGTAACAAACTGGTAGTACTTTCCAAGGTCACAAAAATGTAGGTAAGTGACCAAGCTCTGATTTCAATTCCTGCTTTAAATTCCTAGGCCAGGATTCTTTACAAAATGCCACGGCTACCTCACTAGCACTCCTGAACTACAGTGGCCTATTGCCCATCGAACTGGACAGGTTCAGAATCCAGCAGCACACCCACTTCCCTTTTGTATCCATCCTACACCAAAACAAAATTTAGCTGATTTTCTGCTTAATGACATATTAATGAAAGCACAAACCTTCATGGATCACAAATCTCAACCATTTACTACTATTTAAAATGCAAAAACAAAAAAAAAATAAATCTCACCCAAATTAGTGGAAAAGAATAGCATTTTTATAATAACTGCTAACACTTGTATAAGGCCTTTACGGTTTGCAAATCACTTTACATATATCATTTTATCCTCATACCAACCTTAGGAGGGTGATTTGAGATAATTAAGAGGGGAGGAGAGGGAGGTTTCAGCAAATAGCCTTAATTTTTTTTTTTCCTCTCATGAGGAATGAAAGTGTTCAGCCGAGAGGGTGCTGTGAGAGGCCTAAGAATCAATGAAAAATCTGGGAATAAATGCTGTGGTGAGTGGGCTAGCTCACAACCAAATGTGTAAAATAATTGCCTTGATCTATGAAAGGTCCAGTTGAGATTATGTATTGTCCATTTGTAGCAGACTCAGCACTGTTTTGTCATTTTTTTCTAGCTTTAGCAGCAGGTGAATAGGAATGAAGGGTGGTGAAGTTGGGATTTCAGAAGCCCAAGATCAGTGATATGACAAGCGGCAGATAGATGGCTCGGAGAAGAGTGCCAGGCCTCGGAGTCAGAAAGACTTGCCTTTAAAGCCAGCCTCAGACACTTACTAGCTGTGCCACCCCGGGCAAATCACTTAACCTTGTTTGCTTCAGTTTCCTCATCTGTAAAATGGGGAGAAGGAAATGGCAAACTACTCCAGTATCTTTGCCAAGAAAACCCCATGGACAGCATGGTCCACAGGGTCACAAGGAGTCAGACACAGCTGAGCAAGAGATTCAAGCATAATGAATACTGTAGAGTTTAGTTGATTTACTATAGGGTGCTCTGTATGTAACTGAGGAGGCCTTAAGGACTAGGCCATGGCAACTGAGTAGATTGAGGAACTGGGAAGCTAGGGTATGTGAAGGAATATCAATAGGGATGTTGAAGTCCTCCAATTTGAGGGGATTGGGGAGAGACTTTGAAACCACTGAGGAAGGTGAATATCCTAAGGGTGGATAGATAACAGCTACCTGGATGTGGAGGGGCGGGCGGGGGGGATAAATTTGAATAATGTGAACCTTGGACTAGGAAGAGATGATTGTTTAATGGTGGTGGAGAATCTACAAGTGGCTATGGAACTCAAGGTGCATTCCAACTCACCACCAGTGAGTTGGGAAGGAAGGGGTATGAGTCGAAGTACAACCAGTACTGGAAAAGATAGACAGGGATGTAAGGTCAACAGGAAGGAGTCAGGTCTCAGTGAGTGCCAAAAAATGGACAAAGTGCGGAGGGAAAAAGTTTAAGATGAAAACAGTTTGTTAATTATGGAGCAGGAATTTCAGAAATTGTTGTGGAAGCAGTGGGCACATCTGGAATCATTTGATGTTAATCATCATAACATCATTAAAACTATCCTTGTTTTATCTTTAAATGACTGCTTTATAATTTTGACATATACGCTGGTAGACATCTTTGGATGTTAGAGAAAAGCCCTTTGAGGCAACATTTGCTCTATTAACTCAAATGCTTCTTCTAGTAAAAAATAAAAATAAGATAATCATGACAAGATCTTTTGTTAATTACACTTTTCAGTCAATTATGTAAGTGTAAAGATGTGATGTGCTACCAAATATTATTTATGGAAGCCTACACATTCCCTTTCATAACTTAATCAGAGTATTTCAATGCATGAAGAGAATATTCTTAAACATTTCACTTTGAGGCAAGTTTGAATGAGTGCTAACTTTCTAAATATCCTCCTCCCATTAGGAAAGGGAAGAATTTGATTCTTTTTAGACCACACCTTTCTATTCCCACTGCATAGCCCTGAAGTGGATTTTGGCCTCCATTCCTCAAGTTTGCAAGGTTTCTGGGTCAGCTGTGTTCTGAGGCTCTTGTTATACCAATGACCATGGCTCACTCTACCCTGGTGGTGAATTGATGCCAATAGTCATGAGACTTTCTTCTATTTTAGCAGGTTATAGATAAATCATTCATTTTAAAAATCACCACTATGAGATCCTCTCACATTCATGGAACCCCATGGTAGGTGGGAAAAAAATCTTAATATTTGGATAGAGATTTAGATCTCTCATTTGGAGATGGGTAGCCACTGGTGTCCTAAATTTGCCTTTCCTAGTATGGAATAAATATATAGACATGTAGGGCCAAGAATTTATTATCGATCATAGATTTTATATTAAACAAAATGATAAAATAGAAGTCATTTAATAGTGAGAAAAATCAATTGGAAAGTATCAGCTGACAGCAGGCAACGTATAAAGAAAGTTGGGAGGAATAAAACCATTTTTGGCTTTTCTTCACTTCTTAAAGGTGTAGTGAGTTCTTTGTTCCGTTGAGCAGAGTCCCTAGTTACTCACACTCTGAGGTATCTTCAGGGACCTGATTAGCCGCTGCAAGAAAACCCTCTTGACTCTACTCTGCTTCATCTGTCTCCCACAGGCAGTGGGCCATCCAGGCTCTGCTTGAGGATCTCTAAGGAGGAGCCTTTTACCTTGATAGGTTGACTATTAGGAAATTTTTCCAGACATCAGACCTGATAACGAGAGTTGTACTGACCATATACGTTCTCTGCCTTATTCTAGTCAACCACTTGGTCGTTCGGAGGCTGCTTCCAGCAGTTTAGTAATCTATTACTGAAGGGACTTGATAGGTGAAGCAGGAGAGGGCTGGTGGCAAGGAGGAATCTTCAGCAAATATTTTAGCTTCTGCAAAGGAGAGTGTGGCCTTTAGAAAGATTGATTAGAACTTGGCTGTTTGATCTAGACAATGCCAAGCAGAGGTAAAATATAAAACAGGTAATGGGCGATGGTGGGACATGGCCAGGAGGAAAATGAAGTTTTTTTTAGCCTGGGCTTCTCCCCAAGATGGAGGCACTGGGAAGGACTCATCAATGGAAGAAGAAGCCAGGGCATAGGATATTTGAAGGTGAGAAGGTGGAAAACTTGGGAGATTGGATGTTCCAGGATATCTTGCTTTACTGCTAAAGAAGGGAGGTTCCAAGGTGAGACTGCAGGCAAGGTGTTGAAGTCCTGAAAGACAGAAGGAAGGTGACAAGACAGAAAAGGAAAAGAAGGAAGGAAGGAAGGAAGAAAAAAGCTTACTATGTACCTACTATGGAGGCTTGGCTTTGAAGTTTGGAAAGTTAGGAAGCCCCCTTATAAGTAAAAAATGATTATCTGGCCTCTTATTGAAGACCTGGAAAGGAAGCAGACCCCTCCATATCTCTAGGTAGTCCATTCCATTCTAGGACAGCTCTGTTAGGAAGATTTTCCTCATATTAAGCCTAACTTGGCCTCTTTGAAGCCTTCACTCATTGGGGCCAAATGCTGAAATGTTAAATATTCCAATCTAGTCCATCTTCCACATACCAATTTTTCAGATATTTGAGGACTGCTTTTCATGTTCCCCAGAGTCTTCTAAACATCCTCCGTTTCTTCAGCTGATCAGAAACAGAAATAGCCAACATATCTTCATCAAAAACAGGTCATGACCAATAAGTTTTATTTCCTTTTTGGCTACTAGACTGGTAGATCAGGCTAATAATGTAGACATAGGATATTTAGATTTCAGGAACTAACTTGGATGAGCCTTCAGCAAGTTCAGAACAGCATGGAGTCAGCTGTGTCAGTGATGGTGTTTCCTCTCCTGTGGGTGGTATGTGGACTCCACCAGTGCAGTGACTGGGAATATAGCAAGGGGAAAAACTGATGTGTATCTGTATGGTTTTCCCACCTCCAGCAACATATTTACTATAACTCTAACTCGTATGTGCCTTGGAGGTAAGAGTCAACACACTAGAAGAGGGAATGCCTATGATGGCAGTGTTGTTCAGATGTAACATCTGACAAATGGAACTGAAACTATCTTTCTCCTACATGAACCGATGCTGAGTGAAGTGAGCAGAACCAGGAGAACATTAGATGCGGTAACAACAACATTGTGTGATGATCAACTTTCATAGACTTGGCTCTTCTCAGCAATACAATGATCTGAGACAATTCCAAAAGACTCGTGATGGAAAATGCTACCCACATCCAGAGAAAGAACTATGGAGTCTGAATGTGGATCAAAGCATACTATTTTCTCTCTCTCTCTTTTTTGTTTCTCATGGTTTTTTCCCCTTCTGTTCCTTCTCTCACAACATGGCTAATGTGGAAATATGTTTAATATGGTTATACATATATAGCCTATATCAGATTGCATGCCATCTTGGGGAGGGGGAAAAATTTAGATCTCAACATCTTATATAAGTGAATGTTGAAAACTAAAAATAAATTTTATAAAAAGTTTGGGGGGGATAAAAAGAAACTATCATTCCAAGGTTCTGGTTGGATTCAATTATCATCTCTAGTCAAATGGCTACCAAGGCAAAATATTCACCCTTCCCCTCTCTTTTGAGCTTCATTTCCTTATCTCTAACTGCTTGCTTGACATCTCCACTTGAATATCTTATAAGCATCTCAATGTCAACATGTCCAAAGTAAAGGTTATTACCTTTTCCCCTAAGCCCACCCTTCCTCCTAATTTTCTTGTTTCTGTTGAGGGTACCACCATCCTCATGGTTGTGACCTAGATAGGAATCATACTTGACTCCTAACTCTTTCACCTCCTGTACTCAACCAGTTGCCAAAGCTTGCCAATATCCTCAGTGTTTCTTACATTTGTCCCCTTCACTTATCCATAATAAAATCACCCTAGTTTGGGGCCTCATTATCTCTTGTTTTGACTGTTGTGTTATCCCTGCATCTAGCCTCTCCCTTCTCCAATTCATCCTCACCTATTTATCCATCCATCCATTCATCCATGCTGTCTTCCTTAGTAGAATGTCAGCTCCTTGAAAGCTTTGCCCTTTTTTGGACACCCTGTACTTAACCCAATTCCCCATACATGGTAAGTGCTTGATAAATAGTTATTGACTAACTGATTCATGCCTTCCTCATGACACTTCTAGAAGCCTGGCCTCCCTTCAAGGTTCAGCTCACCTGTCTCAAGAAGCCTTTTCTCATTGTCCCAGTTATTGATGCCTTTCTACTCCCCCCCAATCCTAAATCAGTGTATATTTATTTTATTGTTATCCTTCATGTAGCTATCTATGAATGTGTTATAACCTACTCCATCAGAGTAGGGATTGTCTCACTTTTGTACTTATGTGCCTAACACCTAGCATGGTACCTGGCACATGGTAGGTGCTTATGAAAATGTTGGTTGATGGACTGATAGAATCAATCAGTTGACTAGAACATTCCAATGCACAATGAAGGAATTAAGCAAGCAATTTGCAGCTTAATTAGTTTGTCAATTTATGTAGCATGTTAATGAGGTAGCAGTCTGCCCTGGGCCTGTTCTCCCCTACCTTACCAGGGCCTGAAATTGTCATCATTTGAGTCACTTATGAATTAAAACATAAAATCTCTCCATTATATTTGGAAGACAAATGTATGTTTTCCTCTTGCATTACTCTTTTTTTTTTTCTTTTGTCAAGACCTGTGATTTAACTAGTGTAGGTCTCTACTTCTATCAATGAATCAGCAATCTTTATTCAAATTACAGTCATGGAGAATCCCCTGTGGGTGCTGGGAGGCTGTGGCATATGCAGGGTCCCACAGCCGATACATGTCAGAGATTGGACTCGACACAAGGTCTTTCTGATTCTGAGGCTGGTTTTTTATCTATTATGTCATGTTAACATGAGTTATTTGATCTGATTGGCCATTTGTCATTTTGGACCCCCAGAGGGTCAGATGTAGCAAAGTTGAGAATGAGGAGAGGGATAGAAGGGGAGAAGAAGGGGGCCTACTGAGGGCCAAATGTGATACTGTGGCCCCTGGGTGGGGGGGTGAGGAAGGTGTCACTGAAAGGTATGCAGTGCCAGAGGGAGGGTGACAACAAACAAAACCATTGCCTACTACACAATTTTCCTTTAAGGGCAGCCTTGACTTGCTTCAACTACTTGTCTGAGCACGTTATCTAATTGCTTCTAAGTTGGTCTAAAGGGGACAGGGAATGAGCCCAATACTTTTGTCATTTCAATTTCAACCATGTTGGAGCCTGCACAAAATGCCTCATGATGAACTTTGCTATCAGCTAAACTTGAACTGTCAGTAATGTTCAAGGGCCTGTGAAAATGACAGTCTGCATAAGGCTCAGAGATGTGAAGACAAAAAAGTTAGCTACTCTTCATGGTCTTAGCTACTTATCCTAATTCTAGGCTCAGCCCCTACAGGCAGAAGCTCCTCAAGGGGCTGAGGAGCCTTGTCTTCTCATGTCTCTCTCTCCATTTGCA
This sequence comes from Trichosurus vulpecula, assembly GCF_011100635.1. NCBI lineage: Eukaryota > Metazoa > Chordata > Mammalia > Diprotodontia > Phalangeridae > Trichosurus > Trichosurus vulpecula. The sequence continues at coordinate 70,013,371 of NC_050578.1, forward strand.
ATCTAATTCATTCCTCCAGATCTGACCACCATCCCCCCAAAAGATGTTTCCTTCTGGCTATCCCACTGGCATTTCATACTTCACATACCCCAAGTCATTCTCCCCCAAACTTGCTTCCCCTTCCCACCTCACTATTTCTGTTGGTGGCCCTATCATTCATCTACTTTGAAATTATCTTTTGGTCTCAGAATTATAGAATAAGAGAGTTAGAAGAGCTCTCCTACCCTGTAACTGACCAAAAAAATCTTTTCTACGACATCATGCAACAAGTGGTCTTTTCCCTCTCCCTCATTTGCTCTGTCTAATCAGCTACCAAATCCCACTGATTCTGCCTCTTCAACATCTCTCACATTCACCTTTTCTTCTCCAGTCCCACTACCATAACCCTAGTTCAGGTTCTTAATTTGATTTGACTATTACAATAATGTCTTTATAAGACACTTCCACCTTTATTTTAATTTATTTATACATGGTACTCCTTTGCTCAAAAATCTTTTGGGGCGGGGGGTCAGGACAATTGGAGTTAAGTGACTTGCCCAAGGTCACACAGCTAGTAAGTGTGTCAAGTGTCTGAGGCTGGATTTGAACTCAGGCCCTCCTGACTCCAGGGCCAGTGCTCTACTCACTGTGCCACCTAGCCACCCCTCAAAAATCTTCAATAGCTCTTTCTTCCCTTCCAAATAAATTTCAGGGTCCTTTGTCTAGCCTTCAGGAGCCTTCATGATTTGGAATTATTCTGTCTTTCCAGACTTATTTCATTATTTCACACTTTACCAGAACAACTTCCTCTCTGTCCTTCTAACATGCCCTGTGCTCCTCTCTTATGGGGACACAAGCTTGATCATTATAATTATACAGTGTTCAGTTTCATTTTTTTAGTTCTTTCCATTCACACTGTACATTTGCTTTCTTACTGAAGCCTGGTGCATCTGGTCCAACCTCACCTGTTGACTGCCTACCAGTCATTTAAAGTTCAACTACAAGTGCTACCTTCTCTATGAAGTCTCCCTTGGTTCTCCCTGTCAATAGTAACCTCCCCTCTCGGATTTCGTGTGTAATTCGGGGATGGGGGGTCTGGCATTTGTGCGGAGTGCCTCAGATAACATCTCTCCATGCTTCCGGGAGAGTTGCAGTGACTTGGAATGAAAGTGCTTTGGGGAGATGGTGGAGCATGCATGATTCTGTAGCTGGGTTGGGTTGGCTAACTACCAATTGAAGATGAAGCTCTGAGGAAGCATTTGCAAAAGACCTGTCCGCTTAAGTCACATCTTCTTGGCCTCATTTGATGACTCCTTTGCTCATGGAATAATAATGACAGTAATAACTCATATAGCACCTACTATATGCCAGGCACTGTGCTTAGCATTTTATAAATATTATCTCATTTGATCTGAGAGGTAGGTGCTATTATTATCCCCATTTTACAGATGAGGAAGTGGAGGCAAACATAGGTTAAGTGTTTTGGCCAAGGTCATGCAGCTAGTAAGTGTTTAAAGCCCTGTTTGAACTCGGGTCTTCCTGAATGCACACCCTTCTGACTCTAGGTCTAGTGCTGTATCCACTGTGTTACCCAGTTGCCTCAGAGGAGAGACAATTTGGTAAGGCAGGAGACCATGGGGCCTTTTCCCCTACGAGGCCAGATGGTCCGGAGAAATGGCCTTTGATTCTTAGCCTCATTGTTTGTTCTTTTCTCTTTTAGGTGAAAGATATTGGAGCCTTTGACCTTGTGAGTTCAAGAGGCCACTCCAGCATCTCCACCTTTCACAGTCTGCATTCCAGAGTTAATGTAGCATCAATGCCCTAAGGATCCAGGAGTGACTTTCTGGACCCAGTCCAATGGAAACTGAGAGGAGGACTTATTCAACAGTCATGCTGCGTCTGGACTTGAACTTGGGTAGGACCAGTGCTATCTTTTAACTGTGATAAGTTGAACCTCCTCCCCCAGAATCTGAGGTGGTGTAAGGGATAGTATGCCCCCAAGGTGATGTAATGTTTGTTCTTGCTATGGATTTGAAATATATCTCCCTTTGTAAGAGTTGATTAATGTTGTGGTTAAATGGAATTGGAATGCTAGTCACTGGCACATAACAATATGGAAGACACATAGTAGGTGGGAATTCAAACTAAAGAAGAAGCTATACTGCAACCCTTCAGTTTTCCTCTGCAACCCTGAGGGGCTAGATGGAGCAGCATGGCTCCAGGAGAGAGCCAGAGTATCCTCCCTCTACATATGGCACTTTTTTTTGAATTCTTCTATTGCTCTTACTATGTAATATTGAATGGTGTGCCTACCTTTGTATTTTACTCTCTACTAGATGGTAAACTCCATAAGGGCAAGGACTTAGGACTTCTCCAAACTCTTAATTTCTACTGTTGCTAAGCACATTGCCTCATACACAGCTGCTTCATAAATGTTTATTAAAATTCATTTTTAAAGGGGAGAACTTCACTAAATATGATGGAGGTTTGTTAGGAGCAGGCTGGATGTCAGCATCCCAAATTTAATGTTGGAATAAATGAGGCACTCATAGGTCATTGAATAATTAGCAAAAGTATGTTTACTAACCCCTGAATGTAGTGCAAGGATGTGAAGCAAGTATGCAGTGGTACTTGGCTTCTATAACTATGACCTTCCCTGTCTCCATATAGAAACCCATCTGGTGTTCAGATATCCACCAAATCACAGGAGCACCAAGTCCCAACCCCGCGTGGAAGCAAACTTTTTATGCCCCTAGGTAACCCAGAAGCCACACAGCTGTATTAAGAAAAGCACAACTTGAACCTTGTCCCAACTCTGGGCCAATTGAGCCCTGACTTTGTCACCTTTTTCTAATCCATGGAAGGATGGGAGAAGAGAGAAGGAAACCTTGGTAGATATTGGTCTTTCTCAGAAAAAATTACTCCGAAGCTTCACCAGGGTGTGGACCAACTGGGTTGTTGAAAGCTAAACCAGAGAACGTAATTCCAGAAGGGTCTGCCATGCTGGAAAGGCTCCCAGCAATGGAACAAGTCTGCTTTCTGAGGACCAGAGCTAAGTTCAGAGAAGCTTATCACCAGTAGGCTGGGTATTTAGTGATTAATTCTTTTGCTATGTTAACTCATGAACAGAGAAGAATATAAAACAGACCGCAATACTTTATAGCCCACTTCTGCTTTTATGGTGACTGGTAAAAAGTGGGACAGAAGGTCCTAAAAAAATCACACAATCTTTAGCCTTCTGTCTTTTCCCTCCTTTACTTTCACATCTTTCTCTCCTGTTTCCCTATTGGATGAAAGCTATTTCTGTACCCTGTGTGTATGTGTATGCATGTGTATGTGTGCATGTTTGTATTCTTCCCTCCTTTTTCCAGTACAGATGAGAGTGAGGTACAAGTGTCATCTACAGCCCCAACCCCCTCATTCTAGTTGTATAGGCTGCTACTTGTGCACCCTAATCATGTGAGACAATTTTCTCCATTTTTCCTTTATCTTTCCTCCCTTTCAGTGTATTCCTCTCCCCCTCCCCTTTCTGGTTTTCTTTTAAGATAATAAAAAAAATAACAGAACTGCTCCAAGGTCTTCTAATTAGACTCTCTCTATGACCTCTGAATAAGTATCACTTTCCCATATTGGAATGTTGTTTTGACTTGTTTATCACTTAATGGTTACTCACGCTTTTACCTTTTCATACTTTTCTTGACTTTGGTGTTTGTCAAAGTTTCCATTCACCTCTTGGTTTTTCATCAAGAATGCTTGGAAGTTGTCTCATTGAAGGTCCATTTTCTCTCTCTAGGATTATACTCACTTTTTCTAGGGAAAGTATTCTTGGCTCTAGAACTAGATCTTTTGCCTCCTGAAAAGCATATTCTCAGCTCTATGCTCCTTTATGGTAGTGGCTGCAAAATCTTGTATGATTCTGACTGTGGCTTCTCTGTAATTGAATTCTTTCTTTCTAGCTCTGTGTAGTATTTTTTCCTCCTTTGGCCAGGGGGCTCTGGATTTTGGCTATAATATTCCTTGGAAGTTTTCATTTTGAAGTTTCTTCCAGGAGACAATCACTAGATTCTTTTTTGTAGTCTTGTTCTAAAATATCTGGGCAGTGTTCTTTTGACTGCTTCAAATATAATGTCTACCTTCTTTTTTTTTTTTAGTGATGACTTTCAGATAGTACAATACTTCATAAAGGATCTTTCCTAGATGTGTTTTTGCCACAAGTTACCCTATATTTTCACCAACTTTTTCAGTCTTTTGACTTTGTTTTGATATCTCTTAATGTCTTATGGAGTCATTAGATTCTATTTGGCTAATTCTAATTTTCATAAATTTTTTTTCATGTAAGGTATACCTCTTTTTCCAAGATATTAATTCTCTCTCCATATGGTCCAAAGTTCTCTCTCTTTTCCTTTCATTTTACTCTTAAAATAATTTTAAGCTCTTTTTAAAAACTCTTGCATCATCTCTTGCCAGAATTATGATTGGTTTTGTGTCTAAGCCATGATTTTCTTTGAGGTTTTGCTTGTAGGTATTTGAGAGTCATTCTCTTCTTTTGGGTATATGTCTTGATCTTCCTTGTTATCATAATAGTTCTTTATGGCAGGATTTCTTTTTTGTTTGCTTATTCTTTTAGCCTACTTCTTGATCTTGGATTTTATATTAGGGTTACCTTTGTGAACTTCTAAGGGAGAATGTCTGGGTTGAGTTTTTGTCCTTTTGGCTTCTTCTGCTCCTTTCTCAGGACATTGAATATTATTCTAGGATTTTAGGGACCATTCAGACTGGGGACTTGCAAGTTCTCACTGCTCCCAAAATGATCTGATCTGCAATGTCCTGAGCTAAGGTCTACAAGTTTTAAACCCAGATTTGTTTTTTTTTTTTTCCCCTGAAAAAGCCAACTGTCAGCTTCTTCCCTAATTAGAAGAACCAGTAGACTACTTCTGGACTTAGCCACTATTCACCTGCTGGGAAGCTCTACAGATTCGTGAGAACCAAACTGCAGGTATCTGTTTGGTCTAGGATTCCTCCCTTGGTTATTTCATTGTGCAGTTCAGCCTGGGCTGGAAGTTAGAACTGAGTTCTTGATCTGCTTCTGATCTTGGAGCCACACAGGTCCTATTTGCTTCTGAATTTATTCTTCACTCTGTACATAGCTAACACCTACAACTGCTCCTCTCCAGCAGAAGGTATGTCTAGGCACAGGTACTGTTCTTAGCCTGCCTGGGATCTGTGACCTGGATCTGGGTAATGAGTAACAAAACTGCCAGATGGCACCCATTCCTGCACCATGAACTAGTTCAGAGACTCCCTAGGAGTTCTTCCTGCCCCAAGTTCACAGCTTAGCTTTCTTTCAGTCTCTGGACACTGGAATTCTCCATGTGGCACTCCTGGCCAGACCCTATCTGAGTCCACAGACCTTTTTGTCTCCATAAGCCTACCTTGGCTACAAAAATGTCTCATTGTGATTTTGTCTTGGATTTCTTGATCAAGATCTGGTCTGCTCTGGTTCTAGATCTTTATGAAGGAAGTATGGTGAGGCAACTGGTCTGTTTTTGTTCCTGTTATTCTAACATTTGCCTTTTGCCTCCTTATATTTCTTGTGAGAGACTGCTCTCAAACCTAGAATGGGAGTCTTTTTTCAACTCTTTCTTAGAATCCTTTGTTTCCTTCAAGACTCAGCTCAAGTGCCACCCGCTACATGAATGCCCTAAGCCGATAGTGCCTTCCTGTCTCTAAGTAACAATGTTTTAATTTTTATGTGAAATAAGTGTGTGTGTGTGTGTGTATGTGTGTGAGAGAGAGAGACAGATGAGTGGGATCAAGGATACTTGGTGTTCCATCTCATATAAATGAAGTGGGAATGTGAGAGGAAAGTCCTCATATTGGTTGATTTTACATTTAGAGGCTTTATTACTTTAACTAGCTGATTTGATTTTTGTTAAAATGAAAATTCTTCAGGAGCGCTAATGTTTCTTTTTTTTAACTTAAATAACATGATTTAATTTGTAATTATTTAATTCTGATTTCTTAAGTTAAAAAATTACAATTAACTATTAATGTTAGTGAATCAAAGTCTTCCAGAACTCATGAATCCTCAAGGAAACGTCCAGCGAGTGATAAGAGCCAGAGATGTTTCAGAGATTCTTGTGTCAGTCTCTCAAATATTCTAAACATCAATAGAGAAACCATTCTGTGATTTTTCATTTTCATTCTTGTAAAGCATACCTGCTGGCCAGGTACTTCATGTGGTCTTCTCATAAATGCACAAATGGCTCATAGGCAGATACATAATAGTTTTATTTCAGAGTTGCTCAATAAGCTGGCAGAGAGTCTTCTGTAAAAGGTTAGATGACCTTCTCATGCTGTGAAGTATGCTAAGCCTTCTACTTGGTACCGTTTTTACCTAGGACTTTGAGTGGATAAGTAATACAGGAGCTGCATTTTTGAAAGGCAGCAGCAGTTGCAAGTCCGGAGGAGTTAGCAAAGTTTTTGTTTCTCTCACTGGGACCCTAACATTTTAATATGATGGACATCAGTTAGGATTTGCAACCTCTTGTAGAGGTTTTAGATCCTTTACTGAGAACATGTTTTGTTAGGATAAAGGGAAAAAAAATCATGAAAGCAGTGGTTGCTCAAGGAGGTTGGGGAAGAGTACCATGAAAAGGAGAATAGGGCACAAATATCAAGCTTGAGGGCACTGAAAAAAAAAACCCATTATCTGTTGCACACTCTTGTCTACGGTGGCTCTAAAAATAAGTGTTTTATTGTCTCTTCCCCACACCCCCCCATATATATTACATTCATCTTTACTTTTAAATGCCACTAAATGTTGTTTTAAGTCTATGGAATGGGATTTGAATAGTAATTACCTCAGCTTTCATCACACCAAGTAAGACAGTGATCTCCAGGTCCATTATGTCATACCCTCACGTGATACTATGAATTAGGAAGATTTTCAAACCTTTTCCAGGTCTTTTTCTGTTCAGATCATTTTTCAGCTAGAATAATTGAGGTTCGCATGGTTAATTGGCTACATAGTTAATAGTAGAATGAATAATAGGATTTAGGCCTTCTCACAGGGCTTTTCACTGGATAATAAAACCTACTAGAAGAAGTCTTACGTCTGAATTCCGAAATATATATTCAGAGATGAAAATAAACCAATGCATGTTGTTGGTAAGACAACGGCTTAAGCATTTGGTAAAGGTACCTAAAATAGATCAAGTTTAATATAGGCTCTTCAAGGCAGAATGGACCTTAAGCCTCATCTCACTCTAGCTCCAAAAATAGCACCAGTGGTAGACCTGAGATTAGAACTTTGGCCACCTAACTCCTGCGATGTTGATTTCTTAAACTACAACAGAAAACAATTCTAAAAGCCAATTTTAAAAAATCGAATTGATCATCCTACTCCAATATAAAAAAGTTGTTGTATTCTTGTATTCCCTCATGAATATTTATCCCATTGTTCTACAAAAGAAATTGGCAGAGTCGTCAGTCCCTATTTTGTGTTTATGTTATTGTCTACAATACGGTCTTTCCTTTTCTTGTTTGTGTCCCCAGCACTTCACCAAATGCCTTTCACATAGTAGGTGCTCATGAAATGTTTTTTTTTTTTTGTATTATTTATTATGCAGTTTGTGTTTTCCACAACATTCCATTAGGCTCTTAAAGACAGAGTAATCTGTAGTCTCTATGGGAGAGCCTAGTAAAACAGGTATCGTATTATTAAAAACTTAACAATGTTCTGGATAAAAGCTGTCTGCTCAAAAGTGGTATAGACATCTAGTTCCCCGAAGTGGGGATATGGATGAATAATGATTTCTTCCCTGGGACCTCACAAGTCTGAGTAAAGCCTATCTGAGTTTTCCTTATCTAGCCCAAGATGATAAGCAGGAGAAATAATAATTAGAGAGAATGAGTAACTAGAAGCAGACCAGAGATTGTAGCGAGCCAAGGTCTGGGATGAGGTGGGATAAGACAGTCTTTTGCTCTCATATGCACCATGGGTCCCTGTTGAAATATTTTAGTGGTAGCTTTCTGGATCCCTCTTCTACACTTGCCTCTCTTTTCAGCTTATCAGTGAGTGAGGATAGACTGACAACCATCACTGTACTATACATACTACACATGTACCATACATACTACACATGTATGAAAGCAAGGACAAGTAACAGATTATGAATACCAAAAAAAAAAAAAAAGCCCAAACCCTACATAATATTTACAGGGTTGTGTCAGAAACCCTACGGTTCAGGATGAGTTGAACTTGATATTGGCCAAGGATAAATATATTTTTAAGCTATGTAGAGGCCAATAGAAAAATAAAGGAAATTATAAGACTTCTTCTTGGAATGGAAATGGAGTGACAATAATTTTGAAAAGACTGAAATACTCAATTCTTATTTGACTTCTATCTTTTAAGAAAAATGATTAAAAAAAGAAAGAAAAATGATCTTTATACTGGAAAGGATAGAAAAAAATCATTAGGAGAAAATGGATATCCAAGATAAGCAAGGAGACAGTCTTCAATTAACTTAAGTCATTAGATTTGAATGAATAACCTAAAATTCTGAAAGAATCAACAGATATGGTTGTCAGCCATCAATGATATTTAAAAGATCTTGGAATTTAAGAATTATGATTAGTGTTAGCTAATCAAAGCTCCAGAAGATGCTTTTCACATTTTGAAGTGATGGACTAGATGTGAAGGATGAGACATACATTTTTAGTCATGGCCAATGTGTGAATTATAAGGGAGGACAACTTCCATTCCTGGGGGAGGGGCAATTTAGGGGAGATGAATGGGTAGTAATGGTGATTCAAAAAGAGAGAAAAAGCAACAATGAATTTTTAAAAATACACAGAAAAGAGCAGGAGGGGATTCAAAAGGAAACATACAAAATAGGGCAGTTTTGTTGTACTAAATTTAATACACACTTTAACAAACAAATTGCATTTTATAGAGTTGTTTTTTATATAGTCCTTTTTTGTTCTTTTTATATTAAAATTAGTTCCTGTTTATTGATCTTTGTTCAGTTTGTAATAATGTAACATCTATTTCACTAGGCTCTCCCACAGAGACAACAGATCAGTATATCTTTAAGAGCCAAGTGGAATGCTGCAGAAAACAGTTGGGCTGGCATTTTAGTTACATTTGTAACAGTCATGCTTTGAGTTTATTCTTTCTCCACTTTGAGAATGCCTACTCCTTCCATGATTTCATTCATTTCCAGGTTGCACTCCTGACTCTTCCAGACTTTCTCTACAGTGCCCCAGAAATCTCTTAATCTTGGAACCTCTCTTCAGTCTTGGACTTCACACACTGGAAGGACTTTCTGCTCCTTCAGTCCCTTCCTGTGATTGCTTAGTTCCTCCCAGAACCTCCATTTTAAGGAAGAGGTTCAGATGTTTTCATTCCCCTCCTGGCTGTACTCCTGACTATGCTGGACTTTCTACAAAGCTTGCATTTGGGATACTTCTCTCTTTTCCACCCCACCCTGTTCCCATTCAGTTTCCTTTTTTTTTATCATCTACAGCCATTAAAATGGGGTCAGCAATTCTCTTTATTCCCAGCACAACATGCTACCACCACCTGACAATAAATGCTTGTTGAAATGGTTCTATTGGAATCAAAGTAACATTTGTTTTTATCTCTGATCTGTGAGATAAACTATGGGGAAGATGGGGGGAAAAGTGAGGGTGGAGAAACTTTCTTTTCAGAGTTAATTTGACATAAATAGAATTCTAGAGGGAATGAGGCTGGTTGAAGAGACTTTTCCTCCCATATATCTTCTTTTCTGATGAAATAGTTTTTACCTTTATCTTGTGAAAAAGATTTTTGAAAAAAAAAACTTTCCTTAGTATCTTGAGAGAAATTGAATAGTGTGGAACTATGTTTTTAGTCAAACAGCATGCATTCATCAAGCATTTGCCATGTGCTAGGCACTATGCTAAGCACTGGGGTTACAAAGAAAGGAAAAACCCTCCCTGCCCTCAAGAAGCTTGCATACTAAGTGGGGAGATAATATGTAAATAACTAGGTGTGTGTAAGATACAGAGTAGATGGGAGGTAATCTGAGAATAGGCACTAGTTAGTGGGGAGGGAGGGTGACTAGGAAAGACCTTCTGTAGAAGATATAAATTGAGCTGCATCTTGAAAAATGGCACCGAATCTAAGAGGCAGAAATGAAGGGGCAGGACATTCCAGGCTTGAGTGGGAGGGAAGGAAACCTATGCAAGGACTTAAGGAGTAGCGTTGGAGTGCATGGAGGAGAAAGCAATGTAAGAAGACTGAAAAGATAATGTAACAGAAAAGTGGCCAATGAGGGCCAAGTTTTGGGGACATGTGCTTTGGTAAATCTGTTTCTGGAAGTTCAGGATGACATGGGATGGAGACTCTGCACTTGCATGTGCAAGTATCCTGGAACTATTTCCTACCAGCTTACTCCTTGGCAACTGAAATAGAAGTGAGCACATACAAGAAGCATTAACTGGCCAAATAAATTTCTCTCTTTCCTTGAGGAAAGACATGCTATGAGCCTTTGGATGGAGCTGACACATGGCCTTGCTGTTCTTTGATCTCTGTTGGGTCTGTTCTTTCCTGCTCTTTGGAGAAGGGTTACTCTAGACGACTTCGACAAAGTGAGCTTCAGAAGCTTGGAAGAGTGAATAACCAGAGATCGTTAGGGTAGCGTTGAGGATCAACCTGCTTGACCTATCTCAATAGCAGATTAATCCAGTTGCTAAGACACCACAATCTGCAGTAAATATATGACTCATCCAGTATCTATGCCATATTCAGAAGAGAATTTGGGGTGAATGCTCTGTAGCTACTACTTTAAGCAGCCAAAATGTTGATATGTATATTATGTTTTATTATTTGTTTTATTATTTACTTAATTTGCTATTTAAATGTCTCTTCAATAATTTTTTTACATTTCCTTAATCAAAAGAGAATAAGGAATTTTGTAGAGATATGAACCACTGCTATTGGGAAAGGTCTGTTCTCTAGTTTGTTTAATAAATAACATTTAATAAACTGAGGTGGGGATTTGAGTCAACTTATTAATAAGAAAGAGGTTTCAATTTTATTAATAAGAAAATTAATAAGAATAACAAATATGCCCCTGGAATACCCTAGAATTCAGGATGAGAAGGTTAAATATGGGAACAAGTCAAATAGTGGACTGAGGGTGACCTACAGATGAGGTCAGTTGTCCCCATCTTGATACATTTAAAAAGAAAACTTTAAAATAAAATTTAAAAATAAAGGTCTTAGCAGAAATGGTGCTTGTAGAACTCAAGAAAGACAAATGTCCTGATTTGCAGATTAGAAAAAAAGTATCATCTGTACGTAATAAACCAAGGAACTTGTCTTTCATTCCTGGCAGCAATCTAGAATAGCTGTGTCAAACTCAAATAGAAATAAATCCTTATGGGATACTTATTGACTTAAAAAACCACAAGGCCCACAGGCTGTGAGTTGAATACTTCTGCTCTAGAATGTTATTAAAAGGATAACCTTTGAGTACTTAGAAAGGGAAACAGGTTTAACAAAAATCAAGCATTCTTTTCATCAGGAACTGATGATATCATATTAACTACATTACACAAGAATGCCCATTGCCCAGATTTCAACATGCTTTTGGATGAATACTCTATATAGAGTATATCTAACAGTATGTTTTTATGGGACAAGCAGTACAGATGGACAGTGATTAGGTTGGCTCTGAATGGAAAAGGGAGCTGAGTGGATTACATAGTTTCCAGGAAATTGCAAAGATCTTTTACTGATCCCAAGCTTCCCCACTTGTTTATGCACAGTCTTAGCTAAACAGTATTCTGCTGGATGCTGCCTGAGGACACTCCCTGTATGGAGTCTATGGTCATAGAGTTTTTCTGTTTCTATTATCTGGCTTTAACTGAAATCCTTGGCCATAATTCTGTCTCTTGAGAGGAATGAGCTCTGCCTTGCTTTTTCATTTCAAATCCGTGCAGCTTTTTGTACCTCTTTTAAAAACAGAACACTGAACCATAAACCAGCAAGAGTCCATTTAGAGGCTAGGGTAAGTGCCCCGATATTGTTCTTTTCAGAGTTTTGGCTAAAACAGGCTTTTATTTCCAGGCAGGGAATTGGGTTCGTTACCCCAAGGACTAAATTCTTTAGGACACAGAGTTCTCAGCTAACACCTTGTGGCATAATCTATTTTTAAAAAATAAACTTCCATTTCTGGGACCTTGGTCTCTCTGTTAGAATCTTCATGAAGCTTAAGTGTGTCATTGATATACCTCCCAATTTTAATCCTAGATGGCTAGCCCAGGGCTTCTTAAACTTTTTCTACTTGTGACCCCTTTTTGCCTGATAAATTTTTATGTGACCCCGGGTATATCAGCATATAAAATTGGTAAACAAATCAAACCTTTAGTGATAATAATTCATAAAGAAATTTATTTTAAAACAATTGTTTGGTATACATATAATTTTACCATGTATTAAAGACAAAAGCAAAGCTGCATAATAATGAGGTGGATGTGCTTGTTTATTTTTTCATAAAGAATTAAATCTTGGTGGAATGTTTTATATTGCAGGACATAGAGCATCTTCAACACTTTTCAGAGTTGATTGATATTTTGATTTTATAATCATCAATACTGGGAACGCCACTTCACATAAATACATAGTACAAAATGGCAGAAGTACATTTCAGAAATTGTTGGAAATTATGTCTTAATCCAAAATTCATTTAACGATTTTGTATGTACAGTAAAAACACTGCAATTCATAACATACAATAGTCTCAAATCTGAGTAGAGGTGTTTCTGGCAACATTCGTTGGCTTTGCATGGTGTAATGACATGCACAGTGCAAAGTGTGCATGTTGTGTGTTCAAAACCAAGCCTGCTGTGAAGTTGCATGATACAACGTGGGCAAGCACTGCCAGAAACACCTTGGATTCATTATGGGTTTGATTTTGAATTAATTTTTGGTTGTGCATTCAGAAACCTTTTACTGTTGCCAAATTTTTCACCACCCTCATATTCAGTTACCCCATTTGGGGCCATGACCCACAGTTTGAGAAGTGCTGGGCTAGATTACACTTAGTCAATCGTTCATGTAGGGATTAGTTTCTCAACAAAAGCTTTGGGGTCTTTCAGGTTCTCAGTTTTAAGGCCTTTCTCTCTGCCAAGAAGATTAATGGGTAAAGGAAAAGATTCCAAGACAAAGCTAAGCTGAAGGTGTAGTTTCTTTATCTTCTCTCCATCTAAGCCATATTCCTACTTTTATTATGTATGTAATGAAAGGGTTCCAATCGTAAAAACATTTTCAGATTTCCTCTTCCTGGCAGGTTATATAGAACATGCTCAGATATCCTGATTTTACTTGACTGAGTATTCTGAGATGGAAGTGCCAAGGCAACCATGTAAGTGTGAGAGATCTGTAAGAGCCATTGAAGGTCCCACCAGCAACAGTGGCTGCTGAAGTGGTAGTGGCTAATGCCCATGGAAATGACTGCAGATGAATGTGCAAAGAGTTACTCATGGATAGCTTCAGGGATGATGAGGTGTTGGAGAGAAGGGACATCTATGAAGTCTATAAAGGCACTGCTTCTTGGATCTCAATGGAGTGCTACACCTATGCAGAACTTCACAAGGATTCCATGAAGGGAGAAAAGGACTTACAGGGCCAGGAGGCAGAAGGTACCCTTTGGCCACACGTGTTCTCTACATATGTGCTTCATTATCATTCTACTTGTGGATAAAGCACTTGGGCCCAGAGTCAGAAAGACCTGAGTTCAAATGTGGCCTCAGATGTTTTCTGGCTATGTGATCCTGGGCATGTCACTTAACCCTGTTTGCCTTAGTTTCCTTATCTGTAAAATGAACTGGAGAAGGAAATGACAAGCCACTCCAATATCTTTGGCAAGAGAAGCCCAAATGGAGTCACAAGGAGTCGGACACAACTGAAATGACTGAACAACAACAAAAAGCATTCTACTTTAATTTTGATCCTATTCTTCCAAAGGACTTTGTCTATGCAATGGGAGAATGAGTCCCAGATAATAGGAGGGGATCATTTTTGCAATTACTACTCTTATTATAGCTATCCTTTTTGTAAAAGTCAATGGAGTCCAATAGGTTGTTTGGTAGTGGGGAGCACACTAATAGGGTCTCAGGAGCTATTGTGTGAGAAACTCAAACAAGCCCCATCATGTTACCCAATGATAGAATCCTGAGGGGAAAAGTGGTCAGCTACCCTCTAGGGACCCTACTAATGTAAGTGGGACCCCAAAGGTGGTGCTACATGTATATAGAGCTAGCAAGGCAGTTTCAGGTTTGGAACTCCTCTTTACACTAGATTTTGTTAAAAATTAAAATAAAGCATTTTATCTATAATAGAAAGGAATAATAACAGGCATGCATTAAATATAAATAATATAAAATATAAAATAAAATCGAATACCATTATCACTATAATTCTTATCTTTTATGTTAAGTTTGACTTCCTTTCACTTGCAACTGTAGTGAGGAGCTGCTTCTCTCCCTCTGAGAACTCCCACTACTTGCAATGAGAGCGGCCTTGGACAGCCACACCTCTGCCCTCTCATCTTCTTTTTGGAGAACTTTGAGGCAGTATCCTGGGGTGATACATACAACCAACCCCAAAGGATCAAGCAAGCAAATAAGCATTTCTTAAGCACCTGCTTGCTATATGCAAGGTACCTGTGCTAGATGTTAGGGATATAAAGACAAAACTGAAATATTCAAGTGCTTTACAATCTAGCTGGGGGAAAATACTACTCCCTCCCTTCCTTCCTTGCTTCCATCTTCCTTTCTTTCTTCCTTTCCTTCCTTATCTTGAGTGGTATATGCATGATGCTGCTTAGATTAGGATTTAAAGGACACTAGGGATTTTAAGAGGCAGAGGCACATTCCTGGAATGGGAAATAGCCAATGCAAGACACAGATATGGAAGATGAAGTGCCATGTATAGCAAGGGTTAAAAACAAAAAGGCCAGTTTGGATGTGCATGAAGGAAGGAAAAAGGTAAAAGGGAGTTGGAAATACAAATGGAAAGAGAGAAGAAATGGTTTTTTTCCTGAACCTTTAAAAACAGTGGAAGAAGTGACAAAAGCTGGACGCACAGCATCAAAGTGCTTGGTTAAGGGACAGGCAAATGACTATGAACTTTCCATAAGCTGATACAGACATAATGGAAAAAAAGAAACCTGTTTAAGCAGTGTAAGAGGGTTTCCCATGGTTACCTAGAAGAGAGACCTTTGTGAAAGGCTTGGCTGTGGAACCTGAATTTAAAATAGCTGAAGGTTCAAATAGTCTGGTAGCATTTGCCCCAGAGGTAGGGAATTCTTCTAATGCTGTCAGCTGAGACTACAATATAGTCCCTCCATGGATCAGCTATTCAGTAGCTGGAAACTAGGGAAGAGATAACTAGATAATCATCTACTGGAGGAGAGCCTAACAGCAAGGAGAAGAGAAATAAAGCTGAAGATCCACAATGGCCTCCAGGAATGGATGATAACTACCGCAGCAAGAAGAACCAATGGCCCATTGTCAGAAGTGAAGGACTGAACAGTGGAGAAGTAGAGCATCACCAGGAGAACTGCCAGCTTAAAAGTAAATGAGGTGCAGAGCTTCACCATCAAAGAGTAAACACTAGCTGTTGCGGGCAGGGCCTGATTCCAGTCTGGCGCTTCAGGTTTGGAATTGAAATGAAAGGAGACACTTGTTGATCATCTGACAGTTAACAAAAATAGGTTTACTTACCCGTAGCAGGGAAGGGATACGGCATTGATTCAGGTAGGCTCAGTTTTCTTACCTCTCTGTTAGCCAGTCTAGTCACCTGCCCCAGTCTGAGGGAGAGGAATTTCTATCTCCCTGTGGTCTGCGTTACTCAGGTCAGAAATAAATGGCCTGCCCCTTAGTCCTCTGAGCCATTTAAACCTCAAATACACTTTCAATCCCTTTTAAGGAAAAACTAGCCAAGCCCATAGGACAGACAGTGCTTATCATACCCTACCCCTTGATAGCAAAGTTCTAAAGGTCTTCTAGAGGACCTTTCACCACTTTGGTGGCTATAGGGCTGTTCCTGGACAACCCTAATCTTGGCGATTTGAGAAGACTAGTCTTTGCCTCATCAAAGGAGGAGTTTAATGCAGATAAAAGACAAAAAGAGAATGACATTAAAAAAAAAAGATAAGGAATATCATTGCTCCTTGAACAAGTGACCAAAATGTAGGAGAGTAAAGTATCAAATCCTAACCCCTGGCTTTGTCTTTCCCTTTCAGAAGGACCAAGTTCCACCATGGATATGGCCCATTTGGAGGGTGATACTCAAACTTTGCAGTTTATATTGAGTATCCTGATATAAAGATGATAATGAATAGGAGAACCAGGAGTGGCATTTCTAGTACAGTTATTGAACCCTGAACAGGGCAGGACTATCTTTAGTAAAGTAGCTAAAAAGTCATTACCCTCTTGCAGAAAGCCTGTTCCAGTGCCAGGAATTGTTCTATATCACCCCCCACTCACTATTCTCTGGACCACTCACCAGCCAGCACTTCCCTTTCCCCAGAAGCCCTATAAGGGGAAGGAATACTGAATCTTTGCCCTTTGGTGATCTATGCTGAGGCCTGCCCCCTCCTTCCATTGAAGCCAGGTAGACAGTTTCACTTACCTCCATCCTCATTGCCAAAAAAAAAACAAGCTACCTCTCCAGGACTTCACCTCTTTGTCCTCTAAGCCCTCTCTGGGAAGGAGTTGTCCTATGACCACAGATTATTATACTATGCCAGGCTGAGGTCTGGGGAAGACACTGCCACTGTGACCAGAGTGCTACACTCTGATGCCAGAGCCTAGTGATGTTTCCTCAGTGCCAGGCCAAAAAATGCCCTTATATTGTGACCTGAGCACTGCCACCCTCTGTTAGGGCCCAAGAACTGCCATGAGTGCTGCCAGTTCTGAGTCCTGAATACCAGCCCCCTTTGCTGGGGCTGGGCACTGCATTCTTCTTTTGGTTTGAGTACTACTAGAGGCCCTGCTACTTCTGGAGCCGGAAAGATCACCCCCCCCTTCAATGTGGGGCCAAATGATACCCACTGTGTCAACTGCTGTAGTAGATGCTCTTGCTGCTCCCTTTTTCCAAGATTGAGTCATGTGCCCTCGTACTAGGGCCTAAATGCTGCCTCTCAATTCTGAGCTAAGTGCCATACCCGGGACCAGTGTTTTAGCTGTTGTATGCCAACAACATTTCAACCACCATATAGGAGCACACTTGGGACCTGTGCCTTGGCTCACTCTACAGTGGTCCTTTTCTCACTGGGCATTTCCGTGAGGGAATTATAGCTCACAGGTTCTAGAGCAGAAGTTGTCTTTCCTTTTAAACAGCTACAGCTCCCATTGTCTTCAGGAAATCTTTACTTGACAAAACTGTTGTAGTTTTTGAGGCTTTGTGAGTCTGAATGCCTTTAAGGATAATTGGTGGCAACCCTTCAGGAAATGTCAGATACTGAAGCCTTCAGGAGTCAGGAGGGGCAATTAGCTATAGCAGTGAGAAGATTCTTAAGATTACCTGGGACCTTCAAGTCAAGAGGGAGCCTCTCATATAAGGATTATATAATAATAATAATGATAGTTCATATTTATACAGCCTTTCTTAACACAACTCCCTTATGTAGCTCTTACAAAGCTTTCTATGACTCCATCACCACCTACATGTCTGCTCTTTCAATCATGCCTATTCTATTGACTGTATGAATTTAAAAACATTTACTATGAACACTTCCTATGTACAAGACATTATGCTAAGTGCTCTGAATAGAGTTGAGTAAGACATGATCCCTGCCCACAGAGGGTTTATAAACTTGTAGGTGAGAAAGATATGTAAACAAATACCTGCAGTTCAAGACAGTATGTAATCCTTGCCATAAGAGTGATAAAAAGAACCTAAGCAGTTAGGGGGATGAGAGCCCTTTTTCAGATGGGTGGTACAGAGGGAAAGGACATAAGATCTGAACTGTCCTTGAAGAATGGGTAGGATGTTCATAGGCAGAAGGGATGGCATGAGCAAAGACTAAGATGTGGGAAAGGACAAGATCAGTAGGCAGTGGTAAGCAATGACATTTTTTGAATAGAAATTTGAGTGGATTTTTTTTTGAATTTTTAAATAATAAAACAATGTATTGCTGAAGGAAGGTCTGTTTCTTTTCTTTTCTTTCTTTTTTTTTTTTTGGAAGGGGAAAGGCAGGGCAATTGGGGTTGCCCAAGGTCACGTAGCTAGTAAGTGTGTCAAGTGGCTGAGCCTGGATTTGAATTCAGGTCGTCCTGACTCCAAGGCAGGTACTCTACTCACTGTGCTATTTCTTATCAATATGTAAGGTAGATTGGAGTGGAATGAGAATTTAATGAAGGCTATTGCAATAATGCATATATGTGAAATTAAGGGTCTGAAGGGGATGTGGAGTGGGCAATGAGAATGCAAAAGAATGAATGTGAGAAATTCTTTGAAGGGAGTATCCTTCCCCACTCATGCCTCTTATTATCTACTTTGCTTTCTTTCATCAGGCTTTCATCCCATAAGTATTAAGATTTATACCTAGAATTGCCCATGAATTAGTCACCTGGGTTCCTCCTCCGCATTCTGTATGAGAATACTTCCAGAAAACCCACATAACCTAAAGTAATAACCATCAGGCATCCAGTTTCTCATGGGATGGAATTCAACAAGGGAAGAATCAACAAAAAATAGAACTGTTTTGTTAACTGTGGTGAAGAGGGTGGAGGTCTTGATGAATTGCTTCCAGGACAAAATAAAAAAACCTATAGACGTTGGACTCAGAGCCAAACATTCCACAGGCACTGACTGTGTGCAGGACAATAGAACTTCTCTCATTAGCACTTGTCATACTATAGGCATTTCATTAGAAATACTCATTGTAGAGGACAGTTCACAGAGTTGTCTAAGAAACTGAATGAGGTGAGAATTAAGTACTTTGTCCTTTTCCTTCTGACCTGGACTTTTTGTGGTATAGAGGTTTCATTCTTTTAAAGTCACCTTTTATACCCTATAGTACCTGATGTTGTCCTGAAAAAGGGGGGTAAGGAAGTAGTTTTGATCCTCATGTAAACCAGAAATTGTGTTTTTCTTATGAAACTTTATATTGCTCTGGAATAGCTTACTGAAGACTTTCCCCAAAGGCCAACATAGAAGACAAAAATTTCACTCTGTTTAGCTATATGAAGCTTACATCTTACACCTGTAAGTTTTTTTGGTGTGGTTGTTGTTGTGCTTGTCTTTTTTTTTTAATTAGTTTTTTATTTTTAGTTTACAACACTCAGATCCACAAGTTTTTGAGTTCCACATTTTCTCTCCCTCCCTCTCCTCCCTCCTCCCCCCCCAAAAGGCATGTAATCCAATATAAGTTCTACATATACCTTTGCATTAAACTTATTTACATAATAGTCAAGTTGTAAAGAAGAATTATAACCAATGGA
Organism: Trichosurus vulpecula; assembly: GCF_011100635.1. NCBI lineage: Eukaryota > Metazoa > Chordata > Mammalia > Diprotodontia > Phalangeridae > Trichosurus > Trichosurus vulpecula. The sequence goes on from NC_050578.1 coordinate 70,032,856, forward strand.
ATGAATCATGAGAAACAAGAAACGAAACCAAAAAAGAGAAAAATAAAAGAGAGCAAATAGTTTGCCTCAATCTGCATTCAGACTCTGTAATTCTTTCTCTGGATGTGCATAGTTTTTTTCCATCATGAGTCTTTTGGAGCTGTCTTTGAACCTTGTATTGCTGAGAAGAGCCAAGTCTATCAAAGCTAGTCAACACAGATACCATGTGTCTGTAATCGTGTATAATGTTTTCCTGGTTCTGTTCCCCTCACTCAGCATCAGATCATGTTAAGTCTTTCCAGGTTTTTCTGAAGTCCGTCTGCTCCCCATTTCTAATAGCACAATAGTATTCCATTACATTCATATACCACAACTTGTTTAGCCATTCCCCAATTGATGGGCATCCCCTTGATTTCCCGTTCTTTGTCACCACAAAAAGAGCTGCTATAAATATTTTTGTAGATATGGGTCCCTTTCCCACTTGTGTGATCTCTTTGGGATACAGCTGTAGAAGTGGCATTACTGGGTCAAAGGGTATACACTTTTTTGTAGCCCTTTGGGCAAAGTTCCAAATTGCTCTCCAGAATGGCTGGATCAGTTCACAACTCCAAAACCATGTAACGATGTTCCAATTTTCCCACATCCTCTCCAGCATTTATGATTTTCCTGTTTCGTCATATTAGCCACTCTGACAGGAAAGATGTGGTACCTAAGAGTTGTGTTTGATTTGCATCTCTGTAATCAGTAGTGATTTAGAGCCTTCTTTCATATGCCTATAAATATCTTTAATTTCTGCCTCTGAAAACTGCACGTTCATATCTTTTGACCATTTCTCAATTGGGGAATGACTTGTATTCCTATAAATTTGACTCAGTTCCCTGTATATTTTAGAGATGAGGCCTTTATCAGAGACACTAGTTGTAAACACTCACAAGTTTTAAAGAGATAATGGAGGCGATGTAGCATGGTGGAAAGATCTTTGGAGTTGGAGAACCTGGGTTTGAATCTTCCTCCTGCCACTTTTTATCGGTGTGGTCTTGGGCAAGTCTTTTTCTGTTTGAGGGCTTCAGTTTTCTCATATTTAAAATGAACCCTTCTGTCTAAAAGTCTCTGATGCTATGTTGACCATCCATAGAATTCCTAATTGGAGCAGTGAGGGTTGTGAAGGGACCTTGACACAAAATAGATTAAATTGATCAGTCTTTAAATTTCCAGGTAAAATAGCCAAGTTTATCAACTCTCTCCTTAAAGAGAAATTTGGAAATGATGACAATTGGATTGTAGTTGATTATAATTCAAGGCTTATTCCAGCTTTAATGTCAGTAGTTCCATAATAAAAAAAAAAAGTAAGACTTAATAGCAGTACAGAAAAATTAGTTTGAAAGGGTTTCACTTTAAAAGAGAAGGAATTGTTTGGTCAGGCCATTTGGTTTTTAAATGAAGTAGACCTACATTAGAGGAGTTTGAAAGCCAATTAAAATGTCTCTAGCATCTAAGAATTGCTAATCACATTTCATTGTTATCATATGACCTGAAGTGAATTATTCTTATTACTAAAAAAGTTGTGCCATTTTCCTTAGATCAGTTTTTATTCAACAGCTTCAAATTCACCATAAGTGTATAGTAAGACTTACAAATGTGTCAGATAAAAAAAAATTTTAAAAAATAAACAAATGTGTCAGATAAGTGCCTACTTGTAAGATAAAGTGTTTTCTAAATGTTTAGACTGGGCTTGAGGATGCTGTGAATAGTTATATCCCATCTCTGCTGAGACTAGGAGAAGGACTATGCCTGAACTGCCAATATTGTAGCTGATGTGAGGGAAAGGCAAGATCCACGATACCAGACACAGTTCCAAGAAGGGTAGTCAGAATGGAATTACATCTCTCTGACACTCCTCAAAATGTCTCTCCTCTAGAGGTATGAGCAATGTCATAGACTAAAGTATGCATACCCTACAGGGGTGGGGAAACATGGGGAAACCTCCTACAGGGATTTGAGATTCAGCCAAAGGGCTGCACTTGAGGACCTAGAGGGCCACGTGTGGCCTTGAGGCCACGGGTTTCCCAACTCTGCAATCTGTAGGAATTTTTTTTTGCTAGGCCCCAGTCTATATAAACAGTTTGATTTTTTTTCCTACCCTCCCCCCCCACTCCAAGATGGCATATATTCTGATTGCCCCATTCCCCAGTCAGCCCTCCCTTCTGTCACCCCACTCCCCCCATCCCCTTACTTTCTTGTAGGGCAAGATAAATTTCTATACCCCATTGCCTATATATTTTATTTCCCATTTGTATGCAAAAACAATTTTTTTTTGAGCATCTGCTTTTAGAACTTTGAGTTCCAAATTCTCTCCCCCCTTCCCTTCCCACCCACCCTCCCTAAGAAGGCAAGCAATTCAACATAGGCCACACATGTATCATTATGCAAAACACTTCCACAATAATCATGTTGTGAAAGACTAACTATATTTCCTTCCATCCTATTCTGTCCCCCTCTATTCAATTTTCTCCCTTGACCCTGTCCCTTTTCAAAAGTGTTTGCTTTTGATTACATCGTTCCCCAATCTACAATCTTTTCTATCATCCCCCCTTTTTTATCCCCTCCCCCCTACTTTCCTGTGGGGTAAGATATTTGATTGAGTGTGTATGTTATTCTCTCCTCAAGTCAAATCTGATGAGAGCAAGATTCACTCATTCCCCCTTACCTGCCCCCTCTTCCCTTCCAACAGAACTGCTTTTTCTTGCCACTTTTATGTGAGATTCTATCTCTCCCTTTCTCCCTCTCTCAATATATTTCTCACCCATTACTTTTATTTTTTTAGATAGCATCCCTTCATATTCAGCTCACCCTGTGCCCTCTGTCTATGTATATTCCCTTCAACTACCCTAATATTGAGGAAGGTCTCATGAATTACACACATCATCTTTCCATGTAGGAATGTAAACAAAACAGTTCAACTTTAGCAAGTCCCTTATTTCTCTTTCTTGTTTATCTTTTCATGCTTCTCTTGATTCTTGTATTTTAAAATGAAATTTTCTATTCAGCTCTGGTCTTTTCATTGAGAAAGCTTGAAAGTCCTCTATTTTATTGCAAATCCATATTTTGCCTTGGAGCATTATACTCAGTTTTGCTGGGTAGGTGATTCTTCGTTTTAATCCTAACTCCTTTGACCTCTGGAATATCATATTCTAAGCCCTTTGATCCCTTAATGTAGAAGCTGCTAGATCTTGTGTTATCCTGATTATGTTTCCACAATACTCAAATTGTTTCTTTCTGGTTGCCTGCAGTATTTTCAACAGTTTGATTTTTTAAAAATATTACAGAATCCATGAGCCCATGTGAGATATCTGATTTATCATCACAGTGAATGTCCAGGATGATTTTAAAGGTCTGAATGTAAGTGCATATTTTCTTAATATCAGTGCTTTTAATTATCTATGACAATGAATTAAGCGAATTTGGTCTGTTTCAGAACCCTCATCTAAAGCACAGCCATATGTACTTCTATTCATTTTTGATACTTTTATCACCTTAGTAATATATATTAATATGGCAAATGTGCAGAAGGGTGTACTAGAAGAATGGACAGGAAAATCCATAAGACAGCTCAATATTATAAGGCCTAAATTAGGTTATCATGCACACAATGATTAGCGTGTTTGACAGGGCTTCCATACGAATTTTCACTAAAATATCCTCTTGAACCTTGTCCACTGTGTCCAAGGGTTTTGTTTTTTCTATACTTTAAAAGAAATAGTCCAGGGTTTTGACTTTTGCCAATAATGCTATTCATGTTTTCAGTGACCTCCTCCCAAGAAAATGGTGCCCATTTAAAATAATAGTCTTATGTAGAATTACAGTGAATGGTGAATATAAAAGAAGTTCCCCAGTTTTTTTTTGTCAAGTAATTTTTTTTTACACGTCCCTCCTTCTACTGTTCAAATATGGGATCAAAAAGTCACTCCACGTCTGGTCTCCTTTGTGCATTAAATATACCACCTTTAAAATATAGGGCAATTTTACATCCTAAAACAAACATTTTTGGGATGGTGGGACATAATCTTAAAGAAAGAAATGATTTTATGAAACGTTAGGCATATATGAACTCTATTAGTCCTTAAGTAGTTGTTCAGCTATTGTCATCCAGGCTCCTTTATGTCATTTCTATAAAGTTGATAAAGATTTAGTACTGACTGCATATTACCTTTCATGAAAATTTTCACTTATGCAAAAATCATTGATGCCAGCTGCACCCCTGATAAGTGCTCAAACCTGTATGGTGTTCAGTAATAGCCTGTATGACCACTAGAGATACAATTCTCTATAGCATGTTTGACCGCTGACAGTTAAAGAATGAATTCCCCCACCCATCCATCCTATTGATGATTTGCAGTACTATTTGTCAGGTATTGGAACTCCCTAAAGTTTGCGGCCCCACCATGGGGTTGGGTGAGAAAAACAAGTCTGGGTGTAGAAGAAAAGCTACTTCTGTTATGGCTCTTAAAGGGGAAAGAAAGCCCTCTAGCTCAAAAGTTAGACTCTTCCCCACCCAACAATAATTACACAAAAGTCCATCACAAATAGGGAATAGTTAGTAAACTCATTTATCCAAGCAAAACAACACATAGAAATTAGAGAGGTTCTACAGATTAGAATATACCAGAAATAGGCTAGTAAACTCTTTCGCTGGGAGGGAAATCAGATCTCAAATCAAATCATCAGTGTGAGAACAACTTCAGTCAGGGATATCCTTTCTCAGCAGGCTCTTGAATTTTAGTTCCTGGAGGTCAAAGAACATGTATGGGACTAGCTCTCACAAATGTCTGAGGCTTGGAGGGCTTCAGTCTGCCATTTAAAATCTTTCTTTCTCAACCACCTCATGGCACTCCATTCTCAGAAGAATGTCTAGACCCAACTCAACTCCCTTAAGTCTCTTAAAGGCAGTACAAAGAGTCACATTCAGTGTTCTCTCCTCCAATCAGGAATCATATCTCCCTCTGCATACCCAACACCTCACAAAACCACCCCAGGCTTGGGTGGAAATCTGGCTACAAATGTTTACTGTTGTAATCATATGACTGATACCATCTTAAAAGAAGAATTGGCTAGAACTCAGTGGGAGGGGAGTAAAAGGGAAGGTAAAACAAAATATGAGGCCCAATTTAATGCAAATTACTACAAAAAAAAGTAGAAGAGAAAATTCATTGTGAAAGGGGGCACTCTTGTGAATGCAATGGTTAAGGTTATTTAGTGGAAGAAAGCAGCAAGAAAATCGTATTAGGGCATACATTTTATCGCTTCATGTATCTTCTAATACTAGAGATAGCACCTCCTAGGAAGTCATTCTACTTCAAGACTAGACAAATACAATAGGTAATAATTCAGATTTTTTTTTTCCCTTAAAGGATGGGCTTTTCCTCTGTAGGTAAGAAGCATCATATTTCAGGGGAAAGAACATTTGACTTGGAATCAGGCAACACCTGGGTTTGAATCCCGATTCTGGTGCTTATGACCTGTGTGTCCTCAGCGAAGTCAAATAATACCTTAGGGCCTTAGTTTCTTCTCCTGTAAAAATGAAGGGATGAAATTGAAAGAATCCCCAAAGAGACCAGAAGGAAATTCAGAAGGGGACCCAAATAAGCAAGGAGGAGTTAGTGCAAAGGGAGGATACAGATACTCTTTGCCTATTTGTAATCCAACCAGATTGTAACTTCTGTCCTTGAGTGAGCAAGGGTTTAGTACTATGTGATGACTAAAAATCTTCTAATCAACTGAGAAGTGAGAAGAATTGATGACTCAGGGGGTACTCAGCCTGAATTGAATGTACATTACAAAATTCTCAGTCTCTTTTCCTTCCGGCCAGTGAGCAGTGAGTGTGACCTTAAGCTGACCTATGGGGGGTTTAACTGAATAACTGACCACATTTGCTCACCTGGCTGCTCTGTGTCTGAGCACATAGTGCTTCTCTTTCTTTTGTGTTTATTCTTTCCTTATCTTAAGTGAATAAGTATTCTGAGATAGGAGTGTCCTGGTAACTCTGTGAGTTTGGGAAATGTCCAAAGTCCCATCAGAACCCTTAGTGGACTGACTGACAACTGGATTTGATATGAGAGTCTTCCAGGGAACTCACACAGGGCAAGCCCTCACATGGTGGTCGGAAGAAGCAATACAAAGACACTCTCAAGGTCTCTCTTAAGAACTTTGGTATTCATTGTGTGACATGGGAGATGCTGGCATAGGACTGCTCAGCATGGCATGCTCACATCAGAGAAGGTTCTGTGCTCTGTGAGCAAAGCAGAATTGAAGTAGCTTGAAAGAAAAGTGAGATGCGCAAATTTAGCGAATCTACCCCAAATATTCACATGGACTATTTGTGCCCAACCTGAGGTAGAACATTCTGAGCTTGTGTTGGTCTGATCAGCCACAGTCCGACACACTGTGACTTGACTCTAACATAGTGATGTCGTTTTGGTCCTGTTCGAGAATGAAGGATAACAACCAACCAACCTTCTAGAGACATTAGCAGTAGCCACAGGGATCCAAGGGGATCAGGCAGCAACTTTGTGGGCATTGCAAGGATCTGGAGAAATTGCTGGGCCCCATTGGAATGGCTTGGTCAGCAGCTCCTGAGCTGGGTGAGGAGTCAGCTCAGCACTAGTTCAGCCTAGCATAGAAAATATATTTATGGTATACTTGCTTCATAAGAAAAAAGGATTTCCTGGGCTAGGAGTAGAGAGATAACCCTTGTAGATAACCTACATGTGTTATCTACATGTGCCTTGTGTGAATATGGGGAGACTGCACTCCCGGTTTGGCCGGGGAGAGGGGAGAATCTTTTATTCTAACTGTTCTTAGTACACCTTAATATATCCCTTTTATAAAGGCTAATGGAGCAGAACTGATTTTGATTTGATAATAAGCAATAGGAGCTATGGTATTAAAAGCCACAAACCCTCCTGGTTACACTTTAGAGCCTTAAAGGGAGTGATAGCAAGCCAACGATTTGGGGAACCAAACCTTGAATGCAAATACTCATTTGGGGAGGCTACAGTAGTATGATGTTAAATTGAATTATATACTTAAAAACAGTTGGATGTAACAGAAATTCACTGTTTCATATATCCTTTTTTTTCCTATGGAAATGTTCATGGTGGTTACATTTATGGTAAAAAAAAAAATTAAAAATGAAGGGGTTGGAGCAGATATAAGGTCCTTTCTAGTTCTAAATCTGTGTCCCATAGGGAACTCGTTCATTCCAACCAACACGTGACTGGCTGGTTTTGCTGCTTTAAAAAGCATTTGTCCTTTAAGCTTTTTCAAAGATGTAAAACCTGCCCATAGGAAAAGGGTGCGTGGATTAAGTTCAGCAATCAATACAGAGAGGTAATAGCAGAAAAACCAGTTGAAACTAGGTTTATGTCAGGTCGTCAGTTCACATACGACATACAAGCCTCAACAAGCAAATGTGAATCAGTCTAAAAGGTTGTGTTACAGCAATGGATGAACAAGGCCTCTTTGGAACCTACAGTGGCCCTGTAAACCACCTGATCATGTACATTACATATTTAATGAAAGCTTAAAGTCTCGTTGTAAATAGTGTACAGTCTCATTGGTCAGGAAGAATCCCAGCCTCTTAACCTTTCATTTTAATTTGTCATGTTAAAAATCTCTGTGAAGCAAGAGGAGGAACGTGAACAGAAATGGCCCCAGGCACCCTCAGGGCTGCACTCCAAGGGCTAACATGTAGCCCAGCCTTGACAAGTTTGCTTCCTGAAAAAGCCCTCCATGAACATGTCCCCAAGCACCAAGTGACTCTAATGAAGGAGAAGTGAAGAGAAGGAGGCCTATAGCTTGTGGACTTGTGAGGGAGGAACTACCCAAAGTTTAATCCTGACTTTGTCCCAGATTTATTGGATGTCCCTGGGCAAGGCACTGATTGTTTCAGTTTCCTCAACTGGAGAAAAGGCATTATCCTGCCAACCAGCTTCACAGGGGTGTGGTTCAAATTAATTAAATTCTATAAAGAGCTTCGAAAGCCTTGGATGAAAGATGCTTCTCTAAGTAGAAAGAATCACCATTTGTTTGCACTGAGGTAAGAGAAATATAAAAATCATTCTCATGAGGACTAAATAAGAAAGACTTTTTTTTTCTGGATTAGCCATCATAATCATATTTTATTTAAGAGGAAAGAAGGGATTTGTTATAATTTTAGCTCAAATATAACGTGATTCAGTCTTTGGCTCTAGAATTCTGATTTGAAAATGAAAGCCAAGGCAGAAAAGTAAAAATCAGAAATATTTACACATATGGGAGAAATCTCTCATTTACCTTCATCTCCTCTGTAAGCTAATAGTCTATTTATTTCATAGGAATAACTAAATCAAAAAGGGCTACTTGTGTATAAAACACAGTAAACTTAATTTTTACTTGCTGGAATCATTTAAGGCCAGAAAAAAAAAATTCACTTTCTGTACTAGGAAATCCTCCTTAGGTTTCTGATGAGAACTGAAGAAAGTATTAGGATCACCCCAAATTCAGCATAATGTATGCATTGTTTTCCTCAAAAGGATATAAGCTCCTTGAAAGCAGGGACTGTTTCATTTTTACCAGTGTATCTTCAGCACCTCATACAATTCCTGGAAAATAGTAGATGCTTAATAATTGCTTGTAGATTGATTGTTTCTCATTGAAATGATTACTTAGCTAAATAGTTTAATTATTGATTATTGTGTAGGTCAAGGTTTCTTCCTCCCTAGCAACTTCCTACCACAGTGAAAATGATTGATTTTTTAAAACACACACACAAATCAAAGGCTTCCTTCTCCCTTAGTATTCTTTTAGTAACAGCTTTTTTTAAAATGTTGGTTCAGAGTTATAATCAGAGGCGATATTTATTCTATTGTGAGTTGGATTGTGGTACTAGGTTAGAAGAACATAGTCTTGGACATTCTCGTTTTGGAATTTCTATTTTCTATCCTCATTATAAGCAGAAGGGAGAAATGAATGAGTAATATTATTAAAACATTTTCAGACAGAAAATAGTTTTATTCAATTTTAGTTAATATTCTCAGTAATGAACAAGTTCATATTTCCTTTGTTAAAAAAAAAACAAACAAAATGAAAAAACTTGTTCATCCACCCTGATTTCAACTCTAAACCTTAATTGCAAGATTGATAGCAGTGCAATAAACTGGTTTAGTTTTGGTTGGATGATGAGTGATTCATCTCTTCCTCTGGCCCATCTGCCCTGTTCTGATACGTGATACGTAGGCATGGTATTTAAAATGGCTCTTTACCAAAGGGATAGTCATATAATTTTCACTACTTAGCCCACATAGACAAACCATAGTGTAAGAAACCATAGAGTAAATAATACAGAAGATGGTATAGAATTAGAAATATATTTTTAATCTGATTTTTCTCTCAATGTTCTAGAAAACAGCTTCCTATCTTCAAATTTCAAAATGTTATAGTCTTAATTGTTGACAGTTTCTTCTTGGTGGGGTCCATAAATGAATTTTTAAAAAATCTTGTTTTTATCTTGCTCAGCTGCTGATAGTACTTAGAGCTAAAAGGGATCTTAGAAATTATGAGTCTAACTCCCTCATTTAATAGAGGAAGAAATAGAGTCAGATCAGATAAGTTACTTTTCCTAGGTCATACAATATGAGTCAGAAATCAAACCCGGTCTTCTGACTCCAAATGCAGTGCTCTTTCCAGTGTGCCAGATTCCCTTGGGATAGAAACCTGAATTATCATGCCTCAGAGTCAGTTACTCAAGCAAATTTTCCTAACTTTTTTTCCCCAGTAGTTTTCCCTGTTGCCTCTAGGATAAAACACAATTTACCCAACCTAACATTTAAGGCTATTCACAATCTGGCTTCAACCTACCTTTTTAAGCTTCATTTCATATTTGTTCCCACCTCAAACACTGTGTTGCAGCCATTGTGGAACATTATCTATTGATCAAACTCAACCGACTATCTCCACCTGTGTTCCTTCACACAGAATTTTCCTCATGCACATAATGCCATGCCTCCTCATCTCTACTTCTCACAGTCCTTCAAGGCTCAGGGTCTGTTTGTGAAGAACCCTCATATCTCCTCCAATTGTTAGTCTTCTCTTGTGTCTCATATCAGCTTGTATTGACTTATGTGTATACATGTCGTCTTCTCCTAGTACAGTGTACTAAAAGATGTCGACACACACTGAACCACACTGCTTATTCGAATCATACTTTGTTTATGATGGAGACAATAGAAAAAAAAACTTAAGTAGGTTTTTTTTACTACCTTTAGGAGACATTTTAAAAAAGATGTTTATTGATGCTTTAAAAAAAACCCATTATTACTATTTCCTTGTTACCTCCATTTCTTCTTCCCTTAACCCCCTCAACTCATAGAATCTTCCCTTGTAAGACAGTACAGTTCTATACCCCATTTCTCGCCTATAAATCTGTTGCATAATGGGAAGAATGTTTCCTCATCAGTCCTCTGTTAAGTGGTTAAGAGGGATCATTGCATGATCCAAGTTCTGATTTGTTTTTGGTTTTGTTTTTCTTTACTGTGGTTTTCCTTTATATTATTGTGATCACAGTATATTTTATTCTCTTGGTTTTGCTTTCTTAGCTCTGCATCAGTTTACACATAGTCTTCGAAAGTTTTTTGGTATTCTTATTGTTTCTTACATTGTATTAATAGTATGTTGCATTTGTAAACTACAATTTAAGACCATTGCTTTTTGTTTATTTGTGTTGGTTTACTTTTAAAGCTATTGATGATCCTTTAGCTATAATATCAAATGGAGACCCATGCTCACCAAAGATGTCTACCACTTGCCATGAAGGAAATCCAGGGCAGAGTTCAAATAGAAAAAAGATTCCCTGTATTTCTGAGATATGTTTGACTCTAGACACCCTGGTGGTTCAGGCTCAGACAAGATGAGATACTTAAGATCAACTAATATTTAATAAAAGGAAGTTTACTCAACAGTAGCACGGAAAAAAATATTCAATAAAGATAACAATATTGTTTCACTTGGACATAGCTCCACTCATCTCTGCATTTGCCACTGTGGTACCCATGGTCAGTAGAATGTGTTGACTTGAGATCAGTGAGAAGTCTGCTAAGTCCGAGGAACCCCAATTACTGGAAGCTGGACTTTTATATTTTCGGCAACAGGGAAACTACATCAATGATCTGAACCTTAGTTCCCTTTCTCTAATAAGTATAGAGGATGGTTTCATTGCCTATTTAGCATTAGTCTATGCTTCAAGGAAGTGCTAGCCTTTTTAAATTATGTGCAATGAATTTCTGCTGCACAATCTTTCTTATTGACATAGATCCCAATCAAATTAGCAGTAGATGCTGTTCCCACCAAACATATAAATGGTGAAGGCCTCCAGATTCCTGATAAAAATAATGCTGTGCTGAAACTCAGAACATTATAGAGCTTTCTGAAAGAAATCCATAATCATTCAAAGGGTTTGGCCCAAGTATTCACACAGGAAAATCTATGCTATTGTCAAGAGTATGATATACATTTGGATTGAAAGCACGCAGAGATAGCCTACTAATATAGTGTGGAGGCAGAGGGAAGGAGAGATGGGGACAGATGCTAAGTATATATAGTGTACTGGGCACGGAAATGAACAAGAGCAGGAAAATGTGATCAAGAGCGTTTGGTAAATTGAGTAGAACTTTCAGTTACCGCATGCTTCACTTCCCTCCCATTTGTGCTTCCGACACTACAGACTTTTGCCACTATGACTCAGCTGGCCTCCCACCATGGAACTTCCTTTAGCATCTGGCTATATCCTGCAATAGAATCTCTGCCATGCCAGCTCCTTCTGCCATTGGCGACTTCTTTTTGGAGCCTCTATTTTGGGGATGGGCTCAAGACAGCCATGCTTCTAACTCTAAGGACTTTGTCATCATGTCCCCCAGCCCCAATTTCCAGCCTCTTTTATGAATGGTCTTCTCCAATTAAAATATAAGCTTCTTGAGGGCATTGACTATTTTTATTTTCACTTCTATTTGTATTAATAATAATAACAGCAATAATAGCTAGCATATATATATAACATATATGTAATATATAACATACATATAATATATACATACATATATATGTATGTATATATGTATGTATGTATGTGTATATGTATATATATAGTGCCTACTATGTGCTATGTGCAAGGCATGGTTCTGTTATCATTCATATTTTACGGTTGAGGAAACTGAAGCAAACAGAGGTCAACTGATTTGCCCAAGGTCATATGGTAAGTATCTATGATCAGATTTGAATTAAGGTCTTCCTGACTTCAAGTCTTGTGATGGATTTACCACAATCACTACCGCTAGCTAACCGGTACTTAGTGCTTTTAGCTTTGAAAAGCACTTTATAAATATTATCTAATTTTTTTCAGATTATCTCATTTTACAAACTAGGAAACTGAGGGAAAATGAAATTAAGTGATTATGCCACACAACCTAAGTGTCTGAGTCTGGATTTGAACGCAGGTCTTCCTGATTTGAGGCCCAGCACTCTATCCACTGGGCCAATGAGCTGCATGCTTCTTCTAAGGAAGTGGATTCGTCATCTAGTGTGAACAAAGACAGTCAAGAGACCTAGAGGAACTTAAAGAAACTTCCAGTGGATGTTCAGTGAGAAGTACATGCACAGAATGAAAAGGTGTCACTGAGCTGTATGAACTGTGATCTGAGAATGTACGTGGGTCCTTGAGATGACACATCCACTGAAGGAGTAAATATAATAATAACAGCATATTCAACAAACAGTACCCGCCCCCATCACCTGTCCTGCTTCTAGTCAAGCCCTAAGAGTTATGATCTGGGGAAGCAACTCTTGTGGAGAAGAGGCCAGACATCCCCAACAAAATTCATCCATATTCAGCTGTCATGCACTGCCAAAAAGAATAGAGGAGAAAATGTGACATACCATAGTCAAGACGATGGTAAACAGTAAAGGAAAATAACTCTTTTAGTCTCTCAGGAAGTAGCGGAGTTTTAGCAGAGTGAGGTGTCAAAGGGAAGGACTGAAATGAGAAAGAAAGAGGTGAAATCCAGATTTAATGGTTGGAGTGAGTCCCAGGAGGGAGAAATATATTCTGTAAGGAGAGAGCAGGATCTTATAATATGTGTAATCTGCCCAGATTTGGTTCTCAGACCACAGCCTATGAGATAGTGTTGTGCCTCCATAGATAGCATACTGACCCAGGACAAGAGGAATCAGAATTCCCAGAGGCAACCAGAATCATGAGAGGCCACAGATCCAAAGAGGAAATTTCATGGTAAATGGAAAAGAAAATTATCATGGAAAGGGCAGGGATAGAAATGTACCACATGATCAGTGACAGTAAAATTTCTATCATTGAGTAATATTTCTAACCTCACTAAATCCTAAAGAAAATGCACCAGAGTGCACCAGAATAGAAATAAGAAGTAAAGAGGCAAGATCTGCAAGGCAATAACAGAGAAATTGTTTAGAAGATAGAACTAAAAATAGATTCTTTAGAAGCTTTAATTCCATGAGATATACAGAGACTAAAGAAGGAATAAATAAATATAAGGGCCATTAATCAAAGAATAAATGTTTGGAATAGACAGAAAAGGAAGAGAATTAATGTAGAGAGTGAAATAAAGAAATCCTTTTTAGAAAAATGGAAGGAAAATGAAAGGAAAAAAAGCCCAACAAACAAAAATAGTGAATGGGGAGCTAAGGAAGGAACATTTCAATTAACTACTTAACTGAGAGGAAAAAAAGAAATGGAAGAATTAGATAACTGGACAAAAGGAAGAAAAAAAAAGAATTATTAAATCAAACTCCACAACTAAGGAAAAGGGTACCAAATGGGTGAGGGGAAGAGAGACTGGGAATAGAAATGGCTTAAAATAGATTAAGCAAAAATAGCTCAAAGACACAGTTTGTTTTCTTTAAAAAGAATGAGTGGCAAAAATTCTAATTCAGAAAAAGTAATATTACAGAAAAATAGAAAGGAACATAGGCCTATCTTTAACTTTTTAAATATGAATGGATACAAAACTCGATAAAATAATAACAAAATTCTTTTGGATAAATGAAAGGTCTAAAATATCAAGGGGAATAATGAAAAGAAGTAGGGATAAAGGGGGAACAGGACTTCTAGACCTCAAACTATATTATATAGCAGCAGTCATTAAAACCATCTGGTATTGGTTAAAGGCTAGAGAAATAGATCAATGGAACAGACAGAGTCAGGAAGATTCAAAGACAAGAGAAGTCAACCCAGTGTTTGATAAAGTGGAAAACAAATTCCCTAGCAGGGGAAAACAAACTCCTTCTTTGATTAAAAAAAAAAAAAAACAAAACTACTGGGAAAACTGGAAAACAAGTCTGGCAAAAATTAGATTTAAATCTACACCATTCTCCACAATATATTCTAAATGGATATGTAACCTTAATATTAAAGAACATACATAAAAAATTAGAAGAGAAACAGAGTATATTCCTCTCACAGCTGTGGTAGATGTATTCTTAACCAAACAAGGAATAGCAGCAATTTCCAAATATAAAATACATAACTTTGATTATTTGAAACCAAAAAGCTTATGCACAGACAAAATTAAAGAAGGGAAGTGGTTAAATGGGGAAAAAAAATCTTTATATCAAATTTCTTTGTTAAGGGTTTGGTATCTAAGATATGTAAGCAATTTAAAAAAAAGACATATATATACACATACATATACATACACAAACACATGTACTAATAGCTATTTCCCAGTAGATAAATGATCAAAGTATATGAATGAGTAGTTCTCAAAAGAATTGCAAATTATTCATCCATATGAAAGAATGCTCCAGATCACCTATGATAAGAAAAATGGATATGAAAACAATACTGACCTTTCACCTCAAAAAATAGCAATTGTCAATGTTTGGAGGGTTATAGAATGATAGACACACTAACGCATTGTTGGCGAAGCTGTGAAATGTTCCAACCATGCTGGAAAGTAACTTGGAATTATGCAAAGTGACTAAAATGTCCATACCCTTTGAACCAAAGACTCCATTACCAGCCTCATATCCCAAGGAAGATATTGATAAGAAAGTCCTCATATACACAAAATATGTTTAGCAGTACTTTTTGTGTACAGCTAAGAATTGGATACAAATTAGATGCCCGTCAGGGAATGGCTAAACAAATTATGGTACATAAATGTCATGGAATATTACTGTGCTATAAGAAATGATATATGTGATGAATACAGAGAAGCATGGGAAGATCTATATGAACTGATCCAGAGTAAATTAGGCAGAGCCCCCCAAAAATATGTATAATAACTATAACAAAGCAAATTGAAAGAATGACATACCAAAAAAAATCAAAAGTGAACGTAACAAAGTTATAAATATCCAACAGGACTGGAATGAAGACATATGGGAAGATACCCCCAATTTACCCCTTCAAGGAGGTGGGAGATCCACACATGTTACACATTGCACATGTTTTTGGGCCTTTTCCAGGTGCAGACCAGTTGTGCTGGGTTTTGTTTTTCTTTTTTTGTCTGTAGAGATACTGTTTGTCATATGGAATGACTCTCTAGGAGAACAAACAACCTGGTGATGTCAGAAACAGAAAATATCAATAAAAATGTTTTTTAAAAATGTGAATGAATTTAAAATCTAATAAAATGAGAGCAACAGATTGATAAGCCAAAACAATCTCTTGCTTACAAGAAGCATATCTAAAAATCAAAGACATATGGAATTAAAAGAACTAAAATTTACTGTGCATCAAATGAATACAAAAAAGAAGGTGTCAAAACCATGCTATCAGGCAAAGCAAACACGGATTCACAATATAAGCAGAGCTAAAGATGCATAATACGTTATACTTAAAATTATTTAGGTCCAACCTTGTCACCCCTCTACTCTATAAATTCCAGTGGCTCCTATTGACTGCAGGATCAAATATAAAGACCTCTGTTTGCCATTAAAAAAGCCCTACATAACTTAGATTCCCTCCTACCTTTCTTCTTACACCCTACTCCGTGCCACATACTCTTTGACCCAGTGATACTGGCCTCCTTGCTGTTCTGTGCACAAGATATTTCATTTCTCACCCCTTGGCATTGTCTCTGGGTATCCCTCATGCCTGGAACACTTTCCCCAGTCATCTCTTCCTTCTGGCTTCCTATAAGTCCCAACAAAATCCTATCTTCTATAGGAAGCCTTTGCTAACTCCTCTTAATTCTAGTGCTTTCCCTCTCAATTATTTCCTTGAGGACAGAGAATATCTTTTACTTCTTTTTGTATCCCAAGTACTTAGCACAATGCCTTGTACATAATAGGTGCCTAATAAACATTTATTGACTGGTACTGAAAGGAACCATAGATGACAAAACAGATATTAATAAAAACATATGTTCCAAATGAAATTAACTGAATTGCAAGAAGTTAGAAATAGTAACATAATGATCACAGGAGGCTTTAGTGTCCCTCTCTCAGTTCTGGACAAATATTACAGAAAAATTAAACAAAAGTGAAAATACAGCAGTGACCAAATTGCTACAGAAGCTGTATTTGTAGCATCTTCTAAATTGTGCTGCTAAAGAATATATACATTTCAGGTGCAGTGAGTAGAGCACTGGCCCTGGAGTCAGGAGGTCCTGAGTTCAAATCTGGCCTCAGACACTGGACACGTGTGACCTTGGGCAAGTTACTTAACCCCAATTGCCCTGCCAAAAAGCAAAAATATGTATACATACATACATACATACATACATACGTACGTACATTTCTCAGCACCAGATGAAACTTTTGCGAAAATTGGCCATCAGGGCACGGAGTTATCAGAAATAAACAGGGGGTGGTGGAGGTGGCATGGCAGTGGCAGCAGCAGGAAGCTCCTGCAGCTGCTCTCAGAGCTCCAGCGTCAGCTGCTTCCAGAGTCCTTGGCTCACACAGTGGGAGGAATCAAGCTGTGGATCAGATCAGGAGTGCAAGGAGCACTTCACTGGCACAGAGTTAGGTTCTCTTGCTGTGCCCTGCTTAGATCTGGGTCATGATCCTGGTTGGCAGTTCTTGGGGGAGGAGGGCGCTGCTGTGGCCGAGCTTACTGTGACTGGGGAGTAGAAGCAGCTCTGAAAACAGCAGTGCAGTCCCTAAAGCTTGTGACAAAGTACTCTCTATAAGCAGTCATACCCTGACAAAAAGCTCAAAGGTCAAGTAGTTGGCTGGGAACATGAACAGGCAGCAAAAACGGACTCAGATTGAGACTCAGACTTTGGAATCTTTCTTTGGTGACAAAGAAGACCAAAACATACAGCCAGAAGAAGTCAACAAAGTCAAAGAGCCTACCTCAAAAGCCTCCAAGAAAAACATGAACTGGTCCCAGGCCATGGAAGAGCTCAAAAAGGATTTGGAAAAGGAAGTTAGAGAAGTAGAGGGAAAATTGGGAAGAGAAATGAGAGTGATACAAGAAAACCATGAGAAACAAGTCAATGACTTGTTAAAGGAGACCCAAAAAATACTGAAGAAAATAACACCTTAAAAAATAGACTAACCCAAATGTCAAAAGAGCTCCAAAAAGCCAACGAGGAGAAGAATGCCATGAAAGGCAGAATTAGCCAAATGAAAATGGAGGTCCAAAAGACCACTGAAGAAAATACCACCTTAAAAATTAGATTGGAGCGAGTAGAAGCTAGTGACTTTATGAGAAGTCAAGATTTTATAAAACAGAACGAAAGGTTTGAACAAATGGAAGACAATGTAAATATCTCATTGGAAAAACCACTGACCTGGAGAATAGATCCAAGAGAGATAATTTTAAAATTATTGGTCTACCTGAAAGCTGTGATCAGAGCCTACACATCAACTGTCTAGAAATTGTAAAGGAAAACTTCCCTGATATTTTAGAGCCAGGGGGTAAAATAGAAATTGAAAGAATCCACCTACCGCCTCCTGAAAAAGATCCCAAAAAGAAAACTCCTAGGAATATTGTCACCAAATTCTAGAGTTCCCAGATCAAGGAGAAAATACCACAAGCAGCCAGAAAGAAACAATTTGAGTACTGTGGAAACATAATCAGGATAATACAAGATCTAGCAGTTTCCACATTAAGGGATCAAAGGGCTTGGAATATGATATTCTGGAGGTCAAAGGAGCTAGGATTAAAACCAAGAATCACCTACCCAGCAAAACTGAGTAGAATGCTCCAAAGCAAAATATGGATTTTCAGTAAAATACAGGACTTTCAAGTTTTCTCAATGATAAGACCAGAGCTGAATAGAAAATTTGACTTTCCAATACAAGAATCAAGAGAAGCATGAAAAGGTAAACAAAAAAGAAAAGTCATAAGAGACTTACTAAAGTTGAAGTGTTTTCTTTACATTCCTACATGGAAAGATGATGTGTGTAATTCATGAGACCTTTTCTTAGTATTAGGGTAGTTGAAGGGAATATACATATATATATATATATAGACAGAGGGCACAGGGTGAGTTGAATATGAAGGGATGATATCTAAAAAAATAAAATAAAAGTAAGGGGTGAGAAATATATTGAGAGAGGGAGAAAGGGAGATAAAGAATGGGGTAAATTATCTCACATAAAAGTGGCAAGAAAAAGCAGTTCTGTTGGAAGGGAAGAGGGGACAGGTGAGGGGGAATGAGTGAATCTTGCTCTCATGGGATTTGACTTGAGGAGGGAATAACATACACACTCAGTTGGGTATCTTACTCCGAAGGAAAGTAGGGGGAATGGAATAAGAAAGGGGGGATGATAGAAGGGAGGACAGATAGGGGGAGGAAGTAATCAAAAGCAAATACTTTTGAAAAGGGACAGGGTGAAGGGAGAAAATTGAATAGAGGGGGACAGGATAGAATGGAGGGAAATATAGGTAGTCTTTCACAACATGATTATTATGGAAGTGTTTTACATAATGATACATGTGTGGCCTATGTTGAATTGCTTGCCTTCTTAGGGTGGGTGGGAAGTGAAGAGGGGAGAGAATTTGAAACTCAAAGTTTTGAAAATAGATGCTCAAAGAAAAAGTTGTTTTGTCTGCAACTGGGAAATAAGATATACAGGCAATGGGGTATAGCAATCTATCTTGCCCTACAAGAAAGTTAGGGGAAAGGGGATGGGGGGGAGAATGGGGTGACAGAAAGGAGGGGTGACTGGGGAATGAAACAATCAGAATATATGCCATCTTGGAGTGGGGGGGAGGGTAGAAATGGGGAGAAAATTTGTAACTCAAAATCTTGTGGAAATCAATGTTGAAAACTAAAATATTAATAAAATATGAAACATGAGAAAGAAAAAAATACATAGAGAAATGAAAAAAAGTGAGAAGTA
Organism: Trichosurus vulpecula; assembly: GCF_011100635.1. Classification (NCBI taxonomy): domain Eukaryota; kingdom Metazoa; phylum Chordata; class Mammalia; order Diprotodontia; family Phalangeridae; genus Trichosurus; species Trichosurus vulpecula. Next base: position 70,052,197 of record NC_050578.1, read on the forward strand.
AACCATATACTTTTTGCAGCTATGGGCAAATATATTCTTAACCAAACAAGGGATATAGGCAATTACAAAAGGTAAAATAGATAATTTTGATTATGTAAAATTTAAAAATTTCTGCAAAACAAAATTAATGCTTTAAGAAGGGAAGCAATGGGGATAAATCTTTGTATCAGATTTCTCAGGAGTTTGGTATATAAGATACGCACACATATACACAATTAGCAGATACATATATATATATATACACATAATATATATATGTACATATATATTTATCCATGTGCACACACTAGATACAAAGATTATGCATACATAATTTAATATCATGAAAGATAAGTGGCTCAGTGGATAGAGCACCAGGCTTGGAATCAGGAAGACCTCAGTTCAAATCTGGCCTCAGACACTTCCTAGCTGCGTGACTCTGAGTAAATCACTTAACCCTCTTTGCTTTAGTTTCTTCATCTGTACAATGAGCTGGAGACGAAAATGGCAAACCACTCCAGTATTTCTACCAAGAAAACCCCAAATGGGGGTCATAAAGAATTGGACACTATTGATACAACACAACAGCAATAACATGATATTATATCTCTTTATTGTCTATGTCTGTGTCATACTGTGATGAAAATGACCACATCATAATGACCAGAATCCATCCCTCAGTACATAAGTGGTCAAAGCATATTTACAAATAATCTTCAAGAAAATTGCAAACCATTCACAATTATATGAAATAATACTCCAAATTAATAATTTTAAGAGAAATGAATGTTCGCATTCCAAAAGAACAGCAAGATTTCACTTCACCCCTAGAAAATTGACAAGATGACAAAAGATGGGAATAGTCGATGCTGAACATGTGTAGGAAAATAGCCACACTAATATATTGTTGATGCAGTTATGAATCAATGAAAATATTTTGGAAAGCAATTTGCATTTGATTATGCAAATAAAGCAACTAAAATGTTCATAACCTTTGACCCAGAGATTTCACTACTAGGAATCTGTCCCAAGGAAGTAACTGATAAGAATAAAATCCCTATGTACACCCCGAAATACAGCAACACTTTTTGTGGTAGCAAGGAACAGTTTATGCCTAAGGATTAGGGAATTTCTAATATTATCTAATTTCAAACTGTGGTACGTGAAATGTAATGGAATATTACTGTGCTGTAAGAAATGATGAATATGAAGAATGAAGAGAAGTATGGAAAGATTCATATGAAATGATGCAACCTGAAGAAAGCAGAGCTAAGGAGACAATATACACAATGATTATAACAATTTAAATGGAAAGAACAACCAAAAAAACTTATTGAATGTGAATGTTGCAGAATGACTGCAAAGAAAACGCATGAAAAGACAGCTCCGTCACTCTTTTGCAGAGGTGGAAGGCCCATGAGTGTGTAAATTGGATATATTTTCAGACTTTTTTGATAGGCATGGCTGCCTCCATGCTGAGTCAGGCAGTTGCCATCTCTTCAGCAGTCACTGACTCTCTCTGTTGGATGGGTTGCTTATCCTGGGCTTGCTCTTCCAGCTTCTGGCTCACCTCCTCTTTTCTGTGGGAATGTTATTGTGTCCTTTCAGAAAGGGTAGGGAGCCTTAGCTTAGGTTGGCAGAAGTCTTTCTTCTTTGGCTCACTCTGGGACTCAGCTCTGAGGTGTGTCACCTACCAGGCAGGCGGTGGGAGTGGTAGATCCTTTCTCATCTGCCAGTTTTTTCTGGTTCAGAGATGGGTACCCTCAGTGACATATCCTTGGTGAATAGCTAGTTGCATTTCCCCATCGCTGTTGGGTTCTTATGCAAATAAGTGGCTGAGGACAAAGATAGTGTGGCAATCCGTATTCAAAAGCAAATCCATCGTCTGTGCTGTCCTTTTCATGTGCTATTGAGGCATTCAAAGCCTCAGACCCCTTCTAAAGTGTGGAATGTTTCATCTACGCCTGGAAGAGCCTCCCCTTATGCTTCATTTTCTCTCTCTTTGTCATCTTCAATTTTTTCTGGAGTCTAAACAAGACACACCCTTACAATAGAATTAAACATTCCCCCCGAAACCTTGGCAGGTACATTGAGGGAGCGAGTATAAAAGGAATTAGATGTGTGTAGGAGTCAAGCCTAGTTAAAAAAAAAAAAGAACAGAAATATTTTAGGGAGATATGAAATGACTCACTAAGTAAGGGAAGAGAAAGGAACAGAAAAATACAAAAAGGCAGTCATTTAAATGCAAGGCTCTACTACTTTAACTTTGATAATGAGGAGCTTTGAAGGGCGGAAGCCATATTTGGCTCTAGCTAAAGAAATTGAGGAAGTATGATAATTATGACAAATGGTAAGTGTGGATGGTTGGATTACTTTTAAAATCCCAGTGTTGGTTTGCAGTGAGAGAGAGTGTTGTTCTATCCAGAAAATTATTTCCTTATAGTCTTAGTAAGTGATGCATCCACAAAAGATTAAATTGTTTATATCAATTAAAAATATAAAGATCATGTTTTATCTCAGTAGAATATAAATTCTTTGAGAGAAGATTCCTCCTTTGTCTTTCCCTCCCCAGAACCTAGCATCATTTGAATGGTTAGGTGAAATGAGTCTTCACGTGTGCCTTTACACACCCGTGGGCCTTCCACCTCTGCAAAAGAGTGACAGAGCCATCTTTTCATGTGTTTTATGACTGCATCTAACTAGTCGATTAAAACATCATTTATTCATATTTTCTAGTTCTAAACATATTGCTAAAGTTACCTACCAATGTAAGGCAAATTCAATATATATGCATGTGAACACAAAATTCTAAATTAAAAACCCGTACTAATTTTGATAGTTTTTCAAATTGAGGGTTTTTAAGAGATGCTTTACACTTTGCTATCTTTGGGTGTCTCTATGAGGTTTTTGTTTGTCAATCTGTCTGATAAGCTTCAAAGATAATAGTTTCATTGAACTGCTGGAAAGGAAGTTGTTATGTCTAGATTATTTCCTGTGGTAGACAAAGGGCTTTTCCAAATGTAGCTAAGTCAGAAATTAACAGACAGAAGCTGGCCACATATTTCATGCCAACACATTTTATCTTTCAAAACTACAAGTTGTTCTGAACTGTGATTTCAACAACTGAGGAAGGAGGGTGGAGATTATCAGAAGACCCCCTAAAAGCTATTCCCCTGAGAAGTTAGAAGACAAGAAACAATGGTATACCCAGGCTTCCATATAAATCTGGTGTTTGATAAAATTATAAGCAATATATTTATGATAGTATTAAAATATGTGTTGAATTGGATGTCTTTTAACAGGAAAGAAATAAATTGCTTTTCACAGGATAGCCCTTCAAACTCTTCAAAACAACTGTGTACAACCACATGCTGGAAATCACTAGAGCATTCAAGTATGGGAAATCAAAAGGAACACCAGTTCAGAAGAAATGAAAACACTGTCCAAAAAAGCCATCAGAGGGGGTTGGAGCTATGTGCTCATGACAGGGGCTAAGGGTGACTGAAGATATCTAGAGTTTCAAGGCAAAGCATTTTGAGGTCTCCTTCTCTAGCTCTGGCTGGGGATGGGTCATGGAGATGTCTTCTAATTCATTAGTTATCTAAACTGTGACTGGAGATTGAAATTGTTTGGTTTAACAGGAAAGCTCACCTTTATCTCTTGGGAAACCCTCTCTGTTATGAGGGCAAAGCCACTCTTTCCCTTTAAAGTCCCCATGGTCTGGACTTTCCCTTAGCTCTGTCCCCAGGGGAGGGGTTTCCATGAACCTATCTGGGAAATGGGACCATAGGGGAAAGAGTTTGCCAGAGGCCACTTGCTACACAGAAAACTTAGTAAGCCTCTACATTCTTTGGATGGGGAAATCCAGGAATGGTTTGGGTTCCTTTTGATCTCTTCTTTGGGAGAAGTCTAAGAATATGCCTTTTTCAAAGTTAAAATTTATATATACATACATATGTATATGCATGCATGCATATATGTGTATATATGTATGCATACATTTGTGTATGTACATACATATATGCATATATATCCAATTACCTGTAAAAATAATTTTAGCATTCTTTTAAAATATTTTGAGTTTCAAATTATTTCCCTCTCCCCTCCTCTCCTTGAAAAGGCTAACAATTTTATATAGGTTAAAAATGTGCAATGAGACTATGATTTCAATAAGAAATCTCTTTGATTTTGAGTCAGTTCCCAGCTGGTACCCCAGTAATTTAGAACGTATCTCCCTGTCTTCCTTTATGTCCCAGGACAACAAAGGTCTTGTTCAGCTACTTTTAACAAAGCACGACTATGGCTTTCTCCCCCACCCTCCCCACCCCAGGCAAAAAACACATAAATGCTATGAATAATATGTTGAAGAAACAGATCTCTTTTTTCTTTTCTTTTTTTTTTAAAGAACATTTGGCAAATACAGAAAGCAAAGACTTTTTTTTAAAGAGATAAAGAATGGAAAATAGACTCAGTGAGAAAGCTAACAGAGAGAGAAAAGGGGAGGTAAAGTTTTGTCATTCCAGCAACTGTGGAACAGCTCTAGTCTCTCCTTTTTGTTTCAGTATTCTCTCTACTGCAAATTCAGCTGTGGTCATGGCTTGTTAGGACCCCAATATACTCTCTGTTGAAATAATAAGACATGGATGCAGTAGTAGTGGAACCAATGGTGCTGGGAGGAACCCCTTCCCCTCCCCCTCCACCTGTTTTTCTTGCCTTTTCCTTGTCTGTCTGTCAATCTGTCTGTCTCTGTGGAGAAGTCACATTTTACCTTGAGATCGTCACTTACCTTACACGGAAACTTGTTCTCGCCTTTCTTTTGGATGAAAGGAGAAAGTTACTGTATTTTCAAACATGGTCACAGCCTTGCCATTCAGGGGTCAGGTAAGGAAGATGCTCAAATCCTCTGTCAACCAGCAGATATTGTCCCTAGAGATGTGCTACAATTGTTCAAATGAAAACTTTAAGAAACAGGATCTAAGAGGTGGAGATAAAAGGCAAAGAGTCAGGGATGGTTATTAGGTACCAGGGTTTGAATGCAGGTACAGGATTATAGCTCTAAGTGCAGGACATTGCCAACTCTTTTCCTAAAAACAAATTCTGTTTGCTTTTGGTCTCATTATTAAGATGTAGCATTATGATTTTAAGTGTCTGCCTTTTCATTAGAGAGTTTGGGAGCTGCCTACATGTTATGATAAAGCCCTCTAGGCCAAAAAACCTCTTCTACCATATTGCAATAACATTTGAAATTATACCTTTAGGAGCCATTGCTTTGTAACAAGGATAGGGAAAGGGGTATGTTTGGAAAGAAATGTGATGTAAAACTAAAAACGTCAACAAAACCTAGAAAAAGCCTAAACCTAAAACCTCACTCCTTTGAGTCAAGACATTACATTTCCAAAGTATCCTTTCCAAATACAAATACTCCTGAGACATACATGCGTTTAGTCATTATCAAATACTTTGGCATGAATTAATTTATGAAATTGCTTTCAGAAAATGGACAGAGGATAGTCTTGGGTTTGGTTTTTGGAAGGAAGGTAAAGGAAGTTTCAGGCAGTTAAGTGGCAGTAGATGGAGCACAGAGCTTGGAATCAGGAAGACCTGATCCAGCTTCAGACACTTGCTAGACCCTGGGCAAGTCACTTAACCCTGTTTGCCTCAGTTTCCTCATCTGTAAAATGAGCTGGAGAAAGAAATTGCAAAAATCACTCCAGTATATCTTCCAAGATAACCCCGAATGGGGTCACGAAGATTTGGATACAACTGAAAACAATGAAACAATAAGAAGAAATTGTAGCTGTGAGTTATTGACTAGGGGAAGCAAACATGGATGTGTCCCATTGTAGTGGTGCTGTAAATCTAGCCCTCAGAGGGGTGCTGATAGTTTGGGGAGATTACTTTACCCATTTCCCAATTACTGAGGGAAAACTCTAATTAGGAGTTTGAGTGTCTTCCAGATAGAAACTCTCAGTGAACCTAGAATTCCACTTTCCATTCATGAGTCATCATGATATTTCTTCTTTTGAAGTCAAAGCTTTTCTCCAGGTCAATAATAGATGCTTTCCATAAAGCAGTTTGGAAAAATTATCACGATGATAATTTTTAATTAATGGCCAGAACTTCCACGGCCTTGTCCAGAATGCTGTTGATTCTCACTCCTTTTCTTTAGCTGCCTCTAAAAAAAGCACGAAAGGGAAAGGCTCATCACTGAAGCCATTGGAGGGCAGATGACTAATTATCCTGTGATAGAATCTGCTACTTGCTAGTCGTCTGACATTGAGAAAGTTATTTGACTTCTTTAGGCCTCAGCTTTCTCATCTATAAAATTCAGGATTTGAAACGAATGCCTCCCCCAGCTCTAATATTCAGTGATTCAGCAATCTGCAATGTACTCCTCATCACCCTGGCATCTTAGAATTCTCAGCTTTCAAACTCTGATTCAAACATCACCTAATTCATGAGATTCTTCGTCATTTCCACAGCTGTTAGTGCCCTGCTCCATGAAATTGTTGTTTAGTTGTTTTTCAGTTGTGTCTGACTCTTCGTGACTCCATTTGGGGGTTTTCTTGGCAAAGATACTGGAGTGGTTTGCTGTTTACTTCTCCAGCTCTTTTTACAGATGAGGAAACTGAGGCAAACAGGGTGAAGTGACTTGCACAGTTAGTGTCTGAGGCCAGATTTGAAGTCTATTAGTCTCGTTCTAGTCCTGGCACTCTATCCACTTCACCACTTAACTGTCCTCTCATGAAATTACCCTGGATGTATTTATTACATATGTGTAAATATGTTTGCATACTCATATATGTATGTATATATGTATTTTTATGTGCATGTGTGTATATGTAGAGGGGAAGGGTTTGATTGGTTGGTCTCCATGGTCCTTGTCATTGGGATTTGTCAAAATAAGAGCCTGCCACTGAGTAGACTTTAAAAGGACAACTTTTGCTCCTGTTCTTTCTTCCTCTCTTTTGAATAGATGACTTGGGACTCTTGACAGTTCTTTCAACTCCCTGTTAGTGAGGGCCTCTGACTTGGGCTCTGGTCTTTCTGATGAAGAATCCTCATGGCAGTGTTACTCTTACCTTAGAAGGGCCACAGGAATCACTTCCTGCTGGGAGTCAGCACCTGGATCTCTCAGATTCACAAGGTAGCTGCCAAGTCTAGAAAGATCCATCTCAGAATTGCTGTTTGATTGCTTACAGTCAGGCAATGAAAAGCAAAAGAGGCAGCCAGGCATTTCAATTCCAGTCTCAGATTCACCCAAGGAAGCCTATGTTCCCACTGCTGTAAAGTCGCCATAGCTTCTGCTTGGGTGGGGTAGGACCCACATTGGCATGTCCCAATGAAGATACTGTCTCAAAAAAAAAATAGATCAGAAGCCATATCTTCTCATGCTTCACAGCTTACCACTTGGGCAGCTATTCCTGACCTCATTGCTGTTCATCTTTGACACAATTGGTCCTGCCATGGGGACCAAGATGGGTCTCTGAATGAATGTGTCCTTTGGCAAAGAGGGTATAGCACATATGGCCCATTAGGATACAGGTCCATTGTCATGCATGCTCTGTAGGATGATACCTGACTACGCAAGGTGTTTGGAGCTCATTTTGAGAACCATTAAAAGTCAGTTCTAGTAAGCGGTGTACATGATGAGGAGAGGACCAGATTTAGATTCAGTTGAACTGGTTCATGAACTTGGTTCTGACGCATGACCATAGTCAAGTCACTTCTCCCTGAGTTTCACTTTCCTCATCTATAAAATGAGGATAAAAATACATCTACTATTTATATTGGCCAGCTTGCTGGCACAGTGCATAGAGCTCCAGGCTTGCAGTTGGGAAGGCTCATCATTCTGAGTTCAAATCTAGTCTCAGACACTTAGTAACAGTGTGACCCTGGGCAAATCACTTAACCCTGTTTGCTTCAGTTTCCTTATCTGTAAAATGGGTTGGAGAAGGAAATAGCAAACCACAGGAGTATTTTTGACAAGAAAAGACCAAATGGGGTCATGGAGAGTTGGACATGACTAAAAAAAATGACTGAACAACAAATACAACAACGTTACCTATATTACAGAAATTATTGTGGGGAGAATTCTGTAAAACTCTGTAAATAAATATTAAAGCACTAATAGAAATGAGAGTTACAATCATAACATGGTAAGAGTCAGTCTATTCCAGGGATTTACTGTAGTTTGATTTAACAAGAGGCAACATAACATGGTGGGGAGAGAGAGAGAGGAGAGGAGAGAGGGAGAGAAGGGGGAGAAGAGGAGAGGAGAAGAGAGGAGAGGAATGAGGAGAGAAGAGGGAAGGGGAGGGGGAGAGAGAAAGAAAGAAAGAGGGAGAGGGAGACAGAGACAGAGACACTTCGTCAAGCCCATGAATACCTTGGTTCAAGTCCCACCTGTGACACCTGCCTCTGTAACCCCTGGGCTGTCGGTCCTGTCAGTTACCTGTCTTAGGGTCACCTGTCAGTGATGTAGACACTCATATTCCTCCAATTCCTTATTTCTTACAGTTCTATATTCCCATACCCTAATGTGTTCAACCATTACATGTCAATGGGCACCCACCTACTTTGTTTTCAAATCTTTGCTACTATAAAAAGTGTTAATATAAATATTGTTTTATATCTGGGACCGTTCTCCCCAGTCTTAGACTTCCTTGGGTCTGTATGCCTAATGGTGTTATTGTTGGGTCAGATAGTATTAACAATGTAGTGACTCCTCTTGACACAATTCTAAAATGTTTTCCAGGACATTTGGACCAAATTCATAACTCTCCCCCCCTCCCACCCCACTCCCCACCAACATTTACCACTTTTTCCTTTTTTCATCTTTGCTAATCTGACAGTTGTGTGGTGAAAGCTCATTGTTGTGGTAATTTCCATTTCTTTTCTTAGTGATTTAGAGGAATCCTTTATATGGTTATTAATAGTTTGCTTTTTTTAAACCGTTTATTTATATGCTTTGCTCACTTAGAGGTTGAGGAAACAAGTCAAGCTGGAGATGAGGAGAAAGAGAGTTCCAGGCATGGGTTACAGTTAGTGAAAATGCACAGAGTTCAGAGTTGGAGTGTGTTGTGTGAGGAACAGAATAGTAAGGAGATCAGTATCACTACTGATGAGAATACGGAGGAGCTTAAAGTTCAAGAAGACCGGAAAGGTAGTCAAACAGAGAATTTGAGTCTTGGAATAGATATATTTGACCTTGGAGGTAGTAGAAAGTCATCGAAGTTTATTGAGTGAAGGAATGGCATTGTCAGACCTGTGTTTTAGGAAGATCAGTTTGGTAGCTGGGTGGAGGATGGACTAAAGTGGGAAGACAATGCAGGGAGACCATCTAGGAGGTTATTATTGTAACAGTCCAGGTATGAGGTGATGAGGGCCTGGGCCAGGATGATGGCAGGATCAGAGGAGAGAATGAGCCATATACTGGAGATGATACCAATGGTAGAATCAACAACTCATTGGGTATGAGGGTGAAAGAGAATGAGGAGTCCAAGATCATATCTAAGTTGGGGGCCTCGGTGACTGGGAGGATTGTAGTACCCTCAGTGGTAATTGGAAAGTTAGGCAGTGGAGAAGGTTTAGCGGAAAGATAATAAATTTAGTTCTGGACATGTTGATTTTAAACTGACTATGGGACATTTAATTTGAGATGTCAAAAAGGCAATTGGAGATGTGAGAGTGACAGTCAGGAGAGAGGTCAGTCATTCAGTTTGTGAACATTTATTGATTGCCTATTGTACTAGGCAGTGGTGATATAGAGAAAGTAGAAGACAATCTGTGCTCTCAAAGAAGCTCACAGTCTAAAGGGGAAGATACAAACAAGTTATATTGGAAATAATCAAAGGAGGGCACCAGAACTAATGAGGATTGGGAAAGGCTTTCTATAGAAGATGATATTTTAGCTGGAGTTTGAAGGAAGCCAGGATACAGACATGGGGGAGGAGCTTGGGCCCTCTAGGGTTGGGGCACATCTTGTGAAAATGCCTAGTCAGGAGATGGAGAGTCCTGTGGGAGGAACATCAAGGACGCCAAGGTCACTGGATCCCAGAATATGTGGAAATGGATGGATAGCTAGCAAGGACAGATGGATAAAATGAAAGTTTTTTGAGGATGGAGAGAATGTGGAATGTTTGTACACAGTAGGAAAGTAGCCAATAGGGAGAAATTGAAGAAAAGTGAGAGTGGGTATGATAGAGAAGATGAAGTGCTGTTGAAGATGAGATATAACAGAATTGATTTTTTAAAAATTTGGCATTAGAGGGGTTTACCTTGGAAAGAGAGAACACATCATTATGTGAAACAGGTAAAAGAGGAGATAGTAGCAGAAGGCATTTGAGTGATGTAAAATTAGGAAGAGAGAAGAAGGAGCTTCAGTCAATTACCTCAATTTTGTCAGTGAAAGGGGAGGTAAGACTCTTAGTGGAGAGGGTGGGGAAATGTAGAGCTATAAGTTTGATGAGACATGAAAAGACAACAGCAGCCACTTTGGTGAATGTGATAGGGAGTTAATTAGGTGAGTGTAAAAGGATGTCTTGTAACAGCGAGAGCCCAGATGAGGTTAATAAATTTATAGTGGACCCATTCAGCATGGTTTCTTAATTTTCTCTGGTTTTGTTCAGCATTACGTGTGCAAAAAGCAAAGGATGGTGGGAGTGTTCCAAGGGTGGGGCTTGGCAGGGCAAGATTGGTGATAGAATAAGTAAGCATGAGACTCAAGAGAATAGGACAGTGTGGAGTTGAACTGGTTCACCAAAGGATCGAGAAGAGAAAAGGTTAAGAAGGATAAAGATTGAGAAAAGGCAGCTAGATTTGGCAATTAAGATGTTACCAGTAACATTGGAGAGAACAGTTGGAGGACATTGGAAGCCAGGTGTTGTAGGGTTAATGGAATATAAGATTTTCCCCGCCCATTAATAGGCCTGCGTGATCACGTGTCCCCTTTTTTCCTGGAACAGTGGCCATGTTCCCAGGTCTAAAGGTACACAGGTATTTCAACTATGCATGTCTTGCTACTTTGCACTCTGGCTCAGCTCACAGCTGTGATACATCCTGAGTCACAGAGAGCCAGTTGGGGGAGGAACTTGCCTAAAGAGAAGCTTACTTAGGGGAAGCTTGCTTGCAGGAAGGCTTCCACACCTTTTGGTACTAAGTTCATTAGGCACTGAGTCATGAGGGTTGTGATGCCTTCTGGCTCTGAGCCTATTAGCTAAAAGTGTGTATTTATTTCTGAGGTGAGATCTTGCTTTGGGGGCTTGCTCATGAGAAGGACCCTTTGATTCCCTGGACAGCACTCTGAGTAGCTGTTGGTTGAGAGCCCCCTGACTCTGGTGGTGTATGTAGGTGGTTGTATTACTTTGTTCAGACAGTTGGAGCCCTGTCTGTTGAATCTGTGTTCTAATTCCTCTGCTTGTATTTTCTCCACGTTCAGGGTGCTGACCTTTCCCCTGAACTAGTGAATTATTTATATATGTTTGATTAAAGTAAGAGTGTTGACACTGCCCCCCCACCCCTTTAAAGTTGCCTTTCCTTTAGGAAAGCAGATCAAAGAACCTGTGCTAGCAGGGCATCCTGGGTGTGCTAGGGTGCTTGCTGTTATAGTTGTACAGAGTCAAGCATGAGATAAAGGAAAAGATAAAGTGTTATCTTTAGAATAGCTACAAATAAAACCTTATTACATATAAAAAACCCCATTACGAATGATATTGAAATTGTAATGCTTTGACAAAATTAGATAAAATTTCATTCACCCATTACTGAAATGTAATAAGATTTTTTGGTTCAAATACTTAAAATACTATCTTGTAGAAAACAACTCTATTAACCATTCTATTAGGAGAAAATGTGTCATTTACCCATCAGTTCCTTATCCATTCATATTTAGAATGTTTATGTCTTTAAAATTAATGATGTCTTCTGTCGAGATTTCAGTGATTAATAAAAATGACCTTACTTTCCTCTTTCATTTTTAGGGCAAAAATTTTAAAAATTGAGAAATATACAAAATATTATTCTGTCAATTTATTTTCTCTACTTCTAACTTTTTATGCATTCAGTCACTTTATCTTTCCGGAGTATAGTATCAATGTGAGAACTAAATCTAAATAAATTTATTTTGAGTACTTGCTTTTTAAGGAAATCTATATAAACTATGAAAGATTTTTGTTATGAAATGAATTTGCTTAGTATTTATTATTATCACTAAGAAAAACAACAATTTATTTTTAGCCCAAACCCCCTTTGAAGTATTTTGGCACAAGAAACAGTATGTTTTGAAAGACTATAGAATTCCCAGAGAAATACTGCCCTGTTGTTGCAAAAACTTTCAAGAAGCTTTCCTTTTAAAGGCCTATTTTGCAAAATATTACTTTAGTATCAACTTGGAAAACTATTTGAAGCTTCTAACTCACATCTCTTGAATCAGGTGATTGAAAGTACAATGTATATCCAGTCTTTGGTGGCTCATTCTTCCAGACCAGGCTGCTATATCTGCCCCTTATGACTCTAAGGTACCTTGAAAGAACAATGAGGTTTTCTCTTTACTGCTGCCATTGGCTCTAGTCCCAATTAGCTGTGTTCTTCTGTTTGTTTTGGGCAAATAACTAGTGTCCAAATTCCATTTAACCACTTTATGTGGAGTAGCTTTTACAACGCAATATTTACCTTAAAGATATAGTGAAATCAAGTGTAATCTGAGCATGCCTCTAGGAGGTAGACTTATGCCTGGATTCATAGTGATTCTGCCCTTAGAAAGGTAGTTATGAGATGGCTTGTGCTTGTGCCCACAAGATAAAGAGCAGTACTCTCTTTTTTTTTGTGCCAGGACTTTGAAATTTTCAACATTTGTTTTTATAAGATTTTGAATTCTAAATTTTCCTCCTAGCTAAGATGGCAAGCAATCTGATATAGGCTATACGTGTTCAATGATATTAAACATATTTTCTTATTAGTCATGTTGTGAAAGAAGAATCAGAAAAAAGGGGGAAACTGTGAGAAAGAAAAAGCAAAACAAAAGAAAAAAGATAAACTAGCATGCTTTGATCTTCATTCAATTTTATAGTTCTTTCTCTGGATGTGAATGGCACTTTCCATTAGGAGTCTTTTGGAATTCTCTTAGATCATTGTATTGTTGGGAAGAGCTAAGTCAATCATAGTTGATTATTGCACAGTATTACTGTGTACAGTGTTCTCCTGGTTCTGCTCATTTCTCTGAGCATTAGTTCATCCAGATTTTTCTGGAATCTGCCAAGAGCAATACTCTCTAGCAATGGGCTGAGGATTGAGCTCCCAGTCTTTGGCTAGGAAAATTCCCCCTCTCCTATGTGGCTCCCACTGCACTCTCATCCTGAAAAGAAAGGAACACTTGACCACACTGATGGTGTTTACCACAGATGTTTATGAGAAATAATATAAAATCCAGAAAATGCATTCTTTAACAAATAAATTTAATAAAAAGCACAAATGGGGGCAAGTCTGGGGTAGAGCAGGGTGGTCCATCTTTCCTCTCTCTCAAGGCTTGTTTCTCTCTCCTCATTCCTGCATAGGACTGAATGAGTACCAATGATAAAACACATACAGACACATGTCCTTCCTTTCGTGGTTCCCACCACCACCATATTGTGTCAAACTTAGTTCAAATGCCCAATTGTCTTAGCACTCTGCAACTCAGAATTCAAGTGATCCACCAACCTCAGTCACTCTAGTGATAGAGATTATATGCATGAGTCATTATGTTAAGGAAAGAAGGAAAAACAGGAAAGAAAACAAACCTTTAATAAGCTCCTACTATGTGGCAGGCAGTGGGACAAGAACTTTATTAGTATTATCTCATTTAATTTTCATGACAACCTTGTAATGTCAGTGTTTCATTTCATAAGAAACTGAGGCAGGAAGGGGATAAGTGATTTGCCCAAGGTCACACACCTAGTTGGATCTGAGGCTAGATCTGGACTCAGATCTTCTTGACTCTAGGCCCAGTCCTTTGTCCACCTAATTGCCCCTGAAGTAGGCAAATGAATAGATTCAAGGTAATCATGTGTAAGGAGCAACAAGAAAACCAGTTTGCTTGGATCAGATAGTGAATAAAGGGTTAGAAAAATTGGTTGAAACCAGATTATGAAGGGTTTTAAATTTAAGACAAGCAATGATGTTTGTTTCTAGCAGTAATAGGAAGCAATTAGAGTTTTAAAGAGTCAAAATTACTTTCAAAGATAAAATTTTTAAAAGGATGGAATAAAGCTAAAATATTAGGTTCTAGAATCAATAGGCAGTCATTGGCATTTATTGAGAGGGCAATGAGCTGGTCAGACCTGTACGGTGTGGAGATTCAACATGGTCTGACCAAATTGAACCTCATTTGGTCCTGCCTTATTAAATAATCACAGCGCTGCATTAATTTTAAGAGTGACTTTTATTTCTTGGCTTTCACTTGTGATTTGTTTTCATTTCAAATAAATGGATATATTTAAGAGACAATTGTGAGAGAAATTATTATTAAATAACCAATTGTTTAATATTGGGGTGATCTAGAATTTTTTCCCTTTCTCATTTGGAGATTAGGTCAAAGCTTAGTTCTCCGAAGGGCAGGGCAGATGATGAGATGAAATCTTGGAATTGTTACCCCACCCAACTAGAAAACCTTACAAAGAGAAATTAATCTTTTTTTTTTTTGCCAAAGGAAAGACAAAGTTTATTAAAGATTCATTATATTGGCCAGATTCTTAAGAGATCACGCCATAGGCTAGACTCTTTTTTTAAAATCATTATTTATTTATTTAATATTTTAGTTTTCAGCATTGATTTTCACAAGAATTTGAATTACAAATTTTCTCCCCATTTCTGCCCTCCCCCCACTCCAAGATGGCATATATTCTGATCGCCCCATTCCCCAGTCAGCCCTCCCTTTTCTCACCCCATTCCTCCCCCCATCCCTTTTCCCTTACTTTGTTGTAGAGCAAGATAGATTTCTATGTCCCATTGCCTGTATATCTTATTTCCTAGTTGCATGCAAAAACTTTTTTTTTGTGAACATCTGCTTTTAAAACTTTGAGTTCCAAATTCTCTCCCCTCTTCTTTTCCCACCCGCCCTCCCTAAGAAGGCAAGCAATTCAACATAGGCCACATGTGTATCATTATGCAAAACCCTTTCACAATACTCATGTTGTGAAAGACTATTTTGTTCCTTCCTGTCCTATCCCCCTTTATTCAATTTTCTCCCTTGACCTTGTCCCTTTTGAAAAGTGTTTGCTTTTGATTACTTCCTCCCCCATCTGCCCTCCCTTTTATCATCCCCCCTTCTACATCTCCTTCTTCCTTCTTTCCTGTGGGGTACAATACCCAGTTGAGTGTGTATGTTATTCCCTCCTCAAGTCAAATCCAATGAGAGCAAGATTCACTCATTCCCCCTCACCTTCCCCCTCTTCCCTTCCAATGAACTGCTTTTTCTTGCCACTTTTATGTGAGATAATTTACCCCATTCTATCTTTCCCTTTCTCCCTCTCTCAATATATTTCTCTCTCATCCCTTAATTTGATTTTATTTTTTTAGATATCATCCCTTCATATTCCACTCACCCTGTGCCCTCTGTCTATATGTGTGTGTGTGTGTATTCCCTTCAGCTACCCTAATACTGAGGTCTCATGAATTATACACATCATCTTTCCATGTAGGAATGTAAACAAAACAGTTCAACTTTAGTAAGTCCCTTATGATTTCTCTGTCTTATTTACCTTTTCATGCTTCTCTTGATTCTTGTGTTTGAGAGTCAAACTTTCTACTCAGCTCTGGTCTTTTCACTGAGAAAGCTTGAAAATCCTCTATTTTATTGAAAATCCATATTTTGCCTTGGAGCAAGATACTCAGTTTTGCTGGGTAGGTGATTCTTGGTTTTAATCTTAGCTCCATTGACCTCCAGAATATCATATTCCAAGTCCTTTGATCCCTTAATGTAGGAGCTGCTAGATCTTGTGTTATCCTCATTGTGTTTCCACAATACTCAAATTGTTTCTTTCTGACTGCTTCCAATATTTTCTCCTTGATCTGGGAGCTCTGGAATTTGGCAACAATATTCCTAGGAGTTTTCTTTTTGGGATCTTTTTCAGGAGGGGATAGGTGGATTCTTTCAATTTCTATTTTACCCTCTGGCTCTAGAATATCAGGGTAGTTCTCCTTGATAATTTCTTGAAAGATAATATCTAGGCTTTTTTTTTTTGATCCTGGCTTTCAGGTAGTCCAATAATTTTAAAATTATCTCTCCTGGATCTATTTTCCAGGTCAGTGGTTTCTCCAAAGAGATATTTCACACTGTCTTCCATTCTTTCATTTCTTTGGTTCTGTTTTATAATATCATGATTTCTCATAAAGTCACTAGCTTCCACTTGCTCCAGTCTAGTTTTTAAGGTGGCATTTTCTTCAGTGGTCTTTTGGACCTCCTTTTCCATTTGCCTAATTCTGCCTTTCAAGGCATTCTTCTCCTCATTGGCTTTTTGGAGCTCTTTTGCCATTTGAGTTAGTCTATTTTTTAAGGCGTTAGTTTCTTCAGTATTTTTTTGGGTCTCCTTTAGCAAGTCATTGACATGTTGTTCATGGTTTTCTCACATCACTCTCATTTCTCTTCCCAATTTTTCCTCTATTTCTCTAACTTTCTTTTCCAATCCTTTTTGAGCTCTTCCATGGCCTGAGACCAGTTCATGTTTTTCTTGGAGGCTTTTGATGTAGGCTCTTTGACTTTGTTGACTTCTTCTGGCTGTATGTTTTGGTCTTCTTTGTCACCAAAGAAAGATTCCAAAGTCTGAGTCTGAATTTGAGTCCGTTTTCACTACCTGGCCATGTTGACCCTTGAGTTTTTCATTTTGTAGAGTAGAGAGTACTTTGTCCCAAGTTTGAGGGACTGTGCTGTTGTTTTCAGAGCTATTTCTACACAGGAAGCTCTGCCACACCAGTGCTCCTATTCCCCCAAGAACCATCAACCCGGACTTTGACTCAGATCTAAGCAGGTTCTGCACTCCTGCTCTGTTCCACCACTTAATTCCTCCCACCAGGTGGTCCTGGGGGCAGAAGCAACTGCAGCTGTAGTTCTGTCCTCAGAGCTGCACCACCATCACTACTCCTGGGGAGGTGGTTGAATCCTGAACTCTTTTCACTCTGTCCCTGCAGTTTTTCCCACTAACCTTCTCTGTTGTCTTTGGTGTTTGTGGGTGAGAAGTCTGGTAACTGCCACAGCTCACTGATTCAAGGTGCTAGGGCCTGTTCTGCCCAGGTCCAGGTCTGGTTGGTCAGAGTGTGACTGCGGTTCACACTGGGCTCTGCTCTGCTCCTAGCTCCATGGGATAGACCTTACCCAGTGACCATCCAGGCTGTCCTGGGCTGGAGTCCTGCTTCCCTCTGCTATTTCGTGGGTTCTGCCATTCTAGAATTTGTTCAGAGCCATTTTTATAGGTGTTTGGAGGGTCCTGGGGGAGAGCTTTATGCAAGTCCTTGCTTTCCAGATGCCATCTTGGCTCAGCCCCACATAGGCTAGACTCTTAAGGAGTCTGAGCATTTGTGACACTGATGCCAGCAGGGCAAATTAAAATGAGCCGAGCTAGATTGAATCTGAGCCGAGAAATTAATCTAAGGTCAATTCCTGCCCATTGTGTTCCACTTAGGCCGGCTAGATTGCCTAGGCTAGGGGTAGTCTGGCTTGAGATAGTCTCTCTTTGTCCATGAGTGACATAACCAGTAACATCCCCCAGCCTCTCATACCTCTCATTATATTATTCATTCTCCCAATAACTGTTAACCAATCAGAGCTGATTGCCACCTGTCAGTAACACCCACTCATCCAAAGGTATATAATCATAGAGAGGCTACTGTGATTCATCTTTGGCATTCGAGAGTGTCACTGAGCCCTTTAATTAATTATGTGCTAGACTAATTAACAACATGATTAATTACGTAGAAACTATGTCTCTCAAACTTTTTATACATCACACTTATATTTAAAAATATCCAATAATTTTGTGCATCATTCCTCTGGCACATACTGACCTTTACTCCTCTTCACCTCATCCCTTGGAATCAATAATTTCATTCAAAGTGTAGCTCAAGTGTTCCATCCTACATGGACCCTTTCCTGACCCTCCCTAGTTGTCTGTGTACTTTTTTTGTATTGTATCCACCCCATAGAATGTAAGCTTAATAAAGACTATTTTTCTTTTTGTCCCTGTCCCTCTAGTACCTAGCAAGTGCTCAATTAATACGCACAGAATAAATGAGTATTGGAACAATATTTTTTTAAATTCCTTCATTGAAGTCCTTCCTTATTGTGAAAGTGACTGAGTTCTTGAAGGTTCTAGGATAGTGTACCAAGCTAGAAAGTCAGATGTGTATGCTGACTAACACTTAATGGAATTAAGTTCAGAGAGGCTTTGTTTGTGCCAGGACTTTCAAATTTTCAGCCAGAGCCATTCCTGAAGATCATCTACTTAAGTACTAGAGGAATTCTGAGATGAACCAGTACCCAATAAAATCAAGGATCTTTAAAGGATTCTAAGCCATGAGCTACTTCATCAATTTACTCTGTAATTACAATTTACAGGTTTAAATTATACCAGGTTTTATATTGGGTTTTCTTTACTTAATGCTAATTTTGGTCAAGGCAACATATATTAAGTAAAACAACATATATTAAGTGGCTGAATGGAGTAGTAAAGAGTGAGACCAATGTTATTTGAGAAAACTCAGTGTCAAATCCTGGCCCTGACACCTAGCAGTATGACGCTAGGCAAGAGAATACTTCTTAGTACGTGAGGCTTCAAGTTTCAGAACAGATGCTGATCTCATTGGTAGTGGAGGTTTCCTCACCAAGAGTTACCAACATTGATGAAATTACAGATCTGGACTTCCCATTGCATCCAATAAAACAAGGAAGCTGATGAATCAGAGCACTGTTATCACTTTATGTTTCACAGTATCTTTCATCTTTAGCTTTCTAAACTCTTGATAAACATTAATTAAATACCACAACATATTTCACAGCAAAGTTTTATTTTCTCTTAGAGCAAATCAAATATAGAGAGATTAGGCAAGTCGGGTTATCAGACATATAATCCTTATTCTCCTTTATGCATCCAAGGAAGCTGGTAATAACTCCTCATCTGGGCAGTGGGAAGCATTGGTATAAATTAGTACCTAAGTGGCTCTTCTAGTTCTTAGGGACTCACAAAAGAAGGATGTGAGCCAGTCAATTAGCATTTATCAAGTACCTAGTAAGTACCAGGCACCATGCTAAGTGCCTTGGATACAAGGAGGGCAAAAAACAGTGATCCTTCCTCTAAATGAACTCAAAATCAAACAGAAGAGATAAAATGCAAACAGCATATGAACAAGATATATACAGAATAAATTGGGGTGGTCTTAGAGGGAAGGCATTAGGAATAAGGAGGACAGGGAAAAACTTATTTTTAAAATATTTATTTATTTTTAGTTTTCAACATTCATTTCCACAAGATTTTGAGTTCCAAATTTTCTCCCCATTTCTCCCCTCCCCCACCCTGATTACCACTTCCCTCAGTTTGCCCTCCCTTCTATCACCCCTCCCCATCCTTACTTTCTTGTAGGGCAAGATAGATTTCTATACCCCATTGCCTATGTACCTTATTTGGGAAAAACTTCTTGCTGAAGTTGGGACTTTAGCTGAGATTTGAAGGGAGTCAGAAGGTGGAAAAGCCAGAAGGCAGTGATGAGGATAGAGAGTATTCCAGGAATGGGGGAAAACTGATGAAAATGTATGGTACCAAGAAAAGGAAAGGGAAGAGCCAGTTACACTAGGTTGCAGGGTATGTGGGAGTGAGTTAGGTAGGAAGGGGCTAGGTTATGGAGGTCTTTAAAAGCCAAATAGAAGATTCTGTATTTGATCCTGGAAGTCATTGCGACCACTGGAGTTTGTTGAACAGAAGGGGTGATGCGGTCATAATCTGTGTTCTAGGAAGATCGTTTTGATAGTTGAGTGGACGATGGATTGTAGCAAAGAAAGATGAGGTAGGGAGACCGATCAGCAGGCTATTGCAGTAGTCCAGGGGGAGGTGATAAGGGCTGGCACCACAGCAGTCACATTGTCAGAGGAGAGAAGAGGACACATGCAGGAGATGTTACCGAAGGAAGAAACGACAGCACTTGACAATTGATCGGTTAAGTTGTGAGTTGTGAGTTTGGGTGACTGAAGATATTGGTGCCCTCAAGAGTAATTGTCGATGCTCTTCCTTTTTTTTTTGCACTTAATTGTATTTTGTTTTTTTCCAATTACATGTAAAGATAGTTATCAACATTCATTTTTGTAAGATTCTGAGTTCCGAATTTTTCTCCCTCCTTCCCTTCCCTCCCATCTCCTCAAGATAGCAAGCAATCTGATATAGGTTATACATGTATAATCATGTTAAACATATTTTCACATGTTGTGGAAGAAGAATCAGAATTAAAGGGAAAAACCAAGAGAAAGAAAAAATAAAGTGAAAATAGTCTACTTCGATCTGCATTCAGACTCCATGGTTCTTTCGCTAAATGTTGATAGCATTTTCCATCACAAGTCTTTTTCTTCCTTCATTTTCCAAAAGAACCAATGATATTACAGACTGATGCCTTAACTTCCACATGAATGGGATTTAAGTAAGGCAGAGTTGCACAAAGTCATCAGCCTTACTCTCTCTTGTAGAGTCATCTCAGTCTAGCGGCAAGACAGAAGTCAAGACCACAGGTTGTGGCTTGGGATGTGATGGATGACCTTGGCATCTTTGATGTCTGACTAAGCTCTCAGCACTTCCCCAGTGTCTGCTTCAGTCACCTTCGTGGCTGTTGGAACAAATTTTTCTTAAGTAGGGATATCAGGAAGAGGGGTGGGTTTTGGGGAGAGATAATGAGTTTAGTTTTATATATGTTGACTTATATCTTTGGGACATCTAGTTTGTGATGTCTAATATGCATTTAGAGATATGAGTCTGGAGGTGGGGAGAGGAGTTAGGCATGAATCTGAGTAATTGGCATAGAGATGATAATCAAAACTCTAGCAGCTAATGAGATCATGAGCTTGTTTCTGAGGATGTAATTTTTTTCTTCAAGGCCTACAGTTTACATTATATTATTCAGAAGATCTAAAACCTAACATGATCTTCCTGGCCAAGGTAGAAAATCTCTCCTGGCTTGAAGCCCAGTAGCTTTACAAGTTTAATGACTTTTGGAGCAAGAAAGTCTATTCCCTAAGCTTTATAGGTGTTCGACTGACCTGTACAGAAAAAAATCAGAGATCAGTGGAATTATCTGGGCAATTTGATCAATAGTTAGTTAACAGCCAAACTTAGCAATTACGGCCTGAACCATGTGGTTTGGCAATTTGCGTTATTGATATTAACCAAATAATTGCCGAATTTCCAATCTACTTTATACTGTGACCCAAGGAGGAGTAGCATACTTAAACCAGCAAGTGTATCAGCAGAATTTTGTCTAGGCTCTCTTGTAAGTCATTGCTTCATTCCTTCCTTTGACCAAATTGCATGTGTTTATTTATGAGTTTATTTTTACCTTTTAAAATTTTTTTTTAATTTTATTTTATTATTTTTTATTTTTACCTTTTTAATGGGAGTTTATTTAAATTTTAAAAATTTCAGAACGCAAGCACCTCAGCAAAAGAGTATATGCATATCACAGCTAGGGCAGGTAGGTGGTGCAGTGGGTAGACCATTGAGCCTGGAGTTAGGAAAACCTTAGTTCAAATCTGGCCTCAGACACTTACTAGCTGTGTGACTCTGGGCAAGTCACTTAACCCTGTTAGCCTCAGTTTCCTTATCTATAAAATAAGCTGGAAAAGGAAATGACAAACCACTCCAGTATTTCTGCCAGGAAAACCCCAAATTTACACAACAGGATAAAAAAGTTGATTCTGTATGAAAATGTTCATCCCCGTTTCATATCGCTTGCTTTAAAAAATACAATAAATTCCTCGTGTTACTTTCAAAACTGTCCCATTTGTCTATACTTCTTTTTAAATATCTGTGCATTAAAAAAAAAAATTCAATTGGCCCTTTATTTTTTTTATCACTGTTGCTAATCCCTCTTTTCTCCCTTAACTTTCCTAAGAACTGAATGAAATGGAACCCTCTCTTAAAATCTTTCAAAATAGGTGAAGAAAATGAATCCCCACAGTTGCCAGGTCAAAAATGTATGTTTCTTTTTATACCTAGTATCTATCATCTATCTGTCAGGAGGTACGTAACAAGTTTCATTCCTCTGGAGATATGATTGGTCACTGCGTTGATCAGAGTTAAATCTTTTAAAGTTGTTTTCCTTTATAGTGTTGAATAAATTATTCTCCTGGTTCTGCTCATTTCACTGTTTCAGGTTAAACTACTCAAGACTCTCTGAAATCATGTCTTTAGTCACTTCTTATTGCAGAATGATATTCCATTACGTCTGTATACGATAATTTGTTGGACCAGTCCACAATTGTCCAACAAGCAATCTAAGGCACCCTTGGATTCTAGTTCTTTTTTCCTTTCTCCTTCTCCCTTCCTTCCCCTCTTCTTCTCTTCTCTTCCCTCTTTTTGAGTAGGTTCTGATGTTTTTGTGTACCACTATTTTCCCTGGAGTATTTTTGTTGTTAACCAGTACTTGGTAATCAAGTCCTGTTATTACAATGAAAACCCTTCTGAAATTATTTCCATGACCTGAGTGATAGTCTAATTATTTCAAGAAATAAGTTATGTAAGAAAATCTTATCAACATTCATTCCATGAGAGGAGGAGCCAAGATGGTGGAGTAAAAGCAGGGGCTCACCTGAGCTCTTTCTCAAACCCCTTCAAATACCTTTAAAAATAACTCTAAACAAATCCTAGAGCAGCAGAACCCACAAAAAGTTGGAGTGAAACAAATTTCCAGCCCAAGACAACTTGGAAGGTCAGTAGGAAAATTCTGTTGCACCAGACTGAAAAAGCAATGCAGTCCAGTGCAGGCCATCCCAGTGCAGACTGAGCCCCAGCAAGCCTGGAGCAGGCCTGAATCACTGGAAGCAGTGGTGGTTTCCAGACCTCTCAGCCCACAGATGCCAAAAACAACTTAGAAGGTCAGCAGGAAGGGTCCATGGCACTTGGGTGAGAGTGGAGCACATTCTAGTGCAGGCTATTCCAGCACAGCTCCAGCCCCAGAAAACTAGAGCAGGCCTTGGGAGTGACTCCTTGGGAGTGGCTGCTTCTGGAGCTCTCAGGCCACAGATGGTAAGGGGGTCAAACAACTGGTCAGAAGAAGATTACAGGGGTCTTCCTGCTAGCATTAAGGCAAGACTGTGTTGCTTTGCCCATACTCAGATCTTGGTCCCAGTCCTAGGTGGCAGCCTTAGGGCAAGGAGTAGCACTAGCATAGCAGAGTTTGCAGCCAAAGTGGAGGGGGGCACCCTCCTCATAGTTCAGGGCAGAAAAGAGTGCTTGTGGTCGCTCACAGACCAGAACACAAGCCAGTAGAGGAGTAAACACCTCTCCTTAGATCATACCATCTTGGGAGCACTGAAAACTGACAGGTCCCTAGAAGTATCTCTAAAACAGCTGCACAAACCCCCTGAAACTTGGGACAGTGCACCCTCCATCCTGGAAGCAGAGCCCTACTTTAACAAAGAATTAAAAGTCAAATAATAAGCTGGGAAAATGAGCAAACAATGGAAAAAAAAAACTCTATTGAAAGTTACTGTGGTGACAAAGCAGATCAAAAAACACACTCAGAAGAAAACAAAGTCAAAGCTCTTACATCCAAAGCCTCCAAGAAAAATATGAATTGGTCCCAGGCCATTGAAGAGCTCAAAAAGAATTTTGAAAATCAAGTATGAGAGGCAGAGGAAAAATTGGGAAGAGAAATGAGAGTGATGCAAGAAAATCATGAAAAATGGGTCAACAGCTTGGTAAAGAAGACATGAAAAAATACTGGAGAAAATAACACCTTAAAAAACAGAATAGTCCAAATGGTAAAAGAAGTCCAAAAAGCCAATGAGGAGAAGAATGCCTTAAAAAGTAGAACTGGCCAAATGGAAAAAGACGTCCAAAAGGTCACTGAAGAAAATGATTGCTTGAAAATTAGAATGGAGCAAATAGAAGCTAATGACTATGAGAAATCAAGAAACAATAAAACAAAACAAAAAGAAAGAAAAAATAGAAGACAAGGTGAAATATTGCATTGGAAAAACAACTGATCTAGTAAATAGATCTGGGAGAGAGAATTTAAAAATTTTTGGACTACCTGAAAGCCACAAACAAAGAGCCTAGACATCATCTTTCAAGAAATTATCAAGGAAAGTTGTCCTGATATTCTAGAACCAGAAGGTAAAATAAAAATAGAAAGAAACCACCTATCACCTCCTGAAATAAAATCTTATTAACAAAAGGATATTTTTATTCATGTGGAGTTCATATTTGACCTTTAAAAGCAGAGCATCTTGCACCTGGGATTGCTCATTATGGTTTAGATTGTCTTGGAAGTGATAAGGCTGAGATAATACAGGTACAATTGTTTTATAAATTGTAAAGCATTATACAAATGGTGTTCAAGTAAAAACAGTTTGAGGAAAAGTTGCTGTCTTGCTATTATTCTTTTATATTTAATGTTCTCCAAACTACTGCACTGGCAAAATAATTGCTTTTCGTTGTTGAATAAAAGTATTATATTGTAAACATCTTCTGGACGAAAGCACCCTTTTTATATATCCAATAGAAGATAAGACAACAGGGATATTGTTTCCACATGACTACTAGGTCTCTATGTTTTGAAAACTTTTCATTTCACATAGTTTGGAGACTATGATTATTAGGTATGGTGACATCTTTTAAAATGTTATGTTTTTATGGATTAATTTTTATGCCTAGACAGTTGCGAACAATATTTCAATCTCTGATAATTATCTGTTTCCAGCACAGTTATGGTAAAGTGTTCCAGGAAATTTTGCAGTCTTCATATGCAGTATGAGGATTTATCATCTGACGTTTTATGAGATAGTGAATTTTTGATGCATAATTCTAAACACCAAGTCATATCTTGCTAAGTATTCAGTAGGTACTAAATTTTTATAGTCTGCTGTGACATTTCTACCATTTCATTTCATAAACACAATAGGTCCTGCAATTTCCTTGCATAAGTTACATTCATCACTAAATCTAGGCTCTTTAAAGAGGACAACCTTTCTATATGCTGCTAGAAACAACCTGATCCTGAATTGTCATCATAGACACATCAATTTCCACAAAGAAATTCATACCAGCAGTTTTTTGAACATTTCATTGTCAACATATTATTGACTGAGTTTCATGCAGATCTTTTGATTCTATACTTTATCTTAATTATTTCATAGACTCCAAATCAAATGGCATAGACATACTTGGACTATTGCTTGGTGGAGTGATGTCTGCTGTACCAGAATTATTTCTGCAGTTCTATGACTAAAAATGTCTATCAATCTTCCTTTTTGGTAAAGAAGTATTATTCTTTCTTTAGCTGTTTTAATATAATGGACCCTCTATTTTCTTAAAAAAATATATGGACTTTTGTTAGGATACATTCCAAATATGTTATGATACATTATTCAGTTCAGAAAATGATAATTAAGATCAGGATTGCATAGATATTAGTTGACGTTTTTAAACCTTTTTCTTCCCATTCAACAATGATTTCAGAAGGCTGGTAAGCTTCTTAACAGAGTTATGTGTTAAGCCACAGCCTTCTCTTTGAAATATTTACAATCAATGTGTCTTTCCTAAAGGAGATTTATCCACTGGTTCAAGCTTCAAGACTTCTTCCTCTAACTTTCTTTTGTATATATTAAGAATTTTATGTTTACTGAGTTCAAATAACAGATGAAGGAGCTATTTAGTATAGTTTTGATGGAGCCACATAGATAAATATCATATATTTACATTAAATGATTAATAACTTTAATTCGGAAACTATTCTTAGTTATATTTCAGAAATATGATAATGATAAAGGGCAAAACCATCATGAGCTTAAAGGAAAAATGTCACAATTTATGTGAGTTGTTCATTTTGTCAGTGAATGTTTTAAATAGAAAACCGTTTTTCATTGGATGTGCAAGTTCTCTGGCATTTTCACTATATCTGGGCCTGTTTTATGTTTTCAGCATATGAACATGGTATGAACAGAAGACTGAGTCACAGATTTTGTGATAGTCAACAAATTCAGTATAAGGCAACACATTCAGTAATTCCTCTTCAGAGTGTGCTCCTGACTCTCCACATTTCTTTCTCCTTTCTATGGCAGCTTTCTTAGCCTCGAAAATCAGTCTGCCTTTGGGGACCCTTCATCTCAGTTAGTTCCTCCCGCAACTTCCATTTTAAGGGAAGTGCCCAGGCCAGTCATAGTCTCCATCATTCCTCTTCAGACTTCTTTGTCCGCCATGATGTTACCTTACCCTTTTCATCTTCATTTTTTAGAATGTACAATTTGAAAGCAGAGATTGTTGCAATTTGCTTGTTTTTATATTCCCAGCATTAATCACAGAGCCTGGCACATAGTGAGTGCCTGTTACCTGCTCTTTAAACCTGTGGGAATTTTAGCCACAACCGTTTTCTTCCTCAGTCAACATATTATTTTCTTGTAGGTGTTTATAGCTTTTTATTAGAGATACAAGCTGTGAATATTTTGTATAAAGTACACCTATATGTAATTTGCCTATATGGTTTCCTCATATTTTGGTAATAGATATATGATGCCTTCTGTTAAGAAAGGTAGGATCAAACTTGTATCTGAGAAGAAGCTGGTAAAGAGCTTTACTAATAATTCATGAGTCACCCTGAAGCAATAGAGTCTGTAATTATGGGTGTTCTCCAGCCACCACTTTCAGTTTTGTAGAGAAGCTAGAGTTTCAGTTGTCTGTGTCACTGTTCTGTCATTTATTATCTTAACGAGCTTCCTGTTGTTATTTGATCCAATCTGAATTTTTGTGGTGGGGTAACCATATTGATAATCAGAAGCTTTCTACATTCTCATTTCAGGGAGGATACCATTCTTGCTTCTAATTTCCTCAATTCCCAAACTTCTATAGTCAAGTTTTAGATTGATGCTGATTTGTTCTTTGCGATGCACTGAATCCTTGTATCACCTGAATCTTTTGAATTTATCTAGGAAATCTAGAATTCCTGATGTGATTTTGGTTTCTTTTAAATGTAGAACTGGAAAAAATTTACCCTGTGCCAAGTGAATCCAAACAAGCAGGAGTTGGCAATCATGCTGTGAGACAAGTAAAAAAAAAAATCAAACGATAGAGAAAAACAAGGAATCACACTATGGAGAAAGGAATGAGACAACAAACCAGCAACGATATTCAGTTTAAATGCTCCAAATGCCTTAGCATGAATTACAAGAATACATAGACTGACACAATAATGTCCTTCTCTCAGTTTTTATTTTAATTTAATTTTAATCTATATATTTATTTTTAGTTTTCATCAATCGCTTTTGCAAGATTTTGAGTTCTCCATTCCTCCTCCCCAAGACAGCATACAATCTGATATAGGCTATGCTTGTATGGTCATATGAAACATATTTCTGCATTAGTCATGTTGTGAAAGAAGAACCTGATGTGCTTTTGTAACACCCGAGCTCATTCAGGTGAGATGAGGGAGGAACAGCATGCCCTATGCTGCATGCTCTGTTTTCAGAAGGGGACAGTGCTACTAATTAGCTGGATGCTGAGCATGACATCATGTACTTGCCATGAGGGACTTGATCGTTGGTTGCTGAGTCACTTTAAGAGAAGACCTCAGAGCAGGCAGTCACTAGGGAATTCGAGGCATACATTTTTGAATGGTAGACTGGACCTCTTGTAGCCATGGACATGTATGGGAAGCCAGGTGCATTATGTACCTCAGCACTCGCAAGTCTAGAACTGTTGAGAGTGGGACTCCTCTGGGTGAGATTGTTTTCTCTCTCCTGGTTTGAGCTGAAATCTGATCTTCCAGTTGATAATTTGTTTTTGTGTGTTCTTTGGTGTATTCTAATCTGTAGAACACTGAATAGGTTTACTCATATTCACTAATTTTTTTTTTTTTTGGCAAGGCAATTGTGGTTAAGCAACCTGCCTAGGCACACACAGCTAGACCGAGGTCAGATTTGAACTCAGGTCCTTCTGATTCAAAGCCCGCGCTCTATCCACTGCACTATCACGCTTCCCCTCTTTTTTATGCTTAATTTTCATTTTTAATTACAAGTGTACGGTAGACCATTTTATTCTTGCATCTTTTCAATGATTTTCACACAAATTCACATATCCAGTCATATTCTTTTATGAAACCTCCTTTTAGTGGGAAGATTTTAAATTGGTTAATGTAAGCTAAGGGCTACACTTCCCCTTAAGAGTGATTAGGGAAACAGCTTTCATTCTGAACTTATTGTACTGCTTGAGTAGAGATATTGGAGGCATGGCAGATTGATATTACTCCTGCCTGATACCCCTCTTGGAGAGTGCAGAAGAGACTGCCCAGACTTAGTGGTCCTGGATCCTACTGGCCCCTCCTCACTACCAGATTGCTTTTGGCCACATGACCCTTCTGCTACTATCCGCAAAGGAGGAAAAATAGTTTTCTTGGTGATAAGGTGGACCAGATTTTATCTCAGATCGCATCTAGTTATGCTACCCACAAGCCATGTCTAGATATTTGGACAACCCACACACATACACATCTTGTGCTTTTGTTTTCTGATTTCCTCTTGCTATGTTTCTTTTTTTGTTATCTCAGTTGAGCAATATGGAATTCACTTTTTATTTTTTCTGCATGTACCAGTGCTGCTTAACATACTTCATTTTGAGGTCAAACTCCTAGGGATTTTGACAACTACCCTGACCTTATTCTTTAATAATTAACTAATTCCTATCCTGTAAAACTTTACCTATCCCAATGATTCTGAACCCCTGGCTGTCATTATTCAAATTCCATTTTCCCTTCCCCACCGCTTGCTCCCTCATTCTCTTCTCCCTCAATCCAACCGTACCCTCACAACATACTACTCTAAAACTTCCTACCACTTCCAATGTATTCTTTCAAATGCTTGCTTCATAGGTAACAAATTTGCTTTCATCTTAAACTTTTCTGTTCTCTCGGCCATTGTCTGTCATTTCGCACTCCCTGAGACTTGGCTCCATCCTGATGACACAATTTCCCTGACCTTTTCCGTCACTGGTTGCACTTCCACTTATATGTCCCTACTCACAGGTTGAGATAAGGGAGTTGGTATACCCCTATTCCACATTATTATTTTGATGATCTCTCTCTACCACCATCATTCTTGGTGGTTCACTCAGCCTACATTTATCACCCAATCAAGATAGTGGTAGCTGTTTTCTACCACCTCTCAGGACATGTTCTTTTTCTTCAATGAGTTTAATACTTGGCTCACAGTCTTTCTTTCCTTCTCAGCTCTTGTCCTCATACATGGGGAGTTCAACATATATATTGATGCTCTCCTAAACAACCTAATCTCCTAGTTCCTGACTTACTTGTTTCCCATGACCTACTCTTCCATTTCACCTCAGCAACATACAGAGATGGTGCCACCATCCAAAAGTGTTTCACTTACTGTATTAGGAGGGCAGAGTTTATAATCTCAAAGAGGATCATAAACATGTCTGAAACGTTCGGAACCGCCGGATATAAGAAACTCTCAAAGTAGAAGGCAGAAGAATCAAAACATTTATTTAGGCTCCACAGTAACCAACCCATGAACCAGCAACCCCATTTTGATATATTGATCAAAAGCTTCCAGGCCCAATAAGTACGCCTTGAAAGAGTAACCAGGAGGCTACAGAGAAGCATGATTGCGTAAAGCAAAATCATGTTTCCCCCTCTATGGTAATAAGATTACCCACTGGACTGAAGTCTTTGTTCAGCTTCCTCCCGTAGGTCAGCTCTGCTACTGGCAGCTCCTGCTTCAGCTGTGGCTGTGGCTGTAACTGTCGCTGTAACTGTCACTGTAACTGTCGCTGTAACTGTCTCTGGCTCCAACCGGAAAAGGAAAAGAGGATCTTCAAGCTGTCCTCTCCCCTCTTATAGAGTTTTTTGACATCATCAAGCACCGCCTGAACGACCAGGGCCGATTGGTTCTTGACTTGGCCCCTCCCCCTAGTGTAGCCGTTAACACCTCCCCTCAGCCAGCCCCATGACTCATCACACAGGAAGTTGTCTGGTCCTGCCCCGGAAGAGCAAGCCACAGTGTCCAGAGGCTCAATGAGGTAAGCTGAGTCATTCAAAGAAAACAAAGGCCATTCTGGCTACACTCCACCCCTTGTTATAGGATACATAATCTAATCAGCCATGTATCCTAGAACATACATTGTGATCCAATTACAAAGGAAACTAAAACATATCATTCATTATAAAGCAAAACATATCATTTGGTGACATTCCTAAATATTGGTTTACGATTCAAATGTGATCCACCCCTAGGTCCCAGCAAGATAATCTCTTCAATCAATCATCCCCAAAATAATTATTAATAATTCAAATGTCCACCCCTAAATCCTTGTATCCATTACATAGGATCAATAATATCATAACAATAAAACAACACAGCAAGGATAACACAAAATAAGTAAACAGAACACTATCATCATTTCCACCCCCCTTGAACGATTGGGGCTCAAAATCTTGGGGTGAGGGGTGAAGGTCTCATTTTCCATAGCTTCTTCATGCTGAAATTGGATGTAGAGATGCCCTGCCCCCAAAAAGTCCCATTCCAGAGGTCATTTCTTTAACGAGCTGGCAGGAATTCCAAGAATGCTACATGCTTAGGCAGTCACCGGAAAGTGCAGGGTGCTTAAGCCTGAAGGAAACAAAACTAGCAACAAGGTTAGCCAAAACAAAGGACAAAAAGAATAGACAAGTATGGACTATAATTCTTCAAATAAAATCATCTCAAGTTTGGTTGAGATTTCAGTTATGCAAAGATCCAACATCAGAGACAAACTCAGGTGGGAAATGTTTCTTTTCAAAAGGAACATAATGAGGAAGCCAAGAGGATCCCACCCTAGATAGAGACTAAGATTGTCCTCTCAGCCTTTCCCCAAATGTACAAGTTTTCATCCGTTAATCACACAAGGTCACCTTCAGTCTGAGTGGCTTGTGGGCTTGCAGGAGCAGTTCTTATTTCCCTATTTCTCGTGTTATCAAGTCCTCTATACATTCTGTATAATTCATTGGTTGGAATTCCATCTATCATTTCAAAACCTACCCCTGCTCTCAATAAAGCAGTAAACATTTCTTTCCTTGTTACTCTCCTTTGGCGCCAAGTTTGCTGGTTATTCACCCTTCTCTCTCGAGGAGATCTATCCCTTCCCCAGTCACCTAAGTCATGTAACTGTAAAATCTTATTTATCACTGTTGTAAGACGGCTCCCTACTTCTCCAAGTAATAAATTCAAAATTAGTTGTTTATAAGCAGGGGGAGCTGTCCTAATTATTAAATTCCTATGAGGCAGTTCCATTGGATCATTGTAATATTTGTCTGCAGTTCCTATCATAATGGCAGTCTTCATTACCTCCTCCTTTAGTCTCATGATACAATCTCTAAGTGAATACCAGGGTCTGTGCTCAGTGGGCCACATAGAATCAGTAGCATATCTCTTATTGCATCCCACAGCGGCTAATGCCAACAGAGTAGTCCTGCTATCACCATCTCCTTGCTGATGATGTTCCCTAAAAGCTTGTTGAACTAGAGGATCATGGCTGATACCTATGAATCTCATGCAGTCTGTCCCATCTACTGATATTCCACTGGCCCCTTGATCACTGAGTCTTACCATCCAAGATATCAATGGTTCTCCTATTCTTTGGCTGAATCTACTCAAAATATCTGTGACCTCTTGCGGTGAGAAATCTTCCTGAATTTCCCTTGTAACTGAATCTTCACCTCGGGTTTCTGTCTTCCTCCTTTGTATGGGTCGAGCCCTTGTCTGATCATTTAACCATCTCCTATTCTCTGTGTGAGGCACATCCTGAACCCCAGTAGTGTTTTGTGCCTCAGCCCTAACATTGTCTCATTCTCTCCCCACTCACTTCCTCTGCCACCATGGCTAGGACGAAGCAGGCAGTCAGGCTCTTTCGGGCTGGGTTGAAATGCACTCTGGGCTTTTTTGGTCTCCTGTTGCTCTTAGCCACATTAATAGAAAAGTTCTCATTTGAGTCAGTTTGGTCTCCTGCTATCTGAGATTCCCCTTCTTCCTGTGGGGTAGGAGTGCCCCCATGTCTTTCACTTAATCTCAATCTTTCGTATACTAGCCGGTAGGCTGATAACACTATCCAGCTTTGCCTAGATAGTGATGCCCCTGACTGAATCCCAACTTCTCGTAAACACTTTTCCAAATCCCTAGGATCTCCTCTCCGTAGCCTTGGTTCCCAGTTTTCACAGGGTCCAGCTTTTTTAGCCAATTCTTTTGCTAGGGAGGAATAAAATGGATCCTCCCATCCTGGGATATTCATCTCTTCCTCTGGAATTGTTCTGCTTCTAAATAGAGATCTTATACCTAGCGATCCCATCCACTTCGTCGCCAAATGTATTAGGAGGGCAGAGTTTATAATCTCAAAGAGGATCATAAACATGTCTGAAACGTTCGGAACCGCCGGATATAAGAAACTCTCAAAGTAGAAGGCAGAAGAATCAAAACATTTATTTAGGCTCCACAGTAACCAACCCATGAACCAGCAACCCCATTTTGATATATTGATCAAAAGCTTCCAGGCCCAATAAGTACGCCTTGAAAGAGTAACCAGGAGGCTACAGAGAAGCATGATTGCGTAAAGCAAAATCATGTTTCCCCCTCTATGGTAATAAGATTACCCACTGGACTGAAGTCTTTGTTCAGCTTCCTCCCGTAGGTCAGCTCTGCTACTGGCAGCTCCTGCTTCAGCTGTGGCTGTGGCTGTAACTGTCGCTGTAACTGTCGCTGTAACTGTCTCTGGCTCCAACCGGAAAAGGAAAAGAGGATCTTCAAGCTGTCCTCTCCCCTCTTATAGAGTTTTTTGACATCATCAAGCACCGCCTGAACGACCAGGGCCGATTGGTTCTTGACTTGGCCCCTCCCCCTAGTGTAGCCGTTAACACCTCCCCTCAGCCAGCCCCATGACTCATCACACAGGAAGTTGTCTGGTCCTGCCCCGGAAGAGCAAGCCACAGTGTCCAGAGGCTCAATGAGGTAAGCTGAGTCATTCAAAGAAAACAAAGGCCATTCTGGCTACACTTACATGTTCATGAATTCTGAAATTCCCTTATCTGGTCATAATCTGCTGTGATTCTACCTCACCTCCTGCAATACAACTCCAAAGTCTGTTCTTTGTCTCACAGTGACTTCCATTCCCTCTTTGGTTCTTCCCCAGGCCATCACTGGCAAAACTCTCTTCCTTTCCTCATCTTGACCCATTGGTGAACCAGTTCAACTCTACATTATCCTCTTCTCTTGAGTCTTGTGCCCATTTATAACATCATCAGTCTTGCTCAGCCTTTGATAACTCCCGCCATCTACTATTTTCACTTCTACCTATACACTATAGGATTTAGCCAGAGAAAAACCATGAAACTGTGCTGCTTGTGTCCACTACAGATACGTTACATAAGACAATCCTTTTACAACTCTCTAACTGAATCATTATCCCACACACTACTGTGGGTTTTTCAAACCTTTTCATTCTTCCTGAAACCTCTGAGGTTCCTCCTCTCCCCACAATCTGCCATCTGAGAACATTGCCTCATATTTCACTGAAAAAAAAATCGAGGCCTTTTACTCTTCTTCATCTCACATTATGCAGATGCTTTAGACTATTTTGTCTTCCTTTAATCTGGCATCACGTGAAAAGGTAGCCCTTCTCCTTGCTAAGGCAAATCCCTCTACCTGGACTGGTAATCCCATTCCATTCAATTTTCTATAACATGAAGGATGCCCCATCATCCCTACTTTCTCTCCAGTTTTCAGTCTGCCTACTGACTGCTTCCTAAATGCCTAAAAATACATTCATGGCTTCCCCATTCTCAAAAAAATTCCTTACTTGATTCTTCCATTCCCTCTAGCTATTGTCCTGTAATTCTCTTTCCTTTTGTGGCTAAACTTCTTTTTTTTAATGTTTTAATAGTATTTTATTTTCCTCCAGTTACGTGTCAAGACAATTTTTAGCATTCATTTTTACAAGATTCTGAGTTCCAAATTTTTCTCCCTCCCTCCTTCCCCTCTTCTGATAATGGTAGGCAGTTTGATATAGTTTATACATGTGCTATCATGTAAGAAACATTTCCATATTAGTCACAGTTGTAAAAGAAGAAACAGATAAAAAAACACAAGAAAGAATAAAGTAATTGAAAAAAGATATGCTTCAATCTGCATCAGAGTCCATCAGTTCTTTATCTGGATGTGGATAGCATTTTCCTTCTTGAGTCCTTTGTACTTGTCTTGTATCATTGCATTGCTGAGAAGGCCTCATGGAACTGGTACCTGCTCTTTCTTTCTTTATCGTTTTATGCGATTAGGCTTCTGCCCTCATTATCCAACTGGAACTGCTCTCTCCAAAATTACCAATGATCTCTTAATTGCCAAATCTAATTATCTTAACGTGGCTAAAATAAAAATATGTTTTGTGGGGGGCGGAGCCAAGATGGTGGCTGGAAAGCAGGGACTTGCGTGAGCTCCCCCCCAGGTCCCTCCAAACACCTGTGAAAATGGCTCTGAACAAATTCTAGAACTGCAGAACCCACGAAATAGCAGAAGGAAGCAGGGCTCCAGTCCAGGACAGCCTGGATGGTCCCGGGGTAGGTCTATTGCACCATGCTGACCCAGACCAACAAGACCAGGAGCCGGGTACCCTGAATCAGTGAGCTGTGGCAGTTACCAGACTTCTCAACCCACAAACACCAAAGACAACAGAGAATGTTAGTGGGAAAAACTGCAGGGGACAGAGTGACAGGAAGTTCACAGTTCAGCCACCACCCCGGGGCAGCAGAGGTGGTGTAGCTCTGAGGCTGCTTACAAAGCTACAGCTGCAGTTGCTTCTGGCCCCAGGCCCACCTGGTGGGAGGAATTAAGTGGCAGATCTGAGCAGGAGTGCAGAGCCAACTTAGATCTGAGTACGGTCTGGGTTGGCAATTCTTGGGGGAGGAGGAGCACTGGTGTGGCAGAGTTTGCTGTGTAGAAATAGCTCTGAAAACAACAGCACAGTCCCTCAAACTTGGGACAAAGTACTCTATACTCTACAAGCAGTCATATCCTGATGAAAAACTCAAAGGTCAAGGAAATTGGCTGGGAACATGGCCAGGGATGTGAAAATGGACCCAGATTCAGAACCCAGACTTTGGAATCTTTCTTTGGTGACAAAGAAGACCAAAACATACAGCCCAAGAAGTCAACAAAGTCAAAGAGCCTACATCAAAAGCCTCCAAGAAAAATATGAATTGGTCTCAGGCCATGGAAGAGCTCAAAAGGATTTGGAAAAGCAAGTTAGAGAAGTAGAGGAAAATTGGGAAGAGAAATGAGAAGGAAGCAAAAAATCAAGAAAACAAGTCAATGACTTGTTAAAGGAGACCCCAAAAAATACTGAAGAAAATAACACCTTAAAGAATAGACTAACTCAAATGGCAAAAGAGCTCCAAAAAGCCAATGAGGAGAAGAACGCCTTGAAAGGCAGAATTAGCCAAATGGAAAAGGAAGTCCAAAAGACCACTGAAGAAAATACTACCTTAAAAACTAGATTGGAGCAAGTGGAAGCTAGTGACTTTATGGGAAATCAAGATATTATAAAACAGAACCAAAGAAATGAAAAAAAACCTGGAAGACAATGTGAAATATCTCCTTGGAAAAACCACTGACCTGGAAAATAGATCCAGGAGAGATAATTTTAAAATTATTGGACTACCTGAAAGCCAGGATCAAAAGAGAGCCTAGACATCATCTTTCAAGAAATTATCAAGGAGAACTACCCTGATATTCTAGAGCCAGAGGGTAAAATAGAAATTGAAAGAATCCACCTATCCCCTCCTGAAAAAGATCCCAAAAAGAAAACTCCTAGGAATATTGTTGCCAAAATTCCAGAGCTCCCAGATCAAGGAGAAAATACTGCAAGCAGCCAGAAAGAAACAATTTGAGTATTGTGGAAATACAGTGAGGATAATACAAGATCTACCAGCTTCTATATTAAGGATCAAGAGCTTGGAATATGATATTCTGGAGGTCAATGGAGCCAGGATTAAAACAAGAATCACCTACCCAGCAAAACTGAGTATCATGCTCCAAGGCAAATATGGATTTTCAATAAATAGAGGATTTCAAGCTTTCTCAGTGAAAAGACCAGAGCTGAATAGAAAATTTGACTTTCAAACCAAGAATCAAGAGAAGCATGAAAAGGTAAACAAGAAAGAGAAATCATAAGGGACTTACTAAAGTTGAACTGTTTTCTTTACATTCCTACATGGAAAGATGATGTGTATAATCCATGAGACCTCAGTATTAGGGTAGCTGAAGGGAATATACATATATAGAGAGACAGAGGGCACAGGGTGAGTTGAATATGAAGGGATGATATCTAAAAATATATAATTAAAGGATGAGAGAGGAATATATTGAAAGTGGGAGAACTGGACAGCTAGAATGGGGTAAATTATCTTACATAAAAGTGGCAAGAAAAAGCAGTTCATTGGAAGGGAAGAGAGGGCAGGTGAGGGAGAATGAGTGAATCTTGCTCTCATTGGATTTGACCTGAGGCGGGAATAACATACACACTCATTTGGGTATCTTACCCCACAGGAAAGAAGGAGGAAGGAGATAAAAAAGGGGGAACGATAGAAGGGAGGGAAGATAGGGGGAGGAGGTAATCAAAAGCAAACTCTTTTGACAAGGGACAGGGTCAAGGGAGAAAATTGAATAAAGGGGGATAGGATAGGAAGGAGCAAAATATAGTTAGTCTTTCACAACATGAGTACTGTGGAAGGGTTTTACATGATGATATGCATGTGGCCTATGTTGAATTGCTTGCCTTCTTAGGGAGGGTGGATGGGGAGGGAAGAGGGGAGAGAATTTGGAACTTAAAATTTTAAAAACAGATGTTCAAAAAAAAAGTTTTTGCATGCAACTAGGAAATAAGATATACAAGCAATGAGGCATGGAAATCTATCTTGCCCTACAAGAAAGTAAGGGAAAAGGGAATGGGTGGGAGTGGGGTGACAGAAGAGAGGGAGATTGGGGAATGGGGCAATCAGAATATATGCCATCTTGGAGTGGGGGGGAGGGTAGAAATGGGGAGAAAATCTGTAATTCAAACTCTTGTGAAAATCAATGCTGAAAACTAAAAATATTAACTAACTAACTACGTAAATAATCCAAAAAAAGAGAAAAGAAATATGTTTTGTGTGATTCATATTTGTAATTGATATCATATTCCTTGCTCACTGAAAGGGAGGATAGAATTTGGAACTTAATTTTTTGAAAAATGTTAAAAAATAAATAAATAATGACTTTATTTTCAAAAAAATCTAATGGCCTTTTCTCAATCCTCCCCTTCTTTACTTCTCTTTAGCTTTTGACACTGTTGATCACCTTCTTCTCTTTGATAACTTTCTTGTTTCTATATTTTTGTGACAATATTCTCCCCTGGTTCTCCTTCTACATGTCCAACAATTCCATCTCAGTTTCTTTTGCTGGATCTTCATCCAGGTCATCACTCACCTTGGGTATCCCCCCCCCCCCATTTCTCTTCTCCTTCCATCTTATTTTGCTTGGTAATCTCAT
The DNA here is from genome assembly GCF_011100635.1 of Trichosurus vulpecula. NCBI lineage: Eukaryota > Metazoa > Chordata > Mammalia > Diprotodontia > Phalangeridae > Trichosurus > Trichosurus vulpecula. Next base: position 70,089,956 of record NC_050578.1, read on the forward strand.
CAGTTCCCACAGATTGAATTATCATCTCACTGCAGACTGTTTTTGGATCTATTTGTCCAGCACTTCTAACCTTCAATCTTGAATCCAACTACCTGTTGGGAACCTAAAACTAGATGTTTTATAGACATCTTAAACTCAACCTATCTGAAACTAAACTCAGTATCCTTTCCCCAAATCCCCTCCTCTTTCTAACTTTCCTATTCATGTAGAAGACAACACTTTCCTTGCAGCCACTCAGGCTCACAATCTAGACATTCATCCTTGACTTTTACTTTTCCTCACTCTGTCTCACCAAGTCCTGTCAATTCTCTTCATGTCTTGTAGATGCCCCCTCTCTGCTCTAATACTGCCTGTATCACCCTGGTACAGGTCCTCATCAACTTACACCTGGACTATTGTCATTACCCCCCAGTTGATTTCCCTGGCCCAAGTCTCTTTCTAGTCTGACCATCCTCCCCCCAACCAGATATCAAATATCTTCTTCAAACACAAGTGATAACCATGTCTATTGTATTAACTTCAGGACTTCCCTATCACTTTCAGGTTAAAATTTAAAATCATCTGATTGGCTTTAAAAGCCCTTCATAATCTGGCACCTTCCTACCTTTCCACTTTTTTATGTCTTCTCTCACCTACTCATCTGCTATCTGATGGCACTGACTTCCCACCCCTGTCCCGGTGCTTGCTTGAATGGGACATGAAATCTCCTGACTCCAGGCACTTTCACTGGCTATTCCCCATGCCTGGAATCTTCTCCCTCTTCATCAAACCATCTCCTGGCTTCCTTTAAGTCTCAACTAGAATCCCTACTTCTACCAGAAGCCTTTCTCAATCTCCCTTAATATTAAGGCCTTCCATGTGAAATCATTTCAGATTTATCCCATCTATATCTTGTTTGTACACAGTTTACATGTCCCCTCCATTAGACTGTGAGCTCCTTGAGAGCTGTTCAGTAATACAGTTCTGTCCAGTTCTTTGTTACCTCATGGACCATATCATCCATGGGGTTTTCTTGGCAGAAATACATTTCCTTCTCCTGCTCATTTTACAGTTGAGGCCTACAGAGGTTAAATGACTTGCCCAGAGTCACACAGCTAGTAAATGTCTGAGGCTGGATTTGAGAGTAGGGACTATTTTTTTGTTTCTATCACTAGAACTTACTATGGTGCCTGGAATATGGTAGACACTTAAAAAATGTTTATTGACTGAAGAATTTGTTATGACTTCTCTTCTCTTCTTGTGTTGAGTACATTGAAGGTACACCATTTGCTCTGTTCACCTTTTCAAACTTTCAAAGGGGATTTTAACAGTTTCAAGTAGAGCCAGAGTGCAACCTTATGTATCCCCATTGGTTTCTTAAATCCATAGAACCAGTTTCCTTATACATACTAGGAGGGATGCTAACCCAGTCAGTATTATTTCCGGCTCTCAGATGCCTAGAATTTTGGGGTTCCTTCTAGGCCTTCAAAACTACCATAGCAACCTCAGGGCATGTAGAGCCTGCACTGTAGTAAACCTGCTGTCATTCTCCTGCTTTGCTTGTCTCCTCTGTCCTTCTCCCGCCCTTTATGGTGTGGATTATGGGTTGAGCTTTGAGGTGATTACTATCATCATTATCATTTATTTCATTTTCTCATCTTTCAATGGGATTCAGGCAAAGGACAATTTATGCCCTTTATTTTATTCTTTTATATTGAATATTCTTTGATTTATTACACAGGTGGATAAAATAGGTCCTTTTTGTAACTGAATAAAAACTATTAGTATATTAGCTCATCCACTCTAGGCTCACTTAAAACATCCTTCACAATTCTAGTTGCTGATAGGAAAGCAGGAATGATCTAGGACTCATTTTATTCCCATATGATTTTTAAAATATTTTATTTTTTTTAATTAACAAGCATTTTCTTTCCCTTATAAATTCTCCAATGTCAAACAAACAAACAGAAACCAAAGTCCCCATAACAAATGTGCATAATGAAGCAAAACTGCTTCTCCCATATGATTCTGTCCCCCCTTGCTGGGTGTCTCCATTTTGAAAGCCCTCCATTACATGCAGCTTCAAGATTGAAGATTTAGCATGGCAACATCTAGAAATATATTTTCCTTAAGTTTTTATGGATCATTATTGTTATGATTGCATTTGTATATCAGATAAAGGAGATGCTAGATGGCTGCCATGTCATCATCATCAATTATCTGTAACATTTACTGGGTCTATGGGATCCTTATAAGACTATATATCCGACTTCTTGGCAGTCTAAAGCATTAGGGTCAAATGTTTTCAGGAAGTCAATGGGAGTGGGGCTGGTGGTGAAGGGGGAGACGGACAAAGTTAGGAAGGAGAAATAAAAGACATTGTAGGAAAAATCTTTGAAGATCCAGCACAGGTGGAAAAGGTTATTGGATTTTTCTCAGCTGCATCCTTAGACTCCCTCTAGTGGAAGCAAAGACGAATACAATAAGAATAAGCAAGAAAAGAACAATTAAGCTTTAAATGAGGGTAGGGATAGGAAAAATATATGCTATAAAGTTGAAACATCATTTTTGGATCAGTTTTCATTATACTAATTTTGTTCTGCTAGGTCATTCTGTAGAATAGACAAGCCAGGTATGTCTTTATTCCTTTTTGAGCTCCTCTCTGATTCTCTGGACTTTATCGTGTTACAATAGCCTTCTCATCCTAGAAATTCACTATGCCATCGTGGCCCCTTCATATGATTGTTTAGTCCTCTTAGATCCTTTAGTCTCTCCCTGACTGCTGGCTCATTTCCCATTGTCTACAAACATGCTCATACCTCACCCATCCTCAAAAACCTCTCACTTGGTCCTTCATCTCTGGCCCTATATGTCTTCTGCCTTTTGTACCTAAACTCCTCAAGAAGGAGACCTATAATAGGTGCCTCCACTTTCTTAATTTCTTCCTTTCCTCTTTTTCCCTCCTTCCTTCCTTCCTGGAAGGAGAGGAGCAGTGAAATAGGGAGGCATCAAGAAAATTGCGATGGTACTAGACCTAAGCTTTTAAAGAACCTAGGGATTTTAAGAAGTTGAGGTGAGGAGGCATCATTCAGGCATGAGAGATAATTCTGAATCCCTTTCTACCTTACTTTTTTCTCTACTGTTAAGTAGTATGCTTCTACTCTTTCCAATGTACTACAAAATCTACTTTGTAAGAGGCTATAATTTCCTGCCCACCCATTTTATTTTCTGAGAAAGAAAGTTATTTTAACCTTCTTGGAACAACAATTTTCATATTTAGTATGAAGCTGCAACATTTTCTTTTTAAGAAAGATTATATATTTTATATTATATAATTATATAATATAATATATAATCATATATAAATTAAACAATATGTAATAAGTATATAATATACAAAAATAATATAAAATTATATATTATATTATACAATGTATTATATATTTTATATATAATATCTATTATAAATGTGATATTGGGAAGCCCTATAGTTAATGCCTGATAGTATTCAGCAGTAAGCATCAGTGCTATCAATCAAGTCCTCACCCCACCTGACATGCATATTACCTAACACCAGAGGTGCTCTGAGGTATAAGTTCATTTCAGTGTATCTCTCTCAGTTTCCAAAACCTAGCTTTTGCTTACTACTTAACTCCTCCCTTTTGTGGGTAGTAATTATTTTCTTTCATTAGTCTCATTACCAAAGGTCATGGTGTAGATTTTTCAATCAGATCATGATTCAACCCCTATGCTGCCTCAGGAAAATTTTCCCTCTTCAACTCGAATTCTGTTATGCTTTCCTTAAAAATTCATATACCAGCACACTTGTGTATCTTTAATCAGACTATTAGAATGAATAAAGGCAAATAATTTTTAATAAATCTAGTATGAATGCACAGCAAGCCCAAGCAATTAATTTCATATCAGGTCCTACTGATAAGCAGATAAAAAACCTAACTGTTCATTTCCCCTTAGTGTCTTGAGGACATTTGCCCAGTGTTTTGTTTTGTTTTGGTTTTGGTTTTTTCCCAACTCCTGAGAAAACTTCTGTATTAGACAGGAGGCTGCTACCCTTCCTATGTCATTGTGCTCTTCTTCATTTCCTACTGGCCACCCTCCTTATGACTTCCCCATCGTGCTCCACCCAAGACCCTCTTCATTCTACAAGGTCATCCCAGCCCTAGACAATCTCACCCTCTGGCTCTGGGATCCTTTTCTCCAATTGGAGGGAGAGCTTTCCTCTCAGAACATCCTTTTAAGAAGGGAGCCCAGGCAGGCCCTCTCTTCTTTTCCCACCCAGCTGCATTCCTCTGGAATTCTCCATTATGCCCCTGTGACTTTTACCTTCCCCTTTCAACTTCCTTTTGTCTTCCCCCATTAGATCGTTATAGAAAGCTTGGCATGAGACTCAGTTATACCGGATCATCCCGAAAGAACTTATGGACAAAAGCAGGACAACAAACTGATGAAAATAGGAAAAGATTTCTTGATCCCAGTAGAATTGCCATATTTGGACTGACATCGTAGTTCTAATGTGCTACCCGAGAAAGTAAAATGAAACTAGATTAAATAAATGAGGATCACAGCTGGAAAACCATTCTATGAGCAATACAACCTTGAGAACATTGAAGGGTTATTCTCAGTATATCTAAAAGAGGGAAAGATACCAGGACACTCAGGAAAAAAAAAAGACCAGTATGCTGGAGGGAAGAAAGTTTCACTAAAGTAGCAGAATGTATTCTTATTTCCAACCTCTCTGTGGGAAGCAGTGGAGTGGAGTACAGAGGGTGATGAAGGTGGAGTCAGGAAGGTCTGAATTTCAATCCTGCCTCTGATTTTTACTATATGACATGAAACAAGTCAGAACCTTTCTTAGCTGCAGTTTCTTCATTAAAAAAAAGTGGCAATAATAACACCTGCCTCATGAGGTTGTTGTGAACTCAATGAGATAATGTGCTTGTAAACTTTAAGGGTCATATACATGGCATAATTACAAAATATGAAAGTAAATTACACATGCATCAAGTGTATCTTGATGAATATATGAGAAGTGTACAGACAGGCTTTCACAAATGAAATTCTACAGCAAATCATACCTTTATAAACATAATATTTTATATTTATATATTTATTTATATATTTATAAATATACTAAAACACACAAATAGTAAATAAATAATATATTTAATAAATTAATATTAAATATATTTTATATTGATATTCATATTTATTATATTATATGTTTATTATATTACATAGATATTACATAGTGTTATATTTATTTATTATATATTTATAATTAAAGTTAATATGTTATTTTTGTATTATATATATTTTATATTATATAAAGTTATGTTATTATATAAATATAATTTTATATTTATTATACTATATAAATATAATGTTATGTTATTATGGAATATAATGTTATATTATTATATTAAATATAATGTGATATTATTATACAAATATGTTATATTTCTTATATAAATATAGTGATATATTATGGTAATATAAATATTTATAATATGTTTTACGAATACACATACATATATGTATATAAATAATATACATGTGTATGTGTGTATGACTAGGTCTTGCTATTTCATCCAGGCTAGAAGTATAGTAACCAGTCACAGATCTGGGCCCACTCTGATTGGGCCAGGAGCTTGGATCTGCTTTATTTCTGATCTGGGCCAATTTGTCCCTCTTTAGAAATCTGGTGGGTCCCCACTCCCAGAGGCTCATCATATTAATGCTGAACTTGGTGTGGATCAGATTAGCCCACTACAGCTCAGAATTCCTGAGTTCAATAGATTCACTAGCTTTAGTCTTCCCTGAATTTGGGATTACAGAAGACCACAAATCACAGTCACATAAAAAAGTAAAGAAAATATGACAACTTTTTGCTTGGAGACTATTAAAAAACCATAATAACCTACATTTGAATGGTAGGGCAAAATATGGCTTTTGAACACTCTCCCCCAATAAAGGGTTTCTCAAGAAACAAGATTCTCTGAAAGACAAATATAATGGAGTTTTGGTCCATGCCTGGATCACCTGTATTGGAGACACCCATGTGTGAAACTCCAGAGACCTGCTTCTCTGCAGTTCACTTAATATATGGGTACTAGCAGACCTTTTTTATTGGCAACATAGAACACCCTGCATTTTCCTTTTCTCTTTTAAAAATATTATTTTATTTTTAATTTATGAAATAGAACAAGCATTTCCATAACATAGTAGAAAAAAGATGATTGCACATGAAACTGCAAATCTAGCATGTACAACTTGCTATTTGTTTTAAATATATCATAGTTATCATGAGAGTTTTTTTCCTCCCCACCACCCTCCAAGATGGCTATCATTAGAAACAAATGTGTATATATGTGTAAAACCATTCTGCAACATAGTTCTATTATCAGTTCTTCTCTGAATACAGATAGTGTCTTCATATGTCCTTTGTAATTAATTTGGGTACCAGCACAAGACAGTTGCTCTCTCTTTCCAGTGGCATCCAAGGGTAAAATTCTAATTTACCAACAGTATGAGAAACCATGGGCATAATCTGGGCAGGGGAAAGGGTTCCTTTCCCTTCCCCTTAAGCCCTGCAGCCCTGAGAAATAGGCTTGGGGTTTGTCCTTTTTCAGTTCTAGTTGCAGGGAGACCATGGACCCAGGAGCTTGAGCCATGAGGACCTTGGAGCCAGGATTCCCAGTTGGATATTGCAACTAGCCATCAAGGAAGCCTGAGAACCCAGGGCTCCAGGACATAATCCCAGGAAAGCTTTGGACATGGAACTTCATGGAACTAATGCTTCACAGGAATTAAGCTAAATTGTGAACCCAATCTTCTTCCCCTCCCAAGAGGTCAAAAAGGGAATAAGGGAGATTATGCCCTGAAGTGTTGGGGAAAAATATTGTATGTTTATTCTAGCTAAACCTTTGAAGTAAACATTGCTTTGTGAAAGTTAATCTAACTGCTAAGTGGAACTGGGGTGCCGGGACCCCAAAAACTGAGGGAACATATTTGATGAAACGAGCCAATGACATAAATGAGAGGCTCCCTCAATCCCACTAAAGTGTACTGGAGAACCTCGGGTGAGGTGTGAGATGGACTTCAGACAGTGGGGAGGCAGGGAAGAGTAGTCATGGTTACACAATTTACAGAGACAGCTTTGTTCAATGACCTCAAATGAATAATAAACAGGCAGAAGTATGCTTGTTAAAGATGTTTGCCATTGTCATGGAGGATATAAAGGACAGAGTTGAGAAAGTAGAGAAATTCTAAAGATGGTGGGGTCATCCTGATACTTCTTTTCATGGCTAAATTTGAGCTGAGTGTAGAGGAACAATGCATAACTTCCTAAATGAAAGCATAATCACTCAAAAAAGTTCAGACTAAGTATCCACACAGGAAAAAACAAGTAAATAATAAATGCCAATTGTCCCGATAATATTAATTTTATTAAAATATTAAATGTATTTATAAACTGTATAAATGTAAATGTATAAAATAGTAGATTAATGGAACAGACCAAAAAAGGGAGAATCAAAAACAATAGAACTCAATAATCCAGTGTTAGACAAAGTGGAAAACATAAGTAATATAGGAAAAACTCCTTATTTGACAAAAACTACTGAGAAAACTGGAAAGCAGTCTGGCAGAAATTAGACTTAGAGAAATATTATATTATTTAATATATTAATATATTTAACAATATTAATATATTAATGTATTATATTCTAACATGTTCCACGTTCACCTTTATCACATTCCGCATTCTACATATGAGATTATACTATAAAATATATTTTAGAACAGATACAGATTATACCTCTTGTAGGTATATGTAGCAGCTGTATCTTAACTAAAGGAGGGTTAGCGACACAAGATGATCCTGGGCAAATCCCTTCCCCTCCCTCTGTAAAACACAAGGAAGATGATGTCCCTCTATTTTTAACCAATAGATGGTTTTGTTTTAGACTTATATAGTTATACTTTGATGCCTGGAAGTGCTATTCCTCCTTCATCACTATCTCTTTTTATCATTTTCCTTGATGTTCTAGATCATTTGTTTTTCCAAATTAATTTTATTATTTTATTAAATGCTATATGTTATCAATTTGATTGGTATAGTATTAAAAATATTAATTAACTTCAGTATATTGCCATTTTTATTCTATTGGCATGGTCCAGCCATGAACAATGAATTTTTCATAAGCTATAAATGTTCCTTATTTTTTTACAAGCATTTTACAACTAAATCTATACAAGCCTTTTGTGTGCTTTGGAAGATCAATTCCTAGATAATTTATGCATTTCTTAGTTATTTGGAATGGAATTTCCCTATTAATTATTCTTGTGTTTTGTTATTATTATATGGAAATGAAGTTGATTTTGAGGGTTCATTTTGTAGCCTGCAGCCTACAGTTAGTCTCAGTTAGTATCTTTGCTGATTCCCTAGGATTTTCCAAGTAAACCATATATCTACAGCAAATAGGGATAGTTTTATCTCCTCTTTATCTATCTTCATGATTTTAATTTTTTTTCTCATTTAATTACCATTGCTTGTATTTCCACAACTAATAAAATAATGGTGAGCAGAGAGGGAATCCTTGTTTTATGCCTCCGTTTTTTGGAAAAGGTTGTACTGTATCACCATTGCAGGTGGTGGAAGCTTTGGTTTTAGTTTGATGTTTTTTATAATTTTTTAAGAAGTCTCTATGCCTATACTTCGTAGAGTTTTTTGCATAAGGAGTGTTGGGTTTTGTCAAAGGCCTTTTCTGCATCTACTGAAATAATCATGTAGTTTTAGGATGGGTTTGGGTTTTAACATGATTCTATTGATTGTTTTCCTAATATTGAACCATCTTTGCATACCTGGTATAAATCCCCCTTGGTTATAATGAATGATTCTTCTTGGAATATTATTGAAGTCCTGTTAGATAAGATTTTGTTATTTTAAAAATAATTGAACAGAACGGGAAATGATAGAACAGGAAATAGAGGACTTAAATAATCCTATCTTAGGAAAAGATATTGATTAAGCCATAAATGAAATCTCAGAGGAAAAAAAAGTCAATCAGATAGATTCACAAGCAAATTCTATCAAATATTTAAAAAACAATTAATTCTAATGCTGCATAAACTGAAAGAAAAATAGGAAAAGAAGGGGGTTTTATCAAATTCCTTCTTTAATATAAGTATATTCTTGATACTTAAACCAGGGACAGTCAAAATAGAAAAAAAAAACTACAGAACAATATTCCTAATGCATACTGATGCAAAACTTTAAATGTTAACAAGGAGATAATGGAATATGTCATAAAGATTGAGACTACAAGTGAGGCTGGATTAATGCCAGGAATGCAGAGTTGGTTCAGTATTAGGAAAATTATAAATATAATTGTCTGTATTAATAATAAAAGCCATATTATTGTATCAACGGATGTAGAAAAAGCTTTTGACAACATCCATTCCTGCTAAAATCACTAGAGAGTATAAGATTAAATGGAGCTTTCCTTAATATACTAAGTAATATCTATCTCAAACCAAGAGTTAGCATTTCCTGTAACAGAGAGGCTTTTCTAATGAGATGGGAGTAAGAAAAGATGTCCATTATCACCATTATTATTTGATACAGTGCTAGAAATTCTGGCTATAACATAAGACAAAACAATTGAGGAAATAGCATAGACAAAGAATAATAAAATTCTTTTTTTGCAGAGGATGTAATGGTTTCCTTACAGAACCCTAGAGCGTCAACTGAAAACCTAACTGAAATGATTAACAACTTGAGCCCAAGTTGCAGAATATAAAATAATCCCCCATAAATCATCAGCATTTCAACATTTTGATATGTTACCAACAAAATTCAATAGGAGGAGACATTCCATTTAAATGAACTGATAGCATAAAATACTTGAGAATCTATTTGCCAAAACATAGGCAGGAATTGTATGAACACAGCTACAAAACACTTTTTACACAAATAAAGGCAGAGCTAAATAATTGGAGAAGTAGCACTTGGTCTTGGGTAGGCCAATGACAATGCCCATTAATTAGGCAATGACTAAACAAAATGGGATGACTCCAGAGTCTGCACTCTATATATTGCACCACCTAGCTGCATTATAGTACCTGTTTTCCTTTAGTCCATCTAGCATTTGCATTTTTTTGGTCAACTTTGCAAATCTAATGAGTGTAAAGTGGTACCTCAGAGTTGTTTTAATTTGCACTTCTCTATTTGTTAGTTATTTAGAGTATTTTTTCATATAGCTATTGATAACTTGGATTTCTACCTCCGAAAACGGCTTATTTATATTCTTTGATCAATTATCAATTGGGAAATGGCTCTTCTTCTTACAAATTTGAACCAGTTCCCATATGTTAGAAACGAGACCTTAACTAGAGAGACTTCCTGCAAAGATTCACCCCTCCCCCCAATTTCATGCTTTACTTATATTTTACCTGCATTTGTTTTGCTTGGGCATAATAAACATTTTTAATTTTATGTAGCGAAAATTATTTTGTCTTTTCTTTGGTCCTGAACTTGTCTGTTATCTATAGATCTGACAGATTTTTTTTCCCATGTTCTTCTTATTTGCTTATGGTGTCATTCTTTATATTTAAATTGCATACCTATTTGCAGCTTTTCTTTGTTTACATTATGAAATGTTGGGGTATCCCTAGTTTCTGCCAGACTATTTTCCGTTTCCCCCAATAGTTTTCTGTTGAATAATGAATTTTTGCCCTAATATTTGAGGCCTTTGGGTTTATATCAAATTCTGGGCATTTATGCTTGTTTGTGTCTGTAAATTGTGTACCAAAATGTTAGTGTTAGAGGTTAAACAATGTCTTTACTGCTTATTCAGTACCAATTATTCTGATGGCTATGGCTTTAGCTCATGACTTCTAGGTCCCCTTCCTTCCCATGTTTTGAAAAATGAATTCTCTTGATATTCTTGAATTTTGATTCCTCCAGATGAAATTTGTTATTATTTTTCTAGTTTTAAAAAAATTTTTATTTTATTTTTTCTAGTTTAATAAATAATGCTTCATAGCTTGTTTGATATGGTACAGAATAAGTAAATTAATTTGGATAGTATTGTCATTTTATTATATTAGCTCAGCCTGCCCATGAACAATTAATATTTCTCCAGTTATTGGATCCTATCTCAATTTATTTGAAGACTATTTTGCAACTGTGTTCGTATGTGTCTTGCCAGGTAGACTCTCAAGTGGTTTATACTATCTGTAGTTAGCTTAAATCGAATTTCTCAATCTCTTCCTGTTGGATTTTGTTGGCAATATGCTGACAATGTTGATAATTTCTGTGGGTTTCTTTTATACCCTGAAACTTTACTGAAGTTGTTAATTGCTTTAATTAGTTCTTTATAGTTGACTCTTGAGTGTTCAAGGAAACCATCATTATATGCATTATATGGTTTTAATTCTAGCTCCATTGACTTCCAGAACATCATATTCCAAGTCATTTGATCCCTTAGTGTAGAAGCTGCTAGATCTTGTGTTATCCTGATTGTGTTTCCACAATACTCAAACTGTTTCTTTCTGGCTGCTTGCATTATTTTCTGCTGGACCTGGGAACTCTGGAATTTGGCGACAATATTCCTAGGAATTTTCTTTTTGGGATCTTTTTCAAGAGGCGATCAGTGGATTCTTTCAATTTCTATTTTACCCACTGGCTCTAGAATATCAGTGCAGTTTTCCTTGATAATTTCTTTTTTTGTTTGTTTTTTGGTAGGGCAATTGGGGTTAAGTGACTTGCCCAAGGTCACACATCTAGTACATGTGTCAAGTGTCTGAGGCCACATTGGAACTCAGGTCCTCCTGACTCCAGGGCCGGTGCTCTACTCACTGTGCTACCTAACTGCCCTGATAATTTCTTAAAAGGTGATGTGTAGGCTCTTTTTTTGATCATGGCTTTCAGGTAGTCCAGTGATTTTTAAGTTATCTCTCCTGGATCTATTCTCCAGGTCAGTGGTTTTTCCAATGAGATATTTTACATTGTCTTCTATTTTTTAATTCCTTTGGTTCTGTTTTATGATATCTTGATTTCCCATAAAGTCACTAGCTTCTACTTGCTCCAATCTAATTTTTAAGGTAGTATTTTCTTCAGTGGTCTTTTGGACTTCCTTTTCCATTTGGCTAATTCTGCCTTTCAAGGCGTTCTTCTCCTCATTGGCTTTTTGGAGCTCTTTTGCCATTTGAGTTAGTCTATTTTTAAGGTATTATTTTCTTCAGTATTTTTTTTGGGTCTTCTTTAGCAGGTCATTGACTTGTTTTTCATGGTTTCTCGCATCCTTCTCATTTGTTTTCCCAATTTTTCCTCTACTTCTCTAACTTGCTTTTCCAAATCCTTTTTGAGCTCTTCCATGGCCTGAGACCAGTTCATGTTTTTCTTGGAGGCTTTTGATGTAGGCTCTTTGACTTTGTTGACTTCTTGGGCTGTATGTTTTGGTCTCTTTGTCACCAAAGAAAGATTCCAAGTCTGGGTCTGCATCTGGGTCCATTTTCACTCCCTGGCCATGTTCCCAGCCAATTTCTTTGACCTTTGAGCTTTTTGTTGGGGGTATGACTGCTTGTAGAGTAAAGAGTACTTTGTCCCAAGCTTGAGGGTTGTGCTGTTGTTTTCAGAGCTATTTCTATATAGCAAGCTCTGCCATACCATGCTTCTTCTCCCCCAAGAACCCACCAACCCAGACCGTGACTCAGATCTAAGCAGGTTCTGCATGCCTGCTCTGATCTGCCACTTATTTCCTCCCGCCAGATGGGCGTGGGGCCAGAAGCAACTGCAGCTGTAGCTCTGTAAGCAGCCTCAGAGCTGCACCACCTCTGCCACCTCCGGGGTGGTGGCCAACCACAAACTCCTTCGCTCTGTCCCTGCAGTTTTTTTCCACTAACCTTCTCTGTTGTCTTTGGTGTTTGTGGGTTGATAAGTCTGGTAACTGCCACAGCTCACTGATTCAGGAGCTAGGGCCTGTTCTGCCCAGCTCCTGGTCTGGTTGGTTCGGGCACAGCCCATGCTGGACTGTGCTCTGCTCAGCTCCCAGTGTGGTGCGATAGACCTTACCCTGTGACATCGGGCTGTTCTCGGCTGGAGCCCTGCTTCCCTCTGCTATTTCGTGGGTTCTGCAGTTCTAGAATTTGTTCAGAGCCGTTTTTCATAAGTGTTTGGAGGGTCCTGGGGGAGAGCTTTAGGCAAGTCCCTGATTTCCAGCTGCCATCTTGCCTCCGCCCCACCCCCCCAAGCCCTCTGGGTGAGTTTTGCTCACTGCCCTCCTGGCTTGAGCTCTGCAAGTCTTGTCTCAAGTCTGGTTCTGTTGGATTGTGGCTGTTTAGAATTTTCAGTAGACTGCTGCTTGACTCAGCCACTGGGAGGCTCTATAGGTTCAAGGTGACAACTTTAGGATCCACTTTCATCTGGGATTTTCCCCCCTGCTTACTCCACTGAGGGCTTCAGCCTAGATTGGAGGCTAGAACTGAGTCCCTGCTCTGATCCTGGGATCAGAACCACACAGCTACTGTTTGCTTCTGAACTTGTTCCTAGCACAGCTAGGGCCCACAATCCTCTCTGCCACCCCTACAAGCAGGTCCTCTCCTCAGTCCTTCCTGGATCTGTGACCTGGAAGTGGGTAGTGGGTGACAGGTCTGCCAAATGCCACCTGCTCCTCCACCTTGTGCTAGTTCAGGGATACCCTTGGATCTTTTCCTGCTCGGGTGCTTCCTGTCCTAGTGCCCAATCTTGGAACTCTTTCAGTCCCTGGGAGTTAGAAGGATCAGCCCACGTCTGGCCACCCTGAGTTACAGGTGCCTTACTTAGTCTGCCCTGGATCTGTGACCTAGTGTCTCTGGATCTCTTTGTCTCCCTATGCTGACTTGGCCTGAAAAAATGACTCAATGTGACTTTTTCTTGGATTTCTCAATCAGAATTGGGTTTTGGTGAGTTTTCTAGATCTTTGTGGTAGCGGAGTTCAGACGTACTTCTTCCTCCTACCCTGCTATCTTGATTTCCCATCTCTCGGACTTCAGTATTTTTGAGCTGGTGTTAAAGTTTCCTTTTGAGCATCTTTTAGTAGCTCTTCTACATCAAATAGTCCCTAGCCTTGCTTCACTTTTCTATTTTTTTTCTTCAGCTAATATGCATGTAAACTTTTCTGATTGTCAAGTTTTTCCAGTATTCCCAGAATACCAATTTTTCCCTCAAAAATTTTTCAGCTTGCTTCAATTCTTTAGTAACAAATTGGGATCTGATATCAGTATTTGTTTCTTGTTACAGGTTCCTTGAGCATCAGCTTTCTTTCAACCACAAGTTAATTCTGTTAAGGGTATTTGACAATTTAATGTCCATTCAGGCCATATTTAGGACAGAAAACAAGTGTGTTTTTCATGATTATTTCTAGGTGATGGTGTGAAATCCTTCCCTTTGGGGGGAGAAGAGAGAGAGAGAGAGAGAGAGAGAGAGAGAGAGAGAGAGAGAGAGAGAATGAATGAGAGACAGAAAAAGAGAGAGAAGGGGGAGAGAGGAGACAGAGAAGGAGAGGGAGCAGGAGAGAGAGCACAAACTTCATTGCCTAAGCTTATAGGCTTGAAATTAGTCTAGGGCCATGGGTTCTTGTTTGTCCCCCACCAATTACATGCTTAATTCCTCTATAGCAAACACTTACCCAGGGTGAAATAAAAATCAGCTTGTCTATATCTGGAGACAAAATCTATTATAAAAATATAGACAGCAAATAAATAAGATTTAAGCATGAGAGATTCCAGTGCCCAGTCAATGTTGAGGGAAGGGAGAGGGAAGAAGCAAAAAGCTGATCAATTTGCCAGTAATAGTGAAAGGATAAATACAAAACTCTGTCCTGGTAGCTCATTCATCAAGTGGAATAGTGAGCTGATCCACTCATATTTAGTTTACTGTAGTAACGCCTTTCCTTTACTGCTGGCTGGCTGTTGTCATCTTGTCTGCAGAGTTCTTCTGTTCTTGGGCCTCTCCCTGTCTCCTGCCTCCTCCCTCAGGTTCCCCCTTTCATCATCTTTCAATCCATCCTTCTAGATGGGAAGAACTATACTTCCTGCTAGTCCCTGTACCAGTGAGGGGCTCCACTTTTATCTAGTTGGCACCTGTTCTTTTCTTCTAAGCAGTAATAAAGTTTTGCGAACTGCCATTCCTGTGGGCTGATGTCACTCTTCATCTGAACCATTCCCTCCCCACATACACCAGAGTGTGTTGGACACAGTGATGGTGAAGGTCCTTTCTAACTCTATATCCTACAATTATACTCAACAACTTTGAGAAGATAATTATTACTAGCTGTTTCATAGAAGCACAGAACATTAGAACAGGAGGGAACTTACAGATATCATCTACTTCAATGTCCTCTTTGTATTAATGAACTGAAATCAGAAGAGGTTAAATCACTTGGCCAAAGTTTAATTGGGCAGCTAGTAGCACAGAGGATAGAGCGCTGGTCCTAGAGTTGAGAAGACTCATCTTCCTGAGTTCAAATCTGACCTCAGATACTTACTAGCTATTTGACCCTGGGCAAGTCACTTAACCTTATTTGCCTCAGTTTCCTTATCTGTAAAATGAGCTGGAGAAGGAAATTGCAAACCAATCTAGTAACTCTGCTAAGAAGACCCCAAATGGGGTCACAAAGAATCAGACATGACTAAAAAATAACAATAAAAAAAAGTGTAACTGCTAGCCAGTGACATAATTAGAAGTAAATATCAGGCCTATTGACTTCTAGGCCAATATTCTTTCTCAAAGGAATGACTATTGACCGACAATTGGCCATTGGGTATATCTATTGGGATACACACGCACACACTATACACACATATGCATATATAGGCACTACAGATGGACAACCACTTTGACTCAGAATTCAATAAGAGAGAGGACTGAGTTGGATTTGGGAAATTATAGTGGCTTGGCTATGGGACTTGAAGTCAGGAATAATTGAGTCTAGTTTGGCCTCAAACACTTACTAGCTATGTGACCCTGGGCAAGTCAATTAACTTCTTGATGCCTCAGTTTCCTCATCTGTGAAATGAAGACAAATCCCAGAGTTGCTGTGAAGATCAAACAAGATGGCATTTGTAAAACACTTTGTAACCCTTAAAGTGATAGCTAAATGCTAGCTATTATCATTATTTCGACAATCCCAAGTTACTCCTTGATAAAAAGAAACTCCATGTTTCCAACATTGGTGATACTGTCTGGCTATGAACCAGGGAATACCATAATCTCTATAGAACCACAATTGTGGGTGACCCAAAGGGCAGGAGAGCACATGGTGGATTGCAGTGAGAAGTGATATTTAGAAAAGGAAGTTGAATGTTGTTGCACTGAGATCAACAGGCTGAATGGATCTGGTATCCATGGAACATGAAACATTAAAAGACCTGGAGGAAGGCCTCTAGCATGTTGGGTTATGAGCTTGTGAGCTTCAAAAGGTTGAAAGAGCCATCAAAGGTTCCTTCCCCAATTGGAGCTGGTAGGAGCAGTAGCCGAGTCTCGTGAGGAACCAACTGAATAGCCACCTGTCAACCCAGCCCAGAAATGGATTGATCTTGCAGCTGAGACATCTCATCCTGTAAACCTCAGAAATGGGACAAACTTGATGGGATCAATGTTGTATAACAGCCACTAGTCTCCCCAAAGACAATGTAGGTATGGAGAAAGGAGAGCACACCCTTGTTTGGGTAAGATGATATCGTACATCGTCTTGCTACATTTTTTTCAGTCGAGTCCTTTTGTAAAAATTGATCATAACCGATTGTTATTGGGGAGATGTTGGCTGGTTGGAGGAAACACATTAGGGACCCTTGAACAAATTTTTTTTGGTCTCAGGATCCTTCTGCACCTTAAAAATTATTGGGGATCCATGGTTCCTCCCATTGGTTCTAATTCTTCTTTACAACATGACTAATGTGAAAATATGTTAATATGAATGTATATGTAGAGCCTATATCAGATTGCATGTTGTCTTGGGGTGGGGGGAGGGCAGGGTGGAGGAGAAAATTTGGAACTCAAAATCTTATGGAAATGAATGTTGAAAACTAAAAATAAATTAATTAATATTTAAAAAAATTTTGCAGAGAATTATTGAGCCAGAGAGCTTTTGATTACGTTGATTATATCTATTGATATTTACTGTATTAGATATTAAAATAGATAAAATTTTTAATTATTCATTACAATAAAAATGAACCCACTATATTACATTTACATGTAATTTAAATAATATTTTGACAAAAAAACCCTATTTTCCAGAAAAGAAAAGTGTAATAATAAGAGATCATTGTTTTGCACATTTTTACAAATCTCTTTAATGTTTTGCTTAATTGAAGACATATTTTCTTATCTGCTTCTGTATTCAGTATGTTGCAATATATTATTTTGGCTGAAGTATATGAAGAAAATATAGCCATATACAGATGTATAATTGGAAGATGGAGATGTATTTTAATAGGCAAACACCATCTTATTATTCTTCTGAAAATAATTTTGACAGGAACCTGTGTTCCCAAAATTAAAAAAAAAACTACTCTTCCACACTCTTCCACAAATATGTACAAAATCCAGGAAATCATGGGTTTAAACTTAGAATACAATGGTAACGAGACACACATGTAGAGAACATAAACAAAATTCATAACTCCTAGTTACTGGAAGTCCATCTTGAATCCACAGAATTATTATTCAAGAGGGCAAGCACTTTGGAGCTGATGCCTTCCTATAAGAGCTATTTTTCTGTATCCATCTATGTCTGTATTTTTTTAAATTTGTTCTTGATGTGTCTCTCTTTGGGTTGGATGAATTATCTCTTATTTCTCTCTCCTCTCAGATGACACAGTCAATGGCAGGCATATGTTTGTGTGTACATGGAAAAATTCTCTCCTTCCCCTCAAAAGCAGTTTTCTCTCAGTGAATTGAGTTAAACTGCAGTCTTCAACTCCAGAAATTAAATCTGCCAATAGTGAGCTGGACCTCTCTCAACTAAGCTTACAGATGGACAGCAGTATAAATTCTAACAATGCGACCACTTGAGGGGATTCATTATTTGCACTAATTGGGACCTAGCTGTAGTCTCAATGGGTGCTGTGACCCTTTCAGCCAATCATGTGGCTTTATTTCTTGATTCACTTAAAGAAATTCATACCTAATAAGGAAACTAATGGGGTGCAGGAGAAATCCCATACCTTCATAAGGATGATTATAAAAATATAAATGTTTTTGAGGAGTCTTGTTGGCCAAGTGGATAGCACACTGGACCTGGAATCAGGAAGACCGCAGTTCAAATCCAGTCCCAGAAACTTGCCTGGACAGTTTCCTCATCTGCAAAATAGGTATTATAATAAAAGCATGTAAATTTCTTTTTCCCCCATTCCCACCCGAGATGGTACCATTAGACACAAATATGTATGTGTGTGTGTATATATAATATACATACATATATGTATATATAAAATCATTATATGCATCTATTTATCAGCTCTTACTCTGGATGCAGATAGTGACTTTTTCCACCTGTGCTTTATAGTTAATTTGGGCATTTATAATAGTTAAAATGACAATAAATAAAATGAAATAAATATTAACAATTATAATAAAAATTGTAACAAATACAGTAATAGCAAGTATCTCTCAGGGTTGTTGTGAGGATAAAGTGGGATAATGTTTGTAAAGTGCTTGGCAAACCTTCAAAAGCTCTACAAATTCCATGATTGTTGTTATTGTTAAGTATAAATTCCTCTGCTAATATTGCAAGATATAACCCTTTTCACGGGTTTTAGAAGTGCTCTGGGCATTTTTCTAAGACTTCAGCTGCAGAGCAGGTGCAGAACCGCATCAGCTCAGGAGTTTCCTCCCTCAGAGTTCCCGGCACCAATGAAATCCAAGATCCCGTCCCCTTGTCCACCCCCTCCCCCCATTCTCCACCTCCAACACCGCCCCCGCCCCCCCTCCCCAGAAAAGGAAAAGAAAAAAACCTTTGCCACTGCTGCAGCCAGTCTGCCTTTCTCTTCCCCTAAAGGCCAGGACGCTAGTAGAACACTGACAAGGTGAACACCTTTTATTGTTTGTATCTCAGAGGAATCTCTGAAAACGAAATCAACATCCGGTAGCTCAAATGTCAGCAATTTTTGCCCATGCACTAATTATAGAGTTTGGAAATAGGAAACAAAACCAATATATTTTTTGAAAGAGTAATAAGAAACAGAGGGAAAAAAAATTTACACCCTTGTTCCAAGCGGTGGCTTGAAAGATGGCATCTGTGCTGGGGTTGTTAGAATCCTTTCCTTGTCGGCACCTTTCTGGACAAAGAATGTCTCCCTCCCTATTCTTTGTGATCAGCTGAATGAGTAGAGGAACAAAGATGGAATATGGTTTTTAAATGGTGCGTTGGTCCTTCTCTGTTTATCCCTGATTGCCCTGAGGAGTAGAAAGGCAATGCAAATAAGAGGGGAGAGAGAGAGAGACAGAGCTGCATGGAGGGAGGCATATGACCAAACTGTGCAGACCAGAAAACCTGCTTTCAGAATTGCTGGTATTTTTTGCCACAGGAATTATGTCTTTGCATTTTGTCCTGGCTTTGGTCCACAGTGTCCACTAGAAAATACAGTAGCTGTAGCCACAGATCAGACTTTTTTTTTCTTTCTCTGGCTCTCTATCTTTCCCCCTCCCTTCCGCCCCCCAATCCCTCCTGAGACCTCTATGAGCTTTGACGTCACATGTGCTCCTTTCAGTTGCTATAGCAACCCCATTCCCCAAGCCTTCTGTCCCTTGCCTCTGGTAGGTTCCACAATGGTACAGGCAGCATCACGCTGCACAATGGTTTCCAAGCAGTGAAAGAGGGTGATTCAGCAAGCACTCTTCTTTTTTTTTCTCCCTCCCCCCTTCCTTTTATTTTGATTTTAAGGGTGATACTTGCTACAAGCTCATTTTTTTCTTTTTCCTTTTTTCCTTTTTCTTTTCTTTCTTTTTTTCTTTTCTTTTTTTTTTGCAAATTGCTTTACCTCCAATTTCTGGGGCCTGAAGAATTTTAAGATTGCATTTTCTGGAAATCACCTTCTTATCATTAATTCTAAACAATTCCCCAATCCCCAAAGAAGCCCTTCCTCATTCCAGTTTGGAATGTGGTTATGAGAAGCAAGTAGGGATTCACTTGATGGTGCAAACAGTGCTGGACCAGGATCCTAATTCTCAGGCACGGCATGGTAGGTGACTGCTCATTTGGGGTCATGATGATTTGTCGTTGCTATTGTTTGTTGTTGTTGTTGTCGTGTGCCTTGTGTATGTTTGTGTCTTTGCAGGGTACGGTGATAACTGCTGATTGCTACTGGTAGGGAGATGGGTTGGAGAAGAAGCTGGGGTGGGGGAAAACTGGGATAATGAGGTAAAACATTGGGGATGCAAGAAGACAGCAAGTTGGGACAATCTATGGTCAGAGGAGTATCTTTTCCTGTACTTGGGTGTGTTGAAGCATTTCTCTTTGGGGTAAGAAGAGAGGGTATGGGAGGAGAAGCGGAAGGCCTTTCTGTGACAGGAAAGGAAGGAGTCATAGAGCTGATGTATGGAAATGGTTGGGAGATGCTCAGCCTTCCCTCTGAAATTGATGCATATTTTTAGGAAATAAAACCATGGCTTTAAACAATGTTTACCATATATTTACTGGGATAATGTAACTTAAATCCTTCCAAATGTACACTGTATATAGTAAGAAGATAAATATTAGCCATACATAGACATACACAAACGTATATTATTTCTATCTACCTATCCATCCATCTAGCTAGTTCTAGCTCTCCATTGCATTTCTCCCCAATCTCTCTCTGTGTCTCTGTCTCTCTCCTACTTGCTTGTTGGAAAGTAATGGTATTGTCCTTGTATAGAGATTCTGGGAGAGATTTGGGCAAGGGAAAGGAGAAAGGTGAGAGACTCCATTAGGAGATAATCAGAATCACTGCAATTTCAGGTGCACAGGTCAGGGATTCAGCGAAGCAAATGATTCTTCAGTATAGCAAGATGCATTCTTCATCACAAGGTTTCTTTAGGTATGTGCTAGAATAGCATGACCCTTAGAAGGCTCAGATGCTGTCAGGAAAGCAAAACAACCCCACTGCCTACCCAAATGTAAACTCAGTGGTGGTGTGGATTGCAGTAAATCTGTCAGGATCCAACAGTTATTTGTGACTGCAGCAATATATACATATATACTTATATGTGTATACAAATGTACATACATATAACACACACATACATATATATTTATGTATATATATTCATATCTTGGAAAACCTTTGGCCAATAAATGTTGCAGAAATTAGGAAAGAATTAGATTTTTAAAAAGTTTCTCTTCTTTTCATATCAAAAGAATGAGGGTTGGGATTTTTCCCTTTTCTCTCTTATAGATGTCTTCCTAGGACCCTGTAATCTTGCTAGAGAAGTAAACTGTTTACAAGGACTTCCACAGCAGAAGCTCACTGCTTCTTTAATGCAGCCTTTTCTTCCTCTGGTTTGTTGACTCTAACTTTGAGAAAAACATTGCATACAGGCAAAGGAAGGTGGTTTTGGAGGTCAGATTTTAACCAAATGGGCAAAGGGGAATATTTGAAAGAAAATACACTAGATAGACATCATGTATTCATGGTCCCATTATCCTTTCCACTTCCACTCCAACTCTGATGGTTACAGAATTATGGTAGAGGGCTGATAACCAAACTCAACAGGATAAGACATGATGGGCCTGTCCAATACCCCCTGGGATGGTTTAAATTGTTAAATTGTTTTTAAAATGTTTTTTAAACATTAAATTGTTATCATTCTGACTCAGGGAAATTTATTTGCATTAAAGCAGAGGTTCTTAACATGGGGTGTGAACTTGTACAAAAACTATTTTGATGACTCTAAGACTAATTGGTTTCTTCTGTAATCACATTTGTTTTATTTTATACATTCAAAAACATTATTCTGAGAAAGGGTCCCAAGGTTTCACCAGAATGACTGCCAGAGGGGTCCATAATACACACAAAGGTTATGGGGCCCTGCTTTAGAGGGAAAAGGAAAGATGAATGAGTGCACAGGCTTGCCTCCACCTTTGGATTTTCAGGGACTTTGGGGGTCATGTGCAGCAATTTTGGCTGTCTCTAGTATGCATCCTGTGCACTTTAATTATGTTTATATAACTGGCATAAATACTGACTCATTTCATCACACTGAGCAACTGAGCTTTTTTTCTGCTCCATAATGGGAATTGAAAAGCAGATGACAAAGGTGGTTGGTATGTGACTTAGGAAGGGTGCTGAAAAGCTGTCAGGCTTTCTTAATATTGCATCCCTCCATCTTCTTGTTGCAGAACAGGTTTAATTGGCCAGTCTTCTTCTTGAAATTTTTTTTAGTCCATTCCAGGAAAGAAATGTTGCAGGCAGGGAGCAAGAAAATGTTTATTATGGAAAATTCAGCTCCTTCTCGCTTGATGTTTGTACTTGATACAGTGTTTCTGTTGCTGAGAGGTATATGTGTGTGTTGGCTGGAAGATGTTTGTGAGCAGATCCCAGAGGGTTGAGCGTATTTTCTCTATTCTTGTCTGGCATGTCTGAAGCCATTATTATTTAATCGTTTTGTAATGTGCTCAGTAATTTGCAGGGTTAAAAGAAACTGTTGGTTGATCAAAGATACCGTAGTGTCCTGTGTGCATATATTTTAAATACAAGTAAGCGCCGTCAGATTTCTTAGGTCAGCATATCCTTTAGGAACATAAGAAGCAA
Organism: Trichosurus vulpecula; assembly: GCF_011100635.1. Taxonomy (NCBI): domain Eukaryota; kingdom Metazoa; phylum Chordata; class Mammalia; order Diprotodontia; family Phalangeridae; genus Trichosurus; species Trichosurus vulpecula. The sequence continues at coordinate 70,112,732 of NC_050578.1, forward strand.
GAACAATTTGGCCGTCTCTGCTAATTTAAATTTCATCTAAAGTTTGAAGGCATATATTGTCTTTGATGTAAGTTCAGTGCAGATTAATTTTTTCTTTTATAAGCTAATTCAAAAGCTTACCTTGACGATGAATAATAAAAGACAACTTAAGAGATTTCTTCGTTAAGTGGGATCATACCCATCCTCGCTTTCTGTTCCTGTTCTGTCATTGGGTCACCTTTTCAGTTGAAGGACTTTCAGTGGAATGCAAAAATGTGAAAATGGAATGATTTCCTTCCTGTCTTTTTATTTTTTATGTTTGCCATGTCATTAGAGCACTAAGGAAAAATGAATGAACAGAGGTCATTGAACTAAATAGGAAAGAAAACAAACCAAAAATGAGTATCTATTTCTTTTCAGTATCACTATTCCCTCTTTAATAATTTCTCATACTCTTAGTTGGAAATGGAAATATTTATTTGTGCAAGAAAGAAGAAAAAAGTATCTTCTGCCATTAAATGGAAAAATGCATTTGCTGCAGTCTCCTTCATTACCTCTTCTTCAAAACACAGAGACACGCAAACATAACACAACATTTTTCTATACATACTTACTGTAGTTCCATCTGTGTGAATGGGAGAGGGGATGCAATTTGCATCCTTCCTCTCAACTCAGTTGATGTAGTCACAAGATTTAATCCCAGCCCTTCCTCTGAGATTACTTCCTATTTAATTTAGATAAATCTTGTATGTACATAGTTGTTTGCATGTTGTTTCCTCTATTAGAATGTGAACTTCTTGAGGACAGGGCCTGTTTTTGCCTTTCTTTGTGTCCTCAGTGCTCAGCAAGGTGCCTGGCACAGGATAGGTATTTAACAAATGTTTGCTGCCTGACAGCAAAGTATTACATTAGTTATGGCCATACCACGAAGTGTGAATCAGTTTATGAAGTGTAAACCCCTTTCTCTGATAGAATTTTAAAAAGCAGCCTCATTGTAAAGCAAAAACTGGACATTCCTTTGAAGGGCTTTAAATAGATATGCCCTAGAGAGAGTTTATTGGTTCTTAAGCAGCATTAGCATTGCTCTTGGGGTGAAGGGATTTGTCTGGCCTCCCCATCCATTGGCCATGTAGCTTTGAAGCAGAGAGGTGAGAGGCAAACAGTATCCAGCAAGACTCAAGGACATCTGTGCCAGGTAGATGGTATACAGAGAGGCAGAAGTAGCTTCAAGGATGGTGACCTCTAGCATCAGAGAAGATTGCTAGCTATGGATGTATTCAAGAGAAAACTAGCCCTGGCGATTCTGATTAGAATTGTTGAAAGCGTCCTAGTGGGAACTCTTGGGTTATAGTAGTGGGCTAAGTCCCACAGGCTGACACATGAGACTTAAGGCTATAGCCTCCTTTGGGGATCCAACCTTTCAGTGCAAGTACAGGTTGGGAGAATAGTCCCAGAGGGTCTACTACATATGGGATTGGGCATTGATGGGGGAAAATTTTTCAGAGAATCAGTCCAAGTTTGGAGAAGATGGGCAAGGGAGAGATGCTTATTAGTAACAAATCATGGTACCCTTGTGTCTTTGGAATATTGTTTTTTGGCGTTATAAAGGTCTATGGTGAGTCACTAAGGCTGACACAGATGACAAGTTATGCTACATGTTTATTTTTTGAAAGAAAATAACATTAAGTACTGGGGCTACCAAACTTTGAGATATTTCCAAATCCATTTTTGTTCGATATTCACATTCTATATTCATAATAGGCGATGTGGTGTCATGGATAGAGAGTTGGTGTTGGAGTCAGGAAGACCTGCATTCAACCCGTACTTGATGTGTGACCTCATGCAAGCTAATTAATCTCTCAGTACCTTGGATAACTCTGTAAAATAACATTTTAGGGCAGGTCCTGATCTACATTCATAGAATTTGTATATGCCTATATCTATATACATATGTGTCTACACACATATGTAATGTTGACTACTGTGGCTCTCACTACCTGGAAGGTCAAGTGGATTAGATTTCATTCCTCCTCCAGGGTTCTCTAGTATCTGAAAGGGATTTTTTGAGTATCTGGGCTAGCCTAACAGCTATCTGCGAAGGGCAGCTGGATGGTGCAATGGCTAGAGTACTGGCCTTGAAGTCAAGAGACTCATCTTTCTGAGTTCAAATCTGGTCTTGGACACTGTGTGACTCTGGGCAAGTTATTTAACCCTGTTTGCCTCAGTTTCCTCATCTGTAAAATGAGATGGAGAAGGGAACGGCAAACCACTCCAGTATCTTTGCCAAGAAAACCCCAAATGGGGTCATGAAGAGTTGGACATGACTGAAAAATGACTCAACAACAACAATAACGAGGCTCTCTGCAAATGACTGTAGCACCCACCAGTGTTGTTCCCTCAATGGTAGGGGTGATCCCTGCACCCAGTTCTATTTGGTCACTGTCAGAATAGCTTTCATATGGAAATATTTACATCAAAAGATACAAGCACAAATATGTGAATTTACTCTCCCAACACATAGGAACCAAAATCCTCTTGCCCCCTAAACCACCGCAGTCTCTGGGGATTAGTAGGGAATGAGATTCATAGCTTGGTTTGAGTCATATAAAGCACAATCTGAGTTCTAAGTCCAAAATACTGATCAGTCTCGATTCCCAAGTGCCTTGGCTTCTCTGGGCTACTGAGTCAGGCTGGCTGGCTACATCATCTCACCTACAATCCTGTCTCCAAGGTCACCATGGCTTAGACTCTAGTGCTGTGAGGACCACCTCCAGCACCTGAAACTGAGGACAAATCATACAGAACAGAAACAAACACCCTGAAGCCCATTTCTCAGAGCCAGGGTAAGAGAAAGAGAGCAGGAGAAAGAAGTTCTTCCCTTCTCACCGGTTCAGTTCATAGTATCTGTTATGAGTGAACTGGGATCTTCTTCTGGAAGAGCACAGAGTGGCAGAAAAAAAAAAACACAACCATCTCTGGCAATCAAAGGAAGCTATCCTACTCATGTGGTAGGGAATGCAGAGACCTCCATGTTAGGCAATCTAGATATATTCCAAAGGCCCTTCAGGGTGCCTTCTTGTTAGGAAGACTGCACAAGCCTGGGTTACACATACATATACAAGCTACATATACCCATATGTATGTAACATTTACATGTAGGTATCTATATTTGCATAAGGAAATTCCAAGTCATTTGCCAAATATATTAATTTTGATCAAACCATAAGCTATTTGTTGTTCCTCTTTAAGTGATCAGTTTTCAATACAAAAGAACCGTAAAACATTTGTCTGCTTTTTAATTGTTTTATTGCTACAGTTTTGTAATTACTTCTGATAGGTTGAGAGGTTGGTGATTTTGTCCACTTAAATATGCCTTTCCTTCTCCTGAGTTAGGTTTCAGGCCCTCTGTACCTTTTCTCTTAAGAGTTGACCTGCCTGACTAGTTAGAGTTACCCTTCAATAGCTCAACCTTCCAAAATCCAATATTAGAATCCAGGACATGATGAGGCCCTGGAGTAGGCCTTGAGAAGAGGTATTGTTATATGCCTTAAATGGTGAGATGACCATTAGAACAGTAGCAAGATGGAGCTCAAATAAGCTAATTTTGTCTAACCTTCCTCATTTTGAGGAAATGAAGACGATGAGGTTTTCTCAAGGTCAGACAAGTGATAGCAGACAGGACGTGGAGCTTAGAGCCATGTCTTTTAACTCTGAATCTAGTTCTATCTCTTTAGTAGTCAAGTGGAAAATCAAGTTGGCATTTTAAAAGTAGGCCCTGGACATAAAGAATTTCTGTACTTACTTCTGTGAAGATTTTTATAGAGCAACTAATATAATGGATCTGTAATATGTTGACATCAACTGTTCCCAGCGTTCTTGTTTCATCGTATCTCTGTGATGCAAGCCTTATAAACCTTCAGAAATCATGATTCCACTCTTCTTTTAGGGATGAAAATGGAGCCTTTGAACAGGAGAAAGACCGTTAAGCCTCCTTAGAGGCATTTGTGGAATAATTGCTTATTTTAAAGGTGCATTGTATACAGTTAAGTTTAAACCATTTGATTGGGTACTCTCCAGTGGCCATGTAGGAAAGTAAAGTACATCTTTCCAACTCTTTTGTGGGACCTTCCTTCACTGAAAAACAGCCTAGTGTAGTAGCTTCCTATAAATATGCCCCACTTAACTCATGGAGTAGTTAATCTGTCAGTCAACAAGTATTTATTAAATGATCATTTTATGCAAGGCATGATGCTAACAGACTCTTAACTTAACTCTTTTGAATTAAATATACACTATCAGGTTGGATTCCCAGAGTGAGGTTGGCTACAGCTCACCTTCAAGATTCTAGCACCATAGGTTCCCAAAGTGGGTGATACCATTCCCTGGGGGGAGCTGGAATGATACAGGGGAGCAGTAGTAGTCTTTGGTGCAATTGAGGGGTATTGAATAAAAGTAAGGGGATGGGTGAAGAATACGGAAGAAGAGAAGATAAGAAAATTTTGAAAAACCTTCTGTACATGTTTCACTTGTGGTATAGCAAAGTAAAAGTTGTAGTGATTACATTATTTTCCAAATAAACACACAAAATGCCAGTTATAACCCAGAAGTGGTCAAGTCTGCTGACAGGTCTTAAGAAGCAAGTGTTGGCAAGTGAGCAGGTGGCGCATTGTTGGGAAGCCCAGCATGTATTGGCAGGAACGTATACATGTAACTTTTTCACAATAGGATACTATATGGTTATATGATGCAATATTGCATCATCAAAATTATAGTGCAGGGAAAAAAACTACAAATTTACAATAAATTATTAAATTGAATATGCATCATTTAAATTTTATTTTTTTTGAAATGATGCAAATTTTTAAGCCATTACATGATGCAATATTGCATCATCAAAATTATAGTGCAGGGAAAAAAACTACAAATTTACAATAAATTATTAAATTGAAGATGCATCATTTAAATTTTATTTTTTTTGAAATGATGCAAATTTTTAAGCCATTAAAGAGTTAAAGAAAGTAGATTTCCAGTGGGGCACTGAGTTGTTGGGTTTTTTTTAAAGGAAGTGGTAGGTCAAATAAGTCTGGGAACCTCTATTCTACTGGTAACCTAGAAGGCATGTATCTTCCTAATGCTCAAGCCTTTATTCTAATATGTTCTTTCTAATATTATTTACCAGTGGTTAACACTTCTGTGTAATTTAGCCAAATAACATCAACTAGCTTTTAAAAAGGGGTATTTATTAAGAGAGAGAGCAAGAAAAGAATTCAAACATTTCTCCCCAGTGCTTGGTGGCATACTCCCATTTACCGTGTTGGTCCCTAGGGAGAATGGAGTCAAATGTAAAAGTAGCTTCTATAAACATTGGTCTCACCAGTTCACTTCTCAATGCAGCATAGCCAACGGGTGATTTGTTTTTGCTTCCTATTGGCTACCTTTAATACCTCGCTATGCTGGGTCAAGCAGTTTATTTGGGACTTTGAATCTCACGAGGTTTAGTTTCTATCAGGAGTTGCAATTGCTTCCAGCTCCTAAGTCTGATGCTTTATTCTCCCAGCCTTTTGAAGCTCATGGTGTTGTGAGCTAGTCCGATATTCTTTCACTTGAGAGAAGAAAAGAATAATTTCAGAGGAAAAGAACAGAAGCCCATGTTCCTAGGCCACATGGCTAACCAGGTGGGGACACAGAGCTAAAGGCTCCTTCCCATCCAGAGGCTTATGTAATGCAGCAGGGATAGAGGAAGAGAGAGCCTTAGCTGATTAGTGCCTTTCAAATGCACACCCACTTCTTTCTCAGCAGCCACTCTGTTTCTTCTCCATTTTGCTTGCTTCCCTGTGTGGTTAGCAGATAGGAAATAGTTGCTTCAGATGAGTTTCCTGCAAATGATCATAATTGATGGTCCTATCCAGTTCCCTGTTACACAAATAAACAAAAAACTAGTCCCTGACCTATAGTAGCTCGCATGCTAATGAGAGAGACAACTTGTGAATATCTAGATATATACAAGATACATATGGTGCCTTGGATAGTAATCTATGAGGGGAAGGTGCTAATATAGCCAGGAGACTCGGGAAAGGTCTCCTGCAGAAGGTGAATCTTGAAGAAAATCAGGGAACCTAAGAGGAGATGAGATGTCTGCAAAGATAGAACTCTTTTCTGGTTAGGATTATATAAGCCAGTGCAAAGGAAGGGAAATAGAGGATTGTAGATCATGTGAGGCCCAGTGAGGGAGGTCAGTGTAAAGAGTGAGATGTAAGAACACCCAAAAAGTAGGAAGGATTCAGGTGATGAAGAGTATGTTACATTTGATCCTTGGTACTTGGGGACCACTGGAGTTTATTTAATTAAAGTAGTGACTTGGTCAGACCTGCTCTAGAGAATCATATATCTATATACCTTGAAAGTCATTGAGTCTGATCCTTTTAAACCCTCTTATTTACATCAAAAGAAAGTGAGACTCAAAAAGGTTATATACATAGTAATTGGCATTGCCAGAATTGAAACTCAGGACCTATTATCCCAAATTTACTACCCTTTCCACCACACACACACACACACGCATATACACACACGATATGTATATATACATATATACGTATGCACATGCATGAATACACAACATAATACAACATATGTAAACACATGCATATATACACATATACAATGCACATATATACACACATATATACATACATATGTATTGTGTTATATATATGTATGTATAATATCTTAAGATTGATAACTTTTTAAATATTTGATGTTTACTGCCTGGCCAAAAAATTCTTAATATTTTCAAATGCCATTATCAAATCAAATAAAGTATCTGAAGCAACTTATGAATATAAAAGAGCCACCCAAATATCAGTCATCATCATATTATTTTGTGTGGACTTACACCAGAAACTAAAAAATTCGCAGCTTTTACCTCAGTGTAAAGATATTTCAAAGCATCCCATTTACTGACTTAGAGAGTGTTTGTTAGTGTTGACATTTGGACTCAATGCAGTTTGCTTGACTTTTTTCCTTTCCTATTTGGAATAAAATTCCTGTTTAGGTGATGAAACTAAGCATGTGTATCTTTTTTATCTTTAGGGCTAGAGTTAGAAACTTACATCAGCAGGACTGTCTCAGATCTCACTATGACACCTCATGTATGAAGCTGATAACTTAAGACCATTTCCTATAGATGAGTAACAACACAAGCAGTGGTGAGTTGCAGCATTGTTGAAATAAGTGGGTCCTAAAGAACATGCGATACCAATTATGTATGCAATTATTATACAGTTTCTATGTTTAGTCTATGTTTCTGAGGAGTTATTCTTTCATGCTTTATGTTGCATATTATGTTGATGCATTAAAAATGAACATAGGTAATCAAATGACAAAATGTTTACATGGTGATGTAAATAATATTGATAATATGCTGCCGAGGAGAATCATGTATCTGTCATGTATCTCAATATTTGAATCATTGAATTCTAGTTAAATCATTAGATGACTACATTTGGTTTCAGAGAGATACTTTCCAGTGGTAAAATAATAATTAGGTCCTAGTAGAACTGAGAAGCACTCCTGGTAGAGCTATTGTTTCTTTTTAATGTCCTTTTGATCCTATTTATATGTTAGCACTTAGTGAAGACAAGTCACATCACATTTTAAAGTTCATTCCCTGGATATTTTAAACCTCTATTTTTCTGTTTGATAAAATCAAACACAAAAAATTATCTGTCTAAATTCTTTTCCTTATTTCAATAATTAAAATCATATTATTTCTTAAAAATGTCAGCATACACACAAGCATACTATTTAAAAATTCAAATATGTGATGTTTCCTAGTCAAATTGACTCTTTTTTTAAAGTTTTGGGGGTAATCAAGGAAAAATGACTTGCCCAGGGTCTCACAGATAGTGTCTGAGGTCATATTTGAACTCAGGTCCTCCTGTCTGCAGTGCCAATGGTCTATCCACCGTGCTACCTGGCTGCCCCCAAATTGACTCTTGAAAAGATGAGGGAGTATAATGTGCAAAATGGTATCATTGTGAAATAAGCCAGGATAGTAAATGCAGTAATCCTTCATATGGTAAAGCGGAAAGAATCTTGGACTTGGAGTCACAGGACCAGTGTTCAAAGCCTGTATCAGCCACAGGCTACCTCAGACTACATTGGACAAGTCATTTGATCTCTCTGGGTCTGGATTTCTTCACGAGTAGAATGAAGGGTTGGATGAGCAACTCTATGATCCTCTGGTCTCCCCTGTAGATAATACTGTTACTTGTCCTGGGAAAACCTCCAAACTGACAAAGTCTGGCCATTTAGTTGACTTGGACCACATCCATGATTAATTCTGCTTGCTTTATGTGGAAAAAAATAAGTGTTTTCATGACCATGATACATGCTTTGGCTCTAGAGCTTTCGTATAAGCATGGCGCTATGCTATAGATTCAGTGTGGGGATGTAGAAGCAGTTCTGGCCCTCCAGAGGTTTCCAGTCTAGGTGGGGAGACAAAAGAAGCACAGAGGAAAAAATGAGAAAACACTTCAATATGGTAGTTATTTTTGGACTTGCCTCTTTAAATGGCACATTTTAATATTTCATGATTCTGTAAGTTGAAGGCAGTTTAATTTGGCTAATGTTGGTGTTGTTGGTGCCATACAAGGGACCTTGGGTTCCCAAAAACTTGGCTAATGGAGTAAAACCACTGTCAGGCTCTACCAAGTTGGAAAGACTTTGAACATGAAGCAAGTATGCTTGATGTAGGATCAATATAGCGAAGTTCAGAGAGGCTTGTCACTAGGATGGCTGCCCAATGATGAATTTTCAAGTCATAGCCCTTCTCAATGACCTTTTATAAAGTCATATTTATGACATTCTTCTATTCAAAGAATATCAGTACAGATACAATCACAGGTCATCAAAGTGGAAAGAGCCCTGGATTTGGAATTAAAGGATGTGGTTCAAATCCCATATTTGAATTTTACTATGTATGTGACCTTGGTCAAGTCTTAGTGAGACCTGGGTCTTATTTTCCTAATTTGTAAAAGGAAGGGGTGGGACTAGATTATCTGAGGATTCCAACTGGAAGGGACCTTAGAGGTCACCCAAGGTCACTTTAGAAGTCAATACAAGCCCCGCATTTTAGATGTGGGGAAATTGAGGTCTGGAGAGAATGAGCAACTGGCCCAAGGTCCCACCAATAGTAATTGGCAGATATGGGATCTGAACCTTAGTCCCTTGACCAATTCCTCTTCTCTTTCCACCAGACTGTGCAGCCTCCAAATCCATCATCCTATGACTAATTATTAGTTTGCAGAAATATATGAAAATATTCTATGTCTCCGCTTTTCAGAGTGAGAGGATAGTGCAAAACTTTATTTGATTATATTTCAGTACTTCTAGGATGAATGCTCTGATTCTCTCTTCATTAGTGAAGGTGGCTTAGCAAATCCTTCTATGTCTTAGCAAACAGTTCTTTGGCAAAAATAAATAACTAAAAATTATTATTGCATAGTGGCCAAAACTCTGCTGATGAGTCTCTCTGAACCTAGCTAGGCTAATACTCTAGTCAACAGATTCATAGTTCATAGTCTATTCTTGGACCCATACTCAGAGACTTTTCCAATTTGGAAGGACTTTCTAAAATGTGTAGTCTTCTGGGAATAGCCTTCGGAAACCAGTGGGGCTGGGGGGAGGTCACTTCTAAATCATGATGAGGTATTAGAGTTGGGCTTTAGCAGGATATTCAGTTAATATAACAATTTTTAAAAAGACTTCAATTCTGTAATATGACTAGTTAAGGGAAAAACAACAAACAAGAAAAAGAAAGGGATAAAGAAAGAAATTGGAGGAGGGAAAAGAGACCAAGTGACAGGCAAAAAAAAAAATAGAAAGGTTAGTAACTCAGAGTGAAGCAGACAAACACATTCACATACAAACATAGTTAAATTAAGGGAGATGGAGAGATTCATTTGATTTGCACAAATGTAATCAGTGGTACATCAATGTAATCAGGTTCCTCATCTGTAAAATTAGAAGGAAATGGCAAACTACTACAGTATTTTTGCCAAGAAAACTCCAAATGGGGTCATGAAGAGAGGGATATGACTGAAATGACTGAACAACAATCAGCGGTACACCTAATTTTCCTATAATTGCAAAAATATACCACTGGTATTTGTAGAAGCTATTAAGAACAACAATCTGACTTTTACTGATTGTAGTTTTTTAGTTTGGTGGTCAGGGCCCTGGACTATTGATTCTAGGAAGACCTTCCTATAGGCGGTGCCAAGATGGCATTACTTCCAAATAAGAAGCAGTGTGGTGAGCCACAATCTAGAAATAGCACCAGACTGAATCTTAATGGGGAAATCCAGCAAAAAAGTGGCACTGAGTCCCTTTGTCCAGCCTACCTCAGCATGAGGAGGTGTAGACAAGGAGATCTGTGAAACTGGAGATGGGGTCTGGCTAGGAGCACACCAAGCACTCCAATGCCTAGCTAAGAGGAAGCCTAAGAGCTAGACCAGACCACTGGGGGTCTATCAAGTCACTGCTATGGGGACAGATGCCAACTTTGTTATGCACTACCCCAGTCTGGGTCACAGATCCAGAGCAGAGTGAGAAAAGGATCTTTCTCCAGTGGTAAGCATTGTTCTTGGTGGGAAGGCCCTGGCCTGAGTACTGAAAAAGGAGGAAGTTTGGAATTCAGAAGCAGCAGCAGTTTAGCTCAGACCCTAGACTCAAAGCAGGATTTCACTTCCAGCATCTAACTAAGCCTGCAGAGGAATAACCAAGGCAGGGAACACAGACCAAAGAGAAGCCTATAATTCTGCAACTCTGAACCAACCAAGATTTATAGCTGGCCGATAGGGGAGTCTGGCTATACTCTATCCTCGCATAGACACAAACCCGGGTTCAAATCTTGTAGAACTCCAATGAGTTGGGGGTGGGGCAGGTAGAAAAAAGACTTTATCCTGGATCAGATCACTTTGGGAGCACTAATAGATTGCAGGTCCCCAGCATCTCCCTGAGATCCTGGAATTACACAACATTCAATATCCTAAAAAAGCATCAACAGGACTAGCCCAGAAATATAGCAGAGTTCAACTCAAACATCGAGTCTGAAGTCAGGAAGCGGGCTGGAAGAATGAACAAACAAGCAAAGAACCTCACTATAAAGAGGTATTATCATGGCAGGGATGCTGAAGACACAGATGCCAAAGAGAATGAATCCACAACATCCACAAGCAATGTCTCAGAGAAAGCACAGTGTGAGCACAAATTCAACCAGAATCCTGGAAAAGATGAAGCAAGGAAAAGAGTTTAAAATGTTTTTATAAATAGAATGAGAGTGCTTGAGGAAAAAAAATGGAAAAAAATGAGGGCTACAGAAGGAAAGATTGGAAAAGGAAGTTACAGCTCGGCACAAGAGTTACAGATGTTTGCCCAAGCAACAAACACCCTGAAAATTCAAATGGACCAAATAGAAGCCAATGACTCCATGAGGCAAGAAGAAATGTTAAGGCTAAAAGAGAGAAGAAAATGTAAGGTATGTCAAACAAAAAACAACTGACATAGAAAACAGATTGAGGAGAAAAAAATTAAGAATCATTAGAAAAAAAAGAGCCTAGACATCATATTTTAAGAAATCTTAAAACTGCCCAGATTCTTAGAGCCAGATGGCAAACTGGAAACAGAAAGAATCCACCGATTAGCTCCGGAAAAAAAAATCCCTACGTGAAAATTTTCAGGACCATGATAGCCAACATTTACAACTTCTAGGTCAAAGAAAAATACTGCAAGCAATGACAGTGAAAGAATTCAAGTACACAGGAGCCATAGACGAGATTACACATGATTTAGCACCCACTAAAGGACAGGAGAACGTGGAATGCAGTATTCCAGAAGGCAACAGATAAGCTTGCGATGAAAAATAGCTTACCCAGAAAAACTGAGGATGATGCCACAGAGTGAAAAAGGATATTTAATGGGATAGAGAACTTCCAAGCATTCTGAAGAAATATTTAAGTTCAAACATAGGAGTGAAGAGCCACATAAAAAGGTAGACATGAATGAACAGTGTAACTAAAAAAGAGTTAACTGCTAATTTTCAAACATGGGGAGATGATACATATACCCCCTCTGAACCCTATCATCACAAGGGTCCACAGAAGGAGTCTAATTAGACAAGATGTGGGAATGATTTTGTTTTGCCTTGACGATCTTAAGAAAAGAATGGAAAGAGAGAGGAAAAAGGAATATACTGAGGGGCAAGGGGGGGGGAACAATGATTAGGAAATATTATCTCACATAATGAGAGCATACCAGTTGAGATCTATACAAGCAGAAAGGAAAGGATGGGGAGAGTAGCTGACACTTCAACTCAGTTCTCATCTGAACTGGTCAGAAGAAGTGAGACTAAACATAGACACAGTTGGGTACAGGAATACATTTCACTCAACATGGAAATGGGAAGGAAAGGGGAGAATGGAGAAGGGGAAATTAGAGGGGAGGGTAGATTAAGGGAGAGAGCAGGCCTAAGCAAAGCAAACTGTAAGGATATGCAAAACTATTTCTAGCTCTTTTTGAGGTGGCAAAAATGGGAATCTTAGGGGGTACTCATAAATTAGTGAATTGAACAAGTTATAGTTTATAAATGTGATGGAATACTACTGTGCTAACCTCTAATCAATGTAATGACCAACAAGAATTCCAGAGGACTAATGAGGATATAGAGAAACAAAGAACTCAGAACGAGGAATGAAAACAAAAACTTTTCGAATGTAGCCAAGGTGGACTTTTATTTTGATTGATTATAGATGTTTGTAAGGGGTTTGTTTTTCTTGTGTTCTCAGTTGGGGAGTAGTAAGGAGGGGTTTGAGTAGGAGGGTGAGAGACAGATTTTGGTTAATTACAACAAATAAAAATATTTTTTACAAAAGGACTTCTTGACAGGATTCTTCCCTCTGCAGACCTTCCCCAGCAACCAGTGGGCTTAGTGAAGATGTACTCAGTGAAAGGTGAAAATGTGATTCTCCTTTCATCTGTCCTGGAAAGGAAAGAGGGGACAAAAAAGTCTAGAGGCCCTGGAAATATGGTGGGTTCAGAGTCAGTTGTAGTCCACCATTTCCCTTCTCCTTTTTGTTTTGGGTAACTAAGGTATGATCATTAGTAACACTGAATATTCTATAAATTTCTCATTCTCTTCTTTTCCTGGATGGTGAAACTATATATATTTTTTGTACTCAAATTTGGACTATTGTTGCTGGTCCACCCAGCACAGCATGACTTGGAGATTAATAGGGCACCAGAGCTCTTCTTCCCACCCCACATTTCACAATGGATGCTTCAAGATATAGAGAAAAAACTATAGGAAGATGGAGATATGTTAAGACCAAAAGGAGCCAGATTTCATAAAATATTCCTATCAAACTCTAAAAATGTACCAGAATGAACAATGACTCAGCATTTTAAAAAAATATTTTGTTTTTCCCCAGTTACATGTAAAGACAGCTTCTAACATTTTTTTAAAAAATTTTTTTGAGTTCCAGATTTTCTCTCCCTCTCTTACCTCCTCTTCCTTGAGACAATAAGCATTTTGATATAAATATACATGTTCAATCATGCAAAACATATTACCGTATTAATCATGTTATGAAAGAAGACGTGGACACAAAAGGAAAAAAAAACATGGAAAAAATACAGAAAGTGAAAAATAGTATGCTTCGATTTGCATTCAGACTCCATCAGTTCTTTCTCTGGAGGTAAACAGCATTTTCATCATGGGTCCTTTGAAATTGCCTTGGATCATTGTTTTGCTGAGAATAGCTAAGTCATTCACAGTTGATTGTCATAAGGTATTCCTATTACTGTGTACAATGTTTGGTTCTGCTCGGTTCATTTTGAATCAGTTCATATCAGTCTTTCCAGGTTTTTCTGAAATCTGCTCCCTCATCATTTCTGATATTCTATTATAACCATATACCATAACTCGTTCAGCCATTCCCCAATTGATGGGCATCCCCTCACTTTGAATTCTTTGCCACTACAAAAAGAGCTGCTGTAAATATTTTTGTACTAATAGGTACTCTCCCCTCCCCTTTCCCTTTTAAAAAATCTCTTTGGGATACAGTAGTGGTATTGCTGGATCAGAAGGTGTTCACATAGTTCCAAATTGCTCTCCAGAATGGTTGGATCAGTTCACAATTCCACCAAGAGTGCATTAGTGTCCCTATTTTTCCACATCCTCACAAACATTTGTCATTTTCCTTTTCTGTCACATTAACCAATCTGGTACTGTGAGGCAGTACCTCACAGTTATTTTAATTTATGTTTTTCTAATCAATAGTAATTTAGAGCATTTTTTCCTAACTGATTGATAGCTTTGATTTATTCATCTGAAAACTGCCCATTCATGTCCTGGGACTATTTATTGATCAGGGAATTAATTTTTTTTATAAATGTGAATCAGATCTCTATATATTTGAGAAATGAGGCCTTTATCAGAGAAACTTGTCATTAATTTCCCCCCTCAATTTCCTACTTTCCTTCTAATCTTGATTGCATTGGTTTTGTTTGTGCAAAAACTTTTAAATTTAATATAATCAAAGTTGTCCATTTTATATCTAGTAATATTCTCTATCTCATGTTTGGTCACAAATTTTTTCCTTTTCCATAGATCTGGCAAGTAAACTATTCCTTGCTTTCCTAATTTGCTTGTTGTGATATCACCTTTTTTTTTTTTAATATTTTATTATTTATTTAATATTTTAGTTTTCAGCATTGATTTCCACAAGATTTTGAGTTACAAATTTTCTCCCTATTTCTACCCTCCCCCACTCTAAGATGGCATATATTCTGATTGCCCTGTTCCCCAGTCAGCCCTCCCTTCTGTCACCACCCCCCCCCCCCATCCCCTTTCTCCTTACTTTCTTGTAGGGCAGGATAGATTTCTATGCCCCTATATATCTTATTTCTCAGTTGCATGCAAAAACAACTTTTTCTTTTGAGCATCTGATTTTACAACTTTGAGTTCCAAATTCTCTCCCCTCTTCCCTTCCCACCCACCCTCCCTAAGAAGGCAAGCAATTCAGCATAGACCACACATGTATCATTATGTAAAACACTTCCACAGTACTCATGTGAAAGACTTTGGCGTTTGTGGGTTGAGAAGTCTGGTAATTGCCACAGCTCAATGATTTATGGCCCTAAGGCCTGTTCCAGGCCGACTCCCTGTCTGGTCTGGCCTGGCGGTACCCATGCTGGGATGCACTCTGCTTCCCAGCGACCATCCAGGCCGTCCTGGGCTGGAGACCTGCCTCCTTCTGCTATTTTGTGGATTTTGCAGCTCTAGAATTTGTTCAAAGCCATTTTTTACAGGTGTTTGGAGGGATTTGGGGGAGAGCTTAAGCAACTCCCTGCTTTCCAGCTGCCATCTTGGCTCTGCCCCCCAGTATCACCTTTCATGTTTAAATCATGTACCCATTTTAATCTTACCTTGGTATATGGTGTAAGAAGTTGGTCTAAACCTAATAACTAGAATTTATTAAGCTCCTACTATATTCCCGGTGCTGTGTTAAGAATTGGGGATACAAAGAAAAGCAAAAAAAAAGCCACCATTCCCTGCTCTCAAGGAGCTCATGGTCTCTAATGGGGAGACAATATGCAAGCAACTATGTACAATCAAGATTACGCAGTGTAAATTGGTAATAGTCTCAGAGGAAAGTCACTAAGATTATAAGAAGATTGAGAAAGGATTCTTGCAGGAGGTGGGACTTTAGCAGACACTTGAGGGAAGCCAGAAACCAGAGAACACAGGAGGCAGAGATGAGGATGGAGAGTGTTCCAGGGACGAGGGACAGCCTGTAAAAATGTGTAAAATCAGGAGGTAGAGTCTCATTTGCAAGTAATAGTAAGGAGGCCAGTGTAGAGTTAGATATAAAGAGACTAGAAAGATAAGAATAGGCCAGCTTATATAGGGCTTTAAAAACCAAACAGAGATTTTTATGTTTTATCATGGAAGTAATAGAAGTCCACTGGATCTTATTGAATAAGGAAGTGATAATGGTCAGACCTGTGCTTCAAGAAGATCAATTTGACAGTTGAGTATGAAAGAAAACCAAAGTGAGACATCTATCTATTCCTCTATTCAGTCTAGCCTCCAAAAGACCATAAAAATCTTTTGGAAATTCTCAGCAAAGAAAAGAAAATACCAAATAGGTATAGGGTAAAGTATGCAAGCAAGTTGATCCCATAACAAGAAACAGGACAGATGAGTATCCAAGGTTTAGCCATTGCAGGAGACAAGGCTAGACCAGCACCCTGCATGGGGCCTTTTCCAGGACCTGAGCTCAACTTAGCATCTAAAAAGCCCATTTCCAAACCAAAGCTCATCAGCCACAATGGAAATACAGCAAGAAGCAAAGCCAATCAGCATTTGATCAGGCCAGTGCCCAGAGGAACCATAGCAGGAGAAAGGCCTCACAGAAAGCTTACCAACAGCTCAACCAACAACAGAGTCATAGCAAGGAATAAAGTGACTTCTGGGTTTGGGTCTGCCTAAAGAAGGAGACAGATAATTAACCAAGGCCCAAATCTAAGTCAGGTTACTAGTAAAATAAGCCCAAACCCAGGAAATTTTTTTGCAGAATGAGAAGCAGAGTCTTAGATACCACATTTAGAATAAGGCAGGACCTGCCTACACCATGTGACTATAATATAGAGAGCAGAGTGTCACCCAAACACAAAGCCACAATCCAAAGGTTGAACTTGCATGATATGAATAAAAGGAAGAAAATTCCAGACACAGTGAAGATATATACCTCAGACTGAGAGAAGCCTAAGGGAAGAAGAAATGTGTAGTCATACAATGATTCCAAGTAGATTATCAGAGAAAAGAATGGTCTGACCACAAGGTAAAATGAATGAGAGATGCAAAATTTAATATTAAAAGGAGAGGAAAGAACACTTAGGACAGATTCTGATTACCTGAAAGGAATGCTCTGAAGACTAGAATGGGTTAAACAGAAAGTAATGACTCCATGAAACAACAAAGAATGTTAAAACGAATCAAAAGACAGAAAAAATGGTGAAAATGTAAGCTATCTGCTATAAAAAACAACTGACCTGGAAAACAGGTCAAAGACAGACCATCTAAGAATATCTGTCAGACTACCAAACATTCATGTCCAAAAAAGTCTAGATGTAATATTTTAAGAAAAAATAAATAAAACATGCCCAGAACGAGAGGGCAAAGTGAACATAGAAAGAATCCACTGGTCATCTCCTTAAAGACACTCCAAAATGAAAGTGTCAATGAATGTCACAGCCAAAATCCAGAGATTCAAATAAAAAATTTAAAAAGTATGACATGCATTCCAAAAAATGCAAGTTGGGGCCTAAGGAGACCCAACAGGATGACCCAAGACTTGGCAGCTGCTATTGTAAATGAGAAGAGAGTTTGAAAGACAGTATTGCCCAAAAGTCAGGCAGCTAGGTAGCACAGTAGATGGAGCACTGGGCCTGGAATCAGGAAGACCTGAGTTCAAATGTGGCCTCAGATACTAGTTTTGTGGCCCTGGGCAATTCACTTAACACTGTTTGTCTCATTTTCCTTATCTGTAAACTGAGCTGGAGAAGGAAGTCACAAAGCGCTTCAGTATCTTTGTCAAGAAAACCTGAAATGGGGTCATGAAGAGTTGGACACTACTGAACAACAACAACAGCGATTGCCCAAAACAGAAGATAAAGTCTTAGAATCAAGAATAATCTATCTGAGTATAATCTTAAAGGGAAAAATGGATTTTTAATGAAATAGAGTACTTCCAGTCATTCCTGATGAAAAGCCCAGAACTATGTAGAAATTTTGAAATTCAGACATGAGTGAGGAGAAAAAATAGAAAAGTGAAGGTAAAGACAGTTTCATCAATGCAAAAGAAATATCCAGTGATAAATTATTTACATTCTAATAAAGGTAGGAGAAACAAATGTGCTTTCTACTATCTTCAAGGGTCACAGAGAAAATTAAGTAATGTGCTTATAAATCCTGGGAGGGAAGGGAGTCATTGTGTTTGGTTTCAATGTTCTTAGGACGAAGTAAATGAGATGAAAAGGAGAAGAAAGGGGAGGGAACTTGCTCATTTACAAAATAGAAGGGCATGAGATGAAAAGTATACAAACATGAAAGAAGGGGAGCATGATGTGAATCCTACGAACTTCATTTTTATCTGAACAGAGTAAGGTTGAGCACTCACATTCCATCCCCCACCACACATGCACACCAAAGGTTTGGTGTAGAAATATATTATGCTGTACTCAACAAGTAAATACGCAGGGAAAGAGAGAGGGAAGAGAAAAGTATAAGCTGGAAGGCAAGATATCAAAGAGGGAGGTTGAAAAGGAAAGGAAAAGGAAAAAAAAAGAAAAAAACCTGATGAAAGACAGGACAAGGATGAGAGGAGAGGGGTAATGGAAAAGAAACATATTTCACCTATGGAACAGTGGTGTAAAAAACAAATTCTCCTCTCTTTTGCCACATTTTTCTTTCGTGTAATGAGGGGAGTGAGGGACCATGAGAGAAAAAGGTATAAGAGCGCAGTATGGAGGGAAATATACAAGTAAAAATCACAAATCATGAATGTGAATGGGATAAACTCAACCAAAAAAAGGAAAGTAGAATGGCTTAGAAAGCAGAATCCCAAAATACATACTTTAAAAGAAATATTCCTAAAAGAAATATTCACCCAGAACTAAAATAAAGATCAAAATCTACTGTCGTTCAAGAGAACTAAAAAAAAAATGAGTAGCAATCCTGATTTCAGAGAAGGTAACAATAGAAATAGACATGATAAAAAGAGATAAACATGAAAACTGCATTGTGCTTTTTCTTATACCAGTAAAAATACTTTTACTAATTTTCAGCATTGTATTTTATAGAGCAATAAATGAAAAATTGTCTTATAAAGTTGTCAAAACATGCACATAACCAGAGGAGAAGGAGGAAGGGAATAATGATGAGCCCCAAACTAAAGAACGTTTCAGCAGACATACTAGTTATGGCTATAACTTTTATGAAAGTTTATTTATAATAATATATAACTTCTTAACCAGAGCAATAGCTCACACTGCTTCTGGCCCAGCAAGTCTTCAGGTATCTGTGGTATTTAATAAATTGTATTCAAGCTCTGATACTGAAGTGTCCCATTTTTTGTACTTAAAGAACCAGACATGCAGTCAGATGGATGGAAATTTTGTGCTGAGAGCTGCCAAAATCCTTTAAATTTAAAATCCATTCTCCCATTCTTCAGCAAGTTTTTTTTTCCAAAAGGCTGAGGTTTCTCTAGCCCATTTTGAATTATTTCTAACATGATACTTTTAATTTATCAGAATCATGGTGTAAGTCTGATTAAAGAATATAATGATATGAAAAAAGTTAATCCATGGTATATTCAAGCTACTCATCCTTCTTGGTGGATGTCTCTTGGCTTTTACTTTGGTTCCTTGCTGAATCCAATATTCAGTTAGCTAAGAATGAAAGGGAGTGGCCAGCCAGTTTTGGAGAGTGCTGTTAATAAGATAATCTATCACAAACTGAATGACATACCACATGAATACTTAAAGGAAAGGTTAATGGTATTCACTATATAAATACTTAGAGGAAATAGACAATAAAATGTATCATTTGGGAATTCCACTGTACCTCCTTTCAATCTCTGACAAATCTAACCAGAAAAAAGTTCTTAAATAGAACTTTAGAAAAAGTTGGAAACTCTGAGGATGTCATCAATAAGAAAAAAGTCCCAAAGCACATCAAAATATTTATAGCAGCAGAAGTTCTCAATGCAATTGAAATCTGGCAATAATAATTAAAACTCCAAAGTATTAATAATAATAAGAGAAAAACAAATGAAAATAGCCTTGAGGTTTTACTTAACACTCAGCAAATTGGCGAAGATGATTAAAGTTGAGGAATGGTCGCTATTGGAGGGGCTGTGCACACTGGTACATTGTTGGTAGAGCTGGGGACTTGTAAATCCTTTTTAGAAAGCAATATGGAATTATACAAATGAAGTGGCTAAAATGCCCACAAGCAGATGTCCACTGCTCTATATATGCCAAAATATGCATGACAGCACTTATTGGGGTAGCAAAGCCCCAGAAACAAAGTAGATGCTCATCAGTTGGGAAATGGTTAAACCAAAGTACATCAGTTAATCAAGAAATATTTATTAAGTGCCTGCTATGTGCCAGGAACTGTACTAAGTGCTAGGTATTAAAAAAGAGGCAGTCCTTGCCCTCAAAAAGTTTGCAGTCTAGTAGGGGAGACAACATGCAAAAAATATGTACAAGGCAAACTATATATAGGATAAACAGGAAATAAGTAACAGAAGGAAACCACTAGTATCAATAGAGATTGGGGAAGGCTTTCAGTAAAATACAGGATTTTAGAGAATCATGAGAATAGAGATGGTGATTAAATCTATGAGAGTTAATGAGATTTCCAAATGAAGTAGTATAGAGGGAGAGAAGAGGGCCCAAGACAGAGCCCTGAGGAATACGTAGGAAGAGTAGGTATGATCTGGAAGAGGATTCAGCAAAGGAGACTGAGAAGGACCAGTCAGATAGGTAGGACAAGAACCAAGAAAGAATGGTGTCCTGAAAACTTAGAAGAGAAAATCATGGAAGAGACAGTAAGCAACACCGTCAAAGGCTGCAGAGAACCCAATGATAATGTAGTTTGAGAAAAGACCTTGGTATCTAAGAGATCATTGGTAACTTTGGAGAGAGCTTAGAACAATTATCAGTAGAACGATAAGGTTGGAAGCTGGATTTTAAGGGGCTGAGAAGAGAGTGAGAAAAGAGAAAATGGAGTCACCTATTGTAGACAACCTTTTTGAGAAATTTAGCTACAAAGGGCAGAAGAGATATATGATGATTGTTAGGAGGGATGGAAAGATCAAGTGAAGGTTATATCAGGTTGGGGGAGGTAAGCTTGTTTGTAGGAAATATGGAATGCACACCAATATATGGGAGAGATTGAAAATAAGTGAAAAAATAAGGACAAAAGGAGGGGCAATCTATTTGCGGATACAAGATGGATTGGGATCTTTTGAACAGGATTAGCCTTGGTAAGGAATAAGGTTACTTGATCGTGTGAAACAGGGTGGAGGAAGAGATAGAGGCAGAAGGCACCTGAGTAATAGTAGTAAGAAGGAGGGGAATAGAGGAGCTCACAGTGAATGGCCTCAAGTTAATGTATATGAATGTTATAGAATATTACTATGCCATAAGAAGCGATGAGTATGATGAATACAGAGAAACTTAGACAGACTTATATGAACTGATGCACAGTGAAGTAAACAGAGCTAAGAATGCAATGATTAAAAAAATGTAGATGGAAGTGCAAAATAATCAACAGTGAATGTTTCAAACTTGTAAAAAACTAGCAGGAAGAAGAGATATAAGATGATATCCCCCTCTTACTCCTTTGCAGAAGTAAGAAATTCACAAGGGTGGAACATTGCATAAATTTTCAGATTTTTTCCACTACATTTGAGTCAACAGGAACTTATTAAACACCAACTATGTGCTGGGCACTGTGGACCTACAAAGAAAGGCAGAACAGACTAATGAGAGAGGCAAACATACAAACAATGTACAAACAAGGTTATATAGCATAAATGGGAGGTAGTCTCAACAAGAAGGCACAAAGATTAAGGAAGAGTGGGAAAGTCTTCTTGCAGAAGGTAGGACTTTATCTGTGACTTTAAGAAAGCTAGAGAGGAGAAACTGAGGAGGGAGAAAGTTCTAGGAAAGGAGGACAATCGATGAAAATGTCTATAGAGTTAGGAAATAGAAAGTCTTGTGTGGAGAACAGCAAACAATCAGTGTCCTTCCATTACAGGGTATCTGATGTAAGGCATAAGAATACTGAAAAGAGGTCAGGGCTTTAAAAGCCAAACACAGGGTTTTATATTGGTCAGCTTTACTGATTTCTCTTCCTCTTCTTTCTATTTTTTTCTTGAAAAATATTATTTATTATGTGGGATAGTTGTGTGAGAGAGGAAGGATACTGGAAGAAATTTTGACAGTGTAAAAACAAAAGATAGCAATAAAATGCATTTAAAAAAGAAACATTAGATATGATAGACCTCTAATATCTAATAAATCAAAATAGAAGGCAGTTTACATATTTCTTAGGCATGCCTGGAACCTTTAAAAATCATCCATGTTTTGTTGGCATAAAAACCTCATAAAAAATTCAGAAAAACAGAAAGTTAAAAGATGGATGCCCATCATTTGAGGAATGAGTGAATTAATGACAGTATATGAATGTTATGGAATATTTTTGCTTTGGTAGATATTATTTGTATTAATCGATACAGAGTGACATGAGCAGGATCAAGAGAATAAGTTACATAACAACATTATAGAGAAAAAACAATTTTGAAATATTTGAGAACTCTGATCAATGGAATGACTGTTCATGAATCCAGAGGATTAGATGTGATGAAACATGGTACTTACCTCTTGTCAGAGAGTAATAGATTAAAAATGCAGAAAGAGATATATTTTTGGTTTTGTTTTGTCTCTTTTATCAATTTGAGAAGGGACCAGGGATCTAGGATAGGGATTCTCTAGCTGCTCAGCTGACACACCCTAAAGATCACTGGGATTTTCATTCTTGCTTGTAGCTGAACCATCCCACTTGTGTTATCTCCATCGATTAAAATGTAAGCTCCTTAAGAGCAAGAATTTGCTTTTTACTTCTATCCCCATTGCAAACATAGTACTTGACACAACACTTAATAAATGCTTTTTCATTGGAGAGATGGATTTGTATTTTTCCGTTTTGTCTCTCCCTAGATTATGTAGCAAGACCACATTTGTATTTTACAAAGAGATTGGAAGATACCTTCTTATTTTTGCAAATAGCTTATGTAGTATTGGAATTAATTTTTCCTTGCATGTTTGATAGAATTCACTTGTAAATCTGGCACTTGAGTTCCCCCTTCTCTTCCCTTTTTTGGTCAAGTAATTTGTGAGTTATTTGATTTTTTTCTGATATTGGATTATTTAAATATTGTACTTTATGTTAATCTGGGTATCATATTTTTATAGATATTCATCTGTTTACTTTATTCTATCAGTTTTTTGCACATAATTGGAAAAAATAATTTCTTATTTCCTTTATTCTTTAATTACTGAGTTCTTTTTTCATTCTCATATGAAAAATTCATGTTTTCTCTCTTTTAAAAATTCAAGTCAGTTGCTTATATGTTTGATTAGTTTTTCCAAAAAACCAGCTTTTAGTTTCATTGATCAATTCAGTGATCTCTTTGTTTTCAACTTAATTAATATCTTCTATAGACCTTATAATTTCCACTTTGTTATTTAGTTGAGGATTTTGTATTTGTTATTCAAGTTTTGACTTTGCATGCCCAATTCATTGATCTGTTCTTTCTTCTTTTGTTGATAAATGTGTTTAGAGACATAAAATTTAACCTCAGAACTGCTTTAAGCTGAATCTCTTAAGTTTTGGTATATTGTCTCATTCTTATGATTACCTTTGATGAACTTCCTATCACTTCTAAAATCATTCTTTTGACCCATCAATTCTTTAAAATTGTTTTTTACTCCCAAGATGCTTTCTAATTCTTTAATCACTCTTTATTGAATATAAATTTTTATGTCACTGTGGTCAGTAAATGCCATATTTTATATTTCTGCTTTTCTAGATTTTTTAGCAAAGTCTTTATGTCCCCAAACCATAGTCAGTTTTTTATGAAGATGCCATATATAGCTGAGAAATATGTAAATTCTTTTCTCTTTCTGGCCAGTAAACACCAGAGCTCAATTAAATCTAATTTTCTAAGGTCCTATTCAGGTCCTTTCCTTATTTCTCATTTACCTTTTGGTTAGATTTGTCTAAGTTTGAAAAGGGCATATTAGGATCTCCCACAATTAATATTTTTTACTATTTTTCCTCCAGCTTGCTTAACTTAACGTGTGTGTGTATGTATATATCTATACACATAGATACATATACATATTCGAAGTCATGATTACTCTGTTTTTTTTTTTTTAGTTTGGCTGAAGCATAATAGATTTTGCTGTAGTTCATTGTTATGATTCCAAGTGAATCTATATTTTAAGCGTTTTGGTAAACAATATATAGTTGGATCCTGCTTTTTAATCCACTGCACTCTTCTCTTCCATTTTATGGGTGAGTTCATCCCATTTGCATTCACAATTAAGATTTTTAATTGTGTATTTCCCTGCATCCTGTCCTCTTGTACCTTCTCCTCTTTTTGCTCTCACCTTTCTCTTTGCAAATAAGAAAGTTGTAAAAGAGAAGTAATTTGCCTGACATTTGTGATATTGTAGGTGAAATGCCCTGTTTAGTCTTTCTCACAATTTATCTTTTCTCCTTACCCTGACTTTGATCACTGTGAGGTTTCTTAAAACTTTTTTCCTTTCCTTATAATCCTCTTTTCTTATTCTTCCCTCCAACATTTGAATTTGTTTTGCTTCTAATTATTCCCTTGCCTATCCTGCATTCCTAGACTGTTTTCTATACCTCCCTTTTTCTTGCTTCTATAGTGGTACCTAGGTAGTACAATAGATAGAGCACTGGACCTGGAGTCAGGAAGACCTGAGTTCCAATCTGGCCTTAAATGTTTCCTACCAGAGTGACTGTGGGCAAATAATTTTCATCTGTTTGTTTCCTCAGATGAAAATGGGGGTTGTCATATCCCTGCCTCCCAGGTTTGTGAGGATCAATTCAGATAATATTTGTAAAGTACCTAACACAGTTCCTACCACATAGCAGATGCTTAACAAATGGTTATTCCCTTCCCTTCTCTCTTCTGGTCCTCAACTATTTCCTTTTAAAATTTAATGTATTTCTATTTTGAAATCTCTAATTGTGTTCAATATTCCTTTGTCTAATTCAGATGAAAGTGAGGCTCACAGGTGCCCATTCTCCCCTTTCTTTCCCCTATGTTTATATATTCTTTCTCTTATACACCTCTATTAGATGATAGTGATTTCCTTCCTTGATATAGTCCTCTGTTCCTCCCATTTTTTTCTTTTGCTAAGATCATTAAAATAGAACAAAATTATCCACAGATCCTTTGTCACTTAAAATTTTTTTAAAATGATATTTTTCCTCCAATTATATGTTAAAACAGTTTTTAACAATTTTTTTTAAAGTTTTGAGACCCAAATTCTATCCCTTCCTCTCTGTTTTCCCCACTCTCTGAGATGGTAAGCAATCTGATATAGGTTATACATGTGCAATTATGTAAAATATTTCCATATTAGTGGTTTTGTACAGGAAGACTCAAGCAAAAAAAAAGCAATGAAAGAATGAAAAGAAGGAAGGAAGAAAGATATGGTTTTGAAAAGACAGCTATTTCTTATCTCCCTATTAACTTATAAACAATTCATCCCTATGTATTTCCTTTCACTTAAACATCTATGTATGCCTTTTTATGTTTTTCTTGGTGTATTTATCCTTTTTTGTGAATTCTTTGAAATGTTCTTTCTCAGAAATTAAGTGCACGTTAGAATATTGCCTAATTTCTTCTTGTTGCCTATCCTAAATTCCAAGATGCAGTGTTCACTTCCTATTCTGCCATGCCACAAAGCTACCATAAGTTTCCCCTTTATTATGAATTGTTATGAATCAGAGCAAGAGTAGAGGTCCTGAATAAAATCCCCCAGTGTTTGTTTCTCTACTCATTAGAGGATGAAATTAACATTAAACAAAGTGAAAAACCTATTAGCTGCTTTGCTTTTGGCAGAGAGACCACTAGCAGATGTCTGGTTCCTGGTTATTACATCCTGCCTCTGTGCCAACCTTGTGATTTATTTCCTTTGCTTATTATGTGTTTTTTTTTTTTTTTACTTCTGTCCAGGTTTTAGTATATTCCAACAGCAAAATTGCTCCATAACCCAGTATATACCATATTTCCTCATTCTGTCCCTCCCACCAATTTTTAACTATCATATCTTTCTAGAGTTATATTTCAGTCAATGGAATTCCCATTAAGTCTTAATGATACCTACAAAGTCAAATTGCTTCCTAGACTAGCATCTCTAGTTTATTTTGTTTGTCAGTCATACTTCATGCACTTATCAGCTCTTGTCTCAACCACTGCAATGGTTTCTTCTGGTTCAAACCTTAATCCAATCTAATCTCCATATTGCAGCCAAAGTGATTTTCCTGCAGGATAGGTCTGACAATATCAGTATCTAATAATGATAATTACTAACATTTTTCTATAGCACCAACTGTGTTCTAGGCACTGTGCCAAGTTCTCTACAAACACTATCTCATTTTATCCTCATTGACAACCCTGAGAGGTAGGTATTATTATTATCCCCATTTATAGATGGGGAAACTGAGGCAAACAGGGGTAAGTGACTGACTCAGGCTCACATAGTTAGTGTCTGAGTCTGGATTTGAACTCAGGTCTTACTGACACTAGGCCAGGCAATCTATCCACTGTACCGCCTAGCTGCCCCAATAAAATAGCTTCCTACTCAATAAATTCCAGTGACTCCCTATTTTCCCTAGAAGTGTATATAAATACCTCTCAGGCATCTAAAGCCTTTAATAACTTGACCTCCAGTCTTATTACAGATTATTGCCTTTCATGGCAATAATCCAAATTTGTCTTTTCTGACTGTTCCGCATACATGGTGCCCTCAAGGATATTATAATCTAATGAGGGAAAACAGCATATTAATACAGAGTGCTCTTCCTCTTTATGTATCTTTGCATTTATTCTGTGTCCCCTGAGACTAGAATGCATTGCCTTGTAACCTCCATCCCTTAGACTTGCTAGTTTCCCTCAAAGCTTAGTTCAGGAACTACCTTCTATATGAAGACTTTTCTGTCTTCCCCTACTTTCCATTTGCTAATGCTTTCCCTTCAAAATAATCTTGTATCTATTTTGTATTAACCTATTGTATTGGACAAAAGTTCAAGTAGAATTCTTAGAAGAGATGAAGCAAGAGTTATAAAAAGTGTTTGCAATGTTTTTATAAATAAAATAAGAGGGCAGTGAAAAAAGTTGGAAAAGAAATGAGGCCTATAGAAGAAAGAATTAAAAAGGGAATTAACAGCTTGGTATAAGACATACAAACTTTGTCCAAGCAGCAAAGTTTTTGAAAACTAGAATGGACGAAATAGAAGTCAAGGACTCCATGAAGCAACAAGAAATATTAAAGCAAAGTCAAAAGACTGAAAAAATAGAAGAAAATAAATAGGAGATAGAAAAATAGAAGAAAAAGAAGCACCCTTCCCCCATTTCCCATACCAGCAAGGCTGTAATAGCAGATCCAAGGACCTCACATAAGCTTACATCAAAACCCACCCCTATATCCTGGGTCTTACCTCCCTGTTTCCAGTGCCATACAGACCCTGCCTCTGGAGGTGGTGAAAGTTTGCTGGGGCCTCAACCGCCAGCTTGGCTATAGCCCTTTAGGAGTCAAAGCCTGTTTGGGGCTGTAACTCAGAAGCACCAAAAGTTCTTAACTTTCAGTGCCAGGCTAGAGAACTGAGAAAAATAGGAAGTAGGAGAGGTCACCAGGACAGCACACTGTGTATGAGGGGTGCTATGAAACATTCCACCAAGCCTGAGGGAACAGCATAGCATTTAGCTAGGGCCAGATCTAACCACTCAGAAGTCAGTTGGGGCAGAGCCCTAGGTTGGTGAACCATGAATGCCCAGTGTGGGAAGAGGCTGAGATGCTTTGAGATCCAGTCCCAAAGGAAACCACAGTGATAGGGGAGGGAGTCAGAAGTGAGCAATAAGGAAATAAGGGATAAGACTAAAAACACCAAAGATTTCAGGAAGAAGAAAACTTAAAGACCTTGAACATAAACAGATAATATCAACAGATAATATCAACAGAAATAGTATCTACAGAAGGAAATATATCCTTCAGGCCTAGTAAACAAGTTCAGACATCTAAGAGTAAATATTGAAAGAAAAAAAGGGAAAATAATCAAACATCATGAGACAGAGGACTCTGTGGAATTTGAGGAGACTATGGAACTACAACATGCCTGGGTGGTTTAAAAGAAAAATGAGAATTACAAGAGTATAATTTATTTCCTGCAGAGCCAAAATATTACAATACTTTGCAATGGCAAGCCTTACCAAAGAAACAAGAGAACAATAGATTGGAAATGCAAATATCTAGAAGTCAAGTACAATTTAAAATAAGAGAAACAAAAAACAATAACATTAAAAGAATATATGCTAACTATGTAAGCAAAACATATAATCTTGAAGACAGGATGTGTAGAGACAACTTAAGAATCATAAGTACCCCAGAACAACATAGCAGGACAAAAAAAAATTTTAACATCATAGTGAAGGAAATAATGTAAGAGACTTGCCAGAACTTCTGAATAAATAAAATAAAATTCCAATCAAAAGTCATCAGGAGAAAAACTTTCAAATAAAAAAGACAGGATATCCAAATAATGCAAGACTATTCCTCACCCTCAAGAAAATGAGGGAATGGAATGTATTCTTTTCATTTGTGTGTGGGGGGGGCAGGCATCGAGGGGTTAAGTGACTTGCCCAGGGTCACATAGCTAGTGTCTGAGGTTAGATTTGAATTCAGGTCCTCCTGAATCCAGGGCCACCTAGCTGCCCCCAAATAGTGCATTCTAAAGAGCAATAGTGCTCAGGATTCAGTCCAAGGTGACTTATTTTTCATGTCTGAGCTTAACCATATGGAACAAAAGACAGATATTCAATAATAAAGAAGAACTTGAAACATTTTTAGAAATGAGCACTGAAGGGATTATTTCCTTCTTGAATACCCTAAAGAACAGAAATGCAGAAAGAGTGACTACATGCAACCACTAAGGATAGCAACAGCAAGAGAGTGACAATTGAGAAGCCAGTGAGAGACTTTCTAAAAGTGCAGGGGGACACAAGGGTGTGGTAGAAATCTAATTGAGGTAACATGAAGAGGCAGTAGGGTTTATGGACAGAACCTGGTGACACCCTGCCTACAGGAGAATTAATGCTTCTTTTGTGGGACTACCTTACAACATGGAAAGGTACATAAAAGGGGAGCAGGGGCATGGAGAAGAATGTGTGATGTACCAGGGTCAAATCAAGAGCTAACACTAAGGGGAAGGTGATTTCTGTGGTGTCAGGAAGAGTAGGGAGTGGAGTTAGAACCCCTAGGAGCAACTGGCACTTGGAGGATTGGAAAAGCATGGCTAGAGGGAGAAGATTTCTAGGCACATGTAGACAAAATGGTCAACAAGATAGGGCATATATCAGTGCTGGAGGAAGATCCCTACCATTGAATAGTGTCTTCTCTGACATCTGCTAAAACTGACATTATTCCGGGAGTGAGGCACAATGGAAAAAAGGAATCCATGGATTGTAAGTGCCACAAAGCAGTGGTAGAAAGTGCCTAGATGGAAGAACTTAGAAAGGATACCATAGAAGTTTTGATTGCATGAAGAATACAGAGAAAAGAGATACCAAAGGTCATGACTAGGGGTCATAAGAGAATGAGCATCTAGAGTAAATAGAGAAGATAGATAATGAAGAGAGTGAGAAAAATCCTTTTGGGAAAGGGGCACTACATAATGAAATTTTAAAAAAAGGAACTGATGAACAGGACTAGCTGAAGGGGGAAGGAGAGGAAAAGGGAACCTACTTGACTAACCAAGAGGAAAAAAGAGGGGGAAGGATTATATAACCAAATAAAAGCTAGATAGAAAAAGGAACTAATAAACAAAACCCTAAAGGGAAAGAGGTAACAAACAAGAGATCAGGGATGAGGGGAAGCAAGTCAGTGGCAATAGGGCCACCTTAAAACAAAAGATTAAAGTAAAAGAACACAATATTGTGTTTACAGCAGAAGATGGAGAAAATTGTAAGTTGAATGTTGTGTTATTTCAGGATCACAGGGAGACACTGGGGACCCGACAGCTTTTAGGGCTCCCAGAGGGGTCTCATCCAGGGAAAAATCTGATCACTGCCCTTCTGGTCTGAGCTCTGCAAGTTCCTGACCTGGTTGGGGTCTAAACAATATTAGGATGCTGTTTATCCAAGTCAGCTCCAATCAGACAGCTGGATAGCTTTGTTGGTTCAGAGTGACAGAACTGCAGTGATTCCTGCTCTGTGATTATTTCTCTGCGGGCTTCAGGGTGGGCTGGATGCTGAAAGGGACACTCTCATTTGCTCATGGGTTCTCAGCCACACAGCTGCTGCTTGCTTCTGAACTTGCCCAGGACCTCTTGGTCCAGGAATGTTACCCCGAGCTCAGATCGCCTTCTTAATCCCCTTGAATTTGTTATGTGGAACTGCGTAGCGGGCAACAAAGCTGACCTGTTTCTGCATCCTGTATTCATTGCACTGGAATAGGTCTGGAATCAATCTTGCTCTGGTGCACCCTTCCTCTCTGAGTGTTAGAGTGCTCCACTTTCCTAGTGCTCCTAGTCCCTAGTGTTTGCAGACCTCTTTGTCTATTTCGATATGTTGATCTTGTCTGGTCAAATTACTCACTGTGGCTTTTTCTGTATTTCTCCATCAGGATTTGGTTTGGTGTATTTTCTAGATCTTTTTGGAAGAGGGTTTTTTTTTTTGTCTTGGGGAGGGGAGCTTCCTGTTACTCTGCCATCTTTCACATAGCGAGTACTTAATAAACCTTGTAAATTGATTGGTACTTTATGGATCTTAGGCTGAGGATTTTTTCCATTTTTTTTTTGTTTTTTAAATTAGAAATTTATTTTTTACTTTTTAGTTTACAACACTCAGTTCCACAAGTTTTGGGTTCCAAATTTTCTCTCCCTCCCTGTCCTCCCCCCAAAGACAGCATGTAATCTGATGTAGGTTCTGTATATACCTTCATACTGAACTCATTTACATAATGGTCCAGTTGTAAAGAAGAATTATAAGCAATGGGATGAATCATAAGAAAGGAAAAACAAATCCAAAAAAGAGAGCAAATAGTTGCCTCAATCTGCATTCAGACTCCATAATTCTTTCTCTGGATGTGCATAGCTTTTCCCATCATGAGTCTTTTGGAGCTGTCTTTGAACCTTGCACTGATGAGAGGAGCCAAGTCTATCAAAATTAGTTGAGGATTTTTTTTGGTCTCCTTTTTAAAATTTTTGTCTCCTGTTCACTTCTAGGTGTCTCAACCAGTATTCTTTCTATACTGTTACTATTCCCTGTGATATCTAACTTTCCTCTCAGGTCCCTCATTTCTTCCTTCATCTATTCCTTCTCAGATACTTCTGCTCAAGTCTTCCTCCTTCTTCTGTCCTCTTTAGGAGCAAATCCCTCTTCTTCACATTGTCTTCCACTCTTCTCAGCAATGCAAAGCTCTAAGACATCTCCAAAAAGCTCATGATGAAACATGCCATTCACATCCAGTGAAAGAACTATGGAGTCTGAATGCAGATCAAAGCAGACTATTTGCTCTTTCTCTCTTTTGTATTGTTTTGTTTCTTCTTTCTCATGGTTCATCCCATGGTTCATCCCTAATTCTTCTTTACTACATGACTAATATGAAAATATGTTTAATATGAGTGTATACGTAGAGCCTATTTCAGATCGCTTGCCATCTTGGGGTGGGGGTGGGGGAAAGAGGCAGAGAAAATTTAAAATTCAAAAACTTGTGGAACTGAATGTTGAAAACTAAAACTAAATAAATTAAATGAATTAATAAAAAAAATAAGCTTTGAGATTCAGTTTTGCTCTGTAGTGTACTATCTATATGATCTTACTCAAGTCACTTAGCCGGGTGTGATAAGAACAATATTCTAACACCTGCCCTCATTCAGGTTAAGTTAGTTTTTCCTTAAAAGACATTGATACCCTCCCAGCAACTTGATTGGCTCATCAGCCTAAAGTCTCAGGCTATTGACACTGCTTCCTGGTTGTCTTGAGTACAAGATAGCCACTAATGCTTGGCTGGCAGAAAGTGACCAGCAATGCAACAAAGGAACTACTTCCCTCAGCAACTCCAGGTGTCCTCATTGCATATTGTTGAATATCCTTCTGCTGTGGCTAAGTAAATATCCTGTTGTTAACTGTTAAATGACTTTAGAGCATCTCACTTGGTTACAGTATCACATGTGAACTGCCAGGTGTTCTGAAGGTGAAGTTCCTTTGATTCACAGCAATTCTCTCTGACTCTCCCCTACCTTGTAAACCTTCTCCTCCCTAACCCAATCCAGACCATTTTTCCTGATTTGTTTATTGTATTATTTATTATACCAAACCTTTCTTTCTTTCTTTCCTTCCTTCCTTCCTCCCTCCCTCCCTCCTTGTTCATCTGCTTCAGATAAAAATGAGCAGTTCATGTGAATCTCACTCCAATCTTACCCCTTTCTTCCATGTTTGTATTCTCTCTCACTCAAAGTATGAGATCTACTAAATTCCATCCTCTTCTTTATTTCTTTCCTAGTGTATTTTTCCCTTCCTTTTTCTTTCCTCTCAATATTATCAAAACAGAACAAAATCATACCCAGTCCCCGATTTGTTTTATCTAGCTCTCTCTGTGACACTTGAAGATATTAAAGAGATATTTTCTCTTTTCCTCCTATTAGAATATAAATAAGCACTTTATTGTTGGTTAGCCCCTTCTTCTTGCTAAAATATATTTACCATTTTATGGCATCTACTGACATCTGTTTTCTCCTTAGGAATTCTTAAAAATCCTCTATTCTATTACTTAGTGAACTTTTTACTATGTAGGATTCCCTCAGTATTCTAGGATAACTTACTCTTGGCTTTAAGCCTTCATCTTTTATATTTTGGAATGTCATATTGCATCATATTCCAAGATTTTCTCTCCTTTATATTAGTACTGCCAAGTCTTCTGAGATCCTGGCTGTGGTTCATTCACATTTGAACTCATTATTTGCTTGCAGTTTTTTCTTCTAGACCTGGAATCTCTGAATTTTGGCTGTGACGTTCTTGAGAGTTTTTATTTTAGGCGTTATTTCAGGAGGTGGCAAATCATTTTCATCTTCACTTTGCCCCTGGGTTCTGGTTAATATGGGCATTTTTCATTTATGAGTTCTCGAAATATAGTATCTTGAGGCAAGGCAGACTTCTCTGACACTGGGCAGCTTCTACCAGGCTGGGTCAGGCAGGTAGCTCAGCCATTGGGCTCTTCTCAAAGTGCCGGCATCCCTACTAGACAGGTTGATTTATTGGTTCCCTAGGCCTGTCCTTGAAAGGGAAGCTGCAGTCTTTCTCAGTTTCATCCACTGGCTTGGTTAGGTGATACTTTGCCTTTTTTTGAGCAAGCTTACTACAGAAATGTTTCAACAAGGGCAGCAAACCTTAGAATAGCTTTGGCAAAAGCTCTGACTCTCTCAGCTTGGAGGTGGTTTGTCACTTTTATGCAGGACATGGGGAAGATCTTGCCTCTCATATTTGACAGTTTTTTTCCTGGCTCAAACCTGCTTCCCTCTATAAAGCATTCCTTGTTTCCTTAGGGTGACTTATTTCAGTTAATTTTACTTCATATTTCTTTATGAATCTTATGAATTAATGAATAAATAAATAAAATTATTTCTTAATAAATGCTTTATTCATTAATTCGTAAGCACTGCTATGTATTGAAGATACAGATAGAGAAGATATTCCCTACTGTTGTAGTTTTCATTCTCATGGGGAGGAAAACACATGTGAAAGTCAGGTGGAAAGGTCCCATGGTCCTTAGCATTCAGCAGCAAAGCAGATACTAACCTTCTTTAATGTCATTTTCACTGATAAAATGATATCAATTTCTGATGTTTAACCATTTGGCATTGACAAGGACTTTGGTATCAAGATATTTCTTTTCTGAGTCTTCAGTAGCTGTGACTAGGGACAAGGATTTGAATGCAGTCTATTTCCTCTTCATAAACAATTGAGGTATTCAAGCTTCCTCCCATTTTTAGGGTGAGAATGTCTTTTGCATCTTCCAGCTTTTCCCTTTATAGTTTAGTTTCTGTTTTGTAACCTCCAAAAACCTTTAGCTTTTGCTGAAATCTCATTGGGGCACTTCTTCTTATAAGTTCAGTGAATGAATATAAATGTAAAACCCCTGCATGCCCACAGAACAATTCATATCACTTAGCATGGCCTCTTATTCTAAGAAGAGATAAAACTAAGAAATGGAAATTGGAAAACAGAATTTGCAATGTCTGATCTTGGTCAAATTACAAATAACCTTTGAATACACAGACTCACGGAGGGGATCTGTACAAAACAAAATCATTCCAGAATATTTTCAGATTGCCTATTTTATAATGGCTTCTTAAAATTTAGACTTGAATTTGGATATTCTTATCTTCTGGAAATTTGTAATATTTCAAACCAAATATTGAATCCTATTACCTTTTTCTGTTTTTCCCTGTTTGGGAAATAATTTGTGGAAATAAATACTTCTAATACAGCAATGGGGACTAGTGGATCTTTCACACAAAGTACGTGGGTCTCATACATATTTTTGTTCACAGAAGTTATCTGTAGCTAAAAGGAACAATTTACAATTTGAGAAAAGAACTGATGAATGTCAAGATAGAAGTTGAAGTTTGACTTCATGTCTTGAAGGTGAAGTCAGATTTAGAAAAAGCTAGAGGTCTTGTAACTTAATTAGTAATAGATAAGAGCACCTTTCTTTACCTGGAGTTATTCCCATCCTCCCCCCCATAATAAGTATTCCAGGCCACTGCAATCAGTGAGTAGATCCCCTACCATGAACAACAGAATGCTCACCACCTGATCAATACTACTCATGCAAGTAATATTATGTCCAGAAAATTTTATAGTCAATCAACCCTATCTAGATCTTATCAAGGTCATCTGACAATACTCTCAGAGCACCTACTCTCACAGTCTATCATTTTACTTTTTAAGTAAAGAAAACTCCCCACCAAATCGAGGGATAATATCTTATTACTGCTCCATGTGTCATAAAAGGTTCCCTCCCCCAACCCCTGAACACTTGATTGGGGATACTGAGGTTATACCACAGTTCCTTGACAACAGAGAATACAGTGCTAGTCAAGACCTTCCACAGTACTGTATGGAAATCATGTTAGCTCCATATTAGTTGGTATTTCTGTCTTGTGAACAATGTATACAGGTGATAGATTCAGCAGGGAAAATCCCAAACTCAGCAGGTCTTTGGGGGTTACTGCTCTTGCAAGGGTATAATTTCATATTGTTAGTAACCAGTATCCTCATAAAAATGGCTCCTTTCAACTTCCATACTAACTCCGCTGTAGCACATTGATGTGGTTTGACTTTGATATGTTTTGGCTTCAATTTTATACCTTCATAACCTCTCATCCCGTCTCACATCGGGTTGGGACCTCGAATGTGTCATGATGTTGGTTTGCCTTATTCTTTCCCCTTTAGGGTAAGATACGTATATTTATTGCCTTTCAGCTCCAATTGGATGGCTAGTCAGAGACGATCATTTCTCCTGTTATCAGTTGTATTACTAGATGGAAAAGCAGTATTTGTATTGTTATACTTCTTACCACCATGTAGCCTATATGGAGTTTTGCAATAACAACTTGACCTAGTAATTCAGCTAAAACGTTCCCTGCCACTCAACCTATGTTTTCACTCTCAGTGCCCTCTTGTGCTCATCTCCTGCAGTATGGTGCCAGTGGTAGATGGCTACCTGGGGAAGCTGGAGGCCAACTGGAAGAGTCTGAATGGAGTCCCCTGGCACATGATCTGTTTCTTCCTGGCTGCTTGCAAAATTTTCTCTTTGATTTGGGAGCTGTGGATCTTGGCAACCATATTTCTGGGTGAGTTAAACCTGTTGTTTCTCTCTGGTATTTTCCTATGGATTCTATTGCTCTGTACTTTGTCATCTTGTTCTGATACTTCTAGACAATTTTATTTTATGAGTTATGAGAAAAACAAAAAGATTTTAAACTGGAAGTCTATCCTTATTGTCCTATGCCTGAAATGCTCTGCTTCCTTGCCTCTGACTCCTAGATTCCTTGGTTTCCTTCAATCTCAACTGAAATCTCACCTCTATTGAAAGTTTTTCCTAGTCTTTTCCTTCACCACCAGCTGCTAATCCCTTCCTTATGATGTTACTTTCCATTTATACTCTGTGTGTGTGTGTGTGTGCATGTGCGCGCACACACATATGTATATATATACATACATATATATGTATGTGTATGTATATATATATATTTATATAATTTGTACATTATCTCCCCCTTTAGAATGTGGAAGCAGGGACTATGCTTTTGCCTTTTTTATATCTTCTGCACTTAGCACAGTGCCTGATATGTAGTAAGCTCTTTTTAAATTTTTTTTTTGAGGGGGCAAGGCAAGGCAATTGGGCTTAAGTGACTTGCCCAAGGTCACACAGCTAGTGTGTCAGGTGTCTGAGTCCAGATTTGAACTCAGGTCCTTCTGACTCCAGGGCTGGTGCTCTACTCACTGTGCCAACTAGCTGCCCCCATGTAGTAAGCTCTTAATAAATGCTTGTTACTGAATGACTACAGGTGTTAGAAAAACAAAAACTGAAACTGCAGTCTTCCTCTCAACAAACCTCCATATATGGGCCTTCCAGTGTTTCCTTTGCCATCTTGCTGTATGTGTTCAAAAGTCCTCTGAAGAGAGTGCATGACTGAGTGATTTAAAAAAATTTACAAATCAAAAACACTATCACCCTGAGAAATGAGAAATTAATAAAGAAAAGAAATATTGGTGAAAAACAAATCCTAATTTTCTTTTTATACCACCCCCAGATTTATAGATGAAATTGCATTCGAACTATTCCTTAAATATATCTAAACTGCTTCAAAGACTCTTCTGGCTCTAGGTTGATCTCTTCTGATCCTTGTTTTATTTATGTGCTCCCATAATTGCATCCTTTCCCACTCATTCCCTATACCACTTTATTTTATTAACCCCTTCCTTGGCATGGAATAAATATTTTGACGTTTTCATGTGTTTGTTCATTCAATAAAAATTCAATAAATGAGGCCCTTAGATGGAATGATAGATAGTATGTAGACTTGGAGTCAGGAAGACCTGAATTTGTATCCTGCCTCTCACCTTTCCTAATTGTGGGACCCAGAGTAAGTCGCTTATCTTCTCTCACTCTATGTTTCATCATATGTAAAATGGAGATTATGATAGAACCTATTCCCTGGTGTTGTGAGGACCATTTTAAAAGTGATTTAAAATATAGTAAAATATTTTGTAAGGCTTAAAGAATGATATAAATCTTAGGTACTAGTATTCATGAATACAAGCTCTTTATTACAAGTTTATTCTTCATATTTTAGCAGAGAGAGCCAAAACTATTGGTTTGACCCTTGCCCTGGAAACACATGTGTTTCCTTCTACTGTCATCATTCAGCTTCTGCCTAGTTTTCTCTTTAGTTCATGATGAGAGCCAGGAGATCCAAGAGTTGTCTAATGGAGTGTGAGCTCCGGGACAGCAAGAACTCTTTTAATCTTTATCTTTTTATCGATAGAGCACAGCATAGTTCCTGGCGTGTAGAAAGTACTCGATAAAGACTTGTGGATTTCCTGATTGTTTGAGAGTAGCTGGATGGTTGCCTTTATATTCAAAGAATATTGCGTGTACCTTTGTTGCTTACTGCTTCGTGGGAAAAAGACATCTTGATAAGATCACAGATCTACCAGAATATTAGAATAGTTTGTGCCTGTGGGTATATCCACCTCCTAATAATGAAGGAAAGAATTAGGTTCCAATGAGAATTAAAGTTTGATCTGTCCCAAAAATATGTTCTTTTTTTCCCCTTTGTTAGATGTTAATGTGTTGGTTAATCAAAGCATTATGATAGGATCAGGAAAAGTTATGTTGGAGGCAAGAATTCTTGACTGAGATGTCACATTGATTCCTTATCTTTCTACTTTCCAAGTCCTTAGCTCTTTGATTTTTTCTTTTCTTTTTAATATAATTTAAATTTTACTTTATTTTCCCCCATCTCTTTTCAATGTGCCAATGGAGATTTAACATCCCACATTAATTAAAAAATTATTGAATAATTTTTTAGTCTTTTAATAAGTCATCCTTTATGCAATATTTTTGGGTATGATTTGCATATTTTATTTTTAAAGAAACAATGATATAAGGGAAACGGAAGCATCAAGACAAAGTGCTAGAGGAAAATGTAACAAAGGAATACTAGACTGAGCTGGAGGCAGTAGAGAGGATGAGGGGGCTTCATTGGTACTTGTGCTATTCCAGGAAGTAGGTGAAAGATTTCAAAAGCCAGAGATCCAGGAAGTGGAGGTGCAACAAATGAACAGAGAGATTGTATGACTCTCTGGTTTGTCTGGAACACAGAGCATGTGAATACCTAATAATATTGGAGAATGGAATCATATTGTAGAGGACCTTAATTGTTGGACTAATGCATTTGCATTTTATCTTAGAGATGGTACCATATTGGGAGTTAAAGGACCTAGGTTAAAATTTTGGCTCTATTGTTTACTATCCATGTGATCTAGTTAAAATCATGTCCTATAGGGACCTCAGTTTATCCATGTTCTAGGTCCCTTCTACTTTTGTTGTGATGATGCATGGAACTGTTGAGGGTTTTTAAGTCAGGGAGGAAGTGGACTATGTTTACACATTAGGAAGATGATTTTTGACAGCTGTATAAAAAATAGATTAGAAAGGTGGGAAGGAGATGAGAAGTGATGGGGCCTGAACTAAGGTGGCAACAGTGTGAGTCAGATGTGAGAAATGTTATGGAAGGAGAAATTTATGGGATTTGGTTATATGAGTAGTAAGGAAGAAGGAAGAACTGAGATAAGTGTGAAGTTTTGAGCCTTGTTGACGTGGATGAAAATGGCACTCCCAACAGAGGTGGATTAGTTCAGAGTGATGAGTGCAAATTAATGACTAGTTATTTTGTGTATGTTGAAAGGCTCTTTTGCTGGCAGATGTTAAGAATTAGAGAAATTTAATGGAGATATTGGAGTACATATTTCTATATTTGTTATGATTCTGTGAATGATTGGTTGTTTTATTTTATTAATTTTTAATGTATTAAAAATTTGTTACAAAGTGAACAGTATGCTGCAATTGATCTTTTTTCACAAAATAATATTGTATTTTTCCAATTACATGCAAAAATAGTTTTCAACATTCTCTTTTATAAGATTTTGAGTTCCAAACTTATCTCCCTCCCTCTTCTACTCCTTCCCCAAGACAGCAAGCAATCTGATATATATTATACAGCTATAAGTGATCTTGAGAATTTTTTGTATCCTCCATATCCACCCTTGTCTGTACAGATTTTACTAAAGGAGTTATTTCATCAATAAATTGAGTCCTTATAGCAAGCCTGATGGATATTCAACAGTTCACTGGTTGGTCTGAGAGTAAAAAAAAATTGTATGACATAGTTTCTGCCCTCAAAAAACTTATAATGTATTAAGGAAAAGTGGTACTGACATATTCATACATGAGATATTCATATATTAGGAAGAAGTACTTGTCCAATTATACAGTACTAGCTTAAATGCAATTGTGGTTCAGAGAAGAGAGAAACAAAGAAAGTCTTTGTGGAGGGAGTGGTACATGGGGTTTGAAAGATGGACTATATAAATATTGATAAGCCAAGGAGAGAGGACATTCCAGGTTGGGAAAGTAACAGGACTAAAGACTGTTATGGAAATATCCAGAGACTGTTTATGGTATTGCTGCCAAAGATACTTACCAACACAGAGACATTTTAGATCCAGGTTTTTTTCTTTTTTTTGAATAACATTTTATTTTTTCCCAATTACATGTAAAACAATTTTTAACATTCATTTTAAAAATTTTAAGTTCTGAATTTTCTTTAGATCCAGGTTTAATATACTCAGAGCACAGGCCCAGGGTCCTAAACGGCCATTGAGACATAGATGAAGTTCTCTTTAGGCTTATATAGTTACCAGTTACAGCAGAGAAGGTAAAAAAAAAGATGTGGCTACCCAAAGGGAAGGGTAAAGATTTACATTTCAAAGATAGCTTGTAAAATTTATAACAGGCAAACGGGAAAGGAGGTTTACATGTCAAAGGTAGGAGAAGGGGAAAATGACATCTGGTAAATTGATAATCGTAGTTAGTCTAGCAAACGGTTAGCTTAAAACAAAACCAACGTTCTTTTATCCCTAACCTGTTAATCATCTTGAGTTAATTTTTGGAAGTCTCAGCTAAATTCCATCCCATAAAGAAATACTCAGCCAGAGACATGATTTTCCTTACAATTAAAATGGCTGTGCTGGAGCCAAGTAGAAAGGGAATTAAGAAAACTCTTATGATATCCCCTTCCCCCACCTTTTGGCCATAGATTGAAACAAAATATAAATCTGTGACCATATTCTTATACATCCTGTCAATCTCCTTTCTGGATACCTTGGTACTAGTTTGGTACGAGCATTTCCAAAGGCAGCTACATATATTAGTCAGTATTGAGTACAATAGCAAAACAAATGAAATATAATACCACATATTGGCATTATATCATAATTTCCTTGGCTTAGCCCATTCCAGCCAACCAACCCCAAATATCCATTTAAATAGCATATTTCTTATTCTGTTGTCTTGGGTTTAGCCATCCCGTGTTCTGGGAAACATTTTCCCTTGGAAATTCTTTGCCAAAAATGTTTTAGACTAATATTCACAAAATGTCCAATTCAGTTCAACCATCCTGATATCCTAGGATATCATTGTCAACAGTACATGGGATAGGCCTCATTCCCAGGGCAGTTTTGGAGAGCAGATCATCTCAGTAGATCTACTTCCCAGGTTCCAAGTCATTTTGAGTAGTTCTCTAGTTAATGCTATTTAAACGTGCTACTGCTAAGACTTAGTAGAATTGAGTAGAACCTTAAAAAATCCAGTCACGTTGACCTTCCAGCAATTAGTATATGTGACCCAAACCAGTTCGGACCTTATGCAGCTACCCTTATAAGCAGCAGAACCATAGAAAGAGCATCAAATTAGAGTACTTGTACCTTGGCTGAAAGTTGAGAATTTCAACCTTCTCATACAACCTTTTCTTTCTATATTTGCCCGAATCGTCTATATGATATGGATGACACTATCTGTTAGCTAGAGGAAGAAACAGACTTTGAAAAATAAGTCCCTTTTGTCTCTTGATATTATCAGAGACCTCAAACAGAAAAAAAGGATCTTCCATTTAATAACAGCTCACCAAATAAGATGCAGGATATTTTTAAATAAGTTAAATTTTTAGTAAAAATAAAAAAGCTAATTTATTAAAACCTATTCCTTGTAATTAGTTACTTTCTAGTATTCATCCCAATTTGAAAACTGGCCTTCTTAAACAAGCAATTAGACCAAACTAAAGACTTCAACTGTGGACTATAATTCTCCTTCTGGAGCTTCCAGAGAGGAACCTCTGTAGAGTACAGAGCACAGGCCCCAGTCATACTTTCCTAAACCCAATAGGAATGGTTCTTTCTTGTACCTGGCAAGTTGAGTACATGCACTGGCCTGAGGAATCTCTGGTTTTGTGGGTTTTTTGTCTTTTCCTTGTCTTAGGTGGGCAATCCTGGTTTGAAATTCCTAGCCTTTATAGCAGCCTTATGAAATCAAATTCTGAGGAGCTCTTGAGTTTTTTAGTAGAGT
The DNA here is from genome assembly GCF_011100635.1 of Trichosurus vulpecula. Classification (NCBI taxonomy): domain Eukaryota; kingdom Metazoa; phylum Chordata; class Mammalia; order Diprotodontia; family Phalangeridae; genus Trichosurus; species Trichosurus vulpecula. The sequence continues at coordinate 70,154,357 of NC_050578.1, forward strand.
GTGACTGGCAATGTTAGGAACTGCCCACATTGGAGAAGATGACCACAGGCAGGAAGGGGAATCCAAGCCTGGTATGATTAGCCAGGTGTAGTGGACCAGCCAAGGGCAGTGGCAGCTCAGCAGGGCAGAGCCAAGCCTCTCCTAGGAAGAGTGAATTCAGGCCTCAGCAGGGCAGCGTCCTAGCACTTGGGCCCCTGGCGCCACTCTGACCTAGCACAGGGTATGAGTAGTGGCCGTTGTCCTGTCCTGGCAGTGGACACTGGCAGAAGAGGCATCAGGCATGGACATAGGTCCCTTGTAGCTCTTCCCTAAAGAACGTCCATTCATGTCCTTTGACTTTTTAACACTTTGGCATTGGATCTTCTGTGCATTGTTTATTACTTGAACTCACTATGTCTGGTCTTCCTACTTTTCCAGTCATAAGGTTCTCTGATTATATCTTTTACATTTCTTCTTTGTTGGTTGGTACAGAGAGTTCTGCTATAATGTGTGTTTGGAAAAAGCAAATTTGTTTCAACACAATTGATATGGTAGGGAACAATGTGAACATAATGTGAATTACACAGATTTTGTCCTTGGGAAACAGCTGGAAAGCTGCACCATTTCGTAATAGCTCACAAGCTGCAGCCTTCCCAACACCCACTTGCACAAGCAAACTTCAGATCCTGTTAAATATAAAATTCTGTATTTATTGTGTATCTTCTGGTGCAGGAGGAGGTTTTACGGGAGAAGGAGAGCTGGTTCGCACCCACGTAATTCATTCTTCATTCCCTGATATCCACCCCTCACCACTTTCTTCCACTGCCTCAGTGTCCCTGTCATGGAATAGCAGCCCACCAAAGCTGCCCTCTCAACCTTTGTTGTGGACTTTGCCAGCATGGGGCCATGGGAACTGGGGCAAAAGCCAAGCAGCAGCCCAAGGCAGCCACTATTTCTTAACCATTTAACATGTATAAAATTGTGCTGTTGTTTTTATTAGGTTACTGTCCTTTTTTTAATTTGTCAATGATGAAGTTTTTGAGTCTAACCTCATTTCTCCCACAAGCCCTGTTGTTTTTATTGTGCAGTGTGGTGACTTAGGAATACATATGTCCATTGTAGCATAACTGATTATAATATGCTATAGTCAGCTTACATAGACTTATGCATTGATCTGTCGTCAGTCCTAGGCTCAAGGCTACGCTTAGCCAAATTGGACAGCTATCCTCAGTTCAAGTTGTACGGTTGCTTTTTTTTACAGCTTAATAAATATTTATTGAGTTTTGACATAATCTTGTTCACTTATATATTTTTTAAAAGTTTATTTAATTTTTAATTTATGAAATAAAACAAGCATTTCCATAACACAGCATAATAAAAAATATTATTGCACATGAAATTGAAAATCGATTATGTACAACTTGCTATTCCTTTTAAATATATAATAAGATTACACTGTAAATTTCTTTTTATTTCATTTTTCTTCCTTCCCCCAACCCTAGAGATAGCTACTATTAAACACAAATAGATATGTGTGTGTATACGTATATATGAATATATTATGTAAAATTATTCTATGCATACTTCTATTTATTAGTTCTTTCTCTGGATGCAAATAGCATCTTTGTTCATATGCCTCTTATTTTTAATTTGTGTATTTATAATGATCAAAATGACTTAGTCGCTCAAAGTCATTCTTAAAACAGTATGGTTATTACTGTATACAATGCTCTTGTGGCTCTGCTTACCTCACTCTTCATTATGTCATGCAAGTCTTTCCATGCCTTTCTAAGGTCATTGAGCTCATCATGAACTTTTCGCCTTCTGTTTCTTTCCTCATTCTGTTTCCTCTTAACTTTTTTCTCCACTGCCATTTGATTTCCTACCCATTCTTTGAAACCCAAGCCAAAATTCCACCTCTTCAATAGAAGTCTTCTCTCTTCCTCCTTACCCACAGTAGTGAATTGTCCCATCTTCCATATCACATAGTACTTTGGTTAAACATCTCTAATGAACTTACCATGTGTTATTTTGTAGTATAGGATAGGGAGTCATTTAGTGAAGTATAGGGAATAATGTGAAATGAGCCTTGAGAGGTAAGGGCTAGTCTATAAAGGGCAAAACTCCAGGCTGAGAAGTTTGTGTCTGCTTGAGATTTTTGAACATGGATGTTCACAAGGTAAGGGTCTGAAGACTAGATTTTGTCTGGAGCCTTTCTGCTGCAGTGAGGCTCGAGCCCACTGATGCCTCACTGGACCTAGCCGGGCTTCTCTGAGGCTGCTTTCTCTGCTAGTCTAGTGCTGAGTTTTTATGCTGTTGGACCTAGGTCAGCCTTAGGCTCCAATTAAGCTCAGGCTCGGCTGACTTGTCTCTGTAGGATGGGAGTTGGGGACGTGGAGTGGATTCTTGGACTGGGTGGGGTAGTCTAGAGGTAATTCTATTTCTACTAGAGTGATGCATCTTTAAGTGCTTTACAGATGTTTGCACGTATCAGAGTTAATACTCTAACACCACACTCTCTTAGTTCAAGTTTGATGTTGGGACAAAATAAGAGACTCTCAAAAGTCATTGAATATTTAACACAAGGAGATTTACTTTGCTTTAACGAAGCAAGAATATGCAATGAGGATGCAGTGGTGTTTAGCTCCCACAGATACTGTCCCCTCCTCTCCATATGGACACTCATTGGGTCAGCAGAGTAAGGGAAGGTGATTCTCAGAATGCTGTCACCAAGGCTTCAGAGCACAAACTCCTCATGGGGAGGGGAGATGGATTTTGTGACCTTAGATAACTGGGCAGCCACATCTGGGAATTGAGGTGGGACGATGAGGTGCCAAGGGACAGTTTTGTCCCGGTTGAGGAGGTGAATGGAGATGAGTCAGCCAGTACCAATAGGCCAAACAAATTCTGGGGGTTCCTCTGTCTTCTTTTAGGTAAAACTGCCCTATATTGTAGAAGGAAAGAAGCTGTGTTGGGGAAATGCTAGTTCATTATAGACGGTCAAGAGGCAATGGAGCTCAGGAGAGAAGTTATAGCTGGATAAGTAGATTTGAGAATCTTCTGCACAAAGCTGAAAATTGAACCCATGGGGGCTGATGAGGTCACCAAGTGAGATAGTATAGAGGGAGAAGAGAAGATGGCCCAAGAGAGAGCCTTGGGGAACATCCGTCTTTAGTAAGGATGGCCTGGATGAAGACCCAGCACAGAAGACTGAGAAGGGGCAGTCAGATAGGTAGGAGAACTAGGAGACAGTATTTATACCATGAAAACCTAGAGAGGAGATAGTATTTGGAGGTGAGCATAGCAAAACAAACCTCTCAGGTTTTCAGCCACCATATTAGGACCCTTTTTGAAAATTTTGCTTTGGGTTTTGGAATTTGAATTTATAGTCATTTCAATAAGGGGAGAGTTTTGTGAGGTTTTTTATTTTTTACAAAATATGATGGAGTCGTGCCAATTTATCCTCATATGACACCTCTTTGGGATCTGTCATATGTATTTGTTTCCTGAGTATCAAGGCAGGGTAAAGGTACAGTCTGTGACTATAATGGAATAGAGCTCATTGGCATAGCAGGGATGAATACCTCTATTGTTTTTGTTCAGACCAAACTATAAGCAACTGAGCTATTTGGCTAAAATACCAGAATTTATTTTTTAACGAATAAACATCAGGCCCTAAATAATTCATTAGGCATTTTACAAAGCTTATATATACAGCGAAGCATAGGTAGGCCAATGAGACAAGGTGGCACCATAGATAGAATGGCAGGCCTGGAGTCCAGAAGACTTGAGTTCAACTCTGACCTGAGACATTTACTATGTATGTCACCATGTCAAGTAAAACTTAACTTCTGTTTGCTTTATTTTCCTCATCTGTATGATGAGGATAATAATCGTGCCTACCTTATAATAGTGCCTACCTTACTCATTTATGCTTAAAAAAAAACAAACAAACTCTAAAGATACAGGCCCATAGGGATACTTTTTAATATAAAAAGTATCTAAAGCCCAAACCAAGTACTATATGTGATGGGGATACTCCGGGAGCTTTCCCAGTAAATATGGGACTATAGCAAGATTGGTTATTCTTTCTACCGCTATTGGGGATAATACTCCCTATTATTAGCAATAGCAGTGAGGTAAGAAAAAGAAATTAAAAGCATGACAGTCAAAAAAGAAACAAAATTATGCCTATTTTGTGAGAACATGATGGTTTATGAAGCAAGTTTTAAGGAATCAGCAAAGAAATTAATGGAGACTAGTTAAGTAACTGCAGGCTATAAAATAAATGCAAAAATCAATAGCATTTACATAAATCAAGAATAAAATGATAGAAAGGGAATTTCCATTTGAAATAATTGCAAAATGCATAAAATATTTGGAAATCAATTTATTAGAGTCAATCTGTGGCTATTATAAAACCCTTGTTAAAATAAAGAACAATTTAAGTAGTTGAAAGAAAATTAAGACCTTATCATTGATTCAAACCAATATAATAAAAATGACAATACTGTCAAAGTTGATTTATAGTTTTAATGCTATACCCAAAGGGATACTTTTAGAATGAAATGAAATAGTAACAAAATTCATTTATGGGGACAAAATAGGCTATCAAAGGAAATAATTTTAAAAGGTAGGAATAAAGAGGGGATATTACTTCTAGTCCTCAAACTGTAGTATAAAACAAGTAGTCATCAAAACCATTTAGGACTGGAGAAAATGGAAAAGTAGATTAATTGAACAGACTGGAAAGGGGAGAATTGGAACAGAATCAGAAACTCCTTATTTAATAAGAACTTCTTAGAAAATTGGAAAGCATGTGGGAGGGTGGGAGCAGCAATCTCATGTCTATCTCAGAGCTCCTCAGAGCCTGACCAACAACCTCATTCCAGCTTGTATTTCCTCCAATTACAAGATGGGAACTGTCAAAGATCAGCTGATTGTGAATGTCCTAAGGGAAGACCAGATTCCACATCACAAGGTCACTATTTCTGGGTTTGGTACAGTTGGCATGGCATGTACCATCACTATCTTAATGAAGGATTTGACTGATGAATTTGCCCTAATTGATGTTACAGAGGACAAACTAAAAGGAGAGATAATGGATTTCCAACATGGCAGCCATTTCCTCAGAACACCAAAGATTGTCTTTGGCAAAGATTACAGTGTGACTACAGATGCAAAGCTGGTTGTTGTTACAGCTGGGGCACATCAACATGAAGGAGAAAGTCATCTTAATTTGGTCCAGTGAAAAGTGAATATCTTTAAATTCACCATTCCTTATATTGTTAAATGCAGCCCTAATTGCAAGCTGCTTATTGTTTCCAGTTCAGAGGGTATTTTGACATATGTGGCCTGGATGCAAAGCAGCTTTCCCCAAAACCATGTTAATGGAAGTGGTTGCAGTCTGGATTCTGCCTATTTCCGTTACCTAATGGGGTAGAGTTGCAGTGCTGATTCTTCAAGCTGTTAAGGGTAGGTCCTTGGGGAATGTGGAGACTCTAATGTTCCTGTGTGGAATGACGTGAATGTTGCCAGTGTCTCTCTGAAGAATCATCATCTTGCTTTAGGAAGTGATGCTGTGTCAAAGTATTCAAAAAATGTTCATATATAGGTGGTTAAAAGTGCTTAGGCCCAGGCTGGGCCATTGGCTTGTCTGTGGTAGATCTGGCAGAAAGAGTAGTGAAGAATTTCCACCATGGGCCTATATGATGATGTCTTCCTCAGTGTCACATGTGTCTTGGGGTAGAATGGCATTTCAGATATGGTGAAGTTAAACCTGACTCTGGAGGAAGAGGCTCATTTAAAGAAGAGGGCAGATGCTTTTGGGGGAATCCAGAAGAAGCTGTTATTTTAAAGCCTTTTAATATGCTGACACTTTACTGTCTAGAGAATGTGGCAGTGGTTAAGGGATTATGTATGATGAGCTTTTCAAGTAGGTCAAATCCTTCTTCCAATTGGTGATTCAATGTCAATATGAAGCAGAAATGTAGAACCTACAAGCACATTCTAGTCTCCTCCTTAAGTTAGAAATGGTGCTGATGGATATGCTGGATATGACTTGTCTTGTATAATCATGAAGTAATTGCTGTCAAAGCCAGCACCCCATGGATGTATAAGTGCCTGCTCTTAGGTGTTACAGCTTCCCTGTCTAGAAGACAACTTTCGGTTCCTGGACGTAAAATGCCTTATAGTAGTAACACTTTGGTGATGGATCGATCACCTTTGTGGTCCCCTCCATTTGGGCTCGACAGCATGGTTCCATGCCTCACCTTTTTGGAGGACCCAATTTTGTCTACTCTATGTCTATATCAATAGTTGTAAATTTCCATATTATATTAAAATATCCATATATGTACAACGATGCAGCCCAATTCCATAAGCATCATACTACCCCCAAAACTGAATAAACCATAAATAACTGATTTTTTTTTAAAAAGGAAAACCCAAAAGCAGTCTGACTGAAGTTATCTTAGGCAAATATACCTTATTTCATAATAAAATTCAAAATGGTAACATGATCTTAATATTAAAGATGATACTATAAAAATTATAAAATAAGCAAATGTAATACCTTTCTTAGTTACGGGTGAAAGAAGTATTCTTAATCAAACAAAGACAGAAGATAGGAATAATCAGTGTTAGAGGGGTTATGGAAAGGTAGGTTTTGTTGGTGGATCTGTGAACCTTTCTGGGAACCAATTGATAATTATACAATAAGGGGGCAAAGATGCCCACAGTCTTTGACCCATAGATCCTACTGCTAGAGATATTCGCCAAAAGAGGTAATTTTAAAAAATAGGGATCTAAATACAGCTGAATATTTATAATAGAACTTTTTGTGGTAGCAAAGAACTGCGAACAAAGTAGGTGCCTGAAAATTGGGGAAAAGCTAAACAAATTCTGGTACAGAAATGTAATGAAAGATTATTGTGATGTAAGAAATGATGAATACAGAGAAGCATAAGAAGACTTTCCCAAAATAATGGAAAATAAAGTAAGCAGGAAATTAGTATACAAAATGACTTAAAACAAAGAACAACCACCACAAAACAATTGAAAACAATTGTTGCAAAATCTTGATTCTAAAGAAGATTTACAAGAGGAAACTTTCCCCACCTTTGCAGAGATTGGAGTGCTGGGCCAGGGGAGTTTCCCTTGGGTGGGCAACATTACATTTATTGTCATATCTTTTGATATGTTGATTGGTTTTAAAGATTTCTTTTTTTCTATCTTTTTCTTTAAAAAAAATTTTGTTATGAGAAGAGTTTTCTGGGAAGGGGGAGGGAAGGATGCAGGGGGAATGTTAAGTGGCATAATAAACAAAGTTATACTTTAAAATTTTATTGAGAAAACCTGCCTTACATATTTCTCTAACAGTAAAGGGAGAATTTAAAGGAAATTGATGACTATTTACAAAAATATAAAATATTCAAAGTAACAATCAAGGAACAGATATTTTAAAGAACCCCATCTATGAAAAATAAATTAGTAAAGCATAAATGCCAGGGACAGAGGGGATTCTAGGCCACATGGATTTGCAGAATCATTCTGTTAAACTTTTAAAGAGCAATTAATACCCATGCCACAAAATACCACATTACAAAAGTTATTCTTAAAAATTAGAGACCATAGTGGGGCAGAGCCAATATTGTGGCTAGAAAGCAGGGACTTGTGTGAGCTCCCCACCAGGTCCCTTCAAAAACCTATAAAAATGGCTCTGAACAAATTCTAGAGCTGCAGAACCCACAAAATAACAGAGGGAAGCAGGGCTCCAGCCCAGGAAAGCCTAGATGGTTGCAGGGAAGGGTCTACTGCACAGAGCTGGTAGCAGAGCCCAGTGTGGGCTGTGCCAGAACCAAGCAGACTGGGAGCTGGGCGGAAAAGGCCCTGGTGCCCTGAATCAGTGAGCTGTGGCAGTTACCAGACTTCTCACCCTCCAACACCAAAGACAACAAAGAAGATTAGTGGAAAAAGCTGCGGGGACAGAGTGAAAGGAGTTTGTGGTTGGGTCACCACCCCAGGGGCAGCAGATGTGATGCAGCTCTGAGGAGGGAACTACAGCTTCAGTTGCTTCTGGCCCCAGGCCCACCTGGTGGGAGGAATTAAGTGGCAGATCAGAGCAAGAGTGCAGAGCCTGCTTAAGATCTGAGTCTCGGTCCGGGTTGGTGGTTCTTGGGGGAGGAAGAGTGCTGGTATGGCAGAGCTTGCTGTATAGAAATAGTTCCAAAAACAACAGTGCAGACCCTCAAGCTTGAGACAAAGTACTCTCTACTTTCCAAGCAGTCATACCCCGACAAAAAACTCAAGGGTCAAGTAGTTGGCTGGGAAAATGGCCAGGCAGTGAAAATGGACCCAGATTCAGACCCAGACTTTGGAATCCTTCTTTGGTGACAAAGAAGACCAAAACATACAGCCAGAAGAAGTCAACAAAGTCAAAAAGCCTACATCAAAAGCCTCCAAGAAAAACATGAACTCGTCTCAGGCCATGGAAGAGTTCAAAAAGGATTTGGAAAAGCAAGTTAGAGAAGTAGAGGAAAAATTGGGAAGAGAAATGAGAGTGATATCAGAAAACCATGAAAAACAAGTCAATGACTTGCTAAAGGAGACCCAAAAAAATACTGAAGAAAACAACACCTTAAAAAATAGACTAACTCAAATGGCAAAAGAGCTCCAGAAAGCCAATGAGGAGAAAAATGCCTTGAAAGGCAGAATTAGTCAAATGGAAAAGGAGGTCCAAAAGACCACTGAAGAAAATACTACCTTAAAAATTAGATTGGAGCAAGTAGAAGCTAGTGACTTGATGAGAAATCAAGATATTATAAAACAGAACCAAAGGAATGAAAAAGTGGAAGACAATGTGAAATATTTCATTCGAAAAAGCACTCCAGGAGAGATAATTTAAAAATTATTGGACTACCTGACAGCTATGATCAAAAAAAACCCTAGATATCATCTTTCAAGAAATTATCAAGGAGAACTGCCCTGATATTCTAGAGCCAAAGGGTAAAATAGAAATTGAAAGAATTCACTGATTGCCTCCTGAAAAAGATCCCAAAAAGAAAACTCCTAGGAATATTGTCACCAAATTCCTGAGCTCCCAGATCAAGGAGAAAATACTGCAAGCAGCCAGAAAGAAACAGTTTGAGTATTGTGGAAACACAATCAGGATAACACATCTACCAGCTTCTACATTAAGGGATTGGAACAGGATATTCCGGAGGTCAATGGAGCTAGGATTAAAACCCAGAATCACCTACCCAGCAAAACTGAGTGTCATGCTCCAAGGCAAAATAAGACTTTCAATAAAATAGAGATCTTTCAAGCTTTCTCAGTGAAAAGACCAGAGCTGAATAGAAAATTTGACTTTCAAACACAGGAATCAAGAGAAGCATGAAAAGGTAAACAAGAAAGAGAAATCATAAGGGGCTTAGTAAAGTCGAACTGTTTTGTTTACATTCCTACATGGAAAGATGATGTGTATAATTCATGAGACCTCAGTATTAGGGTAGGTGAATTGAATATACATACATACACACACACACACACACACACACACACACACACACACACATATATATATATGTATGTATATATATATATATATATATATATATATATATAGACAGAGGGCACAGGGTGAGTTGAATATGAAGGGATGATATCTAAAAAATAAAATCAAATTAAGGGATGAGAGAGGACTATATTGAGAGATGGAGAAAGGGAGAGATAGAATGGGGTAAATCATCTCGCATAAAAGTGGCAAGAAAAAGCAGTTCTGTTGGGAGGGAAGAGGGGGCAAGTGAGGGGGAATGAGTGAATCTTGCTCTCATCAGATTTGACCTGAGGAGGGAATAACATACACACTCAATTGGGTATCTTACCCCACAGGAAAGAAGGAGGAAGGAGATTAAAAAAAGGGGGGATGATAGAAGGGAGGGCAGATAGGGGGAGGAGGTAATCAAAAGCAAACACTTCTGAAAAGGGACAAGGTCAAGGGAAAAAATTGAATAAAGGGGGATAGGATAGGAAGGGGCAAAATATAGTTAGTCTTTCACAACATGAGTACTGTGGAAGGGTTTTACATAATGATACACATGTGACCTATGTTGAATTGCTTGCCTTCTTAGGGAGGGTGGATGGGGAGGGAAGAGGGGAGAGAATTTGGGACTCCATGTTTTAAAAGCAGATGTTCAAAAAAAAGTTTTTGCGTGCAACTAGGAAATAAGATATACAGGCAATGGGGCATAAAAATCTATCTTGCCCTACAAGAAAGTAAGGGAAAAGTGGAAGGGAGGGGGAGTGGGGTGACAGAAGGGAGGGTTGACTGGGAAACAGGGCAATCAGAATGTATGCCATCTTGGAGTGGGCGGGAGGGTAGAAATGGTGAGAAAATTTGTAATTCAAACTCTTGTGAAAATTAATGCTGAAAACTAAAAATATTAAATAAATAGATAATGATTTAAAAAATTAGATATCATAGACACTGTGAGAGACTCCTTTTATGAGATAAATATTATTTTGCTATTCAAAGAAGGGAGGGAGAAAGCGACGAATGAGAACTGGAAACCAATCTCACTGAAGGATACTGATGTAAAAATGTTAAATAAAACACTAAGAAGGAAATCATAGCACTATAACCAGAATGCAATTCACTATGATCAGTTTGGAATCATTCTGGAGATACGACAATGGTTCAACATTAGGAAACAATTAGCATAATTAGCTTTTTAAACAGCAAAAGTTTTTTTTTAAAAACCACATGATTATTTCAATGCATTCTAAAAAAAACCTTGAAGAAAATTTTGCACTCATGTTAAAGATCCTAAACAGAATAGATACTGAACTGAAACTAATTACATGGAAGGGTTTCCATGGGGTCTGGGCTTTTGAGGAGGTAGATTTTGTCCAAAGGAAAGGCAAGCCTTCTCTAGGTCCTATGGGGAGATGACAAATAATCTTGAAATTTGGGTTCTGAGTGCATCCAAGCTGCAAAAACCAGGAAGCGCTCCATGTAAAAGGAGCACCCCTCAGCCCAACCTAGTGTTTCTAGGCAGAAAAATCTATTGCTGTTTCCTGAAGCTTGAGTCCAAGAGATGGACAGTGATACACCCAGAAGCCAAGCCCCTTGCTTAGTCCTTTCTGGTAGCTGCTACCTAGCAGCAAGGCCACCTGTGCAGCCTCATCTCACAGCCACTGTCCAGTGCCTTGCCTGTTCAGAAGCAGCAGCCCAGTGGCAGTGGCTTTGTCTGGGGCTATGTGGTAGCCAGTGTCCAGTATAGCAGCCATGAAGCTAGGCATAGCCAAGGGGAAAGGGGGAACCTGCTGAAAGAAGTCCCCTCCTAGCTTTAAGGGAGTCATGTTTGTTTGCTAAAGGGTAAAGAATTATTTGGTTTTGAATGGCTTTTTAGAAATGACAATATAGCCAAACAACCAGACTTCAGTCTTTTAATGTATATAGATATGGTCAGCCAATTGAGGTGGTGATTTTTTGGGAACTAAGCATATGACTTTACATTTATCTTTATCTCATTTCATCTTAGAAGATTCAATCCAATTCTCTAACCTGTCAAGGTTAGCTGTCCTTTTGAGAATGAGATAAACATGAGATAAACATGAGAATGTAATAAACATGCCATCTATGGAAAAGCAAGATACTAATCCATGCAAATCCAGGGTATTGATAACAATGTTAAACCTTACAGGGGCAAGCAGAGATAGATCCCTGAGGTACCACACTGGAGACCTCACTGACACTGAACCCTTAACAGCTATACTCTCTGAGTCGTCCAAACCTTTCTGAATCCATCTGACTATATTATTATTTAATCCACAGTTCTCTAAAAGAGTAGTATGGCATACTTTCTCAAAAGCTTTGCAACCAGCTATATAGACTGTATCTATAACATAGCCTTCATACAGTATGGATGAGGACAGGTACCACACCTATAATTTCATTGATATATGGAGCTAATTCCCAGTGGAGGAAATCTCTTCTTCCAGTACAGTTTGGACACCATCTCTGCAACTAGTCATAGAAATCTGCCTTGATATTGAGATGTTAAGTGATTTGTCTAGAGTTACCCAGCCTGTTTTGTCATAGATGAGATTGAGACCTATAATCCTGTCAAAAAAGGAAATATACAGAAACAGTACCCATAGTCCCTATAGGAGAGGCTTTTAAAGGTGATGTTTGTTGCATAGCCAACCTCCTTTATTGATTCCTTGAGCATTGCATTTATTTTCTGCTTCGCTTGTTGTTGTTGGTCAGTTGTGTCTGACTTTGTGACCCCATTTGGGGTTTTCTTGGCAGAGATACTGGACTGGTTTGCTATTTCCTTCTCCAGCTCATTTTACAGATGAGGAATTGAGGCAAACAGGGTTAAGTGATTTGTCCAGAGTCACACAGCTAGAAAGTGTATGAAGCCAAATTCAAACTTAGGCCCTCTTGACTCCAGGGCCAGCACTCCATCCACTGCACCACCTAGCTGCCTCCTCTGTTTCACTTACTAAGATGAATAATGGGAAAAATCACCAAATCATTCTTTCCACCCTTCTTTTCAGGGCAGCTAGGTGGTATAGTGGATATATTTGAGTTCAAATACTCTCACATATTTGAGTTCAAATCCACCCTCAGACACTTACTAGCTGTGTGACCATGGGCAAGCCATTTAACCCTGCCTGTTTGCCTCTGTTCCCTCATCTGTAAGGAAATGGCAAACCATTCTAGTTTCTTTGCCAAGAAAACCCCAAATGGGGTCACAGAGAGTCGGACATGACTGAAATGACTGAACAACAACAAAAAACAACAGTCCCTTCTTGTCAGTGCATCATAATAAAAGATATCATGCTATTGTGGTAAAAGCACTGGCTCTGGAGTCTGAGGCTTTAAATCAAACTCTGTCTCTAATGCTTCCTACCTCTTACCACCTGCATGACCTTGGGCAAGTCATTTGCCTTCATAAACCCAAGGTTCCTCATCTATAAAATGAGGGGATGGAGTTTGAATGGGATGTCCTCTAAAATCCATTCTAGTTCTAAATCTGTGCTTCTTTAATTTGTATTTGTTTTGGTAAGCAAAATGGTCTCTCAGCACTTAGTCGGCCTTTGTTTTCTTTGAGTAATTCAGTGTATTTCATTGAGCCTTACTAGGTGCTAAGCCCCAGGCCAAACCCCTATTAGGTGTGGAACCTATGTGGGTGTGGACTGGTGACTGGGGTGGGGCCCAAGGTGGGGCTGGCTAAGGGGAGGTGCTAACTCCAGAGCCATGCCTGTCTTGAGTCTTACTAAGTGCTAAGCCCCAGGCTCTAACCCCTATTAGGTGTTAATTTAACCTATGTGGATGTGAACCTCCCAGGGTCCTAAGGGGAGGGGCTAACTCAAGAGCCAATCATAGCAGTCTAAGTTCTGGTCATTCAGATGACATTTGGTGGCGTTTGCAGCCCTATAAGAAGAGAGGACAGAGCCATTTGCACAGGGCTCTCACTTGTGGTGGTGCTGAGGCAGAGACTCTGGGCAGCTGTAGCTAAGGGCCCTCCAGCTTGTAACCCGGATGCTGAGACTTTGTTAACAAACTCTGGTAACTATGTATTGGGATTTGAATCAGACAAGGTCTTTCTGTCCATGTTTGTAATTTGTTTGTATTTGTTCTGAAGTTCAGGGTGCTGACTTTTTCCCCTGAACTAAGTGAGTGATATTTGTATGCTGAATTAAAGTAAGCTTGTCAGCCCCTTAAACCTTGCTTTCCTTAGTTAAGCAGATCAAAAGAACCTGTGCTTTTGCAGCGTGCTGGTAGCGTTCTTGTTGTTGGGCTTATGTTGGTCTTTCACCCCCACAACAGCTGCTAGCCGGATTGTTGAAACAGTATTGTTTACCAATTTAAAAAAAAAACTGATGTTTTCATATTTTATCTGTTCTGCTGATACATTTCTATCTAGTGAGAGCAAGATATAGACCATATCTGAGTCAATGCTCACATGTAGTACCCAGAACGTGAAATAATAAAAATGACCAAAGAGCCAATATTATTTAATCATAATGTGTTAGCAAAGATGGAGAATGTGAATATGAGATGTCCATTTGATTTTTTTTAATAATTTATTTTCAATTCATGGCACAAAACAAGTATTTCCATAATACAGTGCAATAAAAAAGATGATTGTACATGAAACTGCAAATCTACCATGTATAACTTGCTATTCTTTTCAAATATGCAATAGTTATCATGCAGATTTCTTTTTTTCCTTTTCTTTTTTTCTCCCTTCCCCTTCCTCCCCGCCCCCTCCGCCATGGCTATCATTAGACATAAATAGGTGTGTGTGTGTGTGTGTGTCTGTAAAATTATTCTATACATACTTCTGTTTATCAGTTCTTTCTCTGGATGCAGATAATATCTCTTTTCATATGTCCTTAATTTGATTTTTAAAATTTCTTGTTGCCAAAGAATTCAGACATGATGATTTTACGAAGAATAATATGAAATAATACTAGAAAAATTTGCGAGAGCCAGATGATGGCTAAATTTAAATGTCAAATAAAAGACTTTGTATTTTACCCTAGAGGCCAATTGAACTTTTTGAGTAGGGCAGTTGTATGGTCATATTTGTGTTTTCATTTTATCAGTTTGCATTTTTGAGGAGGATGAAAGAGAGGGGAAAAGCCAGCTGAATCAAGACTAATTAGGAGGTTATTACAATAGTACATGTAGGTGGGAGATGAGGAAATCCTAAAATTGGATGATGGCTGTGTTAGCATAGAGAAGGGTCATAGGTAGGCTAGAGATATTGTGAGGGGATGATTGACAAGATTGTCAAATGATTAAATATAGGAAGAGGGATACAGAGAAGATTCGAAGTTTTTTGTCAGGTTGTATGCTGTATCAGTAAGGCAAGATTCATGACCTCGAGGATGACCATGAACATGCCTGTATGGTTCAGAATCTCAAAGTATGAAAAACTCTCTAGATAGAAGGCAGACAAAGTATAACATTTATTTTGGCACCAAAGAATTTAATCCCAGAACCAGTAATTCCAATTTGATATAGCAGTAATTGTATTCCAGAACCAGAAAGTCCACATCAATGTAGGAATAAGGAGATTAAAACACAGTATTACAACAAAGAGCCAAGTCATCCTGTAACCTTCCCCCACCCCAACAGGGCCTTCCCATAAACAAGCACTCACGAATCCTAACTGTTTGCTTGCCTGTGTCCTCTCCTGTCTCAGTCTTGTGGTCTGCAGGTCTCTGGTCTCCACTCTTCCCTCAGCCCTCTATTCTGCAGCTCTGTGGACTTGGAGTTCTTACTCCTCCTTGGGCTTCTTTTCTGACTTCTGACTTCTCAGTTCTCAATAGCTACCAATTGGCATCACAAAGGTATGGGCCTGCTGCTCTTAACTGGCCCCACCTGAGGCCTATTGAATGGGTGGGAAAGATCTTCAATCACATTATCACCACATGTGCCTAGGAAACTGGATGGATAGTTGTACCATCAACAGAAAGAAGAACATTTAAAGAAGGTCTTAGGGGTAATACAAGTTTCATTTTGGACATTACTTATTAGAGATCCAGATAGAAAGGTTTAATAAGTGGTAATATGGCAATGGGTTTATGATAGAGATAAGAATAGTTTAAGAAGGCAGAAAGCATGGATTTTGATGAGGGAGACAGCTTCATATTCTATCATTTCAAGGTCCTTCAAATTTTTCTTTTCTCAATGTCCTTCATAAAATAGTACTTCATTCAATGAAGGCAGAATACAGTGACACTAGAATTCCTCTTTATAATTTTGTGCCTATTGATTGTTGAATATAAAAAAAATTCCTCAATAGAGCAAAATGTCCTAGATGTTCTCCTCCAAGGTATCTCCCATGCATATGTCAAAATCATTTTAGATTCCTTGAAAGAGGTCATAATAGAGGTAACTTTAATTAATGACCTTCTGGTTATTAATATCAAGTGAGGTGAGAAATAGGGAGATGTTCACTAAAGGTATTTGCTGTCATGGCAGATACACAGTGCAGAATCCAAACAAAAGTTGGATTTTCTAAAGATAGTGATGTCCTCCAGATGCACTTATTTGTGAATGATGTGCCTCCTAAATTATATTTATAATCAACCAAAAGAGTTCAATGTCATTATCTATATAGGAAAACCTAAATGAAGACATATTGTTCAGACCATGACATGTAGTTGGATTGATACCTCACTGAACTGGTCCATCAGCACATGCATCTTAGACAGAAACTTCAAAGGGCAGGATCCAGAGCAGGAGGAGGAGAGGAAATTGGATTGCCTTTGGGAAATTACAAGCTTCTCCCTGAAACAAAGGCCTACCTTCTCAACATTCTTCTGATGACAATGAATTTCTGCAAATTGCCAAAGAATTAAAGTTTCAGATCACCTAAGGGGTGATGGAAAGGCGCATGGTAGGTATTAATAGGCTGTAGCTAGAGAAGCAGTGGAAAGCAGAAAAAAGTATAATGGAGAAAGGAAGTGAGCCAGTCATGAGTGCAGTTGGTATGCCAATGCCAAGAGATCTTGAGGAAGGTTCTCAGTAGCCTGCCAAGGACTAAGTGGAGGATTTTACAGGGGAACATAGACGGAGTTGCAGAGGATGAGTAGGCATAGAGAGGTTGCAGTTTGCACTGTGAGATACATTACCCACACTGATAAGACTATATATTCATCAGATTCTTAAAATATTTGTGTTAATGTCTTATTTCTCTATTAGATTGTAAGTCCCTCTAAGGGAGGGAATTTATTGTTTTTTATGTTTGTATTTGTAGTACCTAGCACTGTTACTTGAACATGATTTGGGCCAAATAAATATTTTCAAGTTGAATTTTGGAGTGTGTGTGTGTGTGTGTGTATATGTGTGTTTACACACACACACACATATATGTGTATATACACACATATAACTATGTATACACTATATACACGTACATATATACATATACGTACTCATACACACACATGCACACACACACATATAGTCCTTCACTGGACAGAAGCAAAATATAGTTCTTGTTTAATAAACATTCTTGCCTTTCTTAACTTTATTTTCATATATTAAATACAAAAGCAGCTTACAAGTTTTCTGATAGTCAACTGATTGGCTGGTAAAAGTACATAAAAGGAGACAAAACCTTTTTTATTCCTATTTATTTAAATTATTAAACAATAAAAAATAAAGATATCTTCAGATTGATAAGCCTTCCTTCTCCCCCCTACCTTATTTGAATGATTTTGAATATCTTTTTTTGTACTGAAAGGAATTTAAAATAATTCTTATTCTTTAAAGATATTTAGCCTCTTCCTTTTATGCTATATTATTATGTATCGGGTAATTTACAAACAAAACTATTACTAATTACTTTAAAAATTACTATGCAGTGTTTTTTTTGCCACACATATAACAATGGGTGAAATGTTAGAAATATTGAACTCTTATAAATGGTAACAGTATAAGGTTAGTTAGCCTGTACTTTTATCTGCATGACTTTTTTGAGGGATGGTTGAGGGGTCTGGCCATTTTAACTACTTATAAAATCTATGGATAAAATTACATCAAAATACATTTCTAGGCAGAAGAGATTGTATTTTAGTGTGGGATAGTTTAAATATGGCTTTTGGCATGGTTTATTGCTATTTCTACAAGCAGATTTATAACATATTTTTCTACAGAATATTTTTCAAAACCGATTTTCATCCCCACAAAAAATCACAGACTTACCATAGTTGAATGCATGTGAAAATTCATAAAGTTCAAAACATAGTTTTTTGTGCAAAAAGTTGCATGATTTTATGAATGGGATCAGTTTTTTTATGTGCAAAATAATGGGGGTGAAGAAGTGAACTAGAACTCTGAAGTCCCATCTGATCCTGAAGCTCATAAAACTTCCATCTCAAAGTAGGTCTAAAACTATTTTGAAGGAGAAGAAGAAGCATGTGACCTAGTAATGAGATCATGCATTCCATATTGGTAAAATGGTTTATGTGATGGCAGAGAGTCAGGAATCATTGAGTCTTAAGTGGGGATGCAGATGTTGATTTTGTCTGAAAAGAATTAGAGCCAATTTTTATAAGTAGTCTTACAGTTCTAGAAATGTTAAGGAAAAAATGAACAAATTAAGCTCTTGTGATTATGTATTAATTCAGAAATGGCGTTCATTCATCTTCTATCATTTATTTTTTAATTTTTAAAAAAGTTCTATTGGTGTGTTTTATTTTTACATTGCCAACATTTATAGGTTACTCCCACTCCAAGAGAGTTTTCATGACAAAGTAAGACAGTTAAGGAAAACTAATAATAACCTCATCTGAAAATGCATGAAACATTGCACATCTGTAGCAGCTCCCCCACTTCTATTTAAAAAAGTTAATGGAGATCTATTTCATCTCTTTTTCACCTCCACTCCATTAAAAAAAGAAAAAAAATTCTAACATATGCATAGTCAAGCAAAATTGATTCCTTCGATGACTACATAGAGCCTCATTCTGTACCCTGAATTCATCACCTCTCTTTAATGGAGAGTATGCTTCATCACTGGACCTCTGAAATCATGAATAGTTATTATATCAATCATAGCTCTCTCAGCTTTCAAAGACATTTGATTTTATAGTATTATTGTATAAATCATTCTCCTAGTTCTGCCCATTTCACTCTTTATCAGTTTATACAAGTCTTCCAAGTCATCAAATTTTATAATATTTTGCTGTTACCATAAAGTGTTCTCTCAGTTCTGCTAACTTTTAATCAGTTCACATAAGTCTTTTCATGTCTTCTTAAAATCATACATTTCATTATTTCTTACATCACAAGAGTATTTTCTTCATATTCTTTTACCATAATTTGTTCAACCATTCCTCCATTGTTGGGCATCCCTTTGTTTCTAGTTGGTTTTTTCCCCACCACAAAAAAGTTGCTGCAGATATTTTTGTTTAAAAGAAAAAAAGAACCTTTTCCTCTTTCTTTGATCTATTTTGGGTAAAGGTCTAACAGGGGTATAGCTGCATCAAAGGGGACATACTGTTCAATAACTTTTTGTATAGAATTCTAAAATGTTTTCTAGAATGGTTGTACCTATTCACAGATATACCAACAGTGTATCAGTGTGCCTGTTTTCCCACAGCCCTTACAAAATGTACCATTTTCCTTTTTTGTCATCTGTACCTCTCTGGTGATATGAGATGATAGCTAAGAATTGTTTTAAATTTCAATTTTCTGATTATTTTTTCATATGGCTATGGATAGTCTGGGTTTCTTTTTAAGAAATGTCATATCCCATTTATTAATTGGAAAAAGTCTTTTTATTATAAATTTGAATCATTTCCTTATATGTCTTAGAATGGATACACTCATCCGAAAAACTTGTTGCAAAGTTTTTTCCCCTAGTTAATTATTAACTTTTTAATCTTAGCTTTATTAGACTTGTTTGTGCAAAACCATTTTAATTTTATATAATCAAAATTATCTATTTTGTCTTCTGTGATCCTCTTTATTCCATGTTAAATCAAAAACTTTGATAGTTGATTTTTTCCATATTTGTCTAAATTTTTGATATGACATTTTAAATCCTGAAGATGTTCCTCTTTCGGAACTTATTTTGTATAATTTGTAATGTGTTCTAATATAATTTCTTCCATTTTGCTGTCCGAGTAGATTTGGTCAAATAGTGAGTCCTCATCCCAATAGATGGGGTCTTTATGTTTACTGAATATTGACTACTAGGGTATTAGATACATTTGCATCTGCATATTATGCACCTAATTTGGTGGATCTCCCCCAAAGGGACAACAAATCTGGTGGTTCTGGTCTCCTAGCCAAGATTACAAGAGACAGATGAGTCCCATAAAACAATGTATATTCCTCAATTGTCAAGAGAGGGGCATGATTAGTCACACCTGAATGCCAACCCACTTTTCCTAGTATAGCCAATTGTAATGTTCTAAAACTACCCAGATCCCTCCCTCCAATTCCTACATGTCAATAAAGAGGATTCCCTCCCCACCCCCTTTCTCACTAGACTTGCTGGCCTTAATGAGGTGGCCAGTCTGACCACTTTTTAGCAGTTATATGTTTCACTGTTAATAAACTGATTTTGCTTGGAGTATATACCTCAGTTGACTTTTATTCCATTTACCACATTCTTCATTTATTGTTAATTCTTTTTCATTTTTAATATTGCTAATTTAGTTTCATTCTTTTTTAAGCAAATTAGCTAATAGTTTATTGTAGGTGCTTAATACATGTTTATTGGATTGGACTGGATTGCATTAAGAGAATTGAGTCCCCAAAATGGAAGAAAGTATCAAGGAGAAGAGGATGATCAACAAGGTGTGTAGAATGATGAGGATTGAAAGGGAGGGAACTATTAGATTTGAAAATGAAGACATCGTTGGTGACCATGGAGAGAGCAATTTCATTTCCATGAGAGGTCAGAAGCTAGACTGCAGAGAGTTAAAAGTGAGGAAAAGGAGAAGAAATTGAGGAACTGATTGTAGGTGGGCTTCTCCAGGAGATTAACCTCGAAAGAGATAAATTAAACTGTATTCTATTGTTTCTATCAGTGCTTTACAAGACAGTTGCGGGTTTCAAGGTTTGCTAATTTTTATTTTGACTTTTTCCACATGATAGAGAAAGTTCAACTGGGCATATGGGAAATCTGAGTCTGATCTATTTTCTTTTTAACGATAGCTTTATATTTACCAGTTACACATATGCTCATAGACTATGTACTTTTAAACCAATCTAACAAATCAGAAAATACTGATTGTTGTAGATAACAAATGCATTATATATAAATTCAACCTAAGAAGCTGTCCCAAGTTTCTTTTTAAAATCTCAGTATTTTATTTCTGTTTCCTTTGTGTTTCAGTATGGTAACAAACCACAGGGAGGTCAGGGTTTCACAGCCCAATTTCATTGTGACTCAGTTGGCAGCCCAGGTGAAATTAAGTATTGATTTGGGTCATTAAGATACATCATAGTTCCATTTCTCTTATAAATTGTTGCCCTGAACAAAAAACAACATAATGCATTCTTTTTTAAAAGGTCATTTATTTTTACAAGCATTTATCTTTGCCTCACCCAATTGAACAATAAAAAAGTAAAATAATAATATGCACAGTCCAGCAAAACTCACAGCTTTGTGTCGTTCTGCATTTGAACCCATCACCTCTTTGGCAGGAGGTGCTGACATTTTTCATCTTCAGAACTCCAGGTCCATGACTAATCATTTTATCAATTAGAATTCTAAGGTCTTTCAAAGTTGTATTTCTTTACAATGTTGTCATCATATAAATTGTTCTCCTATTTCTGTTCATTTTACTCTGCATCTATTATAAGTTCTCAGTTTCCATATTTCTGATGGTACAATAATATTCCATCATATTCACATACCACATTTTGTTTAGCTATTCCTGTGTGAGAAAGGGCTGCTGTAAATATTTTTGCTCATCCGAGTCCTTTTTCTCTTTCTTTGGTCTTTTTGGAGTATAGACCTCAAGGTCATATAGTTGGGTCAAAGGGCATGCAGTGTTTAGTAACTTTTTGTGTGTCATTCCAAATTGCTTTCAGAATGGTTGCCCCCTTCATGGCTTTCCCAGCAATGCATTCCCATAGCTTCTCCAACATTTGTCATTTTCTTCTTTTGTCATTTTTTGCCAATCCGAATGCTAATTTGCATTCTCTAATTAATGATTTGGAGAATTTTACCATATGGTTGAAAACTACTTGCTCAAATCATTTGTCCATTTGTCCATTTAGTAATGATTCATATAGCTTTGTAAATTTGAGTCAGTTCCTGGGTATCTTGGTTATGAAATCTTTAGTAGAAAAATTTATTTCAAAGTTTTTTTCCCCTCTGGTTACCTGTTTTGCTTCTAATTTTAACTTCGTTAGACTTAACATAATACAGATAATACCTTGGAAATATTGTGAGTTTGGTTATAGACCACCGTAATAGAGTGAATATCGCAATAATGCAAATCACACAATTTTTTTGTTTCCTCCTGCATGTAAAAGTTATGTTTATATTATACTATACTAGTCTATTAAGTATGTGATAGCATTATGTCTAATATGTATGTATGGATATATATATATATACCTTAACTGAAATGCTTTATTGCTAAAAAATGCTAACTGACATCTGAATCTTCAGCAAGTTGTAAATCTTTTTTGTTGGTGGAGGGTCTTGCCTCAATGTTAATGGCTGCTGATTGGTCAGGGTAGTGGTTGCCAAAGGCTGGGGTGGCTGTGGTGATTTCTTAAAATAAGACAAGAAAGAAGTTTGCTGCATCAATTGACTCTTTTCATTTGAACACAGCGGCCATTATAGAGTTATTAAATGGCCTAGTTTAATTATTGTTGTGTCTCAGGGATTAAGAAGGCCTGAGGAGAGGGAGAGAGATGTGGTTGGTGGAGCAGTCAAAACACACACACCATTTATTAAGTTCTTCGTCTAATATGGGTGTGATTCGTGGCACCCTAAAACAATTACATTAGTAACATCAAAGATCACTAATCACAGATCACCATAACAGATATAATATCATGAAAAAGTTTGGAATATTGCAAGAATTACCAAAATATGACACAGAGATACAACGTGAGCATGTGCTTTTGGAAAAATGGTGACACAATAGACTTGCTGGATGTAGGGTTGCCATAAACCTTCAATTTGTAAAACAAAAACAAAAAACAGTATATTGACAAAGTGCAATAAAATGAGATATTCCTGTACATTCTTTTGGGGATTCTGATACATACAACTTGTCATTTCCTTGTTCAAAATAACTATTTACTGTCATGAGATCATAATGATAAGAATTCTAGTAGCGATTCACAGCAAGGTGTTATTTAAGGCTCTTTTCCTGAAAGAATCAGAAAGAAAGAAAAAGTCAATAACTTCCTCAAATTATCTCCTCCTCCCCGTCTTCATGCCACTCTTGGGTACCATATTGTACACAGGAAGTTGAGGCTAACATCCTTTTAGAATCATATCGAAATAATGCCCTAGGCATTTATGTGTTTCTACCTAATGGTGCCACATATTCTTTGCCCTGTCAGGAAATACAATTATCTACCAAGTTTTTAGCAATCAATGGAATTATGACATTAAAA
Organism: Trichosurus vulpecula; assembly: GCF_011100635.1. Lineage (NCBI taxonomy): Eukaryota > Metazoa > Chordata > Mammalia > Diprotodontia > Phalangeridae > Trichosurus > Trichosurus vulpecula. The sequence continues at coordinate 70,177,464 of NC_050578.1, forward strand.
GCCCCTTTTATTTTAATGTCCCCCGGGAACAAGGAGTTTGTATTGCAACTTAATGAGCAATGGTACGTCACTCAGGGAGAATAGCAAGTGCCAGGAAAGGCTGAGATTCTTGCTTATCATAATGAGCTTCTTCACTCATTAAAAATTAAAGACACATTGCCCATTTCAGGTAGATGTCTGAATTTTATTATTGCCTATATCCTCATTTCTTTTTTTAACAATATTTTATTTTTCCTCAATTACATTTTAAAAACAATTTTTAACATTTTTAAAAAAAGTTTTGAATTCCAAACTCTGTTCCTTCCTCTCTCCCTCTCTTCTCCCCTCCCTGAGACAGTAAGCCATCTGATAAAAGGTTATACATGTGCAGTCATGTAAAACATTTACATATCAGTCATTTTGTACAAGAAGACTCAAACAACCACAAAAAGAAAGTGAAAATGGTATGCTTCAGTCTATATTCAGACAATATCAGTTCTTTGTCCCAATTTCAGCAGTTGAAAAAAAACTGCTTACCGTGCAGCAGTCATGTATAAGTCATTGCTACTAAACTTTCTCAGGCTCTTGCTGTCGCCAATTCTTCATGATTTGTCAGATGCAAAACTATCCAATAATAAGGATAATCCAACAATTATATAGCACCTACTATGTGCCAGGCACTGTGCTAAGCACTTTTTAGATATTGTCTCATTTGATCCTTGCAATTACCCTGGGAGGTAGGTGGTATTTTTATTTCCATTTTACATTGGAGGAAACTGAGGCAGGCAGAAGCACATTAAATGGGAGCATGATTTCCCTCAGTCTCAATTCTTCTTGTTCTTTGCTTTTGTTTTGTGTTTCTTGAGCACTGTCAGAGTACTGGATAAGAGAGGGATCATTTTTACTTCCTCTGAATATTTAACAATCAAAGTAGTAGATTAATTTCAATAGAGATGAGGGTCTATTTCAAGGACAGTAGAGAAAACTGTGGCAATACCAGGCATTGGAAGTTCTGGGCTGAGAGTCAGGAAAACCTTGGTTCAAATGTTGCCTCCAGGATACTTACACTGTGTGACCTTGGGAAAGTCACTTCACCTCTTAACGTTGTTCAGACTCTATTTCCTTCATAAGTAAAATCATACCAATCATACCTAGTTCACTTTGTGTTGTGAGGCTCAAATGAGATGATGTATGTCATGTATTTTGCAAACCTTTAAGTATGTAATAGCAGCTGTTGTAGCATGGGAAAATGTTACTTGTCAGTTGTTTTCGGTCAGTGGCAATGGGCATGCAATCTTCACATCCTCAGGATTTCTGTGTGATTGCTTCTTTATTTACTTCATTTTTTATACCCCACTCCTCCCCCTAAGGCAGGGGAATCTTCGTATTTTCAAGGGGAGGGAGAAATGGAGGAATGAAGGGAAGGGAACAAAGGAGGGAGGGAGAGAGTGAAGGAGGAGGGGGAGGGAGGGAGAGAGTGAGGGGGGAAGGAGAAGGAGGGAGGGAGGGAGAGAGAGAGAGAAAGAGAGAGAGAGAGAACAAACAGACTTGCTCATAAAGAGTGATAATGCCAGAGAAAGAACTATGAAGTAAGAATGCAGACCGAAGCAGACTATTATTTTCTTTTCAGTTTAGTTTTGTTTTCTTTCTCATGGTTTCTCCCATTCTTTATAATTCTTCTATGCAACATGACTAATGGGAAAATGTATTTAATAGGAATGTATGTGTACAGCCCATATCACATTGCATGCTGTCTTGGGGATGGAAGGGGGTAGGGAGGGGGAGAAAATTTAAAACTTATGGAAGTGAATGTTGAAAACTAAATATAAATAAATTAATAAATCAGAAAGAAAAAAAGAGTGATAATGAGGTAAACCAGATGAAAATACAAACAGCACTCAATAAGTACAAGGAATTTTAGCTTACCTTAAGAATATTTCATATCAGAAATAACAAAAATGTTGCTAAATTCATAGCATAAAAACAACATATTCACGCAGAGTAAGAAGTATATATAGTAATATCGATATCGATATTACTGCATGCATATCGATAAATAATATCTATGAAAACATGAATATTCAACTTATTAATTCAATCACTCGCTGAAATTCAAAGACAAAAGCAAAACAGACCTTCCTCTCAAGATCTCTTGGTTCTACATTCTAAGAGGGAAGACGCTATATAGTGATGTACAAAATTCATTAGAAATTGCTACAGAGTGCTCTGCCAAGTGCCGCTGGCAGTGTGGAAGGGGTTCAGAAAAGGCCTCCTGTTGGAGATGGGACTGGATCTGAGTCTTGAAGGAAGTCAGCAATTTCCAGGGGTGGGAGTGAGGAGGAGTGCATTACAGGCACGAAGGAAGAAGAGATAGTAACGAATAGCAGTCAGGCCAGTTTGGTTGAACCTCACTTAAACAGGCAGAAGATTATAAGGTCACTGATTTGGAGACAGGAGTATGACAAGTACGACCTAGTGCATCTCTCTTAATTTACAGAAGAAGAAGCTAAAGACCAGAGAGGTTAAGTGCAAAACCACTGCCTAGACACCAGCAGTCTTTCCACTTAGGGGAGCTAGAAAAGGGTGAATCATTAGGGACTCAAACAGCATTAATTAGACTCTCTATAGATCTCAGTAAGTATTCTGAGTTTCCTCATTCTATGACTTAGCCTGTCTTCTGTTTAAAGAGGCTGTTTCTTCTTACTACTGAAAACTCTAACAGAGTAAGGATGGAAGTTGGGTGTGAAATGAGGCTAAAATTGTATCCATTTGAAGGGAGTCCACCATTTGTAAAGTCAGGGATGTCCCTTTTGGTAGGAGAGAGGTAAAAAAATCGGGCTAAAGAGGAGCCAGTGTTGTTCAGGACAGTTGCACAATCTAGGTTTTATTCAGTAGCCAATATGTGACTGGCAACCCAGTTAATTAAAGTTTGCTGTTTTAAAATAATGATTAACGCGGTCATTTGGATTGTCCAATCTTGTTTTGTTTTGTAGGTATTTATGAGCCGCTACTTCTTGTCCTACTTCAGTGAACCTACCTTCGATGTGAAAATTGCCTTTTGTCAGGTGTGTGTTTCTTACAGGTAAAACAAGGTACAGTATATTCCCTTGTACTTCCATTTTCCTACTTTCACCATTCCATCTTGTCATCCAATACATAATATAGTTGGAATGCAGTTATTTCAATGTATTTCAGAAGACCTAAATGATTATAGCATGACTGCGAGAAATTCTTTGAAGCTAAGATAAAATTAAGAGGTAGACCATTTCTACCACCTCCCTTCCCTGCCCTTTGATACTCTTGAGTTGTGAGTGAAAGTGGAGATTGATCAAGGCATGTGCAAAGCTGGCCTTCCTCTTTCTGGTTGTGTGTGATATAGTGCTGAAGGTGACTTTGAGGGATGATTAATGCCTTGGCTTCTTCCAGATTACTATGCAGATTACTTCAGTGTTCAGGCACTAACATGATGGGGCAATTCCTTTTTTGGCCACTAAGCAGGAAGAACTACTAAGCCAATAAGTAGTGTGCCCTGGACTCCATGAGATTGGGACCTTTGCCCTCTCCCTTTCCCCTAGGCACATGGCCCAGACTGGATTCAGTTCTGGGGAAGCCTTCCCTGTAACGAGGTAGGTTAAACTCCCTGTTTTCATTCTCTTGGACTCCTTATTCTCGATATTCTAAGCTTAACTTTTAGCTCAGATCTAGAATGTTTCCCAGATAGAGAGTAAAACAAAGCCTAATATACAATATAAATAAGATATGGGAGAGGTGGGGGGGGGGCGCTCAGCCAGTGATTGGGCTCATCTTTCTGCTGGTGTTCACCTTCAAGGAGTATGAGAGGAGTTGTCAGAAATGCCTCCCTGTGCCACCAATCAGCCTTGACCAAAAATGCCAACATCTCTGAACCTCTTGAATTCACAAGATGACCTCAAAACCTAGACACCATCCACCTCAGGATCAGTGTTAATCAAACTAAGATCAGGAAAGAAGAATCACAGAAGAGGAACCCAAAACTCAGAATGAGAACACTGACTTTAGCTCCCATGTGTTCACAGCCTCATGGTGGCTGTGGTGGGAGATGGGGCTAGTTGCCTTTCCCCTCAAGGCTTTAAGAAAGAGGAGAGAGAGAGAGAGAGAGAGGGAGAGGGAGAGGGAGAGGGAGAAGGAGGTGGGGAGGGAGGGTCACTTTCTTCTTAAAGGTCCATTGAGTCATGCATTCTTCCTGCTCAGGGGCCAATGAAGTGACTCTCACCTTGTCATCATCCCAAAGCCACCCAAGCAATGAGTCATATATATGGTTAGCTGGAAGAAACCAGATTTCCCTTCAGCACGGAGTACCACGTGGCTGGAAACAGGAAGGGCTGCTTTGTTTCGTGCTCTGTTAATTCTCCAGTTACATAAGCAGAGAGAGAAAGGGTTCTTGTTTGGCACATCCAGTATTGAATCTCTTGTGTAAATTATTTTCTTTCCATGTTTCACTCTTAGCAAAAAACTTCAGGATCTCTGAGAAGTCTTTGAAAAAAGGTTTATGTTAAGTTACAATTATTTCTAAAACAATGTGATAATATTTGAACCCTTCAGTCGTTTGGTTTTAAAATATGTGTAATTTTCAGAAGTAACGCATTGTTGGATTTGTGGGCTTCTAGTTCTCAAGTGTGGGGCTCAGTATAGGAAATTCTAGGTGTAATTTCCCATGCCCTCTCCATCCATGTGCATTCTCTACATAGACTAAGAAGAAGAATCACAGGTTGTCTCACACCTGTATGCGTGACTTTTTTTCCCCCTCCAAACTGTGGAGCCCAGAAAGGGGGCCAAAGGGTGGATCACTTTGGAACAAAATATGAGAATGTGGATTGCTGCAGCCAATGTGGAGACAGTGTGGACTAGCTGAATAGTGGCTAAGAAACTGGATTTGGAGTCAGAAATACCTGGGTTCAGATTTCACTTCAAACACTCAGTAGCTGCGTGACCCTGAGAAAGCCATGAGCCTTCTGGGAAGGAGCAGTCTGCACCAGAGTTCGGCAGCAGCCATAGTGAGAGAGCATCCCCTGCTCTGCTCAGAACTTAATAAGCTAACTTCGGAAGCGCCCTTAGCACAGGAACAAAAGAAACTGAAGGGAGACCTGAGCTTCAGTAAAGATGGCAAAAAATAAGGGGATCCACAGCATTTGATAATATTTCAGTTGTCTCAAGCTTGGTTTCTGTAAAAGCTAATCTTGTTTGAGAAAACTCAGACCTCTCATCTTGGTCATCACCCATGAGAAATAAAGGTAAAATGAGGCACAAAAGAAATGATCATGTTGTTGCTTTTTAAATCTCCTGTGCCTAGCCCAGTAGCTGGTACATAGCAGGCAATGATTCATGAATAGTGAGTGATTCAGCACTTCCATCTGCAAATGCCCTCACTCCCTTAGGATGTGACGTGTCCAGACTTCAGGATTTGGACCATGGTTTCAATGTTCAGTTCTGCATATGGGTATGAAGATCAGGCTGCTTTAGACAGAAACAGAAGCACAATGCATCTGCCTCTTTCTGGCACCCGTCCATTATCATCAGCCCACTGTCTGAAGACAAGAGACAGCTTGGCATGCTGGATTCAGGGCTAGGATTCAGATCTGTGTTTGATAACTACTTGTTGCATGAACAGGGCTAAGCTATTTAACCACTTAGTTTCCTGATAGCTCTCTAGCCTACGTGTTAGAGATCAGTTGTGAGCTATATCAATGGAGTGGATGACTCCCACCAATGAAACCACAGGTAATTCCACCTCCTCCCCAAAAAACACCAAACACCTCCACTGGAAAGCAAGTCCCTCCTATTCCTTTTTTGATCTTCATGTTAACCCTAGCATATCTTTGAGAAAAGTTACTTCCTGTTTTGGTCTTAGATACTTACTGAAAACCTCAGCTTGTACTGGGCTTTAAATTTCCTGAAGACAGTCTTACAGGACCATGCCACAATTTCATACTCATCTTCAGTTATCTGTCTTTGATTCCATGCCTTGTATATACATATCCTTTTAAAATTTGATTTCATTAATTAACTCCAATTGAAGGCCCATCATTTTCTCTAGCTAATTCCCCCTTTTCATCCTCTTTTGAATGACTGGTGATTTTGTTATCAGAATTTCAATACCAAGAACCCTCCTCCATCTTGAGCTTACTGTGGGATCCTTGCTATCTGGTTTGTAAAGTTTGGAAATCTACTCTGCCAAAGTCTAGAATTATTCCCAGCATTTTCTCCTTTGACTCTCATAAATTCTAAGATGGCATGATCCTTTTTCTGAGTTTTGTTGTTCTGCTTTCCCCAGCATCCTCTTAGTTCAAGTTCAGTGATATTATGAAGCAAGGCACTTGTAAGCCATTGAACATTCAACAAAAGGAAATTTACTTTGTCCTAACCCAGCAAGGATAAGCAACAAGGATGGCAAGGGACCTTTAGTTTCCTCAGATATCCATGCCCTTTCTCCCAAAGAAGTTACTCAATTGCACAAATACTTTTTGAATCAGCAACACCTCTACAATGCCTATATCCCAAAGATATCAATGAATAACAAAAAAAACCTACCTACGTGTAAAAAAAAATTATAGCAACTCTTTTTATAATGGCAAAGAATTATTAACTCAGATAGTGTCCATCAATTAGAGAATGGCTGAATAAATTATGGTATGTGAATGAATTGAATTCTATTATGCTGTAAGAAATGATGAAGGGGTTTGTTTTAGAAATACTTGTATGAACTGATGCAGAGTGAAGTGAGAATCAGGAGAACTGTGTCTGCTATAACAGCAACACTGTCAAAATGAATAATTTTGAATGATTTAAGAGCCATGATTCTGGAGAATTGAAGATGAGGAATTCAGAATTAGACATATATACTTGGACATGGAAAAAAATCATTTTTATTGACTGTGAATATTTGTTATGAAAGTTTTGTTTTGCATTTTGCTTTCTAGTTCTGTGGGGTTTAGAGATTTTTTAAAATGCTTGTTAATTGAAAAAAAATCTTGAAAAAGAAAAAGATGGGCCTGTGTGACCTTAATCTATTTAGGATATTTCAAACAGCGTTCAGTTTCTCAGATTGTCCCTCCTGAACAATTCCATGTCCATCTCATTCACTGTCTATCTTGTATGCCTACAAAAATACTTATTTCTAAATATTTTTATGCACCTGTATACTGTTGTACTAACTCAGTGTTACCTGTTCAACTACATGCCATAATCCTAGCATTATGCATTTTGATCCATTTCCCTCTAGTATACATAGTTAGACAGATCTCTTTCAAATGACCATGGAATTCATTGTGAAGGTTCTCTAACATTAAAGGGATGGATTAGTATAATGCTATTCTACAATGGAAGCATTTAGAGAACCCTATTATCAATTCTTCTACTGGAGATTTGTGTGAAATAGCCTTTATGACATTTAGTGAAGAATTTAGATAAAAATATCTCTGTTCAATGCTCACTTGTTGATAGCAGAGCATTGAACAAAGATATTTGAAAGTTGTGTTTGTTTTAGAATGGGTGTGAGTTAGACATGCCTTGTTTAACGAGAACCTTGAAGACCATATTTTGTTGGACCAATTCAAATGAACAATAGACATCAATGAGTAATAGACTTGGTACGTTTTTGAATTTGTTATACTCTTTTGTTGCTGTGTTACTGTGTTGCTGTGAATGTATGCTCTACTTTAGAAAATCATATGTATATTCCATTTCATGGGACCCTCACTATAAGTACAGACTAGTCCAGAAAAGATTTAAAAGGTATGGGCAAATGGGTTAGTGGTTTATTTTTCTTTTTAAGAAATTGTTGTTGATGTCTTTTGTTTTCACATTGCCTAAATTTCCCCCTGTATCCCTCCACCTTACCTCTCTCCCCTTTCAAAAGCCATATTAGGACAAAAAAATCTTCTAAAAAGAAAAAGTAAAAAGAATTAAGAGGAAAATTTAGCAAAAATAAATCAATACATTGGAAAAGATCTGAAAGTGTATGCAATGGTACACCCTTGAGGACTCCTCCTTGTGCAAAAAAGTTAGAGTAGGAAGAAATATCATCACATCTGATCTTGGGATGATGTTGTTCTTTTTAATTTAGCAGCATTTATTTTTATTGTTTTGTGGTTTTATTTCCATTTATATTATTGTAGTCATTTTTATTATTTTCCTGGATCTGTTTACATCATTTATCAGTTATATATTTATCAGTTTATATAAGGCTATGCACAGTAATATTTTATTTCATCCATGTATCATAATTTGTTTAGCCATCTCCCAATTGAGGGGCATCAGCTTTGCTTCCAATTCTTTGCTACACCAAAAAGTGCTGCTAAAAGATTTTGTTGTGTGTGGAGACATTCTTTTTGTTTTGTTTTTTTTTAACTTGTATTCCCAGAGCTTAGCACAGTGCTTGGTATATAGTAAGTGATTAATAATTTCCTTCTCTCTCTCTCTCTCTCCCTCTCTCTCTCTCTCTCTCTCTCTCTTGTCCTTTCTTTTTTCCCACCTTGCTTCCTTCTTCCCTTTCTTTCTTTGTTTCTAGTTTATCTAATTTCTTTTGTCCTCTAGTGTTGTCTTCAATTACATTATCACTATCATGTCTATTCATCTTCTCATTCATTGTTCCTTACAATGAAAGAAAATTCTATTATATTCAAATTCTCCAATCAATTCCTCAAATAATGGGCTCATTTTTCCCTTTTTTCCTTTTTGAAAGTTTCATGTAATCAAAGTCCTTTACTTTGTCTTCTATCTATTGTTTGGTTAAGAATATATCCCATCACCATAGCTGTGAGAGGTATATGATCTACTATTCTTTAATATTAAAGTCATATCCACTTGGAACATAGGTGGAATATGGTGTAAAATATTGGTCAAAGCCTAATTTCTGGTAGATTTCCTTCCAGGTTTTCCAGCTGTTTTTATGAAATAGGGTTTTTTCCCCCTAATGTACCTCTGACTCTGGTGTGTGTGTGTGTGTGTGTGTGTGTGTGTGTGTGTGTGTGTAACAGTAGCTTATTGAGTTCCATTGTTTCTGACTCTTCCTGATCTAATCTGCTCCATTGATCTACTTCTCTTTTTAAATCAGTAAATTATGGTTTTAATGATTGCTAGTTTGAGGTCTAGAAGTGCTGTTGCATCTTCATCCTTTCCTGTTTGTGTCATTTCCCTTGATATCCTACATCTTCTGGTTTTCCCAATTGAATTTTGTTATTCTTTTATCAAGTTCTATGAAGTATCCCTTTGATCATTTGATTCGGGTAGCACTAAAATGTAAAATTAACAATGGTGATAATGTCATTTTCATTTTATGGGAATGGCCCATCCCTGAGCTTTGAATATTCCTCCAGCTTTTAAAGTTGTTCTCCATTTCATTGAGCAGAAACACTTTGTAATTGAATCTCTACAAGTAATTTGTGTGCTTTGGTAGATTGATTCCTGGATACTTGGTGGCATGACTCAGAAGTTTTTTTCTGTTCTGCCAATTATCTCTGCTGTGCAAACCATAAATTCTGCTTTCACAATTCTTAGTTCTCTTTTAAATCACTCAGGAGCATCTTGCTATTGGTCTGTGCTCTCTTGGGAATCTACAGGTTCCTCTGCCTCATCAGTCATTAATTCATTTTCCTTGGTCTTGAGGTATTTATTCATAAATATTTGGGCTCTTTTAGCTCACCTGGAGGCCCTATTTACTTTCACTATTAATATCTTCCATGCTGTTTTATCTACTAGGTCTGAAGTCGCTAATTGAATTTTCTTACTTCTGAGATCTTTGGTAATTTTAGTTTTTAAATTTATTTTTCTGTGTTGTGATATTTCTGATTCCTTATTTGATACCAGTTTCCCTGGAGGCTGGATCTCAAAGCCATCTCAGCTTCTTCTCATGCTGGTCAGTTCTGTTTCTTTCTCAAGTTACTTCAGGTAGGACAGACCTGACTCCAGTTGGAGGCTGAGCTTTCTCGCACGCTTAGTGGAGTGCCATGAAGTCACACAGTTGTGTCCTTTTTCCTGTTTCCTCCATTCCTCAGTTCTCTGGATGAATTCTGTTGCTGAGGAGCAGAGTTGTCATGCTGTTGTCCCATCCAGGACAAGCTTTGGTCTTTTGGTATTCCAAGGCACTGGCATATGTGTTGTAGAGGCAGTTAAGTTCCTTTACAAACTCATGGGTCAGCTTCTACAACCCTGCAGGAGTTTGTGAGTGGTGGAAGATGAGGTGCTTAGAGAGCATGTTAGGGTTAAGAGATCACCAGTCTTCTTCTCTGTTCATTGGATTATCACCTCATTGGCTTCATGTCTCAGACAAGAGAGGTGGTTGAAACTGTTTCATCTCTTGGACATAAGGACTATTCTGAGGTGGTTTGAGAAGTTGTGAAGATTAGAGAAAATGTTAGGTCCTCCATTTTGATGATTGCATGATTTGGAAGTTTTTTATTTATTTGCTTTTTTCATCTACTACAAAAATGATGCTAATAACTTTTCTTTCATAATTGCAAATTGGTTTCCAAAACAGTTGGACCAATTCATAGCCCCACTAATAATTTCTTAGCTTGCTTATCTTCTCATGCCCTTCTGATATTGATTATTTTTGCCTTTGTCTAATTCAGAATTGTTTTAATCAGTTTTTAGTCTGTAACATCGTACACAGTAACAGAAACTTTGTACGATGATCAACTCTGATAGATTTAGCTCTTCTCAGCAATACAATGATGTAAGACAATTCTAAAAGACTAATGATGGAAAATGCTATCCACATCCAGGGAAGGAAATATGGAGTCTGAATGCAAATCGAAGCATACTATTTTTACTTTTTTTCCCGTGGCTTTTTCCTTTTGTTCTGTTTCTTCTTTCACAACATGACTCTTGTGGAAATATGTTTACCATGTACAACCCATATCAGATTGCTTGACATCTTGGGGAGGGAGAGACAACAAATTTGAAACTCAAAATATTATAAGAAATGAATGTTGAAATTACACATATTCGGAAAAAATAAAATACTATTTACCAGAATAAAAGTTATTGCCTTTTTTGTCTCCCTTGCCAAATTTTCTTTGACTTTGTGTTTGTGTGCGTGTCTGTTCCACATCTGTCATTTTCTCTTCTAGAGCCAGATGTGGGAACTCTTAGTTGGAACTCTGCGTACACTTTTCTGATGTTATTTCATGGTGTTTTTACGTCATATGGTATTTCTGTCTTCTTATCCTGTGGTTTCAGCCTTAGCTATTATGTATCTGGACACAATTCCTTATCTTGGCTTTGAGGTGATAGAGATTCATGGAAAACAACTACTCAGACATTTTCCTGATCATGTGAAATTTAAATCACCAAAATATCAGCTGTCATCTAATCTAACCCTTCTAAATGAGGAAGCTAAGGCCTAGAAAGACTGATTTGTTGCCCTGTGTCAGAGTCATGCCCAGAACCTGGGTTTTGACTTCCATGCCCCAGGTTTTTCTACCCTGCTACAGAGACATTTGTTCCATAGAAGCTGGACTTCCCCTGAATAATTGAACTCAACCCATTATCAGTATTTACCATGTGAAAGAAACTTCCTTTAGAAACTTTTTTAGGTCAACAATAACAACAATATTTTAGGTCATCCTTACATTTCTGGCTGATCTCAGTCTGATTTGCCTATTTTTAGGAAAGACATGAACACTGATGATAGATAAATTTAGGAGAGATAATTAGCAACTATTAGAGTTTGTATAAACAGCAGACTTTCTTACATTTCATTATTATGTGACTGGTTTACTTGTCTCACTTTTTTTTCATTCTTCCTGACAGGGATTTGATAAACAAGTGGATGTGTCATATATTGCCAAACATTACAACATGAGCAAAAGCAAAGTAGACAACCAGTTCTACAGTGTTGAAGTGGGAGATTCAACGTTCACAGTCCTCAAACGCTACCAGAATCTAAAGCCTATTGGTTCTGGGGCTCAGGGAATCGTTTGGTAAGTTGAATGATTTTTATCATATCCTTCATCTAGCAAAAAAAAACAACCAAATAAACTAAAACCAAAATCAAAACCAAAAAACCTATTGGAGGGGGAAAAATTCATTCTGTTGAAGAAAGTTTGTCTCTCTAATGAACAAGAATTTACTAGTTAATTTTGCAGATATATAGGGGGAAAAAACCATTGCTAATAACCCCTGGGTTCTGATATTTCATTATTTATGTTGCAAAAATAGTTTTAGCAAGGAAGTAGGTGACAGCATAAGTGCTAAATAAGGCTCCTTTGAGACATAAAAGAGAATTTAAATATTTTTGTGATATCTTAGTCTTAAGAACCACTAAAAAACCTAAAACTGTGGAATAAGTGACATCTATCAATGTATCTGCTGAAGATTTCTAAAATGGGGACCTTTTGGTAGGGAAAGTACTTGTTTTGGGCTAAAAGTCTAATTTTGCCTCTGTGACATTGGCCAAGTTAATCTTTTTGGGCTTTAGTTTCATCTGTTAAGTGAAAGGGTAAGATTACATGAACTTTAAGGTCCCTCTCAGCCCTGAATCTACATCCCTATGTAACTATGGAAGGCAGTATTGGAATGATTACAAGCTAAGATCTAACTTAAGTGATGAAAAACATTGAAGAACTGTGGAATCTCAGGGTCTGAGTGTTCATCTAGTCTACTGGTTCTCAAACATGAAAATTTCCATTCCTTACTCCTTTTTAATATTAATCTGCACGACAGCATTTTCTAAGCACTTGTAGTAATGTTCATAGGGAAATGTCCCTTGCTTCCCAAGGTGAGAAACTTGTTTGATCTTTTCCCCTTTCCATCGTACCTTCTCCTCCCTGTCTTCCCCTCCCATTCTCTCTTTGGAGTAGCTCCTAGCTTCCAGTTGGTCCAGTTGTGGTCGTGGCATCTCAGTATCCCAGGCACACAGGCTCTCCTTGGCTGAGCCCAGGTCTCTGTGGGGTGGCACTTTGGAAAGGGCTTAATTCCTGCCAAAAGGGGAAGTAAGAGATTGGAGCCAGAGGCCACCACTCTGTTTCTCTCAGATATATCTTTCCTTAGAGATAGGGGCCTACTGGGCTAGAAAATTATATCTGTCTGTTCCCTTAGATATTATAAGCCCAGAGGATATCCTCTGGATCAATTTAACTCTGATCACTGTGTCGTTATTGGGGAGAAGGATGACAACAAGCTTTATATCTAAGACCTGAATCCTTTCCCACCAAATAACAAATAATTCTGTTGAGTTATTTCAGTTGTGTCCAACTCTTTCATTACTCTATTTGAGGTTTTCTTGGCAAAGATACTGGAGCGGTTTGCCATTTCCTTCTATAGCTCATTTTACAGATGTGGAAACTGAAGCAAACAGGGTTAAGTGACTTGCCCAGGATCACACAGATAGTAAATGTCTGTGGCTGGATTTGAACTGGGCCGGACTACAGGTCCAGTGCCCTATTCACTGCACTACATAGCTGCCCTGAACACACATCACAAATAGCAAACAAATACATTTATTAAATCAAATAAGGCATACATAGGACCAGACTGTACAGAGTGAAGAAGCTCTCCTGTTAGGAGCAACATTACTGAGTTGAATTAAGAGAGAGAGTTCTACCTCTCACCCAAGGCATAACTCCCCTTGTCCCTAGAGTAGCAGTCTGGGGATAAGGACAGTGATATAGACCACTAGTCTTTCTCATGTCTTCCCAGAGTCTTTCCCTTCAGCTACCTAAAGTAGGGGTGGCCTCTTTCATTCTCCCCCTTGAAGTTGTGGAAGCAGAAGCACTTACTCAAAACTCAAAGACTGGATGTGAATGAAAACCTCTTCTCTCCACCAACTCTGCCCTTCCCCTCAAGCAAGACAGGGCTTTCATCTCCACCATCAAGGATAGAGTCCTAGACCAATGGGCTTTCATCTCCACCATCAAGGACAAAGTCCTAGACGAATGGGCTTTGGACAGTTAAGTCTAGGCAATATAGATTTACCACCTCAGTCCTGTCCTGTCTGGCAAGTCACTTCTTTGTGGTCCCAGAAAACATAGTCTTTAAGATTGAACCTTGTAAAATAGGGGTGTTGGTAGGGGGTGTTTCCTCACCAGGGAATTCTGTATAATGTTGCAATCATAGATCCAGACCAGACATTGAAACAAAACAAAAAAATGACAGATGACACAAGCTACATTTTAAGTGCCTAGGAGCTAAGACCCTTCACAGAACTGTGAAGTTTGGATTCAGTCAAAGGGCTGCACTTGAGGACTTAGAGGGCCACGTGTGGGCTTGAGGCTGCAGGTTCCCCACCCCTGGTTTAGTTCCTGCTTTAGAGTCCATTCATTCAATGTGGGGCTTCTAAAAGTTCATGAAAAAAAAACCAAACACCTTTGTTTTCATACATGTTTCTTTTGGGCAAGAACACAAAATGGAAAAACTTTTTCCATATGAAATAATAATTGCCAACTATATTTTAAGTGTTGTACAAAACATGAGTGGAAAAAGTACTTTTTTTTTCAAGTGTGGAGATATTTATTTATTTCCCAACTTCTCATTGTTTTATAATAGTAAACTAACTTAAAATGTTCTAGGTACTTTGAGCTCTCCATTGCCAAATTACCTTTCCTACATGAGAATCCTGCTCTTTTCTTCTCATAAATGAATTGCCGATCACAGAAACAAAACAAACAACCTTCCGATGCTTTTGCTTTCTAAATCAGTGACGCAGAAATAAATGCTTCACTGTGTGAGCTAATGAGTGTCTTCATTTCCAGGTGAGAAACTGTAAGAAATCAGTTAAGATGGTCAACTAGTAAGTGACCAAGAACCTACTGAACTAAGTTCCCAATCAGCAGCAAAAAGCCTGCCCAACATTTTCCTTTTTACACACTCATAAAATTGATGTTTAATGGATCTATAGTTTCATCAGTGTAGATATTCTTACAAGATCATAATGCTCAATGATTTGGAATGATTTAATTTAGAGATAGAACAATATTGCTGTAAAAAAGTCTTCTATAATAGTGAGAATTTTGAGATCACAGAATGATGTACGGTTTCCCAAATGTGATCCAGTCTAATGTCTTTCTCCTATTAAATTCCAAGACAAGGTTATATGCTGATCATACTTTACTATAACATAGGAAGACCCTCAATAAACAAAAAGGAAGTCAAAGAACAACAGAGAAAGAGAAGAATAGCAAGAGATTCTTTACTGTCTATTTTCATTTCAGTTTTACTATTTCAGTGCCACTCTAGGGATCAGCTCCTACTTTCTTCCATGATAATCTGAACTGGTGCCATATAGCAACTTAATCTTATATTATCCCCATTTTGCAAATGAGAAAAGAAATTAGTACAACAGAGGTTAATCCCTTTGGTCAATGTCTGAGATTAAATTTGAACTCAGGTCCTCTTGACTACAGATCAAGTGTTCTATCCACCGAGTCACCTTATTGCTTCTAGGTGCATCTTGGTGACCCATGAACGATGATCATACTGAAAGAGAAAGGAGCTTGAAACTGCACCTTAAAATTGTAGGGCATATCCTGGTAGCCTGGAAAAAGCACTGGATTTGGAATCAGAGGGAATATAAAGATTCCAATATATACTCTCTCACCAGTATAGTTTTGGGCCATTCAACTTCTCAGGGCTTGAATTTCTTCATCTTACTGATTTCTTGCAGTTTCTCACCTGGAAATGAAGATACTTACTAGCTCACATAGTGAAGCATTTATTTTAGCATCACTGATTTAGAAATGTGTGTGTGTGTGTGTGCACGCTTGTGGAATAAAGTACCTTCTTATGGTCCCTTTTATCTCTAAATATGTGATCCTTTGATCAAGAAATGGGAGTATGGGGAGAGGGAGTAAAGCCAAGATGGCAGATTGAAGTGAGCATTTCTGTTGAACTCTCCCAACCCAACCCTCTAAACAACTTTTAAAAAGCAGATCAAATCAAATTTTGAGTGGGATAACAAATCAAGTCACAGTGAGTTATTTTCCAGCCCATGGAAGCTTAGGAAAATGTGGGGTCATCCAGGAGTGTGGTACAGTGGAAGCAGCATTAACTGTGGGGCTTGGAGGAGGCAGCAGCAATAGAAGTGGTAGCAGAAGCAGTGAAGGTACTGAGAATGGTTAGTGCTCAGGCATGATAAAGGGATGAAACAGCTAATCAGAAAGACATTACAGGAGACTCTTGTGTTAGCACTGAGTAAAACCCAAAATGACCATAAAAGCCAAAGTCAATAAAAAGGCTGGAAGTATGAGCAAACAACAAAACAAGAAGCTGACCATAAACATCTTCTATGGTGACGCAAACTCAGAAGAAGATAATGAGTTGAAAATATCTTTAGGCAAAATGCCTTAAAGAAAATGCAAATTGGACAGAAGTCCAACCAGAATTCCTGGAAGAGCTAAACAAAGAATTTTTTAAATAAACTAATATAATCTATTGTATTTTTCCTTCAAGTGAAAGTAATCAGATAGATACATATGGCAAGGTTTATCCATGTTGTGGACTAGCTGTTATATTAAAGATGTCATTGGTAGACTCAGACATATTTTTTCCTGCTGCCTCTTTCTAATACAGTCCAGATAGCAGTACATACTCCTGCCCCTACCTTGGGAACCAAACCCAACTTTAACATAAAATTCAAAGTCAAGAAATAGTTTTAAAAAAATGAGCAAACAACAACAAAATAACCTGACCATAAAAATCTGCTATGGTGAAGGGGAAGATAAATACACAAACTCAGAAGATAACACATATCAAAAAAGCTACAAGCAAAGGCTCAAAGAAAAAAATGTGGAGCTTGACACAAGCCCAACCAAGGATTCCTTAATGAGCCAAAAAAAGTTTTCAAAATCAAATAAGAGTGGTGGAGGAACAATTGGGAAAAGAAATGAGGATGATGCAAGAAAATTATAAAAAGACAAGTAACAGCTTGTAAAAGAGGCACATAAAATACTGATGAAAATAACATCTTAAAAAATAGAATTGACCCAATGGTAAAAGAGGTACAAAACATCACTGATGAAAATAACTCCTTAAAAATCAGAATTGACCAGATGGAAAAAGTGGTACAAAAGCTTACCAAAGAAAATAATTCCTCAAAAATTAGAATTGGGCAAGTGGAAACTAATGACTCTTTGAGACATCAAGAAACAATAAAACAATGAAAAAATAGAATAAAATGTGAAATATCTCATTAGAAAAACAACTAACCTGGAAAATAAATTGAGGAGAGATAATTAAAGAAATCATTGGACTACCTGAAAGCCAAGATCAAAAAAAAAAAGATGCTACACATCATATTTAAAGAAAGTATAAAGGAAAACTGCCCTGATATCCTAGAACTAGAGGGTAAAATAGAAATAGAAAGAATCCACCAATTATCTCCTGAAGGAGATCTCAAAGTGAAAACTCCCAGGAATATTATAGCCAAATTCCAGAGCTCCCAGGTCAAAGAGAAAATATTGCAAGCAACCTGAAAGATCATGCAAATATCACAGAACTTTTTAACTATTAGCAGCTTCCACATTAAAGGAATGTAGGACCTGGAATATGACACTCAGAAGGCAAAGAAGCTAAGATTACAACCAAGAATCACCTACTCAGCAAAACTGAATATGATGTTTCGGGGGAAATGGATATTTAATGAAATTGGGCACTTTCAAGCATTCCTGAAGAAAAGAACAGAGATGAATAGAAAATTTGACTTTCAAATTCAAGACCCAAGATAAATATGAAAGAGAAGATGATACATGTAACTCCTAAGAAAGTTATCATTTTAAGGTAGTTAGAAGGACTTCACAGAGACAGAGGGCATGGGAGTGAGTTAATTATATTAAGATTATGTCAAAAAATGGATGGACAAGAGAAAGGGAGGCACTGGGAGAGGGAGGCAGGAGAAGAATAGGGAAAATCATCTTGCATAAAAGAGGCATGCAAGAAAGTTTTTACAGTGGAGGGGAAAATGGGAGGGCAATGCTTGAACCTCATTCTCATCTGAAGTGATTCTAAGAAAGAAGAATATACACTCACACCAACACATGCACACTCAATTAGGTATAGAAATCTATCTTATCCAACAGGGTTGTAGAAAGGGAAGAGGATGAGAGAAAGAGCGGAAATGATAACAGGAGGGAGAATTAAGGGAGGCAAAGGTCAGAAGCATAATAGACTTTTGAGGAGGGACAGTGAAAAGAAAGAGAGATAAACAATAAAATAGGATGGAGGGAAATGAAGAGTTAGTATAATCATAACTCTGAGTACGAATAGGATAAAATCATCCCTAAAATAAGCAAATAGCAGACTGAATTGGACACCAGAATCCAACAATGTATTTACAATATGGAGCAGAATCTATTATACTTCAGCTGAAGTCTTAAAAAAGGCAGTGGTAGATATCATGATCTCAGACAAAGCAAAAGCAAAAATATTCCTAATGAAGGAGATAAGCAGAGAACCTACATCTTGCTAA
This sequence comes from Trichosurus vulpecula, assembly GCF_011100635.1. NCBI lineage: Eukaryota > Metazoa > Chordata > Mammalia > Diprotodontia > Phalangeridae > Trichosurus > Trichosurus vulpecula. Next base: position 70,195,882 of record NC_050578.1, read on the forward strand.
AAGGTACCATATACAATGAAGTCATATCCATACTATATATGCCCCAAATGGCTTAGCAGCTAAATTCTTAAAGGAAAAGCTAACTGAGTTATAGGAGTAAATAGATAGTAAAACTATGACAGTGGGGAACCTCAACTTTTTCCTCTGAGCTAAATAAATTTAGCCATAAAATAAATAAAAAAGAAGTTAAGGAGATAAAGAGAATATTATAAAAATTAGATATGATAACACTGTGGAGAAAACTGAATGAGAATAGAAAGGAATTTACCTTTGCTCAGTTTCACAAAAATGGACCGTGTATTAGGGCATAAAAACCTCACAAAGAAATGTAGGAAAGTAGAAATATTAGATGTACTCTTTTTGGACCATAATGCAATAAAAGTTACATCTAATAGGGGGCAGCTAGGTGGTGCAGTGAGTAGAGCACTGGCTCTGGAGTCAGGAGGACCTGAGTTCAAATCCGGCCTCAGACACTTGACACATGTACTATCTGTGTGACCTTGGGCAAGTCACTTAACCCCAATTGCCCTGCTAAAAAGCAAAAAAAAAATTACATCTAATAAATGGCCTTGGAAGCATAGATTAAAAATTATCTATCATAAGTAATCTAATCCTAAAAAATGAGTTAAAAAACAAATCATAGAAGCAGTCAATAATTTCATTAAAGATAATAACATTGAGCTACCGAAATTTGTGGGATCCAGCTAAAGCAATACTTAGGAGAAATTTTATATCTCTAAAGGAATATATAAATAAAAGAAAAGAAAAGTAGATCCATGAATTGGGCATGCAACTAAAAAAACCTAGAGAAAGGACAAATTCTAAATCCCAAATTAAATATAAAAAAGATAACTTGAAAATCAAAGGAGAGATTAATAAAAATGAAAGTAAAAAACAACAACCCATTGAACTAATAAATAAAACCAAATAGATAACCAGTAGTTAATTTGATTTAAAAAAAAAAGAAGAAAACCAAATTACCAGTATCAAAAATGAGAAAAGGTGAATGCACCACCAATGATGATGAAATTAAAGCAATTTTTAGGAGTTATTTTGCCCAGGTATATGCCAGCAAAACTGGCAAGCTAAGTGAAATGAATGAATATTTACAAAAATGTGAATTGCCCAGATGAACAGAAAAGGAAATGGAATCCTTAAATAACCCTATCTTAGAAATTTTAAAAAGTGAACAAACCATAAATGAGTTCTCTAAGAAAATATTCCCAGGAACAGATTTGCAAGAGAGTTCTACCAAACATTTAAGAAAAAATCAATCCCAATTCTATGTAAACCACCATTAAAAAACATAAGTAAAGGAGTCCTACCAAATCCCTTTTATGACACAAATATAGCTTTGATACCTAAAGAGGGAGAGCAGAATCAGGGAAAGAAAACTGTAGGCCAGTTTCCCAAATGAATATTGATAAAATTTTAAATAAAATCCTAGCAATGAGATTATAGCAATATATCACAAAGATTAAGCCCTATGACTGGGTGGGATTTATACCAGAAATTTAAGTCTGGTTCAATATTAGGAAATCTATAAGCATAATTTGTCATATCAATAATAAATCAATAAAAATCACATAATTATATCAATAGATACAGAAAAGGCTCTATGAGAAAACAGAACACTCATTCCTATTTAAAAACACTAGAGAGAATGGGAATAAATGGAGATTTCCCTAAAATGATAAGCAGTATCTATCCAAAATCATTAGCAAGTGTTATATGTAATGGGAGTAAACTAAAAACCTTACATTAAGATCAAGAGTGAAGCAAGGATGCCCATTATCAACACTCTTATTCAATATTCTATTAGAAGACCTGAATTCACATTTAGCTTCAGAAACTTAGTAGTCATCTACCCTCTATTTGCCTGAGGCTCCTCATCTTTAAAATGGAGATGATAATAATAGTACCCATCTTCCAGGATTGTTGTTGAGATCAAATGAGATGATATGTGTAAGCTCTTTAAAACAACTATAAGGTTTCTGTTCTGTTGATTAAACTCCATATTACAATAAAATTCTATAAAATTTTACATTATAGAATTATACTAAAACTATTATAATTTTTACCATTAATTAATGTGATATTAATTTTTACTATTAATTAAATTCAGTTAACCTGAACTGATCTTTGAAATTCTGAACTATGTGAAATAGTTACTCATATTTAAATATTATGGGCCAACTTATAGATGCTGGTTTTGTAATTAAAAAATGATGATTTACTCATCAAACATGCATTAAAAGCCTGTGATTCTTGGTACTGTGGATACAAAGACAAAAAGAAATTACCCCTCCCTTGAAGGAGCTTATGTTCTAGCAGGGAAAACAACATGAGTGTGTGTGCACATGTGTGCTTGTGTGTGTGATAGGGATAGGAACTGTATCTATAGTTCCATTATTTTAGAGAACACCCCCTATGGATTCATATTGGCATTTTCTTTTCAGTTTATAGTCTTGGAGAGTTGCATAGAACACTAAATGATTAAAGATTTGTCACATATCCAGTATATATCAAAGATGAGACTTGTACCTTTGTCTTCCTGTCTCTCTATCCACTCGACCATGCTGCTTCTCATAAATAGATAGTTATATATGAAATAGATGTAAGGTGACTGGTGATGGGGGCAGGGAGAAGTCACTAGCAGAGGGAATCAGGAATGGCTTCCTGTAAAAAGCACCATTTGAGCTGAGATTTGAAGGAAACTAAAGATTAAAAAAAAGGAGGTGGGTAAGGCATGCATTTTAAACATGGGAGCAGTCAACGCAAAAGCATGGAGGTGGGAGATGGAGTGTCATATATAAGGAACAGCAAAAAGGTCAGTTTGGCTGAACTAGAACATGTCAAATGGGGAGTAATATATGAGATTACAAAAGCAATTTGGACCTAGGTAGGAGAGAAGGTTGAGTCAAAGAGAGGTGTTTATAGTTGGAGTTTATCCAGTAGAAGAGTGATGTGGTGAGACCTATCATTTAAAGCAAATCTGTGTATCAGTTGTTGGGAGGATGGATTACAGCATCTCTCATTTCTTATTCCTGAACCAGGGGGGTGGGGACGGAGGAAATGGGGAAGGGAAGGGAGAAGGATGGGAAAGTTATCTCACATAATTGAGGTGATAGTTGTTATTATGATGATTTTCACATGTTGAACTAAATCTAATTTATGATGTCTTATTTACAAATTATATAAATAATTGGTCCAGATTTTTAGGAATAGGAATAATTTCTAAATTGAAAAATGGTCAAAGATATGAACATGTAGTCTCCAAGAAAAAAACAAGCTATTGATAGCTATATGGAGAAATTGTTACTAATCATTCACACCCATCAGATTGGCAAGGTTGATAAAAAAGGAAAATGACAAATTTTGGAAGGGATTGTGGGGAAAACAGGCACATTAATGCACAGTTGATGGAGCTGTGATTCATGAAAGTAGTTTTGAACTATGCCTCCAAAGTCACTAAACTGTGCATACTCTTTGACCAAGCCATACCACTTTGAGGCCTATAACCCAAAGAGAACAAAGAAACAGCAAGGAATTTTTTTGTGCTGGCAAAGAACTGGAAACTAAGGTGTTACTCATAAATTTGGGAACTGCTGAACAAGTTATAATATATAAATGTTATGGAATACTATTGTACTATAAAAAGTTAAGAAGGGGATGGTTTCAGAGAAACCTGAGAAGACTCTTATGAACTGATTCAGAGTGAAGTGAGTAGAACTAGAAAAATAATTTTTATGATTACAACACTATTGTAAAGAAAAATGACTTTTAAAGATTTAAGAACTCCTATCAGTGCAATGTCCAACAACAACTTAAGAGAATCAATAGTGAAACATGTTGCCCATATTCTAAAAGCAAACTGATAGAGTAAATATGCAGAATGACATACATTCTTGGATATGGTAAATGTGGGAATTTGTTTTGCTTGATTATGCTCATTTTTGGGAACATTTTAGTTTGTTTTTTCCTTACCGATGGGAAGGGCAGTGAAAGAGAGAGAAAATAGATTTTTGTCAATAAAATAAAATTGGGATGATAGTAATATTGTTCCAGCTTTATCAGAAGTTTTTGTCAAATAGGGTATTATTTCCTAGGTAGTTTATAGTTGGGGTTTATCAAACATTGGATTATTTAGTTCAATCTCTGATTCTTCTTCATCTAGTCTGTCCCATTGATCTACTTTTCTATTTTTTAACCACTGCCAAATGGTCCTTTGAGAAATCCAGTCTGAGACACTTACTAGCTGTGTGACCTTGGGCAAGTCACTTAGCCTTGTTTGCCTCAGTTTCCTCATCTGGAAAATGAATTGGAAACCACTCCAGTGTCTCTGCCAAGAAAACCCTAAATGGAGTCACAAAGAGTTGTACATGACTGAAAATGACTGGACAACATTTAATTTTTAAAAATAGAAATATAGTAAATAAATCCAAAATAGGTGCAAAAGAAATTTTTTAAATGGGAGGAAAATAATTAAATTGTAGTTAAAGAACACACAACATGAATATTTTTCTTCATGCAGATTCTTGTTCTAGTGCAAACATTTCTTATTTCTCTGGAGTATGTCTTGCACATATTTTCTTAGGGATAATATTTGAAACCTATCCATTTACCTTATGTATTATTTAAGAGGCAGAATTCCTACGACTTCCTTTGTCATTAATTTTGCATTTTGTGTTTTGCTTGTGATCACTGTAGTGCTGCGTATGATGCTGTCCTTGACAGAAATGTGGCCATTAAGAAGCTCAGCAGACCATTTCAGAACCAAACACATGCCAAACGAGCTTATAGGGAGCTGGTCCTCATGAAGTGTGTGAATCATAAAAATGTGAGTTTTCTTTTGCTGTTGGGGCTGGACAGTTGTTTTATCGAGAGAGAAAATATTAAGGGCAAGAAAAAATGCAGAACAACTTTACTCTATGGTTCCTGTAATTTAAGATTGTTTTTCCTGTCTGTATATTCTATTTAATTTCACTACCCTCCTGATAGCTTTTTATATTAAATTTCTCTAAAACCTATATGGTATTGAATGATTAATCTCATAGGCATTCCTTTATGAGGAAATTAACCTTCTTTGATTACTTTGTTCCATATGACCAGTATAGCCTCATAAAACTCAAAGCCATAGAGTATTTATTCTTTATAATACCGGTTTCATCATCAGTAGATACTATGACAAATTTCTTCATCAGTTCTAGCCCCTTCTGCTGGCTTCCTACTTTTTCATGTACACCTTCTGCTTTAGAATGTTACCTATATATAATAGAATAGAATAATATACTACATAGTACTGTAGTGAATGGGCCATTAAGAACAGGATAAGAGATGTAACTTTTTTTATAATCACTGAGTAAGTTGCTAACATGTTATACAGAGTTTTCTCCAATTCTTTGTAGTCCAGATTGCTGCTGCTACAGTAGCACATTTTGAGTATGTTTTATCTCTCTACTAATGATAACTGGGAATCATTCATTACATAGCTGTTGTAATACTGAAACCACTTTTCATCTATATGCGATTCACAGTGATGGTGTAAAAAAATGTTATTTTCTTCAATATGAGAATTCGGTGTTTTGATGATGACACTCCTAGAATTTTGGGAGGGAGGATTCTTTTTATGAGGTGATTATTTTACCTTCAAGTTCTAAATGATCTAGACAGTTTTCATTTATAGTTTCTGGAAATATGGTGATTAAACTTTTTTTTAATCCTGTTTTTTCATTGATTGTCTATTGATTTCATTGAAGTACATTCATTTTTAAATTACTTAACTTGTTTTCCAAGTCACTTGTTTTTTGATATCAGCTATGTTGCATTTTCATCTATTTTTCAATCTTTTGATATTTTCCTAATCTTTTTTTGTGGGGGAGGGAAACTTTCTTTCATGGAGTAATTGATTTCTGTGTGGTCTATTTTCATTTTCATGGAGTTCATTCTTGGTAATGGTTTACTGCTATCTCTTCCAAACTCTTTATTCTCCTTTTAATTTTTTAATCCAGAACTTTTATTTCAGTTTTTTAAAAAAAATCCTTGTTTCATTTTTTCTAGGTATTCATTGAGTCCTTGTGGAAAATCCATTTTTTTTTCCTTTGAGTCTTTGCTTATGTTTTTATGGAGTTATTTGCTTTTTGGGGGGGAATCTCTAGATTTGCAAAAAAATGTTGATACTGGCTGGTATTTAATTTATTCGTGTCAGAACGTTAATTCCTCAATTGGGATTTTATGACAGGGCCAGGCTCCACTCCCAGATGTTCTTTTGGGTGGAGTGGTTAGTCCTGCTTTAGATTGCCTTGGACCTCCAGTTCAAGGTATCATATTCACTTCCTGGGATTAAGTCCCCCTTGATCTTTGAGGTTCAGAGTGCTGAATCTTTAAGGCATTCTCTGGTCTCTCAAGACAGAACATCAGGGATCTTAGAACCCCTGTTTTGAGAGTGGTAGCACAGTACCAGCCTGTTGCTACTCCCTAGGGCCTCAAGTGTGGCTTTCCAAGCACCCCAGCGTTTTCTTGTGGGGTTCTTTAATTCTTGCTGCCTCCAGACACAGAGCCTTGCAGGCTACGTACTCCCCTGGCCTATAGATCTGTTCGCATTGGGCGGCTACCCTGGAATGGCATTGCCTTTGTTTGTAGCCGCTTCTCCTATTGCCCTCAGGATTTTGGATGGCCTCTTGTGCTGTCCTGGAGTGGAATGAGGAGGCCCTTACTATAGATTCTCATTGAATTTCTTGATCCTTATTCGGTCTGGTGTGAACTTTAGGCTTTTACTGCAATACACATGTGGGAGTTGGGTAGTCTACCTCTCGTTCAAGGAGCCATTTAGTAGGAAACCCCAAAAAATTCTGTGAAAATACTAGGTTCTTATTATTTTATTTTAGGTACTGGTTATGTCCTAAAGTATACATAGCCATCTCTTCTTGGCTATTCCTCCAACTTATGCTATCCCTAATGGTGGCTATCTCTTATTCTCAAGATTTGAGGAGACTTGTTTTCTAACATTGTAGCTCCTGAGTCTCCACTGGTATGCTCCCCATTAATTATATATCTGCCAGATTAAATTAGGTTTTAGAAAAGATATTCACTAAGAAGGGATAGAAAAAAAGAACACTTGGTACAAAACATTTCTCCAAAAAGCCTAGGGCACACTATCCTACAAGAACATACAGATATACAGGAAGAATGGTCTCAATGTGCTTGGTAATGAGTCACACATGTAAGTGTGGGAGTGAGGGGATAATTCATAACTCTTGGTGCTCTATGCCTAAGAAAACACTTCTTGAGTCAGTATCGGTCATTCTTTGGTGCATGGGGTCACACTCCTTAAATAACTTTCCCATTTATTACCTTTATCAATGTGTTATATATTGGAAAAAATTACTTAACACTAGGTTAATCAAAGAACTAAAGAAGACAAAAATTAAGAAACAGGAAAAGAAATTTAACCTCAAATTTTTTCCCTTGAGACATTTTGATAAATTTCCCATTTTAATTAACCATTGATATCATCCAAGAAGAAAAGTAATTAATAGACATGTCTTATTCACGTCTCTATACCACACACTCCACATGAGCTTTAGTGTAACTGGTGTTGTGTGAAGAAAAGGAGCAGATTATTCCCCATATAACCCTTTTAACTAGAGAACTCTGTGATTCTTTTTGAAGGAAAAACCCACTACCTTTTTATGTCCATGGAGAACTTATTTCTGTTCTTCTAGGACTTAAAATTTATGGTGGTCATGTAGAGAAGTTTTGAATTTTCTTTCCATGAAATTGGTTTTTCTATTTCTTTCCAAATGTATATTCTGATTTTTGGTAATAGTAGGAGTACATGTAAAAAAAAGTTTAGAACAAAAATTCTTGTTGAATAGATGTCAAATGTCAGTGTCTTGCCTCTTTCTTTTCAGATTATCAGTTTATTAAATGTCTTCACACCACAGAAATCACTGGAAGAGTTCCAAGATGTGTAAGTAAAAGAGAATAATTAAATTCAAGACATGATAGGAAATACAGAACCCAGTGATAAGGGAAAGACAATGATTCTTAATCAGCAAGCAGATGCTGTTCTTTCTATATTACATTTTGAAGATGGAAAAGTGGTTCAGGGGTTGGGTTTGAATGAAAGAAAACACAATATGAGCATCATATGGTTCTCCTTTTCTGTGTGTGTTTGGAGAACACTCATCAGGATAGTGTTCTATCATTTAGGGCAAAGAACACTGAAGTAGGTAAGCATGAGGAAACCTGAATTCCAGACCCATGTCATGTGTTAAAAAATAAGATGATTGCTAAACTTTCTCCCAGTTTTAAGACTCACAACATTTAACATTTGGGCTTAGCTAAGTCACTTAATCCATCTGAGCCTCAGTTTCTCTATCTATAGAATGGGATAAACAATGCCAAACCTATCTATCTGAAAGAATTATTGTGATGATTAAATGAGACAATATAGCTAAATATATTTTTGAAAACTGTAAATTCCTATATAAAGGTAAGGTATGATTATTAACTGGAAATTACTCTAAAAATAAATACGTGAAGCAGACTCCAAGAAATGTGCCAATTCATTTTAAGAAAATTTCTCAAAGAGACTTTTCTCTATTTTTCTACTTTGTTATAACCTTTGATTTTCCTATTCTACTTAGATATTTAGGAAGAATGAGGAAAAGAGAACAAATATCTCTCCAACACATCATATAGCACAGAGGGCAGGTACTCTCTAACTGACACATGGATCCCTTAGGCAAGGTACCCCAGTTTCAAGGTTCTCTGAGGTTGGCATCCCCGCATAAGCCTCATGAGCACCCATCAACGTGTTTACTGTTATAAATCAGCTAGAACATAATTAATTGAAAATAAAGACATTTAATGAAACAACACAACAACAAAATGTTTCATGCTTGAACCTGGGGCATACTTTCCCCAAAATACATATATTAACAGTGAAGGAGTTGGGACACCTTGGGAACATGCATGAAAGGGCACATATGAAGGGAACTTATGTGGCCACAATGAATTTGTGGAAAGGCACACAAAAAGGGAGCATGTTTGACCAGGGCACATCCTTGAAGGGGCAGCTAATGCTTCTGATACTGTAAGGTCATAGATGTCTTCTGATGCTTTCCTCCTGTTGGGCTCACACCCATTGTGTTTGGTGTGTTGTAGAATATCTACTCAGTCAATAAGAATTTATTAAGCACCTGTTATGTATTAGGTACTCTACTAAAATGCAAAAGACAGTCCCTGCTATCAAGGAGCTCACAATCTAATTGTGGAGACAATTATGAACAAATTATGTATCTGACAAATTGGAGATAATCAACAGAGGGAGGGTCCCACAATAAAAACGGACCAGAACATGCCTGCTGTAGAAGATGAGATTCTAGCAGAGACTCGAAGGAAGCCCAGGAAGCCAGGAGGCAGAGATGAGGAGAGGGTGGCAGAAAGCATTTGGGTAATGTGAGATGAGGGGGAACAAGTTCTGGGTGAATGAGTGAAATATTAGGCAAGATTCTTAGCTGAGAAAGCAGGGGAGGGGAAGGGGAGCTGTGGGAGGCTTGAGGAGGGATGAAAACGTTTGGAAAAGCTGCTGTCGTTAGTGGGACAGTGAGTCAAATAAGAAGCTGTGAATATGTGGGGGAGATGTGTCATTTTTACTGATTCATAAGGATGGCTCCACTGGAACTGATGTACGCTTTCTCTATTTCTAGCTTCTACCTTCATTTGGAGTCCTCAAATGAGCCACTACCTTTTCTTTGTATTCCTATTTCAGAAATCTCCACAATAATTTCCTTTTAGAGATTATTATGGTACTCTGAATATAAACCAGATTCATAAAAATTTGATGTTCACAAGAGCTAAAAAGAACTTTTAAGGTAGTTTTGTTCTGAGTGTCCTCTGTTGTCTCTTTCTTGCTTAGAGCTCAGAACTTTAAACTTCATTTTAAAAAAAGCAAAGAGGAGGAAATGAAAATGTGGCAGAGACGACCTTGTGCAGGTGCCCACTGGCAGCTGTTATTCACTATTCAATTCTGGCTCACAGAGCCCAACACCAACATAAGGTCCAAAATCAAGAAGTAGGCTGGAAGAATGAGCAAACAACAACAACAACAACAAAAAAGAATGCCATCATAAAAAGCCATTGTGGTGATAAGGACATAGACCCCAAAAGGAGAGAATGAATCCTTCCTCCAAACAAAGACTCAAAGAAAAACATATCTTGGATAGAAATCCAACCAAAATTCCTGTGAAAGACGAAGCAAGATTTTTTAAGTGCTAAAAATGATTTGAAATACCAAATTAGAGGGGGAAAGGGGAAAAGAAATAAGAACTGTGGAAAAAAAAATTTGGAATGAGAGTTAACAACTTGGCATGAGGACAAAATGTTACCCACAAAAAAACTCCCTGAAAATTAAAATGGACCAAATAGAAGCTAATGATTTCATGAGACAAGATGAAAAAGAAATACTAATACAAAGTCAAAAGACAAAAAGATATATATAAAAGAAAATGTAAGGTATCTCATAGCAAAAACAACTGACCTGGAAAACAACAAAGAGAAAAAATTTAGGAATGATTGGACTCCTCAGAAGGCATGGGAAAAAAGGTCTAGACATCTTATTTTAAGAAATCATAAATGAAAACTGCTCATAACTTTTAGAACCAGAGGACAAAGTAAACTTAGAAGGAATTCATTGGTCATTTCTTGAAAGATTCATCAAAATGAAAACTTTCAGGAATATCATAGCCCAATCCAGAGCTTATAAATTAAAGAAAAAGCACAGCAATCATCTGGGAATTGCCAAGGAGGCAGGATTACACGAAATTTAGCAGGCACCTCTAAAAAGCAGCAGAGAGCTTGAAATATGATATTCCAGAATATCCAGAATGAAAAGGATATGAAAGATGAATGTTAAGAAAACAAAATAAAATTTAACTTAAAAAAGAGGAAGAAAAGCAGGAGCCTCACATAGTCTTTGGACTGGAGAAAAAAATCCTTAGCTGCTTTCTTTGTGATAGGAGTGTTTGTCTGTCCTCAGAGCTTTATAAGCCCCCTGAAAGGAGGATCCTTACTTTTGAGAATCAAGATTTGATAAGAAGTAAAGGAATACAAATCTTCGTACAGTTGATTCTAGACGTCACCCCTACTTCAATTGTTTGTTTCAAATTCTTGCCTTTATTAAATATATATATATATTTTTATATGCCTTTCCAGGATTTGAGTCATGCCCTAAATGTGTCACATAGACTTTGCCACAGGGAGCCACTTGAATCTTTCTTCCTGTTTCTAATCCTAAGAAGTAGATATTACTGAAAGAGAAAGATAAGGAGATGAATCCAGCACTAACCAAAATGATGCTTCTCTTGACAGACCTAGGTTTGTGGTACTGGTAGATTTCATTCTTAGAAATGTTTTTTAATGTCCTTCATTTGCTGATTAGAAGAAATGGAAAGTTCGAAGGAGCAGTGATTTCATAGAAGATTCTAATGTGATTAATATCATTGTGTTAGTATTTCAATAATTTTTTAAAATTCATTTCTATATTTCATAATCTGATTATAACATTGAGGATTTACTCTTTAGTTACCTTGTGATGGAACTGATGGATGCAAACTTGTGTCAGGTAATTCAGATGGAATTGGATCACGAGCGTATGTCTTACCTCCTGTACCAAATGTTATGTGGCATCAAGCACCTTCATTCTGCCGGTATCATCCACAGGGTAAGAATCCATAATTATAAAGATGAATAAGTTACCTCTGAATTACAGAGAAGGGATATAATGCTTAGGAAGGGAACAAATAATAATTATGGATTTTCTTAGCACCAGTAAAGCTGTGATTAAGCAGCATGCACCCTTTTCCATGTTTATAAGGGAAACAAAAAATAGTGATTATATCAGAGATCATATTTTATGTTATTCATCATCTCCTTGAGAGTCAATTTCTGCAGTCAGCTTCTAAAGCACTGGCTTTCTTCCCAGGTATTTGAATGATGGAGGTTGTAGATGCTATTGAAATGAGATAGATTTCTCATAGAATGAAGTGAGCTACCAACGATTGCTCTTTTTTCAACACTTGATCAGAAACACTTGTCATCTCCATGTGGCTACATGGAGAAATTCAAAGGATGATAATAAATTAGTTAGGATATAAGCTTTTGTTTTCCATGAAGGGGCTCTAATTTTTTTTAAGCATACAGAGATAACAGTGAATTTCTTTTCAGGATGTAAAGATGCTCCTGAAGGCATTTTTAAAAGGATAAACTAAAAAATTAGTTGTGAAAAAAAATCACAAAATAGTATGGCAGAACCTAGGTATAGGCCAACATCTCACACTGTATACCAAGATAAGATCAAAAGTTTGATACCGTAAGAAAATTAGGAGAGCAAGAAATAGTTTACTTGTCAAATCTATGGAGAAGTGAAGAATTTATGACCAAACGAGATAGAAAGCATTATGAGATGTAAAACGGATAATTTTGATTACATTAAATTAAAAAATTTTTGCACAAACAAAAAATAATATATTTTGTTTCCTTTTTATAGCATCTTAAACTAGATCCTAGAGGTACTAGGTATTCAATAAGTGTGACTGACCAGCTTACCATGCAAATGTAGTAGAAGGAAATAATGTTCTCAGTATTGTTGGCTTTTTCTGCTTTGTTCCTTTCGGCAGGATTTAAAGCCCAGTAACATTGTGGTGAAGTCTGACTGCACATTGAAAATTCTGGACTTTGGACTGGCCAGGACTGCTGGCACAAGCTTCATGATGACTCCGTATGTGGTGACACGTTATTACAGAGCACCAGAAGTCATCCTGGGAATGGGCTACAAAGAGAATGGTAGGGACTGCCTCCATGGCTAACCCAAAACATGGCAATGGAAAGAGTTCACCTTGTTAAGGAATGAAAAGAAAGAGGCCTCTTCGATTTACATTCACAGCTTTTTAAAAAATGGACTATTTGGCTTGCTATTCAAAATTTCTGCTTAGACTCATTAATTTTTCAAATCAAAAGGAAACCACAGAGATGCAGCCTTTTATAGAGTGTCTACAAGATATCAGAGAAGAAGGAAATACTAGATAGAGACTCTGACTAAGCAATTATAGGAGTAGTTTCTAATTATCATGCATATGCCATAGATGCTAAATAAAAACAGATTGCTTCTAGATTGCCATAAGAACAAAATACTGCAGTCCTTCAGTTCAGAATCTGAAAGAAGGAAAAAAAACTGTATCCATTTTATTTTCCCCATTTCACAGATGGGTGATTCAATAAGGAATTAAAAACAGATTTCCAAAATCCTTGGCAGAAATGTCATCTTCCTTTTCCCATAATAAGTCAATAGAATAAATTGTTCAGGATATGAAGTAATTTTTAATTATTAAATGCTCCTGTCAGTGAAATTAAAGATTTCAGTTGTTTAGAAAAATACAATAATTTTTTTTAAACTGAAAAGAGAGGTCTATTATACTCTTTATTTCCCTCTCTAATTAAATAAAAATGCCATATTTATGAAAATTATCAGGCATAAATCTATCTCCAAAATATGTTCCAGATTGGATCCATCAAATAAAATTATGTTAACTGAGAGTTGCAGTTAATTATTCAAATGTAACTTCAATTAGGCAGTATTCTACCGTGTCACTTTGACCAGATAACTTTGGAAATAAGACACTATATAGAAATAAGCCCATAGCTAAAAGGCTGCTGCAGTACTTATTTCTATAAATTTAATTGTCATTTTAAAAGACAGTTATGTTTGTTTTGTTTTTTAGAGGCAGCTAGGTGGTGAAGGGGGTAGAGCAGTGAGCCTGGTTAGGAGGAACCGAGCTCAAATCTGAACTCAGATACTTCCTAGTTGTGTGACCTTGTGCAAGTCTCTTAATCTCTGCCTCAATTTCTTTACCTGTAAAATAAGGGTGATAACACCCACATCCCAGGGCTGTTGTGAGGATAGAATGAGATAATTTTTGTGAAGTGCTTAGTGCCTGGCACATAGTAGGCATTTCATAAATGCTTATTTCCTTCCTTCCTTTTAAAACACGTAATTGTTAAGAAAAGAGCGGCTGCCTTCTTAGTTTGTTAATGAAATGAATACCCATGAAATTTTCATCGCACTAAGCTTTTTAGTGTCTATCATTAAAAAAGTCATTGACTTTTCATTTAGTTCTGCAGATGAACTTTTTCATAAGACTACATTAATTGTTGTCCCTGCTAGAGAAAACACATTCTGGATGGTATACAGGGAGCATTTTGATGCTTTTGTTCAGAAGAGGAAAAAAAATGTCCAGCTGTTTGGAAAATCTTGCAATAACAGTTACTGAGGGCAGCAAGGTCTGAGTTCTGAGACATTTTTACTGAGAGTGCTGGAATTCAAGTTCTTTCTTCAAGTCCTAAGTAAAAGCAAGTGTGTATCATTGAAAAAAAAACCTGAGTGGGGGTGAGCTGAGTTGGGGGAATCTTCTCAAACTTGGCAAAATAAAATTTCTAGATTAAAAGGAAAGTGATTTTCAAAAGAAAGACAAGAAAGAAAAGTGCAATTGAGGACCTAAATTTGCCTCTTTCATTTCTTTTCTTCAGAGTCATGCTGTAACATTGATGTGAAGCCTTCCCGCTTTTCTCTTTCCCCTTTTGGCACTTTCATGAGTGACATAGCAATTCCTATTTCACTTTGTAGCTGACTGTATCAGATATACTAATCACAAGCATCTGGTCCTCTCTCCTTCTTGGAAGCATGGAAGCTTTCAGGCAGAAGGGAACTGTTTATCCACACATGATCCAAGCAGCCTAAGCACCCACTACTTCCCCCTCTTTTCCTAAAAAATATTTTAGCCTAATTTTGTGTTACAAGGGGGAAAAATCCCTTATTTTGTGTTACAAGCAGGGAAAAATCCTTTATTTTGTGTTATGGGGGGGGGAATCCCTTATTTTGTGTTGCAAGGGCAAAAAAATCCCTTGCTTTAATTTTTTTACATAATAAGACGGAGTGAAAACAAAGGGGAAAAAGTTATAGAACCTATAAAACAGTTAGTGAGGGTTCCAGTTGGCAAAATATACTTTCCAGAAAATCAGGAATAAAAGAAGCAAATTCATTTTGCCTCTATGATAAAAATGCTGTCACTATGAATTTTAACTTAGATCTTTTTTTGGAAGATGAGAAATGGAAAAACTCTGCCTAAATTTTATCCTAAAAGCATTGCCAACTTCTGTGAGGGAAGGGGAAGGCCATGAGCAACCAGGGGTCGAAATTCTTCAGAGATCTTTAGACTATTTTATGGTTTTTCAAGGCCCCAGTCTGTTGAACTCCAATTCTGAGCACATGCTCTTAGTAGGCAGCCCTGAAAATGGCACCAATCCCCTGCCCAGGTTGGTTCATGTTCTTTTCATTACTCTTAAGGATAAAGATCAAAGAGTCATACTCAAGCTATAGTTATTTTAGAGGGGAATGGAAAGGAACAAGAGATTTCCTCTTTCTTGAGCTGGGTTCAGTAGTTTATCAGCTGATTGCTTTGCTTTGAAAGACTGCAGATATCTTTAATGTTAATACCCTTTCAATTGGTTCATCTTAATGGTATTTAGCTTGCCTGGGTTGGGTTGGGTTTTTTTACTTTTATTTTGTTCTACCTTTTATGAATGTCAGAGAAGATCTCTGAGAAAAAACTAGTTCATCTAACTTCAATGAAACATTCTAAATATCAAAGACTTGTTTGTTGTTTTAATCTAAGTTCTTACAATTGCAGTTATTTTATCCATATATTTAGCTACTGAATTCTTTCCCCCTTCTCTTTTGGTCCTTGCTCCATGGGAAGAAAAAAATAATATTTTCTGATTAACCTGCTTCCTCTCCCCACCTTTAAGAAAATTATCTTAGTTAACTTTGCTTTTTTTTTCTCCCCTTCTTCCCTTCCCCAATCTCTCCTGTTCTAGTGGATATATGGTCTGTAGGATGCATTATGGGAGAAATGGTTCGCCACAAAATCCTCTTTCCAGGAAGGGATTGTATCCTTCTGCCTTTTGTTCCAGCTTTGCCTGTTTTATCTTAAGCCTCTTATATTTATTCTGCGTATACCAGGACTGAAAAGGTAGGAGAAAAAAGTTGACTTAGAATGGTAACTGACAGTAACAATAATGTATTCAAGAATTTGACCAGTACCTGGAGAAAAAGCAGAAGGAAAATTAAATAATATCATGGTCATTTTCATCAGACTTTAAATTTTTTTCTTAAATTTCTTAAAATTTCCTTAAACTTCATCTTGTTTCCTAAACTATGTGACATATTCTTATTATGTTGCATGAAAGAAGAAAATATAGACTAGAGAATGGTAAATATATTTGGTAACATTGTTATTATCAGTTAAGGGGGAACCTCAACCCTTTTTCCCAATATGTTAGTTCCTTTCCTTATATAACTATTTTTCTTGCTTTTTTATCTTTAGGAATGTGTGAATTTGTGTTGATATAACTTGCCATTGTATCATGGATTTAAATTTATCTTGATGCAATATGGGATCCTATGTGGGTCAATATAGCATTTTTACCTAAAAAAAATTGATTCTTACATTTTAAATGTCAGCAGTTGGTTTTCCAGTAGCTCTATATGATTTAGAAATAGAACGTTCCTTTCTCAAGATGGCCACCAACGTTATTCTTTCTCCATCTGAAGTTAGAATTTTAAGCATTACTATTAAGTCCTGACAGTATTGCCTATACTGTATTCTACCTGACTTTGCTAGAGGAGATATCTTGGCTTTATAGGATCTAAGCTGCTAATTATTTTTAAAGCAAGGCAAAAAGAAAATGATAGACTTTCAGACCTTTCTAAAATTGGCTTTGTATGTGGTATGGATTCATAAAAATATATTTAAAAATTCACAAATGCATGAAACAGTGAAAAAGTATTGGCTCTGGGTTCATATTCTTCTTCTGGTGCTTACCACCTGTATGATCTTGGGCAAGTCATCACTTACACTGTCTGGGTCTCAGTTTCTTCATGTGTGAAATGAGGGGGTTGGATTAGGTGGCCTTCAAGGTCCTTTCAAGCTATTGATCTATGATCCAAAGATAAGAAGCTAGATTTTTCCAAAGTACAGAGGCTTTTGGGAATTTGGCAGCTTATTAACCAGAACACTTTAATGACTGGCACCTCTATATATCTATAGCAAAATAATAATTTATGTTCATAATAATACCTAAAATTCTTCCAGATACCTAAGTATATTCCAAATTTAAATGATTCATTTTTATTTTTAAAATAAAAAGATTAAATTGGATTCAATTTAGTTTTAAGGTTAATTATATTTTAGTGTATTTTAATTTTTCAATAACCAGTAATCCTTATATGGTTTGTAATGTACTATCCCTTTAATGTTTGTTGCTGAGTTAAGTCTTATCAGCGAGAAAGGGTTTTCTCATAGAATTGGTTGCTGGGGGTTAGTCTGGCTGGGAGAAAAGCAATTCATGATTTTGAATCTGATGAACTGAATGTTATGAATTGGGGAAATATAGATGGCAAAACTATGATAGGACTATCAGCCAAATATAGCTATCTGATGAGAGAGAGGAAGGGAGGAAAGAGACAGAGAGACAGAGACAGAGAGCGAGAGCAAGAGTGAGAGCGAAAGAGAGAGAAAGAGAGAGCGAAAGAGAGAGAGGGAGAGACAGAGCGCATGCGCGAAAGAGAAGGAACTGGAAATAGTCAGTGCTCCAGATGCTTTTGAGAAGTATAGAGCTGAGCAGAGAATGGAAATGGAAGCAGAGAATATGATTTCAATTCAGTATACATTTATTAAGTACCAGTTTGTATCAGCAAGGCGATAGTCACAACATTAACAATAATTGTGAATATGCCTGTGTAGTTCTATATCACAAAATGGAGACCCTCCATATAGAAGGCGGAAGAAGTGAAACATTTATTCAGACACCAGAGAACCAAATCCCCAAACCAGTAAGTCCAACCTATCCAAGCAGTAACCAAATCCCAGAACCAGTAAACCTACTTCATCATAGCAGCAAGGAACTTAAGACATAATATCACAGCATGGAGTCTCACCATCCCATTAGCCTTCCTGCCCTGCTGGGGCCTTCCTACAAACACTCACAAATCCTAGCTCACTCCTTGCCTATGTCCTTCTCCTCCCATGGTTCTAACTTGCTCTGAGCATTTCCTACTCCACCCTTCTGGTTGTTCTAGTTGAGCAAGCTCCTCCTACCATGTATGACTTAGGCTTCCTGTGACATAAGCAGACCTATTAATGGGTGGGAAAGATCTTCAAATTTACATTACCATCACACAGTTATATGCTAGCACTGTACTAAGTGCTGGGGATACAAATAAGAAAGAGAAAAAAAATCTCCCTGCCTTCAAGGTGATTACAATCAAATGTGTCCAAGGGCAGATTTGAATTTAAGAAAATGTGTCTTCCTGACTCCAGGCCTAGCACTCTATCTGCAGTGTTGCCTAGCTGCCCTGTGGTCTTCTAACCATCGGGTTAGAAGGAACCTGTTTCATTTTGCTTTGTAATAGGAATTAGGGGTGTCTCAAAAAAAGACTGTTGGTTTCTAGAGGGGAATGACGGTCTGCTGACCTGGCCCCTTCACAAGATGGAGGCTCTAGGACAGACCTGCACACTTTGACAGTAGGTAGAGATCAGAATTAAAATGGGCTAAACCTCTTCAGCTGCAGATAGGTTAGACCAGAGACAGATTGACACGATGGTTGGTTGCCGCAGGTCATGTGACAAGCAGGAGGGTGCTCAGCGTCAACCCTACATTTTTTGTGGGCTGCCCAAAATCAGTATGTTGTACAGGCCTGCTCTAGGAGGGCCTCACCCACCAATGTAGTCAGGCTTACTGATGGGACCTTGAACCCAATGGTTCTAATGATAGGAAATACCCCCAAACCCTTCAAGGTCCCCCAGAATCCGTATGGACAGGTGCCACTTGCCTGGTTGTGGGATAGCGGGCTAGGGAGGCAAGATGGCATAATGCATAGAGAACTGCTCTCTGAGGCAGAAGGATCTGGGTTCAAGTTCTACCTTTGACAGATACTGACTGATTTTGGGCAGGCTCTTCCCATCATGGTGTTCTGGGTAATGCTGTAAGACTATGGTGCAGACCTGCAATGAGGGAGTCTCCTGGAAATTCTCTATACCAATCCCTACTAACAGTCTTAATTAGAAAGATTCAATTAGATTTAATTACCCAGAGGAATCCTATCCCCCAATTATTCTAGACAACAGACAACAACTTTAAATGTTTCAGGTCAATAATGACGTCATCATTTATATCAGTAAAAGAAATAGGAATCAGATTCCATTTCTTCGTAGGCATTAGTCTGTTCTATTAGCTCTCATGTAGAGGTGGGGCTGGGCCTGTGATTTCATTGGTATAGGGAACTCCAGGATCAGGAAAAATACCCTCTACCAGTTCAGATTGGTGAATTAGCGTAATAGGTGTCTTGTTTATTTCTTCCAAATTCTAAGAATGAAGAAAACCTCAGGGGCGTATTAACACCAACACTCTTCTTAAAACCAAGCCGTAAAAAAATTGGGACATGAGAAGAACACAGACGGCATTTTTTTTCTGTATTCCCAATTATATGTTTGAACTTTTGTTTATCTCATGTTCCTTTATCCTTGGTCTAGACTTGTGATTACACCGATGCAGGAAACTCCTTATTCTAATTGCAGATCAGCCAATGTTCTATAACTTATAGATTTAGAGGACTTTGTTGGGGGGGGCACTAAGAAGTGACCTGGAAAAACTAACAAACTGCTTTTATTTACTTATATTTGTTCTTTTCATTATTATTTGAAAATTGGTAGGAGATAGAATATCACAGGGAGATAGATTGTGAAAACTTTGCAAAAGTTTTCCTGAGACGAGACCTCACTTATTAGCTATGTTACAACCAATAACCTCTCAGACTCAATTTCCTCATTTGTAAAAACTGATAATAATAATAATAATAATAATAATAATAATAATAATAATAATAATAATAATATCTGCCTTGCCCTCTTGGACTTGTTGTAAGGAATAGATGAGATAATTCATGTGAAAGCATTTTGTAAGCTATAAAATACTCTATACCCATAATGCAAAGGTAATTTGATTAGACCCTTGAAACAAGGTGTTCTAAGGAACCTCAGCTAACTTGCCAAATGAATTGGTGAACTCAAGCCCTCAGACTTAGGCTATAATGTAAAATCAGGAATCATCTCATCCAGTGACTAAAGAGCCATCTCATCGATGGTTATGGAATCTGTGTCTCTCATTTACTCCAGAACTACCTGAACTCTGAAGATAAAAAAGATGAACATTCTGATAGACCAAAGAGAAAGTGAAGAAAGCACATTTTGAAATGAAGAAAGGGATTTTATACAAATGACCAACAGCCTATCTATTTCTGTGGTATAAAATTCTATATATTTAGAAGTTTTGACTTTCAGTTTTATCTTCTCATATATAGCCAGAGATTTTACCATGTTATAGAGCATTTTTTCTTGCAGTTTTATAAAAAAAAAATTATCATGACTTTCTTTGTTGATCAGTCATTGAGACAATAAGAAGCAGAATATAAAGAGAAAAGGATAATTTGGTAGCTGTGCTCAAGGAGAGAGCCATCTGTTTTCTCTAGCTTTGACAAACTTTATTTTCCATGAATATTGTTTACTTCATATTTGTTCATGTACAAAATGCACAGTCAGATTTTTCTGAGCAGACATTATGTTTTAAAATTTCAGAGGCTCTGTTGAGCTTCTGTTTAATAAAATTGCACAATCAGATCATCTCATTAAATTTATAATTAGTTTTAGAACCTTAGTGTAAGGCTGTCTTGCCCTTGGGGATGGCGGTTGGGGCATGAAATCAAATCATCATCCTGACCATCTTCTTTTGGGGGATTTATTGAAAGAAAAGGATAAAACCAAATTGTCTGGAGACTCTGCTTGATGAAAATGCCATTATGTAATTGGAAGGAGCATGTACTCTGATTACGTATTAGTATTGCCAAAGATCTTCGTTGACACCAAGGGAACATAAACCAGACTGTTGAAAAGATAGTTCACAAACTATCTGTGTTTAGCTGAGCTAGCCCACAGAGGGGTTCAATCAGTCACTCCCCAAGTATTAACTGAGTGCAGGGAGCTATGCTAAGCATTGGAAATACACAGAAATTGAAAATCAATACACCTCAAGCAAATCACATTCCAACGGTAGAGACAACATGTAAATACCTATGTACGTACAAGAGATATAGAACAGGAGAAAGTTAGATGAGAGCGAAGAGAGTCAGGAAAGCTGAGAAGTAAAGGGGAAGAGAGAGAGCATTCCAGGCATAGAAAATAATCAAATGCCCAGAACAGGGTGGTGGAGTACTGCATGTGACAAATAGACCAGGTCTGAGTATTTAGATGGTAGAGTGCATGAAAGGGAGTAAATTATAAGGCTAGAAAGGTATGACGACCTGTAAGTTCAGGTCATGAAGAACTTTAAATAGAAAGGATTTTTTGGAGATAATAGGGAGCAACTAAGGCTCATTGAGGAGCAGGGAGCAGGGGCAACATAGTTAGATCAACCATTAGAAAAATCACCTTGGTAGCTGAGTGAAGGGTGAATTGGAGTGGGGAGAGTCTTGAGGGAGAGAAACTGAATGGAGTTCATGACATGGAAGCAGAATATTGGGGGTGATTGTTTGCAAGATGTTCTCTTCATAGCTGAGGTTGATTAAAGGAGCAGGGCAGGGGAAGGCAGGAGAATGAAGAATTGGGAAATTAATGTAGTTGATGTCTTTATTCAAATGGAATCAGTCAATTAATTAGCAGGTAATTACTAGCCACCTACTATGGGCTGTGCACTGTTCTAGATACTTGGGCAAGGGTGGGGAACCTGGGGCCTCCAGGCCATGTGTGGGCCTCTAAGTCCTGAAGTGTGGCCCTTTGACTGAATCCCCTATACTTGGGCATACAGAGAGTGAAATAATCCTTCTTGCATGGAGATTACATTCTATTGGAGAAGACAAGTACATATAAAAATATATAGTCAAGTCATATCAACAAGCATTATTAAGTGCTTATGCCCAGACACTGTGCCAGGAATACAAAGAAAGACAAAAACAGTTCACAGTCCAATGGGGGAACATCATACAAACAATTATGTACAAATAAGATAAGTTAGAAGTAACCTCAGAGCAAATGTCTGGAAAGGCTTCTTTAGCAGGTGGGATTTAGCTAGGAAAGAAGCCAGGCAGGCCAGGAGGTGGAGATGGGGAAGGAGAACATTTGGGGTATGAGGGAGAGACAATGAAAAAGTGCAGAATCAGATGAGGTGTTTTGTTCAAAGAACAGCAAGGAAGGCAGAAGTCCCTGGCTTGCAGAATACATCGAGGGAAATAAGGTATCAGAAGACTGGAAAGGTTAAAGGGGGAGATGTTATGAAGACTTTAAATGGCAAACGTAATTTTTTTTATTTGATTCTATAAGTAATAGGGAGGCATTGGAATTTACTGAATGGGGGTGGGGAGATATTGTCAAACCCGAGCCTTAGGAAGATCACTTTGACAATTGGGTAGAGGATGGAGTGGAGTCGGGGGAGACCATCCTGGTGACTATCAATAGTGTAGCCATGAGGTAATGAGAGTCTGGACCAGAATGATAGTAATGTCAGAGGACAGAAGGGGATCATCTATACAGGAGAAGATGCTGAGATACATTGCATCAGCAGGACTTGACAAAGGATTAAATGTGTGTGGGGGAGTGGCAGTGGGGTTGAGAAAAAGTAAAGAGCTGAGATTGATACCAAGGTTGCCAGCCTTGGTGACTAGGAGGATGCGATGCCCCCAACAATAATAGGGAAATTAGGACAAAGGGTTTTAGGGAAAAGGCATGTTTTGGACTTGCGGAATTTAAGATGTCTATGGGACATCCAGAGAGGTCTAGGTAGTGCAGTGGATAGAGCTCTAGGCCTGGAGTCAGGAAGACTTGAATTCAAATCCAAAACCACTCCAGTATCTTTGCCAAGAAAACCCCAAATCGGGTCACAAAGAGTTGGACATGACTGAAACAATTGAACAACAACAAGATGTGTGTGTATATATATATATATACACACAATATATATAATATATATGTGAAGTGACTTTTGTATTTATTTAGTATTTTTTCTCCAGTAATATGTAAAAACAATTTTTAACATTTAGTTTTTAAAACTTTGAGTTCCAAATTCCCTCCCTTCCTCCCTCCCCACCCCGCCCCTATTGAGAAGGCAAGCAATTCCATATAGGTTATATATGTATAGTCATGCAAAACACATCCGTAATAGTCATGAACAACAAATATTTTAATGCTGTAGTTCTCTTCTGAGCAGAGATGACACACCAAGTGATATACTTGGCATATCAGATGGTAGAATATAGATGGTATAGAAAGTTATATGCTTTACACTTTAGAGATGAAGTCCACAGGTAACTGGCCTATCTCTATTTTACAGTATTTTGCAACCTTTAAGCATATAGTTTGAACTTTTTAATAAAACAGGCAAACAATATTGAACGATAGTGGATAGAATTAAGTGGGAAAATGGAAAATTCCTTGAATAATCTCTTCTAGGATTTCTTTTTAAAATAGAGTGTTGGTATTATTTAAGAAACATTAGATACTGCGACAGATTTCTCTTTCTTTCTATGGCTTTATGCAATTTGTCTCTCCTCAGCTACCTCTGCTTATCTCTGACTTTCTAATTTCACAAGCTAGATAACTGCAAATAAAAGAAAAGATGATTTTAACTATGCTTTAAATTTCAGAGTGGCAGTTCAGTTGTGCATATATTTATTTTGTATTGAATTATCCCATTTTAAAATTTAGCCTTTGCTGCCATTGTAAAACAATCATCCTAAAGAATCATGCTCTGGAGCTGGCCCATGATAGGTGCTTAATAAATGCTTATTAAGTGACTGATTGATTAATTATGAGATAAATACAAGGCTTTCTATTTAGAAACATTGCATGGATAGGATTGAATGAAACTGAGGCAGTATATTCCAAACCATTTGTTTTTGAGCTAGAATTACCTTTCTACTTTATTCAGATTTATAAACAAGAATAAATGTGTTTCATATGAAACACTTTTTCTTTTGCCATCAGAGCTTATTTTTTTAAGCACATTATTTGAAAGAATAAGGTAAAAACTAGTTTGGATATTTTCCAAACTAATATGTAGTCCAGACTCATTTATAATACAAATCATTAGGTTCCTACCGAATAAATAGAAATTAATTTTTGGAAAAGCAGGCAAGATGAATCATTTAATCAGAATTGCAAAGTTACATTAGCATATATTAGCTACCCAAGGGTAGCTAATGTTAGTTCAATAACACAGTAATGAGGGGAAGATTATGCTTGGTGGCCTGAACCACAGTTCTCTTGGCATCCAAAGGCCATCATCAGATACAGATAATAGAAACCTAGCGTCCTGTTTTGTAAATCGTTTGTAACATGCCTTCATTTATTTGTTCTTCTGCTGTTGTGTTCTTGTTTCCCTTCATTTCATTTTTGTTTTCAGTTAACATATAATCACTAGGGTATATCATTAGAGAAATGATTAAAGGTATAGTGCTATTCTTTGGCACTGATCACATTTTTCTAGCAATGATTGGTGGGAACAAGCACTATACTCACTCCTTTCCCTTTGAGCCTTTAAGGGAGAGCTGTTGAGATATGTACACACACACACATATATAAAATATACATGCACACATCTATACACATAGATATCAATAATAGATATCTATCTAGATAGATATGTATTTACATTTTAACATATCTTTGCTGTGCTGTATATTTTGGACAGCCACTTGGTGTATTTGAATCAAACCAAAATATTGAGTTTATAAACAATCATCCTTAAAATATTTGCAGAAGCTATCATATTTCTATAAGTCTTCTACAGGAAAAACATCTCCATTTCCTTCAACCAATTTTCATGACATAATGATAACATGTTTACATTTAACACTTTAAGGTTCATTAAACAAGTTTCTTCGCCAGAACAACCCTCTGATGAGAATGGTATATGTAAATATCATGATGAGGAAACAGGTGCTGAGTTGTTAATTGACAAGTCAGTTAACCTTTGTTTGTCTTAATCGACTGGAGAAGGAAATGGCAAACCACTCCAGTATCTTTGCCAAGAAAACCCCAGGGACCGCATGGTCCATGGGGTTATGAAGAGTTGAACACAACTGAACATACACACGTACTAGAACTGTATTAGAGTGCTGTTTCTGTCTGTCTCTCTATTTCTGTGCCTGTCTGTTTCTCTCATATTCAGGCTCTTATCAGAGATATTTGGTGATTTTTTTCCCCTGGTCAGCTATATAATTTCTTATCCTAATTGCATTAATTTTGTCATTCCAAAAGTTTTTCCATTTCATATTCTTGAAATTGTTTCTTGTATTTTACTTCTATCTCCTTTTGGTTAAACATTTGTCCTTACCCATAGTTGTGAAAGGGATATGATTGTTTGCTTTCTAACTTGTAATTTTTTTGTGGTTTGATGATCAAGACACATTTCCATTTTTGAATTTATGGTGGTTTATTGTGTAAGATGTTCCAAATATAACTTCTGCTAGATTGATTTCCAGTTTTCCTAGCAATTCTTGTCATATAGAAAATCTTTTCTAAGTAATTTATATTTTAGGGTTTATGGAATATTAGGTTATTAATTTATTTCTGATTCTTTTTGTCTAGATTATTCCATTACCTCCTCATATTTGGTGTTCTTTAATTTGAGTATTTTATATTTTTAGATAATTCATTTTTTGAATCGTTAGTTTTGTTGGTCTGTAACTGTGCATAGTAGGTTTTGAAAATTATTTTCCTTTTTCCTGGGTTTTCTGTGGTTTCATCCTGCTTGTTTTTAATTTTAATAATTTGATTTTTTTCACTTATTCATGTTTTTGATATTTCATATTTATTACATAATTATAGTATACATTATAACATATAGGATATTATATATTTGGCTAATTTATATTATATTTGGGATAAAATTATATCCTAAATTTTATCAATTTTATTAGTCTTTTATTTTGGTTTTCTTTATATGTTGGATTTATGATATTTAAAATTGTATATAGTTTATTAATTCTATCTTTTTCTATTTTGTTAATTTATGTTTTAGGAATTTTTCCCCTGAAAACTGCTTTTGCTGCATCACAGACATTTTGGTAGGCTTTCTCGTCATTAGCATTGTCTTTCACATATTGATTGTTTATATGATTTGTTCTTTGACCTGTTAATTATTTACTATTTTATTATTAAGTCCAGTTTGGCCTAGTGTGTTTTCTGTATCATTCAATGTTTTCATTGTGCTATGATCTATGAAAGATTTTGTTATATATTCCCCCTTTTTTACATTTATTTAAAATTTGTTTGTGCCTTAATATATTATATATGTGTATATGTATATAAAATTTGGTGCTGAGGAATAAATACATGCTTTAATGATTCTATTCAGAAGGTGATAGTCATTTAGCTCTAATTTCTCCACCAATTTGTCAAATTCTCAATTTTCTATTTCATTTATTTTGATTATTTTTTTCAGCTCTAGAAGAACAATAGCATGTTCTACTATTATTGTGTCACCATGCCTTCAGACCTTTGACAAATGATAAATACCACATCAGACATTTACTAGCTGTGTGACACTGGGCAAATCACTTGACCTCTCTCTGTCTCAATTTCTTTATCTGTAGAATGAGGATAAGAATAATGTTTATCTCCAAGGGTTGTGAGGACAAAATTAGATAATATTTTTAAAGTGCTTTGCAAACCCTCAGGTGCTATATATACATGCTATTTAGTAATAGTTTAGGTCTTTACTTGCACTCCTTCATCCTCACTTCTATTTTTAAAAATTCCACTTTTATCTTTATTCCCTTGTGTGCTTCTTTAAAGTCCTTTGTTGTTGTCGTCGCTGCTTTTGTCCCAGTTAAATTTTCCCTTTAAATAAAAATAACCTTTAAAGATTAAGAAATTTATTTAATTACTTATTTTTCTTTGATAATTGTGCACATTTACCATTCTTATGTTTCTGTCGTTTATGATACACAGAAGTCCCCTACTCTGCTTTGTCTTGCTTTTGGTATCCTTTTTTGGGTCAGGAATTCCTCAAATGCCTCTTGTTGAACATTCATCTGTTTTCTTAAATCATTAGATTTAGCTTTAAATCTACTATCCTATGAGGACTATTTGCAATATGGGCACTCAAAATTTCCTTTGAAAACATTTTGCTTTTTTTTCTGATTTGTGTCATCCAAGAAGTCACCCGAAGAAGTTATGATATATTTTAAATTTTAAATGTCAATGTTAACTTTCATTTATTCCACCTTACATTTTCATACCTTTAGGTGATTGCATTATCTCTGTTTTTAATTGCTTCATTTTTTCCTCTAATATCTTCAGGACTTTAGGAATATTGAGTCCATGATGAAAATTACTATAAGTGTTTAGTTGCAAAACAAGATGCATTATAATTTTTGATGAAAATATGCATTTTTAATGGGGAATAAAGTGTACAGTTTTTATTACTTGCTCAGCTCACTTTACAACAATAAAAAAATTATCCTTAAACCTTATTGCACTATGGTGCTAAGTTAACAAAAGTGCATTTATGATTTTTTAAAAGTAGTTATTAATGGTAGGTTTGATGGCCATGTTTGATACACACACACACACACACACACACACACACACATATAGCATGGCAAACAATGACCATGTTGGATATATAGCAAGGCAAACTTAATAAGTGATGATGTAACTATAAGTCATATAACTACTTAGTCCTCATTTTTGGTTTGAAGTCAAGTATCCTGTAATAGTAAATGATGAATTGTTACCTTTATGCTGCAGAGCTTTCTTGATGCAAAATTGAATGTTTCATAGGACATAGTTGACT
Organism: Trichosurus vulpecula; assembly: GCF_011100635.1. Lineage (NCBI taxonomy): Eukaryota > Metazoa > Chordata > Mammalia > Diprotodontia > Phalangeridae > Trichosurus > Trichosurus vulpecula. The sequence goes on from NC_050578.1 coordinate 70,223,848, forward strand.
ATTCAAGAAGTGCATCTTTTTGTATTATCTAGGTTGCTAAAAGAAGGAAGAGTTCTTCATGTGAATTATATTTAATCAACTTAGAAGTTTCTATGCTAACCCATCTATATGTTTCTAAGACACATAACACGTAGTGCTCTTCCTTTCATAAGGATACTTTTTGTCTCTCCCATATTATACAGGTGGGATTTACATTAGACCTGACTTCTAAGGAATTATTATGCATAACTTTAAGCTAGTTTTCATTAAACATGAGCTGTCTAGTTTTTTCCTTCGGTTATTATTACTCCTTTCAAGAAAAGTATTGCATCCTTTCCTACTTTTACATTTCAGTTTTTGACAATTTTTCTGCATTCTTACCAGTTAAAAACTGAGTTACTAATTTCTTTTTACCCTAGTTTAGCACTGTCAAATTATCCATAATCTAGAAAGAAATTGTGCTAATTTGGCTTTCATTTTTAGTAGGAAAGTATCTAAGCTATTACATAATAAAAAGGTTTAAGATTTGCCCCATGTATTATTACTTTTTGCTATGCTTTAAATTTGTATTTTCAGTGAATAAAGTCTGTCTTGTCATTTGCCAGGGATGACAAATCTTGTTCAGTTGAATCATTTCAGTATCTAGTAGTCCTTTTCTGAACAATGCTCAGGACTGCCACCAACCACTTGAGTAGACCATTGCTGCTTTACTTAACAAACAACCTGAATATCGTGTTCCTTACCAAGCTTTGCACCTAGAACTTTTCTGTTGAAATTTCCATTCTTTAGGAAGCACATAATATTTTAAAAATTATTTCCTTGAGGGAGATGTTAATAATTTATTGCGTACCTTTCAAATATACCCTCTCCAATGTAGATCTTTGGGTGATGTATTCAGTTTTGTAGAATACTATTCTTAAAATTCACAAAGCTGGTGGTGAGGTACACCAGATTTTAAATTGCTCTCCAGGGATACATCAACTAGATATTTCTTTCTTTTAAAAAGTTAATAAATGATATTTTTTTTGCATCATCGTAACTTCCAAATGACTTCCTAACACGTTCCAGTAGACAACCCAGTTTTATAACAATTAAGTTCTGTTAAGCAAAACAAATCAACACGCTATCAATGTCTGAAAATGTGTGCCTCATCCTGAACCTAGAGTCCACTTTCTGCCTGAGGAGATGGGGATTGTATGCCATCAGCTCTCTGAAGTGAAAATCAATCGCTGCATTGATAAGAGTTTTGAGTTCAATGTTGTTTGCCTTTACAGTATTGTTCTTTTTTTCATTATTATCTCCTGATGGGTTAGAGAAATGATTGATTTGTTCGGTCATTTCAGTCATGTCTCACTCTTAGTGACTCCATTTGGGGTTTTCTTGACAAAGATACTGGAGTGGTTTGCCATTTCCTTCTCAAGCTCATTTTACAAATGAGGAAACTGAGGCAAACAGGGTTAAGTGACTTGCCCAGAGTTACATAGCTAGTAAGTGTCCAAGGCCAGATTTGAACTCAGGTATTTCTGTCTCCAAGGTCAGAGCTCTATCCACTTGCATGACCTAGCTGCTCCAAAATGATTGATGGGACTGTAAATTGGTTTTTGCTTCAAGAGGATGAAAAACAGCAAATGCTTTGAATTTCTGAGTTTCTAAAACACATCTCAAGAAAATTCCTATTAAACTTGTACTTTACTTGAATGATATGAAGACCCAGACGAATCATACAACTGTCATTTCTATCACTGTATGAAATGTTATTGACATCTTACACACAGTTAGGGATGGTCAGTCAGTCAATAAACATATATGTGTCTACTATGTGCTAAGTCTTGGGGATATAACATGTCAATAACTAGGTAGATAGTGATTTTTTACTTAAACAGGGAATATACAAGGTCCTCATCTTTGCCAGCTATCAGAATCTCCAGTACTGGCCCAAAGGAAAGCCCAGGATTTCAGAAAGTGTTGCAGAAAATGTAAGGAAGTTTTAAACCTCATTGAGATAAGAGGAAGGTAGGAAGTGTGCCATGCCTGTAGAAGTATCTTGGTAGTGTATTGTATAGAGTACTGGACACAGAGCGAGGAAGACCTGAGTTCAAATCCAGCCCCAGATACTTACAAGCTGTGGGACCTGGGCAAGTCAATTAACCTTTGACTGTCTCAGATTCCTCCTCTGTAAAATGAGGTTAACAATAGCACCTACCTTCCAGGGTTGTTGTGAGTGTGAAATGAAATAATGTTTGTAAAACATTTAGAGCAGTGCCTTAATAAATGCTTGTTTAAACAAAAAAGACTGTGAATTCCACTTGGAGAGATGCTTAATTCTTCATGAAGCTGTAGTTAGTTTTGAGCTTTCTCATGATTTCCAAACTTAATTTCAGATTCTTATATTCTTGTGGATGTAGAAAAGTAGCTGTAATTATGTTGCAGGCTTTTAAATTGAGCAATTTAAAATTCAGATGTATATTGAGTTTAATAAATTAAATGGGGAAAATTATTATTCATAGCATAGTTATCTGTGCTCTGAATGGTAAATTCTAGTGCCCTACCTTTGTAGCAATGAAAACAAAAGTGATAACTACTCTACGTTGGATTTCTGAATGCAGCTAGCATAGAAAGACCAAACTGGAAGATGAAAGGATAGTTTTTCTATGCAAAATAATTTAGAGATGCATTCAACTGGATTATTGCTATTTGACAATAAAAATTTTTTTCACGTCCCATTTCATTAAGTCCATGATATTGTTTTGGGTTTGTGCGTATTTGTAGATTCTTGCCTTGTGAATTTGGAAAGATTCTACAGATAATATTACATAGAAGTGGTGTTGAGTTTTGGAAAGATATTTATAGTATAATGCATTTTTATCATTAGGAAGTGGGTTCTTTTCCTCCAAATACAAAGATTTTAGAAATTTAAGCTATTGCTTATTAGAGAAAAATAAATAGCTATGTGTAAGATTATATATATGTGTATATATACACATATGTGTGTATATACATGCATATATACACATATGTGTGTATATACATGCATATATACACATATGTGTGTATATACATGCATATATATGTTAGATGGAAGTTCATTTTAAAGGAGAAGGCACCAGCAACTGGAGGGGAGGAAGAGGAAAGGCCTTTTACGGAGGGCAGAATTCGAGTTGTATCATGAAGGAAGCCAGGGAAACTGAAGATGGAGGGGAAAAGGAACTAAGAGGAAGTAAGTAGAAAGAATAAAAAGGAAGAAAGGTGTGGAGCATGTTCTAGGCCAGGGCTTCTTAAACTTTTTTCTGTTGACCCCTTTTCGCTTTTAGGCAGTGTTAGTTGGCATTGCGTGGCCCAAGGGCATGGGTAGTGCAAAGCAAGCGTGCTTTGTGTTCAGAACCAAGACTGCTGTGAAGTTGTGGGATTTATCATGGGCAAGTGGCACCAGAAACACCTTGGATTCGTTACGCTTTTGATTTTGAATTTCTTTTTGGTCATTGGATATCCAGAAAACTTTTATTGTTGCCAAATTTTTCACGACCCCATATGGGGTTGTGACCTGCAGTTTAAGAAATGCTGTTAAATCGAGGCATGGAGGACAACCAAGCAAAGGTATTGAGATGAAGGTTGGCATCAGTAGACAACGCACAACAAGTAGAGTGTGGAGTGTGTGAGGAGGACTCCTTTTGATGTCTTCAGTGTAGGAATGAATCCTCACGTTCTCTGCACTATTGGAGAATTGCCCAGAACAGATGAGAGACTAAATGACTGGGCCATACAACCTCCATGCCTCTAAGGTAGGAGTTAAACCCAGGTCTTGTTGTATACTATTGTCATATTACCTCTCAAGATCAATAGATGTTTAAAAAATTAACTGATTCCATTTTCTTTCAAGATGACAGATTGAACCATAGTCGAATTTAATATCCTTGTGGTATCCTTGATACCAAGTTAATTAACTCAGTGTTATAATCAATCATGTGAAATATAGAACAATTGCCTTGATAGGGACCCCTCACCTCTTTTGGTTTATAGCAGCTTCCCTCGATTTTTAGCAAAGCACGCATTTCCTGATGTTTCACAGTCAATATCCAAATTGATGCTGTAGATGCAGCCAAATCTGAATTCATGTCCATGGAGTGATACAAGTCACACATAGAGTATGTCATAGGAAAACATGAAAATGAAATTATTTTAGTTTTATAGAGTGCAGAGAAGGGGAAAGGCAATTTATGCCAAACATGGGAAAAGTAATATTTAAAACAAAACTTCCTGTCTTAAACATAATAATTGTGGATTCTTAATGGAAAAACATGCTCATCCCTGGGTTCTAAATCTGCCGGTTATGTGACTACCATTCATATGCCATTTCTCCTTCTAAGTCAGTTTTTCCACTAGGAAAAAAGTAATTAATTTAACTCTGATTAAATAGTTCTATGCGGAAGGAACTACACTAGTCACTGGGGATATGAAAATAAACAAAAATGGCAGGGATTGATCTCCCGAAGAGCTTATATTCTTGGATAGGATATGTACGTAGATAAGATAGGGACCAGACCTGTGATTTTGTTCATATGGGGGACAGAGGAAATAAGCATTTATATAGCGCCTGCTGCATGCTAGACACTGTGCTGCAAGCTTCAGGAACTCTCACATGAGGAAACTCCCTTTGCCTAAGCAAATGGACAATTTCTCCTGCACTTAGAGAGTTTCTAGAATTTGGAGAGGTTAAATGATTTACCCAGAACCACACAGTCAGTATGCATCAGAGGTCGAAAGTGAACCCAGATCCTCCCAGATTCTAGGCCACTATACCATATATCATCCATTAATAAATAAATACCAAATTTGCGAGGAATGAAAGAATACTAATATGAAAACCATTCTCCAGGTGTCTGATTACATTACCCCGTAGTAACAGAGCTATCCTTTGCATGCATGGTATTTTGTTTTTGGGGTGAGGGAGGGAAATTTGAAATGTTTAATCCAGTCATCAGGGTAGAGTCCAAGAGATAATTGTCATCGGAGATTAAAATTTCCATAGGAATTCATTGCTTGAAAATTCCTGGATCTCGAGAAATAATTAGTCGCATTGTGAGATAGCAGTAGCTAGTGGAGTATACTTCTTTTTCCCTTAACTGTTTGATCCTCAGATATCGATCAATGGAACAAAGTAATCGAGCAACTAGGAACGCCTTGCCCAGAATTCATGAAGAAATTGCAACCCACAGTAAGAAACTACGTGGAGAATCGGCCCAAGTATGCAGGGCTGACTTTCCCCAAGCTCTTTCCAGATTCCCTTTTCCCTGCTGACTCCGAGCACAATAAACTTAAAGGTATGTTAAGCAAAGGTGCTTTGTCGCATAGTGTGGAGGAAAAGTTCGACAAGATGGAATTAATGACCAGCTCTTGGTTGGAGTAGCCTTTTTTTAAATTTTCCATGTAGGGGGTGGGGCAATGAGCATCATCTTTGGGGCATGCATGATAGAAGGGAAATAAATTCTAAGTGACATGAAATAAAATTACCTCTTTTATTTGATATTCAGAATATCTAACATGTTAGGAGGGAAAAATAAGCCTTTACAGAATCAATAAGTGTTCTTTTTGTCTGCCTCTGAGCTCATGCTTTCCCTCCCTCTCTCTTTTGTGATGACTGACATTTGTATAATAAAGTTGCAAAGCTTAGCATTGTTCCCTTCAAGGAAAGTGACATTTAAAGGTGTAAGTGACTAGCCCACAGTAGTCCTACATCTTTAAGAGGTGGAATTTGAATCCAGGTAATCTTGACCATCTGGTCCTTGCTGTGTGTGTGCGTGAGAGAGAGAGAGAGAGAGAGAGAGAGAAATACATTTACACTCACACATTCACACAGGGGAAAAGCTTTCCAATAAGATTTTTCAGCTTGAGAAGCTTTCCAATCTTTTGAGTTTTTAACGTACTGGAATATCTGTGAGTTTATCTCAGTTGTATAGTTTTAGACTATTAGAACTACATGTGAATGAAAGTATTTAATAAAATTTCAATTTCAAGAGCAAACTAATGGCAACCAAAAATATAGTTTTGCCTTTTAACGGCGAATTCTTACTGCATGAAATTATGCTGAAATCCATTAGCATCAAGTCTCCTCCTGAGAATATTAACTACCTGAACAAAATTCCCAGTTTCAGTTTTTAAGGGGATTCACCTGCTTCTATTAAAAGTCAGAGAAATACTGTATTAAATGAAATAATTGAATTTGACTTACGTGGCTATGAGCCAGTACCCTAGATTTGATGATGACACCATTTGTTTCCCCCCATAGCAAACTTTATTTAGGAAAAAAGTTTAAAACCAGCTAAACTATTGAAGCAGCAAATACAAGAAATCCAATATTAGACATATTTTTCAAAGGGCATATTCTATTTCCTTTTATCTTTTTCCAGGATATTTTTCAGAATGGCTCTAAATCTGATAGATATTGTAGTTTCTGCTTTTAATATTCTATATCTGAGGGGGTGGAAATATTCTAATGATAATAAACATAGAAGGGAAAAGGCAGGAAAAAAGATAGCATCATGTTAGTTTGTAGTCGAAAACATTCTAGAACCTATTAAAAGTAGATATTGCAGTCATGGTCCACTTGATTGTTAGGGTGCTGTGAGAAAGATTTTTAGATTTTAATGATTGGGAAACTTGTGACATATGTAACACCTCTGTCCTTTAGTCTTTACTTTCCTTATCTGTAAAATAAGGAGGTTGGATTAGATTATCTCTAAAGTTTTTTTCCAGTTCTAAGTCCTATGATCATGAATTAATTAAAAGCAAACATGTATAAAGGACCCACTGTGTACATAGTGTAGTACTAGGTCCTAAGGGAGATTGATATTTTATCTAAGACTTGGTCCCCAACATCCTAGAGGTGACAGTCACACACACACACACACACATACACACACACACACACACGTAATACACAATAATACATGATATATGTGTTAGAGAAATACAACAACAAAATACTGTATTCAGTCCAGGATACAAGAGAAAGGGCAAAGTCATTACCAATAGGGAGAAGCAACGATGTTTTTAAAAAGGAGATGGCATTTTGGTTGGACTTAAGAGAGGAGCAAAAACATTTGAATTTCTCAGTCACAATGATGTTTTTTCCAATATTAATAGATTAGTAGAACAATAAAATCTTCTTTATCCCCTTTTTGTAAGTAATCTCTAATGTTAATTCATCAATTCAAAAGCACCAACTTTCTTTTTCTTCTTAGGTAGAGATTTTTTATTAAATAAAATAAACAGTGCAATGTCTTTTTATTTGTTTTAATTGGAAGATTTTGCTTTCTTTCCTTGAAAATTTGTCTTCTTTATAATATATTCCACTATGCAAAAGCCAAATGTATTTCAATACTGCCTCCAAGTGGTGTCAAACTCATATGGAAACAGATCCCTACAGCCCTGTGTTGACTTGGAAAACCACAAATTTACATTATCTATGTTATACTGTTTTTTTATTTATTCTGTTAAACATTTCCTATATTTCAATCTGCTCTGGGCTGATCCTTGGGCAGCAAGTTGGATACCTCTGATCTAGATACTCTGGTAACTAGCATTGTGCTTTATGCCTACATTTCTTTTCTTCATTATGTTCTTTTGTTTTAGTAGTGTACTTCACAAAATAATATTTTAAATTTAATGTTAACTTAACTGTAGAGTTTTCCAAAGAAAGGGAGTGAATGAAAGATAAAGGGTTAGAGGCAATACAGCCCAATGGAAAGAGCAGTTCTGGGGTTAGGGGACGTGGGTTCAGACCTCCTTCTCACTCTTGGATGTCACTAACCTCTGCGATCTTGGAAAAGTCTCATTAACTCTCTGGGAATCATATTTTTTTTTTCATCTTTAAAATGAGGAGATTGGACTAGAGTGTTTAAGAGGTCCCTTCTAGGTATAAATCTGTGATCTTGTGTTACCCCAAAAAGGAGTGGGAATAATTTATTTTCAGACTGGAATCTCTGGCTTTTATTAGCTAGCTCATGGCCCAGGTCATACCATTTAACCCATCCACCTCTCTTTCCCGATAAGTAAAATGGAAATACCAAATGCCCTCCAGTGGACAAAAAGATATTTGTATTTTTACAAAAGGATTAAAACCAATGATAATTTTCTCATCATGCTATTAAAAGTAATTTTATTACTTATAATCATAATTATATAATGTATCACTTATAATCACAAAGTTAGTAAATGATACTGATTTTTTCACAGAATCAACTGATTTTAGAATAATGATTTTCATAGACTCAAGATATGTTAGTTATCTTCCTATGATTAACTTCACTATTCCTATTAACAAAAGAAAAAAAGAGGACATTTCTACTATCTTTGCATCAGTAGCTGAGTTGGCCAGAATTGGCCCTTAGCAAAGCTATATAACTGAAATAGAACTCTTAATCCATATATATCTAAGAGTACGCACATGTCAACAAATGAAAACCTGAACTAGATGAATCTCAGTGTTCCAAGATTTATTATGATTTATAATATCAAAGGAGGGAAGTCTCATGGTATGTTAGTCCTCCAGACTCCTGAATAAAACAAACCTTGGAGATATATGCAAATAGAAAATTCATTTTGTTTTCGAGAAGGTCAAAAATGAATTGGTGTTTGAAATGAAGATTTATATTTGGTCCACACCAATAAATATTATTTCTCTTTCCTCTTGCACTACCTTCTCTCCACCCAATCACTTAGAATTTTGCTTTTTTTGTAATTTCAGCCAGCCAAGCCAGGGACCTTTTGTCAAAAATGCTAGTGATTGATCCAGCCAAAAGGATATCAGTGGATGATGCCTTGCAGCATCCATACATCAACGTCTGGTACGATCCTGCAGAAGTAGAGGCGGTAAGGCATAGCTTTTTCTTTTCTCATCTATGGATGAACATAGCCATGTTTTACCAAGCTGTGAAAATTAGAAAGTAACCACAGACCAAATGAAACAAACTAGATTTTCTCCCTATTTCTTTAATCCAGTTAATATTTTATTATCTCTAACTCTCAAGTTGTTTTATGTTCTCTGTGTTCCTCATGTCATGTTTTTTTGAAGTAGAATGTTCCTTATTCTAAGAAACATAGTGTACAAAATCTCTAGTCGCTTCCTATATATATTTAAGCCAATTATATCATTTCTGCTGCTATCTTATCAGGGGAGAAAACAACACGTAGAATTGGTTACTTTGTTACCATTTCATTTAAAAGTACACCTGACAACTGCACCAATAAGTCCTAACATTGGTGCATTATAACCCCCGTTATAATGTTGCTGTTGCCAGGAAACCGTATCCAAGTGATACCTTACTTTGTTGCAGGTATGAGGGGAAGAGGGGAGGAATTTTTTTTCCATTTAAATTAGCTTGAATATCACAGTCAGCTGAATATCACTGTTTTCAGCAATATATTTAACTATTTCTCTCAACACTCATGGATGATATTGAATGGTGTCAGTTCATTCTAGAAGCTAAACTTGGCCTAATGTCAGTTGGTTATATGCCTTTGAGCAAATCTATGTTACAGGGGGCATATATAGTTCCATAGGAAGGATTTTGTAAACAGGACAGCAAGGACCGATACTAGTAGTTGAATAAGTTAGCTCTACTCACTATAGCAGCGGAATGAAGGTTCCCTGTGTTTGAAGACTTTGGAAATGAGGAAGAAATCCATTTTCCCTACTCATTTCATTTCCTTCATTTGGCACCAAATGCTTCTCCTCATGAGTGATTAATTGTGTAGCAGACCTGCTTTTAGAAAGGAGGCAAAATGCATATGACCTGGGTGTTCAAAGGAGCTTTATTTTAGGGGCAGCTAGGTGGTGTAGTGAGTAGAGCACCGGCCCTGGAGTCAGGAGTACCTGAGTTCAAATCTGACCTCAGACACTTGACATACTTCCTAGGTGTGTGACCTTGGGCAAGTCACTTAACCCCAATTGCCCTGCTATTCCCTCTCCAAATAAAATAATTTTAAGAAAGATATTTTTTTGCAACTAATACACAAAGGTCCTAAAAAGAGGATAAAAGCTTTTCTAATTAACACAGCTATGTAAAAATATATGTACATATGTTTGTGTGTGTGCATGTGTGTATTCAACAAGAGGTTGGCTGACCACAAACCCCCTGGGATTTATAGCTCTTCCCAATTTAGTAAGAGAGGAAATTCACACAATCAGTCGTGAGATGAGAGGCAGGATGGGGTGCAGGCAGAAGCTTGAGAGTTTGGAGACTCTCAAGGAAAACAAGGAGAGAGAAGGGAGAGGTGGCAGTCGTCTCGTGGTAGCAACATGACCAAGATGGTAGCCAATGTCTTTTGTGCATTAGACCAGGAGAAATTACTTTCCAAATGGATATACTAGAAGATGTGAATGTGTTTTTTTTAATTATAGGTGCTTGTTCCAGTAGTAGGTATACTGAAAGAAACGACCCTGCTGAAGGAACAAATGGATGGGCTTTATCCTATCCCAGTGTTACTTCCTCTTGTATTTTTATAAATTTATTCTGGTAAAGAATACATTTCCCTGATTTAACAACATGTCTAATAAACACTTGCAGCAGAACCTGTCCTTACGTAGGCAGAAACAGACCATCTTAAAATCGAAAATAAATTTGAAACCATATGTTCTCTGGTCCCATATAAAAAGAGGACATTAAAATAACTTTTAAGAAAAAAACTGATAAAATGGATTTGAAATGGTATAAGTTATTTAGGTATGAAATAAAATTATCAATTTTAACTTTTATGATCATCTTTATCACTTTAGTTAACAACTGCTCTATACACAATTGTGAAAGGTGCCTCCTTCCCTTCTTTGCTAATTTATGATGAGACTTTTAATATCTAGCTCAAGTATCCACCTGAAACATTTTGTTAAATAGCATGAGATAATAACCTAAGTCTAATTTCTTCCAGATTGCATTCCAGTTTCCCTAGAATTTTATCAAATAGTGAGTCCTTACTCTCAGTAGCATGTATCTTTTGATTTATCACACAGTATGCTGCTATGTTCAATTGCTTCTGGGTTTTGTATACTGAATCTGTTCTGTTGTTAAACCACTAACAAATATTTTAGGTGATTCTTACTTTGAGGTGTAGTTTGGGATTTGGTGCTGCTAGGTCCACTTCCTCCCAATCTTGTTTTTACGAATTCAGTCGACATTCTTGACCTTTTGTTCCTTCTGATTAATTTTTATTCTTTTGTCTAGTTCTATAAAGTAATCCTTTGATAGTTTGGTACAGTACTAAAATTTGTAAATTCATTTAGGTTTTTATGATATTTTTATTATAGTAACATGGCTCAACCACAAGGAATTAATATAATTTCAGTTATTTAAGCCTTTTACTATTTCCATAAACATCTATAAATGGTGGCTTGTGATTGTATTCATTTAAGTTCTGAGTGTATCTTGATAGGTGGACTCCTCAATATTTTGTACATTCTGTAGTTGTTTTGAATGGAATTTTTTCTTTCTTTTTCTCCTAGAGCTTCTTGATAATATATAGAGCTGCTGGTGATTTGGGAGGCTTATTTTATATTCTGCTGCTTTATTGAAATGATCTTAATTAATTTTGCTTCCTTCTTACCTATGCTTAGTCCTGCTATTTCTTTATCTTGCCTCATTGAAAGAGCTAGAATTTCTAGAACTATATCAAATAATAGTGGTCACAATGAACATCCTTGTTTTGCGCTTGATCTTACTAAAAAGGCTTCTAACATTTCTCCGTTCCAGATAACTCCAGCTCCTGATTTTAGATAGGATTTAAAATATCAAGGAATGGTTTGTTTTTAATAAGATTTTTATGTTTTTAACATGCATACTTAATAGCTTTCCAGAATGGTTGGACTAGTTTACATAGCTCTACCAGCAATGCACTAGTGTACCTATTTTCCCACATCTCCTCAAGTATTTGTCATTTTCCTTTTTTGTCATCTTAGCTAATTTGGTGAATATAAAGTGATACCTCAACGTTGTTTTAATTTGCATTTCTCTAATTACCAGTGATTTAGAGCATTTTTATATGACTATTGATAGCTTTGATTTCTTCCTCTGAAAACTGCTTCTTCATATCCCTTGGCCATTTATAAATTAGGAAATGGTCTTATTCTTATAAATTTGGTTTAGTTCTTTACACATTTGAGAAATAAGACCTTTATCAGAGAAATTTACCACAAAGATATTTCCCTGGTTTCTTGCTTCTCTTCTTATTTTAGCTGCATTGGTTTTGTTCATGCAAAAACTTTTCAACTTTACATAATCAAAATTTTCCATTTTACCTCCCATAAAACTCTCTATCCCTTTCTTGGTCTTGAATTCTTCCCCTGTCCTCCTATCCAGATATGCTACACTAATTTGCTTATATCAACCTTTATTTCTGAATCACATGCCCATTTTGAGTTTATCTTGGTGAATGGTATAAGATGTTGGTCTATGCCTGGTTTCTGCCAGACCACTTTCCAGTTTTCCCAGTAGTTTTTGTCAAACCATGAATTCTATAAATTTCTTATAACCTTGAGTATATTACTTTGAGTCCAGTCCAAAATGAGTACCTCATCATGCCAGTCAAGACTAGATTTGAATGTCCTGTGAATTTGTAAATAGCACTTTACTATTTTTAGTGGTAAATATATTTCAGATTTGTAGAAGGGTAATTCTTGAAAAACTGGTCAGACATTATTTTGGTCCTCCAATATTGAGGAAAAACATCAAGTTCCTCCTCATACAGTAGTCATACTTTTGAAAATAATATCTGAGATTATATCTAGTTCTGAGATTTTTATTTGGGGGGGGGTGTCACAATATGTGTTGTTGTCATTGGGTGAGGCGTTTTCTTCATGAAGAAAAATTCTACCAATGTAGACCAGCAGCTCCTCTATGGCTTATAGTTTCAGTTGTTTGGGGAAATGGGAAGTCAACTGACTTACTCAAGGGAACGTGGGTCTTCCTAAGAAGGCCCACTCCCTATCCACTATGTCTCATTGTCTCCCATTTAACATTTAACACAACTTGACTCATTTCTTGAAGAGTCCTATTGACTGAATGGGCGTTACCTCACTCTAAATGAGTACATGAAAAGGCCTTAGTCTAAAAGGGTCAGGGTCTCCCATTGCATCCTGGGTCATCTCCAGTCATCTTGATGAATATCTTGTCACTGGACCCAGATGGCTCTGGAGGAGAAAGTGAGGCTGGTGACCTTGCACAGCCCTCCCTCACTCAAATCAAAGTCAACTGCAAGTCATGTCATCATTTCTCTGATACCATGGTCCTCTTTGAAAATGAAGGACAAACACAACAACAACACAACACTAAGCACCTAACGACCATTGGCTAATAATAAACTAAATAAGGGCTCCTATGAGGAACCAAGTTTGTCACTCAATCAATTTCTTGTTGGATTAAGAATCAAAGGGACTCTTCCTAAGCTTACACTTTGGGGAAAATCTCCAGACAGAAGGCTGTCTGTTACTTCACCCCCAATATCTCAATCTTGTGGGATGATTCCCAGCACAATTTCTTTTATTTTTCTTACTGACCTAATTACTCTAAAGCAGGATTAAGTATATCTTTGTTGTATCTTTAAGATATCTTACACTTTGACTCTGTGCTCTAAGTGAAATTCCAGGTTCTGAATAGACCAGTAAGCATTCAATATCTATATTATATTCATTCTATTCTGTACCAAAGTATGCAAAGAAATGGGAAAATCCTCCTATATTGTTATTTTATGTCATGTGTACATATTGTTGTTAGTAGGAAAAATACTTATATTTGTTTCTATTCTATAGCCTCCTCCACAGATATATGATAAACAGCTGGATGAAAGAGAACATACCATTGAAGAATGGAAAGGTAAATATGTTGACAAAGTAAAGTAAAAGTCTTTTTTTTTGTTGTTTTGTTAAAAATCAGAATGTGACATCTCTAAAAACTCAGAAAATACACTGAAACATTTCCTACTTGATGTAACAATAATTATCATTTAAATTGTCTAATACTATCCAATCTAATGTTCTCTAAATCTTCAACAGTTCTTACATTCTAAAGTTAATGCTGCCCTTCTACAGGGAAGAGCAAGATACAACAAGAAGCAAATATTTATTAATTACCTACTATATGCAAGGCACTGTGATGAAATAAATAACAGTCCCTCCCCTCAAGGAACTTATATTTGACTAGGTGGTACAATCTAAAAATAGATAAAGAAAGACAAGCTATTTTAGAAGTGGTCAGAGCTTGACCTGAGCTTTGAAGGAAGCTCATGTTTCTCTGAAGTAGGGATGCCAAGGGAATGCAAGCCAGGTATGATCAGTCAGTTGTTAGTTAACAAGCATTTGCTACTCTATTCCAGGCACTGTGCTAAGTACTGACTGGGGATGCAAAGCAGGGAAAAGTTGCTGCCCTCAAGGAGCTTACAGTGCAATGGAGGGTATAACATGCCAACAACTAGGTACACATGAGGTATATATGGTGTAGATCTTCTAAGAAGATTGAGCTGAGTCTTGATGGAGTCTAGGGACTGGAGACAAGGAAGGACAACATTCCAGGCAAGGGTACAGCTAGTAAAAAAGCATGGATTTGGGCTATGGAATGCTATCTTCTGGCTTTTTTCTCTCTTCTATATTGTGAGTTTCTAATGGATTTGGAGAACTTTTTCAGTCTTCAGGACCCATCAAAACTCCACAACTACCTAAGTTGTAAGAACTTGAATTAGTTGTTAAATTGAAGGTGCTTGTTATAGAAATTTTCAACACAATTAAAGTCCAGTCATCATCACAACCGATCTTGTGCTCTCTACAAAATGAATAAATAGAAAACAAATAAACAAAAATCTGATGTAGTCATCACAGCTTTCAACATCTCCTATTTTTGATGCCAAACTCATCTACTGGTGATACTTCTTTCCTCACCCTCACTTTACTTTTTACTTATTCTACTCTTCTTTTGCTGTCCATTGTTGTTATTGTTGTGTTTGTCCTTCCTTTTTGAAGAGGACATGACATCAGGGAAATGATTACATGACTTGCAGTTGACTTTGACTTGAGTAAGGGAGGGCTATGTGGTGATTTGGTAAGAGAAAGAAAGTGCCACCACCCACTCTACCTCCACCACATGAGTTTCAAGTTTTATTATTGCTATAAATAAAATGCTTTATGCTGGATTTAAAAAAAAAGGTAGGAAAGGGCCAGATTGTAAAAAGTGTTAAATGCCAGATGGAGGAGTTTATATGCACATGTAATCATAAGTGATATGTTGTGGAGAAATTTATTTTGAGGAGAAATCTTAGATTAAAACTACTTCTGTCAATACAAAAAATGCATCTAGGGTCTGAATAGAATGTGGTCTGTGGAAAGAACCCACATAAATTAAGAATTAGTAAATTTTAATTTAAAATTTAGCTAAACTTTTTGATTACCTACTTCAAACATTGTTGATTTGGTAGGAATGGTTAATGGATTGAGGACTATATAGTCAAGAATGAGTTAAGCACCTTATGAGTTCTTATAAGTTCATAGAATTTAGGTATCTCCCATTTTCTTTTAAACACTATTGCCTAGGAGCTTATTTAAGAATATGAAGAAATTCAGATTCATGGATATGATGGATCAGTTGAATATAACTGAAAAAGTTGAAGAGTTTACATTTGATTTGATGAGATATATACAGGTTCTTTCATAGATAGATTTGCTAAAAAGGAGAAGTCGATAGAAAGCAAGCCTGTACAGGATTGGTTTGCCTGAGAACTCCATCTCATCGTCCAATTTTCTTCTGAGTTTACGTGCCTCCTTTTAAGTTATGTTGTCAGGTCCAAGGGAGATCACTTTATCTTTTCTTCTCAAGAAAGTAGGGTCTGATGGGCAGGACTGTTCATCGGTGTTTGCTCATCAGAGGCAAAAGAGAGTTTGGAGAAGTCTCTTTAGCTGGTCAGATTGCTGAGAAGTGAGAGGTTGCTGATGAAGCCTGACTCCAGGCTGGTCCATCCAGACTTGTTGCTGAACGTTGAGCTCTGAGACCCCCATTTTGTTTCTCCTACTAATGAAGAACACCCAGGAAAGTAATAGAATGTTCTTTTATTATTTGAAAGATTATCTTAGCAGATGAATTTAGGGTGGACTAGAAGAAATTAGAAATGAGATGGTCTGCAAACAGCTGATTATGGAAATGTAGAATTGGCAAGACTAGATAGAGGGAATAGAGAGAAGTGATGATCCCAATAATGGGCAAATTTGGTATCATTTTGGGAATTGTTGTTTCCAGTTTTGTCAAGATGTACATGGAGGTGTTCTGTAGACATCTGGAGATATGTTGACTGAGATAAAGAGAAGGTGAGGTCAGAGACGGAGTTTGGGAGGACACATGGATATTGAAACTATAAGGCTTTTCTCTTCATAGAAGAAGATACCTTTCCTCTCTGTGCCAGTATCTACTCCCTGCAGTTGCTGAACACAGAATCTCAGAATTCCAAAAGACTTCAAATGGCATCTAATCCAATCCTCTACAACCTCTATGGGTCAGATAACATGTTTCTATCTTCATGATATATTCCCTGACACTCTAGATATATGTAATCTCTTTTTTCTTTTGAAGGCTCAACATTTAAACATTCTTCTTTGCATTATTTTCTTAGGTAAGTCCTCTGTGGAATATTTATGTGAAACTATGGAGGATGTATGTAAATTAAGATTTACTCAGAATGAGGGGATATGAAAGGGTTTCAGTTTATATTGGCAGTGGAAGTATTTGAATTGAAGAAATCACAAATTATTATTAGTGTATTTGTCTTATTTTCCTCCTCCAAGCTCCTTGAGGTCAGGGATCATAGCTTATTCTTGATATTAACCACAAATCGCCAGGTTAAGTGCCTTGCACATAATAGACTCTCAATAAATAATAATTCAGTGAATTGAGTGAATGAGTTAATGTTGAAAAAAAAGGCCAAAGATTGATCACTCTTAAAGAGATATTTATAGTAAGGGTATGTGCCAGAATAAATAAGCTCAGCAGGGCTGGTAAAGTATAGGAAGAAAGTGATAAAATAGTACAAAAAGAAATGCTGTTCAATTTTAATTTTACTTCCATCATACACCAAAGTGTCATTTGTTGTTGAATAATGAATTTCTCTGAAGCTGAACCAAAAAGCAATTACCCTGACAATTATTTCTTGCAGAGCTGATCTATAAGGAAGTAATGAATTCTGAAGAAAAGACTAAAAATGGAGTAGTAAAAGGACAACCTTCTCCTTCAGGTACTCAGGCCCAGTGTATAATTAATTGTTTTGTATGTTGTCTGCCATGGGCAAGTGCTTGTGAAAAACAGGATTCATAGTACCTCAACTAACTGGACTCATTATGATGGTGCCCTCATAATTATTTTAATTGGGTTGTTTACTTTTTTCATTGGGTTCTAATGTTTAAAAAAAAAACCTAACAATTTGAATAGACATTTTAAGACCTTTCAAGGTCACCTACTACCTCTCTAAAATCATATTATATTACATGTGTTATATAAAATGTATATTTTATATATAATTATAATAGAATTGTGTTATGATTACTTATGTAACAACTCCTATAAGCTACCTCCCCCATTCAGCACTTACAGGTTATAGGTTTAAGTCCCCAGAGGGGTAACTATTACCTAGTTTGGGTAGGTGTGTCTGTATTCCTGAAATTATTGCTTATAAGCCTCACCTAGTGAGTTTACTTTTTACCGATAGACACATTTATTTTCCAAAGCAAAAGCATTTGCTCAAAAGTCATAGTAAGATTAGTATCCACAAAATATCCCTCTACATACTTCCCTTTCCTCAGTAACCTGGGAAGCCCTCTTCCCAAAACACAGCATCCATAGGATAAATGATCATAAACTCAGAGTACAATGGTGGTAGGACCACATGTAGGGAACATATGTGACTGAGATAACATGCCCTAATATCTACAGGGCTCCAATATCTTTTCTTATTGAGTCCTTTCCACCAGGCACATTGTCTTGGCTCCACAGTTGGGCTTATTGGTCTGTACCTCTTCATATCCATAGTTTGATTATTAATTATCACAGCTAGTTCTCTCTTTAATCGATATAGTCAGCTGTTTTCTTGCTACCAGAAGCTGCCTCCTACATGGAACTCTGTTCCTCAGTGTGTCTATATCTCCATAGAGTATGTGTCTTCTCCTTGCCGGATGAATCTCAATTGTGTCTCAAGCTCTCTCAAACTTTTGAACTGTCTTTAGGGTTTAGGAGGCTTAGATTCTAGAAAGGCCTTCAAGGTCATGCCCATTCTTTAGCCAGCTGCACTTTCAGTTCAATCACAGAACTCTTTCATACTTCATAAAGTTATTGCAGGGTGTAGACAGACCTTTGCACTTCGTTAGCATATTGATGCCTTATTAGTTCTGTTATCTGTCCCTCACTTTATATGATTACATCAGTCATGGGCAGGAAGGGACCAACCCCTGCTCTTCACTACATTTATGACAAATGCTATATTATATGTTGGATAGATGGCCAAATGTTTCCTCAAGTTACCACTTTCTTAAAGTGAGTGTTATTTAAACCAGCTATGAAGTGTTGAGTCATAGGAAGGGAGATGTATGCTCCCCAAATGTATTCATCACCGTGTGAGAGGAGAAGGCGGCCAAGGTGAAGAAGGATTCGTTATTTGGGGGAGGGGCTCTAGAAACTCTTCTTTGAAGATGTCACTGCAGAGCCTTTTGGAAGACATTTGTAAGCATTTGGAGAAATCTGGCCTGACCATCCACATGGGAAAGATAAAGAAGATCAAGAATGTCCATTTCCCAGATTGCAACAGATTATCAGGGAACAATGACAGTCAAAGACAAAACTTCAGAATCCTCGGATTTTAGATTTAGGAGGGAGAATAGAGATGATCTAGTCATAAACTCATAGGTCATAGATCTAGAGCTGGCAGGGACCCCAGAGAACATCTAGTCAACGTCTATTTTGAGTTGAGGGAACAGACTCGGGTAGAGGCACTTCAGTGGATTACTCAGTCACACAGCGTCAGAGGCAAAATTCGATCCAAGATTCTCTGACTCCAGAGTCAAAGGGTCATCGTTCCAGAGCTAGAAGGGTCCTCAGAAGCCATCTGGTGTTACCCACCTCACTGAGTGGATGGACAAACTAAATTCAGCCCAGGATGGTTTAGTGACTTATCCAATGAAGTATGCCTGAATCCTCTGACTCCTGGTCACTGGTTCTGGATTTAACACTAAACTCCTATTCTTTCCACCATTCTCAACAACCTGATTCATCATTATTATTTTACAAATGAGGAAGGAAAGAACAAGAGAAAAGAAATTACTCATCCGTGGTCACATAGTAAATGAAAGTGCTAACATTCAAATTCAGGTTTTCTAACCCCAAAACTCATTTTCTTTCTACTCCTTCATGCTTCTCTGACCCCAGAGATATAAGTTCAAACAGTTAAGCATTGTTTCCAGAGGACATGATGATTATATCTGGATTTTGCTCTGGTTTTTAAATGTGACTAGGAAAAACTTAATGTACCTCTGCCAGGTAGTAGATGGTTCTGAGATTTATGGGTAAAATGACTGTGTATTCTGAAAAAAAGTCAACCTAAATAAATTGTGTTTCTCTCACTATCAGACTTCACTTGTATAATGATTTACTTGTAAATGACAGCATAGCTACTTGTTTTCTGAATTGATTTAGAATAATTACCCATTGTAATTCAAATTATAGAAAGAGAATTTGTTTTTTAACACTATTTCAACCTAAAAAGAAAAAAAATCCTCACTTAATGCAAGACATTTGCTCCTTTTTTGCTCACACCCTTTTTATTTCATTGTCTTAATCAAGTTCATTCAAGTGGAATAACATTTTATTTCTTCCTGAAATAATGGATTTTTCAACATAATTATGAATTTCCAGTTCAGAAACTTATATAAGTAGTATATTACCTTATATCTAATGCATTCCTTTTTCTATAATGTTGAACATGATCAGAATCTGTAGCTGGATAACCTGACCAAATTTGTAATTAATTTTACTAAGTAAAATAAAAATTCTTATGTTCTTACTTGATGCTATAAAATAGAGAAAAGAGGCTTCAGCCACTCAAACTGTGTTCCTGAAGAACTCTGTGTTCAATGAGTCCACCTTAGGAGTACTGAGTATTTGGTAGGCCTTTTTCAGCTGTTTACTCAAATGAGAGATATTCTGCTTTTGAGTAGTTGCTTCATCTGAAGTTCCAGAATGCAAGTCTTCAGTTTTTGGATACACATAAGCAAGTTTGGTTTAAAGCCTCCTGGCAGAATTGTATGCATATACTAGATGTGACATGTTTGAATCCGGTGAGCTTTTTGTTCTGGTTTGAGAGGCCCCAGAATGTTTAATAACAGTCAGTTGAAATGTGTAGGCTGTTGGTTTCCTTGTGGATGGTAAGGAGTAGTTCTAGACTTTTTAAAATGTTCAGTCACAAATAATAAATTATATTTTTCTAACTTCTTCTAGATATAGAAAGTCAATACAAATTCCAAAGACTTGCTGTAATATATTACATTCACCAAACATGAAGCATAAATTGTTAATGGTTTTCTTTGTACACATCTAGCACAAGTTTCACACTTTTTGGTGACATCTGTAACCATATTGGGTCAGTAAAATCTGTTGTTTTGGTTTTTTTTTTAACTAGCCCTAGAGTACTTCTCGATCTAGCCAAACTCATTATTTCAGATATGCATGGCAGTTGGGTGGGTAAACTCCCTGTAGCACTGGCTGCTTACTCATTCTGTGTAAGTCTCAGCCACAGTCTGATATGATACTCCATTCTGCAACTATAATTTCTGCCATTATCTTAGCAGTAAGGTGCCTTCTGCTAACTAGAACTTAAGGGTTTTGGGATCATTTCCTGGCTCTTTGGTTTGTATCACTTGGTTCATTAGTCATCTGGAGATAATGAGAACCAAGGATGATTAAATCAATGAGAAAAAGGTTTACATATGCATTTGACAAACTGGTGGAAATCCCAAGCCTTAAGCTGTGTTTCCACTTGGTTGCATTCTAACTCCTTGGATGTCACAGATTGCTCTCCCACCTTCCAGTACCATTACACCGCCAGTGTCTGGTAACATTATGGACGAGTAATCTGCATCCACATTTATCTTCCTAAACCTGTAGTATAATTTGCTAATGGTGGTACCCATTTCTGGCAAGTAGCATCCAACTTGGCACTGGTCAAAATAAATCAAGAGATAAATCAGTTCATATTTGTAGTTTTTTATTCCAAGAACTTTTCAGTGGTAGCCCACTTCAAAGCCAAGAACTCAAGTTTGTGGATAGGGTAATGAGTCTCACTGTCAGTAAACCTTCTGCTGGTGGATGCAATTGGTCTTTGATGATCACTTTTCAGTACAGGACAGCTCCCAAACATTCCAGGCTGGCATCTATGTGGAGAACAAAAGGCTTCTGTGGGTTTGTATAAGCCAGTGTTGATGTTTGAATAAGACAGTTACTTAAGTCCTTGAAGGCTTTCTTACATTAATCTATATACGTCCAAAATGTTTTGCAGGTTTTAAATCAATTTTGTCTTTTCCACCTTTCTGGTATTGAGTCTTTTCAATCGTATATGTATGAGTGAAGTAATTCAATAGTTTAGCAATAGCAATAAATTCTTAACAAATTTATACTACCAAATCCCAGCAGAGTTCTTAAGTTTCTAAGATTTTGTAAGATTAAGAAGTATTTATACTTTCTCTGGATCCATGCTCACACCTTGTTGGGATATAATACATGATATATATGTCTCACATGCTTAACAGAAAATCTACAGAATTGACACTCATCAATGTACAACTTCAGACCAGCTTCCTCTAGCTGATACAACACTTTCATCAATCTCTCCTTGTGTTCTTACATTATCAGAGAGAATTATTTCATCAAGGTACACAAATGTTTCCACATTGTTTATGTCTCCAATTTACTTTTTCCACTGGCCTTTGGCAAGAGTACTGCCAAGCTGCTTTAAGGCATCGACTAAGACATAAAATCCAGCTAGAGAGATGACAGAAATCTTGTTTTTGTCTTCCTCAGACATAAGACTATGCTAGTATCCACTACACAAGCCCGATACTGAGAACCATTGGCTGCCAAGCTGACAATCCAGTACATATTGAACCCATGGCATAGTGTCCATTCATTTCTTTTGTTTAAACTCTCTTAGCCTACCCACACTCATACCTTCCCATTGTTCTTTAGGACCACCACTATGAATGATGAATACCTTTTAATACTAACTTCAATGTCAGCACTGATTGTTACCAATTCCAAACTTTTCAAAATTTTAACAGGACACTGCAAACAAGAAGCTGGTAAATTAGATTTTGAGCTCTTTGAGGGCAGGGACTGGTTTTACAGTACTTTGTGTTCCCAGTGCTTAGAATATTGCCTAACACATAATAGGCACTTAATAAACACTCCTTGACTTGACCTGACTAGAACACTTTGATAATCCACGTAGACTAAGCTGAGGCTTACAAGAGGAGAGAGCCAAGAGGTACCAGTGAATATCAAACATCACAGAAGCTCTGCCGATCTCTAGACTAGGACCAGAGGTATTTGACTTTGGTGACTCCCTAGTACCAAAAGAATAGAAGGATAGGTTGAGGCTGAAATGCAGTAAGTGGAAGATGCGTTCTCATTGTAGGAGTGAGATATGGAATATGCCACAGAATTCTGATCTTGCCCATTCCTGACCATTCAGAGAAAGCTCTAGGAGTATTTCTCTGTCTGGTAGAAGACCTTAGAAGTCACTTCAAAGAAATGATGTTATTGTCAATGATGAGGCTAATGGCTTTTGAGGGTACAGTCATATTTCTAAGTGTTTTATTCTGTCATTTCTGCGGGTCAGAATTTTCAAGTATGACTAGAAAAACTCCTTGAGTTGTTTCATCTCCCTTAATATTAATGGCTTACATGCACAGTCCCCTGAGCCTTTAACTTTCCCATGCAATATCCTTAAAATGTACTCATTCTTAAACTCTGTGTCTCTTCCTAATATTACTAGACCTGTAAGATTTTCAGTTGTAAATATATGACAGTACTTGACTGTTTCCTTTCCCACTTTTTGTAGAGATTGCACTTGTGCCATCATCAATAATAAAATATCAATGCAAGCAATAAATGTGTACTATCACAGTAAATAACACTCTATAATGAAAATGGTACCAATGACTTTTTCTATATGCCAACATATAGCAAATAATTATATATATGGTGGACATTAGAAACTTACTTATAAACACATAGCACAACAATAAAATTCAACAGTGGATAAATCACATAACAATATTTTCATGCCAGTGTTAGGTAGCATATGAAGCCAAGCTAGTCTGGATAAGCTCTTAACATCTCCACAAAATAAAAGACATAAAAATACTGAAAATAAACAAAGTTTACATGAAATATTCCCTGGGAAACGAGTCCAGGATCCAGTGTACTAAATTACATCTGTATGGAAAGCCACTGAAATTAGAAAAAGCTAAACAGAAAATTTAGGACCAAATGCCTTCATTTAGTGGAGTATGAATTGCTACCACTTAAAAAATTAGACTGAAAAATGTTTCCTTCAAAATTACCCTTTCAAAAAAATAAACACCCAACAAAGTCAGGCCAGAACTCTTTCTACTGCATTACATTGCCTCTAAGCAATACAGCAATATGCAACAGAAGTTGCAAAATAATTGATGGAAATAAACCCTAATCATTTTTCATCAAAATAAAAAAGAAGTCTTTGTTCAATGATTTTCATAGTGTTATATGTAATTACACAAAACTGGAAATTGCCCTGATTTCCAAGAATGGGGAAAGGTTCAGTAGTGTCACATTAGTTTAGTGGACTGCTATAATACAATGAGATTGCATATAAAAATACAAAGAAATCTGGAAAGACTTTTATGAAACAATTTGAAGAAAAAATAGAAAGACGAAGAATGGCATTCACATTGGATATATGAGCAAAATGAGAATGGACAAAGAATCCTGATGGACTTAGAGGTAACTGAAACTTATAGACTTAGTAACTGAAAAAGTCTTAATATAGTTTATTAATTTAAATATAAATAAGTATTATGACAGTATAGTCACTTGTACTAATCTTCACTATTGTTTCTATTAAAACAATTTTTAAAAGTTTAGAAGCAGTGATGGAACATGTTTACTGTTCAAGACTCAGCGTGCTAAATAAAGAGAGGCTTGTCAGAAGAAGGTTGACCACTAGATTATTAATTTTTTTATATGGCAAACAATGAAATTGATTTCTTCAGCCACTTTTATTCCAGTCATATTTATTCAGAAATAAAATATGGGAGAATATGCAGAATATGGGAAAAGGGGTACAGATGGTTCTAAGAATCGCAGATTAGATCAAATTCAGCTATATGCCTATTGAATTTCTTATTATAAATGCATCAGAAGATAGAAGGAAGAGGCCGCTAGGTGGCACAGTGAGTAGGGCACTGGCCCTGGAGTCAGGAGGACCTGAGTTTGAATCCGGCCTCAGACACTAAACACTTACTAGCTGTGTGACCTTGGGCAAGTCACTTAACCCCAATTGCGCTTGCTTCTCTCCTCTAAAAATAAAAAATAAAAAAAGAAGATACAAAGAATTTGATGCTAATTGGAGGGACAAAACAAACATTCTCAGGAAGGCAAAAAATGAATGGATAGATGTGGTTTTATTGCAGCAACAAGAAAAACCATTTCATGAGACAGTTGGTCATCTTGCCTTGTTCTGAGGATGATAAATGTTAGGAAACAAACAGGCCATTTTGAAGATAATTATAAGATTACATGCCGACATCTACAGAGGATAAAGGAGGGAAATTCTTTGAAGAATTCGATATGATTCCCCAAACTAAGTGGACATGATACATCCTTGGCTATTGTGACTTCAGGGCCAAAGGCAGGAATGTGGAAAGGCAGGGTAAAACATAATAGGAAATACAATTTGAAATACAGAAATTGAAGAGACCAAAGGCCTCAGAAGACATCGGCCTGTACATAATGAATACTTTCTGCAAGAAGAGTCAGAAAGCACTGAATGAATGTATTTTTAAAAATCACACTAAAAAGTGAAATTAGCCCTATCTTAATAGATAGAATGCAACTGGTTAATGACATTTGTTTTAGACCCCATTTTCTATGTATAGTTTAGATCATTAAATTAGTGTTAACTGGACTTCATTAGAGCAAGGCAAAAATCAACTCCAAGTTAGAAGAGTAAATTAAGAAGTCATTGCACACACTCACAGCAACCAATTGCATAAGATGTCAACTCAAAAAAATGGGAAATGGAAAAAAATAAAGACATTGATTCTGACATCGACACTTCTTAGAGAAATTTGATTAATATAGTCTCAGGAACAAAGAAGCCAAAAGGACTTTAGGAACTGTCTTAGTCGCCAAATGCACAATATCCTGTCCAGTTAGTAAGACATGATGGCCAAGGGCAACCCCAAGTTAGAGTTCAGCTTCATTTGTGAAACATTATGGAAGGAGGAGAATAACAGAGGTCTGCAAACAGCATGACCTCAACAATGCCGTACACCTGAAGGGAAATTAAGCCTCAGAGACTTCAGCAAGAAACCTAGCTAAACACAGTCATCCTGGAAGAATTGCTCTGATTCTTTCTGTCTCTCTTTCTTCACCATCCTCATCCTCTCCTCCCTCCCTCATCTCCTCCCTTCCCTTTCTTCTGTGATTGTTGTGATGATCCATAAACCTGTTTTGGAGGGCCTAGCAATTGTTGCTACAGGATGCCTCTATTCCATACATGTACTCTCCTCCTGCTTGTCACTTCCTCTCTCATATGGAACTTTGCATATGTAGCTCCTCCCCCAAGAGAGCTTTCTCATTAATCCCTGGAAGCTTTCAGGAAGGGCTGCATTTGCTAGAAACATTATACTTGCCTCAACAAAACCCCATCCTTCCCTATAAACCCCACGGTCCTCAAACGTTTTATGGCTGAGTTGTCCTAGGGCTGTGGTATAAGCCCATTGTTCTAGATTTAGAGGTGTCTGTTCTTAGCCTCTGTATGGGGATCATTGTGCAGCCTTGTTAAGACACTTAAAAGCCCAGTTTTCCCATATGCCAATGAAGAATGACCAAAGAAATCAAATTAGGGGTACCAACACAAAGGAGCGACATTGAATTCTTCCTACTCTCATAGTGCTTGTAGCCTTCTCTTGTCATCCCTGTCTCCTCACTTCTGTGATTTTACCCCTGAAGGTCTTTTTAATTCTCCTATCTCCGCTTGTGTGAGTTAAATGTGCCAAATAAAGAACTCTTGCATCCCTTGCTGGTCTGGCTCTTCTGAGAACCCCTTCTAAGTCCTTAAATATAAAGCAACAGGGACAAATGGGTTATTGCTTCTTGTTATGAACTTAAATACTTTCTAGTAAATGTTCCCATCCCATCTTCTTCAATAAGTTAATTACCATATTTGACCATATTTTGTTAACAATTTTCTTGATTAATCAATTTAATCTTTGTTAATCAATTTTCTTGAGGTTCTCAAAGTTACTAACAAATATTCTGATTTCTGCATTCCATGGAGTTCTTCTTTTTATAGTTGAATAGGATAAGAATTTCTTAAACACAGCGGATAAGTCAAAAGTAATGCTAAATTTGGAACATAGGGTTCCTGGTGGCTAGCCATACTACATGGGCAAGTCTGTCTAGATAAAAGTATACAAATAATCAAAAAGTATTCTATCTTTTCTTTCACCCATTCTTGTTACATAATCTCATTCTAGGATATGCACTTTTTTATAGGTGGGAAGGTATGGGAATAATATTTTGGGGGGGAGAATAGGAAACAATTATTTTGCAGCATCTTGTTGGACTAACCCACCACCTCCCTGGTGGCCTTTTATTAGAAAGTCCCAGTTCCTATTGAAAGAGAAATCAAATATAACAAACTTTGCAAGGACATAGTAAAGCACACAGTCCCATCTACTCTTTTAACAAGTATTTGTTGTCCCTGGATAAGGGACCTTGAAACTTTGGCTAAAAGAACTTCTTTCAAGAATTTGGTCACTTCTCCTTGCTCTTGCCCTTGAACATGGATATTTTCTTGTGATAGATCCTGTGAACTACATTCCAAATACTCCCTTTTCCTCCCTTGGCAGAGTTCCTTTCTTTGTCTATGCCTCTCTTTCCTGTGAAATGCTTTACTTCTGTATCTTAGATTTTTACAGAATGCAAATGATTGACTAAATACTCCAAGGAAGCCTGACAGGTTATTAAAACCAATTCTGTATACTAGGAACCTGGAGCTGCTATTTATTGAAAGTAGCCTGCCTTAGCATGCTAAAAAATGTTTTTGCCTTCAGTTTGGCCTCCTATCTTTGACCCACAGTCATTGGACCCCTGCTAATGGGTACACTTCTCCCAGGAGACCTCATTTCTCTTGTTTGAGAGAATTCCATGACAATTTGGTGTTAAAAGTGGGATGACTGTGATTCCCTCTGAGTTAGTGGAATGATTAGACACCAGACAGCTATAGTGTGCACAAGGTAGAATATTTACCTATATTCATAACCTCTCAAGATATTTAGTGTCCACCTCTAATTCACTGGGCACGAAAAGCCATTTTCCCCAAATTTCTTTTGTCTGAAGGAGATGAGAGTAAAATATATATAAAGGGTTTAAAAAGAGTGATGAGCTGTTTATAGGTTATGGCTTTACAGGAAGGCCATTTATTTCCTGGGGATTACCTTGGTCATAAACCATTGACCAAGGTTGGTGCTACCCATTTAGGCAGCCAAACCTACTGTCCAAGATTTCTTTTGGAGAAGATAGAACACAAGGGTCTTCTGCTCCCTTGTGCTCCAATGGGAAGGAGACTTTTTTGGTCAGGTAAACATCAGAGCTAGGACTAGCCTGAACTTCATGCTTCTTGATGTCAAGGAAAATCTTTGCTTAGTGAAATTAACAGAAGAAGCCATTTAGTTGGGCTACAAGAATGTGAATGATGGCTATAGAATGCATGATTGCGTGTGTAAGCTTAACCCTATCTTTTTTTTTGTTTGTTTTGGAGGGGGGAAGGCAGGGCAATTGATATTAAGCGACTTGCCCAAGGTCACACAGCTAGTGAGTGAGTCAAGTGTCTGAGGCTGGATTTGAACTCAGGTCCTCCTGACTCCAGAGCTGGTGCTCAAGCAACACACTGTACCACCTAGCTGCCCATGCTTAACCCCATCTTGAAGCAAAACACTTGTAAAGAACTGAAAGAGACCTATTGATAGCTCTCCTTGCAGTAAGAGTCCCTGGCAGTTAATGGTTCCTGCCCTATCCTGAGGATAACCTGGATCCTTTGCTATATTTCTTATGCAGCAAATTCTACTATCTGTATTTTTGTAAATATCGCCACTATAGATAGTGGCCAGTGGATATCCACAGTCTAGCTTGTGGATAGCCTAGACCAGATGGGAACCCAACAAAGCTACCATAGCCCAAGATTACCTCTTGCTTAGATATTTTCCTTTTGTCAGAAACTCCCTCTGAAAAGTCTAGTGAGGCTTCTTGAGATTCCAGATTTAGTCATGTTTGTGTTCATTTTCTTAGCACAGGTGCAGCAGTGAACAGCAGTGAGAGTCTCCCTCCATCCTCTTCTGTCAACGACATCTCCTCCATGTCCACCGACCAGACCCTGGCATCTGACACTGATAGTAGCTTGGAGACCTCGGCAGGACCACTTGGTTGTTGCAGGTGACTAGCCGCCTGCCTGCGAAACCCAGCGTTCTTCAGAAGATGAGGAAACTGAAAAGATGCACAACCGTGCGTGTGGGATGTGATAATTAAGAGAAAATGGGAAGGAAGAGAACAAAATCTAAAATTGAAACCAATCTTTCAGCTTGCTTCTTCTGCAGAGTTATGTATTGCAACTCAGCCCAAGTGTATATTTAACTTATAATCGCTCTGCTTTCTTCTTCTTCTTCTTCCAGTGATGCTTACTGCAGAAAACAAAATACACACACAGGCACACAGACACATACACACACACACACACACAATTTAAGAAGCCTTTTCCCATAAAATATACATGAATGGCTACCAAACCAGCAACCTGCGCCCACCCTTTCACTGGCATGGCAAGGTGTGCAGTGGCCCCTGCATGTGTGTCTGTCTTGCATCTACCTGCTCCTTTTGGCCTAGTCAGATGGATGTAGATACAGATCCACATGTGTCTCTATACACACAGCACGGCATTTACATAGAGATGATAGTCTTTAGCGCTGTCCAGATACAGTACATACTGTGTTACTCAGTGGTCCATTTCATGTGAACTCTTACTATGACATAAACCCATCTGTAATATCTTGCCAGCATATAAGCTGTTTAGTTTGTTAATTAAGTTGTATGTCTTATAAGAAGCTTTGTAAAAGGGGAAAAAATTGTGAGTGAGCGCTCTCAGATACTTAAAGATAATGTAGCATCCAAATTTGAGCTGATTAAAATGTTATCTGTATACCAGTTTGTAGAGAGGATATATGTGATGCCGTTTCATAGGGGGAACAATGTCATGGAGGTATGAAGATGGACCAGGCTGGAAAGGTGGGCAAGCATCATAGAGGGAAAGCACCCTAGAGAGAAGCCAAGGTCTTCCTCCTGTAGGGGACAGGTCTGCATCCCAGGGCATGAACATCTCAACTAGGATTAATAAGAGGATATTTTCTAGTGGTTAGTATCTACTGACTAATATGTGTGTCAGGAAGCTCCTGCTGAATTGGGATCATCAGTGCACACACGTTAGCAACAACATTGTCCATGAGAAAAAAAAATGGGTCTTCTTTGTGGCACTTCATTGTAGGAAGTTCTCTATTGCCAGTACTGATCCTTTTCTTAATGACTTCAGATCTTCTCTATTTTGTTATCCATGAATGAGCTCCAGTTAGTGATGTACCAAGCCGGGATTTCTATTTTAACAGAAACAACAAATAATCCTTGTCCCTTTGAGAATAACAAATTAAGGTGAAATCTGAGAAATGTAGCATGACCCCACAGATATGTGTGTGACAACTCCCAGAAAGATGTAAATGATTCTCCGTGAGCTGTTTTGCAATCCCCCTGCCACCTTTTTTCCCAACAGTTTTTATAATCTTGACCTATCAACCAAATAATGAAAGGCACAGCTGGTTGTGAATTTTTGTAATAAGGGTAAGCTTGTCTGCAGTAACTTAGCAAAGAAGTTACAGCTGCAAAATAGTTATAGCAATACAAATCCCTTTTAAAAGCCATGGAGTATCAGTGCCAGTGTTAAGCAACATCACCCTACATTAACTGTGTTTGTAAAGGTATTTAGAGGGACTCTGCAAAGTTTCCGAATGTCACGAAGGCAATAACAGTGAGGACTTCTTAGCAATAATAGGGACCAGTTACAGTCTTTCCTTTTTATTCATGTAGGTAAGGGAATCAACATAGTTACCCTGCACCTTGACTGTTTTGGTGCTCATTCGTGTGGTGATAGATTTATAATTAGAAGAAGTTATAAACTCTTGGGATAACCAAAAGACAGCTTAGCTAGGGTGACTTCCAAAAGCAATCATTTTAAGATGTGGAAAAACAATAGGAAATGAGAAAATCCACAAAACTGCCTTAAAAACAAATGGGGATAAAGAAGCTATCATTTTTCTCAAGCAATAGTCCACAGGGGTGTCCTTGCCCTTGAAATAACTTAACTGCCAATGGGCCTGACGGTATTTAAGAACAAATGACTAGGCTACAACCTTTCCTGCAGCTCAAAATGGTCTCAGAAGCTTCTGCTGCTGTCGTTCTGTGTTAGTGTAGCAAATATACTGAGAAGTACCCTCTCTTATGTTCCGTCTGCCCAACTCTACAATTTCCCCTTTCCTTTCCCCCTTCCTCCATCTCTTCTCCTTTTTGACCCATTTTCATGTTTAATACCCATGACGTGTGCATCCTGATTCTCTTAGCTTGACTTTTCTTTCATAAGATCCAATGTGAAGACTGTAAGTAGCTTTGGGAAGAGGAAGTGAGTCTCCAGAGAGACATCCATAGGCAATTCACAGTGGACCACTCAGGAAGTGTTAACCTGCTTTATACAATATGGTCATCTCTCCTGAGAGTGCAAAAGTGGTGATGGTTTTTTCACTCAGGTTAAAGCAAGTAGAACAAGAGTCTGCTCTTTCCTCTGCTAGCGCTCCCCATGCCCCCAGTGCCAATCAGGCTTCTCCTGCTTTGATGAGATCTGAAGCTGCTTGCCTCTAGACCTGTCTCCTCTGTGGAAGCACGACAATGTACCCAGAGTTGACATGTTTGTAAGACTGAAGCCGCCTATAGGGCTACCCCTACCCTTTAACTTCTGCTAGTTAATTTGGGTTAGACGATGTAGCACAATGGAATTAGAAATCTTCCTTCTCTCTCGGTTGACCGCCATTTGCTTCTGTCTATTTCAGTATCACCAAGATGTAATTTATTGTTATTCAGAGATTTGTGAGAAGAAGATATTCTATTTTATGCTTTACCAAATTCTCTGCTGCTTTACCTAAGAAACATCATTTCCCTTCTCCACATACCCATTACTTCAAAAGGAAGCTGTTCTCTTATTCTTGACACACTCATTGGTCCTGATGATATCAGACCACCTGAATGTATAACCAGAGAAGAAGGTCATAGCTGTGGTGGAAGTCTAGCCTTGAAACCTACAGTTGGCACAATGAAGAAAAAAACCAGCCTTCTTCTAGTGCCTTTAGAGGAATCTGTTCCGCTTTACTCCATTATGAAGTGGAGTCATACTTAAGAGTATTGCTGATACTTCCTGGAAGGGAGAAAAAGATGTAATGTCATAGGGAAGAGTTCAATTTTCATGATTGTCTGACAAACCCACTGCTTTAGTAACTTTTTGGGTATGTTATGCTTATGTAGTATGTGTAGCATTGTGCTAATATTTATGGGGTGAATCTTTGGCCTTGCATCACAATTTCCCCTTGTAGAAAGATGAGTTCATGATATTTATTAACCCTGCATCTTCAAGAATCTGATGTTTAAATTGGTCAAGATATTCTTCATTGTGTGAACAGGACATGGCCAACAACCATTAGGGAAGAATGACCAGATGTAAACGAGGCTGTTTATTTTAACATTTAGCCCATTTCTTATGTCAGAAGTAGAATAATGTTAGCTAGGGCTATGAATGTCACCTTTACATCTAAGTCAGAAAATGGCCCTGTGTATATGAAATACATGTATTCTATTTTGGCCTGTCAGGACAAACCTGGTTGTAAGTACTTTTTTATTTTATTTTGTGGGGTCAACTTAAATATTAGTTAAAATAGTTGGATTATTTATACTAAACACAATTAAGAACTGCTTTTAGCCACTTAAAAAACATATGGAAATTTAAATCTTAAAAGAGTTGAACTTTTTGATAGGAATGTTATTTGCTCTTTCTGAAAAGGATATTTTTCTCCACTTCAAGGACCAATTCAAATTGCACACACCAAGTGGGGGCTTTTTGTTTATAGTTATGTGGAGTCTGAAAAAAGAAAACTTCCTTCTTGGCCCACTGTAATTTTTCATTCAGGTAGATCAACATTGTCCTCTGATGTCATCCCACCAAGCAGGTAAAATCCTTTCTGGAAGAGAAGATACTTGCAATGTAAATAGCTGTACTGATTTTCTTTCCTGTAATTAAAACATAAGAATATACTCTTTCTTTTGGAGCCAAGCCAGAACCCAGACCTGGGTTCATTTCCTTGGCCAGTCATGTTCCATGGAAGTCCTCAATTTACACATAGAATACTGTATATTTAACCTCCTGGGTATATGGGACTTTCAGTCAGTATATCCTAATGGTAATAAAATTTTCACTTTGCCATGTCCCTATTATTACAACAAGACTAAACTTGAATCTGCCTGTAATGCCATATGATTGAACTTTAAAAATACATTCATAATGATTGAGAACTTTAATGTAGTGGTGTTGGGGGACAATATTTTAAACATATTAATTTCAAAGTTCTAGATCACCTCTGGAAATGAGAGGGGGAAATATGCTCAGCAGCATTGCAAGGTTTCAATTGTAAGACCTTGTTACTGTTAGACAGCATGTGAAAAAAAAAGAAATCCGTGTTGATGAAGGATTTAACCCTTTCTGTACTCTGTGTTTACTATTTTCAATACCTGTGGGCATCACATGAGGACCGGGTGGGATTTTGGTTTCTTCAACTCTTTGTATTTTGAGGTAAAAGTCAGGAGGAATTTGCTTCCCCTGACATCGAAAGCAAAAGCTTGCTGGGCTTGCCTTGTGAAGATTTTGTCTTTTTTTCCTATTTTTCATGACGTGCTAGCTCTGAAACCGGTCACTTTGTTTCATTTTGGCACCCAGCACTGAACATTTGAATTGTGCCTGTCAAGGTTCCCAGGAGGAAAATGAAGATTGAGGACAAGATGTATGGATGGCTTAGCAAGAGGAAGGGTGACCAGAACCTTAGAGAAACAGACGCTTTTCACTGTTGAGAGTGATATTTAAGCGTGACAGTTTTTTTCCTTCTTAATATAAACCAGGGTTTGACTGATTTCCTCAGCAGACAGGGGATAAAGTAGAAAACCAAACTGTATCATGGGAACAGTAGCCCCAGACAGCTTCTCTTTCTGCCCTAATGAATGGGTGAGACTTCTGTTGTCTGAGCCAGGATGGGGTGCAGCCTCTCAGGGACTTTTTGCCTAGGCCAGTAGCAGAAAGAGCTCAGGGTTGAGAGGCACTCAGAAAGGGGATGGACAATGGAGGCCTGCTGTGACCTGAGCCTGCTCCAAAAGCCCAATGTTCTTCCTCTCTTCTTTAAGGCTGTTTATAACTTCGGGTTTAGTTTGGGTCTTTTGAAAACATGTCGCCCTTGAAATAAAACTATGATGGATCATAGTTTTAAAGGATAAAGAGACTGGAGTAAATGCTAACCGCCTGCTCGTGGAGGTGGAGACAGAGGGGGAGGTGTGAAGGAAAAGCATTTTCCCTCAGTCTCTCTCGGAGAAACAGTTCAGCCCCATCTCCACAGAGTACTTTGAGTGGGCCGAGCAGCAAGCTGGGGAAGCTCAAGCTCCATCTACATTCCATTGTTAGCCTCTACATAGATTTGATTCAGAGCCCTCCTCTCTCCTGAGCCTTTCTTCCTCCTGCTTCCCCTTTCCCCCATCCCCCATCATGCTGTGATCTACTAGGAACCTTTTCTGTTGCCATCCTGTTCAAAGACTGGCATAGTCTCACCCACTCCCAGGGTAGGGAGAACACATTAGCTTCTGAGACCACGATTCCCATAATTCACAGACACATTTCCTATCTTTTCCCTGGCCCTCAGGAGAAGTCAGCCAGAACACCCAATTACATAAATAAGACATTTATATCACAATATATTCTCGTTATGTGTCTGCAAATGAGGAGAATGCCCTCATTTCTGTCTGGGAGGTAACAAGGAACTGATATATAAAATCAATCCTAAAAAAGGGAATTCATAGCTTTTAATGAGGAGAGTTAGGTGGGTGGAATGGTGTTAATTTTTATCAATTATAATCTTATCAATGATTAACCACCAGAATGATTTACATCATTCAGAAGAGGAGATGACAAAAGGAAAAAGTGCAGTCACAAGTGCAAGAAGCCATATTTTCCCAAACAGCCAATCTGTGCTCCACAAAGGTATTTACCAATAAAATAAATAGAATTCTGACTTGGTGACAAGGCCACAGATGCCATTAGCAAGGGGTTCCAGTTATTTCTTAGATTAAAACAAAAACAAAACAATCACTATTTTGGTAAACCCCATTGATAAGCTTTCACGTTGAATTTTGCTTTTTTTTAATTTTTTTACTTATTGAAGGGAATAATTTCTTTTCCCAGGCACAAACTTATTTTCTAACTTAGTCCATAGGTTTCTATAGCCTTAAGAAAATTAAAAATCCCAGGAAGGTAACAATTGAAGCTGAGAAGAGTTGGAGGCCTGTACCAAAGGTGGCAGATGTGAGGCAGTGGGCGGAGCGTACAACTTGGGGCCGCACAAGTACCTGGTTTCTAATCTTGCCTCTGACATCTGTGTGATCTTGGGCAAGCAATTCCATGGACCTTAGTCTTTCTAGATAAGGGAGCTGGATGAGATATTTGACATCCCTTGTAGGTCTGGTCTATACTCATGCCTGCCTCTATGACATTATGAATTCCCTTTCCACAGTTGGTGAAAATTTAGCCTGAATATTGCCTGACTGCTTGGTGCTCTCTGAGGGCTATTTAATGACTAAGGTAAAGCATCATTACTTGAGCACCCCAGAGCTGGGGGAACAACTTCTATAGAAAGCTTTCCTTGAAATGAAGCTTGGCCTAATACAAATATACTTTTACTTAGCACAAAAGATACATTCCTGAAAAATTGTATGTAAATCAGTTTTTAACAAATAAATCTAATTTAATATTCACAAAAGGGAACTGAATTATTTTGGAAAGTGAATAACCACCTAATTTATTTGTTCACTAAATCTGACTTTTCATATGTTGGGATTTGCCTAATTATAGGTTGTGTTATTTATAAGTACTGCAGTCCATGATCTTTAGGCACCATTTGAGAAAAGTTCTTCATTTTATAAGCCCTTCAATTAGCCACAGAGTGTTCAACTCAAAAAATCACATTAGAAATAGTTTAGCAGAAATAGAAATGGCCTTGAAGGTCAGATGTGGTTCTACTCCTCACCCTGATGTAACCTGTGACAAGCAATTTCACAGTGCTGAGGAATGCAGAGATTGAACTACATGAACTCTAGCTCTAAAATTCTTATCTTTCTTTAACTAGTATATCTTTTTTATTCAAAAATTGCAAATCTCCTAAAGTCTCTTTTTTTCTCTTAATAAGAGCTTTCACTCTTAATAAAAGCTAATAAGAGGGAGGGAGGGCCATATTATTTGCTTTCCAATCACCACCTATTATTTAGTTTATTTTCCAGAAAGATGACTGCAGAGAGTGGGGAGTAGGGCAGAAAAACTATAGCGAAAACATCTTTGCAAATAGCAGCTGGTTGAGTTGTCTTAGGATTTTATTTTGTCCAGACTGGTGACTTACTCTATTAGTGTTAGGGAGCCTTTGGACAAGAAATTCCCATTAGTCATGAAAATCTTCAGCTGTTGTGCAATTTAGGGTCTCAGAAAGTTTCCTGGGAAACAGGGGTAGTGACTTGCCCATAGCCAGTATGTATCGGAAGCAAGACTTGCACCCAGGTCATCCTGGCACAAAGTAAGCACTTAATAAATGCTATCTATCTAATCACCCATCCATCCATCCATCCATCCATCCATCCATCCATCCATCCATCCATCTATCTATCTATCTATCTATCTATCTATCTATCTATCTATCTATCTATCTATACCTTGAAGCTAGCTCCCTATTTACTACATCATGGCCCTGGTGCCTCTTTTAGGAAATAGTGGTGTACAAAGGTGCCCATGTTCTTGGCTCCATCGTGGTTCTAAAAATCTCTACCTATATCAGAGCAAGAAGGAGAAAGGGAGGAAGTGGAGCTGTCAAAGTTGGGGTTACAATTGTCTCCATTCAGCAATCCAAATGACAAGGAATACAAGAGTGGTTTATCTGTCACTCCAGTCTCTGGTTTTTCCAAGCTAGGTATTTAGAACTACGTTTGTAGACTTTTTTTTTTTATCTTTGAAAAATATATGTTAAAAGGAAGGATTTGCATTTCATTCGTTATTTTATCACTTATTTGAATCAGTAATGTGAATGGAATGAGTAGATTCTCAGTATTCTTTTTAAAACGATGGCATTTAGTTCCAAGAAATCTGCCGTTTTCAGGGTTTTTTTCTCTTTTCTAGGAGTATAAGCATGTTTACATTATCAGCACATTCATCAGACCCTCAAATGTTTGCCATGACCCTCTAGATAATGAAATAATTTCTATAATTGCAAATAAACAGTATGAATGTTTCCATCACTCCATCATTTGAAGTTTGTTTTGATACTTCTTTGAATCCTCTTCTGGCCAGAGGAATTTGAATGCTGGAAGGTGACCTGGATTTTAGTTTGGGGCCAGGAAGAGGGTGCACAGGCTCTAAACCAGGCATTGGTTCCAATGACTAATATGAAGACAGATAAATTGATAATTTATGAAATTATGAAATGGGGGCAGGCACACCATTCTTTGGCTCACCAGGAGAGACCATGAATGACAGAAGGAAATTGGGCAGCAATCACAACTTAATAATCACAGTAGGTGTGCAAGCAAATAGTACAGAATGTGGTGATAAATCGTTAAAAGCCGGGAGAAATACAGAGGCAGATAGAAGCTGGGGAATGGGGTGAGGGAGTGGAAAGAAGGCAGGTAGCTTGGGGAAGTGGATGGAGAGGCATAGAGTATCACTTACACAACCATGGTTTAGAGTTGGGAGTTCTCAACCCAATGGACCCTATGGAGATGGAAAAGGGCAGGGGATGGGCAGGTGGGGAGGAGTTTGAGGTCTCATTTTTATAGTTTTTTTTTTTTTACAGAGCAACCGCTCATTAACATACCCAAATCACCTCAAAGTTATCAATAAAACTTCACATCACAAAGTTATTAGCACTTTTTTGATGTTTTGCTGGCCTGGAACTGGGGAGGTCCAGAATTTGTCTGGATTTTACATATCATAGGACTTGACAGTAGCATCTAGATGGCTTCCTTTAATTTAGCAGCGATATCAGGATGTGAAGTTTGGTTAATATAGTATACAATTTGTAAATTATGCTCTTTTGATCTTTGGGATGGTTTGTACATGACTTCTAGGTTTCCCTTTGCCATCTTATTTCATGCTATTGTCCCCTATGTACTGGCTACTTATAAACTTACTATACTAACTAGAAGGGGGGAAAGGGAGGAGAAAAGGATATGGTGGTCAGGGAGACTAGAACAAGATATCATTTTAACCAAACACTCCTCCGTACTTTGCCACCCCCTCTCTTTTACCTTGATTCAGTAAGTTAGGGAGAGGGGTAGGGATAAGACCTGAGATTTCATTGGTTTGAGAAATGTCCAGATAAGGAACCATCCCCCTCTTCCCACCAATACAGGTGAGTACCTTCTCTGTGGCTTGGCCTAAGATGTCAGAAGTAGGACTTGAACCAGGCCTTCCTGGCTTTCTATCTACTGTTGTGTTGTCTCTCTAGTCAGAGCAGAATCCAAATATCATCTAAGAGGGCATTCATTTGTTTACCATTACCTATAGTATCAACTATGGTGCAATCCAGATTTAGGGTGAATCCCTGTAGTGGATTTGGAGTGAAAAGAGCTAAGTTTGAATCTCAACTTCGTTGCTTTTAACTTATGCAACCTTTGGAAAGTTGCTTAACCTACCTGTCCCTTAGTTTACTCATCTTTAAAATAAGGGAGTTTAATTAGATGATTTTCAAGGTAATATCCAGGAGAGTTTCCCAAGACTTCTAGAGTTTCTTCTATATTTCTAGACCTGGGCACCAGATTTTCTGCAACATTTGGGTGTTTCCTTTTCCAAACAAGAGGTAGACAAGCCATCATTATGGCTAGACAAGTTTGTATCTAGAAGCAAAAGAGTATATTAATGACAGAGTTTACTCAATACATGTTTATTGATTATGACAATGATTATATCTAAAATTTGTGAATTTTTTTCCTGAATCAATGTGTTTATCCATGTTAGAACTCTCACTATGGAAAATGCTTTCACTTATACAGAATAGCATATTAGTCAGATAACATATGTAAAGCACTTTGCAAACCTCAAAGTGCTATATAAATGCTAGTGTCATTAGCTAGCTATTTAAAATAGTCTGATGGGGGAGAGGGAAAAGAAAATACTTCTTGGTAAGTCGCCAAGCTCATAAATGTATTCCATCAAAGGCCTAAAATAGCACCAGATTGAATAATGATCAAGATATCCTAAGTCATATTACAGTAGTTTTTTTTTAAATCCAGTGCAAGGTTTCACAAAAAAAGATAGCCAGAAATCTGAAAACAATAGGAAAGAGGACCTGCTATTAAAAGCCAGTGGAAATGTAGACAAAATAAGCTAGAAACCTGACAGTGTTGACCAGAAATGTTCCAGAAATACTTAACCTCCAGTACTCTGTA
This sequence comes from Trichosurus vulpecula, assembly GCF_011100635.1. Classification (NCBI taxonomy): domain Eukaryota; kingdom Metazoa; phylum Chordata; class Mammalia; order Diprotodontia; family Phalangeridae; genus Trichosurus; species Trichosurus vulpecula. Next base: position 70,262,970 of record NC_050578.1, read on the forward strand.
GCCCGGAGCAGAATGAGTAGAGGATTCAGACAAACAAGTTCCAAAGTGGTTGGAAACTCTCAGCAATATGACTGCAGACTCAGGCCAGGAGCCAAAAAACAGCAGATCAAGACAGCCATGAGGTCGCTGGAAGCCCTAGAGGTTCAGGAGAGGTTTAAGCCTGAACATGAGCTCAGGTAATTGAAATCAGGACTAAATAGGGACCAAGAAAGAGAACAGAAAGGGGTGAAGGGAGCTCTGCTACCAACTACCTAATTCAGGAACTGAGACTAGAGATATTTGTAAACAGAAGAAGCAACCAAGACAAAGAAATATTATGGATCCAGAGAGGACCCAGAATCCAATTAAAGAAGAGACTAATTCCATGACAACTGGAAATAGAACCTGTGAGAATAAAAATGATTCTTTCATCTATGTCAAAAGCACTGGAAGAAGTGAAGCCAGAGACCAAAAAAATGATATTTTAAATGAAATGAGGAATCTAGACAGGTAAAAAAAATGGAAGGAGAATAAATAGCTTGGAACAGAGAGTGATAAACCTTACTCAAGTAATGTACTCTAAATCAAAGGGAATTAATGACTCTATGAGACAAACAATAATAAAAATCACAGGGGCAGCTAGGTGGCACAGTGAGTAGAGCACTGACCCTGGAATCACAGGACCTGAGTTCAAATCCGGCCTCAGACACTTAACACTTATTAGTTGTGTGAACTTGGGCAAGTCACTTAACCCCAATTACCTTGCCTTCCCCTCTCCAAAAAAAATCATTTATGCAGATTTGCAAAGTGCTTTATGTTAATCTCATTCTGTCCTCACAACAAACCGGCAACATAGATATCTCCATTTTATAGATGAGAAAACTGTGGTAGTCAGAAGTTAAATTAATTTCCTAAAGTCATAGCTAAGTAAGTGTCTGAAGCAGGACTTGAATCTGGATTTTCCTGACTCTAAATGCAATCCTTTAGCTCATTGTACCACTTGGTTGCCTCTGATATATGAGAACAAAATAAAAACTTTGAAAACAAAAAGAAAAAATTCAATATATCTATCAAAAACAGCTGACCAGGAAAAATATTCCAAGGGTAGTAATTTAAGAATTATCAGACTCCCTAAAAATTATGAACAAAAATAATTATCTTTGATACAATATTTCATGAAATTATAAATGAAAACTGACCAGACTAAAGGGCAAGATAAAAAATAGAATCTACTGATCACATTTCCAAGAGAAACCCTCAAAATGACAATTCCAAGGAATGTCATAGCTAAAATCCAGACCTCCTAGGTCAAATAAAAAACATTTAAACAGCCAGAAAAAAAGATTCAAGTGCCAAGAAGTCAGTTAGACTCACACAAGACTTGACAGTAACCATCTAAAGTAAAGGAAACCTTGGAATATAATATTCTAAAGGCAAAAGACAAAGGCTTATAAGCAAGAGTATCTTATCTTGCAAAATTGAGGATAATAGTATAAGGGAAAATGCACCTTTCATGAAATAGAAGACTTATTAGCATTCCTCATGAAAAAACCAGAGCTGACTATGAACTATAAAATATAAAAACAGTAGCTAAGAGAAATTTGAAAGATCCTATCTGAAGTGTTCATTCTAATGGGGGAGAAGAAATGACTTTAGTTTTAAAACTTTAATGTCTTCAAGGTCCACTGAGGGAATTAAATAACATAGACAGAGGATATGGGGTGGGTATATTCTGTTTTTACAATCCTAAAAGATGAAAGAAAAGTGGAGGGAAAAAGGAATATACCAGGAAATAAAAGCATAAGAAAAGGGTAAAACTTAAAATTTCTTAAAATCAGGATATGGAAGAAGATTATACAAACATGGAAGACAGGGTGGAGAAAATAGGAACACATGAACACACACACGAACGCAAACACACAGAAAGAGTTTGACATAGAAATATATTCAATTCAAAAGAGAAATACGCAGTGACAGGGAAAGGGGGTTTTAAGAAGAAGGGTAGTATCAGGGAAGGAATAAATACAAACAAATAAGCTTCACCTTTGAAGGGTGAATCAGGAAGTTTGTAATAGGATCAATACCTACCAGGATTCTCCTCTCTCTTCTCCTGCCACCCACAAGAGTTTAGATTAGTTCTTTCTCTAAAAGGCAAGAAGCTGTCACCAAAGACATGGGTAAAGATTTTTTTTTATCATCCTCCTATTTCGACTCCTAGGAAGGGGATGGATTTGGTGGGTAAGCCAAAAGTAAATAGTCAGATAGAATTTTGCTATGGTGCCAAGTTGGTTCTGTTGGATGGTCTCCAGGGATATGTCAGGTTGTTGTTTGAACTTCTTTTGCCACCTCCTCGGTTCTTTGGTTGTGAAAGCCCACTTACCCTCTGTTTCCTCCTTGGAAGAAATCATAATACATCATCAGGACACTAATGTAGAACAATTTGTGCAGAGTGTTGGAGAAGGCTGTTAGGGAGGGTAAGGAAAATGCTATTTCCAGCATTCCTTGGTTGTTGTTGACCATCCGACACTGCTAGCATAATAAAACTGAAAGCAAATTAGCCCAGCACATTCAGTGACTAGGAAGAGAGCCTCCAGTTTTTAAGGAGTATACAAGAGAGCAGAGAGGCTCCAGTAACAGCATACTTACAGTATAAGTAAAAGAGTGCCACTGGAGACCAGGGCCAAATGTGGCCACCCATGGACTGTTGTTGGGAGTATAGTCCCTAATCCAGAGATTTTGCTGTATCATGCTAAGATCAGAGCCAAATGAGAGCATGAGAGAGAAGGAGAACTGGGAACCCTCACTGGTGGGAAGAAAGCCCAGTGTTTATCCCATAATTTTCCTTTGGAGTATGATTTCTTCCAGAGAGGGTAAGTGGGCTTTCACCACTAAAGAACTGAGGCAGTGGTAAAAGAAGTTCAAATAACCTGACAAATCACTGGAGGCTGTCCCATTGCTAGGAAGTGGTCCAGTAGAGCTAATGTGGCTCTCTCCATAGTAGAATTCTATCTGCTTGGAATGATTTCTTATTTTTGCCGAGTAGGCTCAGCATACCTGGGAGGGTCAACACTTCCCAGGCCACTCATTCTGTTTCCAGCCTAGCAAATCAGACCAGTGTCACCACGTTGGCTACTATCTTCCCTCATATCCAGAGGGAGACAGCCCAGGATCCTGAACTGTGGGAATAGCAGTGTCCCACAAAACCACCAGACTTACTTCCGGACTAACCCCCACATTGAACTGCCAATTCCTTTCAGACCACTAGTCTGCTAGATCCCTCACAGCCATCGACTGGGAAGGCAACTCCTTTGGAAAAGGGGCCAGCCATCCTCATCAACTGCCAACCAATATAGTGGATAAGTGAAGCAACAAGGCATCCTAAGGAGAGATGGGAGGAGGCAAAGTGTTTCAGGCAAGTTAGATCACCATGGCCTTGACCACTTACTCCCCTCAGATGCTGATGGAGATAGCCCAGGACCCCAAACCCCAGAGCTTTGGAAATAGCAATGCTTCCAGTCCAGTACCTGCAACCATCATAGCAGAATGATTAACCCTGTGAGACTGCAGCCTGGAGGCACTTACAGGTACTATACCCACAGCTTCCAAAGAGCGCCTCCCCCCAAAGGAAGTTATTGCTGTTAAAGCCCTTGGCTTTAAAATGGTTCAACATCAGAAACTGTTATTTTATCAGTGAAAATGACACAAAAGAAGAATTACCATTTGTTTTTCTGCTGTACCTGAAGAACCACATGATTTTTCCATCTGATTTGTAGCTGAAACCTTCCTTATGTATTGTCTCTCCCATCAGAATGTGAGTTCTTTGAGATCTGGGATTGTCTTACTTTTGTAATGCTTGGCACATGGCAAGTGCTGAATGCAACATTCATTCATTCATAGACAGTGATGGAGATGAAAGACACCAAGCTATTTCATCAGCCCAACTCCTTTTAACTATCCTAAGTGGAAAGCAGATGACATCTGGTAGTTTATGATATACAAGGAAGTGAATATAGTTACCTTGCCCATCATGATCTCATCAATGCGGCAAACCAGGTAGCTTAGGCCCACAATGGGCACTGTGGGGTCATCCACCTCACTAATGCTTTTTTCTAAATCCCTGGGGCTAAGATTATTCAAAATCAGTTCACTTTCATCAGAGAAAATGTCTAGTATGTCTTTACTTTCATTTTTCAGGGCAGCCTGCCCAAATCTCCCTCATACTGCCACAATCTGGTAGGCAAAGAGATGAAAAGGGCTTCCTTTTCTAAGGGTGTTGGTATACAGCAGTACACTAAAGATATGATGTCATGAGGTTGACAGGGTGAAGCTATGGTGGCTGAGGGGTAAAGGGTAGAAGACCAACTCTAAGAAAATCCAGGGTCTAGACAACTCAAGAAAGTTTTGGGTTAAATACAGTGGGTGGGGAAAACTCAGATGAATTCAAGTGTAGACCAAAATAAGCTAAATCCAAAGAGGAAGCTCAGAGGCTTATGGGACATATGAGGGTTTGGAGAACTGCATCTGCCTTTTTTAAAGTGAGGCCCAGAATAGGCTACAGCTCAAAAAGATAGAAAATAAGTATCTAGGCAGTCTTTTCCCCTGTGCTTTTATGACCCTATGGGAGCCATGTTCTTGTAGGTCTCTGTACTTACAAGCTAGGCTGAGCAGCTAGAGTAAGTGACCATTTAATATCTAGAACTACAGATTCACTAAGGTGAATTTATACTCACTATGCCACTCTTGAAAAACAATTATTTGGATTACTGGGCCCCAGTAGCTAACTGAACTGATAATATAGTGTCATACAATTACTTTTTATCTATAATTGACCATTATGAATTGGTTGATACACACTGGCCTCTCTAACAAGATGGGCTAGGTACAGGAAGCCTCTATCATTAAATTGAAATGGTACAGTCAATATTGTACTCATCTAGATCCCTCAAGTCTTTGTGCCCTTCAAAAATAGGTGGTGAATATGCCAGAAACTGAGGCCATGCCAGTCTGCTAGCCCAAAGGGTCTCCACCCATAAGAAGCTGGTTCCTGAGGCATGTATTTTGCTTGGTTTGCAGATGGCTCTGACCACTACAGAAGAGACATAGACATTTTCAGTGGCAATTTACTCATTAATAGGAGATACCCTAGGGGAACAGGGGTCTTAGAAAGTCATTCCAGAGAGCTGAGTTGCAGGATGAATGACTGGCATGTAAGAGAGCTTTGAGAGACTAAGAAGAGACTCCCTCCCTCTACACTTAGTCAATAAACATTTATTAAGTGCCCACTACATATGAAGTACGTAAGGCACTGTGCTAAGCTCAAGAAATACAAAGAAAGGCATAAGACAGTGCTTGTCCTCAAGGACCTCACAATCTAATGGAAATATAACACATAAAAGGAAAGTGAAAAAGAGGGAGGTCAAGGAAGGGAGAAGGAAAGAGAGGGGTACCTGATGCAGGGACATGATGAAGTCCTATAGCCAGGAAGGGAAATGATTTGAAGAGGTACACATTTAAGAGTTGATTTCATGTTGCAGAATGTTGAGTTTCTGGAGATCATGAAGTCCAGGAAAATAGCTTTATGGGAAATGATGAGGCGAATTCCCAGAGAACCCTTCTTGTATGGTAAAGGATCAGGGAGAAGGCCTCCAATGTCTATTTTTCACTCTTTCCAATCAGAGACAGAGAAGAATCCCAGGGGCAGGAAGTGCTGAGGCGGACTGAGTTTCAGAGTTGTTTTCATTGTACAGGATGATAAGTTTCTGGAGATCATGAAGTCCAGAAAAGCAGCAATTTGGGAAATGATGAAATGAATACCCAAAGAATTCAGAGAATTTCTAAAGAACCCATTGATTCTTGGCCAGTGGCCATTGGTCTAGCCAAATGGTTTGGGACACGGAGAGAGCAGGAATAGATTATCAAAGACTTTCTCCTTTGGAGTCAGGACCAATGGAGGAATTTTGCTAATGTCTCCAACTGTATGGGATTTTTTGTGGGACATGTCAGCATCCGTAAGAAATATTACCTGCTTCTGGTTGAATCAAACAACCCAGTTGCATCTATTACAGAATAGTAGAGTTTGAGGAAGGGGTTCATTGTCAGCCTTGACATGAGGGTTATGATACCATATTATATGGGACGTCACCATAGTTAAGGAAGAGGGAGCTAGTCTTGCCCAGTTGGGCTCTTGTGCCAATCAGAAAACCTATGTAGCCCAAGTGGCACTCAACCCGTTCCCGCTGGAGAATTAAACCTATCTGGCTAACAATGACCCCAACTTCTAGGTTGGATGTTCTACCTCTGAGAAATCACATCTATGACGAATTGATACTACCCAAGCAATGGCTCTTCAGTCCCACAGTTCCTTGGATCCAGTCCAGGAAGACTCACCTAAGAAGAATGGGTTGCTTTTGTACATAATCCTAGTTGTCCATTTCCTGGCCCTTCCTTATTCTTTCCTGGTGTAGTTCCTTGGAGCCTGCAGGTAATTGCCCTTCAGTTGTCAGGTTTAATTTTCTATGGGATGATTCTGAAAATTTCTTTGCAGAAAGGGCTTGGGGAACCAAGGTATGATATTCTTGGGAGATTCATTATTTCTAATAGCATGGGGGAAAGAAAATTGTCACTGTGAAACATTGTGAAAGAGAGGATCTACCCTCAGTCTTAATAATAATCCTGACTCCCTCTGTATGGGTGATGAAGAGTTCTTATTTAGTTCCTGTCTTCTAAAGGGCAAAGATTTGGTTTTACCTCCCTGGCAGAGCTCCCAGGGGTGGTGAGCCCCAGTCTGGTGAGCAGGAAATACTGAGTGGTTGGTAACATAGGGACAGCCTTTGCATCAACTCAGTATGAAACAGGTTGCATGGAAGAGGTTTGTTGCTTGGTTGTTTCAGTTGTGTCTGACTCTCTGCGACCCCATCTGGGGATTTCTTGACAAAAATACTGGAGTGGTTTCCCATTTCCTTTTCTAGCTCATTTTACAGATGAGGAAACTGAGGCAAAGAGGGCTTAAGTGACTTGACCAGGTTCACAAAGCTAGTAAGTGTCTGAGGCTGGATTGGAAGTCATGTCTTCCCAACAACAGACTCAGCACTCTATTCACTGAGTCACCTAGCTTGGACTGAATTCGTTGTGGTTGTTTTGCTACTGGCCTTATAGGGAACAGATTATCAACTAATTTCCCTTCCACAGACTATGAAATTGCTTTAATTATGTACACTAGTGAGAATTGACAAAAAAAATTAATTGCACGTAACTTATCTAATATTATTGTGCTTAAGGACAAATAGAAATTAGAATAGTTATGTGTATCCTATTTGCCATAGTCAACCAGCTAAATAAAGGATAAACCTTTAGCCTACAAATGTAAAAAATTACTATGTAATCTCTAAGATACCTAAGCACAGAATATAAAAATAGGTACCATCTTTTTTCTTAACAAAGAATGTCATAGAATTGCATTGTTAAAATGTTATATTTTTCTAGAAAAGAATATTTTGGCCCGTGTTGATTCTAATTTTGAAAAATATTTGTTTACATAATTTCTGGTGTTTTCATATTCAAAGGTGTTTTTGCTTCAATATTTCCTTTCTAAAATGTAGCCTTTTGATATCCTGTCATGTTTCTCTTCAAATGTACAGTGTTCTGTCTCAGTACTAAATCCACAATGTAATAATGTATCGTATGGGTTTGAAATCAAAGGACGTATGAAGCATTCAAAGTCTAGTATTTGAAAAAGGATACACTGTATTTTGTGTTTTCTTACAAGCACTATATTTTGTAAGTTTACTTGTAGAGCTGCCTGGGTGTAGAGTTGTTGGGCCACAATGAGCCTGGGCTCTGTTCTGAACCCATTTCCTTGTTGGGATGTTGGGGGTGACTCTTCACTGGGCTCTAAGATGCTTTGGCATGGCCCTCTGTGCTTGCTGGGTGCTGGTCTGGTTCCTCTATTAGGGCTGCTTGGCTACTGGTGCTGAGATGCCGGGCCAAGGGCATTATACTTTCTGGGCTCTAATCTGGTCCTGTTTTCTGCTATGCCTTTGGCAGATTGTGGGTTTGCTGACCTAGCGACCTACTTCAAGCTCTCCACCCTGGGCGTTGGTTTGGCCTTGTTTTCTGGTCTGTGTCTGGGTTTCGGTTTCTTCCTGCCTGGGCTTGTCTGTTCTAAATTTCCACATGATACTGACAGTCTTTTTATGCAGAACTCAACTAGATGGAGAAGTTTAGTTTTTATCATTGTTTAAAAACTTTCCAGGGGTGTTTGTGGAGAGATTTGGGCTCCATAGGCCCTAAGGTAGTTCTGTCTTCCCACATATCCTCATTTTAGCAATTCATCTATAACACTTAATTTCTATATGAAGTTAACTTCTTAATTTCCCAAGTTAACCACTTAACTTCTATAGGATTGTAATCTCCACTTTTTATTCCATCCATAACTCATTTTTGACATTACTAATTTAAATCAGATTGGAGTTATTCTTAACTACATACCTTTTTCTCAATTTAATTCTTTCTTTAAGCGTTTTTACTAACTTTGATCTTTGCTTTAACAGGTTGACGAATGGATTTGACACAGATTATTTAACAATGACTCCTACATTTGTAATGAGCCATTTCTTGGCTTTTACAATATACTCACTGTCATTTTTTGTCACATTGGGTGCTTGCTATGAGTAGTATCTATTGATTCTTTTCTTGAAGAAAGTACTAATGGTGTATAAGTGTAAAACTTCCACTTGGGAGTCTCTGGCTTTTCTCGTTCCTTATTTTTGATTCATATCTTTCAACACTGTTTTCTGCCATCTTCACCCATTACTTTTGCATTGGAGTATCAAAATGCATGTTGATTGAATTTGGATTTTACTGAGCTCAGGGTAGACTTCCTTTACCTCTTTAACAGATGTTTGTGTCTAACTGCCAATTATTTTCTTTTCTCTTTGTTTATGTGTTTTGCCTTCATTATGCCATTTAAAGGCATGCTGCCCAGGACCAGGCAGGAGATAATGCTGATGTACTCTGTCTTGGTCAGAGCATGTCTGGAGTATTTTGCTCAGTCCTGGTTTCCACATTTTAGGAGAAACATTGATAAACTGGAGGAGCAAGGAAGATAGTAAAGGACTCTGAATTCATGCCATATGAGTTTGGTTGGAACTGGGAATGTTTTGCCTGGAAAGAGAAGAGGACATTGAAAATGTAACTATTCTGGCATTTGGGGCCTAAACAACAGCACAGGAAGGCACCAGGAGAGATGGCCTGATTGCTGGTGAAAAGGCTTCCTTATTTTCTATCCCTCCTCCAACTTCTTGTGATGTGTGTCTATAGCCCTGCTGTTACCTGCTCCTGGGGCATCTTTTTCTTCCTCCAAATCTGGCAGAGATGTAGGCTGGCAGAACAAATGGGACAGGAAGGGGAAGAGAACAAGTGCCTACTATGTGCCAATGCTAAGTGCTTTCTACAAATGTGCTCCTTGTGACAATCCTATGAGATAGGTACTATTATTATTCTCATTTTACAGTTAAGGAAACTGAGGAAAACAGAGGTTAAGTGCCTTGCCCAGGGTCACACAGCTAGTAAATATCTAAAGCCACATTTGAACTCAGGGAACTGAGAAATTTGGGGACAATGGTTATTACAACACTGCAGAGTGAAAACATCCTTCACCCCAAAATGTTGGTATCTAAAGAAAGGCCTCAGCTGCCCTTCTGACCTCCTCCAAGTATGGCTTTGCAGAGTATAATCACTATTTTCAAGTATTTGAAGGTCTATTGGGGGTAGGTATTCAGGTATGACTGAGTTATTTAGCTCAGTTGGTGATGAGACAATTTTTAAAAATCACTACCCTTACTCCTGACTCTAGTTATCCATCTGCAGATTCTTTCATTGTTTACAAAAGGGTTCTTATGCAGAATGTTGTGTTCAGTTGAATAAGGTAGAGAGTAGTTAGGGGATGGCAACCAGGATAGTAGAGACATTGAGTCAAGGTCATTTTATCAATTGAAGGTACTAGGAAAGGATGTTTTAGCTTCAGGAAGAGAAGACTTGGTGGGGGGAGGCAAGGGTAGGTTGAGGTATGGTAATTATTTCCGAATAATCAGAAGGGATTTGACATATTCTGTTTGGTCTTGGTGGGTAAAGGTGTGGCCAATGTGTGACTTTATTTATCTCCTTTGCCTTTTACAAATAGGTCAGCAGCTCATATTCAAAATTGCCTTATTGCCTTGCACATAGGAAACGTTCAGTCAAATTCTGGTGTCTGATAATTTCTGGGGCTCCAAAGGTGTGATTATCATATCATTTGAACTAGCTGAGTTCTCCCCAACAACCTTCTCCACAAAAATCTAGAAAATGCGTCAGATTGAGTCTCAATTGGGAAAGTGAAGAAAAAATCACAAATCATTTTTCCAGCCCGGGCCTGCATGTGGAGACAGAGAGGTATGGGGACACTGGCGATGGGGTCTAGCCAGGGAAAGCTGGGGGGCTTTTCCAGTGCAGGGACTGTTAAGAGGTCTACAGGTGAGCACCGGAGCAATAACAAGACCTAGACTCACCCCAAGAAACTGGATCTGGTATAGGATGTAGAAACAGATACCAACAGATGCAGCCCTGTCACTATACCATTCTGGGTCACAAATCCAGGGCCAAATGAGGAAGAGACCTGAGTGTAGGGGTGGTATTCAGGGGTGGTGTCTGGGTACTGAGCAAGGAACAAGTTCAGAAGCAAACAGCAGATGTTTGGCTCTATTCCCCCAGAAACGCAGTGAGGTCTCAGCCCCAGCCTGAAGCCTGCAGTGGAATGATCAGGGCAGAAGTTGCAGACCAAAGGGGAGCCGCCAGTTCAGCAGAACCTTGAGAGCTTTCCAGATGGCTGACAGAGGCTAAGTCCAGCAGCAGTCTTCTGGAACTCCTACCAAGGGCAAGCCCAAAGTTATGTTGCTCAGACCAAACCCAGATCAATAACTTCCGGAATTCAGACTAGGAGAGCAATGGTCAGACTTCACTAAGGATTCTGGAATAATGCGATACTTAATACCCACAGAAAATAGCAGAAAGAACAAAGAAGACACATGCTTAGACATTCTCAACAAAAGTGCACAGAACCCGGTCTAAACAGAAAGCATGAAGACAGGAAGTAGGCTGGAAGAACAAGTAAATTAAAAAAAAAAATGAATCCTACTGTAAAGAGCTATTGTAGAGATAGTGATGCTCAAGACACAAATTCAAAAGAGAATGACTATAAAATATCCACAAAGTCTCAAAGGAAAACATAGCTTGTGCTGTATTCAGTGACAATTCTTGGAAAAGATGAAGCTAGAATTCTAAACATCAAATTCCCTTTTATCTGAAATAGTTAAAAGAGGGAAGAATATATACACAGCTGGGCAGAGAAATACATTTTATCAAATAGGGAAAAGGACAGAAAGGGGAGAATGGAAGGGGGAAGGAAATAAGAGGGATGGTAAATTAAGGAAGGAATTAATACTAAGCACACAAAGCTCTGACTAAGGAGGGTAGATTGAAAAGAGAAGTTTAAAAGAAAAGACATAAATATGAGAAGCTATTCTTGGGTGCTGGGCAAGGGAAAAAAAGGAAGAGGAACAGGGTAACAGAACTAGATTTCGCCAAACCTATAGTACACTGGTCCTGAGCTCACTCATTCTCTGTCACTTCACTTTTCTACTTTATAAAGAGGGGGCAGGAAATAACATAAAAAGTATCAGAATGAAGCAAAATGCACAATTAATGACCGTAACTATGGACATTAATGAGATCAGCTTGCCTATATAACAGAAGAAGATTAGAAAGCAGAATCCAAAAATATGTTATTTATAAGAAACATATGGGAAATGTAAAGATTCACAGACTGTTAAAATAAAGGCTAGAACAAATTCTATTATGATCTAGCTAAAATTAAAAAGGCAGAGGTAGCAATCATGATCTCAGACAAGGCAACAGAATTAAAATTAATTAATTAAAAGAGAATAAGGAACTACATTTTGCTCAAAAGGGTCATTTATAATAAATTTATATCAATTCTAAAAACATATGCACCAAATATTATATATCAATTAAATACACAAAGGAAAAATTAAATGAATTGTAAAGAAAAAGAGACAGTAAAATTATGAGTGGGGGACCTCATCTTTTCAGGCTTAGATAAATCTAACCAAAAAGCTTAATTAATAAGTGCAGAGAAGCTGAAGTATTAAAAACATCATTTACAATGTAATAAAAACTAAATTCAATAGGAGTCCACTGAAGAAACGATTAAATGTCATTGGAGACTAAATAATGTAATACTTGTGAATGAGTGGGTAAAAAAAACAAATCACAGAAACAATCAATAATTTCATTAAAGCTAATGGCAGCAATGAGACAATATGTGAAAATTTGGGGGACACAGCTAAAGCAGTCCTTAGGGGCTATTTTATATCTTTTTAATTTTTTAAAAATTATCATTTATTTATTTATTTAATATTTTTAGTTTTCAGTATTGATTTTCAAAAGAGTTTGAATTACAAATTTTCTCCCCATTTCTACCCTCCCCCCCACTCCAAGATGGCATATATTCTGATTGCCCTGTTCCCCAGTCAGCTCTCCTTTCTGTCACCCCACTCCCCCCCAACCCCTTTTCACTTACTTTCTTGTAGGGCAAGATAGAGTTCTATGCCCCATTGCCTGTATATCTCATTTTCTAGTTGCATGCAAAAACTTTTTTTTGAACACCTGCTTTTAAAACTTTGAGTTCCAAATTCTCTCCCCTCTTCCCTCCCCATCCACCCTCCCTAAGAAGGCCAGCAATTCAACATAGGCCACATGCAAATCATTATGTAAAACCCTTCCACAGTACTTATGTTGTGAAAGACTAACTATATTCTGCTCCTTCCTATCCTATCCCCCTTTATTCAATTTTCTCCCTTGACCCTGTCCATTTTCAAAAGTGTTTGATTTTGATTACCTCCTTCCTCTATCTGCCCTCCCTTCTATCATCCCCCCCCTTTTTTAATCTTCTTCCTCCTTCTTTCCTGTGGGGTAAGATACCCAATTGAGTGTGTATGTTATTCCCTCCTCAGGTCAAATCGATGAGAACAAGATTCACTCATTCCCCCTCACCTGCCCTCTCTTCCCTTCACAGAACTGCTTTTTCTTGCCACTTTTATGCAAGATAATTTACCCCATTCTATCTCTCCCTTTCTCTATCTCTCAATGTATTCCTCTCTCATCCCTTAATTTGATTTTATTTTTTTAGATATCATCCCTTCATATTCAACTCACCCTGTGCCCTCTGTCTCTCTAGATATGTATATTCCCTTTAGCTACCCTAGTACTGAAGTCTCATGAATTATGCACATCATCTTTCCATGTAGGAATGTAAAGAAAACAGTTCAATTTTAGTAAGTCCCTTACGATTTCTCTTCCTTGTTTACCTATTCATGCTTCTCTTGATTCTTGTGTTTGAAAGTTAAACTTTCTATTTGGCTCTGATCTTTTCACTGAGAAAACTTGCAAGTCCTCTATTTTCCTGAAAATCCATATTTTGCCTTGGAGCATGATACTCAGTTTTTCTGGGTAGGTGATTCTTGGTTTTAATCCTAGCTCCATTGACCTCCAGAAGATAGTATTCCAAGCCCTTCGATCCCTTAATGTAGAAGCTGGTAGATCTTGTATTATCCTGATTGTGTTTCCACAATAATCAAATTGTTTCTTTCTAGCTGCTTGCAGTATCTTCTCCTTGATCTGGGAGCTCTGGAATTTGGTGACAATATTCCTAGGAGTTTTCCTTTTGGGATCTTTGTCAGGAGGCAATCGGTGGATTCTTTCAATTTCTATTTTACCCTCTGGCTCTAGAATATCAGGGCAGTTCTCCTTGATAATTTCTTGAAAGATGACATCTAGGATCTTTTTTTTATTGTGGCTTTCAGGTAGTCCAGTAATTTTTAAATTATCTCTCCTGGATCTATTTTCCAGGTCAGTGGTTTTTCCAAGGAGATATTTGACATTGTCTTCCATTTTTTAATTCCTTTGGTTCTGTTTTATAATATCTTGATTTCTCATCAAGTCACTAGCTTCCACTTGCTCCAATCTAATTTTAAGGTAGTATTTTCCTCAGTGGTCTTTTGGACTTCCTTTTTCGTTTGGCTAATTCTGCCTTTCAAGGCATTCTTCTCCTCATTGGCTTTTTGGAGCTCTTTTGCCATTTGAGTTAGTCTATTTTTTTAAGGTGTTATTTTCTTCAGTATTTTTTGGGTCTCCTTTAGCAAGTCCTTAACTTGTTTTTCATGATTTTCTTGAATCATTCTCATTTCTCTTCCCAATTTTTCCTCTACTTCTCTGACTTGCTTTTCCAAATCCTTTTTGAGCTCTTCCATGGCCTGAGACCAGTTCGTGGTTTTCTTGGAGGCTTTTGATGTAGGCTCTTTGACTTTGTTGACTTCTTCTGGCTTTATGTTTTGGTCTTCTTTGTCACCAAAGAAAGATTCCAAAGTCTGAGCCTGAATCTGAGTCTGTTTTTGCTGCCTGTCCATGTTACCAGCCAACTACTTGACCTGAGTTTTTTGTCGGGATATGACTGCTTGTAGAGTAGAGTGTACTTTGTCCCAAGCTTGAGGGGTTGCACTATTGTTTTCAGAGCTATTTCTACACAGAAGCTCTGCCACAGCAGCGCTCCTCCTCCCTCAAGAACCTCCAACCCAGACTGTGACTCAGATCTAAGCAGGCTCTGCACTCCTGCTCTGATTATCCACTTAATTTCTCCCACCAGGTGGGCCTGGGGCCAGAAGCAACTGCAGCTGTAGCTCTGTAAGCTTGCCTCAGAGCTGCACCACCTCCACTTTCCCTGGGGTGGTGGCTGAACCACAAACTCTTTTCACTCTGTCCCCGCAGTTTTTCCCCCTAACCTTCTCTGTTGTCTTTGGTGTTTGTGGGTTGAGAAGTCTGGTAACTGCCATAGCTGACTGATTCAGGGCACTAGGGCCTGTTCCACCTGGCTCCTAGTCTGATTGGTCCTGGCACAGCTCATGCTGGGCTCTGCTCCTCTCTGCTCCCATCACGGTGTGATACACCTTACCCAGTGACCATCCAGGCTGTCCTGGGCTGGAGCCCTGCTTCCCTCTGCTATTTCCCGGGTTCTGCAGTTCTAGAATTTGTTCAGAGCCATTTTTCACATGTTGGAGGGTCCTGGGGGGGGAGCTTAAGAAAGTCCCTGATTTCCAGCCACCATCTTGGCTCCACCCCACTATTTTATATCTTTTTAATATTTTATTTTCTATATTGTCTATCTCTAAACATTTTTACCAATAAGAGAGACAAAAAGTAGATCAACAAATTGGGTTCATAACTTTAAAAAACCCTAAAAAACCAATAAATATATAAGAAACCCTATAATTAAACAACAAAATGGAAATACTGAAAATCTAAGAAGAGATTAACAAAAATGAAATTGAATTAATAAATAAAACTAGAAGCTACTTTTTGGAAAATCAACATAGATAAATCATTAGCCAATTCAATTTTTAAAAAGGAAGAAATCAAATTGTTAGTATCAAAAATGAAAAAGATGAATTAATAATCAGCAAAAGAGAAATAAAAGAAATTATTAGAAATTACTTTGCCCAAGCATAATGCCATCAAAACAGACAACAATGTGCAGAGTAATAGATCAAGAAATAAAGGATTTGAATACCCTGATCTCAGAAATAGAAATCAAACAAGCCAAAAAAAAAAGCTTCCAATGAAAAACAACAATAGCAACAACAACCCAGGACCAGATGGATTTATAAGTCAATTTCATCAAGTTTATGAAGAAGAATTAATTCCAATGCTACACAAGTTATTTAAAAAAATAGTAAAAGGAACCTTACCAAACTCCTTCTATGACACAAATACACTCTTGATACCTAAACTATGAACAATCAAAACAGAGAAACTATAGACAAATCTCCTTATGGGGAAGGGGAAGGTAGGTGGTATGGTGAAGTAGAAGTGGAAGTGGAAGTGCTGTGGGCCATCAGTAAAGAAGACCTTAGTTCAAACCCAGCCATAGACATTTACTAGGTGTGTAATTCTGGGCAAGTCACTTAACCTCTGGCTCCCTCAGTTTCACCAACTGTAAAATGAGGACAATAATAAAAGCTGATAGGGTTATTGTAAAAATCAAATGAGATAATATTTATAAAGAGCATCTCACAATACATGGCATATGTTCTTGTTCAGTTATTTTTCAGTCATGTCTGACTCTCTGTGATGCCATCTGGAGTTTTCTTGGCAAAGGTTTGCCATTTCCTTCTCCAGTTCATTTGATAGATGAGGAAACTGAAGCAAAGAAAGTTAAGTGACTTGTCCAGGGTCACGCAGCTAGTAAGTATCTGAGGAATTAAATGAGATTTGAACTCACCAAGTTGAGTCTTCCTGACTCCCCACTATCCACTGCCCCACCTAGCTCTCTGTACATAGCATTTAGTAGGTGCTTAATAAATGATCATTCCCTTCTCTATTGAAGATCAATGCATACAGTAGGTGTTTAATAATAAGGAGGTGTTTGCTTCCTTCTCTATTGAAGATCAATGGAAACATTTTTAAATAAAATATGAGCAAGGAGATTACTAACTAGAAAAGAAAATATTAGCAAGCAGCATATCTTAAGCTTTATACACTATGACTAGGTTGAATCTATACCAGGAAGGCAGAGCTGGTTCAATACTGAGATAATTATAAACATATTAACCATATTAATGTCGAGAACAACAAAAATCATATGATTATAATAATAGATGCAGAAAAAGTTTTTGGTGATATGCAAACCCAATTTCTATTAAAACACAAAAAATATTAAAACAAACAGATCTTTCCTTAATGATTATGATATGCAAATATCACATTATAATTGCTCATATAATAATTACAACAATCACATCATAATTATGACAATTATTATAATGATCATAACATTATTATAACATTAATATTACGTAATAAATATACAAAACAAAGAGCATCAGTATCAGTAATGGGGATAACCCAGAGTCCTTTCCAATACTACCAGAGATGAAGCAAGTATGCCCACTATCACTATTACTATTTGATAGGGTATTAGAAATGCTAGCTATATTAATAAGAATAGAAAAATAAATAGAAGAATTAAGTATAGAGAAAGAAAAAATGAAATTATCATTTTTCAGATGATATTATTGTTTAGAGAACCCTAGAGAGTTGACTAAAAATAATTAAAACAATTAACATCTTTAGCAAAATTGATGTAAAATAAACCCACACAAACCATCAGCATTTCTGTATGTTCCTGACAAAATCTAGCAAGGACAGAGCAATTTTATTTAATATAGCTACATAGAGTAAAAAATATTTGGGATCTACTTGCCGAGACAGGAATTATATGAACATACAATTATGTTCTATATTATATATAATTATTATATCACATTTATATATTTTATAAAATAAGCTATAATATTACTATAAAGCACTATTTATACAAATATAGGCAGATCTACATAAATGGAAAAATATGAATTGCTCATGGGTAGACAGAGCCAAAATAATAAAAAAAATGACACTACTACCCAAATTAAGTTATTTGTTAAGTTTCATACCAAACTACTAACAGATTACTTTATAGAGCTGGAAAAAATAATAATACATTTATCTGGTAAAATAAAACATCAAGAATCTCCAGGGAAATAATGAACAAAAATGTGGGAAAGAAGAAGGCCCAACAGCACCAGATCTCAAATTATATTACAAAGCAGCAATTGTGAAAAATGGAGAGGCTGATCAGTGGACTAGATTAGGTACACAATATACAGAAGCAAATGAGCCCAGTAGTCTGGAGTTTGATAAAGCAAAGATCCCAGTTACTGGTACTTATTATTCAGCAAAAACTGTTAGGAAAATTTTAAAGTAGACTTGCAGAAACTAGGTCTATACTAGCATCTTACACCATATATCAAGACAAGCTCTAAATGCATCAGTAACTTAGACACAAAAGGTAACATCATAAATAAGTGGAGCGAGGAAGAAATTACTTATCAGGGAATCACAGAAGTTAATATCAACAATTTTGATACATAAAATTTAAACATTTGTACAAACAAAATCAATGCTGCTAAAATTAGAAGAGAAACAGGAAATGGGGAGGGGAATCTTTGTTGTGGGTTTCTCTGACACAATGATCATTTCTAAAATATATAAGAAACTGAGTCAAATTTATAAGGATAGGACCCATTCCCCAAATTATAAATGATATGAACATGAAAAATGAGAAATAATTCCCCAAATGGTAAAAGGATATGAACAGATAGTTTTCTGAGAAAGAAACTGCTCTAAATCACCAATAATTAGAAAAATGCAAATTAAAACACCTCTAGGGCTCTACATCATACCTATCAGATTGATAAAACTGACCAAAAAAAGTAAAATGATAAATGCTAGAGGGCCTGTGGGAAAACAGATATTTTAATGCACTTTTGATAGAACTGTGAACTGGTCCAGTCATTTTGGAAAGCATTTGGGAACCATGCCCCAAAACATCATTAAACTGTGCATACTCTTTGGGACAGCTAATACCATTACCAGGACTGTACTCCAAAGAGCTCAAAGAAAGAGGAAAAAGATTCATATGTATAAACATGTTTGGAGAAGCTTTTTTGTGGTGGCAAAGTAGAAATTGATGGGCTGCCATCAGTTGGAGACAATTTATGGAAATGATGAAGGAGACAGTTTCAGAAAAACCTGAGAAGACTTTTATGAACTGATGATGCAAAAAGAAATTAACAAAACCAAGAGAAAAATTTATACAATAACTATAATATAAAATCAAACCACTTAGAATGGCTTGGGAACTCTGACTGATGCAACTAACAATAATTCCAGAAGACTCATGATGAAACATGCTACTTACCACTTGACAGAGAGGTGAAGATTCAGAATACAAATTGAGACATATATTTTTTGGTATAGTCAATTTGAGAACTTGTTTTGCTTTACTATAAATCTTTTCAAGGGGAGTTTTTTTTCCTTCTCTTTTTCTTAGAGGATGGGTAGGTGGGAGGGAGAGGGGAAATTTTGTTGATTTTTTAAAAAATTAATTTAAAAAATTAAGAGAATCCCAAGGTTTTTCATATAGGTTATATTTTTATAAAAGTATTTACACTATTTTTTGTTCATGGTCAAACAGCACAACCCCAAGTTATCACTTGACTTTTAATCACTTACATTGTAGGCATATAAACATATACAACATAATTTTCTTATCTTCATTTCCCAGCAAGATGGGTAACAAAAACTTCTGAGCCATAAAATAAATCAATGAGAAATAATAGAGGTGCATTGGAAGAAAGCTTGGTAGAAAATTCAATTGATTTGTCAGTTTAAATATAACTTTCACTTTTAGATGACTGTAAAAAAAATGACTATATACACATACTTCAGATTGTAATACTTGACAGTGCCTTGTTGGAGCATTCAGGAGTATAGCCCAACTTTGATTAGTTTACTTTGAAAAGACAGATGATTTAATAGACTATATTTTTTTCTCTTTCTGGAATTTATAGTGCTGAGTGCTTTTATCAGTCAGGTTACCAGAATATAATACAGTGTACTATCCCAATCGGAATTCCTTCCAAGAGTGCCAACCTAAGCAACAGACAAAGCTCATTGGATCCATATAGTGTTATCTCTTTCAGTTCTATGGGACTCCACTGTTAGTTCTCCAAATGTAGAAAAAAACTGCTCCATTTCTTTCTGTAATAGATCATTTCTTTTCTCGGCATCTTCTTTTGCTCTCTCGGCATTTCTCATTTTGATTTCCACCATTGTAAACTTTTTCCTCTCTTGATCCAGTTCTTCGTGGAGGGTCATCATTTCCATTTCCAAGGTCAAGTTTCGCTGCTCCAAACTGCAAGGGTGGGGGGAAAAGGCATAGAATGTATTCAGTAAAAATGGAGGACAGATCAAGGATCTTGGACAAATAATATCAACGCTTAATCTTCCCTTGCCCCCATTTTCCAGAAGAAAAAGGTGTCTTATTTCGGTGACACAGCAGTTCCAGAACTGTGAACCCAAGCCATCTGAATTCCAGTGCTTACAGCCTAGGACTGTCTAGTCTTTCTCACTATTAGATAAGAAATCAGACAGACCTATTTTTCATCTGCAGAACTAATTTTCTTTTTAAAAAAACCATTATTTTATTTCTTTATATTTTATATTTACTTCTTTATATTTTACAAGGTGCTTTGTCATTATTATCATTGTTCTTAAATCTCTATGGAGCAGAGCACTTATTTAAAGATGGGATGACACTCTAGATTAGGGTTAGGGATCCTGTGGCCTCGAGGCCACTTGTGGCCCTCTAGGTCCTCAAGAGCACTCCCCTTTGACTGATTCCAAAGTTCACAGAACAAATCCAGTTAATCCAATCCCACCCCTGCTATCGATAGACCAACATCAAGCATCCAGCTACTTGTAAGTCAGAAGTGGATACTGCAATTATCTGGCTGAATCCTAAGGCTTCTCAGGAAGGTGAAATTTAAGTTTTTTCCTTAGAAAATGAAAAGGATGAAGTATGATTAAGTAGAACAGAAGGATATATTTACTAAATTTAAAGGAAAAATAATAGAGATGCCATTTGATACTGGAGCTCTTCAATTCATTGTCAGTTCATCACCCAGCTCCATATTATCAAAAAGTGAATGCTTTTTAATATCTGACAGAAGTGATCCTCTTAAGTCCAGCCTAACCATTACCTGCAATAGCATATAGGATTCTTGAGTTGAGTAAACAAATCAATTGTAAATTAAGAACTCTAGAACTATTCCCAAATATACTACTGTCCTAAACTTAGTCCTTCCATTTCTGTGGATATCTTCTCCATTTATGACTCTCTGTGCATGTGTTCTTATTCGGAATTTTGGCGGGTCATCTCTACCATCTGTAAACAAAAAGTTGTATTGGTGTACACAGGAGGCATCTATCATTCATGACAACAAAAGGTAAAATTTCTTTACTTCCCCCATCCATAGTCTCATGATCCCTAAGGCCAGTAAGAGAAGTAAAAATTAACACAAGAAAGTATGGGGCATGAGGGTTCCCTTCCATTTTGCAAATGTGGAAAGTGAATTTTGATAGGTTAATTTTTTTTTTCATGCTCTCACAGCTACTTCTTGTTAGAGCCAGGATCCAGGAGAAACCCTGATTCGTTGCTTTTTCCATTACATTCGGAGGTTCATATAAAGGAGCAAACTCGCTGAGCCACAGTTTTCTTTCCTATAAAATGGTGATAATAATAACTGAAGTGCCTACCTCACAGGGTTGTTATGAGGCTCAAATAATATATTATTAAACTTTGTAAACTGTAAAGTGCTATTATTACTATAACCAAAATTAACACGATGCATTGCAATAATCCTCAGTCTTCTTAGCCCAGGCCCAATTTTTCGGGAACCTGTGGCCAATTTTTTTTTCTTCCAATTCTATTTTCCCAGTTAAAGCACTAATTAACTACTCAGATGAGTGTTTCCATAAGGGAATTCCTTCCTGGCATTTCTTAGGAAATTTATATATTTCTCAGAATCATGAGGAAAAAAAATCAGTTGAGAAATAAGGAGAAAGTATGGTCACTAAAGGCTAAAAATCAATAAAAGACCTGCCTGTTTCAAAGGAATATATGGACATTAAGCCAAAACCAAGAGAAAGAAACTCTGATACACAAAGTTAAAGGCTGACATTTCTGGAAATCAGGACAGGAAGACGTAGGAGAAAAGTGGCCATGATCTAATCAGTCAGTCTAGTTTATAACAGTTGCAGTGTTTTAAGTATGTGTTCATGGCCCTGTCTGCTCCTATTGGTGAGTCATTGTTACAAATGGCAAATTAATAAGTTCATGTGTAGAGGGTACTTTATACAAATTATATGAGTGGTATTAAAAGATGAACAAGTTTTAGATGCAAAATAAGTTTTTTAAATTGGCATTTCTGATATGTGATTCTGTATGGTGCTGTTAACCTTGCTAGGAGATCTGATTACGAAGTTATCTAAATATAACCTAGCATTTCCAAGTGTTTAAATATTCACCACAGGCTACATTTATTTGTCAATATACCAAATTCAATATTTTTATTTATTAAACAATTTTAGATATCCATGATAATGAGTATGAAGAATGTTGGAAATATTATATTAAATACATTAAGAAAGACAAAAGAAGTCAGTCTGTTGCCAGAACTCAGTCTGTTTGTTCCCAACACTATATTGGTTCATACTAATATGCAATTATTTTTATAAATTTGTTTTTTATAAAAAAAACCCTTAAACTTTTAATATACCCTACCATAGAAAAATGATTTACTATTTATGGTAACTCATTATTTAAAACATAAAATGTTATGAAAATGCAAAATAATAATTTCAGGAATTCCTGAGAAATCCCAGAAATACTTGGCTTTTGGTTCCCAAATCCCAATGATTAATCTCTGTCAGGAATTCAGAAACACTACCCCAGATCCACTGTGAAAATGCCTAGTCTGATACGGAAGATCATTCTTTCTCTATGTTCCTTAGTCTAGCAATTTTCTCTTAGAAAGTTCTTAACATCAATTGCTTTATGTAATATATAGTGACTATTAAAGCTTTAAGAAATTAGGATCCAGAATACTTGACTCAAATAATTTTGTGTTTGTTCCCAACTATTTCTACTGAGAACAATTAACCAAATGGTGGAGAGCGCCTGGGCCATATGATAAAATTTCGAAGAATGCGTAATTGTATTTCATGTCACAATTTCTCTTTATTCTTCCTTTCTCTCCCTTTCACTTTTTCCTGCGACTGCCTGCCAGCTTCTGGCCTCTCTACACTTTCCACTCCAACCCTCTCCCTGGAATCCTTGCTTGCTTTACATTTACACATATCTGATGCCACTTACCTCTTTATCCTGGCTTCATATTCTATTTTCTGTTTATTTATCTCCTGTTTTAGGCTAGAAACAAGGTTGTGCAGGGCACTAGGGTTGCTTGTGTTAATCCCAACAAAAGTTTCCATGTTGTCCCTGCTGGGATCTCCCACACTCCTCTTCTCGATTTTGTTTTCATAATCTCCAGGGTATGAGGATTCCTCGAGGGAAGACCTTTCCAACACAGGATCTTCAAGGTTTGTACTACAGAAGTCATGGTCTGGACAGGAGGTGGAATTATCAGAAAGGGATATTTCACCCAAGGAGACAGACCAGGTAGTGCTGTCCGTGCTCTGCTTGTCCTCTGAGCTCACCGTAGAGAATTGCTGCTGGACGTTGTCATAGGTAGAGAGCCTGTTAGCTTGGTCCAAGTCTCCTACTGTTGGGTCTTTCTGTTTGTTATCCCTGAGCGTCACATAGCCATTGGTCATCCAGTTTATGCCATGGCTGTTTGCTGTGTTTCCAAGAGTGTCTGTGCTCAAAATGCCCATGCGGACTCCTCCACTCTGCACACTGCATGTTCCCATTTTGGTACCTGCCCCCTTTAGAGAAGACGTTCTCCTGGCCTGCAAACTTCCACTGGAAATGTACTGAGTTTTCTCATTACTTTCTGCATTGCTGCTGCTAAAGGAGCCATTGGTGACTATGCCACTGCCTTTATTAAAGGCAGGATTTTTTTTAACTGTGAGAGCAGGACTCCTGGAGACATCAAATTTGTGTATGCTATTTGGTGGGCCATCAGCCGTGGTCATTGGCAGAGCTATGTGGGACCCACTGTCCATGCTAATTCTCTGAGGAGACTCAAGCTTATCCCAAGAGCACCTTATGCTTGCTGTGTCCTTGGTATTATCGTTCTCTTTATTCTGTAGCTGGTCAGTCTTTGATTTCTTCTGAATTTTATTGTTATTGTTGCATATGACCTCTGGCTGCTTGGTCTGAAGCTCTATGTCTTTGGGGAAGAGTTGCTTGTGATTGACAATCATCACAGCCGTCAACTGTTGGACTACAGCAGTGCCTGGAAGAAAATGCCAAAGGAGCTCCTATGAATGAAGTAGTTTAGAATGACTAATTAACCTTTCCTATGCTGAGTGTCATTCACTCACTGTTAAAATTATGAAGCCCAGGAACTTAGCTGTTAAAGAAAAGGAGAAAACAGTAATCCAGACAGATTTGGGAGCCAGGTTCACTTTGATATTTGAATGGGAGCCACCATCTCAACATTGCAAGACTAAAACAAAACAGATGTCCATTGATTGGGGAATGGGTAAACAAATGGGAGTGTGTGAGTGTAATGGAATATTATTGTGCTGTAGGAAGTAGAGAGAAGCATGGAAAAATTTAATCCACTGATGCCAGGTGAAATAAATAGAGCCAGGGAATGATATAGAAAAGGACAAGAACAATGTAACTGGAAAGAACAACTAAAAAACTCTTGCAAATGAATGTTGCCAAATTAGAAAAAGCATGGCTTTAAAAAAAATATATATATATATATTATATGTATATATAATACATATACACACACATATATGTATATAAAGAAGAGACAAGAGAAAATATTTACCACCACTCCCCACTCATCCACATGTGTAGAACACTAATTATAAAGTCAGGGTTCAGGTTTTTTTTTCCCATATGCTGATTAGTTTTTTCTAATTTTTTTTCCTTCCCTTCTTTCTCTTTTTCTTCTCTTTTTCCTTTAAAAAAATATTTGTTATAAGGGAAGACTTCTGAGGAAAGGGATCGGGGAGGGATACAATGGAAAATCAGGTTTCTTTTGAATAAAGAGTCCTGATATTTTTGAAAGAAAGGCTATTTCCATCTTAATAAAGTTGTCACATTAGGGAACAAGGAAAACAAATAGACTAAACATAGATTTTTGCTTCTGTACAGGAATTCACTTTATAGACTTCATTTTAAAAATAGATTTTTATTGGTATCTTATACCATCTTATACATAGAACATTTGAGACATTCCCACATACTTTAAATAATGTCAAATATACAAAAAAAGGTCTCAAATGAATAGAACTATAGTACATGAATACAATGGGATATTTACACATTATAAAAAAAATGATGAGTTATATGAACTGATGGAGAGTTTATCAGCTGGCCTGGGTTATTTCAGACAAATTTAGAGACTGGGGAGGTACCATTTCATATCAGTTTGGTGGCTTGATCTGTGCCATATAGGCCAAT
This sequence comes from Trichosurus vulpecula, assembly GCF_011100635.1. NCBI lineage: Eukaryota > Metazoa > Chordata > Mammalia > Diprotodontia > Phalangeridae > Trichosurus > Trichosurus vulpecula. Next base: position 70,288,102 of record NC_050578.1, read on the forward strand.
TTTGAGGGTGTTGTCTAGGCCATTTCAAGTAGATTTAAGGGCTTGAACTGGGCCACCATGGACAAACTTAAGGCCTTGGCCAGTCAACTTTAGGCAGGTTCAGGGACCAGCCCCTAACTAAAGGCACTCAAACTCAGAGTTAAGTTGGGCAGGCTTCAGGGGAAAGCCCAGGCCATCTCAGCCTGTGCTGGGTTAACTCAGGAGGTCACAATTAGCAATAAATAAAAGTCTCTGCCTAAAGGAATCTTTAGAGACAGCCAAAATCGGGTCATCCGTGAAATAAAGGACAGGAGGGAGCCAAGCCAGAGAGCTCCAGAGAACTTTTCTTCTAGACAAGGCACAGAAACCATGCCAGAATATTGAGATTTAGATTGGGTTCTGCCTCATAGGTTGAGGGTACCCTAGACCAGGACATTGCAGGCAAAATAAATAAATAAATAAACAAACAAACAAACAAACAAACAAACAAACAAATAAAGATTGATTAATTTAAAAAATAAAATAAAATGTTTTAGAAGGAGAAGGAGAAGGCCAAGGCTGGGCCTTGCCAGCAAAACATCCAGTTAGCAGCTTCAAAGTTTGACCAAGAAGAGCCAGACTAAAAGTCTACATGCTGAATATCTCCAAGATACAGAATTTAGGTGAGCATTTATAGAAGGTAGCTCCAACACCCAAGTCATGCTGCCATGTCTAACAAGGAACATCAGAGGGCTCACTGTTAAATATTCTCCAGTGCATACACCATGAACATGATGGTGACCTCAACCCTCTGCTCCCTCCCACCTCATATCCAAACTATCTCCAAATCTTATCAGTTTTACCTTGGTAATATCAAACTCCCGGAGCTCCCTATCACTTCCAGCATCAAATATAAAATCTTCTCCTTGAAATCCGAAGCCTTCCACCATTAGGCTCCTCCCTCCTTTCTTTCTAGTCTTCTTATAGCTTGCTTTCCTCCATGTACTATGTGATCCCATGACTCTGGCCTCTTTGCTAGTCCTCTCACAAGACACTCCATCTCCCAACTCCAGGTATTTTCACTGGCTGTCCCCCAGCCAGGAAATTTTCTCTCCTCACTTCCATCTCTTGGCTTGCCTGGTTTCCTTCAGAAAACCCTAGCTAAAACCCCATCTTTTATGACAGGCTTCTTCTGATTCCACTTAATGTTAGTTCCTTCTCTCTGCAGATTATTTCCAATTTATCTTTTCTATATTTTATCTATACATCATTGTTTTCACATTTTCTTCCCTATTAAACTGTGAGCTCTTTAAGAGCAGAGATTTTTTTTATTTTAGTTTTTTTGCCCTTCTTTGTAGCCCCAGTACTTAGCATAGCACATACTAGGTGCTTAGTAAATGCTTATTGATTAATTGATTAATAGAGATTCCAAATTTTATGTGTAATCCTCTCTTCATATTCTACAATGTGTATGGAAATATTTGTTGTATTTGGTGTTTAAGTTCAGAATTTTTTTAAAAGTTAAAAAAAGAAAGATGGAACATGATAGTCTATTGCATTGTGGCTCCATTCAAAATCCTTGTTAACTATAGTGGAAATGCACACAAACACACACACACACGCAGGCACACACACGTGCATGTGCGTGCATGTGCACACACACACAGACATACAACCTCCTTTTAGTTTCTACAAAAATATTAGGAAATACTATTTCCCTAATCTAAAACACTTTCTATACTTTTCCACTTAGGAAAGTGGGAAGAACAAAAGCTAAGGCCTTCCTTTGAAATGAAGTAAGGATGATAGCCCAAAAATTTATCTAGAACTCTAGACAATATCATTGCTTCCCTATCCACTTGAAGTGGTTGACTCCTGACCCCACCTAAAAAAGTGTCCTCTTTTGCATTCAAAGTTAAAATATGGATCACAAGAAGGTACTTTTTTCAGTCCTTCCAGGAAGGAACTGAGTAGCTGAGAAATATTAACAACAAAATGTATTTTGACACACAATATTTTCCTTGTTCAAGATTTCTATAGATGTTACCTAAAATTTTCTAGGGGCAGAGTGTCATGTTAGAGGGCATGGGGGACTATGCCAATTTGCATGTCTCTCTCTCTCTCTCTCTCTAAGCTAGAAATGGCTTGGATATATATTAATATTAAATTTAATATGTTTTCTAGAAGACTTGAGCCTAAATAAGAGTACATAATTGTACTGATTTTTTTTTCCTTTGGTACTATCGAGACAGAAACTCCCTTTCCTGGACATTCTTGCCTTTCATGTGTTGTAAGATCTTTGAGGTTAGGGTCAGCTAAAATGCTACATTTAGCATTTGTATGCCCAGCACCTAGTATTATCTTTTGAAAATAGTAAGCACTTATTAAATGTTTGTTGAATAATCAATTGGTTTATTCCATCCTAATTAGGTCATATCTGGAATACTGTGTTCAGGTTATCACATTATAAAAAGAACAACGACAAGCCAGATCACATGAGAGGAAGGTAAAGAAGTTGGTGGGAAGAGTGGAGACCATGCCACATGAGAATCAGTTGAAGAAACTGGGAATGTCTAATCTGAATAAGAGAAGGCTGTGGGGTCCAGAATTGTCTAATCTGCAAAGAAAAACTATTGAGGCAGAGCTCTGAGCCAACAACCATTTAAAGGGATCAACCTCCTTCAATGAATTGGACCTCTGATCTTCCCTCATGATCAGAGATGGCCCCTGTCTCCAGGGCCTTTCTTGGGGCTTGAAACCCAGACAAACAGAAGAGGCAAAGTAAAACACAGAGTCTTACTGGGAGGGCCAGAAATGATACATCAGCATGGGTGGTCACAGGATGGGCAAGGCAAGGGTCATCTCCACTGACTAAGTGGTCATAAGATGGCCTCTCCTCATGTTGGCCAAGAAGTGTGGTACAGAGATACAAAAATAAGTTGGGGGACTTTCCGTATCATGTCAAGACATCCCACCCACACAGGGTTTGGTCACTCACTCAACACCCAAAAGGGTGAAGATTCTCTAGTCAGCATTCTTGTGGTTAAGCAAGTCAATTTTCTAATAGGTTAGTAAACAATGAACAGTGAACTTATAGCTTGTAATTTAAGTTTGAGACCTATTATAAGAAATACTCTATTTCACTAATAATCCATACATATATGTAAAATATGTGTTAATATATACAATTTTATGCTAATATTATTTAATTAGACTGAATAAATGTATTTTACTAGACGAGTAGATCATTAATAATTGCTAACAATCTTCACCTCTATGGAATTACACTGAACTGATTAATACTGATTGGAATACAATGAGGTCTAATCAATCATTCCTCTGAAGGCCTACCAAGAGGCATAACAGCTGTCTTGTACAATTTGAAGGGCAAGATGAAAAGAGGAACCAGACTTATTCTGATTGGCTCCAAAGGGCAGAACTAAAAATAAGGAACAGAAGTGTGAGAGATTCAATTTGCGGAAAGATCACAATATGAGATCACAGCAAGAGGGGAAGCTTCCTAACAATTAGAGATTTCCAAAATAGAATGGGCTACTTTGGGAGACAGCAATCTATCATCATTTGAAGTCATCAAGATGAGGCTGGATGGCGACGTGTTGACGATTTTGTAGAAGGGGCTTTTTTTAGGCAGCCAGGTGTTGGAGTGGATAGGGAGCTGGACTTGGGATCAGGAAAACCTGATTTTAAAACCAGCCTTAGACATTTACTACCTGGGTGACTTTGGGCAACTCACTTCACTGCTGTCTGCCTTAGTTTCCTCATCTGTAAAATGGGAATAACTACCCAGGGGTAGTGTAAGAATCAAATGAGATATTTGTAAAACACTTTGCAAACCTTAAAGCACTATATAAATGCTAGCTATTATTATTATTATTATTCAATTAAGACATCCTCTGATATCCTTTTGAACTATGAGATTGTAGTTCTCTTTAAAATGTGGTATACCAAATTTCTTAAATGCCTAACTCCCTAAGAACATTTTTTTTCCATGTAGCAATAAGGGGAATAACTTTTGATTCCTTCACAAATGAAAGTTATACAGGAAAAAATTTATCCAGAATGTTGAGAAAATGTTTGTCCAAAGCTGTTTCTTGCTTTAGAAATAGGTGGGACTTAGCTTTTACTCACCCTCCGTAGGGTCTTCTGCTTTGGGACGCAGGATACTGGAGCCAAAGACAGCAGCCAAGCTGTGCACACTTGTTTTGTTAGCACTTGAGTAGGACTGGACTTCATTCAAGAAGCTATTTGATGCCAGAAAAGAAGGAGAATACAGAAGGATTGATGTTGTCAGTGGAAGATCATGGGATCATGAGCCAGATACCCATTACCTCAGGCCTTTTTCTATTTCCAGGTTATTCACAGATGAAACACTAGATGGAGTGTAGTACCATATGATGATTGAGTTAACAGACTTATTGGAGAATTAAAATATACAGTGCCAGACTATGACTGGACTAGCTCGATGAAGTCATCCCAACCTGCCTAGCCAACTGAGCTTGGTAGTTTGGCACAATCAGAAAGAGCGGGGTTTCATTAAACCACACCTCTGACACATACTGACTCTGTGGGATAGTCACAACTTCTCTGTATGCCAGAAGACTCTTGGAGACTGGAAGCTACAGGGCAATTCCAGCATGAAATGGCAGAAAGCCTTTCCTCTTTAAGAGTACCCTATTCTAGAGAAAAAATAATAGATCCAGCCCAAAACAAAATAATAAAACAAGCACAAACAAGCCAACAACCCTGCCCTCCTCTAACTCCCCACATGTGAAGTAGCCAGAGGTAAAACCTTTGCCATTTATCTTTTTGGTTGCAGATGCTTGGGGTTTTTTTTTTCCTCTTTATATCTTTCATGTACTCTCTTCCTCCCTTGATTTCCAACTTGTCTTTAGTTATGCAAAAGCTCTAACCAGTTATTTTGCCCTTGGTGATGTGTGAAGAAGGGGCACTGAGCTGATGTTAGATAAAATAGACATGATGTATCCACATTTTGGTTTTTAGAAAATGTGTCCATTTTCATGTATTTGCTACTGTTTAGGGAAGCCTAATGTATACAGCAAATCTAATGCCAGACTAGAGTTGAAAGTAGTCATTCTTTCTCCAAAAGCAGAGGTTAAACGTCAGCTTAAATCTGTTTATGGGCAGCTAGGTGGTGCAGTGGATAGACCACAAGGCTGGCAATCAGAAAGATTCATCTTTCTGAGTTCAAATCAAATGACTAGCTGTGTGGCTATGGGCAAGTCACTTAACCCTGTTTGCCTCAGTTTTTTATCTGTAAAATGAGCTGAAGAAAGAAATGGCAAAACACTCCAGTTATGTTTGCCAAGAAAACCCCAAATGGGTCTCAAAGAGTTGGGCATGACTGAAAAGACTCAGCAACAACAATTAAATCTACTTAACAAGAATTTAAAAAAAGGGTAAAACAAGATTCTTTTGCTGGAAAAACAAAGAACTTTTGCTTTTACTTACTCATAAGAGTCATAGCATTAATTACATACTATGTAGATGTTTCCATTAATCTGATATTTTATTAATAAAAGACGTGTAGTTAAGATATACTTATGCAACAAATATGAAGATCTTGGGAATATTATTTATGGAAATCCCTACTCCTAAATTTAAGATACAATCTACCGATTTACTGCCACTGCTGATGAAATATTATGATTATGGATATCCTTGCTAAATCCTATTCTCCCAATCTGATCATCAAGCCATATCCTCAGCTCCTCTTCATGTATTTTAGTCTGCAATGCAATTGCCTTTTTTTTTAAAACGCAAGTGATATGCCTCTGAAAAATCAATTTAAAAAATAGGTTTTCTAAAAAAGAAATAAAACACTAAATTGTGGTTTTTAAAATGTGATGGGAAGGTATTATTTAAGAAAATACTCCAGGGAAGTGTTTTTCACTTCCCTTGGGGGTAAGGGATTGAACCCCAATAGAATTTTAAGGTGAGTTTGATGATTCACAGTATGGCTGAATTTAACCAGCTCCTTATCATTCTAGTATAAGCCCAGGAAGAGGGAATAAAAGAAATACGGAAGCTGGAAGGGACTTTAGGAAACATCTAATCCAATCTCCTTATTTTTCAGATAAGACAACTGAAAATTCTGAAAAGCCAAGTGACTTACTCAAGTTCACTCAGTATATAAATAACAGGGCTGACAAAGTAAATTAGTGACCAGGCTAATGTTTATAATCTTTTTTAAAAAAGTTTTTACCTGCATATGTACATGAGGAGATTATAATTAGCCACTGGCAATTTTTTCACCTGCTTCTCTAGTTCCTTAATCCCCTGTGTAAGAAAGAAAAAGGAGAAAAATCAGAAAAAACCTATATTATATATACTTATATTAAAGTTCATGGGGAATAAGTGTACTCTCTTTTTATTCCATTTCCTGAAGGATCCGTTTTGTTTTGTTTTATTTGTGCCTTAACATTTTTTAATTATTATTTACTTATTTAATATTTTTAGTTTTCAGCATTGATTTTCACAAGAGTTTGAATTACAAATTTTCTCCCCATTTCTACCCTCCCCCCCCACTCCAAGATGGTGTATATTCTGGTTGCCCTGTTCCCCAGTCAGCCCTCCCTTCTGTCACCCCACTCCCCTCCCATCCCCTTTTCCCTTCCTTTCTTGTAGGGCAAGATAAATTTCTACACCCCACTGCCTGTGTATCTTATTTCCTAGTTGCATGCAAAAACTTTTTTTTGAACATCTGCTTTTAAAACTTTGAGTTCCACATTCTCTCCCCTCTTCCCCCACCCCCTCCCTAAGAAGGCAGGCAATTCAACATAGGCCACATGTGTATCATTATGCAAAACCCTTCCACAATACCCATGTTGTGAAAGACTAACTATATTTTGCTCCTTCCTATCCTATCCCCCTTTATTCAATTTTCTCCCTTGACCCTGTTCCTTTTCGAAAGTGTTTGCTTTTTACCCTTTGACCCAGCAATACCACTTCGAGTGTTGTATCCCAAAGAGATCACACAAGTGGAAAAAGGACCCATATGTACAAAAATATTTATGGCGGCTCTTTTTGGAGTAGCAAAGAATTGGAAATCAAGCAGATGCCCATCAATTGGGGAATGGCTGAACAAGCTGTGGTATAGGAAGGTAATGGAATACTATTGTGCTATAAGAAATGGGGATGACACAGACTTCATAATAACCTGGAAAAACCTACACGGTATAATGCTGAGCAAGCGGAGCAGAACCAGGAGAACATTATACACAACCACAGATATATGGATTCTGTGATGACTAACCCTGATAGACTTTGCTCTTCTCAGCAACACAAGGTGCAAAGACAACTCCAAAGCACGCACAATGGAGAATGCTATCTACATCCAGAGAAAGAACTATGGAGTCTGAATGCAGATTGAGGCACACTTTATGCTTGCCTTTTTTTTTCCCTTTGTTTTTTTTCTCTCTTTTTTTTTTTTGTTGTTTCGGGGGGGTTTTTTTTGTTCTGTTACTTCTTTCTTGTGATTCATTCCATTGGTCATAATTCTTCTTTACAACTTTACAACTCCTATTGTGTAAATAAGTTCAATGCAAAGTTACATGTAGACGATATATCAGATACCATGATGTCTGGGGTAGGGAGATGGGAGGGGGTAAAAGAAAATCTGGAACTCAAAATTCTGTAGAACTGAGTATTGTAAACTAAAAATAAAAAATAAAAAAATAACAACCCCCCCCCAAAGAAAGTGTTTGCTTTTGATTACCTCCTACCCCTATCTGCCCTCCCTTCTATCGTCCCCCCTTTTTTATCTCCTTCATCCTTCTTTCCTGTGGGGTAAGATACCCAATTGAGGGTGTATGTTATTCTCTCCTCAGGTCAAATCCAATGACAGCAAGATTCACTGATTTCCCCCTCACCTGCCCCCTCTTCCCTTCCTACAGAACTGCTTTTTCTTGCCACTTTTATGTGAGATAATTTACCCCATTCTATCTCTCCCTTTCTCCCTCTCTCAATATATTCCTCTCTCATCCCTTAATTTGATTTTATGTTTTTAGATATCACCCCTTCATATTCAACTCACCCTGTGCCCTCTCTCTCTCTCTCTCTCTCTCTCTATATATATATATATATATATATATATACACATATATATATATGTGTGTGTGTGTGTGTATATATATGTATGTATATATGTATATTCCCTTCAGCTACCCTAATACTGAAGTCTCATGAATTACACACATCATCTTTCCATGTAGGAATGTAAACAAAACAGTTCAACTTTAGTAAGTCCCTTATGATTTCTCTTTCTTGTTTACCTTTTCATGTTTCTCTTGATTCTTGTGTTTGAAAGTCAAACTTTCTATTCAGCTCTGGTCTTTTCACTGAGAAAGCTTGAAAGTCCTCTATTTTATTGAAAATCCATATTTTGCCTTGGAGCATGATACTCAGTTTTGCTGGGTAGGTGATTCTTGGTTTTAATTCTAGCTCCACTGACCTCCAGAATATCATATTCTAAGACCTTCAATCCCTTAATGTAGAAGGTGCTAGATCTTGGATTATCCTAATTGTGTTTCCACAATAATCGAGTTGTTTCTTTCTGGCTGCTTGAAGTATTTTCTCCTTGATCTGGGAGCTCTGGAATTTGGCAACAATATTCCTAGGAGTTTTCAATTTGGTATCTTTGTCAGGAGGTGATCGGTGGATTCTTTCAATTTCTATTTTACCCTTTGGCTCTAGAATATCAGGGCAGTTGTCCTTGATAATTTCTTGAAAGATGTTATCTAGGTTCTTTTTTTGATCATGGCTTTCAGGTAGTCCAATAATTTTTAAATTATCTCTCCTGGATCTGTTTTCCAGGTCAGTGGTTTTTCCAAGGAGATATTTCACATTGTCTTCCACTTTTACATTCCTTTGGTTCTGTTCTATAATATCTTGATTTCTCATCAAGTCACTAGCTTCCACTTGCTCCAATCTAATTTTTAAGGTAGTATTTTCTTCAGTGGTCTTTTGGACCTCCTTTTCCTTTTGGTTAATTCTGCCCTTCAAGGCATTCTTCTCCTCATTGGCTTTTTGGAGATCTTTTGCCATTTGAATTAGTCTATTTTTTAAGGTGTTATTTTCTTCAGTATTTTTGGGTCTCCTTTAGCAAGTCCTTGACTTGTTTTTCATGGTTTTCTTGCATCATTCTCATTTCTCTTCCCAATTTTTCCTCTACTTCTCTAACTTGCTTTTCCAAATCCTTTTTGAGCTCTTCCATGGCCTGAGACCAGTTCATGTTTTTCTTGGAGGCTTTTGAGGTAGGCTCTTTGACTTTGTTGACTTCTTATGGCTGTATGTTTTGGTCTTCTTTGTCACCAAAGAAAGATTCCCAAGTCTGAGTCTGAATCTGGGACCGTTTTTGCTGCCTGTTCATGTTCCCAGCCAACTACTTGACCCTTGAGCTTTTTGTTGGGATATGACTGCTTGTAGAGTAGAGAGTATTTTGTCCCAAGCTTGAGGGGCTGCACTGTTGTTTTCAAAGCTATTTCTACACAGAAGCTCTGCCACAGCCACGCTCCTCCTCCCACAAGAACCTCCAACCCAGACTGCAACTCAGATCTAAGCAGGCTCTGCACTCCTTCTCTGATCAGCCACTTAATTCCTCCCACCAGGTGGGCCTGGGGCCAGAAGCAACTGGAGCTGTAGCTCTGTAAGCTTGCCTCAGAGCTGCACTACCTCTGCCACACCCAGGGTGGTGGCTGAATCACAAACTCCTTTCACTCTGTCCCTGCAGTTTTTCCCACTAACCTTCTCTGTTGTCTTTGGTGTTTGTGGGTTGAGAAGTCTGGTCACTGCCACAGCTCACTAATTCAGGGTGGTATGGACTGTTCCACCTGGCTCCTGGTCTGGTTGGTCTGGGCCCAGCCCACGCTGGGTTCTGCTCCGCTCCCATCACGGTGTGATACACCTTACCCAGTGACCATCCAGGCTGTCCTGGGCTGGAGCCCTGCTTCCCTCTGCTATTTTGTGGGTTCTGTAGTTCTAGAATTTGTTCAGAGTCATTTTTATAAGTGCTTGGAGCGTCCTGGGGCAGAGCTTTAGGCAAGTCTGTGCTTTCCAGCCGCCATCTTGGCTCTGCCCTCTGAAGGATCCATTTTGAAGAAAAATGGGTATCATTATAGACGTTATTGTAGATTAAATACTGGCTTCAGACAAGTTCAGAAGGAATAAAGACAGACTAAATAGACTCAATGTGGAGGAGAAAACATGCTCTGAGGTAATGAGTAGATTACATGTTACCACCTTATAGAACCTGAATTATTTGACTAACAAACATGGCCTGTGAGCAATAACTTCAGGAAGGTTGACAATCAATCTTCCTCTCTGAAGTCACCTATGTACAATCAGAGATAAGCCTATGTTAGGCTAGATCATTCTGTTGCTGCTACAGAACAGGTTTGGGGTTTTTCTGTTTGTATTGTTTTTTTTTTTTTTTTGAAAGAGGGAGCTATAGAGAGTCCATGGAGACACTTCATGCCAGTGTGGTTCTGGTGGCTTTTTCTCTGGCATGTGTATGAGAGTGCCCTTTTTAGACTTAGGGGATCTGAGGTTTTGAGTAGTTCATTTACATATGAAAAGTCCATCAAAGATAATGAATTTGCCCCCCAGGGCAGACTACCTCCATATCTTCTCTCTAGTTATCCCAAAACACCTGGCCTTTAGAAAAACAAAAAGAAACTTTCCCAGACCAATATCTCTATTGAAGATCAATGCAAAAATTGTAAATGAAATATTAGCAAACAAACTATAGCAGCGCATCACAAAGATCATACATTATAATATCTCCCTGTAACTCATTTAATTTTCCCTGAATTCCTCTCATCTGAATCTATCCTATTCCTACTGTATGATCTTTGTAATTTTGTTTTTCTGTTTTAATGGTGTGAGGTAGTAAGAAAATAAAACAAAGACTTCACAGGGAATGTATGTATAAATATATATCTATATATCTATATCTATTCATATCTACACTTAGAAATGTTTAAAAATCAAGAATAGGGAAATAGGGAAGTGGAAAAATTCTGAGGCCATGAGAGCCTGATTGCTCAGCCTCTGGGAAAGTTTCTTTTTTCTTTTTTTTTACCCTGAACCTTTTTGTTCTTACTTCTGGTTCTGGTTTAAAGATTTGCTAAGTAAGAATAGGGTCACTGCGACCTGCTTTCCTTTACTGCAAAAGTACTGTAGAAGAATGGAAAGCATCTCCCCCTACCCTTATCTTATTCTCCTTCTTTAGATTTATAGATGTCACCTCAGTTGTCACCTCATTCGCTAGGGGAATGGGAATTGGAATGTCTGTGCCTTGATTTCCTGGTTCTTTCTCCAGTCTTTCATGCTCAGATTGTAAGCCCACCTTCCAGCCAATGGTGAGAAGGGTCAGCAGTGGGAGGGAATTCTCTTGCATTAGGTATAATATTGGTGCTTTGTTCCTTGTGCTGGGGCATCCCTTGCTAGGTCTGTTCTGGCAGAGGATGTCCTATTCTTATGAGAATAGAATAAAATTTTATTTCTGTTCCCACCCTGAGATGGTTCCTTATTAAAAATTCATTGATTTAATTGGTGAGGGTCTTTCATCCCACACATAACTGTCCTTGGTTTAGATACTAAGACCATATTTGTGTTAGGTAGGGAATTTGGTACGACTCTTTTTTTTCCAGTTTATGTACTATTTGAATCAATTGTTCTTTAAACGTTTAAGAGAATTTGCTTGTAAATCCATCTTGTCCTGGATTTATTTTCCTTTGGGATTTTATTTATGGATTATTTCATTTCTTTCTTAAAGATAGGGATACTTAAATCCCCTATTTTTTATTCCATTAATCTGGGCAATTTATATTTTATAAATATTCATCCATTTCATTTAGATTGACAGTTTCATTGGCATATAGTTGTGCAAAAGAACTTGTAAAAATTTCTTTTATTTCTTCTTCATTGGTTGTGAATTTTCAATTTTAATTTCTGATACCGGTTTACTTTTCCTATTTTTGAATTGTTAGCTAATAGTGTCTCTATTTTATTGAGTTTTTTTTTGTTTTTGCAAAAAATTCTATGTTTTTTAATTCAATTTTGTTTTTTGTTTTGAATTTTATTAATTTTTCTTTTGGTTTTCAGAATTGCTATTTTGGCGTTAAACTAGAGGATTTTGATTTTTTGATTTTCTAGTTTTTTTAGTTGCATACCCAATTTATTGATCCACTTTTTCTCTTTGTTAATTGTTGAAGACAAATAGAGATATTGAATTTCTCTATATATGTAGAGATATAAAATTTCCCTTCTGTACTGCTGTGGCTGTCTGCTAAAATTTTACTGTCTTGTCTCATTACTGTCATTTTAATGAAATGTCAATATTTGTTTCTATGATTTGTTATTTGATCTACCTATTCTTCAGGATTAAGTTATTTATTTTCTAATTAATTTTTAGTCTTTGCTTCAAAGTCATTTTGTTGTATATAATTTTATTACATCTATCTATAAGATATACGTTTAACATTTGTTTTTCTTAGGATCTTCCTCCGCCAATATGTGATCAATTTTTGTGAAGATTCTATGCACAGATGAGAATGGGTATATTCCTTTCTACTTCTATTCAATGTTTTCCGGAGGTCTATCATTTCTAATTCTACTCAGGTCCTTCATTTTGTTTTTTGGTGAGATTATCTAGTCTGAAAGGGCTAAATTGAGGTCCTCCACTTACAGTTTTACTGTTTATTTCTCTCTATAACTCACTTCACTTTTCCTTTAAGAATGTAGAGGTTATGCCATTTGCTACATATGTATTTGCTATTGATATTTATTCACTACTCTGGCACCTCTCAGCAAAGCACAGTTTCCTTATTTATATCTAATTAAGACTATCTTTGTTGTTCTTTGTTTGAGATTATGATTTCCACTTCTGTCTTTTACATAAGTATAATAGATGGCATTTCAAACCCCTGTTTTAACTGTGAAGATCTTTCTGTTTCAAGCACGTTGGATTCTGGTTTCTAACCCATTTTGTCCTTGCTGTTGTTGTTTAGTCATTTCAGTCACGTCTGAATCTTTGTGACCCCATTTGGGGTTTTCTTGGCAAAGATACTGGAGCAGTTTGCCATTTCCTTCTCCAGCTCACTTTACAGTTGAGGAAACCAAGACAAACAGGGTTAAGTGACTTGCCCAGGGTCACACAACTAGTAAGTGTCTGGGGTCACATGTGATCTCAGGAAGATGAGTATTCTTGATTCCCAGACCAGTACTCTATCCACTGTGCCACACTCTTTTCTATTTTATGTATCAGCTCCATTCACATTCATGGTTATGATTACTAATTATTTCCTTCCATCCTATTCTCTTATAATTTTTCCTCCTCTTTTTTTCCTGCCCCTTCTTTAAGAGTTTGTTTTGCTTCTGACTAATCCCTTTCTTAATCTACCTTCCCTCATATTCTTGCTTTTCCCTTAACACCTTTTGAGTGAAACTTATTTCTATATGCAGTTGCATGTAGGTATATTTGCCCCTCCTTTGGCCAGTTAAGATGAAAATGAGGTTCAGGTGTCACTTTCTCTCCCCATCCCCTCTTTCAGGTTGTATAGACTTCCTGCACACACCAAATATGTGATAATTCCCTCCATTTTTCCTCTGCTTTCTCTCACTCCCAATGTATTCCTTTTCCCCCTCCCTTTCCATTCTTCTTCTAAGATTGTCAAAACATAATAGAATCACTTCTAGGCCCTTTGTCTAATTAAATTCCTTCTATGACCCCTGATTATAATAGAGTTGTGTGGGAATATATGGATCATCTCCCCTGCAATAGATGATTTAATTGGACCCTTACTTTATTGGACCTCTACTTTATTCTAATCATTATTAATCAGTTTGATATGATTCCATAGGGGTAGTGATTATAAATTCTGCATATTAGGCCCCAAAACTGTGAATTGTAGACTATAAGTTCACTTGCTTAATCATAGAAAGCTAAGTAGAGGCCCTCCACCCTTGTTTTTCCTTGTTATGGTGACCAAGCCCAGCATGGTAGAGGTGACTCAATTACATGGAAAGTCCCCCTGCTGTTTTTTTGCCCCTCTTTCTCCTGTCATCCCTCTATTGCCCAACATGGGGAGATGACCATGAGTATTTGACCAATGAGTGGCCCTGGTTGCTAACCTGTGGGCTGCCTTTCTACCAGACCATGAGTGCTCATCAGGACCTCCTAAAGGTCAAGATAGGTCTGTCGAGGTCTGCTCATTAGACCATTTATCACCCAATGGGATTCTGTAGTTTATGTAGACCCTCTCAGAAGGTCAAGGGCAAGGTTTTTCATCCAATGAGATTTTGTATTTTTAGTTTGCTTCATCTGTATTGTCTGGGTATCAAGTACTATAAAACTAAGGCCCTGGAGAAGGGGGAATCTCAGATCATGAGGAAGGTCTGCAGTCCAATGCATCAGAGGGAGCCATGGATTCTTTAATAACGTGCCATTGGCTCAGAGCTCTGTCTCAGTGGTTTTTCTTGCAGACTGGACAATTTTCAACCCCACACCTCCATATATGGCTGTCAGTAGTTTATCTTTGCTTAGTCCTTTACAATTGTTCCTTTATAATTACCTTTTCATGCTTCTTTTGACTCTTATAATTTGTTTATAAAATTTCCTACTCAATCTGGTCTTTTCAACAGAAATGCTTTAGATTCTTTTATTTCATTAAAAATCCATTTTTCCCCCTACAGGATTATACTTACTTTTGCTGTGTAAGTTATTCTTGGTTATAAACCTAGATCTTTTGCCTTCTAGAATATCATAGTTCTGCCTCTCTGCTCCTTTATAATGCTGGCTGCTAAATCATGTGTGATCCTGACTAGCTCCTTTATTGCTCCTCGAATTCTTTCTTTTTTGTTGCTTATAGTATTTTTCTTTGACCTAGGAGGTTTGCATTTTTGTTTTAATATTCCTGGGAGTTTTCATTTGGAGCTTTCTTTCAATAAGTGACTGGTGGATTCTGTTTTTACTTTACTCTCTGGTTCTAAAATATCTGGCTCTCAGGTAGTCTAGTGATTCTTAAATTATGCCTCCTTGATCTGTTTTCCAGGCCAGTAGTTTTTACTATGAGATGTATTGCGTTTCCTTCTATTTTTTTTTGTTTTAGTCTTTTGACTTTGTTTTAATATTTCTTAATGTCTCATGGAATCATTAGCTTCCATTTGACTCATTCTTATTTTAGGAAGTTATATTCTCGGGAAAGGTTTCTGTATGAACAATCTTGCTAGCAGCTGCTGTAGGGGTGTGTAAGTTTAATCAAACATACATATAGCATTCACTTAGTTCAGGGGGAAAAGATCAGCCCCCTGAACTTCAAGGCAAATACAACCAGAAATTACAGAAACAATATAAACAGACCAAATACAAACCAACATCTGGGTTAGCAAAGCTGGGGGGCAGTTACAGCTTGCCCAGAGTCTCAACACTCCTTCCATGAGTGTGCCCCAGAAGTCAAACACCAAGCTCCCCTCAATTACATCCTGTTCAGAGCCCTGAGGGCTCTGACCTCACCCAGACTGGGTGTGTGAGAGTTCCCCATTCCCAGTATCACATCATATACGAGTCAATGGCTCCTGATTGTCTTAATTCTGAGAAATAGCTAAGAAATATTCCAAGACAAAGACAGCAAAAAGGTTTCCCACCCATTCAAACAAAAGGGAGACTTGATAGTCTTAGCATCCCAAAAGGGAAGAACTGGGAAAAGTCTGATTGCCTTAACAGTTTCATACTTTTTGTTCCAAGTTTTTAATTATCTGTCTATACCTTTCTTTCACAGCCCTCATTTTTTCCCTCTTATTTGGTTTTAAAAGTAATGTTTAGCTTTAAAAAAAAAAAAAACCAACTACTCTTGCATTATGTCTTCCAGGAATTCTAGCTGAACTTGTGTCCAAGACTTTGCTTCAGAGTCATTGATCTTCTTCTGGGTTTGTCTTGAGTGCTATTGTCACCATAACAACTCTTTATGGTGGAATTATTTTTTATGTTTTCTCATTCTTCCAGCCTACTTCTTCACTTGAGACTTTACCTTGGGCCAGACTCTGTGAATTTAAAGGGGACGTGTGTGAATATCTGGGATGAGCTTCGGTCCTCTTGGGTCCTTCTGCTGCCTTCTTGGGACATTGAATGTTGTATTATTCTAGGATCTCATGGACCACTCAGTCTGGGGACATGCAAGTTTTTGGAGTTCCCAAAGTGATGGCATCAGGGAAGAAGTCTGATCACTGCTCTTCTGGTCTGGGCTATGAAAATTCCTGACCCAGGTTTTGGTCTGAGCAAGATGCCAGTTAGTTTTTCCCTGGCTGGAGTTTCAGAAGATTTCTTCTAAAAAGCAACGGGACTTTGGGATTCTCTGTGGATTGGAATTCTTCTCCCAGTTATTTCATTATAGGCTTCAGCCTGGGCTGTAGGCAAGAAGTAAAATCCTCTCCTCTTTTCCTGAGACCACACAGCTGCTTTTTGCTTCTCAATCTATTTCTCACTCAATCTACAGCTAAGAATTGCTACAATTGCTTCTTTCTACTACCCCTAGGCATAGCTCCCCTCCTTAGCCAGCCCTGGGCCTATGACCTAGGTATGAGACAGAACTGCCACATGGTACATTTTCCTTCTCTGGGCTGTAGTTCAACCCTTGGGGGTCTCTTCTTGCCCTGGTTCCCAGACTTGGACCTTTTTGGTCCTTGGAAGGCTCTTTTCAGTGAACTCTTGGCCTGACTCTATTCCCAATGCCCTTCTCTGTCTTCTTATGCTGACCTGAGCTGGAAAAATGACTCACTGTTATTTTTTCTTAGGTTTCTCAATCAGGATTCAGTCAGGTATATTTTTCTAGATCTTTATGGAGAAGATGTGGTAGGGGAATATGGATTACACTTCTTCCTGCTACTCTACCATCTTGACTCCCCTAAAGGTGAGACCATAACAAGCCAAAAAGTGATACCAATATTTTGGGTTGGTCCTTAAGATCAGACCCAATCCACATGAGCCCAGAGTTTAAGGGACTTGTGTCACAGATTATTATGCTAATTAGCATAGAGATGTATAAGAACAACTTTAAAGAGAATCAAAATGGCAGATTACAGATGAAAGGTCAGAAACATTGATATGAACCCAAGCACATGTATATTTAGAATTGCCATTAAACTTACCATTTCTTCTTCTTTACTGAGTAGATTGGCACAGGACAGAAAATCTTCATACTTTGCATAGGGAATAACTGGCTCTGGAAGTTCTTGGAGATATAATTGTAGAAGTGACGCCACCGTGTGCACATCTGTGTTACTGGAGGAACAGAACATTAAAGATACTTTTCAGTGAAGTGATGCACTCTTTACTGGGCCTTTGGCTACTCTGCAAAAATTGCACAGTGTAAAAGCATAGGTTAATTGAAAAGATCCATGAGTAGACCTAGAGAGATAGAAAGTAAGTAAGATGGATTCCTTAGAAAGCCCACAAAAAGGACTTACGAAAAGTTATTTAATGAAGATGAATTTATTAAGGTCAAAAATTAGAATTTCATATATTCTAAGCATTATCTCATACAGCAAAGTCCGAGCTGAGTTCAACTAGTCAGTCAACCAGTCAACTAGCATTTATTAAGCACCTGTTATGTGCCAGGCACACAGTACTGGGATTATAAGAAAGACAGTCCTTCATCTCATGGAGTTCATAGTCTAATGGGGAGACAATATGCAAAGAACTACAAACAAGTTGTATACAGAATAAAGTTGGGGCAGTCTCAGGGGGAAGACACTAAGACTCAGGAGGATTGGGAAAGGCTTCTTACAAAATATAGAACTTTAGCTAAGACTTGAAGGAAGCCAGGGAAGCTAGAAGACAGAAATGAGGAGGGAGAGAGCTCCAGGCCTGGGGGACAACCAGTGAAAATACCCAAAGTCAGGAGGTGGAGTGTCATGTTCAAGGACGAGCAAGGAAGTCAGTATCCCTGGATCACAGAATATGTGAAGGGGAGTGAGGTATAGGAAGAGGCCACGTTATAAAGGACTTTGAAAGCCAAACAGGACTTTATTCTGGAGGTAATAGGAAGCCAATGGAGCTTACTGAACGGGGGAGAGGGTAGAATGACCAAACTTGTCCCTTAGAAAAATCAGTTGGTAGATGTAGAGTTGATTGGAGTAGGGAGAGACTTGAGGCAGGAAGACCAATTAGCAGTCAATTGTAATAGTACAGGTGTGAGGTAATGAGGGCTTGTTGAAAGGGTGGCTTGTTGAAAGTCAAAGGATAGAAGGGTGTTGTATAGAAGAGATGTTATGTGTAAGAAATGGGAGGAGGAGTTTTGTTTCCACAGAACTAAAGGTGTGCTTCCCCGCCCTCCCCCACCCCAGCTTTAGCAGAGACCAGGCCTCAAGGTCAGTCAGGTGAGAGGTCAGAGGCTTGTATGCATGTGCATGCTTTTTGAGAAGGCAGTCTGGGGAATTAGAGGCCAAACCCACTTGAACCAGTTCAAGCTTATCTATGGTCTGGTCTTGGTCAAGAATCCAGGCCTACTGATTTGCATAATTTACATATGTTAAAGAGGGAAAGTAGGGGAAGTAAAAGAATATAGTTTAATCCTAAACTAAGACAAGGAAAATCTAATTAACTTCACTTTTGCTTCTGTATCCTTATTATCCTACCTGTATAAACTGTATAACCTAGGAAAACTATGTAAAAAATATTGTAAACTAACCATAACTCTAGCAGGAGTGGAGGGAATGGTTACCCCTGCTCCTGCAGCTGTATCAGTGTGAGTGTTCCGGTGAGCACTACATCTGCTCTCTAGAGGAGCGTAATAAAATGCCTTCCTCTGCCCACTCTGGTCTTGAGTTCTTTGGGTGAGAATGGGCAAATCACATGGATTTTCCTAAGGTCACGTGAAGGGAAGCAACAGGCAGTGGAAGCTTGCCAGGCTTACTCCTGGATCTTGTCTTGGGGTGTCCTGTGATCCCCACTGTGGTGTTAAGAGGGCTACCATTCCAGATTCCCTTGGAGAACCCTGTGGTCTGCACAGTCTTCTTAAGGGGACATCACTTGGGACTTCCGGCCCTGTCTTGGGAGCCTTGTGATCTTACCGCCGTCCTAAGGGGCCATCACTTGGGTCCTCCTTAGGGTGTGACCCCTAGGAGGCCCTGTGACCCCCACAGATTAAGAAGTGGCTACCACTTGGTCTTCCTCTGGGAGTCCTGTGGTCTGTACAGCCTTCCCTAGGGATTATCACAGGGTGCTTCCTCAGGACTTTGGCCCTGCCTAGGAAGTCCAATGATCCCCAAAGCTGTGTGTTCTCACAATTTGGGGAAGTTCAGTGATCCCCAAAACCACGTTTCTCACGTTATGGAAGTAGAGATGACAGGATTTAGCAACTGATTGGTGTGGAATGTGGTGGGGAGAGAGTAAGGAGTTGAGGGTGATGCCTTAGTTACTGTATCAGTCAGGCAATAAACACAACATCAACAATAATCATGAATATGCCTATGTAGCTCTGTATTGCAAAGTATGAGAGGCTCTCCATATAGAAGGTAGAAGAAGTAAAACATTTATTCAGACACCAGAGAACCATAGCCCACAACCAAATGTTCAGCTCCCACAACCAGTTAGCTCACTTTATAATAACAGCAAGGAATTTAAAAACACAATATCACAACATGGAGCCTCGCCATTCCAAAATCTCTCCGACCCCCTGCTGGGGTCTTCCCCAAAACAGACTCACAGTACAGCTATCACAGTCTGCTCAGCTATCACAGGCCGACTTCTTTACCTCAGCTCTATCGCTACAGCCGTTAATAGGCATAACAGCTCTCTCAGCATTTCCTGTGACACAACTTCCTTTTCCTTTCAGGAAGCTCCTCCAACCACATGTGACTTGGGCTTCCTGTGACAAAAGCAGGTCATATGGCTTATTAATGGGTGGGAAAGATCTTCAAATCTAAATTGCTATTACAGTTACAAGCCTAAGTGAGTGGGAAGATGGTAGCATACTCAACAGTAACAGGGAAGTTAAGAAGAAGAAAGAGTTGGGTTTGGGGGAAGAGAGAGATAATGAGTTCAGTTTGGGACATGGTGAGTTTAAGATGTCTACAGGACATCAAGTTCGAGATGTCTAATGGACATTTAGAAATGCTAGACAGAAGGTCAGGAGAGAGTTTAGGTAGGGCTGGATAAGTAGCATCAAGGGTTGTCTGCATAGGGATAATCATTGAAACAATGGCGGTTGTTCAGATCATCATGTGAAATGATATAAAGGGAGAAAAGAAGAGAGCCCAGGACAGGGCCTTGGGGAACACTTACAGTGAAGGGGAATGATACAGATGAAGATTCAGCAAAGGAAAGAGGGAAGGAGTGGTCAGACAGGTAGGAGGACAAAGAGAAGAGAGCAGCATCACAAAAACCTAAAGAGAAGAGTCTACTGGAGTGGAGTTTATGCTCTTCTAAGCATGTTTCAGTAAATGTATCTGAGAGGAAGGAGAGATTCAAGAAGTTTGAGTTTGTAAAGAAACTAATAATGTGCTTGATAGGAAAAGAGGCAGATGGAAGGAGATAAACATTTATCAAGTGCCTACTATGTGCCAGACACTATATGAAGTGCTTTTACAAATATCTCACTTAACCCTCAAAACAACCCTGTAAGGTCTGTGTTATAACTCCCATTTTACAGTTGAAATTCAGGCAAACAGAGATTAAGTGACTTCCTCTCAGTCATACAAGTTTAGTATGCTGAGGCCCATTATTTATTTATTTCAGTGCTTTTCTGGGCTGAAGTTGTAGCTGGATGATAAAGCTTTCTTGAGCTTCTTTCTCAGCTGAAGGATGTATTGGCTATGGGTGTTTGCTGGATTCTTAATTAAACATCAGCAAATAGATTGTAAAGCCAGTGGCACAATTGCTGGTAGAATTGTATGCATAGAGGAAGAAAGCTACATGTTGACTCTACTAAGAATCTTCTTCTGGTCTCAGTGTACCTACTGTGTTCATAAGTATGTGGCTGAAAAATTCAGGTTCTGGGTCTCCTTGGTGGGAAAATGGGGAAAAGTGTTCTAGGTTTCCTAATGCCTAAGACTAACATTTATTTGAACAATATTCTCTCAAGATATCTGCCTTGATCTAAATGGATCCTGGCAGAGAGGCCATGTACTGAGAAATACTTCTTCCATGATATTTTGGCAATCATGGATGATTTCTGCTTCCTGATAGGATATGCCTGGGTAGGCCTTATAAAGTTATCATCGATATATGACATATTCTTGCTACCTCTTTCAAGAGATAAAAAGTCAAGGTAGACAAGTCTTAATATGTTTGCTGGTGCTAATATTCTTCAAATATACAGTACAAGTTGGTAATACTTTTCTTTGAACACACTGGGCACAAATCTCACTTTTCTTTATGATATCTTTTTCCACATTGGGCCAGTAACAATGAAATCTTCTTCTTGGCTCCAGGGTTTTATCTTGTCCCATATGTCCAAAGTCATGTAAAGCTTTCATGGCCATAGAGCTATATGCCCCAGGTAATACCAGCTGCTTCTTGGAACCATTTGTGGGATCAGGGACAGTATGGCATAGTACTTCATTGCACAGTTTTAATTTTGACAACTGTCTACAATAAAGGGACTTCAGGATACTGGAACTTGAGTCCTTTAAAATTTACTGCCTGACTTTTTGTCTTGCAGTTCTCACAGTTATTCGTTGGCCATCTTTTCTCTTCATCCACCGGCAACTGAAATAAAAAAGGTTGGTTCAATGATTCAAGGCTCATAAATTCAGTCGGCATGCTCTCTGGTGGAAATCCCAAACTGTGTTCCACCTCCTTGATTGTTACATACAGCTTTCTTTCCTTCTTTGTGTATTACTACAGTTTCTGTGCCAAGTACCTTTTTGACAAGGCATCTGAATTGCCTTGGTCTTCTCTGCCTGGTAATGTAGTTGAACATGAAGTTAGCAAGTTACCCATCTCTGGCAGACAGTATCTAACTTGGCACTGGTCAGAATATGTTGGTGGAGTATTGTCAGTCCAAACTTAGAACTTTCCTCCATAAACAGTCTTTTTCTCAGTGATCAAACATTTTGAGGAACTCCAGCTTTTGTGAAGGGGATAACAGATGTTGTTGGTCAGGTCTCTGTCAGCAAATGCAGCTAGGATCATCATCTTCTTGGTACAGGGCTTCTCTTGATTCTCCCAACTAGCCATTGGTAGCTGGTGATAATTTTGCACAGGTCCATCCAGAAAACCACTGACAATACAAAGCATTGTATATTGGCATGGTATATTGGTGCCTTGATTCTTTGGTTTAAGGCAGAGGCATCAAACACATCACTCACAGACCACATGTAGCCTACAACTCTCCCAAGTGCAGCTAAAACCAGATTAAAATGTAATTGAAAAATATTTAACAAACAAATGAAAATACAAGAAAACAGATAATATCATATTTTAAAATTAAGTCAATATGCACCCCACAGGGATCCTTATGTATGGATATCAGCCCCCATTTCTATTTGAGTCTGATACCACTGATTTAAACTGTGGTAGTCAATACACATACATATCTTTCTATTCTTCTTTGGTACCATCATTATAGATGATGCATACGGATTGTGATGATATGTTCTCTGAGATCATTTATCACAGACAGATATTTTTCTAGGTTTTTCATGCAATAGCCAGGAGTAGATGAGCTTGGGCACATCTTACATCCTACTTCTGTAGTGAGATCATGTTTGTCCTCTCACTAAGCTTCTGTCTCAATCACTCCTTTCTCTCTTCTAGCACAGCTGAATCTGCAATATCCAGTTTCTCTGGATTAACTTCAGAGGTGGAAAGGCCAGGGCTCTTAGGCTGGTTTTGTGACAACTTGACTCTATTCTTCTGTATGCTTCTGTACAAGCGAAAGGGACAGTCAAAGTATCGAGGTATAAAGTTCCAGCCTCTTGTTTGCAGTGCTCCGCTACTATCCTAAACAGAGGGAAATTGGTTCCAATCAAAACATTTATGCAAGTTGGGTCTGGGCATGCCAGGCCACCACATGCACTGCTCTGTTGATGCCAGCAATAACTTCCAGGAATTCTGAAGATGAGCCTATGTATTCCAGGTGTAGAGAGTTTTTGTAATTCAGTCCTCCAAATCCAAAGCCTTTAAAAGGTTGTATGCATTAGGTATTTTCTTTAAGTATTTCTTGTAGAATGAGTAGAACACAATAGTCACTTGTACTCTGTTGTGTAGGAGAGAGTTTGGTATATATTCTCAATCCTCTATAGGAAGTATTATGAGTCCTAGTGGGAAAAACCCATTAAAAAAGACCAACACAGTCATGGCTATCATTTGTAGGGACAGGAGTGTCCTCCTTCCCCCATCTCTGTCATACTCTTCCATAGATGGTCCTATAGCCCTGAACTTCTATCTTACCAAAGTTGTCTTCTCAAATGCATGTGACCTGTATATAGGTATCTCTTCAACAGCTGTAACAGGAGGAGTATCTGTCTTTCTGGCTTCCTTATGATGGTGGTGTTTGTGTATCATGCTAGCTTACCGTCCAGTCTCTTGTCTTATTACTTTTCCATATGGGACAGATTTATCCTTGGATCCTTTTTTCCCTCTAATTACTAATTATTAATTCCCTCAGAATCACTGTGAGTTCTTCTGTTGACTCACCACCTTCTGGTTTAATAGTGCTTTCATAGTACTTTGAATATTTGTCACATGAGATTTCCTGACTTATCCTCTATATACTCAAATGATTTCACATAATCATGGGTCAGAGCATGTTTCAGCACTATAGAATCTTTAGAAATGTCTTTCAGGTCAAGCCAGCCATAAAGTACTATTGCTATTTGAATCATTCTGATCAAGTCTCGATACTCAGCCTCAATACACCTGTAACAACAATGCTGCTTGCAGCTTCTGTGGAGGTGTAAAACCAACAACACCAGCACACAGGAGGACTGCTAGCACAGGTTATTTGACCTGCTTTTCTAAGGAAAGCAACTTTAAGGGGTTAACAATCTTACTTTAATTAAACATACATATATCATTCACTTTGTCCAGGGGAAAAAGTCAGCACCCTGAACTTCAGAGAAAACACAAACAGAAATTACAAGCAGAAATTATACGCAGAGCAAATGACACAAATCAGCAGGCAAGGCTGCTAACTGTCTGTCTATAACAATACATACACAATTACCAGAAAGAGAAGCACCAACATCTGGGTTTTCAAAGCTGGGGGGCTCCTTAATGGCTACCTAGAGTCTCATCTGGCCAAATCACACTAACACTCTTTCAATGAGTGAAAATGCTAACCTCAGAGTATATATACACTTCTTCAGGGTCAGCCCACAGTGGGTGTCACAACCATACGACTCAAACTCATGTGACTTAAGTTTTCTTGTGACTTAAGCAGGTCATCAAGACTCTTGATTCAAAGACTCTTGATTCAAACAAAGGCAAGGCTCAAAGGTACTTGATTACCTCAGTGCTGAGAAGGACTCCAAAAGACAAAATAGCAAAAAGTCTCACTTTGCTTGCTATCACAACCCCTCTTGCCACTCTAGCCAGGAAAAAGTCTGTCTACTTATGATAGAAATTGGGATGGCTATTCCTCTTTTAATTGAATTTTTTTCTAGACTTATTGCTATTCCTGCTGTTTGGCCATGGCCATATGCTATTTTGAGTTTATTTATGTCTAAGCATGGGGTTGATTAACTTATTCAATCAAGTTACCTCAACCCACACAAAGTAAATGATAAGATGCCCAATCAATCAAAGTGCAAGATGTCCTTGGAGCTAATGTGCTATTACACAGAAGCTGTGTTCAGATATGACTAGGAAACTTGGCCATGCTCCAGGGGTTGTTTATAAATTATTAAATAAGTTTAGAACCAATATCATTTGAGAGGTTGAAGCAAGGGTGGTTTTCTAATGAAATCCCTGAAGAGGAACCACTTAGGGAGCAAGGAGAGGCTTTGACTTGGACCTTGGCCTAGGTATCCTCTCCTTACTCCTGCCTTTAGGTAGAGGAGGCCCTTGTGAGCTTCTAAGGTCCTGGAGGATGTGAGATTTCCCAGTTCCTAATAGCATCCCATCATCACATGTGATCTCTAAGTTTGAACCCCCCTTCCTTTGGATTCTCTATGTGTTTATGAGTGAGTGTGTCACTGACATTGGGTATTTTTATACCAACTCTCTACCACTTTAGTTAAAACTCATTTCTAAAAGATACTTAAAGCTAGCCGACAGAAATGATTCTCAACTAGTAATTTTGGAGTGTGAAAGCACACAGCTGAGGGCTTGAAATGATAGCATTAGATAATGGATCCTTTGGGGTAATATTACAACAGTGAGGAGGAAATGTAGCCTTGCTCTGAAATCTGAGATTCTTCTTTGAGAGTGTGAGTTGGGATGCGGCCCCTAGAGCCTAGATGGTCCATGATAGGGCCATGATTCCATTTGCTTATGCCACACTAGGCCTCAAAGGCAGGGCCTTTAAGACCTTCTAGAAAGCAGCTCCTCTTATCACTGTTAGAGACCCATCCATCCAGTCACCATCTTGCTGTCTTCCTATCCTCTGTAAAGTCTTCCTGAGGAGGGCTAGGCATATTCCTTGAAAACGTTCCTAATTTGGGATGATTGTTGCTGGTCTGTTCTCAAGGGAAGCCAGTCTATGCCTTTGAGGGGACCCAGCCACCATATGACATACTGGTGATGTGTCTCTTTCTACTATACAAGTCAGCTAGAAGGCATGGTGGATAGACAGCTGGGCCTGGAATCAGGAAGACCTGAATTCAAATCCAGCCTTGGACATTTACCAGTTGTGTGACCCTGGGCGAGTTACTGAGCCACTATTTGCCTTGATTTCCCCAATTGTAAAATGAGGATAATAATAGCACCTATCTCACAGAGTTGTTATGAGAATCAGATGAGATAATATTGTAAAGTGCTTAGTACAGTGCCTGGCTCTATAAATATATATAAGTGCCCTATAAATGTTAGCTATAATGATTAGATTACTTAGCCACCATTTAACATACTGGTGATATGTCTCTGTCCACTACGATGGAGCTATCTTTGGCTCTTCTCCTTAAAGCCACACTGCTATTTGAGCTGCAGAAGCTTGCCTTCCATGGACATACGGGCTGAAGGAAGGGGAACCATCGTCAGCCTATACGGTTTACACTCAGCATCGCTTAACCTTGCTTCTTTCAGGAAAGTTCTGTCTGTACTGATTCAGCTGGTGGGTCTGATAGATTACCCCCTGTCTCACTGGTGGCCTGAGCACTCTTCTTCTAGAATACTCATTCACCCAAGATCGGGAAAGAATACAGAGAGACAGAGAGACAGACAGAGACAGAGAGGAGAGAGAGACAGAGAGATACAGAGAGAGACACAGAGAGGCAGACAGAGAGAAAGAGGGGGGGAGGGAGAGACAGAGAGACAGACATGGACTTGGTAGTATTTCTTAAGTTTCTTTTGCTTGTTGAATGTGTATATCCAATGTTCCCTTTGGTCCCCATCTTACTTGCCTTAGTAAGGAGGAGTTGCTGCCCTCCCTTGTCTTTATAACTTGTTTGTGGATAGTTGTTTCCCATGTTAGCCTGTAAGCTACTTGAGAACAGAGACTGTTTTTTGCCTTTCTTTGTATCCCCAACACTTAGCATAGTGCCTGGTATATAGTAGGTGCTTAATAAATGCTTGGTGACTTTTTTTTTTACTTACCTGTCAAAAGATGGCTTCTCTCCATAATCAAAGGCCTCTCGCAGCTCTTTCACAAGGTTAGCCTGGCCTGAAAGTCGAAACAGACCTTCTTCCTTTAGCCCCCATTGTCGGATAAAATTCACACATTGTTCCACTAACATGGGGGCCAGGAAGTTCCCATATCTCTTCTCAAAGCAGACTGTTTCTTCTAGTTTCTGTCCAAAAATACCTGGCAGGGAACAAAGACACATATCTTTGGCATTAGGGAAAATAGCTCTGTTTATTTGCCTGAACGTTAACACTTGAGAAGGAAATTAACTCTAAGCAGCACTTCATTTATGTACACCATCCCAAAGGACTGTTTATAAGCATTTTCAAAGAAATCATCATCATTCATCATTTTTCTCTATTTTTCTAAAGCAGGTCCTCAACAACTGGGGAATCTCTGAATAAACTGGAGTATATGAACATAACGGAATAGTGTTGTACTGTAAGAAATAACGAATATAAAGAATTCAGGGTAACTTGGAAAGACTTATGTGATCTGATGCAGAATCAGGACAATTTACACAATGACCACAATGACTTGCGGCTGACTTTGATTGGAGTGAGTGAGGGCTGTGCAAAGTCACCAGCCTCACTTTCTCCTTCAGAGCCATCTAGCTCTGGAGTGGCCTGATATTTTCACCAGGATGGCACGATGCCCACAATAAAGTACAGGAAAAGAGCAACATGATATCAGAAATCAGATCAGTCACTGAGATGAATACTTAGATAAGAGAGAAGGGTGCTTCTGTTCATCAAGCAGAGAGATAGTAAACTATAGGTATGGAATATGGCATATAATGTCAGAAATATCCAGTACATTATTTTGCTTAACTATTTATTATAAGAAAGAATATTTGAGGTAGAAAGAGGACATTAGAAGGCAAGTGATAGCAGCACAGAAAAAGGGCATCAATAAAGCATATTTTTAAAAAGAAAAGCCTAGAAACACTAGCCTGATCATAGGGCTGTCCACCAGGTCAAAATATCATCTTTAAATCCATTAACACGTATGTATTCTGTACTCGACTGACTTGCATTTTGCCCAAACCTTCTTGTAGAACAGTGGGGAGAGTGAGTGGAAGGAGCCGAGTCCGAACCTTGTCTCTGACCCTCACTGCCTGTATAATCCTGTGCAAATCTCTTCAGTTTCCAAGGGTTTCTGTTTTCTTATTTGTAAAATGAGGGGCTTGGACTAGAGGGTCACTAGGGTCACATTCAGCTGTAGCACTACGATCTCATGATCCTAGTTTTATATTTCAATACTGTAAGAAATAGGGGCGGTGGGTTGGGGGGAGCAGTTTTGTTCCCACAGAGTTGAAAGCATTCCTCTTCCTCCCTCTCCCCACCCTCCCACCCCAGCTTTAGCAGAATGTAAGTCAGGTGACTGATCAGAGCTAGTTCTAATCAAAGCTCTGGGGTGAAAGGTTAGAGGCTTGTATTCATGCTTAAAGGAGCCATTTGAGGACGGCATGACGTAGGCAGTCAGGGGGTTGTATCTGGCCAATGAAGAGCCTGGTAGGAGATTTCAAAAGGGGAGTCAATAAAAAGACTGGCATCCATCTGAGTCCTTTGTACTCTCTGTACTCTCCTATACTCTGTTCAGGGGATGTACCCATTTATTCAGACCCAATAAAAGTAAAATGTAAATAAAGCACCCCCAACCTCTACTGCGTGGGTGGCATCCTTTCTCACGAGAAAGCAATAAAATTCCTTTTTGCCTTTTCTCAAGAATGGTCTCTGTCTATTTTTAACGTGAGTAGTGGTCTCAGATGCACACAGTACTGATCATTAGTTTTCTAATAGAAAACAGGAAAAAAATGTTGACGTGGCTCCAATGCATATGACTACATATTCATAGACTGCAAATCTGTTGAATATTAAGAAAATCATTGAAGGCAACTTGTTTCAAATAATCATCATGGCATAAACATGATGTCTTTCCAGCTTATTAATACCCTATCTAAAACAGGGTGCTCAGTATGGCGATGATGTTCCTAATGTGATCTGAGCAGGGTGGAGGCAGAAAACAGAACTCTCAAGTCCCCCTTCCCTCCCCCAGGGCCAGCCCCTATCTTTCCCAGCTTTGGGTCAGCAGCACATCTGAGACACATATTATCTGAGCCTTTCACTAATAAAAATCTTAAACAGCTCAGGTTTGACTACAGACACCTAATGAACTCAACTGGAGACCTCCTTGACGTTGAATTATGACTGACAATTTTACTTCGCAAAATAATTTTGCATGCAATTTGATACATCACAAAGGAGCATGCTTTTCTGGAGGTAGCTCTAGATCTAAGAGAAAACTCAATTAAAATGCTTTAAATTCATCTCTCTGAGCATCCACCAAGGTGTCTCCTGAGTACTGTGGTACAGCTGATATAAATTAGCTCAGGGTAGAAAACAGAAGCTAGGCAGCAGCAGAAGTGGTTCCACCCTCCACCTCCTACTCTGAAGCTTGACTACAGTCCTTCAGCCACTGGACCAGAAGACTAGTAATATAGATCTAATCAAAGAGAAGGCAAGTTATAACACTTGAAATGATTCATGGACACTTCATTCTCCCCCTCAAAGAAGTCTCATTGTGGAACTGAGAAGCTAAAACACAGTTTTGTGAATTAATCTGTGAATCTTTTACTCAAACACTGAATGCTCCTGTGATTACAGGGTAGAACAGGCAGCATTTTCAAAAAATCCCCAATATGATAGTTGCAGAATACTGTCTACCCATATTTGGTACCCATCAGACATCCTTGATACGTACTGCCATTCTTCTTTTGTGTTTAAGTAGATGAGAAGATTTAATGGGAAGGACATTGGACTACATAGTCACCAGTTCTCTTTTGGCCAGGAACCCTGAGGGTCTTCCCCTCCCAGTTTGATTTTTTTTTTTTTAGTTTTGATTAAAGAGGTCATTGCTTGATTGACTTCTTAAAGAGGCCTATTCACTGAATGGGCATTCCCTCACTCAAAATGAGAACCTGAAAAGACTTAGCCTAGAAGGGCCAGGGTCTCTCAAAATGCATCCTGGGCCATCTCCAGTCTTCCTGATGAATATCAGGCCACTGGACCCAGATGGCTCTGGGGGAGAAAGTGAGGCTGGTGACCTTGCACTGCCCTCCCTCACTCAAATCAGTCAACTGCAAGTCATGTCATTATTCTTCAAGAACAAAGGACAAACACAACAACTCAGATGGTCAACATCAAACTGTGTGGGATGGAAGACCTCACCAATTAAAAAAATTAATTTTTAACAAGGAGCCATCTCAGGGTGGGAACAGAAATAAAATTTTATTCAATTCTTGCGAGAATAGGGCATCCTCTGCCAGACCAGATCTAGCAAGGGAGGCAAAGGCACAAGGAACAAAGCACCAATATTATACCTAATGCAAGACAATTCCCTCCTACCTCTGACCCTTCTCACCATTGGCTGGGAGGCGAGCTTACAATCTGAGCATGAAAAACTAGACAAAGAACCGGGAAATCAAGGCACAAAAATTCCAGTTCCCATTCCCTTAGTTAACGATTACAACTAAGGTGACATCTATAAATCTAAAGAAGGAGAATAAGATAAGGGGAGGGGTAGACCCTCTCTATTCTTCTACAGTACTTTTACAATAAAGGAAAGCAGGTCACAGTGACCCTATTCTTACCTAGCAAACCTTTAAACCAGAACCAGAAGAAAGAACAAAAAGTTTCAGGGTAAAAAAAAGAAACTTTTCCAGAGGCTGAGCAATCAGGCTCTCACGGCCTCACAATTTTTCCACTTCCTTATTTCCCTATTTCTTGATTTTTAAACATTTTTAAGTATATGTATGTGTATATATATATATGTATATATATATATATATGTATATATATACTTAAAGTATGTAAGTATATATATATGTATATATATACTTAAAGTATGTAAGTATATATATATATACACAGACATATACACATATATACATATATATGTGTATACACACACACACGCATATATATTCCCTGCAAAGTCTTCACATTTTATTTTCTCACTACCTCACACAATATTATAGAGTTTGAGGAAGAGGTTTATAAGGAAGCAGGGGTGAGAGACCTTTACTCTGGACTTGAAGCGTCCCAATGGTTCCTTGCCAATCTGAAACAAAAGCAATCATAATAACAAGCATTTACATAGTGATTTTATGATTTCCAAAGCACTGCTTCCATGTCCTCTCATTCAATCCACACAACAACCTTGTGAGGTAGGGGGTATTATTCCTATTTTTCAGATGAACTATGACATATAAAAAGTTAGAGAGATATAGTTTCTGGATAATTAATAATTAATAATTTTATTAATTATGGCTAGCAGATAATTAATAAAAGGGGTCAGTGGAACTTTTGAATGCCAAAGACCCCTTATGGAACCCACTCATTGCTTATATGCTCTTGAAAGAGAGGGTGTTCCTGACAGTGGCAATCAACTCTGACAGGTTAACAATTAATGAGAAGAATGATTATAATGATTACCTTCAGCCTTAGGCAACCTAGATAAAGGATCTATCCCCACCCACCCACCCAAGCCTAAACAGAATACAAAAGGCTTCCCCACTTGGGTGGGGACTAAACAAGACCTAGGAGAAAGTTAATCCCACCTCATTATCAGCAATATCCTTCAGATGCTGATTTGACCCAATAGAGAATGAGGAGATGGGAAGGGAAAAAACCCTGGCTGTCCCCAATAATTGGTTATTTAATAATAATTTCTCTCAGAAGAAATTGAGGTTGAGAGAGATTGTGACATGCCCAGGATTGATGATGAGGAAGACTTCATTAGAATAAATATGTGGTGCTGGTATGCATAGACATTTCTCTTTAGCTTTCTTGTCTTTCTAAGACACTGAGGACTATCAGCAGTACTCCCACAATCTAAACCTCATTAATAATGCTTTCCGGGCCCCCATTTTATTTTGTACATATTGTATACATGTATGTGCACACAAGCTCAGTGAGGGCAAGGACTGTTTCCCTTCTGTCACTGGCAAGTTATTTGACAGATCCTTCTCCATCATCTAGAGATGAATATTAATTTGATATAAGAAATGATGAGCATTGTCAAAATAAATCAAAGTCCTTGAAAAAAGGACAAACTGTTAGGTATCCGGATACTGGAGGAAAAAGAGAGTGAGAATTCTGGTAAATGAGAAATGCAGATTCCCAGTCTCCTTTTACCTATCAATTCTAACATTCTTGGCCAAACTTTAATGAGTAACAACACTTAACTGATATAGGTCTCTGCATCCTCTCCCTCCTGTCCTTATGGACTGCTGATAGGTGGGTTAATAGGCAGTGGGCAGGTACCAGAGGTGAGGAGGACCCTAGATAACACACAAGTAGCTGCTGGGGTTTAACCTTTGGTGCTCTCCCTGAGCTCACTCTCTTGTCTTCCAACTACCAATGCTCCCTTGGAAGTCATGTCATACACAGAAGAACCCTATTTCCTCCAGAGGAGGGTCCTTGGCACATATTGGGGAGGACGGATCTTGCTTTGCATCCATCTCATTCTCCTCCCCTTTTTCTCAGTGCAAGCACCAGGAGGACAACTATAATGGTGGCTCTCCCAACTGCTATACCCTCTGTTTCTGCCTTCGACTCTGGCCAGTCACTGACACAGGCAATACAGGAAATAGGTGCAGTCAGACAAAACAACATGAAGGAGGCAGGAGAGAAAAATGCCCTCCTACTAAGTACTGCTAAATAAATATGCTTTAAGAAATCCTCTTTATGGTTGAGTGGACTTTTTCTTCTAATATTGAATGTAAACTACCAGGAATCTGGTCCAAGAGTCTGGCACAGCCCAGAAATAGCTCATATGTATCAAACTGGCAAAAACTGAAAGAGACACTTGGTAGAGAGGCTGCAGGAAAACACTCATAATGGTGCGCCATTGATGGATCTGTGAACTGATAAAGTCATTCTGGAAAGCAATTTGGGACTGTGCCAAGAAGTCCATAAATTATACATCCAATGTATATATAACCCAATGAGATAAAAGAAAGAGGGGAAAAACACACATGTACATTCTATCAGATAGTGGCAAAAGAAATTATGGTATGTAAATATAATGAAACATTGCTCCACAAGAAATAATGAGACAAAAGGCAAGACATTTACAAACTGATACAAAGTAAAGTGAGCAGAACCAGGAGATTAATTTATACAGTAATAATATTATAAAGAAAAAATAATTTTGGAAGACCAGAGAAGTTTGTAGAAAATCACAAAATTCTGTCAACTAGAGCCACAACAAATATGTGTGTGTACATATATATTTATGTGTGTATATATGTATACATACACATATATCTAAATATAACAAAATCGATTAATGTAAATAATCTCAGCTGGACCCTCATTATGGCAATGATTACTCTTACCACATAGACCTGCATCCTTCCTGTAGGAATTATCTCGTGGGAAGTTATTTCTTTTCTTCTTTGAGGGGGGATTTACATCACTGTATTTGGCATGCTTCCTTCTGTTTTCTGATGGTGAGGGTGGGACTTCTACCATCTTACTGGAGTTGCAATATGTTTATACATGAGAGACATTCCTCTCCAAACTCCACATAGTTCAAAGATATCACTACACAATTCTCTATATTCATCTATTTGAAGACAGATGCTGATATCAAAACAATAGCCTCTGATCTGATAGGGGAAAAAAAAAGCTGCAACAAAGAACTGTAGCATAGAATTATTTTCATCATGCCTGCTTTTCCGTTATATTTAAATAGACTCACCTCCACCAAAAGGTGCCCATATGACTCTGCGAATAGATTTCAGCCATTCTTCCATGTCATTCTGTGTATTAGCCATGAGGAGGTAGGTCTCATGATTTGCTGTCATCTGATGATCTCTTCCTGTAAAAAAAACAGTGACATATCAGCAAGCTCCCAAACAAAATCTTGCCACTGAGAGCTTCCCCAATAACTACTGTCACACACTACATGCATGATGCAGGTACAGGGACTGTACTATGCCAGGGTTTGATTCTGTCAAGCAACAAATTATTTATCCCTTTCTGAGATATGGCATCAGTGTTTTTATCTAAGTCACTGACAAAAATGATTAGAAAGAGCTAAGGATAGAAACCTGATGTAGAAAGCAACTATCTAAAACAGCAGATCTCTGAAAAAGAGAATAATAGAATTAGAATGCAAAAAAAGTTATAGTAGAAAGAAAATTAACTAATCAAAACCAAAATACAAAACAGGAAAAGCACATGAAATTGAAGAACGGTGTGAAGCTATAATCTCAAAATGATAAATCTGCCAGAAAAACATTTTTTTTTAAAAAACACATGAATACCATACTTTGGAAAATTATTGGCAAGTTGCCCAGAAATGCTGGACGCCTAATACAAAGTTCATGAAAGAATCTACAGAATAACAGCAGAAAGAAACCCCAAATTTAACTAAAAAAAATACACGGCAGTCAGACTTCCAAAGTATTCATTAAAAATATCTCATATTCCAAGTAAATAAATGAGACTATCATAACATTACTCTTTGCTTATAATATATAATCACAAGACAAGTAATTCTTTCAGAAGTTTCCATAAGTGGGAAAGGATTCAACATGTAAATTCGTCAAAGAGAAGCATAGATAGATTCAAATAGCAACGCAAGACTAAGACATGAAATGCATGTTTTTATGCAGCTAGAGATAAATATGGCTGTGGGGGCAGGGTAGAAAAGCCTTTCTGTTGGTTTTCAAATTTTTCTTTAAAAAAAACATTGTCTGAAAATCAATTGATAAAGAAAAGAAGTCTTCAGTGAACAACAGAATCCAAGGAACAAATGGTATGAGGGGAAAAATCAAAGGAAAGTCGGAGAAAAGAATTAATATTTCATAAATAAAAATATTTCACAAAAAAATTCATTCCTCTGGATGGAAGTAGGGTGGGAAGTCTAGGAAAAAAACCAGTTTAAGAGTCCTAGAAACCCAGATCTCCTGACAATTGTTTTGCTCAGTTGTTTCAGTTGTGTCCAACTCTCTGTGACCCCATTTAGGGAGTGGGTTGCCATTTCCCTCTTCAACTCATTTTACAGATGAGGAAACTGGGGCAAATGGGGTTAAGTGAGTTGTCCAGGGTCACACAACTAGTAAGTGTCTGAGGCCAGATTTGAACTCAGAGAGATGAGTTTTCCTGACTCCAAGCCCACCACTCTGTCCACTGTACTACTCTAACTGTTCTTGACAAACACCCCAGCAAATACCTCAAGGGACACCAGATGGAACAATGAACAGGAATATCAGAGAGAAATACCAGTAAAGTCATTCATTCCATTATTACATAAACAAATTATCAGAAAACCACACACTAAGAATACGGAATATTGGGTGGGGGTGAAGGGAGAGATAAATTGATTGTGAGCTCTGGTAAATGTAGCCTGAGACCAGCAGTCTCTTGGTCCTGGTCAGGCAGAACCACAGAAGGGAATAGGCTGGGGGAGCCCTCTAGGAAGCCTGAAACCAACACAACCTTTGTATCTAGTTGGGACAAGTCAAGGCTGTACTGGGAAAGGTAATCAACTCCCAGTTGGGGATTTTTTTTTTTTAACAAGAAGGAGCCAGAGGTGGTTCCACAGGCCAGCATCTGCTTTGTGATATCAGGAAGTACCAGCATAAACCAGTGATGGTAGCAGGGCAGGGAGTGGTTCCATTCACCCCACACAGAACTCTAGTGATAGGATCCATAATACAGAAAGGAAAAAGAACCAAACGGATGTTCCAAGAATGTAGAAGGATGTAGAGTTTGGCCATCATGCAAAGTCTCAATCCAAGAAGGGGTGTGGTATGAGTGAAAAGGTCCAAAGTCAATGAAGGATTAGGATCAACTGTGGATTAAGAGAAGTCCAAACAGTAAACCCAGAAAAGGAGAATTATACAATAAGTACAATAGAACCTCAGCAGGAAAAATAAAAATTACTTGGTTACAGTGACTGTAAGAAATGAAGCATAAGGGAAAAAATATGAAAATTTTGCACTGATCTTTTCTGACCTCAAAAGCTAAGCAGAGGTAGTTTAGGTTAGTACTTAGATGAGACTACCCAAGAGTGCTATGGCTATAGGCTTCCAGGCTTTTGGGTGCAGTTCAAGCGTAACCTCTAGAGTCAGGGTTCAAAACCCTTCCTCTCCTGCCAGTTCCTGTGTGATTATGGGAAAATCATTTAACCTCCTTGGGCTTCAGTTTCCTCATCAGCAAAATTAGAGTTGGACTAGATAGCCCATGAAGTCTCATCCAGCTTAAGACCTATGATCCTTGTAAGAAAAAAAAAAAAACCAGGAAGGAGAATAAATGCCCTATAACATGAAGGTAGAAAACTATAAGCAGTGAACTCCTTGGAAAAAAGAATGAATAAACAGAAGTAAATGAACTCCATGGAATAACAAGCAATGTTGGCATAAAATAAAATGACCAAAAGATTAGAAAACCATGGAAGTTATCCACTATCAAAAGCAAATGACCTGAAAAAAATTTTGAGGAGACAGAATTTAAGAATCCCACAATTTAAGAATCTCAAACCTGTGAACAAAGAAAAATTTGTATATTACAATAAATTATAAAAGAAAATCGTCCAGATCATTTAGAACCAGACAGCAAAATGAAAAGAGAAAAGAAAATGAAAAAAAACCCAACAAAAACCAGATTAGCTCCTGAAAGAATTCCCAAGTTGAAAACACCCAGGAATGTCAAAGCATAAATCAAGATTTTCCTGGTAAAAGAAAAAAATGCCACAAATATCCAGAAGAAAGCATGCAGATACTAGGGTACCTCAGTCAAGATCATATCAGATTATATTGAATCTACTGCGAAGGATCAAGGATTGACTTTTTCCAGTCTTTGTATCCCTAGAACAGTGCCTGGTACACAGTAGATACTAAATAAATGCTAGTTGACTTGAGATGAAGTCTTAACAACAATATTTTAAAGGATGAAGAAAAATGCTCATAATAAAAAATGGACCTTGGACAAAAGACTTTTAATCTGTCTTGATAAAAAGCCTAGGAAAAATTTTGGAGTGTGAACACAGGTGACAAGAGAAACCTAGAACAGTGAATGCATTTGAGCCACTATAAGGAACTAAATGATGGTGAAGGGCTTATATTCAAATAAAAAAGGAAGAAACAAGAAGAAAAAAAAAGTTTACATGATAATTTTGTTGCGTATTTTGTGCAGAGTAGATTTACAGTTTCATGTACAATCATCTTCTTATTGAACTATGTTATGGAGATGCTTATTTTATTCCACAAATTAAAAGTAAAATTAAAAAAAAGAATCCTATCATTTTCAAGGATCACAGAGGGAGCAAGGAAGTAAAACTCAGGGCCCTGGTATTGATTTTGCTATTTCGTTGGCTTTAAGATAGGAAATAAACAGGAGGGAAAAGGGAACACACTAGGAAAGAAATCAGGAATAATGGAAGAAGTTACTATTTCTCATGACTGTGGTTCTTCAGAAGAGTATACAAACATGGAGGAGAGGATGAGGGTAACAAGCATTCTACAAACCTTATCCTTACCTGAATGGGGCAAAGAATGAATAAATACACAAAAAGAAAAACACCTAAGAGTTTGATATAGAAACACATCAAACTCAGTAGTGAAACACGCAGGGATAGGGTGAAGGGAGAAGGAGATTTAAGAGAGAGAGTAATGTTGGGAGGGGAATATTCACAAACTTCATCTCTGAAGGGTGAATGATAAAGGAGGGATTAAAAGGAGAGAAAAAGTTTAAGAAATGGTGATTGAGGTCTGGGCTGGGTGAAGAGAAGGAGGAGTGAGGAATAGGATTAGAATAATTTCAATTATAGATTGTCAACATTTATCACATTCCTTTTCTTTCCCCACTTTTCTTTGTGAATTAGGACAGGGACTATGAAAGGAAAAAATTATAAGAGATTAGACTGGAGGAAAACACACAGTAATGAGAATGAAATTAATCCACCCACTAAACAAAGGAGCATAACAGACTGGGTAGAGACTGACACTACGTTATTTTTTTAAAAAAATACTTTAAATGAAGATTAGGAAGGAATTAAAAAGAAGGGTTGAAATAGAAGGCACTATGCTATAGGAGAATTTTTAAAAGTGCCTGTGGCAATCATGATTTCAAAAGAAAAGAAAAAGTAAATTTGTTTATTATAATATTAATAATAGCTAATTCGTAAGATTTACAAAGTGCTTTACATAGATTTTTTCATTTTATTCTTAAGAGATTTAAGTTTCTTGCTTAGGGTCACTCAGCTAGTGTCTGAGACAGGATTGGAACTCAGGTTTTGCTGGCCCTAAGTCTAGTATTCAATTTTTTTTATAGGCACCATAAATAGTTATATTAATACTTAGCATATAACTTAACATATACGGACTGAATAGCATAGCATCTCAGTAGAGATAAAACTAATCCAGTTACAGGAAGAAATAGACAACCACACTTAATTGAAGATGTCAATGTTCTTTCAAATAATGTACATCTTTCAAAATAGTAAACAAGGGAGAAGCTAAATGCCTGAATATCATTATTGAAAAGTTAGATATGATAAATATCTAATGATTAATGAATGGTAATTGAAGAGGGATAAATACCCTAAGCTTTGAATGAGACCTTTACCACAACTCGTTGATCTAGGGCATAAACATTTCACAAATGAATGCAAAGCATAAATATTAAATATTAATATTTTACTGACCACAGCATTAAAATTATAATCATTCAAAGGTAAAGGTTGATCTGCCTGACACAATTCTCTCCTCCACTTACCTGTCAAAGTGATTTTCCTCCAGTGTGAGTCTGACCATGTCATCCCCTCTACTAAATAAATTCCAGTGGCTTCTTACCACCAGGATCAAAAATAAAGTTCTAAGGTTGGCATTGAAAGCCTTTCATAACCTGGTTCCCCCCTACCACCTTTGCAGTCTTCTTCTTATAAGTTACTTGCCAGTATATACTTTGGGATACAGTGACCCTGGCTTCCTCGATGTTCCTTGAATAAGACACTCCATTTCCTGATTTCAGAAGCATTTTCAGAGTCCACCCCTTATATATGTAACTTTCTACCTTCTCATCTCAGCTTCTTGGTTACTCTGACTTCCTTTAAGACCTAGCTAAAATCTCATCTTCTATAAGAAACCTTTTCCAATTTCCCTGAATGCTAGTGCCTTCCCTCTGTTTATTATCTCCAATTTATACCATGTATATCAGTTATACATGGTTGCTTTCATGATGTTTCCCCCAGTTCCACCCAATTCATATCACAGTGTTTTGTGGGCTTTTTTTTTGTATCATTGTTACAGTAATTATTTCACATTGTTTTAATTTCTACTGCAATGTTTATAGGTGACATTATATTTGATGTTCTTTTCCCATTTGGTTCAAGGTTAAAAATTTTAAATTCATGTTTCTTCTTCTTCTTATTTCTCATTCTTTCCTTTCCTCTTCTTACTCTTCCTTCTTCCCAGTTTTGATATTAATTCTGACTAGTTGATGCTCAATTGAACAGCTACATCAGTTCATACTAGCATTTTCCTGCCTGTTAAGATGTACTCAATTTCATTTTTTGAGGCATTATTTGGTTCTCAGCCTGTCCAGTGCCTACAATTTTTTTAAACTACTGATGCATTAGGCTTCTGTATAATCAACAATTCTTTTACCTCCCATTTCTTCATGTGAAACATAATTTTCCATATATTTCTGCCTATCATCACCTTTTTCCATCTTTCCACTGAAATTAAAAAGTATCAAAACATATGTTGATTTAATTTGGAGTATCTTATCAAGTTTTTCATAGAATCTCTCTTTCATTTTATCCTTTATATTAGCACATAAGCTGAAATTTGTCTGTAGTACCACCAGAAAGCTGCACACACAAACAAATTTCATGGTACATGTGATCATCACACACACACACACACACACACACACACATATAAAATACCTAAATTTACAAAACAAAATAAAACCAGTCATTAAAAAAAATTTAGAAAGCCACAAATGTACTCCCAAAGTGGGGGAAATACTTGGGTCGGATGTATTTATAGGTAGACACTTCATTGTTTGTTGTTTGATCATTTCAGTTGCGGCCAACTCTTTGTGACCTCTTTTGGGGTTTCTTGGCAAAGATACTGGAGTAGTTTGCCATTTTCTTTTCCAGCTCATTTTACAAATAACGAAACTAAGGGAAAAAGGGTTAAGTGACTTGCCCAGCACTACACAGATAGTGCCTGAGTCCAGATTTGAACTCAGGGAGAGGAGTCTTCCTGACACGAGACCCGGCACTCTATCCACTGTGCCACCTAGCTGCCCCATGTGTAGACACTATTAGACATTTAAATAATAATGAAAATTTATGTTACAAAAATTATTCTCAAAATTAGAGATATCCACTAAAACTGTTTTATGAGACATATATCATGCTGATCCCCAAGCCAGGGTCAAACAAAGCAGAAAAAAACAAAATTATAGACACCTTTAGCTAAGGGATATTGATGCAAAATCTTTAAATAACATACTTTCAAGAAGACTACAGGAAAAATCACAGAATATACTTTACTATGACCAAATTGAATTTGTACCAGTGATGGGTGAAAATTAGGAAAACAATTAACATAATTGATTATATAAATGATGAAAAATAATAATGATACTAATGATGATGATAGCTAATATATATGTAATGTTTACTATGTGCCAGGCCCTATGCTAAGTGCTTTATAAATATTATCTCCTTTCATCCTCATAGCAACTCTGGGAAATAGGTGCTATTATCTCCATTTTACAGATGAGGAAACTGAGGCAAAGAGGGGGTATGTAACTCGCCCACAATCACACAGTTAGTAAGGGTCTGAGGCCTGATTTGATGCTAGGCCTGGCATTCTATCCCCTGCACCACCTAGCTGCCCCCATTATCTGATCATTCCTACAGATTCATCAAAAGCCTTTGATAAAATGAAGCATGGCTTTATGTTAAAAAGCATAATCATGGAAGAGATCTTTAAAATGTTCAATAACATATCTAAAACCAAGAGCTCCAATTTTTACAATAAAAGATACTAGAAATTTTCAAAGTATGAACAGTGATAAAGCAAGTATGTTCCCTCTCACCACTATTATCTGATATAGCTGGTTAAAGCAATAAGACAAAGGAATACAATTAAAGATATAAATTTTGACAAAGGGGAGAAAAATAAGTGCAAAATACATAAAATATCTGGGAATCAACTTTTCAAGAATGTGAGATTTAGGTAACTATAAAACACCCTTTATAAAAATAAAGATAATAATTGGCAAGATATTTCATGCTCATGATTGGATCATGCCAACATACTAAAAATGATGGAATTCTAAATCAAGGTTTAATTCTATGCCATTAAAACCACCTACAGGATACTTAAAAGAATGGGGGATAAAGGTAGGAATGGGAAAAACACGATATTTCCAGGCACCATTATATTAAGAAATAAACATCAAAATTATTTGGTATTGGTTAAAAAATAGGAAAGTAGATGAGAGGAACTGACTAGATAAGCAAGGACCAAGAATAACTAAAAACAGTAGATCAATGTTTGGTAAAGCCAAGAATATTTGTTATTGGGGCTTCAAAAAACTACCTCTTTCTGGGAGTTTCTAATTGCTGAGAAAATAGTAAAGCACTTGGGAAGAACTTAAATTTAGATCAGAATCTTACAACATATATAATAATAAGTTTAAAACAAATATAAAAGTGACATCATAAAAAATAGAGACGAATAGGAGGAGTTACCTTTAACAACTATTGTTAGGGTAAGGATTTTTAAATGAAACATAGAAGAGCTCATAAAATAAAATTAACAAACTACACGAAGTTCAGAATCTTTTGTGTGAACAAAATAATGCAAATATAATTTTTTAAATGATCTAGTGGAAAATATTAGTTGCATCGACTAATACTGAGCCAAAGGATATAAGGAACTGTTACAAAAAAGAGTCTTAAAGAGTTTCCCTAATAAAGTAAGTCATCAAAGAGCAAAAATAGTCTTTCAAAAGAATTTAAACTGTAATGACCATATGAAAATATGCCTCAAATCATTAATAGGTAGAGAAGTGAAAATTAGAACAACTCTGAAGTTTTACCTCACAAATTAGTAAGAGTGATCAAATTAATAAGGGTGATAAAAATGGGAATAGTCAATATTAAATTTGGAATTATGCAAGAAAAAAATCACTAACCCACTCAAATGCTTTAACCCAGTAGAGGTTTTCTAGCCCAAAAAAGTCAAAGATATAACTAAAAGTCCAATGCATACCGAAATATTCACAGTATCATTCTTTGATAACAATGACTGGAAAAAAAGTGGGTACCCACCAAATGGTGGAAAGGCTTTGCAAACTATGGCACATGAATATAATGAAATAACATTGTATAGTATAAAGCATAGATCTGAGGAATTCTGAGAGATGTGGACTGGTATGAATTGATGCAAAATGAAATGAATAGGACCAAAAAAAAGTGTACTACAATAATGTAAACAAAAAGATCCCTAAAAAGGAAGTAAATAGATAGTGAACGCTACCCTGCAATATTCCTTAATAGTCCTAGGACTATTAAGGGCAAAATGTGTAGTTAGTGGCCACGACATAGTATGCTTTTGCTTAATTGTTTCCTTTGTTATAGTTAAAGATTTGGTGTCTGCATTTTGAGAAATGATTGTGATGTGTGAATAGGACGCTGGATGTGGACTTAAGAAGACCTAGGTTAAAATCCAGCCTCAAACACTTTCCACCTGTGAGATCCTGGGCAAGTCACTTAAACTTTCTCAGTCCCAATTTTTTCATCCGTAAAATAAGGATATTAAAGTACCTATCTCATATGGCTATAAGGATGAAATGAAATACTATATGTAAAACCTTTTGTAAACTTTAAAGCATTATGTAGGTAAAGCATTATATAGATATAATAGCTATCATTATTATTACTATTATTTTAAAAGTACTTATTCATTCATTTTGAAAACAGTATATTTTTCATAAAATTATGTTAAATCTTAAAGTCCAAATATCTCAATTATTTCTACAAATAAAAATAATTTATGAATTTTTATTTATAATAACAAATCTAGTTAAAAGCATCCCCAAAATAAGAATGGAAAGAATCAAATCATATTACTTTTTTCCCAGAGAAATAAAGCAATATGAAATCATAGAAGAATGACTAATGTTTGAATTCACTGGGGAAAAGAAAAGACTCAAGTCTTTCACTTATTTTTCCCATGAATTCTAACATTCAATCATTACTTTATGATTTCATATTGCTTTATTTCTCTAACATTAGAAAATTACGCTCATTGCCTCTTTATAAGAAGACTAGAATGTTCCTCTTAACTCTGCTGTTTTCAAT
This sequence comes from Trichosurus vulpecula, assembly GCF_011100635.1. Classification (NCBI taxonomy): domain Eukaryota; kingdom Metazoa; phylum Chordata; class Mammalia; order Diprotodontia; family Phalangeridae; genus Trichosurus; species Trichosurus vulpecula. Next base: position 70,331,226 of record NC_050578.1, read on the forward strand.
CATTTATTCTACTGTTGCTGTTTTCCCCAGAAAGTCTAAATTTGAATTCAAAAACACTTTCTGAAAATGGAATCTGGGACATTGTCTATTCAATAAATGAAACATAAAATGAATAGGTTTTAGAATACCACATATACAAAAATACAGCTAAGGAACATGAAACAAAACTAAATACTTATACCATGTATGAGTCACATTACTTTATCCATTTTAATAAGTCCTTGCTTCTGCTCAAAAAGTCCTAGCACAACTAGACTAGAAGGGGGAGGGGTCAGAGGAACCAGAATAAGATACAATTTTAACATAATGATGATAACAATAATAACAATAATTATTAACATTTATGTAGCATTTTAAAATTTGGCAATAATTGCTAACATTTACATAGCATTTTAAAATTTAACAATAATTGCTAACATTTACATAGCATTTTAAAATTCAACAATAATTGCTAACATTTACATAGCATTTTAAAATTTACAAAGTGTTTAACACACATTACTTAATTTTATCCTCACAATACCCTTGGGAGTTAGGTGCTATTAGAAGAGCTGAAGTGATTTGCTCTATTCACACAGCTAGTAAGTGTCTGATCCCGTTTTTGAACTCAGGTCTTCCTCCCTCCATTTCTAGCACTCTATCAAGCAGAACCAATATGGCATTATGCACTGTCAGGCAACTGGTCACTCCTTTTAACCCAGTGATTCTTCCCAGGACTTTGTACCTCAAGTATTGACTCAAATACAAAACTATCTTCTCAATTTGTGTTCTCATTGATGTGCACATTTCCCTCAATGTTGGGAACTGCAATCTATTTATGCCCATCTTATTAAACTTTTGCCCAGTCTTTCTGGAAGTTTGTCACAGGGGGTTCACTCAACCTGTTCGGACCTTCCATACTTTTGCTCAACATTGTGAAGCTACTATTGTAACACAGCACTGCCCATGAAGACATCCATCCCTTACTCTCTCTATGTGAGCAGCCCATTTTCTTTTTTTATATTTTTATAGTTCCTTATTACAATCTGTTCACACTCATCGTGTCTATTACCACCATCATGTGTCACTGTTGCAGAGTGACATTCGTTGATAATTCTTCAAAGACCACATCTTGTAACTCATAGCCATACGGCAATACCTTTAGAACGTGAGTATTAAAAAGATAGGTCTTTTTTTTTTTTAAAGGAGAAATTTCAGGTCATTAAAAGAATTCTGTAATTTCCCAAAAGCAACCCAAATTGCTATCTTCCTCCTGTTTATAATTCTAGATCCAACTATCTGCAATATCTGTCCAAGACAAATTTACTCATAATGGATGAGCTCAACAGGTTGTTCATCTCACTGCGCGTCACAGTCTGGACAACGGATAGTCTTCACCTACTTGTCTTTTCCTGTGTGGATGGTTAGGCCAAACTCTTTTGAGTTGTTATGGATCTCCTCCAGGGGGTTCTTGGGTTAGACTCACAGTCCTGGATGTGCTTATAGAGGAGGTAGAAATAGCACTAAAGAGAACAAAGATGGAAAAAGCAGCTGGATTAGACTAAATTGACATAGAGAAGACCTCTGCTGGAGGCAACACACTTGTGAGAGTATTAAAGGACTGACTGATTCATAAAGGACCACAGATGTGGCAAAAAAAAAATCTTGTAGCTTATTAACTCATAAAAAAGATGCCTGGGAGAACATCAGCAAATGCCAATCAGCGAGCCTCCTTTCCCAGAAATGACAATTTGAGTAGCAAAATTCACTGCTGCATTATTTGTAATGACCAAAAGTTTAGAAACATCCTTCAATAATTGGAAAATGGTTGAATAAATTACATTATTATAATAAATTATAAATATATTAAATCACAAATCATATAAGAAATAATATAATACTAATAATAGAATAAATTATATATTAAAGTATATTAATATACTTTATTATTATGACTATATAATATAATAGTAATAATAGTACAATTATAATAGTATTACTAAAATAATATATTAAGATACTTTACTATAAAAATGATATGAGGCATACAAGTAAATACTAAACAAAATTCTCCAAAGTGAAACCAGCAGAACCATAACTACATATACATTGACTGCAACTATATAGAAGGAAGCAAGGAAGAGAGAAAGGAGAAGAAGGAGGTGAGTAGAGGAAGTGAGAACCTCCCATAACCAGAAGGGGACATAAAACAAAAGCATTTTATGTGCTTATACAGTTCATTAATTTATTCATTCCTCTTTGCTAAATGCTAAGAGTTTATGGACTTCTTTGATTAATTATGGTTTCTGACAGTTATTAAATTTATAATGATTTTTAAAGATTTATCACACAGTAAAAAAAAAATCATAAACTTTCACAAATCTTTACCCAGGTGAAAAAAATCATTCTTTAGTCCATCTTTTAGAAACCATATTTAAATGCAACAAAAAGGGAACAAGAGATAATTAAACAAAGAAAATCACAATCTACCTTCATTCCCCTATTATGGTATTAAGGTAAATTACTTTCACTTTTCCACCTAAAGGTTTTCTGGCCCATAATTAACTAAAGCCATTATAGTTATTAAGGCTCTAGAATGTAGTGAGGTTCTCGTGTACTATAAAATGTAATGAAAAACAACTTTATAGACGACAAAAGTTAAAAAGGACAGAATTCACAAGACTAAAAAAGATGATAACTTAGAAAAAACAAAAGGCTACTACCTCCTCGTGACTAGAACATTCTTCCTTTTCACTTCTCCTCAAGAACCACAAGTCGTTCAGTTGTTAGTGCATAGCCCTTAAATCACTTTGTATGTTTCATTCATATGTATGGGTATATATATATATTTATATATATATATACACACACACAATACATACATACACACATACATACATACATATGTGGACGGACAGCCAGAGAAAGAGGGAAGAAGGGAGGGATGGAAGGAGGGAAGGGGAGAGAGAAAGAGAGACACAGACGCACAGACATAAATGGACGAGGAGAGAGGGAGAGAGAGAGAGACGGAGGGGGGGGAGGGGAGGGAGAGAGGGAGGGAGGGGAGAGAGAGGTAGAGAGAGAGGGAGAGAGAGGGAGGGAGGAAGGGAGGGAGAGAGAGAGGTAGAGAGGGAGAAGAGAAGAGAATATTTACTTATGTGTGAATGTGTTGTTTAATTTAAGCTCCTTGAGTACCACCAGGACTGTCTCTCTTTGGCATTCGTATTTCTAACATTGGGCAATAGTCCCTGACGCATAGGGACAGGCCCTGGACCTGTGACTTCTGTGGTACAGAAAATTCCAAGGAGAGGAAATTCCCTCTCCCAATGAAGGTCGGCACTTTCTCTATACCTCATCACCCTCAGTGGTTACCTGGAGCATTGCCTGGCTTTGAGGCTGGCCCTCTGTCCAGCTAGGGATAGGCAGTGCCGCTGCCTCTCCAATGGTCTCTTAGTTGCCTTTTCTCAGTCCTCATTCTCCTTGACCTCCCTGCAGCTTTTGACTCTGTTGGTCACTTTTTCCTCCTCCATACTCTCTCCTGTCTAGGTTTTCTGTACATTACCATCTCCTGCTGCTTCTCTGACCACTCCTCAGTCTCCTTTGTGATCTAACCATAGGCATCCCCCAGGGCTCTGTCCTGGATCCTTGTCCTCTTCTCTCCTGACACTGCCACCACCCTGCTACAGGCCCTCATCACCTCATGCCTGGACTATTCTCTCTCCACTCCAATTCATCCTCCATTCAACCACTTAAGTGATTTCCCTAAAACACAGGTCTGATCATGTCACTCCCCTGCTCAGTAAACTTCAGTGGCTCCCTATTGCCTCCAGCATCAAATATAAAATCCTCTGTCTGGCATTGAAAGCCTTTCCTAACCTAGCCCCCTCCAGCCTTTCTGGTCTTTTGTGACACTGGTGGCCTGGTTGTTCCAGGAACAAGACATCCATCTCTGCTCCAGGCATTTTCTCTGGCTGTCCCCCATGCCTGGGAATGGTGTCCCTCCTCATCTCTGCTTCTTGGCTTCCTTTAAGTTCCAATTAAAATTCCATCTTCTACAAGAAGCCTTTCCCAACTCCTCTTAATTCGGGTGCCTTCTCTCTTTTAATTATTTCCTTTTTATCCTGAATATAGCTTGCTTTGTACATATTTGTTTATACATTGTCTCCCCCATTAGATTGTAAGCTCTTTGAGGGCATGGATGGTCTTTTGACTCTTTTTGTATCCTCAGTGCCTGGCACATAGTAGGTATTTATAGATGTTTATTGACTATAATATCTATCAATGCATATTATCATATATTATGACATATATATATATATACACACACACATATGTTCTGTAAAACTTGGACTCAGTCAAAAGGCTGCGTCTGAGGATCTAAAATGCCACACTTGGCCTTGAGGCCATAGGTTCCCCACTCCTGCATGCTTCTCAAGTATTATCGTATGCCTCTTGATTGTGTAAAGTGCAGAGCTGGCATGAGTTTGGGAGAGGAGAGACACTAGATCGTCTGGCTTCCAGCTTTAAGTAAGGATGCTGCACCTGGGATATATGTAGCCCCAGGCAAAAAAAATTGGCGGTGGTGTCTCTGTCTATATAAACAATTTGATTTAAAATGTATTACAAAATTCCTAGACTCATAAGGTACACTGATTTATCATTATGCTATAATGGAAATTAAAGTAACCAGAAGGCATTTTGAAAGATTCTAATTTTAATAAATTTTCAAAAATGTTTCTATTGCATACAAAATTCTCACCAACATATTTGAGATGGAAATCACTTGATCTCTGGATTTCTTTGTGCATTAAATGCACAGCTTAAAGATACAGGACAACTGGACATCCCAAGACAAACTTTTTTGGGGACAAAGAGAAAAAGGAGATGATTTCATAAAATCCCAGATTAACCTATTTACCATTTAGTGGTAGTTTGAGTAACTATTGTAATCTAGGCTTCCTTATTTCATTGCTATAAGGAAGATGGCTAGTTGACTATTTTGTTAATTTATTATTATTTATTAATAATATTTTATACTGGGGCAGCTAGGTGGCTCAGTGAATAGAGCACCAGCCTTGCAGTCAGGAGGACCTGAGTTAAAATCCGGCCTCAGACACTTGACACTTACTAGCTGTGTCCTTGAACACAGTCGTTTAACCCCAACTGCCCTGCCTTCCCCCCTCCAAAAATTAGTATTTTATACTACATTATGACTACATTTTGATTAAAATTAATGCTGTTTTCAAAATAAGTTTAAATTACATATGTGTGTATATGAATATATATGCAAATATATATATATAGAGAGAGAGAGAGAGAAGAGAGTTCAGCTAATTTCTAGTGCCCATTCAAATGAAAGATTTAATTTTAAAGAGTAAACACACAAGCATAGAACAACTTCATTATGTTTATCCATAACATGATTCAGTTAAATTGAATTGCATATAGTTAGATGATTTAGGAATCATTTCTGCATTTGGCTTCAAGTTTGTTTATATTTTATTTAAGTATATGCTTCTGGGATCACACACATAAACCTGGAGGAACTGAAGTAATTTTTAAGGTATAATCGCTTTTCCCTATTTTCAAGTTAGTATAATTTGTCCCTTTATTGTACTCTGTGTTTTCTTATATTTATATTCTCCCCCTCCTCCTCTCTCGGTTTATGTGTATACGTGTATAAATGTGTATATACATATATAAATGTATATATACAGATATATGTGTATATAGAAATTTGTGCATGTACATATAAATGTGTATATATTTCTGCATGTACATATAAATGTGTATATACACACATATGTATATACATACATATATTCTTCCATAGTCTAGCAATATTATTTGGCTCCTTTGGTCATATCTGTATACTATAAATATCTTATTTGTTTATATAAACACAACCAAAAGATGTATGTTTCATACTTTATATTATTGAGGGTTTTTTTTCCCAATATGTAACTAGATACTATACCAAACTTGTGGGCTGACTGTGACACACTTCTCAATCCATTTTGTCCTTATACTGAGAAAACGCTACTTTACACAAACATATTCACCATTTGTTTTGGGTTAAATAAGCAATGTAGCCATATTGCAGTTTCTTCTATGTTTCTGGACACATTTATCAGTACATTAGAACAGAATATCCTTTGTCCTTAAACAATTTCATGAGAAGTAAAGAAAATAAATTTTTTAATGTTTGCAAGCTTAAATACAGAAGTCCTCTTTTATATCATGAGCAATAAGACCCCACAAAATCCCCATCCCAAGGTCAGCTCACTTCATGCATAGACGAACCCAAGAACATATCAGATTCCTGTTCCAGAAAAGAATTGCAACTTCTATCTGAAGACACTTTTGAGTTAGCCTGGCCATTCTGAATATAGAACAGATCTATCATTTGACAGCCGCAGTTAATTATACCACTCAGGCCAGCCTGGAATACCAAATCTGACAGGGTGTAGAATGGTAGAGGGAAAATGACCACAAAAAGGGCCATAAATGAATCAAGTCAGTTCCTAAATAAAAGGTGACAAAATCCCTCCAAATACTAAAGACAAAAGGTGTCAATACCTGGCCGGGTGCTTCTAAGTGAACGACAAAGGCTTTTCCTCTACTCTCCGATGCCAGCTCCAAATGAAGGCCCTTTGAGCCTGGTAGACGGAGCAGGTGCTGCTAGTGGGAACTTCTCCATGCCTGCACATTTGAGACAGCCTCTTTTATTATCTCTTGTCTCACTGCTATTTCTCCCATGACCCCATCACCCAGAAATGGAAACTATAGCCTCTCTTCTTAATATCAGTAGGGTCTCAAAACTATTGACCTTAGGCAAAAAATACTGTTACCTCCAAACTGTGAGGTGAATTCAGGCAGATTGGTAACAGAGGACAGGGAGAGCCAAGGAGAAACCCTAACCTCCAGGGACTAAGGCTTCTCAAACTGGACTGAGTTCTATAAATGGAGGCTAAGACAAGATGAGGTCAGAAGGGCGGCGAATGTGAAAATCCCAAAAAGAGGGACACGTGCTCACCAAATACTGCTTGTGCTAATTCTGCACTAGTAGCCCAGGAGTTTACGACTGCCTCTTTCTCATTTGGAATAGAAATCAAGAAACTTTTTTATCATCTTCCTCAGATTATACAGCTAACGTAAAGTCCTACAGAATTGCAGTATTTGCCTAAATCAATATATTCCATGTTAAAGAAAAACAAAAAAACTTGGTTCCTTCCAAACTAGGGTGCTTAACAAAATATATACACATATTACTTATATATCATTTATTATCACATCATATATTTTATATATGTGTATATAGATGTGTGTATATGTACACATACATACATACAGATATACATATGTGTATATATGTATGTGTGTATATATATACATACATACATACATTTATGTATTTTTTCTTCGGGGATCATAGATCTGGAGCTAGCAGGAACTTCAGAGGACTTCTAGTCAGTCAGTCAAGAGGCATTTATTAAGCACTTACTATGTACTGAATATGCTGAGCTTTAGGAATACAAAGAAAAGCAAAAACAGTCCCTGCCTCTCTTTTTATAAATGAGGAAAGGGAGTCTCAGTGAGGTTAAATGATTTGCCACAGTCACATAGATAGCAAACATCAGAAGCCAGGTCTTTTAACGCCAGGCTGTGTTCTGTCCACTCTACCACACTGTCTCCCTAACTGATGTTTTCTAGATTTGAATCATAACTATAGATTTTATTTCTTCCTTCAAAAGGAATATAAATGAAGATTATTTTTAAACCCTTGATGATTAGGGCCTATAGCATTTCCCAAAATAAATTCCGTATATTATTAACATTCTGAAAGTCACTGACTCTTGGTAAATTATTTCTCTTTTCTTCCAAATTAATGGACATTTATTTTTTTTTTCCTTTAACTCCAAGTTTTTCTGACCAAACACATTGCCAGCTCTCCCACTCACTCCCATCTTCTCCTGCTTAATACTGGAGGGCAGTGACTTTTCTTTTCCCTAGTTCTCTCCTAAAGGACTCTCACCTTTACCTACTACTGCTGCTCTTCAGGCTTCTTGGAAAAATGCTTGGTTGCAAAGGAATTATAAATAGAGCTGAGTTTTATCGGCCTCTTTGTGATGATTGATCCTGAGCTGACTAATCCTACATGTCAGCTGTTGTTTGTAATGAATGTGGTACTGACACTTTTATTGTGATTAGGAGACATTCGTTAATAACCTAAGTTATATTGCCTAAGTTCACATAGTTTGCATCGCGGGTAGGATTTGAAAACATAGCCTTTTTTTTTTTTTAAAGTGAGTTATTGGCAACAGAGAAAGGCAATTTCATATTCTACCTCTTTTTTTTAGTACATAAATGTTAATGTTAGTGCTTATCAAGCACAGAATAACAAATAATGATGGTGATGACATTTATGTAAGAAATTCAGGTTTGGAAAGCACTTTATAGATATTACCTCATTTTTATCCTTATAACCACACTGGGAGGTAAGTGTTTTTATTATCTTCATTTTACAAATGAGGAAACTGAGGCAGAGTTGCCCAGCTACTGAGTGTCTGAGGCCTTATTTGAACTCAGGTCTTCCTGACTTGAGGTCCAGCTGGGGAGATTAGGAAAGTCCTCCAAGAAGCGGCTCTGGAACTGGGTTTTGAAGGAAGCTACAGAAGTGAGGAGGAAGAAGATCCAAGGGAAGGAGGACAACCCATGAAGATGGGGTGTCACATGTGGGCAATAGAAAGTTAGCCAGTTTGACCAGAATGTAGAGGACACAGGTGGGAGTAACATAGCAGGTTGGAACAAGATTATGAAGGGATTTAAATGATCAAGGAGTCTGGGGTTTATCTTGTAGCTATTTCACTTATCTGCATCTAGGGCCATCTCTAGTCATCCTGATCTATACCTGGTCAATGGACCCACATGGCTCTGGAGGAGAAAGTGAGGCTGGTGACTTTGCACAGCCCTCCCTCACTGAAATGCGATTCACTTGCATGTCATGGCATCGCCTCCCTGATGTCACGGTCCTCTTGGACAACAAAGGACAAAGCAGCTACATGCTTCATTGTTAAATACAGGTTAGCACTATTTCAGGCTCTTGGTTAAATTGTATTCTGCTAGAACAGCAAAGCTCTTCAAAACTGACTTTTGCAGAGATCTGAGATAACAGAATGACTCCTAATATTAGAAAATCCTTTCCAACCCTTCTCTTTCTTGAAAGGTGTGGGACACGCATTATCATTTTGCAGTATGGTATTGAGCTTCTATCAGGGGTGGAAAGCCTGTGGCCCCAAGGCTACACATGGCCTTCTAGGTCCTTAAGTGCAGCCCTTGAGTCCAAGTTTGACAGAACAAATTCTTTTATTAAGGGGATTTATTCTGTAAAGTTTGGATTCAGTCAAGGGCCACACTTGAGGATCTAGAGGGCCACATGTGGCCTCTAGGCTGCAGGTTCCCCATCCCTGTCTGAGACTGAAACTACTGTGTTTATTTTTTTAATCATTTAGTTTGATTTTTATCAATATTTCAGTGACACATTTTTATTTTTCATATGACCAGAGATCACAATTTTAGAGCTGAAAATGATGAAAAGTTTTCCAGAAAAAATTTACTCATTTGCTCAGCTGGACTAAACAACCACCACTGCTCTTTTAACAAAGCTAAATTGGAGGGTGGTATATCATAGAAGCACAGATTTGGAAGCAACTTTAAAGCCAATCTAGTCTGCCCCTTCTACTTGTACATTTTTTATTTTCTGGGTCTTTCTTACCAAGAGATGCTAAGTGATCTGGTTTTAAGGTGTTTTTTGAATAGAGTCCAGAGGAGAGTGGAGCTAATATGATGTAATAGCAAAAAGAACGCATCAAAGCTCTCCACCTCTTACCTATGTCCTGATTCTTTCAAACAGATCTAGAATATGCCTCACACCTAATCCTGATGAGGAAATCCAAGAAAAAAAAAAGCACAATGAGTCATTTTTCCAGCCTAGGTCCTGCAAGGAAACAAAGGTCTGCAGACACAGCAAATGGAATCTGATCAGCAATGTACTAAACAGAATATTCCTGCCCTGGGAGAAGCTGGATACCAGGGTAAGGAGAGGCCTAGAAACCATCAAGAGACCTAGACTGGTGTCGCATGGAGGAGAAGGTACCAACTGGCACCTATTGCTCATTACCCAGTTCTGGGTCATAGATTGAGGGTGGGCTGAGGCTGCATCCAGAAAGAGGGGAAGTTGTGGGCCAAAGTAATTTTCACTTGGACAAATTCTCCTTTGCAGCCAGCTCGAAGATGGGGCTCTATCTGCAAGGGAAGGAGTGAAGTTCCTAAAAGAAATGGGTTTGAGAAATTGGATTTATGCTGCTCCACCAAGTCTTGCCATACTCTGTGCCCAGTCAGTCTCTGGAGCAATTAGGTCCTGCCTTCTGGGTGGAGCCCAACCCAAATGACTTCAGACATTAACTATGGGTCTCCTTCACTACACAATAATACAGACTGTGGGCTGATCGATTGGTGAAATTTGAGCAGGAAGCTGGGACAGTTGTGGCTTGGGCAAATGCTACCCAACAATTTACGGCCAAACACATCACCAGGTGCTTAGAAAATGAAGGGAGGAGTCACAGAGCCCACCACTACCCTGCCTGGAGATATAGAGGGGAATGATACCAACCATCCCCAGGAAGGAGCTTTGGGCATGGCTCCTGAAACATGGGATTGATAAAAAAGCAATTGATGGTCAGTCTATGAAGATGACAGTAAAACTGTACCAGGAAATTAAGCAGCAGAGTACTAGGGGGCCCTGCCCAAGCCTGAGGTGTCCTCCAAAATACCTGCCCCATTTGGATCATTCAGGGGAGGTTACAGAGGGCCATCCATGGTGGGGAGGGGTGCTATGGACTTTTTCAGCAACCTCTAGGCACCTTAGCTAAGGCAAAATGGAAACCTTTAGAGTTACCTGAGTTATCCATGTAGTTAACATCATATAATATCAGGTACCTGGGAGTAGGGGGTAGGTGGGAGATGAAAGATACTTCTCCTCTAGTAATAGAGATGAAAGAAGTTGGAGTACTTTGTTATATCAGATGCCCTGGCAAAAACCCTGTGTTAACTGTGAGGAAGCAGATGGAACCTGGGAGCTTACAGTGGACAACAAGTTGCTGAGCAAAGTCATCATGTTGCTGATTTCACCATTGTTGTAGGTCTCACTGAATAGGCTCAGAGCTGGGAAGTTGGGGAAAGAGATCTTTTGGGCCTTCTCTCAGTACTTAAAGAAGTATTTTACTGGTAGTTTAAGTTTGAATTCATTGTTTCAAGATGCCTGCAGGTAACTGATAGCTCCCCTTGATTTATCCCTTCTCTGACCCAGCTCAGTTCCTCCTCCTCCTCCTCCCTCTCATTCCTTCCCTCCATCTCTCCCCTCTCCTCCCCTCCCTCTTTCTCCCTGTCCTCTCTTTCCATCCCTCCCTCTTTCTCTATCAAATCTTGTGTAGAATTGAGGATAATTCTCCTTTCCTGATGTGGCTACTTACCTCATGCTCTACCACATCTTTTCTCTTACAGACTGTACCCCTTATAAACTCTCAGGGATGGCTCAAGGCCACCTTTTGGTTCAAATATCAAGATAGTTTGTATCACTCAGAGCCAAGAGAGAATGCTTGTCCCTCTGAACTACAAATCCCAGAACACCAATCAGGTCTCAAACTCCTATTTCAGTGAAAATAAGGTTTCCTTGGACACTGAGAAACAAGTTCCTGGTTCACAATGACATTTTAGAATCTAATTTAAAAATGATGGGATGTTCACAAGTCCAAATATTAGCTCTTCAGCTGCTGGTAGCCAAGTGAAAGGAATGAGTTTGCTCTCTTCTTCAGCAGGGCATAACAATGATGTCTGGCAGTTTCAAATTCTGCTGTGATAAATCAACTTGATGAATCTGAATTTCTAAGTACAATACAATCCATCTCCATGGGATCAGTAATTTCCTAAGAAAATAAATCCAAATAGAAGAAAGACAAGGAAAGGAATTGGCATTCTTTGACCTCATTACTTACACAACCACAGAGCACACATAGAACTAAACTAACACCCTGAGAGAACTCCACCCTGCAGCTCACCTCCTAGTGAAGTTAGTCATCTACCTGAACTCATTCCTCAATGATTAATGTCACATGTCACACCCTCCCCATTCCCAGTGGTTTTCAATCCTTAGCTATCTTTATTCAAACTGCAATCTACATTCCCCACTCCCTATTCCCTTACTGCCATCTGCACCCCCACCCCAAACCCTGTGATCTCCCACAAAAAGCCACCCATCCTTTCCATTGTGTTCTCCGGAGTGCTTGCTCCCTAGATAACATACTTGCTTTCATCTTCAATCTTTTCCTGCTCTTTTTATCTTCTGGCTCTCCTGGAGACCTGTCTTCCTCCTGATGACACAGTCTCCCTAGTCACTTTCCAGAAATGGTTCCACTCATTCATTTGTCCTGACTCACTGGTTGGGGTGGGGGAGTTGGGATATTTCTAGCTCCCCATTGTCACTGCCAAGTTCACCCTGTACCACCATCACTCAGTAACTTCTCCCCCATCGAGGGTCTATACTTACCAGCCAATCAGAATTCTGGTAACTGTTGCCTACCAACCTCGAGGGCACTACCCTTCTCTCCTTAATGAGTTTACTATCCAGCTCAAAGTCTTTCTTCCCTCCTCAACTCCTGCTCCTAGAAGACTTCAACATACATACTGATACTCCATCAAACACTTCAATTTATTTATTTCACACAATCTATTCCTCTACCCTACATCAGTTACACACAGAAATGGTCATAACATGACCTTGCTAACATGAACTTCACTTTCATCTGAACTGGTCAAAGTAGCAGAGAACATATGCAAATAGTGGGGTGCAGAAATACACTTCACTTGAACACACTCCTCACTCACCATCCCTCTTTATAAAGACTAAGCATGAAACAGAGAAAGAAAAATATGAGAATAGGATGGAGGAAAGTACACATTGATCATTACTCTGAATGGGAATAGGATGAATTCATCGATAAAATTGAAAGAGAAGAATACATTAGAAAGCAGAATCCAATGATATGTTATTTACAAGACTTAAGACATAGAGATTCCCAGAAGGGGTTAGAGCAAAAATCTATTATGCTTTGGCTGGACTAAGAAATTATGATCTCAGGCAAAGCAAAAATGATTTAATTAGAAGAGATAAGTAGGGAAACTGAAAGATACCACAGACAGTTACTATCAATACTAAACATGTATATACCAAATGACATAGCATCTAAATACTTAATGGAAAAGTTAAATGAGTTATAAGGAGTAATAATAAAACTCTAATAGTGGAGGACCCCAGTATAGCCCTTTCAGAGCTTGACTATTTATCTAATCAAAACAAAAGGAAACAAATTAAGGACCAGCACATATAAAAAGTGTGATGGGATAAAACTGGTGATTATCAGGGGCAGCTAGGTGGTGCATTGAGTAGAGCACCGGCCCTGAAATCAGGAGGACCTGAGTTCAAATCCGACCTCAGACACTTGGCACAATCACTAGCTCTGTGACCTTGGGCAAGTCACTTAACCCCAATTGCCCTGCCTTCCCCCTCTCCAAAAATTAAAAAAAAGAATTTTAAAAAGAAAAAAAAACTGGTGATTACTGAATGTAAATAGACAGGAAACACATATTTCTCATCTCTGTGTAGAACCTTTACAAAAATTGACTATATAGGGACAGAAAAACTGAAAAAGAAATGTAGAAAAGCAAAAACACTGAAAATATATTTTACTGACCACAAAGGCCACAGAGATTGTAAGGTTACTTACTCTGCAGCTATGGCTGTTTACACTGCACCATGTCCCAAAATCAATCTAGTGTCAGTAGAAGTCCTTTTCAGAGGACTCCTGTCTTAGAGCTGGAAAACCCTGAGAGGAAATTGTTCCTCGTTCCTCTCTTTATCTCTGCACCCCCACTCCCCAATCCTCCACTGACCACCTCATCAGAGAGACTGGATGAGTAGCAGACAGTGTATCTAGAAGGGATGAGAGAGACTGACCCAGTAGGAGATAATACTTCCAACTGGGAGCAGTGGTGACCTAAGGAAAGGCGGCTTCAGAGAGTGTGACCCCTTGTGGCAGGGAGAAGTCTTAACTCTAGCAGCAAGCTACTCTTCAGAGGAAATTCTTGAGGATTCTATGAAGGGAGAAATGGATTTCTAGTAAACAGGTGTTGTGGGTTGCCAGTGGGTTCTCTACACATGTGCCTCACTACTTTTGTACTTTAAATTTGAATTCACTCTTCCCATGGACCTTATGAATGTTTGTGAGAGTGTACTCTAGGTTTTTTTTTGGGGGGGAATGTTTTTGTAACTCTCCTTGTTATTCCATCTTGGTGTAAGGTATTGTCTCTCAGAAGTACCTCCTTTTTCTAATTTAGTATTTAGGGTTGGAAGGAGAAAAAAAAGTATTTCTGGATAAAGAAAAAGAACTGAATCAACTGATAAAGGATGTAATGTATGGACTCTGTCATAGATGAACATTATTATGCCTGAAAGGAGCAGGAATACAACTTCTTTTATTAAAACCTGAGCGAAATAGAACCACATTTGAAGAAACACATTTTCAAAGACATAACATGAGATAGTGAAGGCAGTGTAAGCTGTAGGATATTATGGCCCCTCAGCTCTTTTGCATACAGCTATTTTAGGACAAGAAAGTAAAACTAAAACCAAAACAAAACAATGGAAGATTATAAAACTATTTGGAGAAGAGAGGTGATTAAAAAAAGTTCTATGGACTTCACACACAAAATTTGTTACCTTTTAAGAGAAAGGTGGTACCAAGACACTCCAGCCTATTGAAGGCTACAACACATTCACAGAAATATATATATATATATATAAATATACACATACACATATGTATGTATGATATACACACAGAATGATGGGGGAGAGGGAGGAAGACACCAAGAACTCAGGTAATCAGAAAGGCCTCTTGAAATAAGTAGCACTTGAGCTTAGCCTTGCGGAGAGCTAGGGCTTCTAAGAACCAGAGACAAGGAGGGTGAGCATTCTAGGGATGAAGGTGCAAAGGGAATGTTGCATATAAGGGAAAGCTAATTGGGCTCAAACAAAGAGTACAAGGAAGGCAGTAATGTTGAAAGTATAGAAAGATAGCTGAAGCCAGAGTATGAAGGTCTTTAAATGCCAAACAGGAGCTTATTTTAAAATTAGCTCCAGTCTGGCCCATGTACATAAATGGAAAAGTGCCAGTAGTCAATAATTCTGATTTGATCATCTAGAACCACAATTGTAGAATTTCTAATTCTAAAAAGCCTTTCCTGATCCCTCTTAATTCTAGTGCCTCCCCTCTGTTAATTATCTCCTATTTATGCTGCATACAAGTTGTTCGTATTTATTGGTTTGTTGTCCCCCAGCCCGTTAGATTGTAAACTCCTCAAAGAAAGGGACAGCCTCTCTTGCCTCTTTTTGTATCCCTAGTGCTTAGCACAGGCAGGTACTTAGTAAATATTTATTCATTGATTGTTAATATAATTTATTAGCATGAGGAAAACAGGCCATTCAAACTGAATGAAGCAATATATTTATCTTGGGTAGCCTTATGCCTGTTATTGAGACAATGTGAGGAACTGGTTGATTTGATTGATAGTAGAGGAAATTTCAAGCCCTAAGGGAGAAGGATGTGGTCTTTCAGAGAAGCTGTAGAGGGCAGCATTGCCACGTAATTTGTTTATATTGACCAGTCATCTCCCTAGTTAGTCCAAATGGAAGGTGTTTTGATGGATTTTTTTTTCCTGTGGGCTGGTTTACAATGCTAATGTATGTGTTGAGGGAGAGATGCCATTTTTAAGGCTTTTTATTTCACTTGCAAAATTTTTAAATATTTTAAAACATAAATGTTTTTTAAAATTTCCAATTAGTTTTCTACAAAATGTTAACTCCATTTGTACCATACTTTCGGTCCTGTTGATTAAATTCAACAAATATTTATTAAGTGCCAAGCATGGTCAAAGTATTGGGGAAGATGCAAAGATAAATAAGAGCAGTGGTCTTTCACAGACACGGTAGATATTCAGCACCACGGCAGGAAAACTGTAAATGTTTTATAATGGATCTTATTGTTACAATCATCAAACCTCTCTGAGCTACTACAGTGGGATCCAAATATAAAGAACTCTATCACTTCGAGTTTACTGTTCTAAATTTTACCATTAACTCAATTTTCTACCCCACGCAACTAAGATAAATCAGTTTTTAGACTTGTCACCTTTTTCATTGATTTAATAATTATAATTATATGGGATATTTAATTATATATTCATGTATAAGATGTTTGCACAAATGAGACAAGGACAGCATATATCCTCCAATGTGGGATAAGATAAAGATGTGGTGTGATGTAGATGTAAAAATTTTAATTTTAAATGGATTAGTAAACTTTATTTTGTGGAAAAGCAACAAGATTAGATTGTTTCCACTTGAAAACTGAGACGTATTATTGGCTTTCAAATGTTTTCCACTGAGAAAATAAAGGATTTGTGATAACTATAGTTGTTTTGGTAGCCTTGGAACTTCTATAGTTAAACTAGTGAAAAACAACAAAAAAAGGCCATGGAAAGATCATTTTCCTAACTGATATATTTAAATTTTTATCCTGAAGGTGATGGGAAACTACTGAATTTCAGCTCCATTTGAATATACATAGATGTCTAGCCATACAAATGTCTAAATACACAGTCTTGGGTATGTTTTAGTAATTGTCTTTAGTCTCAAGCTGAATTGAGGATTTTACATATAGAATTGCTTTAAATGGTTATGAAGAAACATTTAAATGAAAGTATAAAGAGGAAATAAATACTCCCCTTCTACTTCACAAAACTACTTAAACTATTGTACCTAGAGATACATACATTATATGTGCACACCCTGAGAGAGGAGAGAGGAATACTTGTAGTCCTTAGAATGACCAGAAATAGAGCTCCCTGTCAAACCACATAATAGGCCAGGAAGCGTTCAGTGAGATTTTTAAAAGCATTAATTTGACACTCTGAAAAACAAAGAGTGACTCAATAAAATGTTATGATTCTCCAAAAGCAATATTTTAAAAATAATTTCACAAAGAAAGACAAAAAAATTTCGGCAGCTTACCTGTTCAAGGAGCTATATGGATAGTAAGTATAGAATTCAGTATTCTCTATTATTCACTCAGTAGAAATTGCTGCTTGCCCTAAGCAAATGATCAATGATCACTTCCTCTCCTTCCCTTAGTTGGATATAGGCTCATTAGACACAATAAATAGACACAATCCAAAAGCATTTAGCTTTAAGAAAAGGTTTGTCTCAATTTGTTGAAGCTCATACCTTAGATGGACTGGATTTCCAAAGCATTTCAGTATGTGAAAATACATTAAAAGGATGTAAAATTAAAAAGAAGTCTGAAATATGATCTAATTACTTTGTTAAAAAGCCAGTTGGATATAGCCTCATTAGACACAATAAATTAGACACAATCCAAAAGCATTTAGCTTTAAGAAAAGGTTTGTCTCAATTTGTTGAAGCTCATACCTTAGATGGACTGGATTTCCAAAGCATTTCAGTATGTGAAAATACATTAAAAGGATGTAAAATTAAAAAGAAGTCTGAAATATGATCTAATTACTTTGTTAAAAAGCCAGTTTTCAAATTAGGACAACATTGGAGAGTTACTCATAATAAAATCAGTTTTAATATTGTACCTAAATGTTTACTAAAACTTCAGATCATCAAATTGTATCTTATTTTGAGAGTTTTTCTTAAATAAGAGATTAACTTTTCCCCCTGTCTGTTTTAGGTCTGTCTGTCTGTCTCTCTCTCTTTCTCTCTCTCTCTCTCTCTCACACACACACACACACCCCCCAAGAAACAGAAGGACATATTTTGCAAAGTCAGGTCCTTAAGGATAATTTTAAAGATTCTTCCTCTATCTTATAGATAGCATTATCAATACTTATACAGTATTCAGGTAAAGACAGAAAGAACAAATGGTATATGGAAACTGAAATTCTTCAAACTTTACTATAAGTTACAGGTAGCTTAATTTGATGTTCTTCCTATAGATCTTTTGTTTACAGAGTTAATTCCATAAAGTTTGAACTGAATTTCACCACATAAACTACTTCTGGAAAACCAATGCAATTAGGTTTTGTAAGTCCCTACTAAAGTATACTAAGTCTTATTACTATCAGGTTTAGAGTGGTTTGGAACATGGAAAGCAGACTTATTAGAAGCACCTCTGCAAATCTGCCCTAGAAATAAAGTCCATTCTACATACTGTTAACAATTGACACTCCAGTTATAGACACCAAGATGATGACTCAGGAATACATGTCTCTGAGTACGAGTGGATGAAACTGGACAGTGGTCAAAGACAGACCACTCTGATATAAAAATCCCAGGGGAAAATATTTCCAAGAAGCAGATAACTTCATGATGTATACAGCTAAACATAAAACAACAGAGTGAGAAACCCATTGTTTAAATAAACATTAACTGAATGCTGAACATGTGTTTATCCAAACCTTTAATATTATCCAGCATCTGAACTGCACTGGGAACTTGGGGAGAGGTGTATTTGTAAGGGATATTCCCCCAAGGTGTATATTGTCCTAAATACTTTGATTCATCCTGTTGTGCTCTTATTAGTTTTTTTTTTTAAAGTGATGCTCTGTATGTGTTGTTATACAAATGCCTAACAACTGTACAAGTCAACATGGCTCTTGAGAAGATTCAATTTCTCTGAGTATAATATAAAGTGGTATCAAAAGGGGGATTGTAAGGAGAGATGAGGGTTAAATTGTAACACAGGACAGTTTCAGGGAGATTAAATTGTGACATAGCACAGTTTTAGGAAGTAGTCTTCTGTAATTCCTTAGCTCTCACCAAGAACTGTATACATACTGACACCAGACCTAAATAGATTGTTCTGTCATTGTAAAGACAATGTCATTGATGTACCTAGGTCATGATAAGCTTATCAACAAAGAAATAATGGGATCACAGCTAAAAAATAGCTTTATTGAAATAAGTTCTGAGAAATATCATTATGAGATCTTTTTCGTGTACCCATAGAAGTTACTGTTCTGTTACTTATATAAAAAAAAAGTGCCATTGTGAATTTCTCCTGTAATCTCTGGCAGGCTACTTACATGCACACATATACTCTGAATGGCTCCTATTTTTCCCCTTTTCAATAAACTATTATTTAAGACTTTTTTCTACAGGATATCCCTGAAGTCCGGACACATAGGACTATTGACGGCAATGTGAAGTTATCGCATCGAGCTCACATGAATCTTGCAAAGCACATCAACCTTTGCATCACAAATTATGCAAATCATATTGAAGATGTTGTTTGTTAATATTCAATTAAATAAAATGTGGCTGAAAATGTCATTCATTTCATTTCTTGAAAAATATGCATTTTTGCCTAAGTGTCCAGACTTTAGGAACACCCTGTAGATAAGCTCATTTCAACCTAACACTTGAACCCCATGTTACCTCTGAAAATATAAATATCAAATAAGGGAGAGAGCTACCTTTCCTTGTACTATTCTTTGGAATCTCCTGAACAAACGTGTATCTGTATCAAGATGATTCATCATCTTTCTTTACTTTTTCCTAACTCTCCTTTTTCTGTTAAGGACACCACAATTTTACCAGTCACCCTAGTTCACCAAGGAACACTGAGTCCTCATTTTTTTTTCCATCTCCTCCCATATCTAGTCTGTTACCAAATCCGGTGAATTCTGCCTTCATAACATCCTTCTTTCCTCTGACATAGACACTATCCTGGTCCAACCCCTCATCATCTGACACCTGGACTATTGCAATATCCTACTGGTTGGACTCTGCCTCAAGTGTCTCCCCACTCCACTCCATCCTCCATTCAATACCAAAATAGTTTTCCTAAAGTTCAGGTCTGACCATGTCAACTCCTTCTTCAAAAAAATTGCAATGGCTCCTATCACCTCCAGGATAAAATATAAAATCCTCTACATGGCATTCAAAGCCAAACTAATCCCTTCTTACCTTTCTGGTCTTCTAATATAGTCAGTTCGACTATAACGTTTGTTTTGAAAACGGGAATACGTTCCAATGCTATTGATATATTAGAGAACAGTTAGAGCCTAACTTGAATTTTGGGTTTGGAAATTCTCAATTTTGTCCTCTAGAAACAGCTAGAATGAAGAAAACTGAATCACTTCATCATAACTCACAAGCTACAACCTGTTTGACACCCACTTCAACAAACAAAATTCAGGTCTTTTTTTCAAGGTAAAGTGCCATGTAGCTGCCTATAATTATATATCATTATATGAAAAAGCGAAATTGGGGGTTAGTTTCATGGACACATCACATATTTTTTCTTTCTGTTTGAAGGGAAAAGAGCAAATGGCCTTTAACTGGTTAGCTCTTCTGCCTAGCTTACTAAGCAGTCATAATGGTCCACCTACTGCTTGGCATCCTTTTTTCTTCCATACTATGTACGCGACAAATACAACTAAGTTAATACAAACAATCCTCCCTCAGAAGACTAGAAGACACTTCAAGAAGTCATGGAAGGAGAAAAACTAGCTCCTCTTGGACTCCTGGCTATATCTTTGCATTTGGAGAAGTTAAAAATTTTTTAAATGGATAAAGTCTTTTTTTTTTTCATTTTGTCTAAGTCATTTCATGGGATATCACTATATAGATATTTGTTGAGCATTACTGAGGTAATATTTCTGGCTTCATTTTGGCATTTAAAATATTGCTCATTTTATCTCTCTTATTCCTGTGGTGTTTGGTCAGGCTACCACCTACCTGATAGGTTCAGAAGGAAGAACAACTTCTTTGTCCTCTTGCCAGATTTCTGGGAACCAGTCCAGCTGCTACAGATATTTAGGCTTCTGGATAAACTCCTCTGCACGTATGGGATTTATGTATGTGAATGTGAATCCCACGATCTAGGAAACTCTCCAACAAGACAGCCTTAAAACATGTTTCTGACCCCTCAAATGGAAGGTGGAGGTAGTGCCTTTCTCCACCCAATGTTTTGCATGGGATAGAACATAGGGTAGAATTACACACGTCCAACTACACACCTACCACGTGTAGCAGCAGCCATATACTTATCAGTGGGTACAGAGTGCTGCACATTGCAGCTACTGATGGGATGGCTGATGCCCCTGGCCTGATCCCTTCCACTTCTGTAGATAGAAAAGAAACACAAAGAAGGGCTAGGAGAGATTGCCATGTGGATAGAAGCGGGCATTGTGGGCAAGCAAACAGCACCAGCACTTGGGAGCCCATGCCTCAGAGCACCAAGGAGGAAAGGCCAGCCAGATAGAGCAAAGACAGGCCAATGGGGAATCAGTCTGGAGCCTTTCTTCTGGCCTGAAGGTGAGTTAGTCCTGCCTTACTAGGAAAATCAAACAGCCAACAGGGTAAGCCAGCTGGAATGTGATCTCTAATTCGCCCTTTATCTTTCCAAAGCATTAAGGTCATTAAACAATGAACAACTGCAGCTGCAGGCCTCTCTTACTCCTAAGCCCTGGGGTTGGGGGAAGAGGCAGGCAGACAAAAAAGTGACTAGCGAGTGAAAATAAAAGCTTTTAAAGGCACTTCAACTAGGGGGGGTGTAATGGGAATTTTTTATTTCCTTTTATTATTTAGGATTCAGGGCCTTTCCTCCTGCAATTTTTGGTTAACTAAAAGGTTGTTTTAACATTAAGTTAAACTGACTAAAACCTGTCTCATCGGATGTAAAAATTTACTTGAGGCCTTAAGCTTTCCTCAGAGAAGAGGCCAGAGGAAGAATCTCAGCTGTTCCTGACTCCTTGGCAACATGTAAATCCTCTTCCTCAAACAGCCTATTGGTGAATCCTCTAAATGTACTTTAATCTATAATCTGACTTAATTTACCTATAGAGTTTATTTCCTTAGGGGACAGATGAGATTATGACTCTGTTTAACTGTGTTCAACTTTTATGACATTGAGGGAAGTATGGTGTTATGGGATCATGTACAAGATTGTAATATGTAAATGAATTATTTCTCTGTCTTTCTGATGTAATTTTGCCTATAATAGAACTTGTGAGAATCCTAATCAGGGTACAGGTTTTCTCTGGAGTTCTAAACCTATGCTTAAGCATAATAATAAAATCTAAGTTTTTGCCTCAAAATTTCTACGTGGTGATAAACATGACAGCAGCTACTCACCACGTGAGTTTAGAGAGGAGATATTTCTCCCATAACAAATTTGTTAGTGTCCATGAAGGGACAGGCAGTGAGGTTGGACACACTTGAGTTTCTACTTCAAAAGTTCTCTGATGTATACCAAGGGTATATTTACTTTGGAGAAATTTTGAAAGGGAAAACACAGCCAGGCCATAAATAAATCAATTCAAGAAAGAAATCACAGAAAAGGAAGTTTGTCTTCTATGTGTGTCCTGTGTCCTTCTATGCATTTATGTTAAAGTTGTATCTTGTTCTGGTCCTCCTGACCACCATCTCCCCCACCCCTTTCTAGTCACTATAGTAAGCTTATAAGTAGCTGGTATAAAGGAGCAATAGCACAAAGTAAGACTGAGTCCTTCTACTCTAAAAGCCATATGGCACATTGATCAGGCATCCAAAACATGGACTTAGTGGGGAAGAACCAAAGACCATTTCCCTTTAGGCTCTAGGGATCTACCAAAGGTAATGACAGCCTAAGAAAATCTTTATTGGGGGATTCGAAGAAGAGTTGACCATGGGTTCCAACATGCATTTGTGAGGCATGTGGATTCTTCCTTCCTTCTGGAGAAGCAGCATTCTATAATGAATAGAGCATGGGAACTAGAATAAGAAAAACCCTAGGTTCCAGTCTTGCCTCTGATACTTGCTAGCTATGTGATGTTGTTCAAGTGACTTGACCTGTCTTAGCCCCAGCCTCCTGATCTACACAAGGAGGACTGGCTTAGATGGCTTTTAAAGTAGGTCCTGACTCAGATATCCCACCCCTGTCCTAGCTGTAGAGGACCTAAGAGCTCATTAAAGAACTTGTATTGATGTTTTGTTTACTCTGTTTTTGGTTGAACAAGGTGAATGTTGCTTTGAGTCTGGATGACTCCTTTATGAGAATCCTGTTTGTTTTCTTATTCTTTGTTAGTAAGATTTTTGATATATGATCCTGTAAGATAGAATCTTATTAATCATCTCCACTGAATTATTGTGCAAGGATCTGTCAGGCTGTTTAATTACTTCCACTCAATTGATGTGTAAGAGCTGGTCTGAGTGATCTCTATTTTCTGTCCCCAAAAGAAAGTCTGTTATTCTAAGCCCTGGAGAGTCACTATAAGCTCATAATGAATGTTTCCCAAGAACCTGGTCCCTCCTCTGGCATGCCTCTGTTCTCTGATCTGGGATCAGCATTTTGTCTCTAGGCCCAGCAGAGCCTTCTTAAAAGTAATTAATGTGGCTGCATTAAGGAGGCCCTTAAATAGGCCTTGTGTCTTTTCCATACATTTATAAGGGGAGCAGCTCAGCTTTTTTCTATTTCTTATCATACTTTTGGACAATCATGAAAAGCTACCTCATCTTCTATGGCCAAGCAAATGAAATGTGATCGAGTTAGTGTGATCACTAGAGTCTTCTAGCTAATCTATACTCTCAGGAGCTTTATTAAACAATAACAGAAAAAGCTCATGGATATTTGAGAAAAGCTCAGTTACATGACTACTGTTGTTGAGGTCGATTTAGTCATGTCCAACTCTTCGTGACCCCATTTGGAGTTTGCTTGGCAAAGATACTGCAGTATTTTGCCATTTCCTTCTGTAGCTCATTTTACAGATGAGGAAACTGAGGCAAACAGGGTTAAGTGACTAGATTTTACTTATGGTCTTTATTTAGAATTTGAAATTTTTAACTGAGCCATATTGGGTGTGAACCTAAAGATGAGAAACACAATTTCAGAATCCATTAATTAGTATCATTTTATAGCTGGGGCTTCTGGGACTGTTTTGTGGAGATTTCTGGGAGAAGAACACCAGAAGGATTTGAATCAAGTCAGAGCCTGTCCTCATTCTTGGGAACCATGTGTATGTTCCAGGGTCTGGCACTGAGCCAGGGTTTGGGTTTGGACTTCTTTACAAAGACTCTGACAGGTTGCAGGTGTTGCTGCCCGGATACACTGCCACAAACTGAAAATGTTGATTGGTGAAAGCACTCCCTCATCGCCCTTCCCTGACAATTCCTGTAACTGCCTGGCCTGCCCATTCCCTCCCCCAGATATACATACACCTCTCTGTAGCTTACTTGACTCAATCTGCTCCCCATACTGGAAGTGAGTCTAAAGCAAGAAATCCAATTCTTGTAGCATCTGGCCAAGTGGTTGTTGTTGTTGAGGCAGTTTGGTGGTGCAGTGGATAGAGAGCCTGGATGGAAGTCAGGAAGACTCACCTTCCTGAGTTCAAATCTGGCCTCAGACACTTATTAACTGTGTAATCCCAGGCAAGTCACTTAACTCTGTTTGCCTCAGTTTCTTCATCTGTAAAAATGAGCTGAAGCAGGAAATGACAAACTACTCTTGTATCTTTGCCAAGAAAACTCCAAATAGGGTCATGGAGAGTCTCTGTAGAAGGAAAAGAAGACTAGCTGTCACTAGTCCTAATAGTAATATTGGCAGTGAGGACAGAGGCTTGGGGAAATGGGTAAGTCTGGATGAAAAGTGAGAAACACCTCATTCTTCAGTGAGAGTAATGGGGAGGTGATGGGGTGATTTGCCCAGGGAGATCATGATCCCTTTGGAGGTACTTTGTGATTATATTCCCAAGCCATCTAACGTTGTTTCACAGGACAGATGACAAACGGAAATTATTAGCCTAAAGTGAATCAAAATCCCCCAGAAATACTGAAGATAAACCCCTTGAGGAAGGTATCAGAGGTTCTGCCTGAGTGCTTTACCCTCCTTTTTACAACCTTCAGCAGAAAAACCAGTTTTACAAAAAAAGCCGATCAAGTCAAAAGACCCTCGTCCTTAGTGGAAGAGTCAAGCCCAGGTCCAGAAACAAGCCTTGCTGACTGTCATCGGGGCCAATAAACGCTAACCACAAATCACGCCCCAGAAGAATGTACCGCCTTTTGAACAAATCACTACCGCCTGCTATCCTGCACTATTGACCTGCTCTGGGATCTTCTACCACCAATATCTCATGGCCACCAAAGGTCCCTATTTCTCTGATTGCATCTTAGGGAAGGCCAGGGACCAGAGCAGAGTCATTCTCTTTTTAAAGGTCTTCCTGCTCAGTGGTCAGTCAGGAAATTGCCCAATCATCTCAAACACGAGTCCTTAAGTGCTGAGTCACACATGACTATGCTATACCAACATGGCCAAGATCTGAGCTAGCACACGTAGAACTAAACTAGAAAAGCTGGAAACCAGAAGGACAATGTTTTGCCAGTCTCCTCCAATTACTCTATCCTTTGTGCTTTTGGTTTTTTCCCTTTGTCTCACAAGTTACCAACTGGGCCACGGGAATTCTCATCCACTCCAAGGCTGTTAATACCATCAGCTGCTTCCTTTAATTCCTGCACTAGGACTTCAAGTGTTTGACTCTGTGACTAATGAGGATAAAAACCACTGAGAGATGTTCAAGAGCTTCCAGGGCATTTGGAGGCAAAGAGAGAGGGAAGTCCTACATTTTCTCTCTTGAGTAGCCCCATCTTTAAACTAGCCTCCATTTTAGCATAAATAAGCAGAATCATCTTCTCTCATGTCTTTAAATTTTCCCTCTATCACAGTTCTTTTGCAAGTTCAGCTTGCAGAGAAAGCACAGAAATGCTCTGTCCCATGATCCTTAGTCTAACACAGATGCACAAGTGTCTATTCTCCCTCCGAGATCACAGATAACTGCTGCATTTCCCAATAACATCTCAATTCATGATCAAGATCACTGACACTCCTTTCATTTTTTGAACTGAAAAAAATTTTTGGATATATTTTCTCTTTGTCTTGTTCTCACCCCACCCCCTCCAAAAAAAACCCACTCCAAAACAAAGAGTAAAATGTCTATAAGAAATGTCAATAGTCAAACAGAACAACCACATTGGCAATATTATGTGTGTATATCTATATAGTTATATCTCTCAGTGTGTATGTATACACACACATACACACATATATGATAGTAATCATTATATATAAATTATACAATCTATATGTAGTTATTATATATACATATACCTCAGTCTCATTTTGCATTCTAAGTCTATTACTTCATTATCAGGAGGTAACATGCATGGAGATCATGTCATCATTGGTCACTTGATTGATCAAGGTTAAGTCTTTCACAATTGTTTGTATTATGTTCTCATTTTTGTATAAATTGTTCTGGTTTTGGTCACTTTACTCTTCATCTGCTCATACAAATCTTTTCAAGTTTCTATAAAACTATTCCCTCTTTTAAGTGTTTTTTTTTCTCCTATAATTAATAGAAATCTATTTTCTCTCCCTCCTACCTTCTACCCTAATTGGAAAAAAAGAAAAAAGAAAAATTCCATGTTAAGAAATATGCAGAGTTAAGCAAAATAAACACCCTCATTGCCTATGTTAAAAATATGTCTCATTCTGCACCCTGAAATATATTACCTCTCTATCAGAAGGTGGGTAATATGTTTCATCAAAGATCCTCTGGAATCATGAATGGAAACTGCATTGACTATAGTTTAATGCATAGACCAATATCATTGATTAATATTGATTCAAAAATTTCTAACAATCCTGTCAAACAGATTATAGCAATTCACTTAAGAAATCATTCATTATAAGCAAGTTGCATTTATACCAGGCGTTCAGGAATGGTAAAACAATCAGCAAAATAATCAATATAATGATTCACATGGCAGCCACATGGCACAGTGGATAGCATATTGGGTGTAGAGTCAGGAAAACTTATCTTCCTGAGTTCAAATCCATCCTCATACACTTAACAGCTGGGCAAGTCACTTAACACTGTTTGTCTCAGTTTTCTTACCTGTAAAAAGAGCTAGAGGAGGAAATGGCAAACCACTTCAGTATCTTTACCAAGAAAACTCCAGTAGGGGTCATGAAGAGTCAGAAAGGATTGAAAAAATGACTGAACCACAATTATTCAAATTAAAAAATTCAAAACCACAGGATTATCTCAATAGACGTAGAAAAAGTTTTTTTTTGACAAAGTATGACACTCATTGATGCTTAAAAAAGAGATCTTTTTTAATATCATAAAAGTAGCCATCTAAAATCAAAAGGAAACATTGTATGTAATGAGGTTGCATTAGAAACTTTGCAAATAAATAGCAGAGTAAAACAAGGATGCCCACCACACTTTTAGGAATGTTGGCAAAAGCAATTACATGAGAAATGATTCTTTAATTCCTTTATAAAAGGAATGAAGAAAAGCAAAGAAAAGATGGAATTATCTAATTTTGCTAATGACATGATGGTATTCTTGGAAAACCCTAAGGAGTCCATTAAGATGATAGCTTCAACAAAGTTGTAGGCTACAAAATAAATACACAAAAATCAATAACATTTCTACATTATAATAACAAAATCCTAGTGGCAATAATAGAAAGGGGAATCTTATTGATAATAACTAAAATGCATAAAAATGATTGTTTAGGTTCTATTACAAAGTAATGCTTAAAGAAATAATATTCAGTGCTCATGGCTATGTCATGCCAATATAATAAAAAAACACAATAGTACCAAATTTAATTAACAGTTTAAATGCAATACCAATTCAACTACCAAAAGGTTACTTCATAGAAATTGATAAAATAACAAAATTGCTTTGGAGAAACAAAAGAGCTAGTGAAAAAAATAGTAAGAATGAAAGGAAATAGCATTTCCAGACTTCAGACAACAGTCATCAAAACCATTTAGTGCTGTCAAAAAAAATTAAGAAATGGAAGTAGAAAAAAAAGCA
This sequence comes from Trichosurus vulpecula, assembly GCF_011100635.1. NCBI lineage: Eukaryota > Metazoa > Chordata > Mammalia > Diprotodontia > Phalangeridae > Trichosurus > Trichosurus vulpecula. The sequence goes on from NC_050578.1 coordinate 70,359,210, forward strand.
AAAGTTAGAGCGATGGAATGAGGCAGAACCAGAAACAGTGTACCTCAGCAGCCATGTTGATAATTGAAAAACATAGGTTACTTAGGAAAAAACTCCTTATCTGATTAAAAAAAAACCTACTGGGAAAACTGGAAAGCAGTGTTGCAGAAATCAGGCTTAGGTCAACACCTTACACCATATTCCACACAACATTGCAAATGGATGACCTTAATATTAAAGATAACACATACAGCCCATCTACTTCAGAGATAGGAAAGGCAAGGATTTTAAGAAGAAAAGAGGCACTCTTTTTAAAGTTTGGTTTTTAATCTTAATCCATTTCCCTAATAAAGGTCTTTGTTCTTCAACCTTACCCACTTTCCCAAGAGGACAAGTCTGGAAAGGGTATTTAACTAGAGATATAGTTATTACTTAACATTTCTATTTGAACTAAAAGTGAAGTTGTTTTTTTTTAATGATTCTACACTTATTTCTCTCAACAACAAAAAAAGCAAACTATAAGTCAGCGAGCTTGACTTTGATTCCTGGGAAAATTCTAGAATAGATAATTAAAGACAAGGAAGTGACATTGTATTTACTCAAGAACTAGCATGCCTTCATCAAGAAGGGGTCATACCAACTGACGAAGGGAATACACACATACACACACACACACACACACACACACACACACACACACACACACACACAGTTTGCCAAGAATTTAGCAAAGGTTTTGATAAAATGTCTCCTACCATTCTGATGGAGATCTCTCTTGTGGAGAGATACAATCAGACGGAGTCAGATTTGAATGGCTAGACTCAGTTGTTCAATGTTAACATGGCAGCAGGTCTCCAGTAGAGGGCTCCAGGAATCTGGGTCTAGCCCTGTACTATTTGACATTTTCATCAATGACTTGGGTAAAGGTATTGACAGTTGTGCAGATGGCACAGATGAGAGGGAAAGCTAACACATTGGTTGACAGGGCCAGGATCTGGTTAGAACATTGAACTAAGTCTAATAAAATGAAATTTAATAGGGATAAATGGAAAGTTTTGTACTTGGGTTTAAAAAAAAAAAGAAGCATCAATATCACGAGTACAAGATAGAGGAAGCCTGGATATACTGCAGTTGTTTGAAAAGGATCTAAGCATTTTGGGGGACTGCAAGCTCCATATAATGGAGCAGCCCAAAGGCTAATGTGGTCTGCCCCTACATTAACAGTGGCCATGGCCTACAGGCAGAGAAGATGAGAGTCCCTCTGTACTCTGTCCTCATAAAGTCTCATCAGGAATATTGTTTTCAGTTCTGGGCACCGGAATTTAAGAAAAACAATGATAAACTGGAGTTTCCAGAGGAGGGCAACTAGCAGGCCTGGAAGGAAGTGGGCAAAGAAGTAATTGAGTAGTTTGTTGTGGATGATGATGAATGGTCTTGAGTTGAGGACACATTAGGAGTGGTTGAAGGAACTGGGCTCCATTAGCCTAGAGGAAAGAGGACTTGGCACGGGGGTGGGGATGGGAACAACATGATAAATGCCTTTCAAGTGTTTGAAGGACCACCATAAGAAGGAGCAAGTAGATTTGTTCTGTTTGACCTCAGGGAGCAGAACCAGTAGCAAGCTATGTAAATTGGAAAGGTGCAAATTTAGGCTTGAATTCAGGAAAATAAA